>NC_060119.1:1215043050-1216342425 GCF_021461395.2 Schistocerca americana | reverse complement strand
AAGGGACAATGGTCAGTAATCGGTTAAACTCTTTCGTATTCTTGGAGCGCAACGGTCTTTTACTGAAGGGTAGCAGAGGGCTAGTTGTTCTGTGCTGGCCGGCCGGTGTGGCCGAGTTATCCTAGGCGCGGTTCCTGACTGAAGCACCTAGGATAACTCGGCCTCGCCGGCCGGTGTGGCCGTGCGGTTAAAGGCGCTTCAGTCTGGAACCGCGTGACCTCTACGGTCGCAGGTTCGAATCCTGCCTCGGGCGTGAATGTGTGTGATGTCCTTAGGTTAGTTAGGTTTAAGTAGTTCTAAGTTCTAGGGGACTGATGACCAGAGATGTTAAGTCCCATAGTGCTCAGAGCCATTTGAGTCATAACTCGGCCACACCGGCCGGCCAGCACAGAACAACTAGCCCTCTGCTACCCTTCAGTAAAAGACCGTTGAGCTCCAAGAATACGAAAGAGTTTAACCGATTACTGACCAGTGTCCCTTTTTTGGGACGCGTATGTTTTACTCGTTTCTACGTAAGCAATGGAGCTTTTAGCCTTTATTGTTGCACCTGTAGGTTCTAGGTTCAACTAACTGCTATAATGCCTGTAAATGTAAAATAAATAACTTCACGTCAGGAAAATTATAAACTTGTCAATTTTTTTTCTCGCACTTGGCAGCACTGTATGTCTGCTGGTAGTTCCTGGACGACAGTGAGCTGTGATTGAGTTTGGCTGGGCGTGTTTGTCATGAACATATGGATGTCCGTTTAAGATTAAGTATACTCCAGATTTTTTCAAGTAAGTGCAATATCGATATATTTTATGCGTCCCAATAATGGGACAATGACATGTTACACTATCATTTATTGTGGGTCTGCTTATGCATGACGAACATGTTTGTTATTCTTAGCTCATTATTTAATGCGGACGCCTTTATTCTATATGCATTATTATTCATTGCGTTTTCCGCTTCAGAACCAATAAAGTTTGCCACGGGGGTGCCACCCACCTTTGCGTTATAATCTCCTCCTATTATCAGAAAATAATTTTTGTTTATTTTACACGAAAGAGTCAAAGAAACTGGTACACCTGCCTACTATCGTGTAATCCCAAATATGCTCAATAACGTTCATGTCTGGGGAGTTTGGTAGCCAGCGGAAGTGTTTAAATTCCAAAACGTGCTCCTGGAGCCACTCTGTAGCAATTCTGGACGTGCGAGGTATCGTACAGTCCTGCTGGAACAGCGGAATGCAAAGTCCGTCGATATGCACAATAGACAGGAATGGATGCTGGTGGTCCGACAGGTTGCTTATGTACATGTCACCTTTCAGAGTCGTATCTAGACGTATCAGGGGCCCCTATAACTCCAACTGCACAAGCCCCACATCGTTACAGAGCCTCCACCAGCTTTAACAGTCCCCTACTGACATGCAGGGTCCATGGATCCATGAGATTGTCTCCATAACCGTACGTACACGGCCATGCGCTCGATACAATTTCAAACGAGACTCGCCGAACCAGTCATCAACAGTCTAACGTCGGTGTTGACGGACCCAGGCGAGGCGTAAAGCTTTGTGTCGTGCAGTCATCAAGGGTGCACGAGTGGGCCTTCGGATCCTAAAGCCCATATCGATGATGTTTTGTTGAATGGTTCGCATGATGACACTTGATGGCTCAGCATTTAAATCTGCAGCAATTTGCGGTTTGCACTTTTGTCACGTTGAACGATTCTCTTCAGACGTCGTTGGTCTCGTTCTTGCAGGATCTTTTTCCGGCCGCAACGGTGTCGGAGATTTGATGTTTTGCCGGATTATTGACATTCATGGAACACTCATGAAATTGTCGTACTGAAAAATCCCCACTTCATCGCTACCTCGGAGATGCTGTTTTCTGTCACTCGTGCGCCGACTACCACACCACGTTCAAAGTCACTTAAATCTTGATAACCTGACATTGAAGCAACAGTAACAGATCTAACAACTGCGTCAGACACTTGTTGTCTTATATAGACGTTATTGACCGCATCTCCATCTTCCGCCTGTCTACGTATCTCTGTATTTGAATATGTATGTGTATATCACTTTCTTTTGCGCATCAGTGTATATAGGATTCTTTGCAAGATATCACGGAAGTCTTCAGTCAACCGTTCCGTCTTCTGTGGCATATACTCCAGTTACCGATAGGTAACTTATTAATATCTTTGTTATGACCACAATGATCCATTCATTAATGAAGGTGTGAGACTGTATTTTGTTTGTTAAAATCTTCTTCCACAGAACAACAACTTCAGCACAGGCTCTTTGCTTTTGAAGGACTCCGCTGTGCATCATCATATTTGTATATTGTTGTCGAACCTTTTGATTTCTTTTTGGTTTTCGGTATGCTAGCCATGTCAATATTTTGTAAATTTACTACATTTTCTAATTCTACTTTTTCTAAAGCAAACCATATTGATAAATTTAAGACAACCTTGGCCTTCAACAGGAACAAACAACGACAATGTATTGAAATTGGCTTTATCTAAAAAGCCGATTTGAATACATTGTCGTTGTTTGTTCCTGTTGAAGCCGAAGGTTGTCTTAAATTTATCCACACGGTTTACTTTTTTTCTGGAAATTCTGAGTAATATTATGATTCCCTCGTTACAGGACGCCGGCCTGTAGCTACTTATTAGGGCTATCTCCTTCATATATCCCAGCACACCTGTTGTTCTTTTACGGTTGTCTCTCTTACATGATTGCTTTCGCTACAGCTATGGATCCATCTCTCCAGGTTCTCCCTGTTTTTCGTAGAGGCTGTCTCCTTTAGAAGAGCTGGCTTTCCTGCTCCCAGGACCTACCCCCTCAGTACCACTACGTTGTGGACTGCTCTTCGTCAGTACATACGGATGCGCTCTGGTGTCTTTTGTTCACTGAGTGGAAGCTGCTAATGGTGGTCCTCCACAATCACTTCATGCTCGTATCTGTAGCAGCAGCTCCAGTTCTAAGTTTTATAACTTTGAAATGCCTACTGTAGCAGTTTCTCGCCCCCCCCCCCCACCTTCCTCTTTACCCCGACCATCATCCATGACACATGGCTCTTTATACTGCAAAGTCGGTTTAGTAAAATGCTGGATACTACAGAATGTGGTCACAAATATAATATACTGCTGCTGTTTTATTTTACAGTCTATCACTATGTTCTTCCAAAGGAATTTGACTTCTCATAACTCATGACTGATCGGTTACCCGCCGTCTGCGAGTGGTTATTGCACTTGACTGGACCACCAAATGTAAACGAGACAGATGGAAAAATTAAGCAATCTGTTTATTATTTCAAAAGTAATCGCCGTAGCCTTTATCCTACCGTGAGTCAAATGGTTCAAATGGCTCTGAGCACTATGGGACCTAACTTCTGAGGTCATCAGTCCCCTAGAACTTAGAACTACTTAAACCTAACTAACCTAAGGACATCACACACATCCATGCCCGAGGCAGGATTCGAACCTGCGACCGTAGCAGTCGCGCGGTTCCGGACTGAACGCCTAGAACCGCTAGATCACCGCGGCCGGTCTACCGTGAGTCATTATGGGCAGTGTCTTCATGGAAAAAATTTAGGGTGTGGAAGATGTGTAAGGGATTGCCACAGAAACCTCCCAGCGAAAACATGGCAATATGTTGGTGCGCACTTTGTTAGCACCTTGTTTCCACTGCGCTGCAGAATTTTCGCTGTGAAGCCCAAACAATAAAGTCAATATCGTCACTGCGCAATAGCGATGGAAATGTTACCGATGATGGTGGCACTAAAGCGGAGTTACTAAACACAGTTTTCCGTAATTCCTTCACACAAGAAGACGAAGTAAATATTCCAGAATTCTAAACCAGAACAGCTGTTAGCATGAATGACATATTATAAATATCTTAGGTGTTGCTAAACAACTCAAGTCTTCCGGTCCAGATGGTATACCAGACAGGTTCCTTTTACAGTATGCAGACACAATAGCGCCTTTCTTAGCAATCATATACAACCACTCGCTTGATGAAAGGTCTGTTCCTAAAGACTGGAAAGTAGCACAGTTCACACCAATATTCAAGAAAGGAAATAGGAGTAACCCATTGAATTACAGACCCATATCACTGACCTCAATTTTCAGTAGGATTTTGGAGCGTATACTGTACTCGAATATTATGAATCACCTTGAAGAAAATGACTTATTGATACATAGCCAATACGGATTCAGAAAATATCGTTCTTGTGCAAGACAGCTAGCTCATTATTCCCATGAAGTAATGAGTGCTGTCGACAAGGGATCTCAGATCGATTACATATTCCTAGATTTCTAGAAGGATTTTGATACCGTTACCCATAAGCGACTATTAATCAAATTGTGTGCATATCGAGTTTCGTCTCAATTGTGTGAACGGATTCGTGATTTCCTCTCAGAGAGGTCACAGTTTGTAGTAATAGACGGTAAATCATCGAGTAGAACAGAAGTAATATCTGGCGTTCCGCAAGGTAGTGTCATAGGTCCTCTGCTGTTCTTTATTTACATAAATGATCTAGGTGATAATCTGAGCAGCCCCCTTAGATTGTTTGCAGATGACACTGTAATTTACCGTCTAGTAAAATTATCATACGATCATTTCCAATTAGAAAATGATACAGAAAGAATTTCTGTACGGTGCAAAAAGTGGCAATTGGCACTAAACAAAGAAAAGTGCGAGGTCATCCACATGGATACTACAAGAAATCCGATAAATTTTGGGTATACGATAAATCGCACAAATCTAAGGGCTGTCAATTCGACTAAATATCTAGGAATTACAATTACGAGTAACTTAATTTGGAAAGACTACATAGATAATACTGTGGAGAAGGCGAAACAGAGACTGCGCTTTGCTGGTAGAACACCTTAGAAGATGCGACAAACCCACTAAAGAGACGGCCTACATTGCACTTGTCCGTCTTGTGCTGGAATATTGCTGAGCGGTATGGGATCCTTACCAGGTAGGATTGATGGAGGACATCGAAAAAGTTCAAAGAAGTGCAGCTCGTTTCGTGTTATCGCGCAACAGGGGTGAGGGTGTCACTGATATGATACGCGAGTTGGGGTGGCGGTCACTGAAACAAAGGCGGTTTTCTTTGCGGCGAGACTATTTACGAAATTTCAATCACCAACTTTATTTTCCGAAAGCGAAAATACTTTGTTGACACCCACCAATGTAGGGAGAAATGATCATCATAATAAAATAGGAGAAATCAGAGCTCGAACGGAAAGATTTAGGTGTTCCTTTTTACCTCGGGCCAATCGAGAGTGGAATGGTAGAGAAGTAGTATGAAAATGGTTCGATGAACCTCTGCCAGGCACTTAAGTGTTAATTGCAGAGTAACCATGTAGATGAAGAACATATACCCCATACAGCCCCCAACTCTCCCTATGCGATTTCCATATTTTTGGAGCCCTGAAGAAAGACTTCGCGTTTGTCGATGTGCTACGGACGAAGCCTGGTTACAATCACGGTCCCGTATGTAACCGCAAACATTTTCCCATAAAGGTACTGACCCTCTTGTCTCACACTGGGATCAATTTATTAGCGGTTAAGGTGATTACTTGTAAAATAATAAACAACTGACTTACTTTTTCCCACCTGTCTCCTTTTTAACTGCCCCTCGTATATAAAGTTTTTCGTACGTTCGCCTTGTCAACAAATTTTTACTTTATATATACAACGCTATCACCCATAACAAAAGCGACCTTAACTTGGTTTTTGTATACTGCTCACAGCAACGCAGATCGCCGATGGCTCCGACTGACCAAGTTCTCATCTCGGACCGGCTCACACCTAATCGCTATGGGGATTATTTGCACCTGCGTCAATACGCCACAAATTTCAGTTCCAATTTCACCAGCGGCAGCATGTGTGGGCGTGTGTGTGTGTGTGTGTGTGTGTGTGTGTGCACGTGTGTGTGTGGGTGTGTGTGTGTGTGGTCGGTAGCTGGCGCGGTACCGCTGGATAAACACGTCCCGAATTAAAAACAAACATTTGTCAGCACAAATTAAATAGTGTGATTAAGTACATGAAGGGGTATTTGAGAGAGGAAGAGGCGGCTGCAGAAAGAGAGAAACAGAGAGAGAGAGAGAGAGAGAGACAGAGAGAGAGAGACGTGGAGAGAGAGGTGGTGAGGTTGGTGGGGGGCAGAGGAGCAGACGGTATGACGCGGAGCTATCAGAGAGTTTGGGCGGCAAACGGAAATTTAATTTAGCCTTTGACCGTTCAATTCGGCGTCGGCTGGCGGGAGGCCAGCAGAAGCGCGCAGTTACACCCGCCGTTAGCAGGCAACGCGCTCTCACTTGCTCACACTCCTAACGAGTGAACCGGCGGCTCCAACGAGGCTTGCGCACCACCTGTCTGTGAAGTATAATTTACCTAAACCGTACCGCGCTGTGTTATCCTCAAACTTAGAAAAGTGGCGGAGTTTCTGCGTCCTGTATCTACGTCCTCAAAGAATCAACGACAGGAATAAAAGATAACTTCAAGAGCGGGATTAAAATACTGTGTCGAAGGATGTCAATGATAACATTTGCTGATGGTTTTGGTATGCTGAGTGAAGGTGAGGAAAAACTGCAGGAACTATTGAATAGAATGAACAGTCTGCTGAGCACACACTCTGAGTTAAGAATAAATTGAAGGAAGCCGAAGTTAATGAGCAGTAACACGTGAGGCAAGACTGACCTTACGACTTACCTTAGATGAAAAATTAAGGAAAGGCAAACCTACGTTTCTAGCATTTGTAGACTTACAGAAAGCTTTTGACAATGTTGACTGAAATACTCTCTTTCAAATTCTAAAGGTGGCAGGGGTAAAATACAGCGAGCGAAAGGCTATTTATAATTTGTACAGAAACCAGATGGCAGTTATAAGAGTCGAGGGACATGAAAGGGAAGCAGTGGTTGGGAAGGGACTGAGACAGGGTTGTAGCCTCTCCCCGATGTTATTCAATCTGTATATTGAGGAAACAAAAGAAAAATTAGGAGTTGGAATTAAAAGCCATGGAGAAGAAATAAAAACTTTGAGGTTTGCCGATGACATTGTAATTCTGTCAGAGACAGCAAAGGACCTCGAGGAGCAGCTGAACGGAATGGACAGTGTCATGAAAGGAAGATATAAGATGAACATCAACAAAAGCAAAACGAGGGTAGTCGATTTAAATCGGGTGATGTTGCAGGAATTGATTTAGCAATTGAAACGCTTAAAGTAGTAAACGAGTTTTGCTGTTTGGGGAGCAAAATAAATGATGATGGTCGAAGTAGAGAGGATATAAAATGTAGACTGGCAATGGCAAGGAAAGTGTTTCTGAGGAAGAGAAATTTGTTAACATCGAGTATAGATTTAAGTGTCAGGAAGTCGTTTCTGAAAGTATTTGTATGGAGTGTAGCCATGTATAGAAGTGAAACATGGACGATAAATCGTTTGGACAAGAAGAGAATAGAAGCTCTCGAAATGTGGTGCTACAGAACACTGCTGAAGATTAGATAGATAGATCATATAACTAATGAGGAGGTATTGAACAGAATTAGGGAGGAGTTTGTGGCACAACGTGACACGAAGAAGGGATCGGTTGGTAGGGCATATTCTGAGGCATCAATGGATCACAGGTTTAACATTGGAGGGCAGCGTGGAGGGAAAAAATCGTACAGGGAGACCAAGAGATTAATACACTAAGCATATTCAAAAGGATGTAGGTTGGAGTAAGTACTGGGGGATGAAGAAGCTTGCACAGGATCGAGTAGCATGGAGAGCTGCATCAAAGCAGTCTCAGGTTTGAAGACCACAACAACAACAATAACAACAACAACACAAATCAGACCAGCGATAGGTTTAACATTAAAAGTCTTAACCATAAAGTACCTTGGAAGCAGAATAACATAAGAGTGAAGATCTATGGATGACTTGAAAAACAGGCTACCACAGGCAAAGAGGGTAGTCCTGGCCAAAAGAAATCTACTACTATCAAAGAAAGGCCATAATTTCAGAAATAAATTTCTGAGAATATGCGTTTGGAACACAACATTGTATGGTAGCGAATCACGAACGAGAGGAAAATCGGAAAAGAAGAGATGTGGTGCTATAGAAGGACGTTGAAAATTAGGTGGACTGAAAATAAATGAGAAGGTTCTCCGCAGAATCAAATGGTTCAAATGGCTCTCAGCACTATGTCACTTAACATCTGAGGTCATCAGTCCCTTAGAACTTAGAACTACTTCAACCTAAGTAACCTAAGGACATCACACACATCCATACCCAAGTCAGGATTCGAACCTGCGACCGTAGCAGTCGCGCAGTTCCGGACTGAAGCGCCTAGAACCGCTCGGCCACCGCGGCCGGCCTAGATTTTTACGCATAGGACATGTAATTCCTGTAAGTAACTGGCAGCTGATTTACGTACGCGGTGATGGTGCCCAACAGCGACCCAGATGGGTTAAGTAGGATCGACGAAAAAAAAAAAAAAAAAAGCATATGGAAAACACTAACGATAAAATGGGATGAAAGAGGTCATGTGTTAAGGCATAAAGAATTAACTTCCATGGTACAAGAAAAAGTTGTAAAGGGTGAAAACTGTAGAGAAAGACAGAGACTCTAATATATGCGACAAGTAATTGAAGACATTTATTGTAGCTATTAATGTAAAATGAAAGGGTTGGCGCAAGACTGGAATTCGGGGCGGGTGGCATAAAAAAAGGTCAGAAAAATTTATTTACCATCTACACTTCAACATCCACACCGCATGCCACTATACGCTGCATGGCTGGGATGTGTTCCGGACAAATATCAGTGCATCTCGTCCGACTCTACTCGCGAATTAAGCGAGCGAATAATTGTCTAAACGTATATCTCTGTAGGCACACCAATCTGTTGTCGCAGTCTCATGAGCTCTACGCGAGATGTACGATGATCGCAGCACAAAAGGCGACACTGTTTTCTTCGAATACTGGTTCTCCAGATTTACCCATCAGGCTTTCGCGAGATCTACGTTATTTTCCTTCCAAAGATTTCCATTTAAGTTTCCCGAGCATTTCTGTTGCTCTTTCCTAAGGGATGTACTGTTCTGCTACGATACTATCAGCGCGCCTCGGACTTAGGCGTCTGTCTGCGATATTGCAGTCGTTGTGTTGTTAAGAAGAACGGGCCGGCCGATGTGGCCGAGCGGTTCTAGGCGCTTCAGTCTAGAACCGCGCGACCGCTGCGGTCGCAGGTTCGAATCCTGCCTCGGACATGGATGTGTGTGATGTCCATATGTTAGTTAGGTTTAAGTAGTTCTAAGTTCTAGGGGATTCATGACCTCAGATGTTAAGTCCCATAGTGCTCAGAGCCATTTGTATCGTATTTAAGAAGAGGGATGTAATGTTCATGTCAAAGGTACGCTGCACCGTTCTTCTTAGCAACATAGGCACTACGGTATCCTATTTATCATCCGATACCGCGCAGCGACTTTCAATTGCAATGTCCTCCTATGTACGGGAATAACATAATATGTGTACGAGTACTAGTTGTGACGCAGGAAAAACGACACTTAGACGTTTGGATCAGGCCGTGAGTTATTATGGTTCCACACATGTGATGACATTTACTGCATTTATTTTGTACATCATCTTCGCTATTCACTTTGGTGTTGTACGCTAAATATAAAAAACTGGAGAGCTTTTCCAAGTGTTTTGTCGTCAATAACAATTTTTGACCTGAGTGGATGTTTTCGTCTTGAGTCAAAATTTTAGTTTTAGTGGTGGATACTTTCAGATTGTAGCATTGTGTTCGCAGTTGATATAACCTACACACCGAATGTTGTAAGTTTGCATACTTATTTTGTGTTAAGACTGGACTGCCTGCATATAGCGTAACATCCAAATGATAGCTCTTTTTTTCTAGTGTACCTTTATGTACTGCGTTCCTCCGTTTTAACATGGAATCATCAGTTTAGACGTTGAAGAGCGTCGGTGACAATCTACATCTCCGCCTGACGCCTTGACCTGCTATTATCTTTTCTGTTTGTATGACGCTTGTGTTTATGATTATTTCGGAATCATACGTAGTTTTGACTGGCAATCGCAAGGAAATCGTTTCTGAAGAAGAGAAATTTGTTAACATCGAGTATAGATTTAAGTATCAGGAAGTCGTTTCTGAAAGTATTTGTATGGAGTGTAGCCATGTATGGAAGTGAAACATGGACGATAAATAGTTTGGACAAGAAGAGAATAGAAGCTTTCGAAATGTGGTGCTACAGAAGAATGCTGAAGATAAGGTGGGTAGATCACGTAACTAATGAGGAGGTATTGAATAGGATTGGGGAGAAGAGAAGTTTGTGGCACAACTTGACTAGAAGAAGGGATCGGTTGGTAGGACATGTTTTGAGGCATCAAGGGATCACAAATTTAACATTGGAGGGCAGCGTGGAGGGTAAAAATCGTAGAGGGAGACCAAGAGATGAATACACTTAGCAGATTCAGAAGGATGTAGGTTGCAGTAGGTACTGGGGGATGAAGAAGCTTGCACAGGATAGAGTAGCATGGAGAGCTGCATCAAACCAGTCTCAGGACTGAAGACCACAACAACAACAACGTAGTTTTGGTTGTTTGTGTAAGAAGTAGGGGGACATACTTTTTCTTCCATTATTGTCCGTAGTCTGTATCTAATGAGCGAGTCAAAAGTCCTCTCTAAGTCAGTAAATCCAACATGTGTTTCTAGCTAGACGTCGTGTCGTTTTTTCAAATTCTTCTAGGATGAAAATAGTGTATTTCGCAGGTGACTGTGTACAGCTCTTATCTAACTTGAAAAAAGCGTCCCTGTGCCATCAGCTGTGCAATTGTACATCTATTCTCTAGCGGTTTCAATTATTACAGTCACCTTCACAGGAGAAAACTCTACACAGTGTACATCCACCTTTGAAGCTGACTGTACACTCGACACCGGTGGAGAATAAACATACAATTGTACAGCTGACGATAGAAATATACTTATATAGTGTAGAAAAATATCCGCTACCAGTCACAATAAAAGGTTATTTATTTGTCACACGACTGGTTTCGGGCTTGTGCCTATCCTCAGTTGTTAATACATTCATATACTTGTTTATACTGCTGGAGATCAATAAAGATGAAGCACCATTGTTACAGTTAGGCTGTGGTGACAGATTTGCCACTTAGTTACACACTTATTATCATTTTCACGTCCATATTTCAGTTTGATGAAGCTTAGCTGCATATTTCACTATTATGTGTGTGTACTCGTGAAATCCACTATGTTTACGTACAACATAGGACTATTTGGTTCATTTCATTTGATGGTGTAAGAAAACGCTATGTTTTAAGCATTTCGTTATGGGTTTACAGTATTGTACTTATTGTATTTTCGATCATAATAATTAGTTACTTAGTATTTTTAATTAACAAAATACGTTTATGTGAAAAAGAAAACCTAAAAACAAAACAGTCTGTGAATGTAAAACATAAATTAGCAATTTAACATATAAAACAAATATAGGTGAAATAAATAACTGGAATAGTAGTGAATGTCTAGATATTTTACTTAGGTGTGTTGAAAGTACTCCGACAGCACACTGTGTACAGCTTACTTTCCAAAAATGATATTTCAGAAACCAGCTTTATTACACAGTGATTTATGTGTCTTGAAAGATTTCTCAATTCACGTTGTAACAAAAGTTTTCATTTTACAAAATTAATTAATTGTGGTGAAGTATGTTGCCAAATTTCAGAACGTTACAAAAGTTAAGAACATTAATTACATATCAACTTTTATGTGAAAAAGGTCTTTTTAATAAAATTGTTTCGAAGATATTCTCTCTATACCTAAAATGTCAAATTGCCATTTGGGGTGTGTTTCGCTCTTTAAAATTGGAATTGGGCACAAACAAAGAAATACATACTGCACCATTCTGCCTCCTCTACACACCCACCAAGTTTGATCAAGATCGTTTGTTGACACTTGGGAATGTTTCCCTGTTAAACGATTTCACGCTGCTTTACAATGATCTATGCTTTTGCAACTAGAGAAGTTAACGAGGCGCGAGTATTAGTTTACTTTGTGATGAACTTCAGCGGACAGCGAAGCAGCATCACCGAGGAACTTTTAGCGTAAATAGTCGGTGGGACTTGAACTTTGGTATTTCTATCCAGTTAACAGATTTAACTGAGGAATTTGTCGAATCTTATTCACTATTTCACGCAATCTTAACGGCAGTTAATTATGATTTTTACTCTTTAACTTAAGGTGGAAACCGTCACGCATTTAATAATTTTATGTAATGTCGTCATATGTCCGTGTGTTTTATTGAAAATACGATAGTCAGTATTCGATTTAACTCCATAACTGTGTTAACTACATTGTTAAGTGCTTTGGTTCGACACATTTTCTCATTTTATTGAATATTGGTTACTGTTTATTTCTCACTGCGGTGTGTTAAATCAGTGCTTGCCTAGCGAGATCTATTACAGACAGTTATTGGGACAGAAGCACAGCAGTGGAGTACCTACCCAGTAGACTGCAGAGCCACACACTTGCCGTTAGGATCATTCACTGGTTTCCACTCCAATAATCCTAGTACAGATTTGAGAACACAGGCGCAAAGTATTACGGGACAGGCCCTAGGAAAGATATAGCATGTAATTGTAGTGGTTTATGTGTCTTTTATATTTTATCTCCTACTCTGTTGCGCATCTGTTTTAGGGTACGGCTGAAGATTTGACAAAAGAAGAAACAGGAGTCGACAGGAAAGAGACAGAATTTTAAGAAGCTTTGGAAGTAATAAAATATTCTCCGGCTTCCAGCTGTGTCAGGCGGTTACAGCCCATGAGCTTTCTACCAGGCTCTCCTCGCCCATTGTCTACTGAATGACTGCCGTGTCGCCGCGGTCTCGCCTTTATGCTCTGCTGGCTGTGACGTCACTGGTGCTCTCTTCCCCGCCAACTGTGCCAACGTCTTATTCTTGCGTCCGTCGCGCCCGCTTCAACCTCGCGATGGCCGGGTCCCAGGCTGTGCAGAGCTCCAAACCGCCGTCCATGTTGATGGTGTTTCCAGATATTTTCATTTCTACCGCTTCTTCTATGACGCTATCCCCAAATCCCATAGTCCTCGTAATTACACGTGTTTCGTCGAGTAGAACTCGGTGCCGATTTTCTAAAGCGCGCTCTACCACGGCTGACTTTTCAGGACAGCTTAGCTGTAAGCACCGCTCATGTTCCATCCTGCGTTGCTCCACAGTGCATACTTTTTGGCCGACATAGAAACGGCGACACTACTATGGTGTATTGTACACTGCACGCTTTAGAAACGCTAGATCATCCTTCACAGGCCTCATGAGATGTCATATTTTTAATTATGCCTGAACACTGACGAGATGTTGAAATGTTGTACGTAATTTTACTAGTTCATATCGCCGCTAAGCCATACATTTCCACAAGCTCTGTGTGGTGTGCGTACTGTAAGACCTTCGGTATACACACCATCAGATTATTTGACTTGTCGCTCTAACGAAGTAGGCGAGTGTCAGCAATATGTCTCGTGGTCTTATCGTGGCGTGTTTATCTTCTGCCGTTAGGTCAGATGATAGAAATGCCACTTGCACGCTTAGAGTAGCAGATTGACGGTGACCAACTTTAAACAGAACTTGATTAATTTTCACACACATTTATTAGAATAATAAAAAGCATAGATATACGTAACTTGATTCTGGATGCTGTTTACAATTGACAATCTGAAGTTCCTTTGGTCTTGGTACGTTAATCTTATTCTCACATATCTCTGATACTTGACAAAGTGTCTATTCATTTATCTTCATGGCTATGTACAGGAATATGATAATCTTATTAGGCGCAGACTGAAACTTGACTATAGACTGGTACCGACAAATGCAGACTAATGCAGACTGACTAATCGGAGGTCTGTACACTCGTTATAATACCTCGCTCGTTCAGGTATCACCGCGCGAGTGTGATCCGCGAGGAGAAAAGGTTCTACGTTAGCAGCAATCTCATTGGCTGCGTTATATATTAATACGCGGATCGGCGGAAGCAGAATTTGGTCCGTCTTTATGGCAGCGCCGTCTCGTAGAGAGGAGACGAGCGCTGCGCCTGCGCTGTTGTGCTTATCGGGGCGCGCTCTAGTGGGAAAGTTGTGTACGCGCTGACTACGCGGAACTATGTGCACAAGCAACAGTCTGTAAGACTTAAGATCGAACAAAGCAGAAGGGACGGATAGGACTGTATCGGAATTCCTAAAACCGCCGGGGAAATTGTCAATAAAACAACTACTCACGTTGATGTGTAGAATGTATGAGGCTGACGATATACCATCTGACTTTCAGAAACAACGGGTGGATTTTGTTAACACTCATCTAGTCTCGCGACTACCCCATTTAGCACTGATTTTGCCGATGCCAAAGGCAATGCCACACAGACCGTAGGTGGCGTTCGGCTGTTTTGCAATCGCGGGTCTTTCCTCCAAAGTCCGCTACGGCACGCTTACACTTCCCCCTCGAGATGGCGGCCTCGGCCTTGTCCAACCGAGAGCAGCTGCCTTTACGTAAGGATTACCGGGAGCTCTGATTGACGAACTGGCCCCTCCCTCTCGAGTGGTCCGCTTTGCAGTAGCCCAAATTTCTTCCTCTCTCTCACATGTCAGGACCTTTTTCATCAAATACTGTTATGTCCATAGTGACTTGTCTAGTACCAGGAACCGTACGACACATGATGTTTACTGCGTAATGATATGAAATAATACTAGGAATGTTGCGGAAAGCAGATATCCTACGATCGCATGGCCCGTGGGTTGGCATTCTTCTTCTTCTTGCGTTACGGCCTCTGTAGGACCACAGGTAGCCCCTTCGTGGACTGCATTTTCCTCTTCTCCCAGAACCTCTTCATTCTTTCTCTTCTCCTCTCCCGCTCTTCTTCCGAGATCTTCAGTTTCCGTTCCTCCTGGCGGCTCCACTGGTGACATTCTAATCTTTTCCTGTATTCTTGTCTGTCACTGATCTCCGGCATTTTTGTCGGTGTATATTTGTTTCTCCAATTTTCCTTTCCTTCGACCTTGATCCCCAGTTCCAACCAGTCCTTCCGAAGTTCAACAATCCACTTGGTTCCTGTCTTTCCCCTTATCCTCCCTGTTGTTTCCCACACTCTCTTCGTCATTCTGTCCATACTCATCCTAACTACATGCCCAGCAAACCTTTCCCTTTTGAGTCTGATTTCCCCGGATATTCTTCTCATGTTCCGGTACAATTCTGTGCACCATGTCCACCTCGACACGACCGCTCATGAGACCTGGTATCTGGTCGTTATTGGAAAATACATGACTCAACTTCGTTCACATGCCACAAAAATGACAGATTTACCGCCGTGCGCTCGTTGTCACACTCTTGATACGGATGAACATCGACTGAGGTGTGGATCGTCTCGAGAGCTGTGGCAGCTAATTCAGAAGATGCTTGCCTTCCTTCTACGTACGGCTCCCCATGTCATTACACCGAAATCATGTTCCCAGATGTGACTCATTTCCCACGTACGAAGACCAACGCTGTGATCTGGAAAAAAGGCCTCTCGATCTCTTATTTGTTACACGAAGGCGACCAGATTGTTCTTGATTTTTGGACGTTCCTGCAAGATCGCATTACTTTCCTCGTGCACCATCCGCGATACCGTCAGTACTACGGCATCCCTTTGGGTAGTGCCTTCTTCGATTCCCCCTGCAGCTGGGGTGTTCCAGGTATGAGAAGGCGATTTCAGTGTGATTGTGTAATACCAAGACTCTGTCCAATGTACCGGTAAAATGGAATATTCTTGGCGAAGACGCGCCAGGAACATGCCCGTCTGCCTTGGGATCCAGAGTGCGGCTACCCACAAGTTAGCGGGAGGGCATTTTCTTTAATTTCCTTTATGTTTTGTTAGTTATTGATGCTAATTCCACATGATTATTTTTCGCCTGGAGGGCATCCTATATGATCTAAACAAGGGAAAAAACAACAAAAAACAGAAACATATTTGCTATGATACACTACCTGAGAAAAAAACTGATGTGGAAAAAGTATACTTATTTACGTTTTCAAGAAATGTTTTTTTTTAATTTCATGAACAAGATCGTCATTTGTTTTAGAACACCAGAGATTTTTATTTGCTTTGTCATTAGTTAAAAGAATTAAAATAAAATAAAATGAACAACAACACGAAGAAAAAAATACAGCGACGGTTCAAAACTTTCTCTTACCATCTAGATTTAGGTTTTTCGATCTTTTAAATAAATTCTTCGTTTAAATTGCGGATCAACATTTGAAGTGATATGGTTAGGTCCGATCGTTTTACATGGTTAGATCAGCTTAGCAGAATGAAATTTACTGGGTTTTGCTACTTTTGTATAATTACAGCTCTAGGTGTTACCTTTAATTAATTATAAACCGAAACCACGACTCCAAAATACTTCTACTGGTTCTGATATACAACTGTTTGATTTGTACGGTAATATGAAGGTATAAGTATTGGAAACAATTACGTTGTCCTCGACGGCGAGTGTTCATCAGAGACAAGTTTATCGTCAGGAGTGGCCCAGGGAAGTGAGAGAGGAACACTCTTATTTTCTCTATATGTAAATGATCTGGCGGCCAGGGTGCGTAGCAATAAACGGTTGTTTGCTGATGATGCTATGATGTACGGTGAAGTATCGAAGTTGTGTGATTGTAGGAGGATACAAGATGACTTAGACAAAGTTTCTGGTTGGTGTGGTGAAGGGCATGATTGGCATCTGTAAAGGAGACAGCACGTTGGACGCTAGTGCGTCCTGTTCGTGAGTACTGATCGAGTGTTTGAGATCCATACTCGGTTGGATTAAACGAAGGCATTGAAACAATTCAGAGGCGGTACACTGTTACCGGTGGGTTCGAGCAACATGCAAGTGTTACAGAGATGCTTCGTGAACTGAAATAGCAATCCCTGGAGGGAAAGCGACTTTCTTTTCAAGGAACACTACCGAGAACATTTAGATAACCCGCGTTTCAAGGTGATTGCAGAGCACCGTACATTTTACGTAAGACCACGAGGATGAGATACGAGAAATTAGTGCTCATACGGAGGCATACAGATTGTCATTTTTCTTTCGCTCTGTTTGCAATAGGAAGGGAAATAACAGGACTGATAGTGGTGCAGTGTACCCTCCGCCAGTAACCTAGTGGTATGGATGTAGCTGTAGATATAGAAGTAGGTACACTACTAGACATTAAAACTGCGACACCAAGACGAAACGCAGATGATGAACGGGTATTCATTGGACAAATATATTATACTAGAACTGACATGTTATCACATTTTCACGAAATTTGGGCGCATAGATCATGAGAAATAAGTACCCAGAACAACCACCTCTGACCGTAATTACGGCCTTGGTACGCCTGAGCATTAAGTCAAACAGAGCTTGGATGGCGTGTACAGGTACAGCTGCCCAAGCAGTTTCAACACGATACCACAGTTCATCAAGAGTAGTGACTGGCGTATTGTGACGAGCCAGTTGCTCGGCCGCCATTGACCAGACGTTTTCAATTGGTGAGAGATCTGGAGAATGTGCTGGCCAGGTCAGCAGTAGAACATTTTCTGCATCCAGAAACGCACGTACAGGACCTGCAACATGCATTATCCTGCTGAAATGTAGGGTTACGCAGGGATCGAATGAATGGTAGAGCCACGGGTCATAACACATCTGAAATGTAACGTCCGCTGTTCAAAGTTCCGTCAATGCGATCACGAGGTGACCGAGACGTGTAACCAATGGCACCCCATACCTTCACGCCGGGTGATACGCCAGTATGGCGATGACGAATACACGCTTGTAATGTGCGTTCACCGCGATGTCGCCAAACACGAATGCGACCATCATGATGCTGTAAACAGAACCTGGATTCATCCGAAAAAATGACGCTTTGCCATTCGTGCACCCAGGTTCGTCGCTGAGTACACCATCGCAGGCGCTCCTGTCTCTGATGCAGCGTCAAGGGTAACCGCTGCCATGGTCTCCGAGCTCATAGTCCATGCTGCTGCAAACGTCGTCGAACTGTTCGTGCAGATGGTTGTTGTCTTGCAAACGTCCCCATCTGTTGACTCACGGATCGAGACGTGGCTGCACGGTCCGTTACAGCCGTGTGGATAAGATGCCTGCCATCTCGACTGCTAGTGATACGAGGCCGTTGAGATCCAGCACGGCGTTCCGTATTACCCTCCTGAACCCACCGGTTCCATATCTGCTAACAGTCATTGGATCTCGACCAACGCGAGCAGCAATGTCGCGATACGATAAACCGCAATCGCGATAGGCTACAATCCGACCTTTATCAAAGTCGGAAACGTGACGGCACGCATTTTTACTCCCTAGACGAGCCATCACAACAACGTTTCACCAGGCAACGCCGGTCAACTGCTGTTTGTGTATGAGAAATCGGTTGGGAACTTTCCTCATGTCAGCACGTTGTAGCTGTCGCCACCAGCGCCAGCCTTATGTGACTGCTCTCAAAAGCTAATCACTTGCATATAACAGCATCTTCTTCCTGCCCGCTAAATTTCTCGTCTGTAGCTCGTCATCTTCGCGGTGCAGCAATTTTAATGGCAAGTAGTGTATAACTTACGAATTGTTTAATAGGAAAGATCAAATTTTAGAATTCAGAGTTTAATTCCACAAATTATCGCTGACGTATGTAAATACGTGAAAAACATCGAAACTAAAAGTTTTTATTATAAATACATGCAATTTATACTACGTCATCCATAAAAATTTTGATGTAAAACTGACAAAACGTTTTCCTTCCAATTACATTCTCACAGAAATGGGTGTTATTACATTATTCAGTTTTTAATAACAATTAATTCACTGAGTCAACAATTATGTTTCATTATCCCAACCGTGCTCCGTTGCTCGCTAAGGTGACAGAATGTTGGTGTCCTGGTTCGTAGGAGCTCACTTGCCTGCTGGGCCACTCTTACTGGACCCGTGTCAGACGTGGAGCACACAGGAAAAAAGAAAAAAGAAGAAACAGCAATGTTGCAGCTACCAAGTTCTGCCTAAGCCCTTCGAGCAGGTAAAAAAAAGGTCCTCCGGTGGATGCAAATCAATGCTCCTAATTAGTGGGGCAGTGCATGACGAGCGCGACCAAGGAATATTAATTAACGTCTTTCAGAGTCGCCGGCAGGCTAATGAGATTATAGCGCTCGCACCCAGATTGGCCCTCGGCCTCTCCCTGTCGAACGGAAACTTTTGAGTGGACCCGGCGCGCTCCACTTTCCTCTCGCGTCCGCGCAGACGCGGAAAAGGAAAAGTTTAATGAACACCGACAGACAGGGAGTTATTCATCGCCTCGCAAATGTTTAGTGAGAACTAACCAACGGAACGTCCGCCTAAATGAAAAAATAAGTGGCTATGCTTTGCTCTACTGCTAAAAGTACGTTTATTTCTTGTATTCGGCTGGTCACTTAAATTATGGCCTCGATAATTTTACACTGTACGGACTAACGTGTGGACATTAATGCTGGCGTCATCTGACTACGGCCACTAGGGGTAGCATCTTAGCATCTTCGACTAATAAACTAAATTTGCTGGGTCTCTGGTTCGATTGCAGGCACTGCTTAAATCTGGATAAAAGCCACAAGTAGTGGTGGCCGACGACTTCCGGCATATGGAGACACCCTCGTTATCGATACGGGCGGACGAGAGGACGGGGGTAAGGGGTACAGACTTATCCTCTGGGTGGGGCAATACCCTCAAGAAGTGGAAGAATCAGAAATGAACAATGGTAGGGGAAAGCAGAAGGGAATGGAAGCTATTACTTTAAAAGCACATGAAGTGTATCCGCAGGGCATGTGACCTGTATGTGAAAAAGTGTCATGATGGTCTCTCCATCAGCAAAAAATACCGGATTAGTACGCCGTTCGGATCTAAGGGAGGGAACCGCCAAGGAGGAGGTGTCAACGAGAAAAAGCCTGAATGGCCAACGAATCGGTAACATTCTCCCAGCCGCAGTGTGGAGTGTCAGAAGTCTGAACACGGCAGGGAAGTTGGAAGGTCTGAAATGGGAAATGCAAAGGCTTAATCTTGAAGCAGTGGAAGTCAGTGACGTCAGTATCACGTCCGCACATGAAGACTTCCACAGAATCAAAATTATTTTAGATGATAAAAAATTTTCCTTTTTTTTTTTTTTTTTTTGCAAACTATTTCCTTCTTGGTGCTTACGTGATACCGTCAGCAGGAGAGGGATCTCTGAAAGTGAAAAATGCAGTCTTATTACTGAAGAGTCCGCCCCTGGTAGCTGAGTGGTCACCACGACGGATTGTCGTACCTAACGGCCCGGGTTTGATTCCTAATTGGGTCAATGATTTTCTCCGCTCAGGGACTGCGTATTCTGTTGTCCTTATCATCGGCATTTCATCCCCATCGACACGCAAGTCGCCGAAGTGGCGTCAACTCGAAAGACTTGCATCAGGCGAACGGCCTACCAGACGGGAGGCCCTAGCCACACGCCATTTGCATTACTGAAGAAGTTTCATTTGCCCTGATCCTAATAAATGCATTAGAGACGACTAGTTTCGGCAATTTAAATCGCTGTCCTCAGATCATCTACATGCGTCAACCATTGTGCTATCATCTAGTCATAAGCAATCTTCTTTAACGAGTGGTTCCCTGGTTCCCAAGTATAAGAATCAGTGCCTGATTCTGTCGATGACATATTCGTTATCCAACGAAAAAAATCTTTTGTATTTGAAATGGACTGCTCCTTATATGGAATGAAGCACTTTTTTCTATTTTCCAGCCGTTAAACATACAGGCAAACGTTCTTTTAGGCAATTTTTATCTGCTGTTTCCTGTGAAAGCGTGCGATTTCCGAACTATTCTGGCAGATAGCGGAGGCCTTCTGAACCATCAAAATGGCGTCTACGCAATACACTCGTCGCAAGCACCGTGCTGCAATTGAACTTTTGGTTTCGGGAAAAGAAACGATGGTGAACGTCAATAAACGTGTCTGTGTTGAAGTTGGTAGGTACAGTGCTGGGCGATGAATAAAGAGAGTTTAAGCGTCACGAAGTCTCGAAACTGAGCTTCAACACCGGCTGAGTTCGGGACGCCCTACCAAAGTCACCGGTCCCGACTTATATCGTACGTATGCCATTATTCGTACAGACCGACGTTCCGCAACTGAAAAACTGTCTCCACAGCTACGGGTGAGCATTGAAAGTGCGTAATGCAGTGTTTGAGACTCTTCGGTATTCAAAGGTGTGCTCAAGATAGGTTCCAAGAATCTCACAACAGACCACAGGATTCAAAGGAAAGCCATTTCACCCGAATTTTTGCAACAGTTTGAGATCAATGGAAAGGCCTTTGTTGTCACGGATCGTTACAGGTCGCGGATCATAGGCGCATCACTTTGGGACTGAAATAAAAAGGCAGTCACAGGAGTGACACCACCCATAATCACAGAAAAATGAAAAAAAATCGAGGCAAATTCCTTTGGTGGCAAAGTCATGATGACAGTCTTTTGGGATAGTGTCGGTGCATTTCTTATGGGTGTTTTGCAAAGAGTCATTCATTAATTCAGAGGCTTATGTGAAGACTGCGAACAAACTCTACAATCATTTCCGAGGTGTCCAGTTTGAGAGTAATCAAAAATAAATCTTGCTCCAGCACAATAAAGCACCACACACGTAAGTCTCGGCACCTCGGGACCTATCGCCAAATTGGATTGGATATAACTGCCTCATCCACCCTAGACTGAAGATCTGGTGTCCTCGGACTTCCATTTGTTTTGGTACACTTCGAGGATGGTGAGAGCGTAATTCATGGGCCAACTAGGAGTATAGGCTAAGACGCTAGCGTAAGGACACAGAACGTGACTGAGACTACGGAGGAAAACTGGCCAAGTGCGATTTGGACTGCAGTGAGGGTTCCATCGTTCATCCATCTTAAGAAGTGAGAATCTCAACAATTTTTGCCTGTTATCAGTACAGATGCTGGCAAGAATTCCAAGAGCATATCAAAATCTCTACAGTAGTCCCTCAGATTAGACTGGACATACAAAAAGATGCGAGCAGAGAGAGAAGATTTGATAAAACATTTTTTATTTACTTACTAAAGCATGACTACAACTTACATTTTATGTTCACGTGCAATAATGTTCGTCTATTATGCTTTTCGCGAATCTACATCTACATCTACATGGTTACTCTGGAATTCACACTTAAGTGCCTGGCAGAGGGTTCATCGAACCATTTCATACTACTTATCTACCACTCCACTCTCGATTGGCGCGTGGGAAAAAGGAACACCTAAATCTTTCCGTTCGAGCTCCGATTTCTCTTATTTTACTATGATGATCGTTTATCCCTGCGTAGGTTGGTGTCAACAAAATATTTTCGCATTCGGAATAGAAAGCTGGTGATTGAAATTTCGTCAATAGATCTCGCCGCAAAGAAAACCGCCTTTGTTTCAGTGACTGCCACCCCAACTCGCGTATCGTATCAGTGACACTCTCACCCCTATTGCGCAATAACACGAAACGAGCTGCCCTTCTTTGCACTTTTTCGATGTCCTCCGTCAATCCTACCTGGCAAGGATCCCACACCGCTCAGCAATATTTCAGCAGAGGACGGACAAGTGTAATGCAGGCTCTCTCTTTAGTGGGTTTGTCGCATCTTCTAAGTGTTCTGCCAACAAATCGCAGTCTTTGTTTCGCCTTCCCCACAATATTATCTATGTGGTCTTTCCAATTTAAGTTGCTCGTAATTGTAATTCCTAGGTATTTAGTCGAATTGACAGCCCTCAGATTTGTACGATTTATCGTATACTCAAAATTTATCGGATTTCCTTTAGTACCCATGTGGATGACCTCGAACTTAATTTGTTTAGTGCCAGTTGCCACTTTTCGCACCATATAGAAATTCTCTCTAGATCATTTTGTAATTGGAATTGATCGTCTGATGATTTTACTAGACGGTGAATTGCAGCATCATCTGCAAACAATCTACGGGGGCTGCTCAGAATGACGAATGCTTCTTAGGTTTAAATGAAAAAAGATATTTTTATGCGACGTAATACAATTTAAGAAATTTCAGAGTTTTTACTTTACTTGTACAATCTCAAAGGGATGTAGTTATAGGTTTCGATGAGTGAATTTTCGAGTATCAAAATGAGTGACATAAATGGCCGTATCTATTGACTGAAGTATCTTACAAGCTTAAAATTTTTCAACTGAGACCGTAGACCTTAATGTGTACCAAATGTGAATTGGATATGTCTACACATTTCAGAGGAAAAGGGTTCTTGACAGTCGGACACAGAAAGACAGACGGACAGGCAACACAGCACTGCTGGAAGGATTCCGTTTTTACACATTGAGGCGCGGAATCCTAAAAATTACACATGTAATGTTGATTGAAATTGTTAGTTAGAATAAATATGTTGTGAGAAAAAAATTATGGACTGTTATTAATTGAAAGACCGTCGTATTTTAAAGCTAACAACACATGGCCTACGCAGAAACATGACTTTTAATAACATACAAAATGGCTTTCCAAGGAAAGCAAGAATTGCACACAGCAAAATCTCGGAGTTGCAATTAAATTCGAAATCCGAAAACTCCATTAACGGCGCACTCAGTTAAGTGCCGCGGAAGCAGAGCTCGCAGACATAAAGGCAGCGCAGACGGCGTCCGCTCGCTTCACACAAGGAGAGCGCAACATCTGCTGCTAGCCTGCCCGCCGGCGAGAAAAAGGAGCCTCGCTGGATCTGGAAGCTGGAAGCTGGAGTCTGCGCTTTAATTAAAGCAGTATTTTAGGCGGCGTGCGTCTGCACGGTACAGCTGCCTCTGCCGCTGCCGAACCGTTGCAGGCGTTAGCAGCAGCTGTTACTGCCGTGGCGCGCCGAAACAAACAGTCCGGCCAGCAGGTGGACAAGCGCCGTGATGGACGGCGGCGAGCTTCCACACGTAGCGAAATCCAGCTGGCGCACTGCTCTGCGTTACGGATACACTACTGTGCAATGCAAAAACGTACATGTGTGCCCAGTGAATATCACAAGATGTACACGCGATTATTTCGTATTGTGGCTCATATTACGGACATTTTGACGACATAGACTACGGAGAGTTCACAGCTTGTGGTCTCACGGCAGCGTTCTCACTTCCCGAGCACGGGGTCCTGTGTTCGATTCCCGACGGGGATAGGGATTTTCAAAAAAAAAAAAAAAATGGTTCAAATGGCTCTGAGCACTATGGGACTTAACATCTGAGGTCATCAGTCCCCTAGAACTTAGAACTACTCAAACCTAGAATGAGATTTTCACTCTGCAGCGGAGTGTGCGGTGATATGAAACTTCCTAGCAGATTAAAACTGTGTGCCGGACCGAGAGTCGAACTCAGGACCTTTGCCTTTTGCGGGAAAATGCTCTACCACTTTTTTTTTTTTTAATCTCATTTTGTTCGTTTCAATTGTACGTGGCGGACGTCAACTGACGCCCGTTCAAGTTCTTTATTGATCCATTCACTCAGTTTTTTTTATTACAGAGGGCAGCTAACCCTCTGACCGAACACGCTGAGCTACCGTGCCGGCACCACGGAGCTACCCCAGCACGACTCGCACCCCCTCCTCACAGCTTTACTTCTGCCAGTACCTCGTCCCCTACCTTCCAAACTTTCCAGAAGCTCTCCTGCAAACCTAACTAACCTAAGGACAACACACACATCCACGCGCGAGGCAGGATTCGAACCTGCAACCGTAGCGGTCGCTCGGTTCCAGACTGAAGCGCCTAGAACCGCTCGGCCACACCGGCCGGCCAGGGATTTTCACCTGCCTCGAGATGACTGAGTGTTGTTGTGTCGTCTGCATCATTATCATTCATCCCTATCATGGTCGGAGGAAGGCAATGGCAAACCACCTCCACTAGGACCTTGCCTAGTACGGCGGTGACGGTCTCCCGCATCGTCCCCTACGCTCTGTTACGGAGTATGGGACTTCATCATCCATCAGTCTACGGAAAGCAGCGAACTGACGTTATATTTACGTTAAAATAAACAGTCGAGATCGCAATAATATTTCTTTATTGACAGGTTTCGGCTTATATACAAGCCATCTTCAGAATTTCTCGGCCCCCTATAGCTGGTGCTGACGGCTCCTCGGATTTCTCGTGGTACCACGATAGTACACTGACTGATGGTTGTGGAGCCACGGGTTAAGTAGCGTGCAGTTCACGCGCCGACTGTGGCTTGCGTCATTACCGTCACAAGAACATTAAAATATATATATAGTGAGTCCTAATAATTGAAGTTCAATCACATCTATATTAATACTGTGCAATTCATAGCTATATCAAAACACAAAGGAATTAAAGGCATCAGCTGCCAGTGGACATTGGTTTAAAACAATGGAGGAAGCTGAAAAATTGTACCTGACTGGGATTCGATCCCGGGTCACCTGTTTACTAGGCACGGACGCAGGCCACTTCTTTTTAATGTCATTTTGTTCTATATTGTTTGTTGACTTCGTTCGTGGCGGAGGTCCTATGACACTTGTTCTGGTTGTTCGTTGATCCGTTCACTCAGTTTTTTATTACAGAGGGTAGCTAAACCGTCTTACCGAACACGCTGAGCTACCGTGCCGGCAAATAAGAATCATACGTGAATGAAATTTCGTATGCATATGATAATGACGTAATGTGTGAAATCTTATGGGACTTAACTGATAAGGTCGTCAGTCCCTAAGCTTACACTTTACTTAACCTAAATTATCCCAAGGACAAACACACACACCCATGCCCGAGGGAGGACTCGAACCTCCGCTGGGACCAGGCGCTCAGTCCTTGACTGCAGCGCCTGACCGCTCGGCTAATCCCGCGCGGCACCACTAAGAGATCCGGACACGGTGGTCATTATAAATCCACAGACTACCCTAGCACTCCTCCCGTTCTCAACTTACCACCTACTACTGATATATTGCCCCTTGCACATTATCCTCATTACTTACGTGCTGGGCAGCGTGTTCAGTGAACGTCTTTCAAAATATTTCGCGACCGTTCGACTCTCAGACTGATCGTGGGAAAAGTGAACACCTAAATCTTCCCGGATGGGCTGTGATTTATTTTATTAGGATGGTGATTTCTCCCTTTGCAAGTGGGAGTGGAAAAAATATTTTTGCATTCGGAGGAGATCAGTTACAGTGACTAAGGCATCCACAGCGGGTCAAGCACCATCGCCGTTATCCAGATAGTGCGAACTCTGCTGATAGCCCGTAATTAAAAGGCCGAAACTGGTCAGTCGTTAACATCGGCTGCCATCTAGACTGCTTTTAAATAATATTATTAGGAGGAGAAAGTTGGTGATTGAAATTTCGTGAGAAGAGCTCGTTGCAACGAGAACCCTCTTTTTGACTATCCATGATAATAAATTATGGAGATACATCTGCATGTGATTAGTAATTACAAATAAGAGAGCCGCTGGTTACAGGCTGGTTTTTAAAACATTTTCATTACAATATCTATTTCAGAAATAGATTCCATTCCATTCCAACGCACTCTAAGTATACATGAAATTGTTATTATGTCTTACTTCCCAGGATGATGTAACCCTGATAAAGCAGTGTAAGCTCGACGTTCACGACACTGCTCCAAAATGACCGCTCGATGGCAAACTGAGTAATAGTCGATTTTAGTGTCATGAACGGGAGGTTCGGTTGACTTCCAGCTGTGGTTGGGAAAACGATATCTAACGTTGATTACAGATGTGTACTACTACTCCTCCCGAACAGGCCATGAAGGCTCAATGGTACCGACCGGCCGCCGTGTCATCCTCAGCCCATAGGCGTCATTGGATGCGTATGTGGAGGGGTATGTGGTCAGCACACCGCTCTCCCGGCCGATGTCAGTTTCCGAGACCGGAGCCGCTACTTCTCATTCAAGTAGCTCCTCAGTTTGCCTCACAAGGGCTGAGTGCACCCCGCTTGCTAACAGCGCTTGGCAGACTGGATGGTCACCCATTCAAGTGCTAGCCCAGCCCGACAGCGCTTAACTTTGGTGATCTGATGCAAACCGGTGTTACCACTGTGGCAAGGCCGTTGGCTGATTACACATGTACTTAAGGTTAAACTAAGGACGGGAATGCATTTCCCTAAATCGATCACATAATAAGAACCATACTGTATTCAGAGCCTAATTTATTTATAATTAGCAAAAACGTCTTTTGTGTCACTGATAATGACGTTTCTAGGATGACTTGGTGTGGGCAGAGATTGTCTGCTGAAGGAGATTATGGTATGCAGTCGAGGAAGCTCTGACTATGATTACGATAGCTTCTGTATTGCAGCTTGTTTACAGTCATTGGTCTGGAGTTACGAGTAACTATGGTGAACGAGGTGAGTAACACAGGGTTTCCCAGTGTGGCAGCACTTAGCTATTGGCCATGTACCATGCTGTAGCTGCTGCTACTGTGTCACCAGATTCTCGTATTTCCCAGATGGAATACGTCTGGCTGATGATGGATGCTGCAGGAAAAAATGGAAGTGTCGTGTGGCTAGGGCCTCCCGTCGGGTAGACCGTTCGCCTGGTGCAGGTCTTTCGATTTGACGCCACTTCGGCGACCTGCGCGTCGATGGGGATGAAATGATGATGATTAGGACAACACAACACCCAGTCCCTGAGCGGAGAAAATCTCCGACCCAGCCGGGAATCGAACCCGGGCCCTTAGGATTGACAGTCTGTCACGCTGACCACTCAGCTACCGGGGCGGACAGGATGCTGCAGGAATGTCTGGCGGCATCACGTTCCCAAGCCCCGTGCACAGAGGCCCCCTCGTGTCGTACTCCCGACACTGTGAGAAAGTGTTGGACCGTCCAGGTACCCCAAAGCTTAGACAGTGGGCAGGTATTTGTAGCCCGGCTGAGGTGGATGCGGCTGCATCTTTGGCGCGGTATTGAGCAGCACCAGGTCGACCTCACATAACTGCGAAGCTGGTTGATGATGGGGGTTGGTCTGGGAGGGGCTTAAAATGTGCTGCTCCCTATTCACTTGCATTATTATGTCGCACCTAACGATCTGGAAAATGGCAATGGATGGAGTCTGGCGTAATCGACCCTTGTGTCGTCACGTGGAAGGGTGCGACATGGAAGTGGTAGCTGAGCGCCCAGCGTGTGTGTCGACGACCAGAGCTGGCTGATTCCAGCGTGGCCCCATTACTGTCTGGGCGCTCCATCTCAGGGTGCAAGTGCTGTTGTGTCTATCCCTTCACATAGTGTTTGCCACCCAGCCTCCCATATCACTGGCATTCTCACCCCCGTTTCACAACAGAAAACTAGGTTGATTGGCGACTCCATGGCGTGTTGTGTGCACCACGACCAAGTAGTGGATAGAATTGGAAGTAAAATCAGCGTTGGCCGTATTTTGTTGTTTTATTGTCAGCAAAATCGATTTTCGGTCACTTAGTGACCATCCTCAGTGCTGTAATATACGATTAAAATTGGTAGGCACCGGTGTCAAGCTATAACCACAAGCTTAAAGCGAACACCTAAACTTTCATTGATCATGAGTATACCAACGTGACTGATATCCTTTCAACCTGTTTTAATCGCTCTTGAACCTTTCTTTTATTTCTGTAGGAGAGGATTATTGCATTTCTCCCTTACGCCTTCTTTGCTTCGAGAACTTCTGACATATTTATAGTGAGCCTTGTTAACGTTTAAAAACACCCGAAGCAATGTAGATGGCACTGAGGCAAGTAATTTAATATGCGACACATTCGGCTGCAAATGTGGGGAAATTCCCAAAAGTAGATGACAAATGTTTGAACGGACGACGTCACCATATGTACTCAGCCAAAAGATGTTTTTATTTTGTGTTCCTTTCCTTCTGTCGTTTTGTTCTCTTTTGTTTATAGACATTATTTAGTAAAGAAAACGTGGCTCGTTTGCTGGTGATGACACAATTAAGAGGTTATACTCATTCACTTGTGACGCAATATGGCAGGTTTTTGTTGTAGTGCACTTTGCAATTAACCGGCGGAGGCTGCGAGCTGCGAGACCGGTAAATAAAAGAATAAATCTTACCTCATACTAAATACATAAATACCTAGCGCTTTGAAAAATATACTTCCTGCCACACGGCAGACTCGAACCATTAGCCCCACGTGCTAAAATCACGCACGCAGACCCGGAGCCACGCTGATGCGAATACTTAAGTTGGGATGATCAGGTGCGACAGACCGATGGACTCAATATTGCTGCCGTTGCTGCGAGGTATGTGAACTCATGGCGTCACATGTTCAAGATTCGTCATCCACTTTTTAAGTATTTACCGACATTTGCAATCCCATGTATCGTATTAAATTACTTACCGTCGCTCCGAAGCTTTTTAAAGGTCAGGGAGAATGGCCCTGTGTATACATTAATCAGCCGGAACATTATGACCACCGCCCGATGTCGATATAAACCCGTCCAGGAGACAGCAGACTCACCTGGTGAGGAATGAGCCCTAGTCAGACACACGCACGGAGACTATAGTATCAGAGAGCGTGCTGTCAGTGAGTAGAATGGTGAGGGTGTATGATCTGATTTTCACCGAGGGCAGATTGTGATGGCCTGGAGGCTCGGCACGAGCATTTCGGAAACTGCACGACTTGTCGGGTGTTCGAGGAGTGCTGTGGTGAGTGTCTTGAACACATGGCGAAAGAGGCGAAACCACGTTCACACGTCGTGGAGATGGGCTGTCACCCCTCTTTACAGATGTCGGACTGCGTAAGATGGACAGATAGGTAAAACGGGCGAACTGTAGTGGAACTAACATCTGACTTTAATGCTGGGCAGAGTACAAGGGTGTCTGAACACACAGTGCACCGGACCCTCCTAATGAAGGGTCTCTGCAGCCGATGATCCACCCATGTGCCAATGTTAACACCACGACATCGGCAACTACGACTGAAATGGGCACGTGCCCATCGGCACTGGATGATGGCACAGTGGCAGAGCGTTCCACGGTCTCATGAATCCCGATACCTCCTTCAACATGCCGATGGGAGAGCGCGAATCCGTCGTCTTTCAGAGGAACAGCTCCTCGACACTTGTACTGTGGAACGCAGGCAAGCTGGCGGCGGCTCCATTACGCTCAGGGGAACATTCACGTGTGCATCCACGGGTCCAGTGGAGTTATGATGGCCAAGGAGTATCGCACATTGGTTGCAGGCTACGTATACCCCCTCATGACTATCATGTTTCCCGACGAGCAGCGGCATTTTTCAGTAAGATAACGCGCCATTTCACAGGGCCAGGAGTGTGATGGAGTGGTTCGAGGAACACATGGGAGAGTTCCTGTTGATGTGCTGGCCCCAGCAACTCACCAGATATGAACCTGATCGAACACATCTGGGATGTGATTGAACGTGGTGTCAAATCTCATCCCCCCCCCTCCCACCCTCCCACCCACCCCTGGAATTTACGGGAATTTTAGGTGACATAAGTGTGCAGATTTGGTAGCAAATCCTCCAGCTACCTATCAAGGCCTCACTGCTTCCATACTGGGACTCGTCACCACTGTTACCTGTGTCAAAGATGGACATACCGGCTATTATGTGTTCTGGCGAAACCACAAGCGCCGGAACGAAGATGAAGAACGCAAGAGCAGAGAAGGCGGTGAGACGACGTCGGTCAATGGTGCGCTGATTAGGACCGCAGCCCGGCAGGAGCGGTCTCTACATGAAGAGAATGTAAGCGTAACTCCTGGCAGTCTCGGTCGCACAGTATTAGCACAGTACTAGATGGAGACTAGCAGACAAGCACAGCCATTAGCTCAGTACTAGGAGAGTGACGTGTGATCCATATCAGTTACTTATGTAAGCAAGTAATATGGGTCACAGTTTTCTATACAGCAAAGGACTTTGTTTGCATGTCGCCCATCACTTGCGACTCCATTGTAAACTCAAAGTATTGACAGTCTTCTTATTTGTAATAAAAACTATTAGTGTGATTTGCTTGCATTGTTGTATAGCATTCCGACAACGCAACATCCTGTAGCCACCCTATGCGACACGAGTGGGCAGAGCCCCATATTATGTTGCAGTGTACACATATGTGTGTGTTGTATACGTATCTTTCTGATATATTTTGCCTCAGTCACTTTCGAAATTCATTTTTATTCGAGAAATCGGCAACATACAGTACAGTACGAAAACTTGAATATGCACTAGTGTAATTATACTGGAACATCAATGCCGTGTACTCAGATTTTTAACAGACTACGTTCCTGCAAGTACCGACGGAGTATTCCGTATATGTTACGCTCTTAACCAGTCATAAGATGCTTCCCTGAGGCACACACGACGTTTGTCTTATTTTCGTTAAACGTCCACCGTCAAATACGCTACACTGAGTCCTATAAGTAAAAATTCTTCTTGAAATTCCGATGTTTTAGATGGTACGATAGCATCTTGTTTTCAGTGAAGTGTGTGTGTGTGTGTGTGTATTTATGTGACAACATCAAAAAATAGTTTGAAAATCTAAGACCTACGAAAGTACATGTAAATGTTTGCTGCCGTCCATGTATCACCAACTATCTTTGCGTTGGCATTCCTATCGATGTCTTACATACAGACACTAAACAGAAATATTCTTGTGCAGCCAAATTTAGATATGAACTACGGGACAAAACACGCTTTGCCTCATAGATGTAAGCTTAGTTCGTGGTCGCTTTATCGCTCACTACTGTAGCAAGGGCGCTCATTCCCCCGTATCGGCTCTATTTCCGGCCAACAGTGCAGCAGAGTCGTCAGTAGGTTGCTGTAGCCTTCACTCCGCCCCCAAACTTCTGTCTTCCGCCTCCCTACTCCCCTATCGCAAGCGGAAGCAGCAGCGACTGACGCCGGGGGCAGAAACGGCGGCGCTCATTTCCCGCCGCAGCTCTAGTCGACTCGCGCGACACTCTCGACCGGCGAAGGGGGGCGACAGGTCGATCTTTCGAGACGCGGAGGTCGGCCGCTGCCGCAGAGCGCTCTATCGCCGCCACAGGTAATTAACAGCGGCGGTGCTTGCGGTGGCGGCGCTAATGTAAGGCGCGAGAGGCCGAGAGGGTGCTAGGGGGGGTGGGGGGTGGAGGGGTGGAGACATGCCCCCCCCCACATCGCCAACCGTCCCCTTAGAGCGGCGGCTCTGTCGTCGAGGCCGGGGGGTGGGGGGGAGGAGAGGGATGTACTTTCATTAGCCGGCTGGCGGCAACGCTTCGAGGCAGACGAATGAGGGGTTCGACGCTGCTGGGCGAACACACACGGACGCAGACGCGCTCGCAATCAAAACACAGCGCCGAGACACAATGAGCGTCGCGGAAAGTGATTAAGTGAGAGGTTAGGGGCGCTGCGTAGCTGCAAGGGCGTAGTGCGGCAGCCTCCTCATCCTAGAGTTCTAGCTGAAAACACTAAGAAGAGCACGCAGACAGTCTACACACACTGAAGTATTTTCGATGATCACTGGATCCAGAAACATCGCAAATAACATATTACTTTAATGAGAAAATTAAATTTTAAAAATGTAAGTTTAGAAAAGGACACCGTTATGTTTGCTGACGACCATATAATTCTGCAAGAGGATGGGGTCGATCTGTAAAAGGTAATACAGGGTGTCTTAAAAAGAATATACGTATTACAAAGTACACTACTGGCCACTAAAATTGCTGCACCACGAAGATGACGTGCTACACATGCGAAATTTAACCGACAGGAAGAAGGTGCTGTGATATTTAAAGGATTAGCTTCTCAGAGAATTCACACACGGTTGGTGTCAGTGGCGACACCTACAACGTCCTGACATGAGGAAAGTTTCCAACCGATTTCTCATACGCAAACAACAGTTGACCGGCGTTGCCTGGTGAAACGATGTTGTAAGGCCTCGTGTAAGGTGGAGAAACGCGTACCTTCACGTATACGACTTTGAAATAGGTCGGATTGTAGCCTATCGCGATTGCGGTTTATCGTATCGCGACATTGCTGCTCGCGTTGGTCGAGATCCAATGACTGTTAGCAGAATATGGAATCGGAGGGTTCAGGAGGGTAATACGGAACGCCGTGCTGCATCACAACGGCCTCGTATCACTAGCAGTCGAGATGACAGGCATCTTATCCGCATGGCTGTGACTGATCGTGCAGCCACGTCTCGATCCCTGAGTCAACAAATGGAGACGTTTTCAAGACAACAAACATCTGCACAAACAGTTCGATGACGTTTGCAGCAGCATGGACCGTCAACTCGGAAACCATGGATACTGTTACCCTTGACGCTGCATCACAGACAGGAGCGCCTGCGATGGTGTACTCAACGACGAACCTGGGTGCACGAATGGCAAAACGTCATTTTTTCGGATGAATCCAGGTTCTGTTTACAGCATCACGATGGCCGCATCCGTGTTTGGCGACATCGCGGTGGACGCACATTGGAAGTGTGTTTTCGTTATCGCCATACTGGTGTCACCCATCGTGATGGTATGTGGTGCCATTGGTTACACGTCTCGGTCACCTCTTGTTCGCATTGACGGCACGTCGAACGGTGGACGTTACATTTCAGATGTGTTTCGACCCGTGGCTCTACCCCCCATTCAATCCCTGCGAAACCCTACATTTCAGCAGGATAATGCACGACCGCATGTTGCAGGTCCTGTACGGGCCTTCCTGGATACAGAAAATGTTCGACTGCTGCCTTGGCCAGCACATTCTCCAGATCTCACACCAACTGAAAACGTCTGGTCAACGGTGGCCGAGCAACTGGCTCGTCACAATACGCCAGTCACTGCTCTTGATGAACTGTGGTATCGTGTTAAAGCTGCATGGGCAGCTGTACTTGTACACGCCATCCAAGCTCTGTTTGACTCAATGCCCAGGCGTATCTAGGCTGTTATAACGGTTAGAGGTGGTTGTTCTGGGTACTGATTTCTCAGGATCTATGCACCCAAACTGCATGAAAATGAAATCACATGTCAGTTCTAGTACAATATCTTTGTCCAATGAATACCCGTTTATCGTCTGCATTTCTTCTTGGTGTAGCAATTTTAATGGGCAGAAGTGTTTTATTTTGTCCAAACTATCGATCGCTGCGCCTCGGCTCGGCTATTAGAGAAACGAATACATAGTCTAGTTTATATTAATAATCGCTAGTTGTCAGTTGTCTTCTGTTTTGCTTGGTAACCATCATATGTTTAGAAATGGCTACTCCGCAGCAGAAGTCATTTTGTATTCTCGAGTTTGCGAAATGCAACTCCGTGATTACAGTGCAAAACCGTTTCAGGTTGAGATTCCAAACTGATCCTCCGAATGGGTGGATCATTAGCAGATGGTATCGACAGTTTCTAGGTACAGGATGAGTATGTAAAGGAAAGAGTCCTGGACGCCCTCGTCTTCCTGAAGAAAACGTTGCACCAATTCAAACTGCTTTCCAACGTAACCCTTCAAAATCAACTCGTCGTGCCTACAACAATTTGGCGTATTTTGAGACGTCGGTTGGTTATGACGCCGTACCAACAGCTGTTACAAGCTTTGCGTCCTGATGACAAACGCAAACGAGATTCTTGATGTTATTGACAATGATAACACTTGCGCACAACGCATCGTGTTCAGTGTTGAAGCGACTTTCTGTGTTAGTAGCCAGGTAAACAAACACAATGTTCGAATTTGTGGCCTACACAACTCACATGCAGCCATTGAACATATACGACATTCGTCCAAAGTCAATGTATTTTGTGCGATATCCGGATCGTCTATTTATGGCCCATTTTTCTTTGATTGAAACACGGTTAACGGTCAGCAGTATCTCTCTATGTTAAAAAACTGGTTTGTTTCCGAGGCTGCACGAAGACAATTTCATTTTTCAACAAGACGGGGCACCCCCTCAATGGAGTCGCCAAGTGCGTGAATATCTGAATGGAACTCTACCGAATCGTTGGATTGCTCGCAAAGGAACTGGCGACTTAGCATGTCTCAGCTGAGCTCCACAGTCACCGGATTTGACATCCTCTGACTTCTTCCTGTGGGGTTTCGTTAACGACAAAGTTTATTTACCACCACTCCCACATAACCTGGAAGAGCTGAAGAATCGTGTCAGTACCGCCATAACAAATGGCTCTGAACACTATGGGACTTAACAGCTGAGGTCATCAGTCCCCTAGAACTCAGAACTACTTAAACCTAACTAACCTAAGGACATCACACACATCCATGTCCGAGGCAGGATTCGAACCTGCGACTGTAGCGGTCGCGTGGTTTCCAGACTGAAGCGCCTAAAAGCGCTCGGCCACTTCGGCTGTCACTGCCATAACTTCAGTGACGAAGGGTATGCCTGCCCGAGTATGGGAGGAATTTGAATATCGATGTGATACTATTCGTGTCTCTGATGGAGGACATATTGAACGTCTGTAATCTGAACTTGAGAGGTTCGTAAATATGTGTGTAAAGTTTCATATTCGTATGTCTTAAAATTTAATAAATGCATGCATTCAAAATACGTATATTCTTTTTGAAACACCCTGTATATTGTTCAGAGGCTACAATTTTACAATTGATCACAGAAATACTAAAGTTATGGCTTTTAAAGGAAAAAAGTCTATACATTCCAAAACAGTGACAAACTTTAGAAGAGGTTTCCTGTTTTAACATCTGAGATTGTGTCGCAAGCTACCAGTCTGAAAATGGAGTACACAATAAAATAAAGAAATATCCGATGATGTCTGGCGCGGCACAACATGCAATTGGCAACAAAGTATGTGAAGAAACAAAAATAAATTGTTCATAGTATCGGCTACACATGTTCCGGACAGGGCAAAATGCGTATACATGCCACAGAAACGAAATTTATGAGGGGCACTAAAGGTTAAACTACAAGGGAAACGAGACCACAGAAATGGTGGCTGGAATGAAGTCGGAGAAAGATGCGATGACAGACGCCGGAGGGCGATTTCCCAACTTTGAAGTTGAGAGAAACAGTTTCTGCCTAGGAGGATCCGACACCAAATGGCTTATGCGGCATAGCAGGCCCACGTGACTCGGGGGTCATGTTGTTCAGAGTGCACTCAACTGCATGTTGTTATTGTTGTGGTCTTAGGTCCGAAGACTGGTTTTATGCAGCTCTCAATGATACTCTATCCTGTGCGAACCCCCATCTCCGAATGACTATTGCAACCTACATTTTTCTGAATTTGCTTACTGTCTTCATCTCTTCTCCCAGTACGATTTTTACCTCCCACACTTCCCTCCAATACTAAATTGGTCATTCCTCTCAGAATGCGTCCTACCCATCGTTCCTTTCTATTGGTCAAGTTTTGCCATAAATTGCTTGTCTCCCCGTATATAATACCTCATTAGTTCCGCGATCGACCCATGTCATCTTCAGTATTCTTCTGTAGCACCATATTTCGAAAGTTTCTATTCTCCTTTTATAGACACATACCTCAAAAGGAAGTTCCTCACACATCTGTATTCGACGGTAACAAATTTCTCTTCTTCACAAATTATTTTCTTGCAATTGTTAGACTACATTTTATATCCTCTCTACTTCAGCCATATCAGCTATTTTGCTGGCCAAAAGCAAACCTCATCTACTAGTTTAAGTGTCTGTTTGCTAATCGAATTCTCTTAGCATTACCTGGTTTAATTCAACTACATTCGACTATCCTTGTTTTGCTTTTGTTGAAGTTCATCTTACATCCTCCTTTAAAGGCACTGTCCATTCCATGCAGTTGCTCTTCCAAGTCCTTTGCTGACTTTGGTAGAATTTCAATGTCATCGGCAAACCTCCAAGTTCTCTCTGAACTTTAATTCCTTCTCCAAATTTTTCTTTGGTTTCCTTTGCTACTTGGTCAGTGTACTTATTGAAGAACATCTGGGATATGCTACAACCGTGTCTCACTCCATTTTCAACCACTGCCTCCACTTGATCCACTTTGATCTTTCCCCATGTAGGCTTCTATCAGTTTTTCCATTCTTCTGTACAGAATTCGTGCTAATATTTTGCAGCCATTACTTTTTAAACTGATAGTTCGGAAATTTTCACACATGTCAGTAACTTCTTTCTTTGGAATTGGAATTACTACATTCTACTTGCAGTCTGAGGGTATTTCGAGTGTCTCATGCACCTTGCACATCAGGTGGAAGAATTTTGTCGTGGCTGACTCTCCCAAGGTTATCAGTAAATCTGATGAAATATCTTTTACTCCTGGGAACTTCGTTTCGATTTTCAGACTTTTATCAAATTCTTCACTGCTGGCCGCTGTGGCCGAGTGGTTCTAGGCGCTTCAGTCCGGAACCGCGCTGCTGCTATGGTGGCAGGTTCGAATCCTGCCTCGGGCATGGATGTGTGTGATGTCATTAGGTTAATGAGGTTTAAGTAGTTCTAAGTCTAGGGGACTGATGACCTCAGATGTTAAGTCCCATTTGAACCATTTGAAATTCTTCACGCAGTTTCACGTTTTCCACCTCATATTCATTTGCGTCAGCTTCTTTTATATCATACTGCTTTCAAGTTCATCTTCCTTATATAGGCCCTCTATATACTCCCTCCACCCTTCAGTTTTCCTTTCTTTGCTTAGGATTGATTTACCATTTGAGCTCTTGATATTCATACATATGCTCCTGTTTTTCCCAAAGGCTTCTTAAATTTCCGTTAGGAGGTATCTGTTCTTCCCCTAGCGAAGTATGTTTCTAAATCCTTACATTTGTCCTCTACCTATTATTGCTGAGCAGTTCTGCACTTCCTGTCAGTCTCAGTTTTTTAAGCGTTTGCAATCCTTTCAAGTGCTTCATTTGTTGCATTTTAAATTTTCTCCTTTCATCAGTTAAATTCAATTTGGTGGTCGTTAGAAGTGGCGGATATTTTGGAGGAGTGTTGTTAGGAAACAGATGTCTCAGATGTCTCCAGTAGTGGGAGGCAAGTGGAGGAAGTTGTTGAGATGGATGGAATGGTGGTGGTGGGGAGGGGGGGGGGGTGTGAGCATAGATTGGGACAATGGTTAAGGAAGTGGGACTGCTTACAATGGGAGCAGGTGGAAGTATTCTTACAATCAGCAGTAAGTGATCATTAGAGGAGGCATTTTTGGTATCTGTAGGATTGGAGGAGTGGGAGATTTAGTGTCTTCAACATTGTGATGGCAGTTGTAGATGAGGGCTCCCTCCTTCAGGAGGCGATCGATTTTGGAGAACATGTTCTGCAAACACTTACATGAGAAAGGTTAGACCAGAATCATTGATGATACAGTGGACATTGCAGATTTCTAGGGAAGGAGTTCTGTGGCCATCTTCTCTGGGACCAAGCTTCATGATCATGACAATGAGGGGAGGTGGGGAATGGCACAAACTTTGGGGTTGTTTGGATGGGGGTGGGGGGTGCAGGGAGTGAGAGTGGCATGAGTATCAAATATATCATGGGGGAGTTTCAGGAGAAGGTGTGTGGAAGGTGGGATTGGTTGATTTGATGAAGACTGAGTCTCTACAGGGGATGATTCTTGGGATAGAAATGTGGGGGACATGTGTTCTGATTTCAGGAATGAGGGATTTTGTGTTTGCAAATTGAGGATCAGCATGGGAGAGGAGGAAGGTATGGACATCCAGAGGAGAGGTTGTGGGGGTGGAGCAGCCTCCATGTGTTCAATGGGGTCTCGGTTGGACTGATGTTTTTTTGTAGTAGTGTCTGTTTTGGGTCGCTTCTGGGGTTTTTTGGTGACTATGAGGTGAAGTGTGGGATCATGAATTGGAAAGGGTGGGATATGGTGCAGGACAGGACCTTTCAGTGGGGTGGAATCAGCGTGGATCCTGGTGGATGGTATTGTATCATCTTGTGTAGCGACAGTAACACAGCAGTATGTGGCTTGTACAGGTTTCGCAGGGGCCATGGCGAGTGTGGAAAAGGTTTGGAGTGCAGGACAGGCAAAAGAAAAAGTTGAAGGTAGGGAAGGTGCCACAGGGAGAGGGAAGGGGTTAGGTGGCTGATATGATTGTGGATGGGGAAGAAACTACTGGGATTGGTGGTGAACATATGGTGGTGGGCTGGAAGAAGTGTCCCATTTGTAAGGTGTCCACATTTTCGGGCCTTACGTAAGCTGCATAACGACGATACCGAATAAAATCACCAGCAAATAACGATCTTATTGACAACAGTAAATAATTAGAGCCATCTCATGTACGGAATAACAAACGATTTACTCTTTTAGCGACAGGGGCATGAGTAATATAACAAAGTGAACGCAGCTTAGAGACGGACAGACCAGGTGGCTAATGACATTGGAACGAATCAATTAGCTTTAACAAAAGAAAGCCCAGGTGCACTGCAGAAAGAAATAAGGGAAAATCAATAAAATAGTGGCCAGAGTACATTAACGAGTGGAGAACCGGGCAAGAAAAATAAGAATTTGCCTTTAACGTTGGAGCGGTTGGCTGAAGCCAGACGTGTGATGTAGTAGAATCAAGGTGGGGATGATAACTTCATATAAAAGCCCTTTGAGAACTCAATTAAGACACAGAGACAGAGAGAGCAAGCGCTCATGTTTAGCGGCGGGCCGCACACATGTGTGGTAAAGGCGCGACTCTGACACTATTTTACGTTTGCGAAGTGAGGGCGATACGCTTCACGTATCGTGGTGACAAACATAAACCGATAGTTAAATATTCCTGCGGGAATCCCTTCTGGCTGAATTTTGTTTACGTCGCTTCAACCCAGAGCGAGTGTGCAATTGCCATTAATTTCGGCTAGGGAAATTTGAACATTCCACGGAACGCCTAGCGTTTGAGACTAATTACTTTTAGTGAAGGCCAGAGTAGGGAATTAGCGATTTCAGATCCAGCAGGGAGACAAAGCCGCCGCAGTTGCCATTTGGTAATGGATGAAGTGCTTTTGGCGAAATTAAATGTTGAGTCCAATTTTGCGAGAGTTGCATGCTTTGAATAGAGAAATTTTACAGCTAATTACTAACCTACCCTCCAATGAGTTCATGAGAATCGATTAGATAAAGTCATCCTCCCCCAACTTAGTTCACTGTACAGCTACGACGTAGGTGTAATTTTCACTGCTAAAGATATACGTGTTTCAATTGATAACATTTTCACATATAGAGATATAGTTTGATTAATTACGTATTCAATGTTTGATTATTAATTGAGTTATTGAGAGAAGAAGTAATTAAACTTGCTTATTGATTATAACTTTTTCTTGAGAGCTTTGGTACATTGAATGTAATGCGAAAAGGGAGAGATTGTGTTATCATTCCCGGCCGGGTTGGCCGAGCGGTTCTGGGCGCTACAGTCTGGAACCGCGTGACCATTACGGTCGCAGGTTAGAATCCTGCCTCGGACATTGATGTGTGTGATGTCCTTAGATTAGTTAGGTTTAAGTAGTTCTAAGTTCTTGGGGACTGATGACCCTCAGAACGTAAGTCCCATAGTGCTCAGAGGCATTTTTTTGTGTTATCATTTTAGGTTAAATCCCAAACTTGTCATTAACACCAATTTATGAATTCTTGGAATAAAAATATGGCGTTTCAGACTTGGATCGCTATTCTTTATTTTCAATGACGGGTTTCGGGCTAACTGCCCATCTTCAGATATGATAGACAAAGTTAAAAATATAATTAACAAGAGAGATACAATTAGTGATAGAAATATCTTAGTTCACAAAAAGAAATTTTGGAACGTATTAAGTGCCAACATACCATATATTGCAGTTACAGAGTAACTTGTCAGTACAGAACAATCGTTTCGCTGTCATAACTAAAGTAAATTTTAATCTGTTAAAATCTTATATCGCAGTTTTCGAGAAACCCGATTGGTAACAGTAAAAAGTGCCCTCTACCTATAACAATTGTGCATCTGTTATTATTTCACCGTACATATTAATGGCGAATATTCTTTTTAATAAAATAATTTTTAAAATAATAACATATTAATAATGTTTTTTGAGTGGGTCATGAAACGAAAAAAATTACACTAATATCAAATTTCTTTATAAAGAAACATAAAATATAATTAAATTATTGTAATTTTTTTCGTTTCATGGCCCACTCAAAAAAGATTATTCATATGTCATATGTCATATATCATTATTTTATTAAAAAGAATATTCGCCATTAATATGTACGGTGAAATAATAACAGATGCACAATTGTTATAGGTAGAGGGCACTTTTTACTGTTACCAATCGGGTTTCTCGAAAACTGCGATATAAGATTTTAACAGATTAAAATTTACTTTAGTTATGACAGCGAAACGATTGTTCTGTACTGACAAGTTACTCTGTGACTGCAATATACGGTATGTTTACACTTAATACGTTCCAAAATTTCTTTTTGTGAACTAAGATATTTCTATCACTAACTGTGTCTCTCTTGTTAATTATATTTTTAACTTTGTCTAACATATCTGAAGATGGGCAGCTAGCCCGAAACCTGTCATTGAAAATAAAGGATAGCGATCAAAGACTGAAACGCCATATTTTTATTTAATGAACGATCGCGGAATTCCCATTAAGACAATCATGTCTAGTTTACACACATTCTTGGAATGTCATAGTAGCATTTTTGATTACTTTGAGATAGGGCCAGAATTAATAGCTATGTGGAATGTCTGTTTACCACCGTAGTATTGAGAAGACAGTCAGAACTTTATCCTTTGCCGCATTCAAAATTAACAAATCCAACGACACATTACACATTTAGCGATGGTGTGGGACCAGGGGATGGGGTGGTGTGAACGGTAGACATGGTTGAGGTGTCCATCGTGGGTTGAGAAATTGGGAGTATGGCTGATATATTCCAGTAATGGACCGTCGCCGAGATAGTGGAGGATGGCGTCTGTAATATCTGAGGTGAAGCGATGACAGCAGACCTGTTGCCGTGGTTGATATGCAGGTAAGTAGATGGAGGCAGCGAGGAGGTTGCAGAGGCGGCGGCGGCGGCTTCTGCAGTGACGACTGTAGCAGTGGCAGCAGCAGCAGAGGCTGCTGAGGCAACGGTAGACGGCGGACGGCTGTTGTACAGCAAGATGGAGGCGGTGACAAGAAAACGGTAATATGCAAAGAGATGATGATGAGCACACACACTCACAGAAGAAAGTCTCGATGACACAAAAGAAAACTATAACGATGAACAGAGGCAATTGCAGAGCATAGGGAAATAGTCCCTACCAGTTTACGCGAAATCAACAGTAGCAGCATGTGGACTAGTAAAAGAGACCGCTGGAAGTGCGGAGGGGGTGCGCTGCTGGCTTTGAAGGGCCGCCAAGTGTTCTGCTGGCTGGCAAAGAGGGTAAAACCAATGCCTGAAGATGTAGCACAACCATCTAGCGACTGTCATCGAGTTACCTACCTTTTGGCAGGCATTAACTTTCTGGGATGGGTTACCAGAATATGGGTAGATGTAATATGTTGCCTTATTATTTTTGAAATGTAAGCTGTCTTCTTTGTACCTTCACTGTCTCTTCTATTAACCGAACCTGCAAAGAATTCCTTACTGAGGAGCAATACTCAAAGAAGCTATATGATTCCAGAGACTTTTTCAAGTCTCTAACATCTATGATGCATAAATGCAGACTGAAAATTTGAACGAAAGTTCGGGGTGAGGAGTGAATGGGAATTTAGATTGAGCAGGGAGGCATGCTAGAGTAGTCCGTGCAATTGTGCCAACCCACTGGGTCAGGGTGGCAGAGTGGTTAGTACATGTAGCTAGTGGGCAGGAGACCTGTCTTCGAATCCCAGCCTTTGTATATATATCACAGATGTTTGAGACTTGTAAAGTTCTCTGGAAAGTGTCTATACCCGGGTTTCAGTCAGGATTCCCCATTTCGTTTGATATTGAGGTGCTATTCTAATACAGCTGCAGAGTCTTTACAATACTGCTCGAGTTTAGGGGGAATACTGGGTGGGATGATGAGTGAATGGGAATTTGGACTGAGGAGAGTAAGGTGCTAGGGTAGTCCTTTCAGTTGTGCGAAGCTACTGTGACAGGGCGGCGCAGTGGTTAACGCATCTCCCTAGTGAGCAGGACTCTCCAGTTCGAATCCTGGCCTTGACACCAATTTTAATTCGTCACTTCAGTCTGCATACATAGTACTCAAAGCGTGAAGTACTTGCTTTGTGAAAGAATTATAGTTGGTTAAAATGTTTCCTGAAAATCTCAGCCGAACAATCCACAGCTGAGATCGATACTGAATGCCCTTGCTGTGACCCAGACGGAAGTAACTGATTTGACTCGTAGAACAGGAAGAAGTTTTCTTTGCTTATTAGTCGGTAAGTGGAGAAGAGGGTGTGGTTTAAAGTTCCTGGTCACCAAAGTCCTCGGCCGAATTCCAAAGCTTTCTGTATTGTCCCATGAAGTGACTGCATGTAACACTGTTTATAGTGAACTGCCCATCAGATAGGAACAAACTCTTTGGTTCATTTCGTGCTATTAGGGAGAAAGACGTTTAGTCTTTCCCTGCCCGTCATCCTTAAGGATATAAACACAACACTAGACGATTTTCATCACAGACATACACGCGCTGTAGTACAAACTTCAAAGATCTTCCCAGGACGACACTGCAGGATTCGTGAATCTGCTCCCAATTTTCGTTTCCTTCCATGGACTGACTTACCTTACCATTGCTAGTAATTTATCACCAATAGAAATGTATCCATTCACCTGTTCATGTGCAATTCGTTAAATTTATTCACATTTCAGTTCGTATACCAATCTCTGCATCAGTCATCGACCGTCAGCGGCTTTTCCTTCCTATCACCAGTCTTTTGGCATCGCATTCTTCATATAGGTAACAACTTAGAACAGTCTCACGGATTTTCCAGCGCTACAGCTCATTTTTCCTAGTGGCGAGCTTATGTGTGTTTCAGTGTGGGACCAGCCTTTTTTCCTTAATGTTATTTTAATTATCCATTAAAGAGTGGCCTTTCAGTGGATATAACCACTCTTCAGTCAAATGTTTTACATATTTAAGAAATGCTTTTAACTATATAAAAGAGATGACATAAATAATGTTTTTAAAGGATATTTACACAGGTGAAAAGTTGTACGACATAAAAAATACAATTTATATAAAATTTAATTTGTAATCACATGTGATGATGATGCTATGGACAATGGTGATGCTGGTGCTGCATGAAAATGATCGTGTTCATGAAGGAGGTGAAGTGGTAAGTGGTGCAATCGAGCTCTGTGGAGCTGCAGGAAGCAACTAACGGTTGTTGAGGTTGGGGACGGAGGAGGGAGCAAACGTAAGAATGGAGTGAGGGAGAGCATTGTCGCCCATGGCTGGAAGGAAGCGCGTATTTTGGGACGGCTTTTCATCATTTGGTTGTATGAGGGGACTTCAGAAAAGTCAAGTAACTTTTGGTGCTGACTATTGAAACACGTATGTTGTGTGGCGGCGATGGCGAGGCATTGCAGAGTCTCTGACCAGAGAGCTTTTTATCGTGTGGTCTTATACGGTCGCGAGAGAGTCGCGAGCGGGACGCAGTCCGCGAGCGTCGACATGGCTCTCTGGTCAAGATGCTGAATGAGGTATATTGTTAATTAAGGTAACCAAGCTGCATTGCGCACATCAGATAATGTAAAGTTTATTTATTGTAATTAATTTTCAACAAGTGCCCCAATAATAATTTTGATTTCAAAGCAATTTTTAACAAAAGAACCATTTAATTGAACGAACGATTTCCTTCCATTTCCTTTAAAGAAAAGTTTCAGTTAAATTAAAAAAAAAAAAAAATAATACTTGCGATGCATTTCCTCCAAGCCGTGGCCAACAATAAGAGCAGAAATTTGACATGCAGTTTCAATGAGGTAAGAAATTAATTCTGATTTTTTGCACAGGGCCAAAGACTGATATTTCGGTTTAATTGAGTTTACATTGTCACTGAAGTCTCATTAGCATTGAATTGTTTTTCATTATTTTCGTGAGAGCTTACACCTTGAGTCAGATTGCGATTCTCATTTTTATTGTCATTAAATTTAATTGCTAGGAAGGTTACGCTTGGTTCCCATTTATTATTTTTTTTTGTCTTTCAAAATTTCTGTGGGGAGCTTACACTATGTATTGAAGGGATACAGATACATGACGCTATTTTTCACCATGGACATTAGGTTTCGTAAAAAACGATCGGCAGATTCTACCAGTTGTGCAATTTCTTGATGATAGACGTTCGCTCCGTAGGTATGGAGTTTTTCGAGGACCAATATGTGAAAGTAATCTCTGGAAAATCTTTTTCCCTTGAGATGTTTTTTGAGGTTGCTGCGTAGATAGAATTGCATGGTGCAAGATCTGGGATTCACCAACAGCATCACCCACATCTGTGTGGTCTTGCTCAAATTTCTGTACCCGTTTCATTACGGGGGTGGAGGGCTATCAGCATTCCATTCAACTTACTCTCCAGTCAAAGGACAAACAAAAACTGAGACGAAATCATACGCTAACAGAGATTAGATATTTCCAATGAAGTAAAAAATTTTTGAAGGTGAAATAAAATGGATGTTTTTATATATAATAGATATGAATTCCTTCTCTTTCACTTAAAACAGTAATAATAAAAGATAAAAGTGAAATATCACAAAAGTAAATTTAAAACATTTAAAAAATGATGCGAAATGTTGCATCAAAAAGAAACACTTCAGTGTCACTAAAACTGGAAGAACCTGCCTTTGGATTGGTAGGTTGTTATTGAAGAGGAAAAGACTGATTGTTAAGGGTAGAATGACGGTGTCAGAAAGGTAGAGGACTGGTACATAGGATCGAAGGGGTTAGTCAGTTGGTTGCGTGTTCCATTGATCAGTTGCACGGTGCGGTACCCGTTATGATGTGGAACGTGCCAAATCCACAAGAAATGCGCATATGAAAGAAGATTTTTTAATATATGCGTATTACAATAAAGAGTTAAGGATTAATATTTCTGTTATTTACCCCATTCCCTTAAATTGCACAAAATGCATATACTTTATTTATATATTTATTTATTCCTATTCAAGAATTCATTTATGGGATAGAAGGAGTTGTCAAGGAGATGTGATTTCAATTTATTTTTGAAGCTATTACTGCTGTCTGTCAGACATTTTATTTCATCTGGTAATTTGTCGAAAATTTTTATAGCAGCATATCTTACACCTTCCTGTGCCAAAGGTAGGTTGAGTAAAGGATAGTGTAAGTCTTTCTTTTTTCTGGTATTATAATCACGAATATCACTGTTGTTTTCAAACTGGTCCGTGTTGTTGAGAACAAATTTCATTAGTGAGTAAATGTACTGTGAGGCTGTTGTAAGAACTACCAATCTTTTAAAAAGATGCCTACAAGATATGCGACTATGAACCCCACATATTATTCTAACCACTCTCTTTTGAGCAGTGAATACTTTTTGTCTAAATGTTGAGTTACCGCAAAATATTATTCTGTATGACATCAGAGAGTAAAAATGTGCAAACAATGTTAGCTTACTAATCTCTATATCCTCAAAACTGGTAATTATTCTGACTGCAAAAGTTGCTTTAGAAGATCCAAAAAGATTCTCATCTATATGCACAACCAAAAGCTTAGTATGCCCTACCCTGTCTACTGAATTCTGTTGATGTGTTATATTTATTGAAGGAACTGTACTTTTTGCAGCAGAAAATTGGATGTACTGTGTTTTTTCAAAGTTTAGAGCCCATTTGCCGAAAATCAATTAATGACTTCTCCAAATACCTTATTTGAATCATTTTCAATTGGAGTTTCTTTTACTGGGTTAATAATGACGCTTGTATCATCAGCAAACAGTGTCAGTTCAGCCTCCTGTTTCAGATAGGATGATTGCTAGGATGATTGAACCCTGTGGAACACGTAATGTGTTTTCACCTCAGTTAGACGAAGTGGCAAACTTATTTAAATCACTTGACCCATATAAGGAAACTTTTTGCTTCCTGTTCTGTAGGTATGACTTAAACCACACATGTGCTATTCCATTTATACCATAGAATTGTAATTTCTGCAACATAATGTCATGGTTCACACAATCGAATGCTTTCGACAAGTCACAGAAAATTCCTATTGGTGACATTTTACTATTTAAAGATTCTATTATGTGGACAGTGAAATTGCATATTGCGGTCTCAGTGGAACAGCATTTTTGAAATCCGAACTGTGATTTACTAAGTATCCCATTACTGTTGAGATGGCTAACCACTCTAGAGTACATTACTTCCTTGAAGATTTTTGAAAATGATGTAAGCAAGGTAGGAGTGGCTGTTGGGAGACAAGAAGCGAGGAGTACATGTCTAAATCGGTGAGGCTATAATTTGAAAGGAGAAAGGTGTTCAGGAATGAAGAGGGATGGGAGAAAGGTGCAAGGGAACACGGGGAGGGGTGGACCGGGAGCCTTGATGAGGTGCGATGAGTGGGGTAGATTTAAAGTTGGTAGTACAGGTAAATATTAGGATGAAGTTAATGATATGGTAAGGGGGAGATGCTTGAAATTCTTTTGGGAGACGCTGTGAAAGGTCTATAGGTGAGAGGTTGGTGGAATCTGTTGATACTACTAGAATTGGAAATTAGATGGGAAAGAATAAGATTATTGGTAACAAGTTTGCGTATAGTGTAAGTTGTTCGGAGGTGAACAGTGTGAATGAGGAGAAATGGGAATTTGATGTGATGGTAAATGATCCATTTTGGCAAGGTAAACGGTTGTGGAAAGTGTGGTGAAATCGATGATGTTCAAATATCTGGAGGGACTTATAGACCTTAGGTGGTGCCAATATCCGTGCATAGGAAATGATGGGTTGGATCAAGGTGTGGATGACAATGGAGGGGTGAAAGCCCCAAGCTATGCTTGTTAGAAGTTTTATTAGTTATATTCTATCTCAGGCTTTCTACTGATTGGTTAGTGGGCGAGGTTTCTATATTAGATACTGGTCGATGGTAAGGCTAACATACTTTATTGTATCAGATATCTAGTCGGCTTTACGGCACTCCTAGTAGATAAAGATGCGCTGTCGTGTCTGAGTTAGCTGTGGGATGGGTGGTGGCAGCGCGTCAGGTAGGGAGAGGACACTCACGGCACAACACACAGCAGGTGTGGCGCTGCGGTATTGTCTCTGAGTGCGCGGGACGGTTGCGAGGGGCGTGCCCGGAGAATGGCACGTCGAGTGGCGACCCCTGGCGGAATGCAATTAGGAGTCGGGGCGGGCCCGCATAATTGGCCCATTTGGCGGCGGCGTTCGGTTTTTGCCGCGCTCTCCATTACACCGCGGCGGTCCGCCCACGTAATGAGGAGGTATGCAGGCCAGCCGAGGGGGCGTACGGCCGCTGATACGGGAAATAGCACGCCTGCGTACCGTGCTCTCTCACAAAACACTCGGAACGCGTAGCCTCCTCTCTTGAATTTCTTCGGTTTTATTAGCGACATTTTTCTGGTTGGTTCACGAGTCCTCCGCTTTTAATACCCTACGCTAATCTTCCTACGCTTCAGTACCTTTTAAGGTCGTCGAAAACAGTACGTTATTCATTATAACCATCTTTTTCTGTTTTTTCCCATGAATCTTTAGACTGACATGATGTGGATCGCAATGATTTCGCAGCCTCTGCCAACGTCCTCGTCTAAGAACAATCCTTACACCAAATGAACTTCCTGTCTCCCGTGTTATTCGAGGAATTCTATTGGACCTTGTCTTTTTATTAGTTGTCCCTCAACTAACTTCACTATTTCATCTGTCAAAGCAACGTTGGTGTCGTGTTGTATGTCTGTTTCTGTCAGTCGTTGACTAATGCTTCCTGTCAAACTCTCAAACATTTCTAATTAATTCCAAAATGAATTTTCACTCTGCAGTGGAGTATGTGCTGATTTGAAACTTCCTAGCAGTTTGTTTCAATTTATTCAACTCCATCTCCCTAGTTTTCCACCTTTCAAGAAATTTCTTGTTTCCAGCTGCAGTTCTTAACCTATAAATTATGGCCAAAATTAGTATCTGTTCCTGGAAATATTTGCAGTTTTAAATCTAGTTTAGAAATATCTGACTTGTCATTACACAGGGTGTCTCAAATCTTTTGGATCAAAGTAAAACAGTTGATAGTGGGTCCACTATCGATTACAACGAAAAAGGAAAACATTGGTCGGAAATACGTATTTATTGTGTTGTGGACATACAGAGTACACCACATAACAACAACGTAGCTCAAAGTTCAAAGCGGTAGCCGCCAGTCTCATTGCTTGCAGCCGCGCGGAATTAACCGAGCGGTATAGGGCTCTGCAGTCATGGACTGTGCAGCTGGTCCCGGCGGAGGTTCGAGTCCTCCCTCGGGCATGGGTGTGTGTGTTTGTCTTTAGGATAATTTAGGTTAAGTAGTGTGTAAGCTTAGGGACTGATGACCTTAGCAGTTAAGCCCCATAAGATTTCACACACATTTGAACTTTTTTTTTTTTTTTTTGCTTGCATCTGCCGCACTCTCTCAAAGATCCCTGGTGTTTGTTGTACCAGGAGACAGACTGCTTGGACCCTAGCAAGCAGGTCTTCACCCGTGTCTACGAGGGTTTCATACATCGACGTTCTGACGTAACCCCAGAGGAAGAAGTGCACTGGTGTGAGATCGAGCCATCGCGCTGGCCATGGGACAGGAGCTCCGTTTCGATTCCACCGATTAGGGCACCTGTTACTCAGGTATTCGTAGACGTTAACATCGTAGGAGCTAGTACACCATCTTGTTGAAGCCACGTACTTTCACGAACATCAAGGGGTACAGTCTCCAAGAACTGTGACAGCCTATCTCTCAGAAACACTGGGTAACGTGGGCCAGTTAAACGGAAAGGCAGCAAATAAGGTCCTCTTACGTGATGCTGGACAATGCCCGCCCATACGTTGACAGAGAATCGTTGCTGGTTGCCACCGATGTGGGTGGCGTGGGTATTGTCCTCACTCCAGATACGGTTGTTGCAGCTGTTGAAAATAACATCACAGGTGAATGAGGCCTCATCCATGAACAATGTGAGGTACGTTGTTGTTACGGGTTGTACGCTGTGTATGTCCATAACACAATAACTATGCATTTCCTATTATTGCTTCTCTATCTCAATGTAACCGGTTGTGGACCCTCTATCACCTGTTTCAGTTTGACGCAATAGGTTTGCGAAACCCTGTATGGTCTATCTAAAACGTTCTGGGTGTCAAGATATCTTGAACAAATACAACTTTCTCTTACAAAGTGTTTCCAATGATTAAACTATTCTCTGTACAGTACAGTTATTTAGTAAGAGCGAATAATTTTTTTTTTGTCATTTTCCAATTATTCAAGCATAGTCATACTTCGTGAATTGAAAAAAAAATATATGTACCTCAAACGTTTTTCTCATCTTTGAATGCGGAAGATATCTCTGTAATTTTGTCTCTGAGGAGTATTAACAGATTACATAACTACGTGACAACGATTTATGCTTCAGTTTTCCTAAACATGATTATGAAATACTCTCATGTGTTTGCGGTATAGTGCCTACAGACCGTGGTATCAACCATTCACACAGCTCATTCGTTAGGAGTCCTTCCGTAACATCGCGCAGTACTTCAGTGATATTGTGCAGTACTTCTGTGATATTGTGTACCTGTTCGTTCTGGCTGCTGCCATACTTCAGAGTCACATAAATTAGCTGGACTGTCGTCTAACACCAGTTCACGATTAATCGACATCTTTAGAAGGAAGGGCTGGTCCACTTCCAAACCTAATGTGACGTACAGTTCTAATTTCATTACTGATTCGGAGTTTCACTATGCATTGTACATGTATTTATACTGCCTTTTGTCGACGTACCTAAATTAGACAAACACCATTAAATGTAGTTGTACAAATCAACATAAATATTCATTTCTAGTTCAGTTGGCCAACGGCCTTGCCGCAGTGGTAGCACCGATTCCCGTCAGATCACCGAAGTTAAGCGCTGTCGGGCTGGGCTAGCACTTGGATGGGTGACCATCCGGTCTGCCGAGCGCTGCGAGGCAAACTGAGGAGCTACTTGATTGAGAAGTAGTGGCTCCGGTCTCGGAAACTGACATACGGCCGCGAGAGCGGTGTGCTGACCACATGCCCCTTCATATCCGCATCCAGTGACGCCTGTGGGCTGAGGATGGATCGGCGGCCGGTCGGTACCGTTGGGCCTTCCAAGGCCTGTTCGGAAGGAGTGATACGTGTAGTCCATTACTGATATGTCAGCCATCACTGCAGTCTTGTTTTCCGGCTAAAAACACTTAGTCTTTTACGACAAGTGAAGGTATCCCGACAAAGAAAAATTAAATTCTTCGACTGAAGTGGACCACGCTGTCATCAAAAGTCCGAACCTGAAGTTATACAATTCTTAAAGTGGCACAAGCATTCTTAAGAACTTCAAACGTTCCTTTCCTCAGAGAGGTTGCGAAGGACGCGGACGCACTAGAAAACCATATACGAGTATCTCGCCACTGGACCGCAAAACAAAACACTGCAGACCCTAACCTCCTTCCCCAGACTGTTACTACTGTCCTAAACAACCGCCTTGACGGGGAGAGAAATCTTCAATTAAAAGTTAAGAATCAGTAAAAAACAATCGTCCAATATGAAACAGTTTTGTTCCATGAAACAAACAATTTATTCGTTTCATCCAGCCTAACACACGCCTTCCTATTACAGCTTCATCCATTGGCTAGTAATATTCTCTCCTTACACATGTAAGATTTGAGTGGTAGCTCAGAGCCGATTATCACTTCTGAAACTGCTAAGGGGCTTTTCTCTTATGTAAAATCAATAAGGGGTTCGAAATCATCTATACATTCACTCAGAGACCGGAGAGAGAAACGGGTGATGACAGAGAGAAGGCCGAAAGACTGATTTCCTTCTTCCGAAATTGTTTCACTGTGGAAAATCGTATCACAGTCCTTCCTCTCAGTCATCATACGAACGTCTAAATGGCAGGTATTGAGATAACCGATCGCGGAATAGAAAAGGACCTGCAATAGCTTAGTAGCGGAAAGGAATCAAGGCCACATGAGATATTTATTAGATTCTACAGGGATTACGCGAGAAACCTTCTTCCTCTACTATCAGCAATTTATCGTATATCACTGGAGCAACGAAGAGTACCTAGCTACTGGAAAAAAGCGCAGGTCATTCCCGTTTTCAAGAAGGGCCGTAGGATAGATGTACACATTCATAGACCTATATGGTTGAATCCAAAGGCCTCCTGTAACAGGCCATTTACATCTTTCATCTCTGCAGCCATGGCTTGTCTGGCTTCTATTTCTCTCCTGATTTACGTGTTCCGTGATTTCCCTAAATCCCTTAAAGCAAATGCCTAAATGGTTCCTTCGAAAGCGCACAGCCGCTTTCCTTCCCCATCTTTCGCTAATCCGAACTCGTGCTTCGTATTTAATGACCTCGTTGCCGAGGGGACGTTAAACACTATTTTCCTCCTCCCTCCCCTACCACAAACCACCCAAATATTCGGAAAAATTCCACTGACTTCATGGGAAAACCATACTTGTCAGCATAGCGTCAAAGAAACAGTCAGTCACGTCTTCTGAAAGTCGAGCAGACGCTCACGCTTGCCATATTAACCGAAAACTCCGCCCTACACAAGTGGTTGTCTTTTGTGTAGACTTTGAATCACATTTACTCCAGCAAAACTCCTCCCGCACAGGCCATGAAGGCCCAAAGGTACCGACGGCCGCCGTATCATCCTTAGTTCACAGGCGTCACTGGATGCGGATATGGAAGGGCATGTGGTCAGCACACCGCTCTCCCAGCCGTATGTGAGTTTCCGAGACAGAAGCCGCTACTTCTCAATCAAGTAGCTACTCAGTTTGTCTCACAAGGGCTGAGCAAACCCTGCTTGCCAACAGCGCTCGGGAGACCGGATGGTCACCCATCCAAGTGCTAGCCCAGACCGACAGCGCGTAACTCCGGTGATCTGACGGGGACCGGTCTTACACTGCAGCAAGGCCGTTGGCTTTTACTCCAGCAAGGCTCGTTAGTAATATGTTACACGGTGCATATATTCAGTGGTTTGATGTTTATACGTTTTTCTTAAGTTTACACTTGACCGTGTTCTCAGAGCTCAGCTATTAAAGTGCACTTGCTTCCAACTAGATAGATTTATGTTGGTATTAAAATAAATCCTTCATTCATTATGGTGTCCACAATTACACGGTACGGTGGATAAAAATAAAATCTTATTAACCATTTTTGTGACGACAGGAACATAAAATCTACCTGTAACTGTAGCCTCACAATACCAGTTGCACCATTCTTTTCACTAACTATCGAAAATTGTTGACACATTTACGAGATATATTTAGTAATTAAAGAGACAAATTTAGATAGAAAAAACTGTTTATTTTTATAAAAGGAGAATTTTACTACCTCTCAACGGAATCATCACCAATATTAATACTCTTGCCCCCACGATGAATTAGTTTGTTTTATATAACTATTACAAAGAAGTATTGTTATTTGAGCCACTTTTCCACTAATTTTTTGACCTTCGCGTTGTTGCCGTACTTTTTTCAATGTGATGCCTCCCTGAGTGTAGCAAACAAATGTAAATCTGAGGGAGCCAAATCGCGACTGTACGGACGACGAGGTATTGTCTCTTAACCCATTTTTCAATGGTTTCGTGAGTAAGCTGGTGGTGTGCGTGCCAACAGTGTCGTGTAGCAGTACCACGTCTTTTCTTTGAGATCCGCAACGTTTTTCTCTCACTGACGCTTTTACTTTTTCCATCATCATGACAGAGTAGGAGACAGTGCTTATGATAGGCTTATCTTCCAAATAAGGCGGGTTGAAAGCGAGGGAGTTGACACTTCAACTGTTCGCCACTCACTGAGGTTCGGCCATTCTTGAACTTTTATTAATACGTATCAAAATTTCTCGGTTCATACAAATTTCACCATATTGTAAAATCACTCGGAAATGATTTTAGCGGTTTTCGTGAACGTTGTTCAACTCATGTGGAAACTTCAAGGGACATGCCACCGTTCAATGGAATATTGAGGTTAGAAACAAAACAACTTCTATCCATCAGCTGTTCTCAGCTCATTCCAGGGATGCCAATTTAAAATCATGAAATTACAAAACTCCTCCTGCTAATTGTTTAGTTTTTAAATGTTTGTTTCTTTAATTATTGAATGTCCCTCGTATATTATGTCTTAATTACTTTCGCCTTCACATGGAACGTAGCTAAAAACAATCGCTCTGTGACTTGTGCTAAAACGATGCGTTATCAGCTCCTGGTAAATGAGCTTTCAGAATTTTCCTAATTAATACTACAAGAAATTAAATTAATGTTATTAACTGCGGACGTGTACTGAATACAGTAATTGTGAAATATCGTTGTATACTTTATTATAATTTTACAGCAAGAAGTTGTTGCTTATTTAAAACTCAATCTTTCTATTGGATACGTTCTTATCTTCAGATGATCGAAATATGCGTTATTGCAAATGTGTGACGTTCTAAACGCCATACCATTGTTGTCGTAATTATTCAGACGGGAGACGGAAATACGATGGGCAAGATCTCGAGTCTGCACGAAATAATTCACACTTATGATTACGGTTGTTTTCCGCCCTACAATCATAGAGATAAATCATTCTGTACCACGTACTGCGCGAACAACTGAGAACACAGAAGTACTAAGTAGTCACTACAGGCTTAACATGTGACATATCAACACGAACTATTCGTCCTACATATGTTAAAAAATACGTCCTAACAATGTGAAATGCGGAGTTACCCAATCGAAACTGGTTACCAGTTGTAAATAAACAACAAAAAACTATAGTATCTGGTTTGCAGTAATTACAGGAAAACTACAATTCCGTTAGTGTATTTTCTCCCTAAAAGAGCTAGCATCCTGCTTTACTACTAGAAGCCGCTTGGAAGCTTGAGCCATCTAGTGATGTACCAGGATCACTTGCTCCAAACAGTTTTCGATATGAAAGCACGTTAATCGCCTTACATGTGCTTTGTAGTTCCGCCACACTGCCGACTGCGTAACGAGCAGTTTTTATTAAGCGAGTGAGCGGTTAGTGCTAATTGAGCTCCGAAGCTGTACGACCATGATTGCCCACCTTGATTAAAATAGTATTAATTAATAGAGCTCGTACTGCCTGCTGCAACTGAAATGGCACGTCGATGACCGTAATTCAGATAGTTAGTCTATCTATAGAGTTCTAATTGAATATCGAGTGCTTTTTGCTTTCATCACTTTATAACTTCTCCCTGAGAGTTTAATTGGAAGCGTTTCGTTAGGGTGATGAAAAAGGATTAGTTGCTACCGTATTAAATTGAACTCGTTATCGGAAGCTCACTTGAAGGAATAGTTTCAGAATATTATCTGCTGTTTCTGTGCTTCCATCATTCTAATTTACTGCCACCTTTTAATTTGCAATTTTATTATTTTCCACTCCGTTTTTCGCGCTACAGGAGCACGAATCTTAACAGGCGTTAGTACCTACTTAAAATACATTGCAGAATATTGAAGGACTGGTAAGTCGTAACCGACTTCGTAACAGAATTCACAGAAACTAGCTGCAATGACGACTAGGGCTTGAAAGACATCAAACTTAGCAGCCGTGTCAACAGTGATTGTTTCAAACTTCAGAAGGGTAACTAAATAGCTGTAGTTAAACATATTAACCAAACAGGACACAAGGTTACAGCAGATGACGCCCTCATTAACGACTTATTTTAGAGAAGACCTGGAGAATGGCTGTCTTAGAAAAAATGGAAATATTCATCCATAGTTAAAAATGGAATAATGAAAACCTGTATGGAGTGGAGGATTTAGAACCCACAGTTCTTCAACAAATTTATGTGGTTTTTGCTATTGAACTCTCTTTCATCTAACTCTCTCTCAACTAATTAAATACAGCCTAAAAATTATCACGAGCACAAGAGAAAGTAAAGATTACGTTCAAACTGTACGTAGGAACATAACTTAGAGACTACAATTTTAAATTCATAACACTTTATTACAATAACATCCTTTCGATGTTATTTATTACATAGCTACCATTTTCGGAAGCCTTCAGGCCTTAACTGACACTGAGGGGGTTAACTGCAATCGTACACACGAGTCCAGCAGTGACCATTATGAATAACCTTGTATCCGTAGACAGTGAGAACGATGTATTTACACCCATCGACGACATCGGTATTACAGTTTACGGGAACAAGTTCAGTGATGATGGCCACCGATGGACTTGTGTATACGATTGCAGTTAACCCCGTCAGCGTCAGTTAAGGCCGCAAAATGGTGTATTGGACCACCGAAACTAGTAGCTATGTAATAAATAACATTGAAAGGACGGCTGGAGTTGTTCCATCTATTACATAAGTGAACAGTCGAAGTCCCTCAAACCTTCGGTGAGAAGGATGGACATCCAAAACTTTATTTCACTCTTTTACATCAAATAAATAGCTGTAACCAAAAAAACTTTGTTATTAATTATAAAGGTTGTTACAAACGGGCACAACACGTACTCAGGCTGCAGATTATGCCGACGAGGAAGGAGCACACTTGTAGCAACTAACTTAATAATTTCACTTGCCCACAAGCCGCCCCGTGCTCTGAACTGTACACCACAGAGGCAGTAAGAGTACATAATCAATAAAATATTTTCATAAATAAGCAAACCTTAAAAGCTAGCTTTAAATAAAATATACACGCCGTCAGTTAATGTTACCGCAAAATTACTCAGCTGTTACTTTACTTGAAAAAGACAATGCTCTCTAGCAACAGGCGTCCACTAACAAATATACATCTCCGTGATTACTCTGCTTTTCACAATAAAGTGCCTGGCAGAGGGTTCAATGAACCACCTTCAAGCTGTCTCTCTACCGTTCCGCTCTCGAAAGGCACGCGGGAAAAAACGAGCACTTTAATTTTTCCGTGCAAGCCCTGATTTCTCGTATTTTGTCGTGATGATCTTTTTCTCCCTATATAGGTGGGTGCCAACAGAATGTTTTCGCAATCGGAGGAGAGTACTGGTGATTGAAATTTTATGAGAAGATCCCGTCGCAACGAAAAACGCCTTTGTTTTAATGATTGCCACTCCAATTCAAGTACCATGTCTGTGACACTATCTCCCCTATTTCGCGATAATATAAAACGAGTTTCCCACCTTTGTCCTTTTTTCGATGTCATCCGTCAGTCGCACCTGATGCGGATCCCACATCACACAGCAATACCCCAGAATAGGGCGAACAAGCGTGGTGTAAGCAGTCTCTTTAGTAAATCTGTTGCACCTTCTAAGTGTTCTGCCAATGAATTGCAGTCTTTGGTTTGCTCTACCCACAATATTACCTACGTGATCGTTCCAATTTAGGTTATTTGTAATTGTAATCCCTAAGTATTTAGTTGAATTTACAGCCTTCAGATCTGTGTGACTTATGGCGTAATCGAAATTTAGCTGGCTTCTTTTAGTACTCATGTGAATAACTTCACACTTTTCCTTATTCAGGGTCTTTTGGCACTTTTCGCACCATACAGATATCTTATGTAAATCATTTTGTAATTCGTTTTGGTCATCTGATGACTTTAGAAGACGGCAAATGACAGCATCATCTGCAAACAATCTATGACGGCTACTCAGATTGATTCCTATGTCGTTAATATAGATCAGGAACAATAGAGGGCCTATAACACTTCCTTGGCGAATGCACGATATTATTTCTGTTTTACTCCATGACTTTCCGTCTGTTACTACGAACTGTGACCTTTCTGACAGGAAATCACGAATCCAGTCGCACAACTGAGGCGATACTCCGTAGGCACGCAGTTAGAAGACGCTTGTGAGTAAGGTGTTCAAAGCCTTTTGGAAATCTAAAAATATGAAATGAATAGCACTTATTGCTCCATGAGTATAAAGGGCTAGCTGTGTTTCACAAGAGCGATATTTTTGAAACCGTGCTGACTATGTGTCAATAAATCGTTTTCTCTGAGGTATTTCATAATGTTCGAATACAGTATATGTTCCAAAACCCTACTGCAAATCGACGTTAGTGATATAGCCCTGTAATTCAGCGGATTACTCCTGCTTCCCTTTTTGGGTATTGGTGTGACTTTAGCAATTTTCCAGTGTTTAGGTTCGTATCTTTCTGTGAGCGAGTGGTTGTATACAGGGTGTTACAAAAAGGTACGGCCAAACTTTCAAGAAACATTCCTCACACACAAATAAAGAAAAGATGTTATGTGGACATGTGTCCGGAAACGCTTAATTTCCATGTTAGAGCTCATTTTAGTTTCGTCCACCTACGCTCAATGGAGCACGTTATCATGATTTCATACGGGATACTCTACCTGTGCTGCTAGAACATGTGCCTTTACAAGTACGACACAACATGTGGTTCATGCGCGATGGAGCTCCTGCACTTTTCAGCCGAAGTGTTCGTACGCTTCTCAACAACAGATTCGGTGACCGATGGATTGGTAGAGGCGGAACAATTCCATGGCCTCCACGCTCTCCTTACATCAACCTTCTTGACTTTCATTTATGGGGGCATTTGAAAGCTCTTGTCTACGCAACCCCGGTACCAAATGTAGAGACTCTTCGTGCTCGTATTGTGGACGGCTGTGATACAATACGCCATTCTCCAGGGCTGCATCAGCGCATCAGGGATTCCATGTGACGGAGGGTTGATGCATGTATTCTCGCTAATGGAGGACATTTTGAACATTTCCTGTAACAAAGTGTTTGAAGTCACGCTGGTACGTTCTGTTGCTGTGTGTTTCGATTCCATGATTAATGTGATTTGAAGAGAAGTAATAAACTCAGCTCTGACGTGGAAAGTAAGCGTTTCCGGACACATGTCCACATAACATATTTTCTTTCTTTGTGTGTGAGGAATATTTCCTGAAAGTTTGGCCGTACCTTTTTGTAACACGCTATATAATTGCTAAATATGGAGCTATTTTATCAGCATACTCTGAGAGGAACCTGACTGGTATACAATCTGGACCGGATCACACTATAACTTTAAAAGAAACTTCAACACACTTATGAAAGTAAAAGTCTTTCCTTTTTTTTAAAAAAAAAAGCAACCAGCACACTGACAAACCAAATTCACATAAGGCGAATAACGCTCAGTGCTGTTAGAACCAGGGTAAAATACGCTGAACAGTTAAAGCAAGGGCAATGAACAAAGTTTTACCGACTTGCAGACGCTCACCCACATCATAAGTAAAGTTGAATTCTGTTTAACCATATTGAATGACTTTCCTTCACCGCACAAGGCCTTCCCAGTGTGACGCCAACAAAGACGCTTAGCAATGAACATCTTCCACTTTAGCGAGCCAAAAAATAAATGCCACTGCCCAGTACCGGTGCAATGGCCAACTCGATCCACTGCATCGAGGAACTTTCTGCATGCCGAGCGCCGTCTCTCCATATAAGCCTGTCACGACGACTTAATAACACGTCAAAACACTGCTCGGCCCCCACTGCTGTCTGCTGCAAGTTTTAAGTTATACTCCGGCACCATACCACGTGGCTGCCGTACACTCAGACTCAACGAAGGACTACAATCCTCTCGGTGCCAAACTACCACATTCACTTTCCCGGTTCATCACTGCCTACACCGTTCCGCGCTTTCCCCCTTTAAGCTCCGGCACTATACACTCGTCTCATCGCTGTGAGTGATGCATCGTGAGCCGACAGCAAGACTTTCTGCAGTCGATAACAGACCGTCTCACTGTGTTAGAAAATCCGTAATGATTAGAAGCATGTTGTTGTGGTGATCTAAAGACCGAAAACTAGTTTAATGCAGCTTTTCACCTTAGAGTATCCTGTGCGTGCAAGCCTTTTCATCTCTGCGTAACTGCTGCCACCTACATCCATTTATACCCACTCACTGCAGACAGAACTCCAACAACTTTTAGCTACCACATTTCCATCCACTACTAAACTGAAAATTAATGACTTGAGTTCAAAGTATTAATGTTCCAAATAATATTCATTTAATAGTTCGCTATGAAACGGCTTCCGGCTTCTTAGGCCATCGTCACATAACTAAATACTAAACAGGTAGTCCATACAAGTTCGTAGCTACACAAAGATTGCTGTTCAAAGTTAAGTGATATTATGACTACACCGATACAAAACACAAGCGTAATATAATATCTAAATGGATTCTGAACAAATAAATCTTGTATTACAGTATTTTCAAATATTAAGGCTACACGAAAATACATTATAAAAATGTTCTATAAGTGATTCATGGCACAGGTTACTATGTCATATGGACAAACTGGTGAGTGTGACGAACAGACCGAAAAAAGGCGTGAGGAGATGAAAGAAGTCTTTGGAAATGGCTGTGGAGCAGTTATAACAAGCTTATTACCTAATAATGAGAGAAATAATAAGTGGCTGCTGCTACTTTAATAAAGGTGAGTAATGAAGGACCAGTCAGGATTCTTTTAATGTTGTTTATTAATGGCCATAAATTCAAGTAATGTTAGTTTTGTGCCTTTAGTTCCTTTATCGAGAACACCACATTTCATATCTTATGAATGACATTCATGTAGAGCTTGTTCAGCAAAAGTGGAATCTTTCTTTTTCAGTCTCCAGCTCCTTTCACGTTCAGTCACTCTAGTAGTTATAGCCTCACCTGATTGACCTAAGTATAATGTGCCACAGGTATTTCAAGAAGTTGTATAAATTCCACTCTGTTCTAAAGGTGGAACCTTATCTTTACTGTTCAACCAGACGGTAGCCAACAGTACTACCAGCGTAAAAAAACTGGAGTATACTTCCTGAGTTTCAGTTTCCCAAGAAGGACCTATGAAGTCTTATCCACATATAGCTTGCGGGCCCATTTGTTATCAATGTGGTTTTGTGCTATCTGAGGTGGATAAAGGAATGCTGTTATCTTCTGTCTCTTCTTTTTCGTGGGTACGTTGTCAGATAGTGTAGGACAATAAACACGGCTGTATGTTATTTCTTTAATTATTTTCAATTCGTTTTCGAAATCTGGTTTGGTTTTGTGGTACAGACGGTGGGCGGTGCACCTTGGAATGGAAGGTTGTATATTCGTGTGTTATGGGATGCTGGGAACTAGCTAGTATTACTGTGTCGGTTGAGATTACTTTCTTGTATGTCTTAAATAGATGCTATTACTTACTGACGTCAGTGGTGAGGTATGAAAATTTATTAGTCTCCTCCGAACTCCAGCGTAAAATTGATTTTAAAGCGGTGTGAATTCAAATATGGGAATCCTATTGCTAACCCATCTGATTGACTGTACAGAGCCCGTTTAAAATGAGAATAATTTTAAGTATGTTTCAGTTGCCATCCTCATATTTTCTGTCTTCACTGGATTTGTTCTGGTTGTAAGTAACCGTTCTGTTAAAATTCCTATTGCTTCTGCAACAGTAATATTAGGAAACAGGCTGCTAACATCAAATGAGACCAGTTTTGCACTAGATGGAACGGGTACAACTTTTAGTTTTTTCCCTAATGCAAGTGAATAGGTATTCCCGCTTTGGTTGAAATTTGATTTTCGTTTTAATAAGCGAATTTAACTCTTTTGCTAATTTATCGTAAGGTTAAGAAACTGAAGATGAAGAAACTGAAGAATAAACAGGTCTTTTTGGAACACCTTCTTTGTGCAACTTGGGTAATCCATGTAACCTAGGTGCTACTGGGTTCATGTTTGTGAGGTATTTGGAATCGCTACCAGTAAATATCTATTTGCAGGTTTTAAGAAAGTTCTTCACTTCCATATCATATTTCATAGTGAAATCCTTAGTTAACTCAGAGAACTCTACAGGATTGAGGAATGTCAAAACCTTTCCAATATTCTGACTCACTAAGTAACACTAGACTGTTCCCGTTGTCACCCTTGGTGGCAATCACATCTTGAGAAGACAGTTTTTTAATGTAGACAACGCTCTTTGCTACGTATAACTAGAGTTGAAGATACCAGTATTTACAGTTTCTACTTCATGAGCTATCAGATGTTTCGTACACACATCGTCTGACAAAGAATAGTGAAGAATCACTTTCAGCATGTCAAGCTGTTTTTCGGAAATATTGGATTTCGGAGCATATTTAATTCCCATACTAAAAATTTGGAATCCTTGAGAAGAGAAATTTAGATTTCATATGTTAATGACACGTTCTCCAAATTGTTAGTGTTCAGTGATTGTTGGGGCTCGTTTCAGTTGAGATACCTGTTCGATTTTAGCTTTCTAGCAGCGGTACACCTGGTTCATCAGGTTTGTTTTGGCAGTCAGTTCTTCTCGGACTGGTTTATCAAATACTTCTAGTTCATAGGGATGTAGGAGTGACGTAATTACCAAGTGAACAACTTTCAAATGTAAATGCACATTATCACACAACAAGTACCCCTTTTTATTTCTTTATTCGCCCAAGTCCTCTCGGCAACACGGACAGCTTTCTTATCAACTCATTTCGTACTTCTTGACTTTACCATAGCGTAATTCGATGCTATGTTTACTTTTAAGCACTCAAGATTGAACGAAATCTGTTGTGTGGCTTTATAGTTCCGTTCCACTAAACTCTAGCATATGAGAGAAAATTGAGCTATGTTGGCACATTTGATAATATTTATGGAATATTCCGCTGGTTCTGGGAGGAACACAGAAATATTAATAACTTGAATACAGAGTTTTAATGTTCCAGTATAATATTTAACTGAAACATGCTTAAAGCAAAATCATTTTCAATTTCAAAAGGCTCTGTATGTTACTGTGTGAAGTCAAGCGCTGGCATACCAGTTGGTAACGATAGAGAAGAGATGGCTGTGAGAAGAAGTCGGCCAATCGCATGCTGACCGTACCTCCCTCCAGGAAGACAATGCTAAGACAGCGGCTCCTAGGTGAAGAGGACATAAGCGCCGTGCCCAACAGGTCGCGGCCCAGTTGAATAGCAGCTTCAAGACAAGGGACTTGGATAGAAGAGTCAACGCTCTTTACTTCAGTGGTACCCTCTGTGTAGCACAGACATGGAATTGTTTATACTGAAGGTGATTTATTATTTCGTATGTCGCCCTTTGCTTGCGACTCATCTGTGTAATTAACAAAGTACTGTAATGCTTTCATTTTGTAATAAAACTCTTTAATATGATTTTTTTGAATTGTTCGTCTAGCGCAAGTATGCAGCATTCCTAGACTGCACATATTTGACGACGAACATGGAGACTCAATACTGTATAGTCAGACAGTTGGGTTAGCAATGAGATCGCCACCGAGCCCCTTGTCAGCGGAAATGGTTATGAATTATTTTTAGCAAACAATTTAGGTAAAGAGCCCGTAAGTTCTAAAATATAATACTGGACTAGGTAAGTGGATGATGTGCTGTGCTTGTGAACAGGTACCACCAGGCAATTAAATAAATTTTCTTGACATTTGAATTCACACCACAGTAAAATCAACTTTAAAATGTGGGGATGGGAGGAGGCTATCAACTTTTCAGACTTAACACTTATTTAAGATACACAGGAAAGTAAGCCGCGCGGGATTAGCCGAGCGGTCAGGGGCGCTGCAGTCATGGACCGTGTGGCTAGTCACGGAGGAGGTTCGCATCCTCCCTCGGGCATGGATGTGTGTGTTTGTCCTTAGGATAATTTAGATTAAGTAGTGTGTAAACTTAGGGACTGATGACCTTAGCAGTTAAGTCCCATAAGATTTCACAGACATTTGAACATTTTGAACACAGGAAAGTAACCTCAACTGACTCAGTAATACCAGCCAGTTCCCAGCATCCCATAACACACAAATACACAGTGCTCCATTCCAAGGTGAACCGCCTACTATCTGTACCACAAAACCAAACCAGATTTCGAAAACTAATGCAAAATACTTAAAGAAATAGCAAACAACAATGGTCGTAGTCCTACACTATCTGACAACATACTCACCAAAAAGAAGAGACAGAGTATAACAGCATTCCTTTACCCACCGCAGATAGCTCAAAACCACACTGATAACAAATGGGCCCCCATGCTGTATGTGGATAGGACTCAATAGATTCTTGCCAGGCAACTAAAGTCCAGGAAATGTACTTCAGCTTTCCTCAATAGTAATACTGTTGTCCACCGTTTGTTCAGCAGTAAAGATAAGATTCCACCTATACGACAGAGTGGAATTTATAGAATTTGCTGAAATATGTGTGACAAATTATAAATAGGTCAATCGGGTGGGGCTATAACTACCAGACTGACTGAACATAAAAGGAGTTGGAGACTGAAAAAGAAAGATCCCACCTTCGCTGAACATGCTCTGAATGAATGTCATTCATGTTATGTGAAATGTGATGTTCTACATAAAGAAACTAAAGGCACAAAACTAACATTACTTGAAATTCTAGCCATTAATATCCACCAGTCAAAGAATCCTGACCTGGCCCTTGATGACCAAACACAATTCCATTACTCACTCTTATTAAAATAGCAGCAGTCAGTAACTATTTCTCTCATTATTAGATAATAAGCTTGTTATAACTGTTCCACACCCACATTCCATGGCCATCTTCCCTCCGCCCCCCTCCCCCCATTTAGGTCTGTCCGTCAGATTCACCAGTTTGTCCATATTGCATAGTAGCCTGTGCCATGACTCACTTGTTGGATAGTTTTGGCTTATACATTCACATGGTCGTGATATCTGAACATACTGTAATGCGAGATTCATTTCTTTAGAGGCTCTTTAGGTATTACATTATGCTTGTATTTTGTATCGACATAGTCATAAAGTGTCATATGGCTTTGTACAGCTATCTGTGTAGGAATTCTTTCTGAGATTGTGTTTACTATGTGTTTAGTATTAATTTATATGAAGATGGCCTAAGAAGCTGAAAGCTGCTTCATAACGAGGTGTAAAATAAATACTATTGTGGATCATTAATACTTTGTATTCAAGTTATTAATATGTCTATGCTCCTCCAAGATCAGACGGAATATTCCATAGACAAATGCCATCAGAAAACACATGTTAATATTCAATAGTAAGAAAATTCTCATTACTGGGAAGGCTTTCCTTGCTATTGCTAGCCTGCATTTTGTATCTACATTGGACAATCGTCGTTTATTTTGCTGCACCAGTAGCAGAACTCAGCTAATGATTTAGTGTCTCATTTTTCAGTATAATTCCTTGACATCCTCGAATTTAAACATACTATATTTCCATGTCCTTGTTTTATTATTATATGGGTCTATATTCAATCACTGTGCCTTTTTAATTTTAACATAATTTCATTTTTGACATTAGGATTAACAAGTCATTCACATTCCCGCTTACTATAACACAGTTCATCTCCTAACTTCAAAGATGTTTCGTCTACGTGTGCAGAAAAGATTAAAAAGTGACAAGTAATATAGCGATTGACACATCAGTAGCATTATTTTGGCTGCCGCCTTAATTCTGATGTATATTGGTGCTGATTAAAGAAGATGCTGTTAGTGTACTTGACGAACTTACAAACAGGGGAGAACAAAAATTCTGATAGCACTAGCGATGGAAGATGGAGAATAAGCCAGAACAGGACAAATATTTCTGATGTACAAGCGGTCCAGAACACAAGACATAATACTACGCATATTCGTATTAAATGTTTCTGTATTGTCCTTTTTGCCTGGTGATGAGTTCGAACTTCAGAACGAGTTGCAACAATAAAAAGCAAGTTACAATGTTGTTGTAGGACATCATCATGTTCGCTCGTCTATGAATACAAAATTACACCCAAGGTCCGCGACCGTGAAAGAGAACAATAGTAATAATATTTCTGTACGCATCACATTTCAGATCCGGCCCATTTGAGCAGTTGCGGTTCCATTTAGCCACGTATGGGGACAAGTTGGTAGTGGGACAGATTAATTCATTCGTGAGACAACATGTATTAAACTGCCGCGTATGTTTGAAGTCCTACCCCATGAACCACGGACCTTGCCGTTGGTGGGGAGGCTTGCGCGCGTCAGCGATACAGATGGCCGTACCGTAGGTGCAACCACAACGGAGGGGTATCTGTAGAGAGGCCAGACAAACGTGTGATTCCTGAAGAGGGGCAGCAGCCTTTCAGTAGTTGCAAGGGCAACAGTCTGGATGATTGACTGACCTGGCCTAGCAACATTAACCAAAACGGCCTTGCTGTGCTGGTACTGCGAACGGCTGAAAGCAAGGGGAAACTACGGCCGTAATTTTTCCCGAGGGCATGCAGCTTTACTGTATGGATAAATGATGATGGCGGCCTCTTGGGTAAAATAATCCGTAGGTAAAATAGTCCCCCATTCGGATCTCCGGGCGGGGACTACTCAAGAGGACGTCGTTATCAGGAAAAAGAAAAGTGGCGTTCTACGCATTGGAGCGTGGAATGTCAGATCCCTTAACGGGGCAGGTAGATTAGAAAATTTAAAAAGGGAAATGGATAGGTTAAAGTTAGATATAGTGGGAATTAGTAAAGTTCGGTGGCAGGAAGAACAAGACTTTTGGTCAGGAGAATAAAGGGTTATAAACACAAAATCAAATAGGGGTAATGCAGGAGTAGGTTTAATAATGAATAAAAAAATAGGAATGCGGGTAAGCTACTACAAACAGCACAGTGAACACCTTATTGTGGCCAAGATAGACACGAAGCCCACACCTACTACAGTAGTACAAGTTTATATGCCAATTAGCTCTGCAGATGATGATGAATTTGAAGAAATGTATGATGAGATAAAAGAAATTATTCAAGTAGTGAAGGGAGACGAAAATTTTATAGTCATGGGTGACTGGAATTCGAGTGTAGGAAAAGGGAGAGAAGGAAACGTAGTAGGTGAAAATGGATTGGGGCTAAGAAATGAAAGAGAAAGCCGCCTGGTTAAATTTTGCACAGAGCATAACTTCATCATAGCTAACACTTGGTTCAAGAATCATAAAAGAAGGTTGTATACATGGAAGAATCCTGGAGATACTAGAAAGTATCAGATAGATTATATAATGGTAAGACAGAGATTCAGGAATCAGGTTTTAAATTGTAAGACATTTCCAGGGGCAGATGTGGACTCTGACCACAATCTATTGGTTATGAACTGTAGATTAAAACTGAAGAAACTGCAAAAAGGTGGTAATTTAAGAAGATGGGACCTGGATAAACTGACTAAACTGCAGAGGTTGTACAGAGTTTCAGGGAGAGTATAAGGGAACAACTGACAGGAATAGGGAAAAGAAGTACAGTAGAAGAAGAATGGGTAGCTCTGAGAGATGAAGTAGTGAAGGCAGCAGAGGATCAAGTAGGTAAAAAGACGAGGGCTAGTAGAACTCCTTGGGTAACAGAAGAAATATTGAACTTAATTGACGAAACGAGAAAATATAAAAATGCAGTAAATGAAGCAGGCAAAAAGGAATACAGATGTCTCAAAAATGAGATCGACAGGAAGTGCAAAATGGCTAAGCATGGATGGCTAGAGGACAAATGTAAGGATGTAGAGGCTTATCTCACTAGCGGTAAGATAGATACTGCCTACAGGAAAATTAAAGAGACCTTTGGAGAAAAGAGAACCACTTGTATGAATATCAAGAGCTCAGACGGAAACCCAGTTCTAAGCAAAGAAGGGAAAGCAGAAAGGTGCAAGGAATATATAGAGGGTCTATACAAGGGCGATGTACTTGAGGGCAATATCATGGAAATGGAAGAGGATGTAGATGAAGATGAAATGGGAGATACGATACTGCGTGAAGAGTTTGACAGAGCACTGAAAGACCTGAGTCGGAACAAGGCCCCCGGAGTAGACAACATTCCATTAGAACTAATGATGGCCTTGGGAGAGCTAGTCCTGACAAAACTCTACCATCTGGTGAGCAAGATGTATGAGACAGGCGAAATACCCTCAGACTTCAAGAAGAATATAATAATTCCAATCCCAAAGAAAGCAGGTGTTGACAGATGTGAAAATTACCGAACTATCAGTTTAATAAGTCACAGCTGCAAAATACTAACGCGAATTCTTTAGAGACGAATGGAAAAACTAGTAGAAGCCGACCTCGGGGAAAATCAGATTGGATTCCGTAGAAATATTGGAACACGCGAGGCAATACTGACCTTACGACTTATCTTAGAAGAAAGATTAAGAAAAGGCAAACCTACGTTACTAGCATTTGTAGACTTAGAGAAAGCTTTTGACAATGTTGACTGGAATACTCTCTTTCACATTCTGAAGGTGGCAGGGGTAAAATACAGGGAGCGAAAAGCTATTTACCATTTGTACAGAAACCAGATGGCAGTTATAAGAGTCGAGGGGCATGAAAGGGAAACAGTGGTTGGGAAGGGAGTGAGACAGGGTTGTAGCCTCTCCGCGATGTTATTCAATCTGTATATTGAGCAAGCAGTAAAGGAAAACAAAGAAAAATTCGGAGTAGGTATTAAAATCCATGGAGAAGAAATAAAAACTTTGAGGTTCGCCGATGACATTGTAATTCTATCAGAGACAGCAAAGGACTTGGAAGAGCAGTTGAACGGAATGGACAGTGTCTTGAAAGGAGGATATAAGATGAACATCAACAAAAGCAAAACGAGGATAATGGAATGTAGTCGAATTAAGTCGGGCGATGCTGAGGGCATTAGATTAGGAAATGAGGCACTTAAAGTAGTAAAGGAGTTTTGCTATTTGGGGAGCAAAATAACTGATGATGGTCGAAGTGGAGAAGATATAAAATGTAGACTGGCAATGGCAAGGAAAGCGTTTCTGAAGAAGAGAAATTTGTTAACATCTAGTATAGATTTAAGTGTCAGAAAGTCGCTTCTGAAAGTATTTGTATGGAGTGTAGCCATGTATGGAAGCGAAACATGGACGATAAATAGTTTGGAGAAGAAGAGAATAGAAGCTTTCGAAATGTGGTGCTATAGAAGAATGCCGAAGATTAGATGGGTAGATCACATAACTAATGATGAAGTATTGAATAGAATTGGGGAGAAGAGGAGTATGTGGCACAGCTTGACAAAAAGAAAGGACCGGTTAGTAGGACATGTTCTGAGGCATCAAGGGATCACAAATTTAGCATTGGAGGGCAGCGTGGAGGGTAAAAATCGTAGAGGGAGACCAAGAGATAAATACACTAAGCAGATTCAGAAGGATGTGGGTTGCAGTAAGTACTGGAAGATGAAGAAGCTAGCACAGGATAGGGTAGCATGGAGAGCTGCATCAAACCAGTCTTAGGACTGAAGACCACAACAACAACAACAACAATGTTTGAAGTGTGTATATGTTGTATTAAGGTGTGTGTGTGTGTGTATGTGTGTGTGTGTGTGTGTGTGTGTGGGTGGGTGGGTGGGTGGGTCGGTGTGTGCGTGCGTGGCTGAATGACGTGTTAGCCAAGGACGAGACAAAGTTATGGTGGGTCAGATGGATTCATTCCTAGGGCTCAAATATTAAATTGTCTTGTCTGCGTTAAGTGTATATGTGTTGACGAGTAGAATGAAGGTGTGTAGATCCCTTCGCGAGACCGTTTAAATTATCGCGTACATTTTGAAATACCTACACATTGAACACTGAACTGATACAATCATTCCCAGGACAATAACTAATTAATCGACACGTCCAAGGTTACTAAATAATAAGGTTGAGCAGTAAGCGCTCTGCTCTGCCATTGGCTGGCCTAGTGACGTCAGCGTGGAAGCAAGCGCTCACAAGCAGACGACACGGCATGCGCGTTGACGTCAAGTTTTTGGCGGAAGATTTTGTTTAAACCAGAATTGTGATGTCTAAACTGCTTTTCTGCTGCTAAAATATTACAGTTAATACTGATGAGTTATATTCTTTCGCAGCTTATGCCTCACACATCGGTAAAATATCAAATCACAACCACACTGACACACACTTGAAATTCGAAACCTCGGCTCAAATAAATCAGAAACTATTCATTGAACCGCACTGAAATGAATTTACTTAAGAGCTCGAAGTTGCACACACTTGTTTGTAAGAACAGCATTCCTTCTTTCTAAAGCCGCTATAGTATTCATCAAAGTAACTTTATCTGTGTCTGAAAAAACAAAAACTGTCATCTGTACATCTACATCTACATCTACATCTATACTCCGCGAGCCACCTTACGGTGTGTGGCGGAGGGTACTTATTGTACCACTATCTGATCCCCCCTTCCCTGTTCCATTCACGAATTGTGCGTGGGAAGAACGACTGCTTGTAAGTCTCCGTATTTGCTCTAATTTCTCGGATCTTTTCGTTGTGATCATTACGCGAGATATATGTGGGCGGTAGTAATATGTTGCCCATCTCTTCCCGGAATGTGCTCTCTCGTAATTTCGATAATAAACCTCTCCGTATTGCGTAACGCCTTTCTTGAAGTGTCCGCCACTGGAGCTTGTTCAGCATCTCCGTAACGCTCTCGCGCTGACTAAATGTCCCCATGACGAATCGCGCTGCTTTTCGCTGGATCATGTCTATCTCTTCTATTAATCCAACCTGGTAAGGGTCCCATACTGATGAGCAATACTCAAGAATCGGACGAACAAGCGTTTTGTAAGCTACTTCTTTCGTCGATGAGTCACATTTTCTTAGAATTCTTCCTATGAATCTCAACCTGGCGCCTGCTTTTCCCACTATTTGTTTTATGTGATCATTCCACTTCAGATCGCTCCGGATAGTAACTCCTAAGTATTTTACGGTCGTTACCGCTTCCAATGATTTACCACCTATGGCATAATCGTACTGGAATGGATTTCTGCCCCTATGTATGCGCATTATATTACATTTATCTACGTTTAGGGAAAGCTGCCAGCTGTCGCACCATGCATTAATCCTCTGCAGGTCCTCCTGGAGTACGTACGAGTCTTCTGATGTTGCTACTTTCTTGTAGACAACCGTGTCATCTGCAAATAGCCTCACGGAGCTACCGATGTTGTCAACTAAGTATATTGTAAACAATAAAGGTCCTATCACGCTTCCCTGCGGTACTCCCGAAATTACCTCTACATCTGCAGATTTTGAACCGTTAAGAATGACATGTTGTGTTCTTTCTTCTAGGAAATCCTGAATCCAATCACAAACCTGGTCCGATATTCCGTAAGCTCGTATTTTTTTCACTAAACGTAAGTGCGGAACCGTATCAAATGCCTTCCTGAAGTCCAGGAATACGGCATCAATCTGCTCGCCAGTGTCAACGGCACTGTGAATTTCTTGGGCAAATAGGGCGAGCTGAGTTTCACATGATCTCTGTTTGCGGAATCCATGTTGGTTATGATGAAGGAGATTTGTATTATCTAAGAACGTCATAATACGAGAACACAAAACATGTTCCATTATTCTACAACAGATTGACGTAAGCGAAATAGGCCTATAATTATTCGCATCTGATTTATGACCCTTCTTGAAAATGGGAACGACCTGCGCTTTCTCCCAGTCGCTAGGTACTTTACGTTCTTCCAGCGATCTACGATAAATTGCTGATAGAAAGGGGGCAAGTTCTTTAGCATAATCACTGTAGAATCTTAAGGGTATCTCGTCTGGTCCGGATGCTTTTCCGCTACTAAGTGATAGCAGTTGTTTTTCAATTCCGATATCGTTTATTTCAATATTTTCCATTTTGGCGTCCGTGCGACGGCTGAAGTCAGGGACCGTGTTACGATTTTCCGCAGTGAAACAGTTTCGGAACACTGAATTCAGTATTTCTGCCTTTCTTCGGTCGTCCTCTGTTTCGGTGCCATCGTGGTCAACGAGTGACTGAATAGGGGATTTAGATCCGCTTACCGATTTTACATATGACCAAAACTTTTTAGGGTTCTTGTTTAGATTGTTTGCCAATGTTTTATGTTCGAATTCGTTGAATGCTTCTCTCATTGCTCTCTTTACGCTCTTTTTCGCTTCGTTCAGCTTTTCCTTATCAGCTATGATTCGACTACTCTTAAACCTATGATGAAGCTTTCTTTGTTTCCGTAGTACCTTTCGTACATGATTGTTATACCACGGTGGATCTTTCCCCTCGCTTTGGACCTTAGTCGGTACGAACTTATCTAAGGCGTACTGGACGATGTTTCTGAATTTTTTCCATTTTTGTTCCACATCCTCTTCCTCAGAAATGAACGTTTGATGGTGGTCACTCAGATATTCTGCGATTTGTGCCCTATCACTCTTGTTAAGCAAATATATTTTCCTTCCTTTCTTGGCATTTCTTATTACACTTGTAGTCATTGATGCAACCACTGACTTATGATCACTGATACCCTCTTCTACATTCACGGAGTCGAAAAGTTCCGGTCTATTTGTTGCTATGAGGTCTAAAACGTTAGCTTCACGAGTTGGTTCTCTAACTATCTGCTCGAAGTAATTCTCGGACAAGGCAGTCAGGATAATGTCACAAGAGTCTCTGTCAGAGCTGTGAGTACCGGGCGTGAGTCGTGCTTCGGTAGCTCAGTTGGTAGAGCACTTGCCCGCGAAAGGCAAAGGTCCCGAGTTCGAGTCTCGGTCGGGCACACAGTTTTAATCTGCCAGGAAGTTTCATATCAGCGCACACTCCGCTGCAGAGTGAAAATCTCATTCTGGGAACTCTATGAATGACCAGTGATCAGTGATCAGTGTAGCTACGGCTCTGGAATGGGGCATTCACTTCTTAGTCATTCATAAGAAGAGATAAATGAGTTCTGCGAGAGGAGAGCTTTGATAATCGTAGTATTGTTAATGGCAGCCATTTGCGAAAAAGCTTGAGTATAAAAGTTTAACTCGCCTTAACGACAGACATACCTGAGTAATTGTCCTGAGTTTTATAATAGGAACTTGTCTGAGATACAGATAAGTTCTACTTAAAAAAAGGTATGGTTCGTTGATTATTTACTTCGGTACCTGAAGTTGTCTGTACCATGCACTACAACAACGCATTGATACTTGGATTTGATGTTAAATGAAGTGGTGCGATATTCTCCACGTGCTGAGTTCAGGCTGATGACGATTTTTCATGCTCGTAAAACCTATTATTCGCCGACTTTAAAATATTATTGCGAGTTATAACTCATTTTTTCTTTACTACAGCTTTGAAACACGAATAGCCCTTTTTTTCGAGAAAGAACCTAATTTGTTTAAGAAAGACATTTTCTACTAGTAATTTCATTTCATTTCATTTTAAAATTGATATTAGTAACAACTCTTAGCAGTGTAGGTAATAACGATCCAACTTCTACCATCGAACAGGATATTGTTAATCAACTTTTACAAACTGCCACCGAGCGAGGTGGCGCAGTGGTTAGACACTGGACTCGCATTCGGAAGGACGACGGTTCAATCCCGCGTCCGCCCATCCTGATTTAGGTTTTCCGTGATTTCCCTAAATCACTCCAGGCAAATGCCGGGATGGTTCCTCTGAAAGGGCACGGCCGACTTCCTTCCCCATCCTTCCCTAATCCGATGAGACCGATGACCACGCTGTCTGGTCTCCTTCCCCAAACCAACCAACCAACCAACCAACCAAACTGCCACGCTCGAATATTACTTTAACTACCAGGTACTTCATATATTGCAAGAAAGCTAGCTGACTCCTTTAACGACTTTAAATTTAACATGAATCTCATTACCAAAACTCTGAAGTCTTAAACTGTATACCTCTGGTTGCTGTTCTCCCTCATGTATATGTATACTTGTTAGACCGTTTAAAACTGGTAGTCCTAATTCCAAGGTGAATTTTTCTAAGTGACGTGCATTATTCAAGAGCTATACTGAAAAACTTAAAACAAGAGAGACACTGGCAAGAAATACACAACACTAAAAGTTCCACAAAACTAAGAAATGAAGAAAGGTCACGTTTTAACGTCCTGTCGATGTCAAGATCCTCGGGGATGAGGTGTAAGCATAAAGTAACCATCGATGGGTGACTAAATTAGCCACCGTTTCATTAAGTACCTTCTTGACGTGTATTTGAAGTGCTTTAAGAAAATTAAAGAAAACTGAAGTCAGGAGAAGATGATCTGAACACTATTTTTTTCAGAATACCGTACGTCGTTTAACGGTTGTTTGTTAGTTCAGTTGTATGTGGTAAATACGTGTATAGGATAGGATGCGAAAAAGGAAGAAGCAGAATAAGGTGAGAGGGAGCAATAGATACATGGGACGAGTTTACAAAAGGAAAAGGAAGAAATGGGAGAGAACCAGAAACGGAGGGGAGTCAGAGGAGGCGAAAGAACGGAGAGAGAACGTGCAGGATTTTTGTGGTTGAGGGTGGAAAGCTGGGCAATTAACTGATGAGAGTGAGCTGAATACTGGTTTGTTAACAAAAACATTCCTCTGATGAAGCTGGGAGTCTTGGCTGGTTGTAAGACCAACAGGTCAGGGGGACACGCTGGGCAACACGGTTTCTCCAGTCGTAAGCACCGCTCTCAAGCTGCAGCCGACACAGTTATAAGGCAACGGCCCGCTTAACAATTTCCGAAAATCCTTTAACAATAATGAAATGAGTTTATCCTCCAGCGTTACATACAAACTATGAAAGTACACCGGATAATTGAAATTGAATTCAAATGACCAAAATCAATTGCATTCACTTTAAGCTTCAAATAACTTAGATAAAAAGATTTAAAGCATCTGCGCTGGCAGATTAATATTACTATCTTTAAAGTAAATCCATCCATTAATAAAAGCTTTAATAAAAAATTAATTTATAAAACTGATCAGAAATAATATCTGAGTTTAATTACTTTAGCACAATGGACATGAACCACACAATACACGAAAACCAATTACGACAGACATACAAAAACCTTAGACGTCACCCACTACAAACCACACACTCACAACACAATTACTAATGGCCGCTGCACCAGCTTATCATGCAACATTCAGGTTTAACGGGTCGCTGCTGAAACACCACAACCCACACAAATGGCGCAGAGGTATTTGATGGATGAGCACAGTTTAAGATATGGCTGTTGATATGCTTTCCGGGATGTGAGGTCGTGGTCCAAGGACTTTTCTGCTCATTACGTTTCGTCCAGGACTGCGCTGGACTTCCTCAGAGGCACTGCTCCGCTGAGTCTTGCCACGACCTCACATCCCGGAAAGTATATCAACAGCCATGTCACCCGGACGTGAAAGCCATCATTCTACAAACAGCTTAAGATAGAAGTTATGCTAAAGAATTTTTGCTTAACAGCCCTACTCTTGACTTAGATTTAAACCAAAAAGTAAACAGTAACATATATTACTACCTCTAAAATTAAAGAGGTGGCCCTTTGACGCTCTTTCTTAGAAACTGAATACATACTGACCAGCAGCGAAACAGCACGCTATCATACCATGTCTTAAGCCTCGGTTTTACTAAGAACCATGCGGGACACCACTATCACATACTTAAAGTTTAATCGCTATAATTCTGGCCGCATATTACATCTTAACGAATGTTATGTTACCATGAGAAAAAGATTGAATAATCAACGGAAGGATAACGTCCTCCGAGTCGGGGCGTGGAATGTCATAAGCTTGAACGTGGTAGGGAAATTAGAAAATCTGCAAAGGGAAATGCAAAGGCTCAATCTAGATGTAGTAGGGGTCAGTGAAGTGAAGTGGAAAGAAGACAAGGATTTCTGGTCAGATGAGTATAGAGTAATATCAAAAGCAGCAGAAAATGGTATAAAGGGAGTAGCATTCGTTATGAATAGGAAGGAAGGGCAGAGAGTGTGTTACTGTGAACAGTTCAGTGACCGGGTTGTTCTAATCAGAATCGACAGCAAACCAACACCGACAACGATAGTTCAGATATACATGCCGACGCCGCAAGCTGAAGCTGAGGAGACAGCGAAAGTGTATGAGGATATTGAAAGGGTAATACAGTATGTAAAGAGAGATGAAAATCTAATAGTCATGGGAGAGTGAATGCAGTTGTAGCGGAAGGAGTAGAAGAAAAGGTTACAGGAGAATATGGGCTTGGGACAATGATTTAGGGAGGATAAAGACTAATTGAGTTCTGTAACAAGTTTCAGCTAGTAATAGCGAATACTCTGGTCAAGAATCACAAAAGGAGGAGATCTGATTGGAAAACGTCAGGTGATACGAGAAGATTTAAGTTACATTCTATCACGGTCTTACAGAGATTCCGAAATCAGATACGGGATTGTAAGACATACCCAGGAGCAGTCTTAGATTCAGATCACAATGTAGTAGTGATGAAGAGTAGGCTGACGTTTATGACATAAGTGAGGAAGAATCAGTACGCAAAGGAGTGGGATACGGAAGTACTAAGGAATGACGAGATACGGTTGAAGTTCTCTACTGCTATAGATACAGCAATAAGGAATAGTTCAGTAGGCAGTACAGTTGAAGTGGAATGGACATCTCTAAAAAAAAAAAAAGTAGGGAAGGAAAACATAGGTGCAAAGAAGGTAACTGCAAAGAAACCATGGGTAACAGAACAAATACTTCAATTGATCGATGAAAGGAGGAAGTACAAAAACGTTCCGGGAAACTCAGGAATACAGAAATACGAGTCGCTGAGGAATGAAATAAATAGCAAGTGCAGGGAAGCTAAGACGAAATGGCTGCAGGAAAAATGTGAAGACATCGAAAAAGAAATGATTGTCGAAGGACAGACTCAGCGTACAGGAAAATGAAAACAACATTCGGTGACATTAAAAGGAAGGGTAATAACATTAAGAGTGCACCGGGAATTCCACTGTTAAATGCCTCTGTGACTGAGAAGATTTGTCTGATGCGATAGAAGGACAAACAGGAGTCGATTTAGAAGAGATAGGGAATCCAGTATTAGAATCAGAATTCAAAAGAGCTTTGGAGGACTTAAGATCCAATAAGACAGAGAGGATAGATAACATTCCATCAGACTTTCTAAAATCTTTGGGGAAAGTGGCAACAAAACGACTATTGACGGTGGTTTATAGAATGTATGGGTCCGGCGACATACCATCTGACTTGAGGAAAAGCATCATCCACACAGTTCCGAAGACGGCAAGAGCTGACAAGTACGAGAATTACCGCACAATCAGCTTAACAGTTCATGCATCCAAGTTGCTTACAAGGATGATATACACAAGAATGGAAAAGAAAATTGAGGATGCGCTATAAGACGATCAGTTTGACTTTAGGAAAGGTAAAGGCACGAGAGAGGCAATTCTGATGTTGCGGTTAATAATGGAATTAGGCCTAAAGAAAAATCAAGACACGTTCACAGGATTTCTCAACTTGGAAAAAGCGTTCGACAATGTAAATTGCTGCAAGATGTTCGAAATTCTGAGATATGTAGGGGTAAGCTATAGGGAGAGACGGATCATATACAATATGTACAACATCCAAAAGGGAATAATAAGAGTGGGCGAACAAGAACGAATTGCTCGTATTAAAAAGGGTGTAGGTCAAGGATTTAGCCTTTCGCCCCTACTGTTTAACCTCTACATCGACGAAGTAGTGATGGAATTAAAAGAAAGGTTCAGGAGTGGAATTAAAATTCAAGGTGAAAGGCTATCAGTGATGTTGTTGTTGTTGTGGTCTTCAGTCCTGAGAATGGTTTGATGCAGCTCTCCATGCTGCTCTATCCTGTGCAAGCTTTTTCATCTCCCAGTACCTACTGCAACCTACATCCTTCTGAATCTGCTTAGTGTATTCATCTCTTGGTCTCCCTCTACGATTTTTACCCTCCACGCTGCCCTCCAATACTAAATTGGTGATCCCTTGATGCCTCAGAACATGTCCTACCAACCGATCCCTTCTTCTGGTCAAGTTGTGCCACAAACTTCTCTTCTCCCCAATCCTATTCAATACTTCTTCATTAGTTATGTGATCTACCCATCTAATCTTCAGCATTCTTCTGTAGCACCACATTTCGAAAGCTTCTATTCTCTTCTTGTCCAAACTATTTATCGTCCATGTTTCACTTCCATACATGGCTACACTCCATACGAATACTTCCAGAAATGACTTCCTGACACTTAAATCAATACTGGATGTTAACAAATTTCTCTTCTTCAGAAACGCTTTCCTTGCCATTGCCAGCCTACATTTTATATCCCCTCTACTTCGACCATCATCAGTTATTTTGCTCCCCAAATAGCAAAACTCCTTTACTACTTTAAGTGCCTCATTTCCTAATCTAATTCCCTCAGCATCACCCGACTTAATTAGACTACATTCCATTATCCTTGTTTTGCTTTTGTTGATGTTCATCTTATATCCTCCTTTCAAGACACTGTCCATTCCATTCAACTGCTCTTGCAAGTCCTTTGCTGTCTCTGACAGAATTACAATGTCATCAGCGAACCTCAAAGTTTTTATTTCTTCTCCATGAATTTTAATACCTACTCCGAATTTTTCTTTTTTTTCCTTTACTGCTTGCTCAATATACAGATTGAACAACATCGGGGAGAGGCTACAACCCTGTCTTACTCCCTTCCCAACCACTGCTTCCCTTTCATGTCCCTCGACTCTTATAACTGCCATCTGGTTTCTCTACAAATTGTAAATAGCCTTTCGCTCCCTGTATTTTACCCCTGCCACCTTTAGAATTTGAAAGAGAGTATTCCAGTCAACATTGTCAAAAGCTTTCTCTAAGTCTACAAATGCTAGAAACGTAGGTTTGCCTTTCCTTAATCTTTCTTCTAAGATAAGTCGTAAGGTCAGTATTGCCTCACGTGTTCCAGTGTTTCTACGGAATCCAAACTGATCTTCCCCGAGGTTGGCTTCTACTAGTTTTTCCATTCGTCTGTAAAGAATTCGTGTTAGTATTTTGCAGCTGTGACTTATTAAGCTGATAGTTCGGTAATTTTCACATCTGTCAACACCTGCTTTCTTTGGGATTGGAATTATTATATTCTACTTGAGGTCTGAGGGTATTTCGCCTGTTTCATACATCTTGCTCACCAGATGGTAGAGTTTTGTAAGGACTGGCTCTCCCACGGCCGTCAGTAGTTCCAATGGAATATTGTCTACTCCGGGGGCCTTGTTTCGACTCAGGTCTTTCAGTGCTCTGTCAAACTCTTCACGCAGTATCATATCTCCCATTTCATCTTCATCTACATCCTCTTCCATTTCCATAATATTGTCCTCGAGTACATCGCCCTTGTATAGACCCTCTATATACTCCTTCCACCTTTCTGCTTTCCCTTCTTTGCTTAGAACTGGGTTTCCATCTGAGCTCTTGATATTCGTGCAAGTGGTTCTCTTATCTCCAAAGGTTTCTTCAATTTTCCTGTAGGCGGTATCTATCTTACCCCTAGTGAGATAGGCCTCTACATCCTTACATTTGTCCTCTAGCCATCCCTGCTTAGCCATTTTGCACTTCCTGTCGATCTCATTTTTGAGACGTTTGTATTCCTTTTTGCCTGTTTCACTTACTGCATTTTTATATTTTCTCCTTTCATCAATTAAATTCAACATTCCTTCTGTTACCCAAGGATTTCTACTAGCCCTCGTCTTGTTACCTACTTGATCCTCTGCTGCCTTCACTACTTCATCCCTCAAAGCTACCCATTCTTCTTCTACTGTATTTATTTCCCCCATTCCTGTCAATTGCTCCCTTATGCTCTCCCTGAATCTCTGTGCAACCTCTGGTTCTTTTAGTTTATCCAGGTCCCATCTCCTTAAATTCCCACCTTTTTGCAGTTTCTTCAGTTTTAATCTACAGGTCATAACGAACAGATTGTGGTCAGAGTCCACATCTACCCCTGGAAATGTCTTACAATTTAAAACCTGGTTCCTAAATCTCTGTCTTACCATTATATAATCTATCTGAAACCTTTTAGTATCTCCAGGGTTCTTCCATGTATACAACCTTCTTTCATGATTCTTAAACCAAGTGTTAGTTATGATTATGTTGTGCTCTGTGCAAAATTCGACCAGGCGGCTTCCTCTTTCATTTCTGTCCCCCAATCCATATTCACCTACTATGTTTCCTTCTCTCCCTTTTCCTACACTCGAATTCCAGTCACCCATGACTATTAAATTTTCGTCTCCCTTCACAATCTGAATAATTTCTTTTATTTCATCATACATTTCTTCAATTTCTTCGTCATCTGCAGAGCTAGTTGGCATATAAACTTGTACTACTGTAGTAGGCGTGGGCTTCGTATCTATCTTGGCCACAATAATGCGTTCACTATGCTGTTTGTAGTAGCTTACCCGCATTCCTATTTTCCTATTCATTATTAAACCTACTCCTGCATTACCCCTATTTGATTTTGTGTTTATAACCCTGTAGTCACCTGACCAGAAGTCTTGTTCCTCCTGCCACCGAACTTCACTAATTCCCACTATATCTAACTTCAACGTATCCATTTCCCTTTTTAAATTTTCTAACCTACCTGCCCGATTAAGGGATCTGACATTCCACGCTCCGATCCGTAGAACGCCAGTTTTCTTTCTCCTGATAACGACATCCTTTTGAGTAGTGCCCGCCCGGAGATCCGAATGGGGGACTATTTTACCTCCGGAATATTTTACCCAAGAGGACGCCATCATCATGTAATCATACAGTAAAGCTGCATGCCCTCGGGAAAAATTACGGCTGTAGTTTCCCCTTGCTTTCAGCCGTTCGCAGTACCAGCACAGCAAGGCCGTTTTGGTTATTGTTGCAAGGCCAGATCAGTCAATCATCCAGACTGTTGCCCTTGCAACTACTGAAAAGGCTGCTGCCCCTCTTCAGTAATAAGATTCGCTAATGACATTGCTATCCTGAGTGAAAGTGAAGAAGAATTACATGATCCGCTGAACGGCATGAGCAGTCCAATGAGTACAGAGTATGGACTGAGACTAAATCGAAGAAAGACGAAGATAGTGAGGAGTAGTAGAAATGAGAACAGCGAGAATCTGAACATCAGGACTGATGGTCAAAAAGTATGTGAAATTAAGGATTTCTGATACCTAGGCAGTAAAATAACGAGTGACGGACGGAGCAATAATGGCTCTGAGCACTATGGGACTTAACTTCTAAGGTCATCAGTCCCCTAGAACTTAGAACTACTTAAACCTAACTAACCTAAGGACATCACACACATCCATGCCCGAGGCAGGATTCGAACCTGCGACCGTAGCAGCAGCGCGGTTCCAGACTGTAGCGCCTAGAACCGCTCGGCCACCCCGGCCGGCACGGACGGAGCAAGGAGAGCATCAAAAGCATACTAGCAATGGCAAAAAGGTCATTCCTGGCCAAAAGAAGTCTACTAATATCAAATATCGGCCTTAATTTGAGGAGGAAATTTCTGAGAATGTACGTCTGGAGTACAGCATTGTATGGTAGTGAAACATGGACTGTGGGAAAACCGGAACAGAAGACATCCAAGCATTTGAGATGTGGTGCTACAGACGAATGTTCATACCTAGGTGGACTGATAAGGTAAGGAATGTGGAGGTTTTGCTCAGAATCGGAGAGGAAAGGAATATGTGGAAAACACTGGTAAGGAGAAGGAACAGGATGTTAGGACATCTATTAAGACATGAGGGAATGACTTCCATGGTACTAGAGGGAGCTGTAGAGGCCAAAAACTGTCGAGGAAGACAGACTGGAATACATCCAGCAAATAATTGAGGACGTAGGTTGCAAGTGCTGCTCTGAGATGAAGGGGTCAGCATAGGAGAGTAATTCGTGGTGGGCCGCATCAAACTAGTCAGAAGACTGATGACCAAAAAAAATGATTACAGGGAAGATATTTACTGCATCGTCCACGTGGGCCAGATGCAAACGCTTCTGTAAGTTAGGAAAATTGGATACCCTATGCATAGATATGTGAAAGGGAAGATGTGTGTGGCTACATTCCTACGTAAGGACGCAAAGCAACATTGCAGGCCCTTACCGCAGTGAACAGAATTTTTTTTTAAAGAACGAACACCACAACTTTACGTAACTGCGGGAGACCAGACCAGTAGCAGCAAGTAACACGACAACGACGGAACAGCTAAAAGGGCCACATTTCATAATATCACTTCGCATCAGACTCAGACAACACTAACCTTGTTCCAAGCCAATCGGTGTCGTACAGTACCCGTAGCAACCAGCAATACTTGTTCTGCAGTGCCGACTGTCCAGCACTTTTTCTGTCGGTAATACAATCAGACCACCTTGTAGCACCGATCCTGATCCTACATCAAAAGTGAACGTTTGGAGACACAGTGAAACTAGAGGCTTCAGTAATGGATCACACTGTAGTTAATGTATCTGTATGCATTACCCAGTTTCGCCTCAGAAGGCCTGTCTGGACAAATCTGACCGACTGTTACAACGACGTTAAGAACTCTCACTGACAACAGTAAAAATCACCAGTCAACTAAATTTAAAAAATTACGGGTAGTTGAAAAAACTAGGTTGAAGAAACATGACGCCGTACTACCATATACCACATAGGCGGCTGACAAACACATGTACCGGTAAGTCATTCCCAGAGACAAGTGCCGCTATTTTTTTGCCTCAAGCACTCCACGCTAATCATAGAGAGCGCTACGCCGACAACGTATCGGCGAGTTGCAGGCCAGCACCGCGGGCGGCCGAGCACGTGAATCCCAACAACCATAATGATGAACATCCGGCAGACGAATAACGATTACTTACTTAATTACGAATTAGTCTTCTTCTTAGCTAATCGTCAGGCGACTACAGAATGCCTCAAACAAACACAAAACACCGTGCTACTTGAAGAGATACTAGTGGTAGAGTCACAGTGGGTTTGTATTAAATTCTGGGTGTAATAAGTGAAACTTTTATCTTAAAACTGAGGAGCAGAGTTGGTTTTACTGTTGTAACTAACACCTGTACAACTGAAACTTAGTGCAGCAGAAGGAAAAGTAACAATTTTTTTTTGGTCATTTAAAACGAAGTTGCCAGTCAGCGTTGCATGTGTATTGACTGCAAGATTTCCAGTAATGCCATCTTTCTGCTGTTCTTAACAGCATGCAAAAAGTCTCAATGGACGTCATGTGTGCGGTTTTCTGTTAAAAGACATTCCTCTAAGGTCGACTCTGCGTTACCTAAACTCCAGCTTCTCGACAATCTAACAGCCACAGCCCTCTTTCACCACCATTAACACATACTTTTCTGCAGAGGTCACATATGATCATATACACAACAGTCTATGTCAACTGTTTAATATTACACGCAATGCCATTATACAGGGTGATTCAAAAAGAATACCACAACTTTAAAAATGTGTATTTAATGAAAGAAACATAATATAACCTTCTGTTGTACATCATTACAAAGAGTATTTAAAAAGGTTTTTTTTCACTCAAAAACAAGTTCAGAGATGTTCAATATGGCCCCCTCCAGACACTCGAGCAATATCAACCCGATACTCCAACTCGTTCCACACTCTCTGTAGCATATCAGGCGTAACAGTTTGGATAGCTGCTGTTATTTCTCGTCTCAAATCATCAATGGTGGTTGGGAGAGGTGGCCGAAACACCATATCCTTAACATACCCCATAAGAAAAAATCGCAGGGGGTAAGGTCAGGGCTTCTTGGAGGCCAGTGATGAAGTGCTCTGTCACGGGCTGCCTGGCGGCCGATCCATCGCCTCGGGTAGTTGACGTTCAGGTAGTTACGGACAGATAAGTGGCAATGTGGACTCTCCATACAGTTGATTGTGGAATTTGTAGCTCTCTGCTAGCTCTGCGAGTCGATTTTCCTGGGCTGCGAACAAATGCTTGCTGGATGCGTGCTACATTTTCATCACTCGTTCTCGGCCGTCCAGAACTTTTCCCTTTGCACAAACACCCATTCTCTGTAAACTGTTTATACCAACGTTTAATACACCACCTATCAGGAGGTTTAACACCATACTTCGTTCGAAATGCACGCTGAACAACTGTCGTCGATTCACTTCTGCCGTACTCAATAACACAAAAAGCTTTCTGTTGAGCGGTCGCCATCTTAGCATCAACTGACGCTGACGCCTAGTCAACAGCGCCTCAAGCGAACAAATGTACAACTAAATGAAACTTTATAGCTCCCTTAATTCGCCGACAGATAGTGCTTAGCTCTGCCTTTTGTCGTTGCAGAGTTTTAAATTCCTAAAGTTGTGGTATTCTTTTTGAATCACGCTGTATATTTCAATAACCAAACACAGTCCTGTTTTGTCCTTCGTGAACTTCACTTTCAGTTATGAAAGTAGTGGGGTCTAGCCCACTCGTCGCTAATAGCGTGCCTACAGGTTGCAGCGTTCTCGGAATGCTATACAACAATTTCAAACAAATGACATTAGTAGTTTTATTTCTAGAAAACAATTGACAATAATTTACTACAGCAAATGTCGCTAGCGGGAGGCGACTTCGCACAGTCCAAGGAAACAGTTGATACGGATCACGACAGTCTGACAGCGTAGCACCAATCACGTTGCAGACTCGGGCCGATCTGAGCTGCCGTGACTGGCAGGGGCGTCACTTTTATTCACGTCTTGCAGGGGGCGCTCCTGACGCTGCGCACTCCAATTCCGGGGACCACTGGCCGCCGTTTCCTCACCGCCTTCTCTGGTCTTGCGTTCCGCATCTTCGTTCCGGCGTTTATGGTTACGTCAGAACAAAAGTATTACATCATAAGATTATAGCCGGCTGGAGTCGCCGAGCGGTTCTAGGCGCTACAGTCTGGAACCGCGCGACCGCTACGGTCGCAGATTCGAATCCTGCCTCGGGCACGGATGTGTGTGATGTCCTTAGGTTAGTTAGATTTAAGTAGTTCTAAGTTCTAGGGGACTGATGGCCTAAGAAGTTAAGTCTCATAGCGCTCAGAGGCATTTGAACCATAAGATTATAATCATATTTGTTGTTCATTAATATGCAGTAGTTTACTTAGTAACATGTGTAACACGCCCGGGAGTACAATGGGGTGGGATGGTTCCTTAAAGTGGTTGTCGTTCCTTGACCGTGCGCGCTGTCCACACCACGTACCTGAGAATCCCGTGGCGGTCGTATTGTCCTGCTCGACACTGCTGTTGGCTTGCCTGAAATTATCTATCGAAATATGCAAGTGGGGTTAGGGGAACCACTCAACGTTAAAACACAGCACTGTTCGACATCCGGTATGAACAACTATATTCTGAGACGATTAAAGAGAATCGCAGGTTGCACTGTTTACATTCTAATTCATAAGTGTTTATCCCAATTAATGTATGATTACCAGTCCACAATATCACTTGGACGAGCGTACGCTTAACCGACACAACGCGGTGATTGTTGATGATGCGGAAGCCGAATGATCGCATGAAAGTTCTTACGCTCGTCACGCAAACACAGATATTTGTTACCAGTCCTCCTTGACACTGGTAATAAACTTTAACACTGTTCACAAAGTTAAATTTACAGTTCACAGTAGAGATGGGCAAACTGAAACACGTAACTGTTTCGAAACAAATGAAACAGTGCAATGTAATGTTTCGATACGCTGTTTCGAAACAGTGAAACAGTTTGTGTTTTGTAATCTAATTAACCTACACATTTATCATCTTGACTGTCTACTGTATAAGTATGTCCACAAACACAAATGAGGTGCGAGAGCGGTAATCATATCGCAGAAAGTATGAAATTATCACTTAGGCGTCTTGGCAGTTTCGTATTTCTGCAGCAAATGTGCTTGGCTGAGGATAGCCACAGCTGAAGACAGAAGAGCCACCACCGACGGAACTGGAGGTGGGAGCAAACTGCAGAAATAACGGATATGCTACTGGGATTCCCACATTCCGTTAGTATGGGTAATATACCCACCCTGCTGATTTCCATGCACACAAAGGGAATCATTGAGGATAATAGGCACAGTGACTATAGACTCACAAATAACGCCAAATAATTCGAATAAATAACAAAATATAACAAAAAAAATTTTGTCTTTCAAGGTGTTTCGAACCGTTACTATAAATTCACCATGCTTCGTAGTCCTTCCCGTTCACCATTACACTATCAGTGATATGTCAAACAGATTGCTTGCAATTATACCTACATCAAATTTATGTATGCGTCTGTCACTCTGCGCCTTTTTTTTATTAAAAATGTTGTCGGCTTACTTACGTTTCTTAATATGATTACTGTACATGAACAGAGAAGCATATGTTATCAAAAAGTGTAATTTAACTGAATGATTTTCACATATTTATTATTTTGAATGTGAATAGTATGCATTGTTTTATTGCTTGGTTAGTGTTTATAAAGCAGATGTTACGCCATTTCGTAATATGACAGTCAGCTAGAAACGAAGCTTTATTTTCGGATATCTTAAGCTTCATGCTATTGCTTGTCAAAAAGATTTCGACACTCTTGAAAGTGTTTCGTGAAGTGGTACGTTAAATGTGTTTCAGTACCTGTGCCGAGCCCGAATCTTGTCCGACACAGAGGGGAATGAAACATCACTGTTTCGATACGATTAGTCCGTTCCAAGCACTGGTGGACTGAAACAGCCTTATTTTGAAACAATGATACAGTTTCTGTGTCTGGCTCGAGACCGAATCTGGTCCAGTTATCCGAGACAGGGGTGGAATGAAACACCACTGTTTCGAAACAGTGAACCGTAGCCGTTCCGAAACACTGAAACAGTTCCACGTATCGATACACTGTATCGAAACATAGAAACAGTGGCCAAGTCTAGTTCACAGTTCTCAGTTGTACGAGCGTGCGCGTAACCGTCGCGGCGCGGTTGATTGTTGACGATGCGGAAACGCGATGACTGAACGCACGTTCTCACGCTCGCTACAAGACACTGGCACTTGTTTTCACTCTTTTATGGTAACTAATTTTTGCTGATTCGCATTAGTTCATTCTGAGAGACCGAACACGGCGCGGATGATTGATACTGTATGGTACGACACGCAACGAGAGGATATACAAATACGTTATCAGTAGCACTGCTCATTTTTAAATTAGTTCTTGACACACTTTCCTCTTAATCACTTGCATATTTTATCACTTTACTGTAATAACACTTGTAGCAACACTTCAACTTCCATGCTAACAATGCCTCTCACATGCAGAGCTACACACTACACAACATACAGTGTGTAAACTTTTAGATGGCAGACCTCTCCCTAGTCCTGAATCGGCAGAAGTCGGTAAACGTCGGGAGGCTTCGGTAGGCACGCAGTTTCGACTGCTGCCAACATTACGTAGCTGACTGTGTTGTACAAGGTAGCCATCGTCGTCTGCTTCGTTATTGTTTTGCGCTGTACTGTTCTGCGTGTTTTTATTGTGCAGTTGTGCTAAACATTATCAAAATGAGTGAAGAGGCAGTTGCTGGCCTATCTCGGGAGTCGCCGGCAACCCCTACTGGTAAGCCTGCGGTTAGAAGGAAACCAGTATTATGTAGCGATGCTCGCAAAATTATATTGCGTGTGATTGAATGATGCGAAAGGGAAAGGGAGCAGAAAAAATTGCTCCACCCCATTTACAAATCTTCAGTGAGAGCTGCTACATACACAGGACAAAGCATGCGTAGCACTGGAAGATTCAAACAGTTTTCAAGAATTATCCAGGCGTATCACCACAAACGCCTGGCGAGAAAAGGTGAGTTTCCATTGTTCGCGATCACTTTGAAGGAATCACCAAAATTTCATCGCAATCGGATGAATGGTTTGGGAACGAACAGAGGGCAGACATACATACATTCGTTTTTATATATAGAGATTGACAGTTACGTTATAGTATATGACCTGTTTAAGGTTATTTAAATTTTATAATTAATAGTTGAACATTGCGGGAAATGAAATAAAATATTGCGAGTAGTGGGAATCGAAGGCGGGTCCGCTGCGTGACAGGCCTTTACCTAATCAATTGCGCTACGTATACATCAGTGACTAACTGTAGAAACAGTTCCCATTACTATTTTCGGGCGTTCGGAGAACAACTCACCAAAGTTTCATTGCAATTGTATGAATGGTTTGTGAGCACATAGTAGACAAACATACATACATTCATTTATATATATATATATATATATATATATATATATATATATATATATATATATATAGATTTTAATGTACATGACGATTTCAGTTTCGTTTACGAACAACATTTAAAGCGAGATTTACTTCCAAGCCTTTCGTCTGCTTTCGTGTAAGCATGACGCGCAATTTGTAGTGCCAGCACTGCAACTGGTAGGCGTGCCTTGTCCCCCTCTACGGCTCCCATCCCCTCGCTAGCCAATGCTTGCTTCCTCCTCTCCCCGCACCCCCCTCTCAACTCAGCCGTCTTACAGTTAACACACTGTAGCAGTTCCGTGTCCCGAGCTCGACTCTACAGACGCGGCTGCTTGCAAAGATACTCCACAAGTAAACCAGCGATATGACAATACGCTTACACATGAAATATGTAATTCCTCTCTTTGTAAGTCCGATTTTTAACGTCGCTGTTTTTAGTGTGGCTGACAACGCAATGGGAAGGTCGTAATGCCGCTGTCAGCATTATATACAGTTTCATTCCCTTTCTAATAATTACGTAAACAGAAGATAAGAAATGAGATTTTCAGCAGAATCGTCGAGGAGAGGAACGTGTAGAAAACACTGACAAAGATAAAGGGCACGATGATAGTGTTAAGGCACCAAAGAATAACACCCACAGAACTTGATGGTGCTGTAGAGTGTGAAAACGTAGTACAAGAGAGAGATTAGAATGTGTACTATCAGATGAGGAAGTGGCACAGGAGAGGAATTCGCGGTTGGCCGTTTGAAAACAGTCAGAAGACTAAAAAAAAGGAATTTAATGGAAACATTTTATAGATTCTGTAATGATTACTTGTGTCTTGGAGAACACCGCAGCTGTTTTCGTAAATTACACTGTAGGAAATACTGCAACCAGCTTCAAGATTTTTTGAAATGATTTTACTGTGCCATTACAGGTTTCGTCCCTAACCCATCGTCAGGTAGTAGCCTTGACTTCTTTGCAAATTTTACATTTTTCTCTTCGTGAAAAGCCTTCCGTTATATATTATAAGACAGACGTTTGATTTTCTTCAGTATGGATTGTAAAAGAAAATCAAACCTCCGACTTATACAAAGGAGGGCTTTTCATGTAAACCTTCCAAAGAAGTCTACGCCGCCTGACGATGGGCTCAGTACCGAAACTAGTAATCGTACAATAAAATCATTTCAAAGAAACTCGTGGCTGGGTGCAGTATTTTCCATGTGTAATTCTCCTCTTTTTATCTGTTGACGATCTGGAGGTGCCCACCGGTTCCAATATTGTGAAACGCTGTTGCGCGTCATTCAACTGTGATTGTGCTATTCGGTTGTCACCTGAAGAATATCAGAGAAACCGAATTTCTGCTCGTAGTTAAATGAAAAGAACCTGAAGACAATTAGGAAAGCGGTTCCCTTTTCATTACTATCGCCGACCTCCGTCAAGCAGCGATGGAGAATTCGGTTAAAGTCCCCTATGATTATTTGACTGCTCTGAAATACGTTTGGGGAATAGTAAAAAGTAGTCGCATATTTCGCCCCATCGATCTTAGAGTATAATTACTTGACATTGTCGGTGGTGTAGAGGCGATCTTTAAATATACTTTTGTAGTCTTCTTTAGGAAATCTTCTTGTTTGTTGTTTCCATCCTTGTGGTCTCGACGAACAAAAAATACTGTGAACTTACAGTACTTTACTCGTGAGAAGACAACGATAGAAGCAGCGTGCTTAAAAAAGAACCCGAGGCGGATAGCAACTGCTTCTCCATGACGTCAAGAATCCCTCGAATTCTGGGACGGATTTCTGCGACGTCGCTTTGAAAAGGCCGGTTCCAAAAGGAAACACATTTCTCATTCAGTGTCAACGTTTAATCTGCGCGGCACCTGTAGAGCAGTTTGCGGCTTTCTGGGCAGCACCTGCTGTGACGTCACAGCCGCGCCAATAAACGCCACGCTTGAGGCCCCCCTGCTTTGCCTGCAGCCGCTGGCGGTGGTAATGGAGCAATAACCAATGGAACAAGAATTCAATTACCGGGCCGTGAATTACCGAAGGGCATAATTTTTTCCCATTACGAAAGCCATTAATCCCCGTGTCTGGAGCAGGCGCGCCGCGCCTACACTCGCGCTTTATTAACGGTGACAAATCCCGGGATTCCGGGAGCGGCCTATCTCTTCCAGAGGAAGGATCCTTTTCTCGCGCTGTTAACGTTTGGCCAATCAAGTATGTTTTTTAAATGTTAAAAGAGTATTTTTAAATGGCTGTAAAACCTTGTCTGGCGGAATAGTAGCTATTGTTTATTACGTCCTCGACTAGGTTCTGTTAAAAATAGCAACCTGCCTGATGTTTCCCTGTCCTGACAGTATTACCAAGCATCAGATGTTATTACACTCAGTTAAGGTGGAGTTGAGGGTAGGTTTTCTGCTTACTCACAGCTGACAGAGGATCTTTACATTGTCAGACAGGAGTCGTAATTAGATTCAAATGCAACAGCTTGAGATTTTTAAAAAGTTCTTACAACTAGAGCACACGAATGAACGATATTAACAGCAGTGAAATAGGTAGCACCAGCAGCTTAGATCATTAAATCTAAATACCTGGACAGTTGCATGGATGATCTCGTGGCTTGGTTACCATCGTACATCCATTCTGCCGTGATTAAATTAGGCTATGAGTTATCGCGACTGACTAATAATAGTTCAATCGATATGACTGCTCGGCGAAGTGGCAGTCTCCCCTACCCTCCACCACTGTAGCTTCTGAGTCTTCAGCACTCAGCTCGCATTCGGGAGGACGACGGTTCAATCCCGTCTCCGGCCATCCTGATTTGGGTTTTCCGTGATTTCCCTAAATCGCTTCAGGCAAATGCCGGGATGGTTCCTTTGAAACGGCACTGCCGATTTCCTTCCTCCTCCTTCCCTTACCCGAGCTTGCGCTCCGTCTCTAATGACCTCGTTGTCGACGGGACGTTAAACACTAATCTCCTCCTCCTCCTCCTCCTCCTCTTCAGCACTCAGAACATTTTTTCTAACGCGACGCTTAAGCTACTGGTCCATGTGTCCTTGGAGCTGACAGATGAGTGGGGTGCCCTTCCGAAGTCCAGATAAAAAGTTAGGGCAGCTGTACTTTCCGGGACCTATATAAAAACTCCGATCCAGAGAAAAACAGTCGACTGGCCAGAACGGTAATACGTTTTATGACCAATCTCTTGGTTCTTTTTGCAATAAGTTCTGAAGGAACACAGGAATGTTCCGTTTTTAGTCTCCAGCGACGTTTTGTCGCCTACATCACCTTGTTGATATACTTGTGCACGTAAAGGCGGGCTCTTATAAACAAAGTCTCCGTATTAACGAAAATCGCAATCTTGGCGGTAATTTCTAACACGGTTCTTTGCTGACTCTTAAAAACCGCAGAGAGAACCCTCTGTTCAAGAGGCACATGATTGTACTGTCGTCATATTTCACAAATGTTACTACTTATTGACTAATGAAGTCGTCACATTAGTCGTTTTATTCATTGGTGAGTGCAGTGATCCCATTCTGCTGTCATTTCTTAAATAAATGAATCTTGAGCTAGGCGTCCTCGCCCAAAGCGACGTTCACTTCTTCTTAATACAACGTGCAGAGGTAGGCGGGTAATCTTCTGCACTTGACCCAACCATCTACTTGCTAGCCTTCTTCGTGGCATTCTGCTTTACATTTCTCCTTGCAAGATGGTCTTTTTGAATCTGTTCACTTCTCAGATGGTGCCCAAGGAAGTGGAAGTAGCTTTGACTGGCGATATAACTTCAATTGGTAACAGGTTAATCAAGAATTTACGCTTTGCTGATGGCTCTAGCAGGAAGTGAAGAAGAACTTAGTGATTGTTCTCCAGAGTGAAGACTGTTAGTTTAAACTTCGGTCTAGAGATAAACATGAAAGAGACCAAACCATGAAAGAGACCAAACTAATGGGTAGTTATCGACGTGGTTTAGACCAAGTTCATCTTACAGGTTGCTTAATGAATCTGGAGGTAGAGAGTGGTTTTGTATGTCTAGGATCTCTGATGGATGACACAGGAATTTGTAAGAAGTATTGAAACCACGAATCGTCTTGGCCGAACCGCAGTGGGTCAACAAAATTTTTCAGACCCGGGCATTTTCCAAAACTATGCAGATGCGCTTAGTGGAATCATTGCTATTCTCTGTGTTGGATACTATTTAAAACTTCAGTGGCTCAGAAAACAACCGACTGTCCAGAGAGGGACGTTTTTTACAACCAACGCAACTAATTTCATTTTCACTGCTTTTGGGGAGGTTACGTTGCCAGACAAGAATGTCTTCTAACTACTGAAGCCACCCCTCTGATGCCCGGTGTACAAGTATGACACCGGAATTTGGTTGCAATGATTACACGTCTGTGGTCTGAAACTAATAAACAATATTTTATTCAAAATAATCTGAGTTGCTATTTACACTTTTCTTCTACCTCTTCGGCAGGCTATGAATACCACGTCAAAAGAAATCTTTTTAAACGAACCAGTCTGGGAGTTATTTTCGTACATTTTGATACGAATTGAAACGTTGCTGAGCAAGAGCTTGTCCCAGTGATGCAAATACATGATAATCGGAGGGAGCCAAGCCTGGAGAATAAGCCGCATGCCATAGTATTTCCCAACTGAGAGCCTCGATCGTTTCCCTGACCCGTTCTGCTGTGTGTGTTGGGACGTTATCATGGAGCAATGTGACTTTGTGCTTACTTACTTACTTACTCACTGGTAATACCGGACTCGAGAGTCCATTACCGCAGCAACGTATTTTCGCCACCTGTCCCTGACGTAGGCTATTTCCTTCATTCACCTTCAATACCTAGGCTCCTTAAATCAGCCTTCACATTGTCCTCCCATCTACGCCTCGGTCTCCCCACAGGACGTTTTCCCTCAAGTGCCCTACCAGTACTCTGCGCGCTGCCCTGCCCTCATCCATTCGAGCTACGTGACCCGCCCATCGCAGCCTACGTGATTTAATAATACTGATTATGTCAGGGCTTGAATAGAGTTCGTGAAGCTCTTCGTTATGCAGTTTTCGCCACTCTCCGCTAATGTCGTCCCTTTTTGCTCCGAAAATTTTCCTCAAAATTTTGTTTTCAAATACTCGAAACGGCTTTTCATTTTGCACAGTGATAGACCAAGTCTCACACCCATACAGCATAACTGGTAGAATAATAGTTTTGTATATTCTAATCTTTAAATTCCTAGACAATAATCATGATGAAAGTAATCTATTCAGTGAGAAGTAGCACGCATTTCCTGCCCGTAATCTCTTCTTCAGTTCGGATTCAATCTCATTTCTCGAAGTGATGTCCACGCCTAGATACTTAAATGTATTCACTTTTTCAAACTGCATGTCTCCAACTCTTAACATTTCCTGATCTACTGCTGTTCGCATTCTAGTAGTAACCAGGTATTTAGTTTTGTCTTCACTTATCCTTAGACCTACATCTTCACTAGCCTTGATTAAAGCATTCGCATTTGCTGTTACAGATTCTTTCCTATCGCTAATGATGTTCAGATCATCTGCATACACTAATATTTTAATATTTCCATTTAACTCCACACCCTCTGAATTATCTGCTGCCATTCGTACAATATATTTTAGGACTAAATCAAAAAGTAGCGGAGACATGGCATCTCCCTGCTTAAGTCCGTTCTTTATTACAAATTCAATATATTCTAGGACTAAATTAAAAAGTAGCGGAGACAGGGCATCTGCCTGCTTAAGTCCGTTCTTTATTACAAATTCTTCTGACTCCAATTTCCCCACGCGTACTCTACCTTTTTTTATATTCCGGTCGTTTTGCAAGTAATACTCGATTTAAATTGACCATTTGTTGTTGGTAGCGAAAAGTGTTAACTGTTTCACGAGGTTTTAGCAGCTCATAATAGATGACACCCTTCTGATCTCACCAAACACAGAACATTCTCTGCCTTCCTTAGCGATTTGGTCTTGCAGTGGATGTCGATGGTTTGCTGGATTCATCCATGATTTACGACGCTTAGGATTCTCGAAATATTTCCATTTTTCACCACCGATGGAGAAACGACTTTCTTTTGTATCTGGCGAACAGCATTTCAGAAGCGATCTTTCAATTTGCTTGCTTTCGTTCAGCTCATGCGGAACTCATTTCCCACTTTCTGCACCTTCCCCTGAGCTTTCAACATAAGAGAAACGGCTTTCTGCGTCACATTCAATTGTTCCCCGAGTTCCTGTTGAGAGTATCATATTCATACAATAAGGCCAGCAATTCGTTGTCTTCGAACTTTTTCGGTGGCTTCCCAAGTTCGTCGTTTCTCACGTCAAAATCACCAATTTTGAATTTTTTGAACCACCCGAAACACTGTGTTTTCCTCAGCGTATGTTAACCGAAAGCTTCGACAAACATTCAATGCGATTCTGCAGCAGTTTTCTTCAAATGATAACAGAAAACCATTCCTGTTCGCAAATCGTAGTTCGTAGGCACAAAACTCGACATGTTTACGGATTTGAAACAGATACCGGTACATGGAATTTGGGTTACTGTGTGTTGACATTCGTCGTCAGCCGTTACACGAAGCAGATGGCGCTGCAGGCGCGGTCTTAACGGGTCCTACAATGACGGCTAGCACCATCTACAGGGAAATTCGGGTTTCATACTTCTACGTCTGGTACATCCATGTGCGAGGCAATGTTCAGGTCTCCACAAAGGCTCAATTTTAACGAAAAATATTTTTTGGCGAAAATAACAAACATCTTAATCAAATAGAATAAAGATCCGCAAAACTGATGGAAACATCTCTTTAATTTTTAAGAAATTCTTCCAGCCGGAGAGAGTGTGTCATCACACTACCAAAGTGCAAATGCTACTCAAATTAGTATCGTTGCATTTATGAAGGCGTTAGGCCTAGTAGACTAACGGTACGCTTATGTCTGAAAATCGGAAGGTTGCGACATCGAATCCCAGTCGGGCCACGAATTTTCCAGTCTATCTTTTAACATAGCATTCACATCTCAGTAGTGTTCCAGAATCGACACGTGGTTCGGATTCCGCATTAAACCGTAGGTGCCATCTCCGTGGTACGCATTAAGGACACACAAGTTGCCGAAGTGGCGTACAATTGAAAGACTTTCACGAAGTCGTTGAACCACATGAAATTATTGTTTCTGAGAATCTGCATACACCCCTTCTTCAAAATTCCTACGGACTGAGAATTTGAGTAATATAAGGAGTAGTTTAGTCTAAGGTGTAGCAGTATCAGTAGTAGGTCACTATCAGGAGAACGTTAGTTAAAAGAATGCAGTGTTTCAATGCTAAAAGAATACCAAATACCATACCGATGAAGACACGTGAGTCTTGCCCAAAAAGTTTTCTTGTTTCTTCCACTGTGACTTGAAGAACGCGGTTTAATTTCTTTCCTAAGTTTTGTTTTCATTAAGACGACCTATTTTTGGCCTTCAGAGAACATTACGTACCTATTCGGAACAGATTCCAAAGACGTGGATGAAGGGAATTGTTGACCAAGACCCAAACAGAGTGAAATTGGCAGGAGAGTATCATACCCGAAAAAACACGCAAAAAGGAAAAGTAATTCGTCTAGTCATGAAAAGCAAGAAGTCCTGTTTCGAGTATTGGACACATTATAAGTACCACTTTAGGTGTATATCAACCTGGACACTACGTTAAGTGGCGAAAGTCACGGATTTATTATTTCGTGTTCAGATATTCAAGATATAAGCTTCTGAAACTGAAACTAGTTTCGTACACGCTATGTGCACTAATGTGGATGTGTTACTAAAAGTTTAAACCATTCGTCAGTTTACATGGAGTCAGCAACAAAGTAATAAACGGAAGATTTATAATTGCAGTGGATTTTACTCAGAGTAAATAAAATATGCAAAACCATAGTTACACTTTGATATCCAACGATCTTCTTCATTTGTGAGTCCATATTGTCAGCAGTCGCTTTACAGTTCGTATGGGTATTTTCCTTCTGTCGTTACATATACAAGAAATGCATAGTTTTTATTTTTCATTAGACGCGTTTCGTGTTATTGACGTAACGCACCGTCAGTGGTTTGTAATTAAAGATGTTTACAACCTGATTTGTTTTTAAGATCGAATAATAGATCGTTATCAATTTGTTGGTTTTTACTCACGGTGATTTTTGCTTGATTTGTCTCCTACATCAGGAAATGCCGTCTGCTTGCTTGTCTTTGGTGTCTTTTTTCTTTAGACACTGATACTTGGAGTCTAATTTTTCGCTACTCTGCACAACTATGCATTTGTTACGTTTTACACACCACACTTTTTCGTACACCTCTGTTCACTGTTTATTTTTATACTTCTGAATGTGTATTGTGTTTGTAGTGTTTGTAATATAACGTTGCCGCTACTTTGCCTTTGACTTATACTTTTTTATTTTACTGTATGTGTGTTATTCTGTTTAATTTCGTCTCGCTGGTCTCATTTAATTTAGTCTCTGAATCGCGAATATACGTTAGATATCTGAAAATTAAATCTGAAAGAAAATGCTGGTAACCAAATTATTAGTAGTAGAGTATGAAGTTTTAAGGAAAAATATGACGCTTAAAGTGATAGATCTCTTTTTTTATTCAAGGATATCTTCGGAGACACATAATACCATAAAAACAATAATGAGTAATCTGAAACATAGAAGTAAAAACTTAAACAGTCAAGATCGCTAATTATAGTTTTATTTTTGATGACCAGTTTCGGAAAATCTAAGTTGTCATCACCGCAGCTTAGGCAAATACATCTCCATCATACGTATAACATATCGTGTCAAGTCTTGACACGTCATTCCAGGAACATGCAGGAAGTGGTACATCGGCAGTCTATAATAAAATAAGATTTACATAAAATATCAATCATACTGTGCAGGCTGAACGAGTTCATAGCCATAAAACAGATAAAAGGACAGTCTCCTCTATATTAAGCATTTGATGGAGATGTATTCGCATAAGATCCGATAACTACAACTCATATTTGCCAAAACCGGTCATCAAAAATAAGATAGAAATTTTTGCTATTGAAGCTTTTACTTCTCTGTTACAGATTACTTCAGATCGCCCTCCTACTTGAATGCAGCCAAGCACATGTAATGAGTAATCTACCTCTTGCATTCAAAAAATAGATACGGGTGAGTATAGCACACTGGTAAACTGCTTTTATTGCAAAAACGAACTGTGATCCAGATGCAAGCTTCTGGCATCATTATGTGATTGAAAATGATTACAGCCAAGAGCCAACTGCGACTGGTAGTGAAACTATACCGGAAGAAGTGGAAGTCGTTTTGATGACCAAAACAGTTACACAGTGGCGTAGTATAGAACATAACTGACTCCCGGGGTACTACACTTTGTTGGTGCTCCCCTCCCTTGCCCCCCGCCCCATCGCAGCACCATGGACACGACACTACACCTTACTGGTATCCCCCCCCCCCCCCCGCTACGTCCTTCCAAAAAACACAAATTGTAATATAATATACAGAATTTACTCTAATGCTCTTGTTGTTGTGGTCTTCAGTCCTGAGATTGGTTTGATGCAGCTCTCCATGCTACTCTATCCTGTGCAAGCTTCTTCATCTCCCAGTACTTACTGCAACCCACATCCTTCTGAATCTGCTTAGTGTATTCATCTCTTGGTCTCCCTCTACGATTTTTACCCTCCACGCTGCCCTCCAATGCTAAATTTGTGATCCCTTGATGCCTTAGTACATGTCCTACCAACCTGTCCCTTCTTCTTGTCAAGTTGTGCCATAAACTCCTCTTCTCCCCAATTCTATTCAATACCTCCTCATTAGTTATGTGATCTACCCATCTAATCTTCAGCATTCTTCTGTAGCACCACATCTCGAAAGCTTCTATTCTCTTCTTGTCTAAACTATTTATCGTCCATGTTTCACTTCCATATATGGCTACACTCCATAAAAATACTTTCAGAAACGACATCCTGACACTTAAATTAATACTCGATGTTAACAAATTTCTATTCTTCAGAAACACTTTCCTTGCCATTGCCAGTCTACATTTTATATCCTCTCTACTTCGACCATCATCAGTTATTTTGCTCCCCAAATAGCAAAACTCCTTAACTACTTTAAGTGTCTCATTTCCTAATCTAATTCCCTCAGCATCACCCGACTTAATTCGACTACATTCCATTATCCTCGTTTTGCTGTTGTTGATGTTCATCTTATATCCTGCTTTCAACACACTGTCCATTCCGTTCAACTGGTCTTCCAAGTCCTTTACTGTCTCTGACAGAATTACAATGTCATCGGCGAACCTCAAAGTTTTTGTTTCTTCTCCATGGATTTTAATACCTACTCCGAATTTTACTCTAATAGTAGTCCGTTTTCCGGAAAATCTTATTTTCTTGCAGACAATTTGACGCCCCTCTGCTCTCGGGGCATTCTGGATTCCCTTGCTATGCCACTTTAATTGTGGTAACTGTCTTCTGCGGCTTAGTATCACGATCAACGGTTTGAAACAGGGCAAAAAAAATTAAATGGCTCTTATTACGTACTAGGACTGAACCGTTTGCAAGGTCAGCAGAAACAGCAGCAAACGACATTAAAATGCTAACTGTGAGTTAAAAAGTCTCCCACTCTTCGACAACTAGATGACAAATGTGTACGAACTGTGCTTCCAATTAATCATTTCCCTAGTATCATGATATCCTGTTGTAGTCCAAAAGACTTTTTCTCATTTCCACCTAAAAATGGCTAGAAGGAGACATATTGTGGAGCGGTGTATAACAGTATTATGCTGAGTTGCTGGCAATGGCAAGGAAAGCGATTCTGAAGAAGAGAAATTTTTTAACATCGGGTATAGATTTAAGTGTCAGGAAGTCGTTTCTGAAAGTATTTGCATTGAGTGTAGCCATGTATGGAAGTAAAACATGGACGATAAATACAAGAAGAGAATAGAAGCTTTTGAAATGTGGTGCTACAGACGAATGCTGAAGATTAGATGGGTAGATCACATTACTAATGAGGAGGTATTGAATAGGATTGGGGAGAAGAGAAATTTATGGCACAACTTGACTAGAAGAAGGGATCGGTTGGTAGGACATGTTCTGGGGCATCAAGGGATCACCAATTTAGTATTGGAGGGCAGCGTGGAGGGTAAAAATCATAGAGGGAGACCAAGAGATGAATACACTAAGCAGATTCACAAGGGTGTAGGTTGCAGTAGTTACTGCGAGATGAAGAAGCTTGCACAGGGTAGAGTAGCATGGAGAGCTGCATCAAACCAGTCTCAGGACTGAAGACAACAACAACAACATGCTGAGTTGGACACAAATTTCCTCTATGCCACAACAAGAAATTTGGGATATCGATGTACAAATTAAATACTAAGCTAATGTTGAGAAATAAATGCTTATCGTGTAATCATGTAATTTATTTCGCTTTTATAGAGAGTAAAGATGAAATAGTTAGCGGTTGAATAACGAAGACAGAAATATTTTTTTCCCTTTTTCTTTCGGTTTGACCACATGCATTCGACATGCATGAATCACAATAATTGGAAGTAGTTACTCGTAGCATCTGACGAAATGCAGTCTATGAACGTTTATTGCCCTTGTTGAAATGCAGTCGGGTACGTGTGAAATAAATTAAGGCCAATGATTTGTGATCGAGCTACATATTGCGCACTTTACGTCAATTCGCAGCAGTACTCCATCAATGGCCGAATTCAATTCCGGAGAGCTATTGCGTTTAAATGTTTACCTGGCAGGATTTCCAACCAATTATAGTCTCCAAACTGACAACGTGCGAACGGTAACGGGAGTTCATTCCGATCACAAAATTACTGTTATCCCTCCTCCAATCGCCCAGGTAAATTAAATATTTGATTGTCGGCTCAGCATAAATGAAAATTCTCTTGACTGAATTAGATGCCTACCATAAACACTCAGATAATCCGCCCTATTAACGGCGTAAGTCATCTGTATAAATATCTGCTCATAAATTGCCACCAAGTCATATCATGCGCAGTTTTGACTGGTTAGAGCTGGGCGTTTAATATTAACAATTCTTCTTTATTGTTGGTGTATATTAACACAAATTTATTTATGTATCCTTACATCTAACTAGATACTCTACATATTTCATATTTTGTTCATAACGACACATATGTTATAAAAAAGTTGCATTTAGTAAGGGTAGTAATACTTCTAAATAACTAAGAAACAATAAGTGGAAAACAATAGTAGGTAAATACAAAAAAGGACAGAGTATATTAGCTCATGAAAATTGGAATAACAAAGAACGATTACAGCGAGAAAGATTAAAACTGAGGGCAGTGCAGCAATAGACGTTTCGTTAGGGGAATGAAAAGGATAGGAATAGGAACGTGATAGTATAAAAGAAATGAAGAAAAGAGGAAATAACTGGGAAATGAAAAGAGAAAGAAGTATAAATGGGAGAAGGTGAATGCGTTTGCTTGCGTGTTTGAGAGAGATGTACGATGGGCGTCAATTTTTTAGAGAGAAGTTATGAGTCTGACAAAAGAAAGCAGCAGGAGTTTGCGAACGTTTTTGTTTTATAGATAGGACAGTTTGGTTACTAGATAAGTGAGGAGACCTTGCGATTTCGACGACAGGTGCCTGATCTCTGTTATTGTGTTCGAGGATTAATACACACTGAGGTACCGTTGAAGTACATGGCGCTCCGTAGTCGCGTAGCTTCTCTTGCATAACCATCCAAATCGGGCGTAAGAAACAATGACATGGTGAAAGAGACGGATTTTGCACATGTCACGCAAACAAGCATTAATGGTTAGATATAACAGTCTGAAATTTCCGATTCTAGTGCTGTGTTGAACATCATGGTAATAGCGATCCGGCGGAAGAAATAATTGCCAAATTTACATCTCATATCGTATAGAACTATTTTACGTTACTTATGAACGGAACAGAGGCAAGCGAAAGTCATCCTGCACGTGCTGTCAGCATTATGTTCCCGGTCAAAGTGCTCAAGTGAAGTTACACACAAATTTTTCACCCCCTTCCGATATAATATTGGGATACCGCTGATCAGTTTATCAATTGTCTTAATTAGTGGGATGTTTTTGCCATAGTGTTTACGAAAACCGGACTAATATTTGTCATGTAAGTGTAATTTCAAATGACGTACTGCTCCAAACTAATCTCAGAGTTGAACTCTGAAGAGAAAGGAACTTAAATTTGTGAAAGTATTCAGCAGTGCGGTAGTAAACGACGAAGTTCAGCACTTCAGATACGACAGATAAGACAGTAATAGGCAGGTAAAGATAAAGTGATTGTGGCTTTGGTTCTTCGGATAAGTCGGATGATGTTTCTTTCGTTATTACGAAAGAAAAATTAAATTTCTATATTCAATGATGGAAGATTAAAAATTTGTAGGTGTTCCGACTGAGGCAGCAGTAAAGAAAGTATTGTACTGTGGACGAAGTGCAAACAACACACTGAAATTTTAATCGATGAAGCAATAGTTAATGTATCTCAATTTCTGAGAGAGTGAACTGCTGGTGAACCATCGTCGTAGATTAGTGAATCCTAGTAAGTGCTACGACAGTATTAACAGGCACAGTTCTTCCAATTAACTGAATTTCAGCGAGGTTTTGTTGTATTTCTAGTAAACTTTACAGCCTTTTCTACGAAATTAACAACACGCTGGACGTGAGGTGTTAGATATGTGGCACCAACGCTCTATGTCAGAGGACGTTGTCCTGATTCTGAACGGCATCAGCACTTATGTAAATTCATTCGTGAACCTGTGAGTCAGACGAACAGCTTTTGCTGATCACTCGGTGACCATGAGAAAATCGTTAGGCAGAATAATACGTAGCAGAAATGTTACCACATCGGCATATTCACAAATTCTGGAACGAACATGGTGGTGGTCATACCTCACAGTTTTCATGTTTATCTACGTGAAAAAAGGTCGATTTTAGCATGAGAATTAAATATGTCAGTCACATTTATTTTATTACAGCATGCCCATTAAAACATTATCTGCGAAGTCCCTCTGAACCTTTCTCGAATACCAATTATGGAACATGGATACATAAGAAAGATTTCGATCCACCAGGCTGTATTTTAAAAATGTTCTTTATTAAACATAGTTTCGAGCATGTCTCATTTACATCTTCATCGTAACAGATATTGATGCATCATCCTCAACAAATGAAAATCACGTGTCATCCTTGATTGCGCATACGACGTTCGTCAGAGTCAGTAGTTATAAAAACTGGTACACCATCCCATATGCTGGCTGAATTTCAGATAACCTTACAAAAATATGTCGCAATTATTACCTGAGTTTTACAATAATAACATCACACGAAAATTTTTATTCAGCATTAATGATATGTGTACAAAATCACATGAAAGCACTGTGAGACAACATTGCTAGTCATTCAGTCATAGTTGTGATAATTACATTATCGGAACACCAGAAAAAGACCGATTCATCTTTTTCCGGAACGGTAAGGCAAACATAAGATGTGTGTTGTGCAGCTTTTCATGCTATTAAAAAAAAAAAAAAAAAAAAAAAAAAAAAAAAAGAAGAACTGTAAGATGACCCTACTGTAAATACTTGAAATCAATAAGCATGACACAGAATGCTAGCTTAGTTTTAAGTGATCAAACTCAATTTCCTGAGTGGCCTTCTGTTAAAATAAGTTTCAACTATACGGATATTAGTTTATGATTGTAAACACATCCTTAGTTTTCATCTGTTGTTATCCAATTAGAAAATTTATTTTTCATTTTTTGTCAGACGTAACTAGGGGAAACCGGGGGACGTTGGCCATGTTTTTTATTTTTTTATTATAATTTTTTTAGATATTTAAATTTATGAAATTATTGTTAAATTTTAGAGCAATCTTACAGAATTTGTACTGCAATTATTAAACCTGAAAATATGAGTTAAAAAATTAAAAATAAAATTAATTAGTGGCCATACGTTAAGTGGGCCAATCTGCCCCCACCTTGGGGTAATTTGGCCCACAGACTGGTGCACGTTGACTGATGTAATATTTTGATATGTTAAACTAGATAGCTTTAGGAAATGAAAATAAAACTAATAGTTATTAGGGATCATACTTTAATGTACATAAAATCAAGATGAATACTGAGTTAAATGCTTAGCATTTTATTATGACACCGGGAAATCGTAAACTTATTAGGATTTATAGTGTCTTAATACAAACCAGTCAACTTTAATCACTGTCCAGATCCGAACGATTTCATTATTCACACATGTCTGAGGAGCCCAACGCTTGAAGTTTGTGCACTGAATTCATTGTGCTCCGGGCTGAGTTTGAAAACGGCTTGAGACACCTTAGGCACAGTGAATTTTCATCTTCCTCAACGTCATCGTCGTCATCTTGCGTTTTAGTCCTACTGCAGTTGATTTAGTTAATTTCATTCTACCATTGCTCGTACTTTCTTTTTGAAAAAGTGCTTTTTTAGCCTGTGATTTAATTTTTCTTTCCAATACTTTCGCCATCTTTTCTTTTGCACCTTTTTGTTCTTCCTCGAGGGCTGTTTTTACTGGAGTGTCTTTCAGTATGCCAGAAATTCTTTTCCTTTTCCCTGCTGCCATACCTTTTCTGGGTTCTGCTTTTCCAAAAGGTCTGACCTCATCTGGAGTTGGAAATGGCCTTACGTTTTCCGGTGCCTGTGAAATTTCCTCTGGTGGTAACCCTTCTTTGGACATTGAAGGAATAGCCAGAACTTGCTGAGAGATGTTGGGCGTAGTGTATATCTCAGCTCGAGTTGAGGGACTGCATTCAGTGCTTGGGTGTGGCCTATCCGAACTGTAGGAAGGCATAAAATCACGCCAATAAAAATGTTTTTGTTAAACGGATTGATCCCAGTGACCTTGAATCCGCTGGTTATGTTATTGGGAGTTGCAGCATTTGGCAGTGCTATTCGCACTATCGACGGGATGTCGTAAATGGTCATAGGCTGTTTATTATTGGTAGCCCATGCGTCACATGCTGAGTTCACGAACTTTTTAAAAGGACCATAAACTCTTCTGGCTAAAGGCTGTGGCTTATAGCTGCAATGCGACGTAATAATTAAGAACTCCAGAGTCCAGATGTGAACCGTGGTTATCAATCAAAACCGAGCAAGGGCGTTCTTTTCAACAGCGAGCGAATAGGACAAAATTTTTCATATATTTTGCAAAGTTCGTCTCCGTCATCCATCCGGAAAGATGAACTGTTCCATCACACGGATAAAATGATTCTTGAACTTGACTCTCGGGAAGATGAAGAGTGGAGGCACACTATTACCCAACGTACCACTAATTGCAAAAGCGATTATAACAAGCGACCCTCTCTCAGCCGATGTCACTCGCCCTATTTGGTGAAAACCTCTTCGAATGACTACACGACCATGACGCTGGACGGTCGTACTTCAGGTTCGTCTATGTCCCAGATGTCCACAGGGGTCACTTTTAATGTTTTTAAAACGATGTGTAGATTATTAAGAAGCATTTCTACATTATGCTTTTTGAAACTGATGCACCGGGCCAAACTAATTGTTTGAGAAGTCCGAATCGAAAGCTGAGGATGCCTCTCCAAGAATCCTGTGAACCAATCGCTTCCCGCCATTTCGGTCTCGGTCCGTATTTGGGGTATTTTATTGTTACAGGCAATAGCGTGTCTATATGCAAACTTCCTGACCTCTTTTCGGGAGAAAACCGTAATATGTGCCACTTGCCTTCATGAAGCATTGTTCATTCGTATCTTCTTGTTCGGAATCAAATATCTGAAAATAAACAACTGTAGTTACGTTAGGCATAGAGGCACGGTTTTTCTTTTCATATGTGTGTGTGTGTGTGTGTGTGTGTGTAGAGAGAGAGAGAAAGAGAAACAGAGAGACACAAATCAGTACTTTGCGCAATACGACGTAGAGAGAGACACAATGATAGTGGCAGAAATAGAGAAAAAACGTCAGAAACTGAAACATGGCTTTGCAAATAAAAATAATTTTGGTTAATAATATTTCATACATGAAATCTTTTATCGTAGAAAAATTTATTCCAAGGCTTCTTTTCGGCATTAAGTACTTGTAGGACTCCTCCAGGCTGAGGGTTTTGGTCCAATGGCACGGGTTCAGGTTCAGTTTCACTTTCCTGAGTTTCAACTGACGGTTCCCTGGTCTCCCCTACTTGTGCGTAACATAAAAATGTAATACTTTATTTGCTTGAAGCTCTGTAAGTCCATTTTTTATCAGTACGAGCAATGTATGTGCAGGTCATACGTAATGTTATGTTTTTTTTCTACTTTCAGTAGTCACCTGATGATATCTTAAGAAGCCGAAAAAGCCCTTTCGTGACCAATTAAATAAATTTTGTAGAAAAGTAGGAAAGTTCTTCCTATGTGCTATTGTTCTCATGTTCAGACAAGCACCGTTGGGAAATTTAGTTAACGTTAATAACACCAATGTTTGCCATAAAGGAAAAGTATTTTTCCTAGCGCTATTGACAGCGATATAATCTTTTAAAAAATGGCTCTGAGCACTATGGGACTCAACTGCTGAGGTCATTAGTCCCCTAGAACTTAGAGCTAGTTAAACCTAACTAACCTAAGGACATCACAAACATCCATGCCCGAGGCCGGATTCGAACCTGCGACCGTAGCGGGCTTGCGGTTCCAGACTGCAGCGCCTTTAACAGCACGGCCACTTCGGCCGGCTAATCTTTTAAGCAATGGAAAGTTTGAGAAGGGAAAACATTGAGATGGCAAGACTGGCGTGCAGATTTTGGTAGGTTTGCCGTATTCTCATAGCCTGTGAGGCAGCAAGGGTGCCTCACGCACTAGATCGAGATGTTTTGATCCAAGCCGTGATAGAATATATTGTATAAACTGTGACGATACAGAATTTATGCATGTAATAGCAACATAATTTTTTTTGAAAGAAGTCATTTTCCTGCGTGACTTTTTTTTTATATGAAATGCTTATAAAATTTATTTAATCATTAGCCATTATCTGATGACGACCAGTTGAGTATTATCAAGCTACGTTATGCACACATCACGCCATGATACACACTGCGGTATGGGAAGAACAACATGCAATAGCAACTCAAATAAAACTTCCCAGAAATCCTATTAGGTGCGGGTACACCTAGCACAGATGTAAGGTTCTTTATGTAGAATGAAAATATATAGGCTTTGTCACCGTACTAATTAGTTCAAATGGTTCAAATGGCTCTGAGCACTATGGGACTTAACATCTATGGTCATCAGTCCCCTAGAACTTAGAACTACTTAAACCTAACTAACCTAAGGACAGCACACAACACCCAGCCATCACGAGGCAGAGAAAATCCCTGACCCCGCCGGGAATCGAACCCGTACTAATTAGGTCAGAGTAGCTCTTGAAATGGAAAGTTCAGTTAAGTCTTCAAATGCAGTCTGGGAGATGAGACGTGAGAAAAAGCCTGACAAGCGAGAACCGCACTCTTTTAAATCGTGCTTCAGTCAGGTTCGTGATGGCACTCTCATTGCCATAGAACGTATTAGACATTTGCACATGTGTCACCGAGTGATCAGCAAAAGCTGTTCGTCTGACGCACAGGTTCACGAATGAATTTACATAAGTGCTGATGCCGTTCAGAATCAGGACAACGTCCTCTGACATAGAGCGTTGGTGCCACATTTCTAACACCTCACGTCCAGCGTGTTGTTAATTTCGTAGAAAAGGCTGTAAAGTTTACTAGAAATACAACAAAACCTCGCTGAAATTCAGTTAATTGGAAGAACTGTGCCTGTTAATGCTGTCCTAGCACTTACTAGGATTCACTAATCTACGACGATGGTTCACCAGCAGTTCACTCTCTCAGAAATTGAGATACATTAACTATTGCTTCATCGATTAAAATTTCAGTATGTTGTTCGCACTTCGTCCACAGTACAATACTTTCTTTACTGCTGCCTCAGTCGGAACACCTACAAACTTTTAATCTTCCATCATTGAATATAGAAATTTAATTTTTCTTTCGTAATAACGAAAGAAACATCATCCGACTTATCCGAAGAACCAAAGCCACAATCACTTTATCTTTACCTGCCTATTACTGTCTTATCTGTCGTATCTGAAGTGCTGAACTTCGTCGTTTACTACCGCACTGCTGAATACTTTCACAAATTTAAGTTCCTTTCTCTTCAGTGTGCAACTCTGAGATTAGTTTGGAGCAGTACGTAATTTGAAATTACACTTACATGACAAATATTAGTCCGGTTTTCGTAAACACTATAGCAAAAACATCCCACTAATTAATTACTATGGGGTCCGCTACGCAACGTGTGGAAGTAGAGGCGGCATTATCTTAAGACGTAAAAAATATAGACCTATGTGAAAGCATAACGCTGAAAACTGCTTTCAATAACTGTCGCTAATCTTCCTGCCACAATATATTTTCGATATCTGTCTAGCCCGAGAAGAAAACTGAAACTGATGCTTCCACTTAAATGTATCTGTGGTGTCAGTCTAAATTTAGAACAAAAACGAAGTTAATACCTGTACTATAATAAATCTTTAGTGATAGTCTACCCTGAAAAAGGAAGAAAAGTCTTTCGCAACCTACCAAAACGCTGCGTCAGGTTGTCGAATTTACGGAATCCTCCCAGGCAGAAGTGGCGCAGCGAACGACCCGTGAGCCTGGCACTTTCCAAAAGACGCGCTCCATAATTTAGTATTTATTAACTGCAACGAGATTTACGGCTTCCATTTAAGACGAGGAACTTCGGTAAACTAGCAGCAAGGGAGCCGGATGATACATTGAGATGAGAGGGCACTACTGACAAGGGAACCTCCCCATTGCACCCCCCTCAGATTTAGTTATAAGTTGGCACAGTGGATAGGCCTTGAAAAACTGAACACAGATCTATCGAGAAAACAGGAAGAAGTTGTGTGGAACTATGACAAAAGTTAGGAAAATAAACATACTGCGTAGTTCATGAGCAACATAGGCAACATCAAGGAAAGGGTGGGGTGAGGTGCGCCGTGGTCCCATGGTTAGCGTGAGTAGCTACTGAACAAGAGGTCCTTGGTTCAAGTCTTCCTTCGACTGAAAATTTTACTTTCTTTATTTTCGCAAAGTTATGATCTGTCCGTTCGTTCATTGACGTCTCTGTTCACAGCAATAAGTTTAGCGTCTGTGTTTTGCGACCGCACCGCAAAACCGTGCGTTTAGTAGACGAAATGACGTGCCTCGCCAATGGGAACCGAAAACATTTGATCGCAAGGTCATAGGTCAACCGATTCCTCCACGGTGAAACACGTCTGATGTATTCTATAGGACACTGGTGACGGCATGTGCGTCACATGACAGGAATATGTTGTCGACCCACCTAACTTGTGCGCTTGACGAATGGGTGAAAAGATTCTTCTACCTTGCCCGATTTAGGTTTTCTTGTGGATGTGATAATCACTCCCAAAAAAGTGAAGAAAACGTAAGAGTTTGTCACATAAACTGAAAATAAAAAATTAAATTTTGCAGTCGAGGGAGACTTGAACCAATGACTTCTCGTTTCGTTGCTGCTCTTGCTATCCACGGGACCACGGCACTCCCTGCCTGCCACTGTCCTTGATGTTGCATATCTTCGCATGGGCTACTCAGTTTGTATATTTTACAAAATTTTTTCATAGTTACACATAACTTCTTCCTGTTTTCTCGATTGATCTGTGTTCAGTTTTTCAAGGCCTCTCCACTGTGCCAACTTATAATTAAATCTGAGGGGGGCTGCGATGGGGAGGTTCCCTTGTGAGACGGACAGTGTTGCCAACCGTCCGCTGCGTGTTGAGACCGTCTACAGTATGAGAACTTCCTTGCAATAGATCTATAGGACATTTCCTGCATCCAACTGTATATTTTAGGGCTCCTCTATTTTTATTTGATAATAAAACAGTCTAGAGAACGTATCATTGTGTTTGTTATTGTTTTCCGCCCAATTCGGCCACTTTCAAATTTAAAGAGAGACATTGTTTCACCAGGCCCTATTTTATAACAGTAATTTACTAAGCACTAATAATTTAGAGCTTTTCTCGGTCTTAACTGCATCTGCAAGACGTGGATACTTCATCCTCGTCAAAAAAAATCTTGTGCCATGCTTATGCATAACATCCACAGAGCAATGGAATGACGACTGTGCTATGGAGAACTACTCACAGCACTTGTATTTTGTTTGTGGAGGATGGTGTATCCACATGTGTTGTAAATGCATTCGAGAATGAGCCACGCTCGGAACTACTAGTGCTTAACATGGTGCTTAGAGAGTGGTGGATCGAAGTCTTTCTTCTAACTCACTTCGGATTTACAACTAGAACAAAGGACTGTTGGTACCAGCGATGTCATCTGATGGGCGTGGTAATCGTCCTCCTGTACTTTAGTGTAAAATCGAGATAGCCTAACCCGCTCGAAACTGATTATAATAGGCATTTAGTACACAGTACCGCGCATATATACTCTTTCTACACAAGTCGAGAAGAAACAGATTATTCAACAATTTTATTATTAGCATCATTCAAACAGAAACGAACAGGAGGCTGTGAAATGAAAGCCGCCTTACGGATCCTAATACCACTGCCTGCAGAAGAAGATGTGGTTCCTATAAGAGTGCAGAGAGCCCAGACTCGCTGCTAGAGGGACGTCACCGGACACACACGTGGCAACGAAGCGTGCACGTGCTTACGTCGACCGTCCACTGCACTCAGTTATTGCTGGAAACACAGAAATGGAGGCTCCAAAGGAAGAACGAAGGGGTGTAGCATGTTTGCTGACAGTGGAATGTGTGGCGAGAATGGAAATTCGTCAATGAATGGGGCAAGTATATGAAGAGCACTGTAAGTCCGTTGTAAGGGTCAAGGAAAGACGGATGCCGTTGACTGATAACGTATGATATGGGACGCTACACCGCATTACCAATACCACTGTTCGGTAGGTGTATGCCCTCATTATAATATTTTCAACATTTCGCGGCCCTCTCAGCAACTGTATAACGAAACTTTGTCTCGAAACCTGGCAGAAAATCCAAACAGATTCTGGTCGGAAGGTCTATGTGAAGTATGTTAGCGGCAAGAAACAATCAATGCCTTCTCTGCGCGATAACAACGGGGATACTATCGAAGACAGTGCTGCCAAGGCAGAATTACTAAACACAACCTTCCGAAATGATTAGCTTTTCAGAGCACTCACACAAGGTTGGTGCCGGTGGTGACAACTACAGTGTGCTGACATGAGGAACGTCTCCAACCGATTTCTCATACACAAACAGCAAGTGACCGGCGTTGCCTGGTGAAACGTTGTTGTGATGCCTCGTGTAAGGAGGAGACATGCGTACTATCACGTTACCGACTTTGATAAAGGTCGGATTGTAGCCTATAGCGATTGCGGTTTATCCTATTGCAACATTCCTGCTCGCGTTGGTCGAGATCCAATGACTGCTAACAGAATATGGAATCGGTGGGTTCAGGAGGGTAATATGGAACGCCGTGCGGGATCCCAACGGCCTCCTATCGCTAGGAGTCGAGATGACACCATCTTATCCGCATGGCTGTAACGAATCGTGCAGCCACGTCTCGATCCCTGACTCAAAAGATGGATACGTTTGCAACACAACAACCATCTGCACAAACAGTTCGACGACGTTTGCAGCAGCATGGAGTATCAGTTCGGAGACCATGGTTGCGGTTACCCTTGACGCTGCATCACACACAGGAGCGCCTGCGATGGTGTACTCAACGACGAACCTGGATGCACGAATGGCAATTCGTCATTTTATCGGATGAATCCAGGTTGTGTTTTCAGCATCATAATGGTCGCATCCGTGTTTGGCTACATCTCGGTGAACGTACATTGGAAGCGTGTATTCGTCTTCGCCATACTGGCGTATCACCGGCCGTGATGGCATAGAGTGCCATTGGTTACACGTCTCGGTCACCTCTTGTTCGCATTGACGGATCTTTGAACAGTGGACGTTACATCTCAGATGTGTTACGACCCGTGGTTCTACCCTTCATTCGATCCCTGAGAAACCCTACATTTCAGCAGGATAATGCCCGACCGCCCGTTACAGGTCCTGTACGGGCCTTTCTGGATACATAAAATGTTCGACTGCTGCCCTGGCCAGCACATTCTCCAGATCTCTCACCAATTGCAAACGTCTGGTCAATGGTGACCGAGCAACTGGCTTGTCACAATACGCCAGTCAGTACTCTTGATGCATGTGGTATCGTGTTGAAGTTGAATTGGCAGCTGTACCTGTACACGCCATCCAAACTCTGACTCAAGGCCCAGGCGTATCAAGGCCATTATTACGGCCAGAGGTGGTTGTTCTGGGTACTGATTTCTCAGCATCTATGCACCCAAACTGCGTGAAAATGTAATCACATGTCAGTTCTAGTATAACATACTTGTTCAATGAATACCCGTTTATCATCTGCATTTCTTCTTGGTGTAGCAATTTTAGTGGCCAGTAGTGTAGATATCATCTTTCACACGTAGAAACACGCCTACTTAGTTTCGTTTATGTCGCACAACTCCTTCTTGCTTTTGCGATTTTTCTTCCGTCATCCTCAAAAGATGATACATTATTTTCGCTGATATACACTCCTGGAAATTGAAATAAGAACACCGTGAATTCATTGTCCCAGGAAGGGGAAACTTTATTGACACATTCCTGGGGTCAGATACATCACATGATCACACTGACAGAACCACAGGCACATAGACACAGGCAACAGAGCATGCACAATGTCGGCACTAGTACAGTGTATATCCACCTTTCGCAGCAATGCAGGCTGCTATTCTCCCATGGAGACGATCGTAGAGATGCTGGATGTAGTCCTGTGGAACGGCTTGCCATGCCATTTCCACCTGGCGCCTCAGTTGGACCAGCGTTCGTGCTGGACGTGCAGACCGCGTGAGACGACGCTTCATCCAGTCCCAAACATGCTCAATGGGGGACAGATCCGGAGATCTTGCTGGCCAGGGTAGTTGACTTACACCTTCTAGAGCACGTTGGGTGGCACGGGATACATGCGGACGTGCATTGTCCTGTTGGAACAGCAAGTTCCCTTGCCGGTCTAGGAATGGTAGAACGATGGGTTCGATGACGGTTTGGATGTACCGTGCACTATTCAGTGTCCCCTCGACGATCACCAGTGGTGTACGGCCAGTGTAGGAGATCGCTCCCCACACTATGATGCCGGGTGTTGGCCCTGTGTGCCTCGGTCGTATGCAGTCCTGATTGTGGCGCTCACCTGCACGGCTCCAAACACGCATACGACCATCATTGGCACCAAGGCAGAAGCGACTCTCATCGCTGAAGACGACACGTCTCCATTCGTCCCTCCATTCACGCCTGTCGCGACACCACTGGAGGCGGGCTGCACGTTGTTGGGGCGTGAGGGGAAGACGGCCTAACAGTGTGCGGGACCGTAGCCCAGCTTCATGGAGACGGTTGCGAATGGTCCTCGCCGATACCCCAGGAGCAACGGTGTCCATAATTTGCTGGGAAGTTGCGGTGCAGTCCCCTACGGCACTGCGTAGGATCCTACGGTCTTGGCGTGCATCCGTGCGTCGCTGCGGTCCGGTCCCAGGTCGACGGGCACGTGCACCTTCCGCCGACCACTGGCGACAACATCGATGTACTGTGGAGACCTCACGCCCCACGTGTTGAACAATTCGGCGGTACGTCCACCCGGCCTCCCGCATGCCCACTATACGCCCTCGCTCAAAGTCCGTCAACTGCACATACGGTTCACGTCCACGCTGTCGCGGCATGCTACCAGTGTTAAAGACTGCGATGGAGCTCCGTATGGCACGGAAAACTGGCTGACACTGACGGCGGCGGTGCACAAATGCTGCGCAGCTAGCGCCATTCGACAGCCAACACCGCGGTTCCTGGTGTGTCCGCTGTGCCGTGCGTGTGATCATTGCTTGTACAGCCCTCTCGCAGTGTCCGGAGCAAGTATGGTGGGTCTGACACACCGGTGTCAATGTGTTCTTTTTTTCATTTCCAGGAGTGTATATAAAGAACGGCTGGTTACCAGTTTTGATTCACCCGTTACTACAGCTGCCTTTCTGATGGCGCATAAGTGAAACTGTGTGTAATTCACAGTGTGCCTCGAGATTATTTTATAGTTCACGGCTACACTGGTTGAATGAAGGCTTTATCGTGTACATTTTGTGGGTTGACGATCCACGTGGCTTCCTTTGTTTCAACAGTATTCTTTTTCATTTCAGTGCAGAACCAAGAAGAAAAACGTTGTAAGCTGCGTATCTTTGAGAACGTTAGCAACAAGTCTTCGGAATATCAGATTGTAAGTAATATCACTGTACTCGTACGAAAAATAATTTCGTCTGATCTAGTCGTCAGTTCATGGCACGTCTTTGGTATAGTGTATGCTTCACACTGTAGTAAAATGTCAATTTTATACTTCTGCTGTCTTGTACCAACGTGTTAACGCTGAGGAAAGAGAGAAAGGACGGTATCCTTTCATCAGATGGCACGTGTTATCATACACAGAATGATTATTTGTAAAATTACAGAAAACGATATTAACTTCACATTTGAGCAATGTTTCCGCCGCAATCCGCAATAGTAACGAAGATGGCGACTAGTGAACAGAAAGCGTTTTGTGTTTTGCAGTTTGCAAATACCGAAACTATAGTTACTGTGCAACGTGCGTTTCGGCTGAAGTTCGGTTGTTATCCCCCAATTGATAATAACATTCGTAGATAGTATCATCAATTTGAGGATACTGGCTGCCTTTGTAAAGGGAACAGCAGAGGACGACCAAGAGTTAGTAAGGAGAGTGTTGAGCGAGTGAGAGAGTCGTTCACTCGTATCCCAAAGAAATCAGTCCGGAAAGCTAGTCGTGAATTACAAGTTCCCGTGTCGACTGTTTGGAAAGTTTTAAGAAAACACTTACAATTACGTCCTTACCGTTTACAGTTACTACAGGCTCTAAAGCCGACAGACCATGGATTACGTGCCAACCTCGAAAACGAAATGTTGTTTCATGACGATGAAGATTTTTTGGATCATGTTGTCTTCAGTGATGAATCGACCTTTCATCTTAGTGGACATGGTAACACTCACAACGTGCGCATCTGGGGCTCAGAAAATCCTCATGAGGTTGTACAAATGCAACGAGATTCCCCTAAAGTGACTGTTTTTTGTGCGGAAAGTTTATGGGCCTTTCTTTTTTGGTGAACCCACTGTAACGGGCACTTCTTACCATGATACACTAGAGCAATGGCTCTTCCATCTGTTGGAAGAAAATGAGCTAGAGAACTTCATTTTCCAGCAAGATGGTACGTCACCTCACTGGCACAGCGAAGTACGCGATTGGTTCAACTTCATTGTACCCAAGCGCTGGATAGGCCGCAAGCGGCCCAATGACAGGGGTTGCTTTACATGGCCTCCACGTTTACCCGACCTAACGACATGCGATTTTTTCCCTTGGGGATTCATCAGGGAACGTGTGTACGTGCTTCCGCTACCAGCAGACCTCCCTGAATTAAGAAACCGGAATGAAGCAGCTGTTGCTACAATAACTGAAGAGACACTTATCAATGTTTGGGAAGAACTCGGCTATAGACTTGATGTGTGCCGTGTGACAAATGGTGCTCACATTGAACATTTATTAGGTTCTTGGTAAAACTGTTTGAGTTGCTCTTTCATTTGACGTATCATTTATAACTGTAAGTTTAATAGATGTTATAAAGCGTTAAAACCCCGATATTCATTTGTAAACACCCTGTATTACGAAACCAACCAACCAAACAAATAAAATTCGCAACCAGGCTCTTGTGTTTACCACTGCCACTTTTTAGCATCGAGCTAGCCTGTTTTACGATTTGAGGTTGTAATGGTACTTAAATTACGTAACCATTACAGCATCTCACCTCAACCTCTCGATACCAGCAATATTCTACTGTGTTTCTGTAAAATAGTTAACATATTTCTCTGACAACATTCAGATTTGATTTCATGAATGTAGAGGTACTTCGATACATCGATATGTATATATTGCAATGATATTAATCTTATGTGTATTCTTTCTTTTGGCACTATGATCTTTGACGTACTTTTAACTCTGATTTTTGGGCGCATAAGCGGTTATTAGAGAGTCAAACTTTGGTCGTCATGTTAAAAAGAAATGTAAACTTTAACAATGAGGATGATATTTTCAAGTGTGTTTTATATTGTGAAGTGATGTTTTGGAACGAGTTACGTGATATTGCAACAAAAGTAATAAAAAAGAAGTGTAACTTAAATTCGGAGTGCTGATTACTTTTTTACATAACCATTGCCCTAACTTCCAAAAGTTTAAGCTTCAAGAATGGTTTACGAAACACATCTATAAAACTTTTGAATATCGCAGAATAACACCGAGGCCTCTTTGCATCCGAGCTTGGAAGCATCACTACCTAGGTGTTCGACGATTGAGCCACGAGTTCACAACGAGACCAGCGTGGGAAACACGAAAAGATGAGTGCCTAGTTTATCCATTATTTCAAGAAATGACTTTATTAACTGTGCTCTAAGACACCTGAAACATAATATAATTTTGTTGTTGCCCGAAAATGCAGTATTTAGCAGCGTGAGCAACACTACAATCATAATTAATTTTTTACCTTTGTTGTGGTAGGGTTGTTAGAAGGACAAATTCCGAGACGCAGTCACAAAAAATCTTCTGGAAGCTGATTTACGACTGTGATTATCAGTGTTCTTAGTCTTTGACTGTAGCTGCCGCTTTGTCGGCGAGCAGTTTGCAGCAGCGCCAGCAAGTTTTCGCACAGAGGGGCGCCGGGCCCTCCCGTGGCACCCATTACGGCACCTCGACGCCCTCAATTAGCCGCGGGCGTAATTTCACGGCGGGAGGGGAAGGGGGAGGGGCGGTGTGTGGCGGCGAGGTAGGCCGCTGCTGACGGCGGGCGCAGCAATCACCTCTGCCAAGCCCGCCGATCGAGTCCCGGTGGGGGCGACGTACGCACCACCTGACCAGGTGACACGTGTGCAACAATGTCACTGTAAGCGGACACTTCCTGCTCTGAACAGAGCTGAGCTCTGTTCTGGGAGGTGGGAAGAAGGAAAGTGGAGAGGGGGATTGTTACAATAATTATAGACTCTCCATCGCAAGTTGGCTGTTCGAACATTGTAAGCAGGCCCAAAGAATAAGGAATCTACAGCTCACACTCCGCTGTAGAGTGAAAATTTCATTCTAGAAACATTCCCCAGGCTGTGGCTAAGCCATGTCTCCGCAATATCCTTTCTTCCAGGAGTGCTAATTCTGGAAGGTTCGCAAGAGAGCTTCTGTGAAGTTTGGAAGGTAGGAGACGAGATACTGGCAGAAGTAAAGGTGTGAGGACGGGGCGTGAGTCGTGCTTGGGTAGCTCAGTTGGTAGAGCACTTGCCCGCGAAAGGCAAAGGTCCCGAATTCGAGTCTCGGTGCGGCACACAGTTTTAATCTGCCAGGAAGTTTCATATCAGTGCACACTCCGCTGTAGAATGAAAATTTCATTCTAGTTCCAAGGAATAGTCTGCACGGTTTCAGAATTAATAAGTGCTATCGACAAGGGATGTCACATTGATTCCATATTTTTAGATTTCCAGAAGGTTTTCGACACCGTTCCTCACAAGCGTCTTCTAACCAATTGAACCTGAGTAAAGAAAAGTGTAAAGTGTGAAGTTATTCACATTAATACTAAAAGAAATCAGCTAAATTTCGATTACGCGATAAGTCACACAAATCTGAGGGCAGTAAATTCAGGTAAATACTTAGGAATTATAATTACAAATAACCTAATTTGGAACGATCACGTAGATAATATTGTGGGTAGAGCAAACCAAAATCTGCGATTCATTAGCAGAGCACTTAGAAGGTGCAACAGGTCTACTAAAGAGACTGCTTGCATCACGCTTGTCCGGCCATTCTAGAGTATTGCTGTGCGGTGTGGGATCCGCATCAAGTGCGACTGACGGATGACATAGAGAAAGTACAAAAAAGGGCAGCTCGTTTTGTAATATCACGCAATATGGGAGATAGAGTCACAGACATGATACATGAATTGGCGTGGCGATCATTAAGACAAAGGCGTTTTTCGTTGCGACGGGATCTTCTCATGAAATTTCAATCATCAGTTTTCTCCTCCGATTGCGAAAGCATTCTGTTGGCATCCACCTACATAGGGTGAAATGATCCTCACGATAAAATAAGAGAAATCAGGGCTCGCACAGAAAAAATTAAGTGCTCGTTTTTCCCGCGTGCCGTTCTAGAGTGGGACGGTAGAGAGACAGCTTGCAGGTGGTTCATTGAACCCTCTGTCAGCTACTTTATTGTGAATAGCAGAGTAACACGTAGATGTAGATTTTCAAGTGTCTGCCAGTTTTTCAAGCATCTCCGTGACACTCTGCCGAAAGGGTGGCTGGATTTCGGGTTCCGCTGAATGCGTCAGGTGTCCGCTATACGCAGGAGGCTTCTACACGGGTAGCAGGGGCTGGTGGCGTGGACTGGGCGGTTTTTTAGTTTAGAGGGTCTCGTGAAAACACAAGAAGGGCTTCAGTCACAAAGGGTGCAGGCCGAACACAGGAAGAACGTAGATAAAGGAACCATCGGTATAACAGTTGTCAATTCTCGTAGCTGTGTTGCGAAAGTACCAGAACTCCAAGCGCTAATAGAAAGCACTGAACTGAAAGCTGGCTAAAGCCGGAGATAAGCTCAGCCGAAATTTTTACGAACCTAGCGGTGTTCCGAAAGGATAGGATAAACACGATTGACGGTATCGCGTTTGTTGCTGTTAGAAGTAGTTTAGCTTGTCGCGAAATTGAAGTAGTTGGTTCCTGTGAGTTAGTTTGGCCAGAGGTCATTGTTGTCAACCGGAATAAAATAATAATTGGATCCTTTTACTGACCTCCCAATTCAGATGATACAGTGGCTGAAACGTTCAAAGAAAACTTGAGTTTGATTTCAAACACGTACCCGTCTCATACAATTACAGTTAGTGGTGGCTTTAATTTACCCTCGATATGTTGGCGAAAATACATGTTCAGTTCCGGAGGTACGCATAAAACATCATCCTAAATTGTGCTAAACACATTCTCTGGCAATTATTTCGAGCGGTTAGTTCATGAGCCCAAGCGAATAGTAAACGGTTATGAAAACACACTTGACCTCTGATCCTGAGTTAATAACGAGCTTCAAAACGGATACAGGGATTAGTGAGCACAGGATTGTTTTGGCAAGACTGATTATTGTAAATGCAACTGTTCAAAAAAGCAGATAAAAATTCACTTGACGCGTTCCTGAGAGACAAACTCCACTCATTCCAAATTAATAATATGAGTGTAGACCAGATGTGGCTTGAATTCAAAGAAATAGTATCGGCAGCAATTGATACATTTAACCCAAATAAATTAACAACGACGGAACTGATCCTCCTTCGTGCACAAAATGGGTCAAAACACTGTTGCAGAAACAACGAAACAAACATGCAAAATTTAAACAGACGCAAAATCCCCAAGATTGGCAATCTTTTACAGAAGCTCGAAATTTAGCGCGGACTTCAGTGCGAGATGATTATAACAGTTTCCACAACGAAACTTTGTCTCGAGACTTGGCAGAAAATCCAAAGAGATTCTGGTCGTATGTGAACTATGTTAGCGGCAAGATACAATCAATGCCTTCTCTGCGCGATAGCAATGGAGATACTATCGAAGACAGTGCTGCCAAAGAAGAGTTACTAAACATCAGCCTTCTGAAATGCCTTCACAAAAGAAGACGAAGTAAGTATTCCAGAATTCGAACCAAGAGCAGTTGCCAACATGGGTAACTTAGAAGTAAATATCCTCGGAGTAGTGAAGCAACTTAAATGAATAAAAACAGGTCTTCTGGTCCAGACTGTATATCAGTTAGGTTCCTTTCAGAGTATACTGATGCATTAGCTCCACACTTAACAATCACATACAACCGTTCTCTCGACGAAAGAAACGTAATCAAAGACTGGAAAGTGCACAGGTCACACCAATATTCAAGAAAGGTAGTAGGACTAATCCACTTAATTACAGGCCCATATCATTAATGTCGATATTCATCAGGATACTGGAACAAATATTGTGTTCGAACATTATGAATTACCTCGAAGAAAATGGTCTATTCAGACAGTGTCAACATAGCTTTGAAAACATCGTTCTTGTAAAACACAACTAGCTCTTTACTCACATGAAGTGTTCAATGTTATTGACGAGGGACTTCAGATAGATTCCGTATTTCTGGATTTCCAGAAGTCTTTTGACACAGTATCACACAAGCGGCTTATAGTGAAATTGCGTGCTTATGGAATATAGTCTCAGCTAAGTGACTGGATTTGTAATTTGCTGTCAGAGAGGTCACAGTTCGTAGCAATTGACGAAAAGTCATCGAGTACAACAGAAGTGATTTCTGGCGTTCCCTAAGGTAGTGTTGCAGGCCATTTGCTGTCCTTATCTACATAAACGATTTGGGAGACAATCTGAGCAGCCGTCTTAGGTTGTTTGCAGATGACGCTGTCGTTTATCGACTAATAAAGTCATCAGAAGATGAAAACAAATTGCAAAACGATTTAGGAAAGATATCTGCATAGTGCGAGAAGTGGCAGTTGATCCTGAATAACGAAAAGTGTGAGGTCATCCACATGAGTGCTAAAGGAAACTCGTTAAACTTCGGTTACACGATAAATCAGTCTAATCTAAGAGCCGTAAATTCAACTACATACCTAGGTATTACAATTATGAACAACTTAAATTGGAAGGAACACATAGAAAATGTTGTGATGAAGGTTAACCAAAGACTGCGTTTTATTGACAGTACACTTAAAAAATGTAACAGATCTACTAAAGAGACTGCCTACACTACGGTTGTCCGTCCCCTTTTAGAATACTGCTGTGCACTGTGGGATCCTTACCAGATACGACCGACGGAGCACATCGAAAAAGTTCAAAGAAAGGAAGCACGTTTTGTATTGTCGCGAAATATGGGAGAGAGTGTCACAGAAATGATACAGGATTTGGGTTGGACATCATTAAAAGAAATGCATGTTTCATTGCGACGGAATCTTCTAACGAAATTCCTATCGCCAACTTCCTCCTCTGAATGCGAAAATATTTTTTTGATGGGCATCTACATCGGGAGGAACAATTACCACGATAAAATAAGGAAAATCAGAGCTTGTACGGAAAGATATAGATGTTCGTTCTTTCCGCGCGGTAAACGACATTGGAATAATAGAGAATTGTGAAGGTGGTTCGATGAACCCTCCGCCAGCCATTTAAAGGGGATTTTTAGAGTATGTTGTACCCGTGGTCTAGGGGTAGCGTCTTTGATTAATAATCAAAACGGCTTCGGTCCCGGGTTCGATCCCCGCCACTGCATTAATCAGTATTAGCGGCCGAAGACTTCCGGCATAAGAAGTCAGCCTCATTCTGCCAACGGCCTTGTCAAAGAGGGCGGAGGAGCGGATAGAGGTTCAGGGCACTCTCTTGTCCTAGGGGTGGGAAATTGCCCCTAAAGGCGGAAGAATCAGCAATGATCAACGACATGAGGATGCAGAAGGCAGTGGAAACCACTGCATTAAAGACACGTGACGTGTATCCACAGGTCATGTGGCCTGTAATTGAAGAAGTGTCACGATGATCTCTCCATTGGCAAAAGATTCCGGAATAGTCCCCCATTCGGATCTCCGGGAGGGGACTCCCAAGGGGGAGGTTACCATGAGAAAAAGACTCAATAATCAACGAAAGGATAACGTTCTACGAGTCGGGGCGTGGAATGTCAGAAGCTTGAACGTGGTAGGGAAACTAGAAAATCTGAAAAGGGAAATGCAAAGGCTCAATCTAGATATAGTAGGGGTCAGTGAAGTGAAGTGGAAGGAAGACAAGGATTTCTGGTCAGATGAGTATCGGGTAATATCAACAGCAGCAGAAAATGGTATAACAGGTGTAGGATTCGTTATGAATAGGAAGGTAGGGCAGAGGGTGTGTTACTGTGAACAGTTCAGTGACCGGGTTGTTCTAATCAGAATCGACAGCAGACCAACACCGACAACGATAGTTCAGGTATACATGCCGACGTCGCAAGCTGAAGATGAACAGATAGAGAAAGTGTATGAGGATATTGAAAGGGTAATGCAGTATGTAAAGGGGGACGAAAATCTAATAGTCATGGGCGACTGGAATGCAGTTGTAGGGGAAGGAGTAGAAGAAAAAGTTACAGGAGAATATGGGCTTGGGGCAAGGAATGAAAGGGGAGAAAGACTAATTGAGTTCTGTAACAAGTTTCAGCTAGTAATAGCAAATACCCTGTTCAAGAATCACAAGAGGAGGAGGTATACTTGGAAAAGGCCGGGAGATACGGGAAGATTTCAATTAGATTACAGCATGGTCAGACAGAGATTCCAAAATCAGATACTGGACTGTAAGGCGTACCCAGGAGCATATATAGACTCAGATCACAATATAGTAGTGATGAAGAGTAGGCTGAAGTTCCAGACATTAGTCAGGAAGAATCAATACGCAAAGAAGTGGGATACGGAAGTACTAAGAAATGACGAGATACGTTTGAAGTTCTCTAACGCTATAGATACAGCAATAAGGAATAGCGCAGTAGGCAGTACAGTTGAAGAGGAATGGACATCTCTAAAAAGGGCCATCACAGAAGTTGGAAAGGAAAACATAGGTACAAAGAAGGTAGCTGCGAAGAAACCATGGGTAACAGAAGAAATACTACAGTTGATTGATGAAAGGAGAAAGTACAAACATGTTCCGGGATAATCAGGAATACAGAAATACAAGTCGCTGAGGAATGAAATAAGTAGGAAGTGCAGGGAAGCTAAGACGAAATGGCTGCAGGAAAAATGTGAAGACATCGAAAGAGATATGATTGTCGGAAGAACAGAATCAGCATACAGGAAAGTCAAAACAACCTTTGGTGACATTTAAAGCAACGGTGGTAACATTAAGAGTGCAACGGGAATTCCACAGTTAAATGCAGAGGAGAGAGCAAATAGGTGGAAAGAATACATTGAAAGCCTCTATAAGGGTGAAGATTTGTCTGATGTGATAGATGAAGAAACAGGAGTCGATTTAGAAGAGATAGGGGATCCAATATTAGAATCGGAATTTAAAAGAGCATAGGAGGACTTGCGGTCAAATAAGGCAGAAGGGATAGATAACATTCCCTCAGAATTTCTAAAATCATTGGGGGAAGTGGCAACAAAACGACTATTCACGTTGGTGTGTAGAATATATGAGCCTGGCGATATACCATCTGACTTTCGGAAAAGCATCATCCACGCAATTCCGAAGACGGCAAGAGCTGACAAGTACGAGAATTATCGCACAATCAGCTTAACAGCTCATGCATCGAAGCTGCTTACAAGAATAATATACAGAAGAATGGAAAAGAAAATTGAGAATGCGCTAGGTGACGATCAGATTGGCTTTAGGAAAAGTAAAGGGACGAGAGAGGCAATTCTGACGTTACGGCTAATAATGGAAGCAAGGCTAAAGAAACATCAAGACACTTTCATAGGATTTGTCGATCTGGAAAAAGCGTTCGACAATATAAAATGGTGCAAGCTGTTCGAGATTCTGAAAAAAGTAGGGGTAAGCTATAGGGAGAGACGGGTCATATACAATATGTACAACAACCAAGAGGGAATAATAAGAGTGGACGATCAGGAACGAAGTGCTCGTATTAAGAAGGGTGTAAGACAAGGCTGTAGCCTTTCGCCCCTACTCTTCAATCTGTACATCGAGGAAGCAATGATGGAAATAAAAGACAGGTTCAGGAGTGGAATTAAAATACAAGGTGAAAGGATATCAATGATACGATTCGCTGATGACATTGCTATCCTGAGTGAAAGTGAAGAAGAATTAAATGATCTGCTGAACGGAATGAACAGTCTAATGAGTACACATTATGGTTTGAGAGTAAATCGGAGAAAGACGAAGGTAATGAGAAGTAGTAGAAATGAGAACAGCGAGAAACTTAACAACAGGATTGATGGTCACGAAGTCAATGAAATTAAGGAATTCTGCTACCTAGGCAGTAAAATAACCAATGACGGACGGAGCAAGGAGGACATCAAAAGCAGACTCGCTATGGCAAAAAAGGCATTTCTGGCCAAGAGAAGTCTACTAATATCAAATACCGGCCTTAATTTGAGGAAGAAATTTCTGAGGATGTACGTCTGGAGTACAGCATTGTTTGGTAGTGAAACATGGACTGTGGGAAAACCGGAACAGAAGAGAATCGAAGCATTTGAGATGTGGTGCTATAGACGAATGTTGAAAATTAGGTGGACTGATAAGGTAAGAATGAGGAGGTTCTACGCAGAATCGGAGAGGAAAGAAATATATGGAAAACACTGATAAGGAGAAGGGACAGGATGATAGGACATCTGCTAAGACATGAGGGAATGACTTCCATGGTACTAGAGGGAGCTGTAGAGGGCAAAAACTGTAGAGGAAGACAGAGATTGGAATACGTCAAGCAAATAATTGAGGACGTAGGTTGCAAGTGCTACTCTGAGATGAAGAGGTTAGCACAGGAAAGGAATTCGTGGCGGGCCGCATCAAATCAGTCAGATGTGGATGTAGAAGGCAAACAATGCTCTTAAAAATCGTGATGCCCTTCATAGTGCATGACAAACATCCCTTCTCAGTCCAATTTGGCACGGGCCTGACACGTCTGAGCAGTATTCTAGGATTGTTATCACGAGTGTTTTATTAGCATTAGACTGTATTTTCTTATTATCTACAAATAGACCTAAATCGTCTTCCAACGTAGCAGCTACATCACGTAGTACTGTATAAATGTCTCCTCTATTTTTTCTTTTTACTAACATTTGATGGTAATAATAATAATAATTAAAGGCTTCACCATAATTTAAAGAGAAGAATATCACCCCATCCATAAGCCGACATGAAGTAAACTGTATACTTTGTACTCCAATTACGGGAATATGGAGTATTTGAAAGGACACTAGACGCGCGGACGACTTACCATAACATATGGAAGGCGGTGAATTGCTTGGATTGGGAAGGCCAGAGAGAAGTGTACGTGGCGTTTGCATGAGAACACAAAAAACTTCTCGATTGTTCCAGGAGGAACATTAGGTAGACCTTTCCGTCAGCTTAAAATCGCGCGGAACGACTATGCCAAGGGAATTCCCCGAACTAGTGTGGTATGCAATAGACCGAGATATCGCATACAGACATAAAAAAAAATCACATGAGTTTTTAACCTTAGAAGTAAATAACTATTTATTTTATGATCTAAAGAAGATATTTGAGATGAATACCTAATGAGCCAGATTCCTCTGGTTCAGTTCATATGTTTCATTCATTTTCAAAAGCGAATACTTCTACTGTGATTCACAAGCGCGGAAACACACGTTCAGTTGATAGACACCACTAAGGTGCTGGATCTAGTCTAAGTTGCTAGTGGGCTGCCTGAGAGGCATGCCACGTAGATGAACGTTCGGCCAAAATGTTCCTTTTCTGATGTAATGTAGTATTTTCGGATTACAATGCTGTTGCAGTAAAAATTAATATTTGTATCAACATTTGTATAACTCTAATTACTCTCTCTCAAATCCCTCCTTATGGGGAGAGAGAGAGTGTTTTAGTTTTAGCGAATCAAAATTTACGAAGTAAATAAGTATTTTTTATATATCCGTAACCATTTTCCGCGCAAAAATGAGAACATGGATTTTCTTGAATTACAGCGCCAAACTTCCATCGTCAGGTGCTCTGTAAATATATAGATAAGCGATGGTGTTAATATAATGGTTTTGTAACTATGGCACAGAGGAAAATCGCACTGCAGTTCCTTCTCTAAATCCTCGCACGAACGAAAACATGGCTGACATCGAAATAAGTGTCCAAGGAATAGAAAAGCAAAAGGAGCACAGGTAGTCCTAGTCTTCAAGAAGGGTCGTCGAGAAGATGCGCAAATCTATAGACCTATATCTCTGACATCGATCTGTTGTTGAATTTTAGAACATGTTTTTTGCTCGCGTATCATGTCATTTCTGGAAACCCAGAATCTACTCTGTAGGAATCAACATGGATTCCGGAAACAGCGATCGTGTGAGACCCAACTCGCTCTATTTGTTCATGAGACCCAGAAAATATAAGATACTGGCTCCCAGGTAGATGCCATTTTCCTTGACTTCGGGAAGGCGTTCGATACAGTTCCGCACTGTTGCCTGATAAACAAAGTAAGAGCCTACGGAATATCAGACCAGCTGTGTGGCTGGATTGAAGAGCTTTTAGCAAGCATAACACAGCATGTTGTTCTCAATGGAGAGGCGTCTACAGACGTTAAAGTAACTCCTGGCGTGCCACAGGGAAATGTTATGGGACCATTGCTTTCCACAATATATATAAATAACGTAGTAGATAGTGTCGAAAGTTCCATGCGGCTCTTCGCGGATCATGCTGTAGTATACAGAGAAGTTGCAGCATTAGAAAATTGCAACGAAATGCAGGAAGATAGGCACTTGGTGCAGGGAGTGGCAACTGACACTTAACATAGACAAATGTAATGTATTGCGAATACATAGAAAGAAGGATCCTTTATTGTATGATCATACGATAGTGGAACAAACACTGGTAGCAGTTACTTCTGTAAAATATCTGGGAGTATGGGTGCGGAATGATTTGAAGTGGAATGATCATATAAAATTAATTGTTGGTAAGGCGGTTACCAGGTTGAGATTCATTGGGAGAGTCCTTAGAAAATGTAGTCCATCAACAAAGGAGGTGGCTTACAAAACACTCGTTCGACGTATACTCGAGTATTGCTCATCAGTGTGGGATCCCTACTATGTCGGGTTGACAGAGGAGATAGAGAAGATCCAAAGAAGAGCGGCGCGTTTCGTCACAGGGTTATTTGGTAAGCGTGATAGAGTTACGGAGATATTTAGCAAACTCAAGTGGCAGATTCTGCAAGAGAGGCGCTCTGCATAGCGGTGTAGCTTGCTGTCCAGGTTTCGAGAGGGTGCGTTTCTGGATGAGGTATCGGATATATTGCTTCCCCCTACTTATACCTCCCGAGGAGATCACGAGTGTAAAATTAGAGAGATTCGAGCTAGCACGGAGGCTTTCCGCCAGTCGTTCTTCCCGCGAACCATACGTGACTTGAACAGGAAAGAAAGGTAATGATAGTGGCACGTGAAGTGTCCTCCGCCACACACCGTTGGGTGGCTTGCTGTGTATAAATGTAGATGTAGATCTGAAAATTTATATCATTAGGTGTTTTAACTTACACGTAACATCGTTGCTGTCATGTCCTGTCTGTTTTGTAATTATTACTTTCTCCCAGGTTTAGAGTGGATATGTATATCAGATGTTACTTGTTTTCCAAATACGCTGCTTTTCTGATATGGTGTAAATTTTCAGATCATAGTGAAAAAACCATTATATTAAGACCATCGCTTATCTATGTATTTTCCAGAGCACCTGACGATGGCAATTTGCCGAAATGGGCTCATTGTAAATGAGAGAAAACATAAACAACTTACATAGCAGTGTTGCTGGATATTACTCATAAATAATCATGTCATTAAAAGACAGTTTTTTCACTGCGGGCCCCAAAGAACAAAAGCTAAAATGTGCGTAGTTTTATTATATAGAATCTGATTCTACAATAAAAAATGGGGGTTCCCATTTGGATTTTTAAAGTTGATCCCCTCCACACCCCTAGAGGGCGGCCTAATTTTAGCACCAGCAGATGTGCCCCTCGAAAATAATAAACTTTGGATTCTACACTTTTTCCGTGTGAAGCTTATTTTTCAAGTTATTCTGGTTTGTCAAGTTAAAATTAACATCCTGTATATATACTTATTGAGAATTTCACAGAGAAAACTTTTTGAAGCAGTGCTAGGCGCCTGGACGTAGGAAACCACTTGATACACTCGTACCAATTACCTTCCTGCAAATGCATAGCACTACTTCGAAAGTTTTCTCTGTAAAGGCACATTTTTAAAATACCCAACAAATGTGTGTGTGGGGCGGGAGGTGGGAGGGAGATGGGGTGCCACCGAGGTTTTTGCCTAAACAGGGGGCTTGGGGGGGGGGGGGGGTTGGAATTAAAAATTAGAGGAACACTATGCCGTTTTATTCACTCATGTGTCCATGTCATGTTCAAATTTTGTCACCTCGTTTTGACTGCTTGCTAGTGGTTTCACCCTGCACACCAGAGCAAAAATTGCAATTGGGTGAGATCACATTCAGTGGCACTGCTAGGCCATGTTGCCTTTAGAGAAAGGTTGAGGCGTCTTGGAGGTGTCCGCAGTATTTAAGACTGTCAAGAACCTTTTCCTGTTGCTCATCACACAGTAAACTGGCGCTTTCGGCTGCGAAATATGTGGGAATCAACGACCCAAGGAAAGAGGTGGTTTCATTGATGGCCTTTTTGCCACCCCCTGAGACCTCTTTGTGTCGATTCTGAACAGTGGTGCATCTGAAATGTTTCCCTCGGCCACACTCGTAAGAAACTTGCGTGATTTCAACGCTGGGCGTCGAGATTCTGACTTACCTCACAAAGACGTCAAACGAAGGGGTGGAATGTGTGAGAAAGGGAGTGAGACGACCTTGTTATTGCATCTTCACTACCGATCAATGCAATTTAGTTCACTCCCCTAGAGGGACAAGCCCATTGCTTTGTTAGAGTGCTTCTATTGTGTTAAATGAATACGGCCTGCGCTGAAATTAGAAAGTGCAAAGAGAATTTTGAGTGTCGCTGCTGGCGCTGAGATTAGTGTTCGTAACGCAGGAACGCCAAAGAAGAAACATTTCTAATCGGAAATAACGACACAATATTAAATTTGTCTGAGACGAACTGGCAGTGAAGACTTGCCAAGTGTTTGTGCTGTGTCGAGAAAGCTAATTCTTCCTAGCTTGCATCGGATTGCAGATACGACGAACGACTCATAACGCACTCCGCAAGCTGTAGTATGCGCGTGCACAAAAGGGGTAGAAGTTACAGAATCTGAAACACGAGGTAAAAATGGCTAGAAAACGATTTTTTCTGTGAGGTACTGCAACAAATAGAGATAATGCTATTCAAACACAGATTATCCGAAAAAGTAATTCCACAGTACGGATATTAATCGGATATGTTTCGTACAGATAGTAATTAAGTAATGGAGACTAAGACCAATGATTAATCGTGTGATTCTAGCAGTTAATCTGATTTCCCCTTATGAGAATGAGTATTACCTGGGAACAGACAGGTTTCGTATTTCAAGCAAATCTGCACTTCACAGTATAGGTGGCTCCAGGAACCAGAAGTAAGACTGAGGTAAGCAGAACCAAGTATGACGTACAAAAAAAAAATTAGTTCCATGTGTAAATTAAAACATTACATCGTTGACGGAACGCGGTCGTGTGATAAATTGAGAGTAAGAATGACTGCAGTTAAATGAACGATTTCGAGGCTGTTAGCCTCTTCTTCAGATGTACCTGCTTACGTCAAAGAATTATCAGCTGTCCAGAAAATTACTTTTTCACTTAGTCATAGGTGAGAAATAATTAAACCATGATACTGTCTAATTTACGTATTCTGAATATCGTAAAAGTACAGAGGTATTAAACTTTTAGCAATTCTGATGTATAGAATTTCGTGGTAGAATGCTACTATTAAAGTGTTGTGGAATATATGTCTAACAGCCCCACATTACACAGTGCGCCCACATTATTAGTGGGGTGTTGTACCTGTGAGAGGTGAAAATATTTTACGCTGCATGGTCTACACGGTCACAAGCTAAAAACGGGTACGTTGTTCACTTACCAGGACATACACTCCTGGAAATGGAAAAAAGAACACATTGACACCGGTGTGTCAGACTCACCATACTTGCTCCGGACACTGCGAGAGGGCTGTACAAGCAATGATCACACGCACGGCACAGCGGACACACCAAGAACCGCGGTGTTGGCCGTCGAATGGCGCTAGCTGCGCAGCATTTGTGCACCGCCGCCGTCAGTGTCAGCCAGTTTGCCGTGGCATACGGAGCTCCATCGCAGTCTTTAACACTGGTAGCATGCCGCGACAGCGTGGACGTGAACCGTATGTGCAGTTGACGGACTTTGAGCGAGGGCGTATAGTGGGCATGCGGGAGGCCGGGTGGACGTACCGCCGAATTGCTCAACACGTGGGGAGTGAGGTCTCCACAGTACATCGATGTTGTCGCCAGTGGTCGGCGGAAGGTGCACGTGCCCGTCGACCTGGGACTGGACCGCAGCGACGCACGGATGCACGCCAAGACCGTAGGATCCTACGCAGTGCCGTAGGGGACCACACCGCCACTTCCCAGCAAATTAGGGACACTGTTGCTCCTGGGGTATCGGCGAGGACCATTCGCAACCGTCTCCATGAAGCTGGGCTACGGTCCCGCACACCGTTAGGCCGTCTTCCGCTCACGCCCCAACATCGTGCAGCCCGCCTCAAGTGGTGTCGCGACAGGCGTGAATGAAGGGACGAATGGAGACGTGTCGTCTTCAGCGATGAGAGTCGCTTCTGCCTTGGTGCCAATGATGGTCGTATGCGTGTTTGGCGCCGTGCAGGTGAGCGCCACAATCAGGACTGCATACGACCGAGGCACACAGGGCCAACACCCGGCATCATGGTGTGGGGAGCGATCTCCTACACTGGCCGTACACCACCGGTGATCGTCGAGGGGACACTGAATAGTGCACGGTACATCCAAACCGTCATCGAACCCATCGTTCTACCATTCCTAGACCGGCAAGGGAACTTGCTGTTCCAACAGGACAATGCACGTCCGCATGTATCCCGTGCCACCCAACGTGCTCTAGAAGGTGTAAGTCAACTACCCTGGCCAGCAAGATCTCCGGATCTGTCCCCCATTGAGCATGTTTGGGACTGGATGAAGCGTCGTCTCACGCGGTCTGCACGTCCAGCACGAACGCTGGTCCAACTGAGGCGCCAGGTGGAAATGGCATGGCAAGCCGTTCCACAGGACTGCATCCAGCATCTCTACGATCGTCTCCATGGGAGAATAGCAGCCTGCATTGCTGCGAAAGGTGGATATACACTGTACTAGTGCCGACATTGTGCATGCTCTGTTGCCTGTGTCTATGTGCCTGTGGTTCTGTCAGTGTGATCAAGTGATGTATCTGACCCCAGGAATGTGTCAATAAAGTTTCCCCTTCCTGGGACAATGAATTCACGGTGTTCTTATTTCAATTTCCAGGAGTGTAATAATACACTTCCTAACAGTCGATAACTTTGAATGTGTGGTTACGATGTGGCACCGACTTCAGTATGAAATGTTGTTCTCGTTAGTAAGAATGTATTTTCGATTAAGGAGCCACGTAACTTAGCTTAAATTTCACTCGTCATATTATTCACTGAAGAGAATGTTTGAGGGTATTCCTCACTGTCCCACTTATTAGGTTTTCATCCTGTTCCATTTACGTGCGGAGCGCAGCAGCAATGACTGTTTGAAGGTCACTGTGCGCCAAAGGTTTAGACTATCTGGACACATAGGTGTCTCTGGCATTAATATAATAGAAGTTGTAACTCCTCTGCCAGAAAATCTTAGTTACACCTTCCAGTACGCACACGTAGCTCTTTCTATTGAAATTAATCAATTTGTGCGAGTAAGCTTTTGGACTTCGACCTAAAATTATACATATTTATAGTAGTGAGGTATGATTTTTGGTTTGCGCACCCAGAATCCCATAGCAACCCGTAATCCTTGAAAGACATCGTTGCCTTTGACCGTTAAAAATCATTCGTTTATCAAAGTCCACTTATGTAATTTTTAGCCGTTTTCCACTTGAAAAAAGCTGATTGGTCTAAATTCCAGTTGTAGATTTCGTAAATAAACAATATTTAACATTTAAAGCCGATGTCGATGCCTTTCAAGAAGTTTTATATGATGAGAACTCCAGCAATGAAAAAGTAATCAAACACTTGTTCTGGATACGTGTTTTCCATCTTTCGTGAATTAATAGAATCACTGTAACTACTGTCATCGGAGACTGAGCTAAAATCATTCAGACTGTAGATATTTAGATATGAGTACTGCATCCCTTGTTTCCTTTTAGCCTCTGTAACCAAAATAACCAGTGTATTACAGCCTTCGTTTTAAAATAAAAAAGAAAACCTCCTCGTTTTTTTCAAAACACCAGGTGTAACATTATCTTCTGACTTGTTGGAACTGCCATACTGCTGTCTCTTCGGGCGATAACCTCTGAGCGTTACCGATGACGAATAAAACAAAATCTCAGCTCGTATTTCAAGCAATGTATGAACAACGAGGTTGTGGTGTGCGTACTGTAAGACCTTCGGTACACACACCATCACATTATTTGACTTGTCGCTCTAACGAAGTAGGCGAGTGTCAGCAGTATGTCTCTTGGTCTTATCGTGGCGTGTTTATCTTCTGCCATTAGGTCAGACGGTAGAAATGCCACTTGCACGCTTAGAGTAGCAGATTGACGGTGACCAACTTTAAACAGAACTTGATTAATTTTAACACACATTGATTAAAATAATAAAAAGCATAGACATTACGTAACTTGATTCTGGATGCTGTTTACAATTGACAATCTGAAGTTCCTTTGGTCTTGGTACGTTAATCTTATTCTCACATATCTCCGATAATTGACAAAGTGTCTATTCATTTATCTTCATTGCTATGTACAGGAATATGATAATCTTATTAGGCGCAGACTGGAACTTGACTGTAGACTGGTACAGAGTAATGCAGACTGGTACAGACTAATGCAGACTGACTAATCGGAGGCCTGTACACTCGTTATAATACCTCGCACGTTCAGGTATCACTGCGCGAGTGTGATCCGCGAGGAGAAAAGGTTGTACGTTAGCAGGAATCTCATTGGCTGCGTTACATATTAATACGCGGATCAGCAGAAGCAGAATTTGGTCCGTCTCTAAGGCAGCGCCATCTCGTAGTGCAGAGACAGACGAGCAGTGAGCCTGCGTTGTTGTGGTTAGCGGGTCGCGCTCTAGTGGGAAAGTTGTGTACGCGCTGACTACGTGGAACTATGTACACAACAGAGGTGTACCAGCTACTGCATGTTTCCTATATTGCAGCAACCAGATATTTATTGAATAACATCACCCGTGTGCCGCCGTTGAAATATTAGTCACTGATGAGAGTGTTAGTGGGGTACAGGACATTTTTCAGACTTTGTGTCTATTTCATTTTTTATTTATGCGTAAAAATATTCAGTCTAAAGAACGAAGGTTACATTATCGTGAAACTTACGATTGCAGATACAAAATCATGAATAACATTACTTCAATAATATTACTACAGTATGCCAATAAATACGGTTAACATCCTGCAAAGAAAAGACTAAGATACAATTCGACACAATGTATCGGCTGCGTTACATATTAATACGCGGATCGGCAGAAGCAGAATTTGGTCCGTCTCTAAGGCAGCGCCATCTCGTAGTGCAGAGACAGACGAGCAGTGAGCCTGCGTTGTTGTGGTTAGCGGGTCGCGCTCTAGTGGGAAAGTTGTGTACGCGCTGACTACGCAGAACTATGTACACAACAGAGGTGTACCAGCTACTGCATGTTTCCTATATTGCAGCAACCAGATATTTATTGAATAACATCACCCGTGTGCCGCCATTGAAATATTAGTCACTGAAGAGAGTGTTAGAGGGGTACAGGACATTTTTCAGACTTTGTGTCTATTTTATTTTTTATTCATGCGTAAAAATATTCAGTCTAAAGAACGAAGGTTACATTATCGTGAAACTTACGATTGCAGATACAAAATCACGAATAACATTACTTCAATAATACTACTACAGTATGCCAATAAATACGGTTAACATCCTGCAAAGAAAAGACTAAGATACAATTCGACGCAATGTATCGACCCAAATAATCCCTAACATAGCATCCCACACACGAGTTCATGAAATTTACCAACATTACTTATGACGTCTTACAACTCTATGTATAAAAAAATTACAAGGCCAAAAAGTGAAACACAGACATACAAAGTGTTTGGAAATTTAAGACTTTTAGGGCTTGTAGAGGAAGTGGGTACATATTATTCTGAATGGGAACTCATCTCCGAAAACGTACCGTTTCCATTCTACGATGGCTTCAGTTCAGATATTTAACTCATCCATTTCTGTTTGAGGAATTAAATTAGGCATTATTTAGTACAATTATTAGGAAACAGTTCAAAAGAAAACATATCGAAACAACCCTTTATCACTTACGAAAGTTTGTGTTAACACTTAGACATTATGTCTTCACTTTATTTCAGAACAAAGAATCACCCAGCGTACTGTACGAACAGAACAGTACTGATACATTATTACAGCGGCCCGATGTGGCAACAAACAACATTGTTACAGACATTGTACCTACAAATTATGATCCGGTACACACTCCATCCCAATTGGTGTCTCTTCAATTTGTAGTGCAGCGGCCAGAACTCGTGCCAGCGTTTATCTTCCACAGTCTACACAGGAGTCTCGTAAATTAAAATTTGCACACCTATACTATGCCACAAGAAGTAGTCCATAGAACGTAGTACATGTCATCCTATCTAATCTATTGCACCAGGATAAGTAACTCTTGAAACTTTTCTTTTCTCTTCAGCACACTTGGACGCGTTACACATCTGAATTGAAACCGCTGTAGAATGGAAACGGTACATTTTCCGACATGGGTTTCTGTTCAAAAATTATGTTTTCACTCCCATCTAAAAGTCCTACAGGGCTATAACCGGAAATTCCGAACATCCTGTATATACAATCCTGGAAATTGACGGATATTTTTCAAAGAGAGGCTCAGTGAAAAATTGAAATTTGTATTTACTTGAGAGAGTTTTATTATATGTCGTGTCACAATCACTAACTTTGCAGAAGATCCAGTAACGTATCGAATCTAAAATTAGACAGTTATTCAATCGATATTTTATATGTAGTTACTTGATACCTGAAAATAACAAACAAAGTTTGCAGTCTACAATTTTTATAACATCAATTTAATAGCTGATGTCACCTTTTCAACACAACAATATAAAATTGTATGCTCACATGATTCAGTTTGTTAAATATCAAAGAAAAAGATCACCAATCCTGAAAACAAATTAGATAACATAATTATGAAACAAAACTATGGTGCTTTCAAACAACTCTTTCGATTGTTGATGAAACCACTAGATAAACTTGCTTCTTGTGTCCACATACGCACAGTCTTTTAGTATAATGGCGCATCAGTTGTATCTCGTTTTTGAACAGTAGTTTGGTAGTTTTAGGTGACTCACTTCATTCAATAAAAACAATAACTGGCCCAATACAGAACAGAAATGGACACAGCGCTGAATGTTTGAGGGCACTATATTTTTGGTTCCCTGTTTTAAACACAATTTCTCCTAGGTGCATCCGAAAACTCATAAAAGGTGCCTCAAGAATCTCTTAGCTATGAGGGAGACTAGTATTTCCAGTAGAGAACGGAGTATATTTGTGGAAAAATCCACCAGGAGTGGCCGGCAGCTGACAGCCGTTTTGTTGGTTTTCTATGGGCTAAGATAGATATTGTTATATTACGAAATAAAATGCGATGCTATCACACTATTTTCCCATTATTGTTAACTTCACAGCTCATATTCCCTTTGTGACTCCACATGTGTGCTATCAAGCTGCAGAATAAGTACATCAGTTAAAATTTATTTGAGAATAAAAGCAGTCTTAGTTGCGAAATTATTTAACTTCAATGAGGCATTTCACCCTTTTGGGGCATCAGCCGATCGTCCATAAAAACTAGAAAGCAATTAGTAACATATAGAGGAAGGAGTATGGTGAGATCTTGCACGACTACGCAGGTAAAATGAGCTAAAAATAATAGAAACTTATGTAAAAGTAGCTCAACATGTAAACCATCCGTCATAAAGCCATATAAAACGCGTGACGGACGCAACAGCAACTGGATATGTAATCCATCCGTCAGAAAAACTTTTACAATGCAAAGTGTAACTAGTTAAAAGCAAATAAAACCGCCAGCATATCATCAAGAAGCCACATAAAAGAAGCGGGAAAAAAATTCGACGCCTATTGCATACTACCTTAAGTACACCACCTGATTCCGCCATAGCTGTACAAAATAGGGCCACGCTTACAAAATAAACGTAATATGAGCTCCACGTAACGCAATGTCCGTGCGTGCATACAGATATTGCTGCGACAGATCAAGATAACTTCATACAGACCAAAACAAACAAGTTAAAAAGTTAGGCTGTCGACGAAACTTGTTCATTTTGGCATTACCATGTTAGTGGACTTATATTTCAAAGGACGCTTATTAATGACCTTATTTGATGGAATGTGACTTAACATTTTCATATTCTGTAACTTACATCTTTTTATTTTAATCACTAGAAATAAGTCTTTATCTCTTGTTGGCAATGCTTACGACTGTCTTGGTCCTGATCCCTTGACGCTTGGGTTCTTGGTCCTGTATGCTTAAACTGTGCAAACATTTTAAAATTTAGCTGCTTTGCTCAGAATGGAAGTTTTAATGACACATTTTGACTTGCTGTTTTATGTCATCAAATATACCTATTTACTCTGCTTTATTAGGGGTACCTCAAGATACTTTTGATTTGATGTGGTTGTTATGGTTTGATAATATGTATATTAATTTATTAGGTTTATGTAGTTTTTGTATTTCTTAAATGTGCCTTACGTGGGTCACGCACACTACCTGGGTTCCTCTTGCCGTATTATACGTGGTGTTTCCATCTTTATCTGTTACAGTAATATTTCTGAGCACTCACAGACGTTGTGATGCGTGTGGCTCATACGCTTGTGGTGTGCGTACTGTAAGATCTTCAGTGCACACACCATCAGATTATTTGACTTGTCGCTGTAACGAAGTAGGAAAGTGTCAGCAATATGTCTCATGGTCTTATTGTGGCGTGTTTATCTTCTGCCGTTAGGTCAGACGATATAAATGCCACTTGCACGCTTAGAGTAGCAGATTGACGGTGACCAACTTTAAACAGAACTTGATTAATTTTCACACACATTTATTAAAATGATAAAAAGCATAGACATTATGTAACTTGATTCTGGATGCTGTTTACAATTGACAATCTGAGGTTCCTTTGGTCTTGGTACGTTAATCTTATTCTCACATATCTCTGATAATTGACAAAGTGTCTATTCATTTATGTTCATGTACAGGAATATGGTAATCTTATTAGGTGCAGACTGAAACTTGACTATAGAGGGGTACAGACTAATGCAGACTGTTACAGACTGGTGCAGACAATTACAGACTGACTAATCGGAGGTCTGTACACTCGTTATAATACCTCGCTCATTCAGGTATCACTGCACGAATGTGATCTGCGAGGAGAAAAGGTTCTATGTTAGCACCAATCTCATTGGCTGCGTTACATATTAATACGCGAATCGGCGGAAGCAGAATTTGGTCCGTCTCTAAGGCAGCGCCATCTTGTAGTGCGAAGATGGACGAGCGCTCCGCCTGCGCTGTTGTGCTTAGCGGGGCGCGTTCTAATGGGAAAGTTTTGTACGTGCTGACTACGCGGAACTATGTACACAAAACCGCGTTTATTTTTTTTAAGAATAGCCCTGCTTCGTACTGCAATGGCAGGGTCAGCTGGGGTGCTTAAGGTAACATGCAATAGGCGTTGAATCTTTTTCGCCACTTTTGTGTGCCATTTTGATGAAAAACTGGCGGTTTTGTTTTATTTTAACTAGGTCCACTTTACAATGTATAGTTTTATGATGGATGGAGGACATACCCATTTGCCGTTGTGTCCATTTTCCATCTTATGTGGATTTATGAGGGATGGGTTACATATTCAGCGACTTTCATGTAAGTTTCTATTACTTTCAGTTTATTTTACCTGCGTAATCGTGCAAGATAGGACCACATCCCTTCCTCTGTTTGTTATTAATTGATCGGTTTGTTGTTTTTATAGATAATATGATGATGCCCCAAATAGGTTAAACGTGTCATTGATGTCAAATAATTTCGCAATCAAGATTATTTTTATTCTGAATTAATTCGAAACAGTTTGCTGTAACACCCTGCACAATGGAATGTAATAGTTTTCAATTAAAATCTAGTTTCAGAAATATTCGCTTCAGCTTTGAAGGAACTTCACATTGTACAATAAAAAAATAAAATGGAACCGATAACGATTCTTGTAAGACAGCAGTAATAATTCCATCATAGAATTGGACACAACATTGAACCTTGAGGAACACCAAATATTTGCTTCGTCGTATAGCACATCCTGTCGTACGTGCGTTCAATAACTGAGAATTGCAGAGAGTTTTCGGCTGTGGGGAGTCCGGTGTGTGACGTACTGGTGCCAGGCGGAGTGCCGGTGTGGGGGGAGCCCCGTCGGCCGGCGGCCGCTTTGCGGTGGTTTCCCGCACCCCGCATGCTGCCGGCCGCAGCGCCGCGCCGCTTAATTCCGCCGGAACTTGGCGCCGGCCGCAAGACTCGGCTACAGTTCGCCGGCGCCGGCGCCGCGCGGCAGCCCCGATTCTCTCGCCCGGCCGTCGCACGCCGGCGCAGAGGCGAGAACTCCCGCCGTCCTGCTGCAATTCTGCCTGCGGTTTCTGGGCGCGGCGCGCAACTTGCCCGAAACTGACCCACTGGCGTGACTGCGCGACACTCGAGCGGTTTTCGCAGATTAGCCTCACGTGACGTCACAGCTTGCTCTGAGACGCGGACTGCCATGCGCTCATTCAAAGTTTGACGCCTCAAACAAATGCACTTTAATCCCTTCACACTTTTCTCTATTGGAATGAGATAGTGGGAAAAAATTAATTTTGTGCTCCAGCACCGTAGGTGCACTTTAAATTGTGGTACAATATACAGGGTGAGTCGTGTAAGACGTAACATCCCCTTTATTCCGGTGGCGATTGCACGTATCGACAAGCGGTGTTCGGCGAATCATAGCCGACTATGGGGCACATACTTTGGTACATGCACAATAATCACAACGTTTATTTTGACCGAGATAATGAGGCAAGTACATGTTATTTAAATGGGACGCTATACTCTTTTTTACCATCATTCGAACGCTCTGGAAAAGACACGTATAGTGATGTAACGCATGTTGCTATTGTGATTCAAACTTCGCTTAAAAGACGCTGGGAAATATTGTGCGATTGAAGGTTGAGGCGGTTGGAAGCGGCTGCAGACTGTAAACACGCCTCGCGCGACCCGCAGGCCGAGTTGCCGTGCTCTATGTAGCATGCACGGCCTAAGCTACGTAGGTAAATCCTCATCCGCCCTCTTTTAAGCAAAGTTTGAATCACAATAGCAACATTCGTTACATCACTATACGCGTCTTTTCCAGAGCGTTCGAATGATGGTAAAAAAAGTATAGCGTCCCATTTAAAAAAACATGTACTTGCCTCATTATCTCGGCCAATATAAACGTTGTGATTATTGTGCATGTATCAACGTATGTGCCCCATAGTCCGCTATGATTCGCCGAAAACCGCATGCCGATACGTGCAATCGCCCCCGGAATAAAGGGGGTATAACGTCTTACGCGACTCACCCTGTATACTCTCTAATTCGGTTTTTGAAACAATTTACCGTTCTTTACATGTAAATTTTTAGATTAGATCTAAGAGCGACTGTCATGAATATCAACTCAAAATAACAATTAACGGTAGGCTGTAACTTTCATTCATCTATCCACTACACTTTTCAGGGGGTTACACCTCTATCTCCATGATCAGATAGATATATTTAAATGGACAATACACAAATGATTTGTGAATACATCTGGACAGTTACTTTATGTCTACTATCAAACATGATAAATGATCGAATCTTTAATTCCGTAACGAGAGTCAGTAGAAGTCATCATTTTGTAGCTGTTTATTACGAAAAGCTGCCAGATTATATCCTTTTGTGGAAACTAATTGTAGATATACAGTATCAATTAAATGGCTGGTATGGTGGTGAAGATGTCGTTGTTCTTCTTTTTTTTAACTTTTCGTGAATTTTGCAGCGCGTGTAAAATAGGATTTAAAGGAATTAATTTTTTTATTCTGCTTCATCTTATCAAGTTCTTATAGTTTTAGGTATGCAGAAGAGTTCACATCGATAGCAGAGATATGAAATATGTGTCAGAAATCCACTGTCTTCCCAGACTCAACTATTTTTCTCTACCTCCCTTACGCAAGTCTTGAAGGCGCTAATATAATTTAGCTGTGTCAAGCAAACATTATATTTATTTTATTTTATTTTACACCTCTAGCTCCGTAGGACCAAGTTGAGGAGAAAATCTCTCTCATGGAGCTTGTCAGTACATGAAACTACAATATAAAATTAATAACAGGTAAAATAAAATGATTATGAACCCAAAGAAAAGGACCATCCATAAGTTTATACACGGTGGTCTATTGATCGTGACCGGGCCAAATATCTCACGAAATAAGCGTCAAACGAAAAAACTACAAAGAACGAAACTTGTCTATCGTGAAGGGGGAAACCAATGGCGCTATGGTCGGCCCGCTAGACGGCGCTGCCACAGGTCAAACGGATATCAACTGCGTTTTTTTTAAATAGGAACCCTCATTTTTGTTACATATTCGTGTAGTACGTAAGGAAATCTGAATGTTTTAGTTGGACCACTTTTTTCGCTTTGTGATAGATGGCGCTGTAATGATCACAAACATATGGCTCACAATTTTAGACGAACAGTTGGTAACAGGTAGGTTTATTAAATTGAAATACAGAACGTAGGTACGTTTGAACATTTTATTTCGGTTGTTCCAATGTGATACATTTACCTTTGTGATCTCATCATTTCTGAGAACGCATGGTGTTACAGCGTGATTACCTGTAAATACCACATTAATGCAATAAATTCTCAAAATTATGTCCGTCAACCTCAATGCACTTGGTAATACGTGTAACGACATTCCTCTCAACAGCGAGTAGTTAGCCTTCCGTAATGTTCGCACATGCATTGACAAAGCGCTGACGCATGTTGTCAGGCGTTGTCGGTGATCACGATGACACATACCCTTCAACTTTCCCCACAGAAAAAAATCCGGGGACGTCAGATCTGGTGAACGTGCTTCGACGACCAATCCACCTGTCATGAAATACGCTATTCAGTACCGCTTCAACCGCACGCGAGCTATGTGCCGGGCATCCATCATGTTGGAAGTACATCACCATTCTGTCATGCAGTGAAACATCTTGTAGTAACATCGGTAGCACATTACGTAGGAAATCAGCGCCGGCCGAAATAGCCGAGCGATTCTAGGCGCTACAGTCTGGAACCGCGCGACCGTTACGGTCACGGGTTCGAATCCTGCCTCGGGCATTGATGTGTGTGATATCCTTAGGTTAGTTAGGTTTAAGTAGTTCTAAGTTCTAGGGGACTGGCGGCCTTAGAAGTTAACCCATAGTGCTCAGAGCCATTTTAACCATTTTTAAGAAATCAGCATACATTGGACCATTTAGATTGCCATCGATAAAATGGGGGCCCATTATCCTTCCTCCCATATATTAACCCGCCAAGGTCGCTGATGTTCCACTTGTCGCAGCCATCGTGGATTTTCCGTGTGCAATAGCGCATATTATACCGGTTTACTTTACCGCTGCTGGTGAATGACGTTTCGTCGCCAAATAGACCGCGTGCAAAAAATGTTTCATCGTCCCGTAATTTCTCTTGTGCCCAATGGCAGAACTGTACACGACGTTCAAAGTCGTCGCTATGCAATACCTGGTGAATAGAAATATGGTACGGGTGCATTCTCAACACCGACGTTTTTGAGATTCCCGATTCTCGCGCAGTTTGTCTGCTACTGATATGCGGATTAGCCGTGACAGCAGCTAAAACACCTACTTGGGCATTATCATTTGTTGCAGATCGTGGTTGACGTTTCACATGTGGCTGAAAACTTCCTGTTTCCTTAAATAACGTAACTGTCCGACGAACGGTCCGTACACTTGGATGATATCGTCCAGGATACCGGGCAGGATACGCCCGTTGGGCATTTTGATCACAACAGCCATACATCAACACGATATCGACCTTTTCCGCAATTGGTAAACGGTCCATTTTAAGACGGGTAATGCATCACGAAGCAAACACCGTCCGCACTGGCGGAACGTTACGTGATACCACGTACTTATACGTTTGTGACTATTACAGCTCCATCTACCACAAAGCGAAAAAAGTGGTCCAACTAAAACATTCATATTTCTTTACGTACTACACGAATATGTAATAAAAATGGGGGTTTCTTTTTAAAAATCGCACTTGATATCCGTTTGACCTATGGCAGCGCCATGTAGCAGGCCAACCATTGTGCCATCTGGTTTCCCCCTTCAAGTTAGAAGAGTTCCGTTGTTTGTAATTTTTTCGTTTGATGCTTATTTCGTGAGATATTTGGCCCGGTCACTATCAATGGACCACCCTGTATAAACGCAGTCAACAATATAAAATAGGAATCAGCTCAGTTTTTTCCAGGAACTCCTCGACAGAATAGAAGGAATGACCCATGAGAAAACTCTTCAGTTTCGATTTGAAAGCGCGTGGATCACTGCTAAGATTTTTAAATTCTTGTTGTAGCATACTGAATATGGATGCAGCAGTATACTGCACGAGTACGATACGATATTGCAGTACCTGTGTTACTGTGATTACAATGCAAAGTTCCTTTGGACATGCATGCATGTCCAAAAAAACAAGCACTGCGGCGACTACAGCCGGTATTAAATACATTAAATGAATTCGCAATTGCGAACAAGGACAATCATCAGCTGTAGAAAGGAATGACGACAGTGAAAATTGTGCCGGACCGGGACTCGAACCCGAATTTCCCACGTATCGCGAGCGGACGCCTTACTACTTTTTTCTTTGCTCTCACTTCGTTCGTTATTTTTCGTTCTGTTTGTTCGGGGCTGACGTCCGATGACGCTTTTTTTAAAAAAAAAATATTTATTCTTCAGATGCACGATACATTAAAAAACTCATCACCTAATACATTTGTGGGTCCTAATTGATACTAATACAATTATTATTACTGCAGCCTTTCTGGTTCTATGAATGTTAGTGCTGTTACTACTTTCACTATCGGCACTACTACTACGTCCTATGGTTACCAGCATTTTGCTATGTCTACTTCTTATGCTAGTCTACTGTACCTGCAGCGTTAGAGGTGTGCCAGCGTGTGTATAAATCTACATTGTTGGCCGTGCCCATCGAGCTAAGCCCATTGGGCATGCCTCCTGGCACTGGGCTGGCCCAAAATTGAGAAACGCTGCAGTACTACACATGTTCAAGTTATTCGTTCTTTCATTAACTCAGTTTTTTTACAGAGGGCAGCTAACCCTACCATTTGCCTACCAGCGCATGACTCGCGGCCAAACCCAATCTTCCATACGTTGTCAACTTTGCGTCTACGGCCTGTTCTCGTACATCGATTATGTATATTCCCGTACAGGTCAGACGCTGTACTTGAAAGTCGCTTGCAAGCATGTCCAAAGAAACTTTTCATCGTAATCAGCATAACACAGGCAGTGCAATATCGTATTCATCTGCCGTTACCAGACAAGCGACTTTCAAGTACAACGTCTAACATGTACGGGAATATACATAATGGATGTGCGTGGACAGGTCGTAGACGCATGGTTAACAGCATATGGAATTTTGGGTCCGACCATGAGCCGTGCACCCTTCTGGCCCAAAAATATCCTCCTGGAATGGGAAGAGTTACCCCAGAATATAATACCAGACGACATAAGCGAATGAAAATGAACAAAGTAAACTACTTTTCATGTCGAACTATAACGTACTTCAGATACCATTCGAAGAGTAAAAATGATAGCATTAAGCCTTCTAACAAGACACTGAAAGTGGGCTTTCCACTACACTTTACTATCTATCTGAACACTTAGAAAGTTGAACTGTTCAGCTTCACTAATCATGTGCCCTTACTGTGAAATTAAAACGTCGGGGTTTTGTTGGACTGTGTGTTAGAAAATATAAGAACTGAGTCTTACTGTGATTTAGCTTTAGTTTATTTTCTACAAGCCATGAACTTACGTCATAAACAGAACTATTTAAAACAAAGCCAATGTTGCACACAACATCCTTCACTAACAAGCTGGTGTCATCAGCAAACAGAAATATTTTAGAATTACGTGTAATACTAGAGCGCATATCATTTTTATAAATAAGGAACAGGAGTGGCCCCTGCACTGATCCCTGAAGCACCCCCCCCTCCCCCCCCCCCCCCCCCCCGATTTGACTGTGCTGTGGAACCACTCAGACCCCACATCACAACCATTCTCATCACTGTGAATAATGACCTTTTGCTGTTTGTTCTTAAAGTAAGAAGTGAACTAATTATGAGCTACTCCCCATGTTCCATAATGGTCCAACATCTGGAGTAATATTTTGTGATCAACACTATCAGATGCCTTAGTTAAATAAAAAGATGCCTAGCGTTCGAAACCTTTTGTTTAATCCACCCAGTACCTCACAGAGAAAAGAGAATGTAGCATTTTCAGCTGTTAAACCACTTCTAAAGCCGAAATGTACATGTTCATTATATGTACACTGCTATTTATAAATCTATCTTGGCGTTTTAAAGATGCTGCTGTATACTGTAATATTTACTGATTTCTCAGAGTATGCTAGTTATACAGGTACATAAATTTACTCTGACTAAATTATGACAATGCTATCGAAATTATTCATCGAATAAGGTAAAGTCGAACTGTAACTTCGAAGCCACCGTGTTTTCGTCTCTCAAAGAAATCGTTTGCAATTATTAGAATACAAAGTAGTTAGTTTATATTATAAAGTTTTACCGAATTACTTTCGCTCATTGCATGCGTTAGTATATAATGTCTCAATAACAGGGAATTAACGTTAAAATATTAATGATCTGTCAGAAGCTGCACAAATGTCTACGTACATCTTAATACGTTCAATACTCCCTATTAGCTCTATTTTAGTACGGTTTCCACACATTCAAGCAATACTCTAAGGTGATACGCCCAAGCAATTTTTAAGCGCTCTGCTTTGTATACTGACTGCATTTTTTCAGTGTCCTACCAATGAACGAAACTCTGCCAGCATCTTCAGCTGTGATTGAGTCTGTCTCATCATTCCATTTCATATCCGTCCAAATTATTACAAGAAGGCAGATCTGCGTTGTGTAGGTTCATGGTGAAAGACCGCCAGGATATCGTAAAGCAAAATGTTATTAAAAACAAAAAATGAAACACCGATCGACCATAAGCCTTGGCAAAGACTTTAATTATGAATGCGAGGTAAGGCGCAGACAAATGAAAAAAATCGTCATTTATTTCTCCTTGTACATGATTTTGGGTCTCAACCAGAGGCTACCGGCTCAAGTAGTAAACCTGTCGTGCCATGACGCCCGTTCACAAAATGATTCACATTGAAGTGTACACGCAGAGATATTCGCCGAAAAAGCTGACGAACAACGTGTGCATGCTGCCGAACGCAGCATATATAGCTCAGCCACATCGGCTTTTCTCGCCTAGAAGAATGAGGCAATTGCTCTCCAGGAACAATTCGAGTTAGAATAAGGTGTTGATATACGGTTCTGGTATTGCAGACTAAACATAAGTAACGAAAAAATTTTTTGGTTAAATTTTGGTCAAAAGTGGTCAAAACGTAACTTTTGGTCTGCCATATTGGATTATCCATTGTGAATTTTGGAAATCTGAATGCAGATTTGTGTTCAACGACATCAAAAATTAAAAAAAGATGTATTTTTTGTGCAAATTGAACTTATAATACACTACTGGCCATTAAAATTGCTACACCAAGAAGAAATGCAGGTGATAAACGGGTATTCATTGGACAAATACATTATACTCGAACTGACATGTGATTACATGGGTCGTAACACATCTGAAATGTAACGTCCACTGTTCAAAGTGCCGTCAATCCGAAAAAGAGGTGACCGAGACATGTATCCAGTGGCACCCCATACCATCACGCTGGGTGATACGCCAGTATGGCGATGACGAATACACGCTTCCAATGTGCGTTCACCGCGATGTCGCCAAACACAGATGCCACCATCATGATGCTGTAAACAGAACCTGAATTCATCCGAAAAAATGACGTTTTGCCGTTCGTGCACCCAGGTTCGTCGTTGATTACACCATCGCAGGCGCTCCTGTCTGTGATGCAGCGTCAAGGGTAACCGCAGCCTCATGGTCTCCGAGCTGATAGTCCATGCTGCTGCAAACGTCGTCCAACTGTTCGTGCAGATGGTTGTTGTCTTGCAAACGTCCCCATCTGTTGACTCAGGGATCGAGACGTAGCAGCACGATCCGTTACAGCCATGCGGATAAGATGCCTGTCATCTCGACTGCTAGTGATCCAGCACGGCGTTCCGTATTACCGTCCTGAACCCACCGATTCCATATTCTGCTAACAGTCATTGGATCTCGACCAACGCGAGCAGCAATGTCGCGATACGATAAACCGCAATGGCGATAGACTACAATCCGACCTTTATGAAAGTCGGAAACGTGATGGTACGCATTTCTCCTCCTTACACGAGGCATCACAACAACGTTTCACCAGGCAACGCCGGTCAACTGCTGTTTGTGTGTGGGAAATCTGTTGGAAACTTTGCTCATGTCAGCACGTCGGAGGAGTCACCACCGGCGCCAACTTTTTGTGAATGCTCTGAAAAGCTAATCATTTGCATATCACAGCATCTTCTTTCTGTCGGTTGAATTTCGCGTCTGTAGCACGCCATCTTCGTGCTGTAGCAATTTTAATGGCCAGTAGTGTACATATAAAAATTTTCCCTAAACTTTAAACAGATTTTTTGCGAAAATGATTTTTGAAAACTGCGTGTAGCATAAAATAAAAACCGTTCAACTCGTTTACTTCTACTTCTGATCCTCGAAAAGTAATCACTTTTCTCGGGGGCCTATACCTATAATATATGAAGCTTGTTAATGTGAACTGAACTGCATCATAAAGTTTGCCCTACGACTCTCCCTTTGGTAACATTTTTGTTGTGTGGTATACGTCAATGCTCAGGAACTAACAATACACAGGAGGATATCAACTTAATACAAGTCAAATGTCTGGAGGGTACACTAGAACGAGAAATTTAATTTCATGTTCTGGGAAGTAAAATTAAATAAGCAGATCAGCAGACGTATGAAGCAATGTATGAGAATCAATGGTTTCTTCAACGAGGGAGTTACTGGAGTCAGGTGCTGATGGCCATTGAATGCTCCTGATGCTATACGTTTGAAGTACAGTACTGTGTGTATGTGGAACATTGAGTGTTGGAAAATGGAAAACAATAAACTCAATGCTATCGTTACGTGATGTTATATTAATGAATTATTGATTAAATTGCCAGTATTAATTTTTTTAGTTGTGTCTTTGCGCCTAGGATAGCACGGAACTGAATACTTCATAAGATGTTGAAAATATTGTGATCAAACTTAACCAAACCATAATGAACTATGAAATCTCAATGCAGATGTAACAATAAATAATAGAATAGTAATAAGAATAAAAATAATAGGAATTGTAACAAACATATATCATAAGAATTATTTCGTATGATATTTAATCTGTTGCAACAAGTTGCTGTAAATTTTTCATGCATGAAACTGCATCTCGTAAACTGCTTTTTATTGCTACAATACAATTTATTTATGTTCCATACGTGTTTCGCCGTTTTATTTTTAAGGCAAATTCTACGGATCTATTCTTGAAAATATAGTTCTGTTTTTACTACTACCTATAGACTCGAAACAATCCACACCACAGTTTTCATATGGAGACAATGTTATTTACAGATATTAGTCCCTCTTGCCAAAATTTGCTTTTTCTCTCATCTCGTCATAGGCCGCATCTCCCCTGCAATTATGAAAAACCGGCATATACTCACCACTTCATTTGTGTTTTTAGTTTTCATACTTTTTTTCGTACACTAAATATAGTGACAAAATTTACTATTGATGTGGTGACAATTTTAAAAAGTTACCTTGAGCAATATTTTTGTTACACTTTTTGTTAGCAAGGCTTATTTTGCAGCGTGTCTCTCTCTGTTCCTTTCTATTGGTCATTTCTCTCTCTCTCTCTCTCTCTCTGTTTGTGTTTGTGTATGTATGTGTGCGTGTGTGTGTGTGTGTGTGTGTGTGTGTGTGTGTGTGTGTGTGTGTGTGTGTGTATGTGTGTGTGTGTATGTATATGTGTGTGTGTGTTGCGTGTGCATATGTGTGTGAGTGTGTGTGTGTGTGGATGGGTTCATGTTGAATTGTATGGGGACTTAACGCGAAAAGTTTGCATTTCAAATATATTTCTACCAACTAGGAGAATATTTCGTTTTGTAATTAGTAGCGCCTTGTTACCATACATTCTCAATTATGACACAAACGGCTTTTATGATACACCCAGTATTATGAATTGAATTAAGTACTCTGTAAATAAAATTTAAGGACTTTGTTGTAACCGCTGAGCATGTAATGGTATTTCACATTGAATCTTGGATACGGAAATAACGAACTAAATGACTGAATTTCATCTGACAGATACTACAATTTTTTTCAAAAACGTTCGAAATAAATCTTCGAGGAAGGTGAGACAAGGCGCGAACAAGAACCGTTTCAAAAGACAGCAGTGTCAGCTAAAGGTATTCTCTTTTCCGTTATGGACGTTTATCTGCTTCACAAGCGTTAATTTACAAACCGGCCGTTGTAATAACGAAGGAAATAATGGAAGCGACCGTCCACCGTTCGCTGACGCTATCGCCGTGCCAATGGCTATTGTCAATTTATCGCCGCTCACTTCACGCTTGATCTACTATTTAACACCCTTTTAGTGCGAGATGTAATAGTGCAGACCAATACATTTCCAGATACAGTGGCTTATTTATACCTGTCAATACTTCATTTAGCCCTTCACAAAGATGCAGAGTACATTCTGGTCGATGGCTCTAGAGATGGAATATTGTGCGGGAGGCATCAGGCACAAAAACATAGTACAAACTATCGAGAACTTGGTGTTTGTTGAGGATGGAAATAACAAGGTAAAGAACTCACACTTTCTCATTTTGCTCGAGGAAACGTGGGGCGTCTACTGAAATGTGGACACCGAACTACACAGTGCTTACATTCTCGAATATTTCTGTCAGCATGCTATGCATTTTTTTATTGTTTAGTTTCAGGCACTGAAAGGGTTTTTTTATACAGAAAATTGAAATTTTCGTAATATTTTGGATGTCACACGGAAAGTAAAGCTTGAATAGCATCTGATTAGTAGCAGGTAACATCTCTGCCAAAGAGATAGCGAGATAGCGCTGCGAGAGACTGTTAGCAGAGCCTTTGCTTGTGAGTGGAGGACAGTATTGGAGAAGGAGAGAGAGAGAGAGAGAGAGAGAGAGAGAGAGAGAGGGAGAGAGGGGGGGGGAGGGCGGAGGAGGAGTCGAGTTGTATCTTGTGATGGAGTAAGATGTGCTTAGCCGTGCTGTGTGTTGGCAGTAATTTCCTCATATTATTTCTCATTTATGGAGAGATATTTTGTAGCTTCATTCAGAAGACTTCAAAAGGTACTGTAATAGTGTTATTTCCGAGACTTCCAAACACAATAATTAATTTGATCAGCGTTTTATAACTGTAGATTCTTATGATAACGTAAAAATGTGTGATTTTCTGATTTTTCATCAGAGATGGAAGCATACATGATTGTAAGAAAATAAAAAGAATTTGTTCCGGTTTCTCCACTATTAAGGTAAAGCGAATTTTTAATATTTCAATTGCTGCCTTAGTGCTGTAAAAGTTAGTTAATACAGTTACTTTATTGTTTTTCCTTCAGTCATCATTCGTCTCTTTGTTTCAAGTTTCACATATATAATTTTGCTTTCCCGAATTTCTCAGTAACAGAACTTTGATGGTGATCATTGCATTAATCAGATTTATTTGCACAGAAGTTTTGTGGATGTCTCTACAGTTTAAAGCACCCATTGGATATCGCATTGCTGGTAGTTTGAATTTTTATTTTTTAAATAGCATAGCAGCAGCAGCCACAGTAATTTGCAGACAGCAGTAGCACAGCACTTATTCCTTGCACAAACACGTAGGCCGCTTATGATTTATGTGTGACACAATTAACATACTTTTCAGACAGAGCATTCTTGGTAGTTACCTATATTTCATATTTTTGTCACTTTCACATTGCTTACATTATTGCTAACAGAACAGTTTTCTTAAATTTAACGAAACAGACTGCATTTTCTCCACGAGTGTAGCAGTACGCAGTTTAATGATGTATTTCTGATTAACTTTTGCACTGCTGATCACTTTTCAAGAATTTCAAGCTTATTTATGAACTTAAGTATGAGCTTAACTGTTTCTCTCATCACTTCACATCACCACATAGGCGAAATACCAGTAAATATGAATATACCACACAACAAAACAAATTAGCCACTTTAAGCACAATAACATACAATTTGAAGAAGAAATTACCAGTTTATGATGTCAGCGATTATTTTCGGATGTACAGGATTAGGTAATAGAGTAAATGAGTTTAAAACGTAAAAAGGAAGCTGTTGTGGCTGACAATTCGCAGTTTTTCACAAACACAACTTTTATTTATGTAAGTTTACAAGGTTGGTGACTAAACTACAAAAAAAGGTAACAAATGGTTCAAATGGCTCTGAGCACTATGGGACTTAACTTCTAAGGTCATCAGTCCCCTAGAACTTAGAAAAAAGGACTTAGAATAAGTCTCCTAATGGAGGCAAACAAAAGTACACTTCTAATTTTCCACAAAGGTTCGTGGTAACAAACAAACACACACACACACACACACACACTAGTAAAATTCCAATTCAGAGACGAAGACGTAATCTTCAGCAGTCAGAGTCCACGAGTTCAGCATCTGGAGTGTACTGAGCTTCGGGGCTGGTTCTATCCCTTAAATAGCTGTCTCCAGCCAATTAGGTTTTGGCGTAGTGATACTTCCTGCAGGCTGTGCCTCGAGCACCCCCTGCAGCAAGTAGTGCTCGGAATGTTTCCGTTTTCTTGTATGTAAATAGCCAGTGTTTACCATGGTGCTTTTGGTACGTCTTGGACATAAACAACCCCGTCCTCCGTGGTGTAATATGGGTTGCCGGCCCTCAGGGGCGACCTTGGCTCCGGCATAACAGAAGCTGTACACATTACGTCAAAATTAAATCATTTAAAATACAGTGATGTCGCTTCGTTAGAAGCGAGGGGCAGTTAAATCCCAAAAACTGACAAAACTACATTGTGAACGAATATCACGAGTATACAGGGTGCTTCACAGTTACAACAGGCTTCTTGCATTTGTAGGGGATTTAGTAGATAAAGTTTTGATAAAGCATCCACGTCTGGAAATGTATCTTTTGAATGTATGCTTGAATAACAGATCACTTCCCAATCTCCCGCTTAATGGTGCGGTACGTAATGGTAGAGTTCCACAATGCATGTACTGAGAACGTTTTGCGGATCGCCTCTGTCCATCATAGACCATTTTCGTCCGACAACACACCTTGTACGACGAACACTGTGGGCGTCACATAGACCAGCTCCAGTAGAACACACACGTCAGAGCTCATTGTCTGTGCTGTGTGTGTGTGTGTGTGTGTGTTTGTGTGTGTGTGCGTGTGTGGGTGGGTGTGTGGGTGTGAGGGTGTGTGGGTGGGTTGGTGTGGGTCTCTGTATGTATCGCGAAACTGGAGATCTGAAAGGATTTTCAAACTTATTTTACATCCAAACAGTACTTTTCGGGACATGGTGTAGCGTTTCTGCCACATTTTTCGTACAAGTTACATTTCCGTTTTACTTCTACTTGCCATCAGTCGGACGAGAACATTCAGTAGCAGCAAAGTAGGGAGAGGTCTGCCTCTGCAGCTGCGCGGTCATTGCGGCGAATTGCTAGCTGAAGTGGCCCTGGGTTTGATTCCCAACATCGGCGGAGATTTCCCGCTCGGGGACAGGGTGTTGTCGTTACGTTCGTGTCGTCATAACTGACATTCCACTGTTGATATGACGGTATGGACATGTCCCGAAAGCCGAAAAATTAAAAAAAAAAAGGTAGGGAGAGAGTACTGTGCGCTGAATTGTGCGGCAGATGGTTCAGGGCGTGGGAACGCGCCTGCTGGCGGTGACATTACCGACCTGGAGTACCGTTTGGAAAGCCGGGAATCACATACTGAGCGTGGTGCGAAGCAGTACCATGTTGTCAGCTAGTATTTATCATTTGATCACTGCTATGCTCCTCCAGCCACAACGTCAACGTCAGTTGATCTGATACAATATTAATCATTTCTTCATATAGTAATTAACTAAAGTAAATACGTGAATCAGAAGAACATTTTAACTTAGTCGTTAGTGGTGGAAGACGATGGACCAATCAGAAGCTCGCACTGAATACTCAGGAGCCAAACTGTTAATGTAACCCACTACGAGTCCTCTACCGGGTACAAGCGAGGCAACACGCGTCGGAACGGCCAAGTGGAATACGATGCCGATAATTATTCGTCGCAGTTAACAGTGCCTCGGAAAACGTTTGTATGTAATAACTTACTACTAGTTTTATATCAGGTATGAACAAATGCAACACGCGCTTTTAACAGTATAGTGTAAAGAGTTACCGAAAATCATTTCTCGTGTTGAACGGTGCCTTGCTGAACGGTCGTGTAAAGTTTTGAACGTCTTGTAATGCTGTGAATCAATAGTGTCTTGTTGCGCTGCTCTGAACATAGCTTCCGCGGAATTTGATTTGAAAGTTAGCCCATGTAGACCCTATTTAGGTCTGACTGATTTACATTTGTTAATATCGGAAAGGTATGATTTTTTATATCCGCTATCTTCAAGAAGACGCACGTTGTTACTGCGGCGCAAGAGTTACCGAGCACTAATTTTCTTCGGCCCTCATACATATAGTAATGAGTGGCTAATTTCTCATAGATACAATTGCTAAAGACGTTATATGCTAACTCCTGCAAAATATGGGAGCTGGGAAAAAAAGATAAACTGTGGTAACGAACCAAGAAGGCAAATGCTACGCTATAGCAAATACATTTATTTCCGTAAGGACAAAATAAAAACTTGTGTCTTGACACAGAATGTTAGTGGCGAATTTGCAGAAAAATCACGAACACAAGCAAGAATTGCCGCTGTGTGGTAACAATATAGACTACGCCTGTATTCCTAGTTTGACTACAGCAAACGTGCTGTAGACACGACTATGAGTAGAGGGCCATGAATAATAAAGTAGACTTTGCCTAACTTAAGGGGGGCGGGGGATTGACAACACATGGAAAGGACAAGGTTTTGCATGCAAACAGTGAGGCACTGACTGCGGCTACTGCAGATGGCATCGAGGTAGCAGCTGGTGGTAATGAAGCTTTTCTCCAACATAGTCACTTCAATTTAGCACGTTTTGTTGTTTGTACATCGAATCCTGCGCCTATATGGAGAAGAAGCCAAACGGGTCGAGATCTATGAGACAATTTTAGAAAATGCGGGGTAAGCAAATCAAAGTCAGTGAAGCCAGGAAAGTGAAAAGACATACCCTCGCAAACTTTAATACTGGTAAAACATAGAATTACTGCAAGGTGACTTGGGCATTTTATGAAACCCATCGAGTGTCGTAATTATAATAACAATCCACCGTCGACATTCTTCTATTTTTTTTTAAAAAAAAAGAAAGGCTGCAGTGAATTCCTTATCAAATATTTGTCTGTGAGCTCCCTCTACAACCCCAAGAGATATGCAGTAGAAACTGTGAAACATCTTGAATAAAGACAAATACACTCGTAGGCATATAACAAGCAATTTTTGTGGTATTGCACATATAATGACGTACCCAAACAAAATGTAAAGGAGCATTTGTAATTATTTTAGTCAAAATAATCTATTAAACTAGGGAAAAATCTGAGATTGTTGTATTTTATGATACAGGTCTATGCACCAGCGACGAGAAAATAAATTGCGTGTCATTACGTAAAATGTCTTCTTTTCAGTATTGTCTGTTACATCGTAGATTTGAAGGTCGAAGGTGACAGCCAAAACCACTAATTTCTTGTTGAAATTATGGGTAATTATTCCAGAAATTAACTATTTTTAAGAAAACTTTTTAACGATCACTGACGACTCCATAAAGCTTGAAATGTCGCTCTTCCCGCTATGTATTTTTGTTAGACAGCGAACTTAATCTCTGCTTTTTCGCGGGTTTATATAGCATTTAATTTCACTGTTGAGTTAAGTAAATTCATGTTTCATACAGTTGAAGAAAACTGAAATATAATTATAAACGATGAAAGTACGAGGCCGGCCGCTGTGACCGAGCGGTTCTAGTCGCTTCAGTTCGGAAACGCGCTGCTGCTACGGTCGCAGGTTCGAACCTTGCCTCGGCCATGGATGTGGGTGATGTCCTTAGGTTAGTTAGGTTTAAGTAGTTTCTAAGTCTATGGGACTGATGACCTCAGACGTTAAGTCCTATACTGCTCAGAGCTGTTTGAACCATTTGAAAGTACGAGAGCGTGCTGAAAAGTGATGGCTCCGATATTTTTTATTTGAAAACTCGTAAAGCTTTTTAAATGAAACAAACGTTATTAACATTGTACATCTTTATTCTTTTCTGTATATTTATTCTTCATGTCTACATTTTTGCAGCCCTCTACAGCTAAAGTGCTCAGAATTGTAGCATGTAACATGGTGGTATGTTACGTAACTATGTCAGTGCGTGAGAAACTGCGTGCTGTAATCGAGTTTCGAATTCTAAGACTTCGTCCACACATGGAGCATCCTTTCCTTCAGCATGACAATGTTTCACCACACACGGGCGCTGCGACATCTGCACCTGCCCGACGCCTTGGGTTCAGTCAGCGATAGTCCTCCATACGGTACGGCTTCACCTTAACATATTTTGATCTGTTTCGAAAACTTACAGAACACCTTCGAGGACCTCACTTCTTTAGCAATGAAGCGGCGCAAGCAGAGGTGAGTTTGTGGCTCTGTCAACAAAGTCAGACATTCTACAGTGACGGTATCCACAAACTGGTCTCTCGCTGGGAGCGAAGTGTTCGTCGCCAAGGTGACTATGTTGAGAAATAAATACATATACATGAAGAAGAAGGATGTATAATGTTTTTGTTCTGGTCATCAGTCCAGAGACTGGTTTGATGCAGCTCTCCATGCTGTTCTATGCTCTGCTAGCTTCTTCATCTAATACCTACAGCAACTTACATCCTTCTGAATCTGCTTACTGTAGTTACCTCTTTATCTCCCTCTAATATTTTTACCCTCCACGCTGCCCTCTAATACTAGTGATCCCTTGTGCCTCAGAACATGTCCTACCAACCGATCCCTTCTTCTAGTCAAGTTGTGCCACAAATTTATCTTCTCCCCAATTCTATTCAATAGCTCCTCATTAGTTATGTGATCTACCCATCTAATCTTCAGCATTCTTCTGTAGCACCACATTTAGAAAGCTTCTTTTCTCCTCTAGTCTAAACTATTTACCGTCCATGTTATACATCCATACATGGCTACACTCCAAACAAATACTTTCAGAAACGACTTCCTGACACTTAAATCTATACTCGGTGCTAACAAATTTCTCTTCTTCAGAAACGCTTTCCTTGCCATTGCCAGTCTACGTTTTATATCTTCTCTACTTCGACCATCATCAGTTAATTTGCTCCCCAAATAGCAAAACTCCTTTACTCCTTTAATTGTCCCATTACCTAATCTAATTCCCTCAGCATCACTTGACTTAATTCGACTACATTCCATTATTCTCGTTTTGGTTTTGTTGATGTTCATCTAATAGCCTCCTTTCAAGACACTGTGCATTCCGTTCAACTGCTCTTCCAGGTGCTTTGCTGTCTCTGACAGAGTTTCAATGTCATCGACGAGCCTCAAAGTTTTAATTTCTCCTCCATGGATTTAAATCGTACTCCGAATTTTTCTTTTGTTTCCTTTACTGCTTGCTCAGTGTACAGATTGAATAACATTGGGGATAGGCTACAACCTTGCCTCACTCTTTTCCAAACCACTGCTTCCCTTTCATGTTCCTTGACTCTCATAACTGCCATCTGGTTTCTGTACAAATTGTAAATAGCCTTTCGCTCCCTGTTTTTTACCCCTGCCACCTTCAGAATTTGAAAGAGCTTGAACGAACAAGAATGTTAAGAAAGTTTTTTAGCTAAAAAGTCTTCAGAGTTTTCGCACGAAAAATTCGGATGCATTACGCTTCATCTCGTTCTCGTACAAATCTCGGATTTTGAGTTGGCAACTCTTCCTTCAGTTCCATCTCTCATCGCAGGCCGCTGGTGGCATACGTCGTACTGGTCTAAATGAAAAACAAACGAACGATGAATTTTAAAAGTTAGTCTTAAAGTTTTTTTTTAATCATGACAATGTACCCAGCTCCGTTTCCAAGTTTTTAGCTCGACTGCAACTAGAAAAACGTTTTAGTACCGAGTTAAATTGGCTTGAACTTCAGAGCCCAAAAAAAGCTTCCTAACGCTTTCCAGCACAAAATTAATTTGAACAGAAGTTCAGGTTATTGTTTGTGAGGCCATCTAAAAGAACGAGAATGAGCAAAGACAGAGAGCCGTTGTACAACCAGGGACGGCAGCGAGGTCGTCAGTCTCCGAAGGCAAAAACTGTGTTCCAGGCGAGGATGTGGCGTGGCGAAGGCCGGCAGTTTGGAACTTGGGACGGAAGTTTCACCTAGCGGGCTGTTCGTTCAAGTGGGCTTTTACGGTCGATTGAAAAATTATGCGAGCTCTCGGTGCTACATCCTGCAGGTAAAATTGTTGCTCACTCCGGAACTTTGTCGAGTGCGGCGACCTAAGCGGATACGAGTGAAATGTACGCCGCCGTCTCCTGTTTATTTTCGCCACATGCTCTCCGTATATCTTGCGTTTGCAGTAGACTGTAGCACTGGCCGCACAGGGTAAAGAAAAATAGCTTTCGAAACATTCTGCTCGATACGAGCAATGTTTCTTTCTAAAACATCGACGGAAACCGCAAGTGCGTAATGTAAAGCCGGTGAGTGTGTGTTTGACCTTGGAAGAGACGAAGTGGAACGTGGCAGAAGAAATGGTGAGTTTTAAAAGTTTCGGCAGTACGTACATATATGTTTCGGAGTTCGTGGATAGGTATGTTGAAACATAGCGTAGCCCTCGAAATTGAGTTGTACATTTCATTCATGCATTTTCGATTATTACTATAATTGTTATTATTATTATTGCTATTACTGTAATTCTTATTATTTATCTTTATATCGAGCAAGTGAAATTACTTAACTACTTCAACTCCTCATATTCCTTTGTTGTTGCCTGTTTTCCCGGTAGTCCCCTACCTTCTCCTCATAGCGTCTATTCTTTTCTTCTGTCTGTCATTTTTCCTAATTTATTATTTTTCAAATTTAAAGCCTTCTAAATTTACTATTCTTCCCTGAGAACAGTTTCCTTCTGTTATTTGCTAGTCTTTGATGCTTTTTTTTGCAAGTTTTATTCTTATGTCAGTAATAGTACTATTAACTTATTTCTCCAGACATGCAGGAGTGTTTCTTTACCTAACCTGGTGTCGTTCATTCAATAGAGGTATCCAAATAACATCACACTGCCTTTACGTCTAATATTTTCTGTATATTTTTTGTAGATCTCAACATTATTTTTCATTTTTTGACCCACTGCCGTTTGTAATGAACCCATTATTTTTCTAATAATCCGTCTTTCCAGTGTCTATTCCCTCCAACTTATAGTTCGCTGTTACACACTTAGATGCATATAAACATTACGAACTGTGATGTAGTGCTTTAGTTTCATGCCCTTTCCGTTTTATCAATTCTTACATCGACTGCAAATCTCCCTCGTGTCTGTTGCTGTATGGTTTCTCCAAGATATTTAAATTTAGTAATCAGTTCTATTTTATTCATTTGTCGCCTTCTTCATTTTGCTTCATTCTTTGTATTTATCATGTATTTCTTGTTCTTCTGAAATTATTCTCTCTGGTATTTGTGTCCAGAAGATTTATTTTAGTAATGGGCTGCTGTAAGATTTTATAAAAGTACCTCAAAATATAGGCAGTTCCTGTCAATTTCTTTCAGTTTCCAAGGTATTATTTAGCTCCAAATTCCACATCCCTTTTTCCCCCTAAAACACAGCTAAGTAGTAAACAGCTCTTCAAATGGATGAAAAATTTCTCTCATAAATTTCACTTTAGTTATCATGTTCATCAGAGTTTTACGAATTACATTTGCTAATTTCTTTCAACAAGAAATTCTCTAATGGTTTGATTTGTGTTCCTCTGTTTTCTAATTCATATGCTTTCTTGAAACCAATAAATGGTACTGCTAGAGGCTTGGAGGTTAACATTCTGTAGGGAATTACAGATAGTGATTGTAACCAAAAAACCTTTCTGTGTAGGATTTTTTTTTCTGAAATCACCCCGGTATTCTCCTACCGGGTGTTTGTTTAAAATTTCTTCAATCTTCAATTTTTAATAAAATTTTGTATGCCACTTGTACGAGTCACACTCCTCTGTGATAGTCAACCTTCTTTTCGTCTCCACATTTTGTATAGTGGACTGGTTTACGCTATTTCTCCCTCTTCTGAAATATTTTCTGTTTTCCAAACTTTGTAAAGCAGTAAGTACAGATTTCTTGTAATCCTTACGTCTGATCGGTTTAATAGTACTACTGTAATTATGTTTTTACCAGTTATTTTGTTATTTTTAAGTGTTTGATGGCTTCATTAATGGTTCAAATGGCTCTGAGCACTATGGGACTTAACATCTGAGGTCATCAGTCCCCTAGAACGTAGACCTGCATAAACCTAACTAACCTAAGGACATCACACACATCCATTCCCGAGGCAGGATTCGAACCTGTGACCGTAGCGGTTGCGCGGTTCCAGACTGAAGCGCCTAGAACCTCTCGACCACACTGGCCGGCTCTTCATTAATTTCTAGATCTGTTGGTGGGAATCTTTTCTCAACGTTCCCTGGCATCGTTAGAAATTCCAGTTTTATTGCTAGAATTGTAATCTGAAGTTTAATAATCTGTCAGTTTCTTTTACGTTTTACAGTTACTTCTCTTATTTAATCAACTTTTACCGATTTCATGTTAGCAAAAAAAATCGATTCCTCTTACTTTATCTGAGATTTTTCGAAGGTTCTCTTGATTTTATGGTTTACTTTCAATGTTTACTTCTGTTATTGTCTGAATTTTCCAGGTTCTTTGTTTTCTCTTATGATATGAGCTCTATTGGTAATTTGCTTGCTTTCTATGTTTTCTTACATTTGATAGGAGTAATCTACCCTTAACCTAATACGGTAATTCCCCTTTCCGTCACTTAAACATACTTTTTTTTATTTTTCCTTTGGATATGACTATGTGGTCTAACTGAAATTTCTTAGATTTGGATTTTGAGATATCCAGTTTGCCTTTTTTTTTTTGTTTGTTTTTTTATTTTTGTTTGCGAAATGGACACGAGTATTAAGTAGAAAATTTTACTCATATTAATAATTGTTACTATTATCTTTAGTACATATTATTATTAACGTTATTATCATTACATTGCGTAAGACATAAAGCTTGTGCTGCGAAATGGGGCAGCTGTGTTCAAACGTCCTGTACACACATCCCATTTTTATCCTATTTTTCTAGTCAACCACGGTGGGTAGACTTTTTTATATTTCAATCGACCGAAAATCTCCCATGTCGACCTCCGTCTGAAGGGCCAGGACGCAGAGAGTGGTCACGGCTAAACTCACTTCAGAAGTTTCTTCTGCTCTAATGTTCACCACAGAAGCGCCGGCGCACCGATAGCATTACACCCCTCGGCCGGCCATCCCTTAAACCTTCTCCCGCCGTCTGGGAATTCCTGCTTTCCGTGGGGGAATTCCCAAGGTAGGTGATCGTGGCGACCGATGGCCTCCTCTAATAGAGTTAATGCGCGACTGAACAAAAGTTCTCGGGATTAGAGCTCAGCGCAGGAACTGCGGTGAAATAAAATCATCGTATTGCATTATTAGCAGTGCTGAGGTTGTTCGGCTGTCTGTTACAAGTCTTTCTACTTGATGCCACCTCGGCGACTTCCTCGTCCTTGCGCTGAAGATGAGATGAAATGATTAGGACAACAGAAACACCCAGTCCCCGTCGATAAATTGAACCCGGGACCCCGGGATGTATAATCAGCGGCGCCAACCACTAGGCCTCTAGCTACGCAGAACTGCGACGATATTTCGTTGCGTCACGATGTTTAAATCATCATATCCCGCCAAAGCAAGGAGGTACTTCCTAGCATAAAGCTACAAGAGGCCTCATTTTATCACAGACAACGATCAGTGATTTATGAATGCAGAGTCTCGCGGCGATAACGTTGAATAAAATGTTATCGGGTTTCCAACCGCGTCAATTGCTTAAAACTACACGAGCTTTCCGCCAAGCACTCCTTGGCCATTGTCAAGTGTTATGACTGCCAGTTGTAACCTCCCCCTCATTTATCGACCTTAATGACAGTGAAAAATTAAACCGCGTGTACCTAATGGAAATTTGGGAAAAGCAATCATCACCGAAGTTAATCTGTCGGTAAAGAGGGAGGAAAGGGTTACATCTAAATGAAAGGAAAACTGCAAATGGAACTGGTAGAAATTAATTTTGAAAATGGGTAAAGTTAATAAAGAAAGTAAATGTGCGGTCGTTACGTCAACAATTAACTAGCGGTAATTAGATATTTGAGGTTTGGGGGAAATTACGGTCGCCAGTCCTAAGGACAATTACTATAGTAACTGAAAAAGAAAGGTTATTACACATATAATTAGCACTAGAAGCGTGGCAACTGAAGGTTGACACTTGTCGTGTGAAAACTGAAAGTTTGTCAGAAGTAATAAATTTCGCTACACTCTGACTTAATTTAGCAAAAGAATGAATAAAACCGGAAAATTGAAAGTTAATTTAGTGACTGAGATTAATAGTGAACTTTGTTTCTGAAGCATATCGAAATTCAGTAAAATACAGTTAGTCTTGGGCTACCTCAACAATCATTTCAAAAGCTACTTGAATCTACACAATTTAGAAGGAAGAGATTGAACTTCGAACTTGAATTAAATGATTCTGAACAATTAACAATAGTAAAATTTAGTACGTACCAAGCTGAGCTGCAGTCACAGGTAAGCTAAAATATGCTAACAAAACTCGCACTCTTAATTTGTGCTCGTGTAATCCAAATATTGTAGCCAGCTACGAATACTTTAACTGAGCTTTCAAATTAAAGCAGTGAAATCGAATTATATTATTTTAATGCTGACGTTTCAATTTCAACGGAAAAGGAAGGGACCCTGCTTGGCAATGCAATGGGGACAATGAGCAACAAAGGTTCATGCTAAGTTGCTGTAATTTTGTGATGCAACAATTTTAAAAGCTGAGGTCTGCCATACAGTTCTGAAACTTTACGTGCTTTTAGTCTTCCTTGTTGATTGATTGAAGGTTTGAAGTCGTCGATCGAGGAGGTGGCGACAGTCACTCATTGTCGGCCGTCGCTGTTGCAGAAGCTGGATGTTGGCGCGTCTTCTTCTCGACACGGTCACCAGGCGAAACGGGCTCTTGATGTGCGCCAGCTAATGCTTCCCGTCCGCGACACCATGTCAGAAACTATCATCGCGAGTCGAGCGCAATTACATGCTGCCAAACCCCGAAAGCGCGGCAACTCGCGGGAGCGTCACACAACACCCCTGCTCCACTCGCTACTCCAGCCAGACTCTCTCTGCCCGCGCCCCACGCGGCAGAGTTAACACTCCCAAAGATCCTACACACTTTGATTCTTCACACGACCCATCGATGTAATCGTTCGATAGCAGTTTTCCCTAGGCAAGACCCAGCGTAAAAATACAAATAATATTTACGAAACAAACCAATTATACATCGACATAAATGCATAAATATATATATACAAATAGTAAAACAATTGCAATATGTAAAGACACAGAAATGTCATATATTCAGGTAACAAAGATAAGGAAAACGAATTTATAGTACAATAGATGGAAATAGGAGGAAATGCATTTCCGGCGTTACACAGTGGGCTGTCGGTGCGCCCTGATATACGCTAGCTGCCGGCTGTGACGTCACTGGTGCTCGCGAAACTGCTATATATGGGCATGTTTTGAGTCGGCGTTAGATGTGCCCTCTTCAGCCGCGCGATCGCTGGATCCCACGCAGCGCTGAGCTGCAAGCCACCGTCTCTATTCAGGGCGGAGAATTAAATCGTCTGCAGCAGTTCAGGAGGTACACACTTGTTTATTTACAGAAAAAGGAGTTTCAAGCTGTAGCACATGTTAAATTGGCTAGTGCAGTGATATCTTTATAGCCAGTTTGTCGATTATTTCAGAGGAGAATGTAGGACAGTGTTAAAAGGGCCAGTGGAGCCGAGTCGCCCAGCGGCCCTTTTCTTGAGATATTGTTGTAACCCAATGGTTCTTGAGTATGTAATGGCTCGCAGAATAATTTGGTGTGGACAGGCGAAGTATATTGCATTAGATGTGTACAGCGTAATTTCCGCAGCAGGATGCAAATCAACATTAAGAGTACTGTGGGCCCAATTTCATTTGTTAAGGAGCCTCAAGAAAAAGAGCCTGCATCTCACATTGTCAACGGAAAATGCCTTGCATTGCATCGACGACTTCTCATCCTGAAGTAATATCAACTAACTGCTTGGTCAGGCTTGAGTACGGCTAGCCAGCGTTGTAGTTCGTGTTGTGTTTTAATAACGGTGAGTTATACTAAACTGTTGACGTTAAATTTTATCGGAGACCAAATACCTAAGCAAGATCCATCCTACTCAGTACTGATGATCCGAGAGAGTCCTGTTGATTGAGAAACTATTGCAGTGTTTTATGAAAGAAATAATAGTAATTAAAGTTTTAATAATTTGCAAGACTACAATTAACAAAAGTGCTCAAGTCAAGTGAACAGTAATCTGACAGAAAGTACTTAACAAAGCAAGATTCAGAAAAAAATACTTTTTGTGTATTTTTCATGGATAAATAACTTTTCAGTTTTGCTCAAATTTTATCAGTCAGAAATATTTGTTAATGTCGTGAGCAAGTAACAGTAACTGCACAATGTAATTGGCAATAATTGTTAATTAATAGTACTAAAAGTTGAAATTGCATGAAACCGGTAAGTCAGTATAATCATAAATCGAACTTTTCCATTATTTTGCAATCGAAATTTTAAATTTGGACATAATGTAACTGAAACTAACATGAAAGTCGTTATTGAATGATGCTACATCATTACGATAATTTTCAAGCTAAATGACAACATGCAGTAATCCATAAACATAAACAGCTGCTTTAGGAATATATATATATACGCGTTATCCGGCGACGTCATTGAGGTAAGAATTTTCAATTTATTCAGTATGATTTTTCAGGGCTATGGCGCAGCATTGCTGACGTCCAGATTTACAAGTTTAGGTTCACAGTTAGTTAATTATTGAAAGGTTATATGTGAGCCACAATTTTTATTGAGAGGTTAGTCACCCATTTATTGTAGGGTTATAGAATAAACTGTTGGAAGGTTACAATATGTTACCTAGACAAACGTGTTCGTGAAATTTCACTACTGTAAAATTTTGTGTTGCGACTTTTTTTTCATCTTTGTGTATTATTCTATTCAGAGTTAATTTTATAAGTTAATCTCTTGACAAAATGTGAAGGGTCAGGAGAGCTGAGGGATGGTCTGTTACAAGCAGAAAGAAAGGAAACTTTAGACACCTGTGAACACCAGAGCTGAAGATCCTAGCAGAAGGTTCAAAACGTCGATAGTATACAAGAAACTGAAGTGTAAAATGACACCACCTAATAACCTAGAAAATTTGCTTTCAGTAGGAGTGTAGGTTCATGTTGTATGTGCCACAAGGTGGGTGGCTGTTTTTCTAGTATGCTGGTTCAAATGATTCAAATGGCTCTGAGCACTATGCGACTTAACTTCTGAGGTCATCAGTCGCCTAGAACTTAGAACTAATTAAACCTAACTAACCTAAGGACAACACACACATCCATGCCCGAGGCAGGATTCGAACCTGCGACCGTAGCGGTCGCTCGGTTCCAGACTGTAGCGCCTAGAACCGCACGGCCACTCCGGCCGGCTCTAATACGCTGGCAGTAGCGTAAATCATTGGGCAGTCGTCAGTTGACATGCCTTTACGTTTATCGCCAGTGTCAGAAACTGGCACAAGCGTAATCAAACAAAAATCCTTATAGACAATTTGCTTGTATTTTTTGGTTTCAAGACCTTAGTTACTGAGAAGAAACAACAGAAGAAACCAGAAGCCATGTATAACAAGCTGTACTGAAGGATTTAGCTGCGTCTGAGGCGTCTTGAGAAATTCCTTGCCAGTTGCGAGGACAAAAGTGTGGAATATAACAATACCGCTGTCTATGTTCATTTATATTAATTCTGTAATCCGATAGCTTCTTCTGATTTTCTTTCTATGGTCTCATTAGGCAAACGTGAAAGGCAGCCTTTGTGTTTGTTGCATTATTTACGTTACAGATATGGTATAAAAATAACTTCAGTTACGAAGGGGCACAAAATATTCGCTATAAATAAAGTAATGCTGAATAACGAACGTCAGTTAGTTTCACTTACTTCTGATTATGAAGGGATTTTAACAGAACTTTCTACTGGGAATGAGAGCGCTCTTTTAATTTCGCAGCTCCTTAATTAAGTTGGGAGACTTCATCATAACCGATGTTGACATAGCGAGGGATGGGAACACAGTGAGCGACCGCGAAGTGCGGTAGTGAGTGGGAGAGTGAATGGGTAGCTGGGTGGATTGGTTTTGTATATGTATGTATGTGTGTGTTTGTTTGTGTGAGTCTACTTTCTACGCAATAATGCCGGACAAACAGGGTAGATGGAAGAGACGTAGGGATGACTGTGATGAAAATTAATGAAAGGAAGAGAGCAGGACGAGGTGATGTTACATGCAAATGCGTATTCTCGTAGCGTAACTTCTCTCGTTTACTTTGTCGCACGATATTATCGTGACAACTCTACTCGCTGAAATAAAATGCACGTTACTCTTTACATTTCAGCTCAGTATTTGATACTTCTGAGTTTCACGTTTACTGAGAATGCCACAGGGATCATACACCACTGCCAGTGAAAATACTTCGTATTAATAGGAAATCGCAATGATCTGGTAAGCATATGTTATTTGACTTTGCAGCACCGCAGCACAATTTTCAGATTCCACTATAAAATGGCTTCAATATAAACGCCGAAACCGGGAATGGAGTAAAGTAAATAAATTTCTAGCAACTGGAGAGTTTATTCATTAAAGTCTTCGATGTAAGATCAACGATCAATACAGCTAGAACTTGCTTATTACCAGCAAGTTGGTTTGCATAATTAATCTTTCAATCTGCAGAGGTAGCTTTCCGGAACACGAACCCAGGCCTTCACCTAGTGCGAACAGTTCTTTTACTGACTGATGTCTCACTGCACCAGAACCTCTCTGTTAGTTTCAAAGCTCTGTGCAGGACAGGCGCTGTGAGACCAGGCCGTGATTCCGTCTACATATATCAACACGTGCTCCTTGAGGCAGGAAGTTGGACCAGTGCTGCCGCAAGAAAGTTGAACTAATAAAAAATAAATTAAAAAATAAACTACTCGCAATAGGACGCCTAACTTAATCATATGACTTTATTCTACTTGGTGAATGATTCAAGGACAAACTTTTCGTTTGCTACACATACTTTATCTGAAATTTGTTCTTCCTATGTCTTTATTGAACACTTGGTGTGTCCGAAAATAGTCTTTCCGGCTTCTGCATACCTTCCACTAGCGAATCCGGCAATGCTTCGCAACTGCAAAACATGTATGTGAGCAGAGTATACCTCCTATTAATGGACATCGGTGGGAACTGTGCCAGGACACAGATTTCGGCTCCTCCCTGCAATTTCACCCAGTTTGAAGATATGGAACTATAAATTGTAATCAATTACATATTGAATATGACTGAAAATGAATTCTTCCTTTTCATTTTTAAGGTTCTTTTTCAAAATTTTTTATACGGAATACAATTATAAAACTGAAGAATACACAAAATTTTTCGTTTTTTAGATACTGTGTTGTAAGAGTTTGACTTGTCTGGTCTTGGGGTTTGTATATTATTATTACCAACGAGGCTCTGATTGACAACTGAGGTCACATAAATAAAGCGTAATTTCATCTGCAAATAGGCGGCACAACGAAGTTTTGCTCGCCTCACGGAGTTGAACAGGTGACTCTTCAGCTGGGAAACATATAATGGTAGTGGCATCACCAGCATTAAGTGGCAGAAATTTAATCTGGCTTAAGCGAAAATGCAACAGATACAGTTTACATGACATATATGTTCCTGTTATAACCACTTACAAGAAGGAAACCAATAAAACATGCCAAATTCAGAGGAACGCAAATTCCCCAAGACTGGCTAAGTTTCACGGAAGCTGGAAATTTAGTGCGGATGTCATTGCGAGATGCTTTTAATAGTTTCCACAATGAAACATTGTCTCAAAATATGGTAGAAAACCCAAAGAGATTCTGGTCGTATGTAAAGTACACCAGTGGCAAGAAACAGTCAATACCGTCACTGCGTGATAGCGATGGAAATGTTACCGACGATGGTGCCACTAAAGTGGAGTTACTAAATACAGTTTTCCGCAATTCCTTCACGACAGAAGACGAAGTAAATATTCCAGAAATCTAAACCAGAACAGCCCTCAGCATGAGTAGATAGGTGTTGCGAAACAGCTCAAATCACTTAAGAAAGGCAAGTCTTCCGATCCAGATGTTATACTAATCAGATTCCTTTCAGAGTATGCTGGCATAATAGCGCCTTTCTTAGCAATCATATACAACCGCTCACTTGACGAAAGGTCTGTTCCTAAAGGCTGGAAAGTAGGAGTCTGTGGGGACGGGTCTTGACTCATGCTTGGGTAGCTTAGTTGGTAGAGCACTTGCCCGAGAAAGGCAAAGGTCGCAAGTTCGCGTCTCGGTCCAGCACACATTCCAAATGTCATGAAGTTACATATCAGCTTTCAGACACCTCAGTGGAAGTGTCCTCAGCAGAATTCAACCAGCCTTTACAGCCAAGGGCGGACAAGCCCCATATTAATAGTTAGCAGTAGGAGTCCACACACATTTGATGAGATAGTGAATCGGGCTCAAATCTGTGATCTGATTTTGCGTCCGTAAATTAGGTTGTAAAATAGCAATTTTGTTGGAGTGTGTCATGACAGTGGGGTAAGGTACAGCAATCCAGTGTTTAAAAGCCGGAGCCATGGTCTGTGAAATGTAACGTTTCAGATTCATGTCTGCGTTCAGCACACACTTTTAATCAGCTAGAAAGGTTCAAAATTGCTGGCGAGTGAAACATTCAATCTGGAAACATTGCCTTAGACCATGGCTTAATCATTGCTTCACGATATCTTTTCTTCCAGGTGACATAGTTCCGCAAAGCACGCAGGGAACTTGTCTCACGTTAGTTTGTAATGTTCGAGACATGTGCTGATAGAAGTTACGTTCTGAGGGTAGGTCGTATGTAGTTCGTCGGTAGCTAAGTCTGTAATGCATCTGTCCGCTAAAGGTTACGCCGTGGCCTCGAGAGCCGGTTCGACACATAGTTTTAATCTGTCAGTAAGCTTCATGAAGTTAACTTGTTGCAACTATTTTCTATACTGCTTTACATATTCATGCCTTCATGTCATGAGCCATTTTTGCATCAGATGTCTTCAGGGGTACTATCCATGACTAAAAGTATTTGGTTTTGTAAGAATGTAGAGTTCCACGGCGTTAACACCGAATAAAATGTTCTCCAGGCGTGTCTAGTGGCTAAAATGTCACGAGAATTTGGCCAAGTAATTCTCGGTCATTGTCAACTAGAATAATTACTGATAGGCTGCTGGAGCTCCTTCGTGCTAGGTGTAGAAGTATGAATTTGGTTGCAGCGATTACACGTCTGTTGTTTGAAACTGATAAACAATATTTTATTAAAAATAATCTCCATTCCTATTTAAACATTTCTCCCACCTGTCTGGCAGGCTATGAATGCCACGACAAAAAAATGTTATTCTTTTGAAGCGAACCTGTCAGGGAGTCATTTTAGTAAATTTTTATAAGAACTGAAGCGTTATTCAGCGAGATCGTGGCCCAGCGATGCAATTAGATAATAATCGGAGGGAGCCAAGTCTGGAGAATAAGCCGCATGCCCTAGTACTTCCCAACTGAACGCCTCGATCGCTTCCCTGACCCGTTGAGCTGTGTGCGATGGGGCGCCATCATGGAGCGATATAACTTTGTGTTGCGATTTTCCATATTCTGGTTGTTTTCACGTAATGCTCGATTTAAATCGATGATTTACCGTTGGTAGCGATCACTGGTAAAGGTTTCACCAGATTTTAGCAGCTCATAATAGATGCCACCCTTCTGATTCCACCAAACACAGAATATTGTCTTCTTTCCAAAGCGATTTGGTCTTGCAGTGGATGTCAATGGTTTGCCTGGATTCACCCGTGATTAACGACGGTTAATATTCCCAAAATATATCCATTTTTCCTCACCTGTCACTATTCGATTGAGAAAGAGCTTTCTTTTGTACCTGGCGAGCACCATCTCACAAGTGGGCTTTCGATTTGCTTGCTGTCTTTCATTCAGTTCATGTGGAACCAGTTTTCCCACTTTCTGCATCTTTCCCATAGCTTTCAACCGAAGAGAAACAGCTTTTTGAGTCACATTAAATTGCTCCGCGAGCTTCTGTAGAGTCTGAGTATCATCTGCATCCAACAAGACCTGAGTCCGCCCCCGATAGATCCTAAGGGCCCGGGTTCGATTCCCGGCTGGGCCGGAGATTATCTCCGCTCAGGGAATGAGTGTTGTGTTGTCCTAATCATCATCATCATTTCATCCCTATCAATGCGCAAGTCGCCGAATTGGCGTCAAATCGAAAGACTTGCACCCTGCGAATTGTCTACCCGACGGGAGGCTTTAGTCACACGACATCTACATTTAATAAGGCCTGCAATCCATTGTCTTGGAACTTTTTCGGTGGTTTCCCGCGCTAGTCGTTTCTCAAGTCAAAATCATAACTTTTGAATTTTTTTAACCACTCGAAACACTGTGTTTTCCCAAGATCACGTTCGCCGATAGCTTCGACAAGTATTCGATGCGATTCTGCGATAGTTTTCTTCAAATTATAACAGAAAACCAATGCTGTCTGCAAGTCGTAGTTCGTAGACACGAAACACCGCCCGGTGTGGCCGAGCGGTTCTAGGCGCTTCAGTCTGGAACCGCGCGACCGCTACGGTCGCAGGTTCGAATCCTGCCTCGGGCGTGGATGTGTGTGATGTCCTTAGGTTAGTTAGGTTTAAGTTCTTAGTTCTAGGGGACTGATGACCTCAGATGTTAAGTCGCACAGTGCTCAGGGCCTGTTTTTGTAGACACGAAACTCGATATGTTTACGGGTTTGAAATAGATACGAGTGTATGGAACTTGGGTTACTATGTGTTGACATTCGTCGTCAGCCGTTACAGGAAGCAAAGGGCACTGCAGACGTGGTCTTACGGACCCTACACTGACGAGCAGCACCTCATATAGGAAAATTCCGGTTTCTTGGTTCAAAAATGGCTCTGAGCACTATGGGACTTAACTTCTGAAGACATCAGTCCCCTAGACTTAGAACTATTTAAACCTAACTAACCAAAGGACATCACACACATCCATGCCCGAGGCAGGATTCGAACCTGCGACCGTAGCGGTCGGGTGGTTCTAGACTGTAGCGCCTAGAACCACTCAGCCACATCGGCCGGCTCCGGTTTCTTACTTCGTCATATATGGGCATATGTTGACTCCGTGATCGATACGCCCGCTGCTTCAACATCGCGATTGTTTGATTCCGCGCAGTCTCTACTAAGAATGCTATCAGTGATTTTCATTTCCGTTTCTCCTTTAACTACATTATCCCAGAAGCCATTAGTGCCAGCCTCGACAGAGATTACTTTAAATTCGAACCGATGACTATTTTCTACAACATGCACAACTAAACACGATTTCTCAGGTTAGCGTAGGGAACGAAACCTCTCATACTACTTCCTGCATTGTTTGCAGCACGCGCTGTTTGACCGACGCAGAATAGCCACACTAGTTGGTAGGCCCTAGATGTTCTGAGACGAACCGCATATTTAACTGGTCCCATCAATTGCCTGATTTCTGTTGAGGCCTGTAGGTCGATTTTGTGTCTTTTCAGCAGGCGGCTTTCCCGGTACGGAAAGGCATCAAAGAGGTTTCTTTTCTTGCTCCTTGTCGATAGTTTTACTGCGATTCTTGCTTATTTGGTGATTGTTGTAGCCCCTGCTCCTGAAGACCTAATCTGATGGTCCAGGTTATGAATGGCAGATGCTGTTCTTGCACGACGAACCAAAGTTTAACACAGTGCGCTTCTGCGACTGGCGAGGAATACTTGATCCTAAGCTAGTTGTAATTTAACTACATGATGCGGCTGGAAACCTAAAAACATTTTATTCAGCTTTTGATTTTCATTGATTTCTAGGGGATGAGACTCTTTGCCGTAGTAAAACTCTTCCTTGCACAGATGAATCTTCGCGGAAGTTTCCTGTGATTTCCAGTTGTTATTCTTGCGCGTCTTTTTATGTGACTTGTAGGGGAGAACTGTTTTGTGTTTCCGCTTTGCTGATGAAGATTCTACACTATTGGATAACAAATTAGTATCAGCTGCCCACACTCAATTTGTTAATTAATTATTTGCCTTCACAACTTTAAAGTGTGTCTCAGCACTGCAATTTTTTTTCAGACGTGCCGGTAACGAAGGTGATTCATTGATGGTCAAAATTATTGTGCCCATTAGTCACGATAACAGAGGATGACTTCAATCAAAGGACGTGTATATAGTGTAACAGGTAGACTAGTGTATAGGGGAAGAGTTTGGTAGAGCACGAAATGAAGAGCAGAATGTATCCAGTAGAGATACATTCACGAAATAGGAGGACAAACTGGCAGAACGATTTACAATGATTTTACACACTATCTTGTGTGACGGACAACTGCAGCCATAAATAGATATCTTGAATAATAACCGCTTGACTTCTCTTCTAAAAAATTATTTGACAGCCTGTTTCGTAGCTTAGAAGCCAAAACATCAGGTTAGATCTGTTTTGATGGATTGTAACCCTCGAATCAACGGCAAACCAGTCACGTTCAGCTTACTGTCCTCCTTTCCGGATTCATGGTAGGCGCTCTTTTTGACTGGGTGTCCCAACACAGTATTGGTTTCATGTCACTTTAGGTTGGGCACATATTTCTTGACCGTTCTTATTGTTTCTAAAAATTTCTTAGGCGCGCTTTCTGGTTACCTGACGAATCGCTAATTGCATTGTTTTTATTGATAGACAAGGATTGTTCGATCCTGTCCATGTCGCAAATTTAGTGTCGTGATTTAATATATAAGGAAGTTGCTCTATTTCCCTCTGTTCGTTGTAGCTATAATGTGCCACAATTGAAGCGAACACTTTTTCTGATTTAACATACCTAACCTCTTGATGTGGCTTCTAAGTTACAAAACCGGTCTTTAAAAAAATTATTAACTAGAGCAGCCAAGCGGTTATAATTCGAGACGAATAACCAATGAGGTGTTTTACGTTAACGTGTGTAGAACCTCCACTGTACAGTAGTGGGAAAGAGATACAGAAGCGCTGAATTGTTCCGGAACTACGATCCCTACGCGTAAGAGGAAACCATCGTGTTCTTGTTCCTGACTTCCTTTTAAACGGCCGCAGAATGAGGACTGTGGAGGTACCCGGCGCGCCGCGGCGCGAGTAAAAGTGGTTACCCGACCCCGAAAGAAGATTAATGACCCACAGAGAGAAGGAGAGAGAGAGACAGAGAGCAAGAGGGGGGGGGGGGGGGAGAGAGAGAGAGAGAGAGAGAGAGAGAGAGCAGCTAGCGCCGGGAGATCGCCGCCTCGGGATAAACTTTATCTTCATTTGCAGGCGCCGGCAGAGGCACCCGAAACAGCCGAGACGCGTGTCGTCCCGTGGATAAATGATGCCATCTCCCGCGGGAACCAAAAGCTGCAGGCGATCTGCGATTCCCCGCCCGATATCCGTTCCCTCCATTTTCACTCAGACAGCGTGTCCGACAACCTTCCCTTCCGGTGCTCACGTAATCATTGCTGTGGCGCTTAATTAAGAGAAATGCAACGTACCCCAATCATGAGAGATGAATCTGCTGTGTCCTTCGGAGTCTCAAAGAAGGAAAAGCGACTGGTCTTGATGACATGCTATAACGTTGTTGAAAAATTGTGGTAATAACAGGAACGACCAATTATTCAGTGTAATAAATGACTGCTACGAAAGAGAACACCTCTCACACGATAGAACCGTTACCATTACTAGAACAAAAAGACAGTTGATTACTCCAATTACAGAATATTATCACTCTTAACACATGCCTCCTAAGTGCTCATTAATATACCCGATGGTTATAATTAAAGTGCAGCTGCTCACGGGGCTGTAGTTATCGCATGGCAACGAAAGTTGGTAGCTACTCCAATGCGTTAATGGGGAACCGATTTAGACTGGAAAAAAATTAGTTCCAGTTTTAGCCACCAGGTGCAAATCTGGCGCTGTACAGCACCTCATCGACTTCCGGTGTTCATATAGAACAAATTGTGCAAGAGGCTGTTAAAAATTAAATCAACATTACGTCTTTCTCACTTTCTGCCCACGTTCCGTTCCTAATTCATATATACCGAAACATTTCTATATGTATAGAATGAAATTTTCACTCTACAGCGGAGTGTGCGCTGATATGAAACTTCCTGGCAGATTAAAACTGTGTGCCGGACCGAGACTCGAGCTCGGGACCTTTGCCTTTCGCGGGCAAGTCCTCTACCGACTGACTCACTACGACTCACGCCCCGTTCTCACAGCTTTAATTCCGCCAATACCTCGTCTCCTACCTTCCAAACTTCACAGAAGCTCTCCTGCGAACCTTGCAGAACTAGCACTCCTGGAAGAAAGGATATTGCGGAGACATGGCTTAGCCACAGCGTTAGGGTTGTTTCTAGAATGAAATTTTTGCTCTACAGCGGAGTGTGCGCTGATATGAAACTTACTGGCAGATAAAAACTGTGTGCCGGACCGAGACTTTCTTCCAGGAGTGCTAGTTCTGCAAGGTTCGCAGGAGAGCTTTTGTGAAGTTTGGAAGGTAGGAGACGAGGTACTGGCGGAATTGAAGCTGTGAGGACGGGACGTGAGTCGTGCTTGAGTAGCTCAGTCGGTAGAGCACTTGCCCGCGAAAGGCAAAGGTCCCGAGTTCGAGTCTCGGTCCATTTCTATATGTCTTTCTTGCATTCACAGCTCCATATTTGTACCAGGAGGATAAAACTGGAACTTGTTTTTTGCCAGCGTAAATCGACTCCACATTAACGCCTTAGAATATTACTACGCTTCGCTACCATACGATAATTACAGCCCACACTGGCTTCTGTGAGTAGCTATACATTAATTAATACACCTGGTAGTTACGAGTGGGATAAAAGTAAAGGCGTGTAAGTGCGTTGAAGACCAATTTATATTAGAGAAGGCAGGGGAAGAAGAGAAGCACTTTTGACTTTGCGTATGTTATTGGAGTGAAGGATGGATATGAACAGATACTTATCTTACCTTCACTGAGGTAGAAAAATCTTTTGACAGTGTGAACAGGAAGCTACTCTTTAGAACTACGTAGAGACAAAGCACAAAAATAAAGGTCAATAAAGTAGAGGAAGAGGCCAATATTAGAAAAGGTGTTAGACAAAGATCTCCCCTATGAATGTGTTCATTGCGATAGCTATTCATGTCATGAAGAAGACAGAAGGAACGAAGACGAAAGGTGAAAGGATACACTGCATCAGATTGTCTGATGACGTTATAAGAGCAGTCCGAAAAATTCTGAAAGCTGTATCAGATACTCTTAAGGTATGGAAATTAAAAAGGACAAGTGGAAAATGAAACGAATATAAGTACAGTAAAATATGAAAGAAGTTAAAAACAATATAAAATTGATGAAGTTAGAACTAATCAGGTGAAATAGCTTTTCATCTTGGTAGTATACTCATGGAACAGAATAGCTGCTTAATGAAAGCGAAGAGCATAATTGCATTGGTAAACAGAAAAACATTTATACAGCAAACGTTTGAAACCAAAAAAATCCTTTTCAAAATAATTTTATGAAGTACACTGCTCTACGTAAGTCAAATTTGGAATCTGACTAAACTGTAACGGAATTGACTCGAAGCTGCTGAACAGTGGATGTGAAGGGAAATTACAAGGACAAGAAAGACGGAAAGGTAAAACCAACCTGGAAGATGGAGTACTAAAGATGGAAAAATGTTCCATTGCTATTCAACTATCGTAAATTTTACTACAGCAAATTTTATTCAAAGGAAGATATAATTTATAGGTTTGACCTATAATGATAAGCTTCATACAAAATAGTTACAAAATGAACCTGTTTTATAACCTATAACTACAATTTTACTGCTCAAAATGTTTTTGGTAAAGAAGTCATAATTTGCACTAGTTACAAATTAGTATAACTGTAAGAGTATCGTACACACACAACGAGTAAACAATTTTCTGATTTAGACACTATTATTACAGTCTAAGCAAGATCTAGCTCGTTATTGGACACATGTTGCTTTTTAGCAGGGAATGTCATCGTCGTTCTTCGTTTATTCGAAGGGCAAACTGAGCGAAGTTTTCCCCCTTGAGGTTGCTAAAGGTTCTGCTGCTACTCGGGTGAAGTTATTGAAGTAATTCGCCTATTATGGTAATGTCAAAATCAAACTCAGCTAATTTCAGCAGCAAAAGACGAGGTTAACACTAAATAGGACCAATGTGATACAATCTGACACTTTTATAACTTCGACTGCTTGATTTTCACCTAAGATAAATTCTAAACTATAAAACGGACATGCCGCTTATTACAAAACAGGACACGATTATTAAACTTTTGTAATATTTATGACAAGAGCTCCTCGAGTGTTAGCAATAAATAATTCAGCCATTGTCAACAACTATGTTTGTCATGAAGATACTGAAGAGCACGAACCGGTCAGGTGACTCTCTTAGCGGGATCGGAAAGAGATACCAACAGAATCGTAAATTTTACGATGGTCTACTAAGTTAGGGTTAAGGAAAGTATTGAAGAAAAAAGGGAAAAGTATTAAAGAAAATGGAAAAGAGAAAAATAAAATGTGCCGCACATGTTATCAGACACAACACTCATCATTAATATTCTTGAAAGAAATGAGAAAGACAGGAAGGTGACGGCATGGGAAGAAATTTTGGACATCGAAAAGAGGATAGACTGTGACAGTTATACGAAACTGAATCGAACGTCCAACGACAAAAGAGAGTGGTTGCATCGAAAAGGCATTAGCCTTTGGAGAATGTGTGGTCGTAATACTAGTCACTCTCGTAAGAGACAGCTGCAGATGGTGTAGGACTGAACTTGTGTCAGGCGGTGATGACACCACCCCATTCTCCCTGTTGCTGACGTTGATCTTGGCAGTGAAGTGGTGCTATGTACCAGTCAGTTGCAAGGAACCATTACAGTAAGATGTAGAGACGTGACGCAATGGCTGAAAGCAGGTAATGTGTTGGAGATGCCCATCAACTCAAGATCAACGACCTTGCCGTTCTTGTTGATGTATTAATGTCGACTGTCGAGCGTGTCTTTATGGAATGGTGTACTCCTCGTAGACATGTAACACGTTGTAAGAACAGCACTCGTTTGAGGAACCTAACCGACAGGGACCAGACTCGAGTGTCGTCCTTTGTCAACATCAGCCGGTTTCAAAACCGACAGAAATTGCTATTACCAGTGAATGAAGTTCATGTAAACCAGAATCAGAGCGAACATTGCGAACTAAATTGCATCCAGTGGCCATAAGGGGTCTAATACGTCTCACAAGGACATTTTAAGCTGGACACCTTGTATGAGCCAAACATCATAGAAGGTGGTCAGCGCGTGACTCGTCTAGTGAGGTCCAAATAGTCACAATTTTTCGTACCATGGCTTAGGCCGAAGCATTCAGGTTACCATGGACGTGAAGCCGGATATTTATATCAACATTCTCGGTGCCCCAGTGTTCTTCCTTTTTCTACATTTTCATCATGACTGTCCTCTGGAAACACCTATTTTCCATCATGACACCGTATGTATTCACATATGTGTTCTAGTTCTTGGTTTGACAAGCAACTAGTCACCCAGTTCCACATCGATGTCCCTTTAAATCATCATGTCGCAGTCCAAAATAGTTTCCAGCTATTTGGAACAACAGGCGAAACGGTAGAATTAACATCCTGACCAATTCATAGCTCAATGTAGTCTAATGTGTGAGAGCGTGTCTTGAATCCAATAGTCTTAACTATTTGTTGGAGATAGTGTAGTCTACCTTCCTCGGCAGTTTTCACATACTACAGTTTTCAGCAATCTTCTGTAGCACCATATTTCAAATGCTTCGATTTTTTCAGTTCCGGTTTTGCCACAGTCCATCTATCACTCTGTCACGTACTCTGCTCTAGATGTACATTTTCAAAAACTTCTTGCTCAGATTACTAGGAGATTTCTTTGGGACAAGGAATACCCTCTTCCCCTTTGTAAGGCTGCTTTTTATGCCTTCCTTACTTCGTCCGTCAGATGTCAGTTTGCTTCGAAGGTGGCAGAATTTCTTGACTTCGTATACTTCGTGATCATCAATTTTGATCTTAAGTTTACCGCTAATCGCATTTCCGTTGCTCTTCATTACTTTCGTCTTTCCTTTATTTACTCTGTAACTTTTTTCTCTGAGAGTAGCAATGTCCTCAGCGATCTTATCGTTGTCTAATTTTATTCTCACTACTGAACCTTTCTTTTATTTCTCATGAACAGCACGGTCAAAAGACTGCATTCTGTCTTACATCATTGTTAATCGGAGTACCTCATTCTTCGTCTTCCCCTCGTATTGCTCCCTCTTGTGTCCTGCACATACTGTATATTACCCGTCTTTCCATACAGTTTACACGTACCTTCCTGACAACTATGAACATCTTGAAATATTTTACAATGTCGAACGATGTTTTAGATGGCAAATTCTATGTACCTATCTTGATTTTTCTTCGTAAGTCTTGGTTCGATTATGAAATGGAATGACAGATCTGTCTCTCTGATGCCTTCATTTTCCTAAAGCCAAATTGGTAGTCCTCTAACAGGTCCTAAAGTTTCTTTTCCACTCTTCTGTGTATTATTCTCGTTTAGCAACTGGGATGCATGAGCTGATAAGCTGATTGCTCTGTTGTTATCGCACTGTTCTTCCCTTGCATTATTCGGAATTTTGCTAACGATCGATAGTCTGATAATATTTCTCCAGTCTCATTCCAAACGCCAGAGTCGTTGCTGCCACTTTCCACAAAGATTTTAGAAATGCACCAAGAATGTTAATAAGTTACTTGTTTCATAGATCAAATTCACGATAAATCAAACAAGGAATACTTATTGTACAGCTAAATAAAAGAATAGCAACATTTATGTAGCTGCATACTGGCCATTTACAAGCTTTTACTTTTTTAATTATTAACTGTAGTTAACAATTTCTCAGTGGTGTAGTAGGAGTTGTTAAGCAAAAGCTAGTTAATCTACATATGAAAACGTTTCTGCTGTATTTATTATTTCCGTGGGTTGATTGCACAATAGTTTTATAGCTGCTTGTTTCAACCCCATCCGTGTTAAAGTTCGATTCATTTATGATTACCGCAGATCATTTTTCCTTGTAGTGTTACCTATCCCTTCTGCCTTATTTTATTGCAAATTTTCCAAAGCTTTGATAAATTTTTACTCTAATACTGGATCCCATATGTCTTCCATAGCCTCAATGTACTCTTTCCACTTATCCACTCACTCCTCTGCGTTTAAGAGTGGAATTCTCATTTCACTCTTAATGTTATTTTGACTTGCGAATCAGTACTCCCGATGAAGATTTCTTTTTCGTTTTCTTCACATTTCTCCTGCAGCCATTTCGCCTTTACTACCATGCCCTTTCTATTTATGTTTTCCTAAATAAATTATATTGCTGTATTTGTGTATTTTCCTGAACTTTGTTGTATTCCCTTTTATTCGTCGACCAGTTGAAATATATCTTCTGCTGAAACTTCCTGGCAGATTAAAACTGTGTGCCGGACCGATACACGAACTCTGCGAACCGTCAGTATGCAGGTAAGTGATCGTCTATCCCTTGACCCACACAACTGGGTCACTCCAGTCCGGGGCAACGCGGAGGTAATGGCCAACAAACTGTCGACCCAGTTTCCAGACTTCATCGATGGCAGCGCAACACAGGGGGTGGACGCCGTCAAATTGTAGAAAGCGGAGTGTCCCACAAACCGATTGCGTAAAGACGTTGATTTGTGGCGAAATCTCCGCACGCAACATGATACCTTGTTGTTGGAGGAAAGGAAAGGCTGGTGGACATGACGCCAAGCCGTGGACCACCCCGTCGATGGATTTTTGAGTCAGATGTTGTTGCCCGATATGCAGAAAAGTTGTGTGGCACCTTGTAAAGTAATTTCTATACGAGATCACAGAGGAATATGCCGAATGGCAATTTGTTCCAGCTATAATACCTTTTTTTATACAGATTCCGTGAATTAGAACACTGGCTACGTGAGATCTAGCTCATCTCATAATGTTGGCTTTATATCGTGCACAGTTTGAGTTGTCTCACCATGGCGTCAACTAGACAAATGTTGCACTAATGGTTTGCGTATGTTCTTTGTCAGCCACCTTCTATAAATTTGTTATTGGCTAAGCTTTTATGACCGTGAAACGAACAATGCAATTTATACATGTTATTCTGTGACAACTTTCCTTATTATACCATCGTGACGTCTACTCACGGTGTATCTGTACAAACAGGTATTTAGGGTGGTCAAGAAAAATATATATATAACAGTATACTCACTATAAAATATTACACATTCACTATAACATAAATGCAAGAAAAATCCTAGTTTTAGAGAACGTAACAGCTTCCTGTACAGAAACCAAAGTCTTGGATGCATCCATCCTTGAGCAACAATGTTGTCCGTGTATTTCATAATAATTAACAGTCTACCTCTCATTTCCGATTACTTCCCAAATTACTCTCTTGCAGTACACATCCCCACATGTATTATTTAAAGGTTTTATGTCGTGGGCGACAGTCACTAGTCAGAACAGCGACGCCAAAATCACGAACACCGCCTTAGAGCAACGCCATCGATAGGGTGAATGGGTGTCTTTCCCTGACAGTAAGGAATATTTGTATTGGTAGAAATATTTTTCCATAGTTATCCTTATTATTTCCCTTGCCATCAGCTCTCCATACCCACTCTCACTCCTAAATGTGCTAAGGTGTTTCATATACTTGAATGCATGGTGTCCGTTCCTTCGAAAGAACGGCGTTACCACAACTGCACGGACTATCTCGGTACGCCTCACGGCCGATTCACACCCCCACCGAGCGCCACCTCTCTGCAGTCTTTAGAAGGAACAGGCACCATACATTCAAATAATTGATAAGCCTGGCTGGGCAATAGATCCACATTTTTTTCTGTGCGAATCCACAAAATACGTCCTATCTCCTGTGGGGATCTCTAAGTAGAGTACAGGAGTATAATGGACAGGGACTGGATTTATTCACATGTGTACCACGGGCAGTCGAAATTGTTCGAATCGCTCTTACTTTATAAGAAAAAACACACACACACACACACACACATGCGCGTGCAAAGGCACATCCTTTACTAAACATATAGATTAAATTACTGAGACTATTTATTTATACTTTTTTCCTTGTTACTTACATTTTTTGTTTATGTGCAAAAAAGAAGAGTGTGGAAGGTACAATTGAATGCAGAATGTTGTTTACAAAATCTCCTGTCACCATCTATCCATCCATCAATCATCATACGTTACAAAATAGAAACAAACACCAGATGGCAATAACAAGTTAAAATGGATGAAGCTCAAATACGTAGAAAATCTAAAAATACATAAAAAATAACATGATTGACAGACATAATATACCGTTAAAAGAATTCTGGTACAATTATCAGTGCCACGTTATGATTTTTATGTTTTCTTGGTTTTTATATTTTTTTATTTATTCTTAGATTTTTATCTGTTCTAAGATGTCCTGTATATTTGGCATCCAGCCATCTGAATTTATTATTGTCACATTAGTGTTTCTTTTTTTTTCAATTCTTAAACATATCCGAAAATGTGATACTGGACTCGGTTTTCATGCATTGCAGAGATGCAGTTGTTTTGTAAATGACTGAATAAATTAATAGTAAATTAAATGTATGGTGCTAATGGAAAAATTTTGATAAGGTCTCGTCACGATACTTGAGGATGACTGGTTTATTCATGATGCCGTATTCTCTATGTCTCTTGCCCCTTTGTGTACCTAGGAAAATGAAACGGTTCTTATTATGTTTAATCTATTAGTAATATATAACATGTAATGGTTCTATTTATGACCCTAAATTGCTAAGCAGTTCTTTCAGAAACGTAATACTAGAATTGTCAGGGATTTTTTTACACGCCCTAGAGGCGTAATGATGCTATTAAGACACTCATGTATACTGTAAGGAACCGTCTCCCTACAACATTTTTCTCAAAGACAGAAACGTTACATGTATTGAAGATGATGACCTCATGTCGTGTTGTTAACATAACTTTAAACGAAAATCTAGAACAGGTGTAACGACAGTTTGGAGCTGTCATGGATGCCGTATCAAAATGCACTTAAAATATATAGGGCTATTACAAATGATTGAAGTGATTTCATAAATTCACTGTAGCTCCATTCATTGACATATGGTCACGACACACTACATATACGTAGAAAAACTCATAAAGTTTTGTTCGGCTGAAGCCGCACTTCAGGTTTCTGCCGCCAGAGCGCTCGACAGCGCAGTGAGACAAAATGGCGACAGGAGCCGAGAAAGCGTATGTCGTGCTTGAAATGCACTCACATCAGTCAGTCATAACAGTGCAACGACACTTCAGGACGAAGTTCAACAAAGATCCACCACCTGCTAACTCCATTCGGCGATGGTATGCGCAGTTTAAAGCTTATGGATGGCTCTGTAAGGGGAAATCAACGGGTCGGCCTGCAGTGAGCGAAGAAACGGTTGAACGCGTGCGGGCAAGTTTCACGCGTATCCCGCGAAAGTCGACGAATAAAGCAAGCAGGCAGCTAAACGTACTACAGCCGACGGTTTGGAAAATCTTACGGAAAAGGCTGAAGCAGAAGCCTTAGCGTTTACAATTGCTACAAGCCCTGACACCCGATGACAAAGTCAAACGCTTTGAATCGGCGCGGTTGCAACAGCTCATGGAAGGGGATGCGTTCAGTGCGAAACTTGTTTTCAGTGATGAAGCAACATTTTTTCTTAATGGTGAAGTGAACAGACACAATGTGCGAATCTGGGCGGTAGAGAATCCTCACGCATTCGTGCAACAAATTCGCAATTCACCGAAAGTTAACGCGTTTTGTGCAATCTCACGGTTTAAAGATTGCGGCCCCTTTTTCTTCTGCGAAAAAAAACGTTACAGGACACGTGTATCTGGACATGCTGGAAAATTAGCTCGTGCCACAACTGGAGACCAACAGCGCCGACTTCATCTTTCAACAGGATGGTGCTTCACCGCACTTCCATCATGATGTTCTGCGTTTCTTAAACAGAAGATTGTAAAACCGATGGATCGGTCGTGGTGGAGATCATGATCAGCAATTCATGTCATGGCCTCCACGCTCTCCCGACTTAACCCCGTGCGATTTCTTTCTGTGGGATTATGTGAAAGATTCAGTGTGTGAACCTCCTCTACCAAGAAACGTGCCAGAACTGCGAGCTCGCATCAACGATGCTTTCGAACTCATTGATGGGGACATGTTGCGCCGAGTGTGGGAGGAACTTGATTATCGGCTTGATGTCTGCCGAATCACTAAGGGGGCACATATCGAACATTTGTGAATGCCTAAAAAAACTTTTTGAGTTTTTGTATGTGTGTGCAAAGCATTGTGAAAATATCTCAAATAATAAAGTTATTGTAGAGCTGTGAAATCGCTTCAATCATTTGTAATAACCCTGTATATAAATCTGGGAAAAACGTATGTAGTTGCAGAAATGCAAGGTGTGACGAAAAGACGAGTAAATACTGGATTAAATGGTGCTTCAGGCGTAAAACGTTACGTGCATACAGAGTTTTCTGTTGGCGTGGCATTCTAGCAGAAGCTATTGGCAGGTGAGTAATTTTGATGAAAGACAGCCATTTCGACGGATGGAATTTAGTTCGTTGTTGATTTATAATCGATGAAAATACTTCTATTCGCAGATCTATCACCAACTAGGATGTCTTGAATCGCTGACGCAATGAATTTCCGTGCTCTGATGAGACGTAACGTTTCATTAGTGATGGTCATACGCTGAGTTGATTATGATAAACTGAGACTGTGTTTGAATTCGGAAAGAAATTAGTTGAGTGTGAGTCAACTAGACGCGTTTAAAAACTTTTTTGCATGAGTCGTTAGAGATCCTGGTAAGTGAATCCACCTCGGCTTCTAAAATACTTTACTTCTCTTAAAAAACACAGCCAGGGCATTTTCAAGTGTCGAGTGTCGCAATAAGAGTCCAGTTAAGACGCGAATGATATTCAATAGTGATGTGAAGTGCCGAACGCTGACTTAATGGTCGGCCGGACACTGTGGCCGAGAGGTTCTAGGCACTTCAGTCCGTAACCGTGAGCCTGTTACCGTCGCAGGTTCGAATCCTGCCTCGGGCGTGGATGTGTGTCATATCCTTAGGTTAGTTAGTTTTAAGTAGTTCTAGGTCTAGGGGACTGATGACCTCAGATGTTAAGTCCCATAGTGGTTAGAGCCATTTGAACCATTTGAACTTAATCGTTTGTTACAGACAGCTATCGAAAGCAAATGGTTCAAAGTTTTGTTTTCTATCGCTATTATATTGCGCATGTGTCTTTACAAATGATTATTTTTTTCGATCGTTCATGCTCATCTTCGGCACAGAAAACTGTTTGAAACATTTATTATGTTATTCCAAATCGCAAATGTTTTAAATATTTCCTATTTCTCACTTTTCATTTGTACAACAGTTCGTTCAAAAATTTTGTGTGGAGCGTGGTTGTTGATCTATGTACAGACAACGGATGAAGAGAAGAACTGACGAATGAGGTGGGATACATGGAGAGAATGAACTGGGCCCTGTGTTCCCATTCTCAGTTCACGCCACAGTTTCGTTGAATCTTGGGCGTGAGTGTGATATTTGATACACTCACGCAATTCATATTTTGTCGATATCTGGATGTCGGGTGAGAACCATGATGCATTGTGTTCTTCTGTACATTGAATTTACCCATTTGACCTTTTAATTTTTTCATTATTTCTTAACTAACTGCATTTTAGACAGTTGTTATCATGTCATCAGCATCTGTGGAAGGAAGCTGAAGTACTGTCAAATCTCGAGCAGGTGACAAGCTGTTGGTCATCCAGGCATCACCACAGAAAGTGCAGATTCGAGACTCGCCCCTTACGTAAAGGAGGATAAGCGATATAGGGGAGATCTGACGACTGAGTACAATCGCGCTTCCGGCTCAGTTGTTTCAGTTAAAACAATTCATTCTACATTGTTGAATATGGCACTCCTACGTCATCGTAAGTTACCGTTGCAGTTGGCACGAGATCAACTGGACCATGGATCAATGGAAACATGACAACTGAATGACTCATATTACTTGTTACACTAGGCAGCGAACGGATCCGCCATCATCCCGGCGTATGGTTATCGAAACATAAACCACGACCATGGACACAGAGTGATGGACGCAGTATTATGCTGTGTGGGACATTCGCCTGAACGTCCACGGGAACAGTGTTAATGATCGAAGGTATCATGCCAGCTGAAGCCTGCACAAACATTATCGAGTACCACCTGGATTCCCTCGTGTTTGATACCTTACCCGACGAGGTGACATCTTCCAGCAGTGTAACTATCCTTGTCACAAGACCAGAATCGTGCTACAGTGACTGACAAGCACGGGGGCGCACTCATTCTGATGTCTGGTCCGCCAAATTTGTCTGATCTGTACCCGACGTAACACATCCGGGAGACTAGCGAGCGCCAGTTCCACACTCACAGACCACCGTAACTTACGTGGTATAGCTCCAGAAAGTTGCCAACGGATTTTTGAAACCAGAATCGTTGCTGCAATGCGTTTCAAAGGTCGACCAACACACTACGAAGATTATGGTTATAATGATTTGTTTTATCAGTGTAACTATTCGCAACTACGTAATCGTGTTGGAAAGTGCATGATGGGAAAATGTGGGAGGAATTCTGACTTTTTAAATGCCAACCCATCACCTGTGACTAGACTATGTATTGCAGAACGCGATCCACTGTCCGCCTCGGCATTCATTCTGACGCAATAAATAAATGTCGTGCGGCTAAGGCCTCCCGTCGGCAAGGCGGTCGCCTGTTGTAAGTCTTTTTTATTTGACGCCGCTTCGGCGACTTGTGTGTTGATGAGAATGAGACGGTGATGAATACAACACAACGCCCCGTCGTCCCCGAGCGGAGAGAAAACCTGGCCCAGCCGGGAATGCCCCCCCCCCCCCCCCCCCTTCCCTCGCTGGGCACGCTGCCTCGCTGACCACTCTGCTGTGATGGCGGACGGCTGAGTCACCTGAAAACTCTGTGATCTATGAAGGAAATAAAGAATTTCGCAAGTCGATTTGGTTTCCTTTAGCAGGATTTTCACTCACCATTAAAGCTTTCAAACCGTGAAACTGACTCATTCCCATCTTGCAATCTGTTAAAATTCAGAAAGGTGGATAACTCTAGTGTAAACAAAGCTTGGTAAAAGAGGAGCAGTCATCAGTATGTGAGAAAAGAGACTACTGTGCTTCAATTGTTTGTGAAGATATGTAATTACTTCCCTGTTTGTTTACAGTTTACTTCCTTGCGTGATACTTCTTTCTTTCATATTGTAATATGCAATTTCATGCTTTTACACTACACATTTCACTACCCCACTTCATTCTGTGATTGTAGACCGATATATGCATCATTCATAATGAGAAATATTGTTTGTGTTCTGCTATGAAATGTGTCCGAAATATTTTGGTTAAAAATTATACTGACGCTAAAGGATTCTGAAGGAGATAAGGAGCTAGTGGTTGCAAATTTCTGTTTAAGGCGGTAACGAGGTCTTCAAACAGCAATGCGTGTGACTCGCGACTTAAAAAGTACATATGTTTTCATAACCAACAGCTCCCAGCTACCTTGAAGATGGCAACGCTACATTGAAAAACTGCACACATTCGACTGATATGTGTCATCTGAAGACATTGTCTGTAAATGAGTCCGTGATAATGTTGTGTCACTTTATTTGTGAATGTACGTCTTGATCACATAAACTGCACATTTCACAATTACCGGTTTCAGCCATTGTCACCTCCACATTACAAAAATATTCTGATGCAGGCATTAATGTCAAAATCTTACTATGTACCTAGATACATTATATAGATTTTGACTTTGAAGCCTACATCCGAATATTTTTATGATTTGAAGATGGAAATGCCCGAAATCGGTAATTGTGAGAAGAACAGTTTATGTGATCAATGCAAATATAGTGACTGATGTGTATCCAGAGTCTAAAATTCTACTTGTCGAATACAGAGTTATCCTAGTTACTGAAAATTTGAGACTTTCTTGCAATATATGTTGCTGCTTGATGTATACAGAAAAGTTTTGCAAAAGAAGTCACCCTAATTAGAATAAATTTATCGCTACAGATATTTACGAAGAAGTAAGTCGATGAATATGAGTGGCCGTAAGTCACCACAAAGAATTATTTGAAAAGTAAAATTTGTATAGATGGCGTTGTACGGTGTGGGAAAAAGTTCATCAGCAAGCATCTGTGAAATTACGCATGAAATGTAAGCTTCGAAGAATACAGCCTGGAAGTACTAGCGCGACAAAAATTTCTACACTACCGTAAACAATGTGTTTAAATATAGAGGCGAAATAGCTTGAGCCCTGAGATGCATAAAGACTGGAGCTCAGTTGTTACTAAAAGCTGTAAGTAGCTTATATCAATAAAAAACTAAATTTTGGGTCTGTTAGTTTCTCATTTAAAGTACTCAGCGTAGGATCCTCTACTCTCCGTATAACCTGGGCATCGCAGTTTCGAAATAATGGTACATAAATGTTCGCAACAACACAAATTGAAAGGAACAGAGGTACAGTACTGTCTGCGTAATTTTATCCTTGTTTTTTGGCCTATGTAACCATTTTACATTGTTTGTGCTTTTGTCCTGCCAGCACTACTTCATATTATTTGCAACAATCAGTTGACTCGTAGTGATTTGATTCCAAACAATCTAAGAAGGGAAACTCCCCATCGCAGCACCCCACTCAGATTTAGTTATAAGTTGGCACTGTGGATAGGCCTTGAAACACTGAACACAGATCAATCGAGAAAACAGAAAGAAGTTGTGTGGAACTATGAAAAAATAAGCAAAATATACAAACTGAGTAGTCCATGTGCAAGATAGGTAATATCAGTGATAGTGGTAGCTCAAGAGCGCCGTGGTCCTGTGGTTAGCGTGAGCAGCTGCGGAGCGAGTGGTCCGTGGTTCAAGTCCTACCTCGAGCGAAAAGTTTAATTTTTTATTTTCAGACGATTATTATCTGTCAGTCCGTCCATCCGAACAGTGACGTCAATGAACGAACGGACAGATCATAGCTTTACGAAAATTAAAAATGTAAACTTTACACTCGAGCGAAGACTCGAACCAAGGACCTCTCGTTCCACAGCTGCTCACGCTAACCACGGGACCACGGCGCTCCTGTGGTCACACTCTCCTTGACATCCGCCTGTCTTCCACATGGACTACTCAGTCTGTATTTTTGCTTATTTTTTCATAGTTCCACACAACTTATTCCTGTTTTCTCGATTGATCTGTGTTAAGTGTTTCAAGGCCTATCGACTGTGCCAACTTATAACTAAATCTGGGGGGGGGGGTGCGATGGGGAGGTTCCCTTGTAAGCAGCGTGACGTAGTAGATTTCGGGCAAAACAGAAATCCCCTTCAGCCGGACGGCATAGCGACCTACGATGATGGTTGGTCACCCACCAGTCTTACTCCATCAGATTTACAGACAACGATGGTACCTTCACAGTTCGCATAACCGCGAGATGCACTTACTCATTTAACAACCGCGCTTCGAAGGAGCTACGAACGCTCTTGCAGGTGAATCTGAAAGACTGCTAATCCCTGCTGCAGGATTCTGTCTGCCACTATTGAGCAATAGCAAGCTAATCCATATCTTCAGAGTCACTAATCTTTTGAACAAAAATCTCCTGAAGTCCTTCTGTGTGAACCTGCATAGTGCTGGACAACTGGACAGATGTGAAATAAATACTTTTTAGGCAGATTTCAGTGAAGAATTCCACGCGTTTGTCCGTAAAGCAATAATTTCAACGGGATGCGATATGAGTCGTTTCCTACATCTCATTTCCTGATGATCATAATCTACACTACATCTTGATCCAAAGATACATACGCGATCCACAAGCAATTGTACAGCTCGGCAGGGAGTACTGTGTTGTGTGCAGTGAAGGGAAAATGATTGCCTGTTTTAATAAGCACCCTAAATTTACTACTATAATCGTTACGTGACACTGGCAGTAAAACTGTTGGAAAGCCTCTAATTTTAACTACAAGGGCTATTTTTAAAACTATTTTTGTTTCATCTCTGAGGCTGCCATACGACCTATATCGACCCTTCCCGACATTTAACACGGCGCTTTTGATTTTTTCGTTTTCCTTTAAGCTGACTTAACGACGCCTAATACCGCAGCGATAATGGTTTATCTCGTAGAGTCCCCCGAAAAATTATGTTTTCCATTCGCATTTCTTCCTACTACAGGTTTCACATCAAATTTCCGTTTCGTAGCATTAGCTACAGATTTTTAAACGAGGTGAAAAGTTTATTATTAATGCTATAAACTGATACTATTGGGTTTGTCCCCTGCACATCCATACTATTTTGTATCTACATCATTTGGGGAAAGCTGTCATTCAGTACGTAACGTGGAAATTATTCCTCTTATTTTAATTCGTGGCTGTAATTTTCAGCAGCTGTAGTATTATGTTTGCAGGAAATATTTCAGACATCAGTTGCAAATAAATTTTTTACTATCTTTACCGGTATCGACAAATTAATTTACAATACGTAAATTTCTGAACATTCCATGACATCCTTCTACGAAGAACAGTCTACCAAACTGAGCTTCTGAAGATGATAAATTAATATGTCGAAATGGGAAAGATAATAAAAAAATTTATTTGCAGTTGATAACTAAAATTCTTCCTGAAAAATTATTTCCCTTTCTGCATTTAATTACACTCATCTGACGACGAAAATTTGCTTCAGATAAGGGGATAGTGACAGAATAACTTTAAATTAATGAGATATTGGAGAGCCCGTATTGTTGAGAAGAACAAGGCACGTTATTTTTAATACAGGCGTTGTAATATCTTAATAATCCGCCGATACCACGCAGCGACTTGCAATTAAAATATCCCCCCCTCCCTCCTGTACGGAAATTACGTAATGTGTGTACGAATACGAGTTGTGAGGCAGGAAGGAGGATATATGGAGGTCTGGGTCTGGCGGTGTGTCGTGCACAGATAGCCGATAGGCCAAGCGGCGAAGGCGACCGGGAAATCCATGTTCGAGTCCCGATCAGGGACAAATTTCCATTGTAGTCATTCACTTATACAGCTTATGGTTGTTCGCATTCGCACCTGCGAATACATTTCATGATTTTGTCCGTATCATATCAATCGTCAAGGGAAGTGTAGAGTACTTTCGTATGTTGAACATTCGCTGTGCAGTATAACTTAATGGATTCTGTTGGTCATTCTTCTGGTCGCTCACATATTTGAGGAGAAATTTCATACGATTGTTCTTCAATATCAGTAGGCAGTTTGATGCAAACTAGGTAAACGGAATATACCTGTCGACATATTTCAGTGGTTTGGAAGATACCTCTTACAAACAGGTAAACTGTGATTCACACCAGCGTCCTTCCGAGAATATAGACAAATTGACCTGATATCATTTAACTGCAAATGGGCGATCTGACCCTAGAACCATTGACACCTAGAATATAGGTGGAATGCAAATGTAGCCGTGGTGTAGGGACTTAACGAACCGAAAGAATCATAGACTGACTCATCCGTTACGAGACGATTTCAGAAGCCTCTTTCCATTAATTCTTGATTGATTTTGAGAGGTCCGGAGGAAGATGGAGAAGACTAAAGGAAGAGAAGCATGGTTAGCATTGGGTTTATTCAGCACGCGAACAGAAGTAACATGCTAAACATATTGTAGTAGGATTAGATTAGATTAGTACTTGTTTCATAGATCGTGAATACGACACTTCGTAATGATGTGGAACGTGCCAGGTTAATAAAAGGTGTCTATACAAGATATTACATTACACAAAATATTACACGACATTTAATATTTATAATATTTTTTTTACATTACACAAAATATTACACGACATTTAATATTTATAATATTTTTTTTTTTGGGGGGGGGGGGGGGGGGGGGGGGGAGCGGGTTGAGGAAGTTACCCACTTACTATATCCAAAAATTCATCTAATAAGTAGAAGGAGTTGCCATTAAGAAATTCTTTTAATTTCCTTTTAAATGCTATATGGCTATCTGTCAGACTTTTGATGCTATTAGGTAAGTGACCAAAGACTTTTGTGGCAGCATAATTTACCCCCTCCTGAGCCAAAGTTAGATTTAACCTTGAGTAGTGAAGCTCATCCTTTCTCCTAGTGTTGTAGCCATGTACACTGCTATTACTTTTGAATTCGTTCTGATTGTTAATAACAAATTTCATAAGTGAATATATATATATATATATATATATATATATATATATATATATATATATATATATATATACTCCTGGAAATTGAAATAAGAACACCGTGAATTCATTGTCCCAGGAAGGGGAAACTTTATTGACACATTCCTGGGGTCAGATACATCACATGATCACACTGACAGAACCACAGGCACATAGACACAGGCAACAGAGCATGCACAATGTCGGCACTAGTACAGTGTATATCCACCTTTCGCAGCAATGCAGGCTGCTATTCTCCCATGGAGACGATCGTAGAGATGCTGGATGTAGTCCTGTGGAACGGCTTGCCATGCCATTTCCACCTGGCGCCTCAGTTGGACCAGCGTTTGTGCTGGACGTGCAGACCGCGTGAGACGACGCTTCATCCAGTCCCAAACATGCTCAATGGGGGACAGATCCGGAGATCTTGCTGGCCAGGGTAGTTGACTTACACCTTCTAGAGCACGTTGGGTGGCACGGGATACATGCGGACGTGCATTGTCCTGTTGGAACAGCAAGTTCCCTTGCCGGTCTAGGAATGGTAGAACGATGGGTTCGATGACGGTTTGGATGTACCGTGCACTATTCCGTGTCCCCTCGACGATCACCAGTGGTGTACGGCCAGTGTAGGAGATCGCTCCCCACGCCATGATGCCGGGTGTTGGCCCTGTGTGCCTCGGTCGTATGCAGTCCTGATTGTGGCGCTCACCTGCACGGCGCCAAACACGCATACGACCATCATTGGCACCAAGGCAGAAGCGACTCTCATCGCTGAAGACGACACGTCTCCATTCGTCCCTCCATTCACGCCTGTCGCGACACCACTGGAGGCGGGCTGCACGATGTTGGGGCGTGAGCGGAAGACGGCCTAACGGTGTGCGGGACCGTAGCCCAGATTCATGGAGACGGTTGCGAATGGTCCTCGCCGATACCCCAGGAGCAACAGTGTCCCTAATTTGCTGGGAAGTGGCGGTGCGGTCCCCTACGGCACTGCGTAGGATCCTACGGTCTTGGCGTGCATCCGTGCGTCGCTGCGGTCCGGTCCCAGGTCGACGGGCACGTGCACCTTCCGCCGACCACTGGCGACAACATCGATGTACTGTGGAGACCTCACGCCCCACGTGTTGAGCAATTCGGCGGTACGTCCACCCGGCCTCCCACATGCCCACTATACGCCCTCGCTCAAAGTCCGTCAACTGCACATACGTTTCACGTCCACGCTGTCGCGGCATGCTACCAGTGTTAAAGACTGCGATGGAGCTCCATATGCCACGCAAACTGGCTGACACTGACGGCGGCGGTGCACAAATGCTGCGCAGCTAGCGCCATTCGACGGCCAACACCGCGGTTCCTGGTGTGTCCGCTGTGCCGTGCGTGTGATCATTGCTTGTACAGCCCTCTCGCAGTGTCCGGAGCAAGTATGGTGGGTCTGACACACCGGTGTCAATGTGTTCTTTTTTCCATTTCCAGGAGTGTATATATATATATATATATATATATATATATATATATATATATATATTGTGAGGCTACAGTGAAGACCTCTTGCTCTTTAAATAAATGTCTGCAGGATGATCTTGGATGAGCTCCAGCAATTATTCTGATTACACACTTTTGTGCAATGAACACACTTTTACTCAATGATGAGTTACCCCAGAATATGATGCCATACGATGGCAGAGAATGAAAATAAGCGTGGTAAGCTAATTTACTGACATGTATATCGCCAAAATTTGCAATGACCCTAATAGCATAAGTAGCTGAACTCAAACGTTTCAGCAGATCCTCAGTGTGTTTTTTCCAGTTCAACCCCTCATCAATGCATACACCTAAAAATTTTGAATATTCTACCTTAGCTACCGATTTCTGATCGAAGTCTATATTTGTTAATGGTGTCATTCCATTTACTGTGTGGAACTGTATATACTGTGTTTTGTCAAAGTCAAAGCTCTATAAGAGCTGTGTTGTGCAGCCTTTTACCCACTGATCCTTCGTTCCAACACTAGCGAACTTCTTCCTCCAAAATGAGTTTTCTACAGTGATCACGACGCTAAAACGACAGATTGCTGTACGCATTTAGTTCGGAGACCGCAATCGTAACTTCCCGGATACAGAAGTACGACGTGAAAATTTGAAGATAGTTCTGGATTCTACAGATGTGTGTTGAAAATTGTTCTTCTCTCGACTGCAGTAGGACAGAGTCAAAGTGAGTCCGGTTTACCAGTACTCTCGCCCACATACCGGTCTGTGACTTGCGCAATTCAAATGTAGCTGAACCGTTTCCCATTATTCTACAGAAAGGTCTTACGAGGAATTAATGTAGGTTGATTCTTACAAAGAATAAGACACCAACCAGCCACTATTAATCCTGCTATTTATTTAAGTAAATAGCGCCGTATCCGGTTTCGAACTGACAAGTTCATCATCAGATTTACAAGATGCACTTTACATAATTGTCAGTTTTCGATTTTTATTATGACGATTATGTAAAGTGCATCTCGTAAGTCTTGTGAACAGCCGTCTGATGATGAACTTGTCAGTTCGAAACCGGTTACGGCGCTGTTTACTTAAATAAATAGCAGTAATAACAGTGGCTGGTTGCTGTCTTCTTCTTTGCAAGAATCAACCTACATTAATTGTACCTAGCCACGGTCTCACCATGTCAGTCTTAGACAAAATTGCATCTTACGAGGAAGTTCTTCATCGGCTGCAAGCTCTGGAGAATTTCGACGGATGGTCACATGTTCATTTCCTGCTCTCTTAAAGTCATCTGCATCCACATCTAAACCCTGTAAGCCGCTTTATGATGTGAGGTGGAGGGTACTTGTAGCACTATTATCTTCTCCCCCCCTTCCCCTCTCTGCTCTATTCATGAGTGGAGAGTGGGAAAGAGGGCTGTCGATAAGTTTCCGTACGAGCTGTAAATGCTCTGATTTTTCCTGTCGTGTTCATTTCACGAGACGTAAGTGTAAGGAAACTACGTGTTGAGCGACTCTTCTTGGAACTAACGCTCTCGGAGCTGCAAAAATAAATCTCTCTGTGAGGCACAACGCCTCTACTGTAGCATCTACTAGTGGAGTTTGTTGAGTATCTCGTTAACTCTCTCGCCCTTACTAAACGAAACTAATTCGCATCACGTAGCTCTTCGTTGGATTTTCCTTATCGCTTCTATTAATCCAACCTGCTACGGTCCATGATTGACGAGCAATACCACTCCTCTCGTGGAAATAGCATTTCCTTAAGATTCTTACAGTCTCAACATAATAACTGCTTTTTATGCTATTGGTTTTATGTGCTCATTCCGCTTCAGAACGCTGTGAACGGTTCCTTCTGCGAATTTCACTGTCGTTACCGTTTCCACAGATTAACCACCAGTAGCATAATCAAGCAGTAATGGATCGCCGATTAATGCGCAATACGTCGTACATTTACATTCAGCATTCAGACACCGGTGCCTACACCGATCGTTTATGCCCTGCAAGTCTTCTTACATTTCGCTACAGTCTTATGGCGTCGCAATCTCCCTATAGACAACAGCACGCCAGCACAACAGCAATCAGACTCGAGGGGCTTCCGACGTATTCCATATATATAGTAACAACTCTGTGACATTCCGCTGTATTATTGTCGAAATCAGTTTTTCATCTGTCGATTTCATTCCGTTAACGACATGCTGACCTCCATCTGCTGAATTCAGTGATAAATCTGGTCACACACTCGGTAAATTTCTGTTTTGGAGTACTTTTTTAAGTTGTGATCTACTGCTTAGACAGTAGACATTTTTATCTGCGGCACCAAAAGCCTTTAAAAACTCCATTGGACTGAGACAAGTCTCCACAATTCTTATCTGGCATAGTCTAAAGTTTAAAATGGCCAGTTTTAGAAACAATCGAAATATGGTATACACCTTTCTATTCTTTAAGGGGGGTAGGACATCAAACGGGGCGATTTGGAGCAGGAGAGGCACCACAGGACATTTTAATTTCCACTGTATATTCTTTTACAAGTAAATACATAAAGCTTCGTCAGCATGACCAGGAAGGATTCAGGATTCACACTAGTAGCAGCGGAAGTTCAAAGAAATAACAAAATAATTTTTTTAGATGTGAAATTTCATCATTTTTTCACTTACTATTGGCTGCATTTGTTGATATAGGTCCACTTTTCTTCATAAGTAAGAGAGACTATTCGATGCATATTGCACAGCATACAAACCATACTTACAGGTGTCTGAAACTATAGAATCTATTTAATTTATGAAAAAATGAATGAGCTGTTACGTTTTAAACTTTATGTTTAGAAAAAAATCAAATTTTGTAGTTAATTATTTCAATTTTTACTACAGTTTTTAATAGATTTGGAAAATTTTAGAGCTTCATACAGCTGTAAGTATGGTTTGTATGCTGTGCAAAATTCATCAAAGAATCTCTCTTACTTCTGAAGAAAAATGTACCTATAGCAACAAATTCAGCCAACAGGAAGCGAAAAAATGATGAAATTTCATATCTAAAAACAAATTATTTATGTTTTTGCACTTCCACTGCTATGAATGTGAATCCTGAATCCTTCCTGGTCATGCTGACAAAGTTTTATGAATTTACTTGTAAAAGTATAGACAGTGGAAATTAAAATGTCCTGTGGTGCCTCTCCTGCTCCAAGTCGGCCCGTTTGGCTTCCTACTCCCCTTAAACTCCGCCAGATGACGACATAAGTTGTCGAGCTACTTGCAGAGCATTATAAAATTTGTACCATATTTTGGAAATATATGTGAAAATGTATTTTGTTCACTGATCGATAGTGCATAATTCAAGTACTGCAGAATCCTCAAAAATTTCCTCCTGTGGAAACACCGAATGTGGTAAGTCTTTGGAGTTTTTTTTTGTGTTAGTGTGAGCCAAGTACACGGGATCGCCAGTGCGCCTGTGGCATCGTCCCCTGCTGTGTAGGCTACTCACCGTGGCAGGCGGCTAGCGCGGCCAGCAGCAGGGCGGCGGCGGGCAGGCGCGCCGGCCCCGGCGTCGGCGTCGCGGCGGCCGGCGTCGGCCTCATGGTGCGCGGCGCGCGCTACCACTGCGCCTGCGTCTGCGGCGGCCGCCCATCGCGCACTCACTGCAGCCTCCTCTGCCGCCGGCCGCTGCCTCCTCTCGCCGCTGGAGCCGCCGCGACGCCAGCGCGCCCCCTGCGCGGCGGTGGACCCGCGCACTAGCCGTGCTGCGCGGGACACCTACCTCCGCGGCGCGACAGAACCTGCGATGCCGCGGTGGAGAGACGCGTATCAGCTGGCACTGTGGCGTGCGTGGGTTGAACTGCAAGAGAGTGCCCCAACTATTTATTTATTTATTCATTTATTTTATTATTTATTTATTTATTGCAATCAAAATTGTACAGAATTCTTTTGGAACTTGGAATACCACAGAAGTATGTTAGACTTTGTAACCTCCCCCTCACTTATCGACCTTAATGACAGTGAAAAATTAAACCGCGTGCACCTAATGGAAATTTGGGAAAAACAATCGTCACCGAAGTTAATTTGAGAGTAAAGAAGGAGGAAAGGGTTACATCTAAATTAAAGGAAAAATGCAAATGAAATTGGTGGAAATTAATTTTGAGAGAAGGGTAAAATTAATAAAGAAAGTAAATGTGCGGTCGATACGTTAACAATTAATTGGAGTTAATTAGATATTTGAGATTTGGAGAAAATTATGGTAGCCAGTCCTATGGACAACTACTATAATAACTGAAAATGAAAGATTAATGCACATATAATTAGCACTAAAAGCGTGTCAACTGAAGGTTGACACGTGTTGTGTGAAAACTGAATATTTGTCAGAAGTAAGAAATTTCGCTACACTCTGAGTTAATTTAGCAAAAGAATGAATAAAACCGGAAAATTGAAAGTTAATTTAGTGACTGAAAGTAATAGTGAACTTTGTTTCTGAAGCACTACGAAATGCAGTAAAATAAGGTTAGTCTTGGGCTACCTCAACAATCATTTCAAAAGCTACTTGAATCTACGCAATTTAGAAATAAGAGATATAACTTTGAACTTGAATTAAATGATTCTGAACAATTAACAATAATAAAATTTAGTATGTACCAAGCTGAGCTGCAGTCACAGGTAAACTAAAATATGGTAACAAAACTCGCACTCTTAATTTGTGCTTGTGTAATCTAAATATTGTAGCCAGCTATGAATACTTTAACTGAACATTGAAATTAAAGCAGTGAAATGGAATGATATTACTTTAATGCTGGCGTTCGAATTTCAACGCCACTTGGGTTCATTCCGCAAAAGGAAGGGACCCTGCTTGGTAATGCAATTGGGACAATGAGCAACAAAGGTTCATGCTATGTTGCTGTAATTTTGTGAGGTAAATTGAACAGTTTGAAAACTTGAGGTCTGCCATACAGTTCTAAAACTTTACGTGCTTCCAGTCTTCCTTGTTGGTTGGTTAAAGGTTTGAAGTCGTCGATCGAGGAGGTGGTAACAGTCACTCATTGTCGGCTGTCGCTGTTGCAGAAGCTGGATGTTGGAGCGCCTTCTTCTCGACACGGTCACCAGGCGAAACGGGCTCTTGATGTGCGCCAGCTAATGCTTCCCGTCCTCGACACCATTTCAGAAACTATCATAGCAAGTCGAGCGCAATTACATGCTGCCAAAGCCCGAAAGCGCGGCAACTCGCGGGAACGTCACACAACACACCTGCTCCACCGCCCTACTCCAGCCAGACCCCGCTCTGGCCGCGCTCCACGTGGAAGAGTTAACACTACCAAAGATCCTAAACACTTTGATTCTCCACACGACCTATCGGTGTAATCGTTCGATAGCATAGTTTTCCCTAGGACAGACCCAGTGTAAAATGCAAATAATATTTTCAAAACAAACCAATTGCAATAAATGCATATATACATAAATAGTAAAACAATTACAATATATAAAGACACAGAAATGTCATATCTTCAGGTAACAATATAAGGAAAAATTGTATAGTGCAATAAATGGAAATAGGAGGATATGCATTTCCGGCGTTACAACTTATAGAAGCGAGTCTGAAAAATACAAAAGGTAGAGTAAGTGTGGGGAAATTGGAATCAGAAGAATTTGTAATAAAGAACGGACTTAAGCAGGGAGATGCCCTGTCTCCGTTACTTTTTAATTTAGTCCTAGAATATATTGTACGAATAGCAGCAGATAATTCAGAGGATGTGGAGTTAAATGGAAATATTAAGATATTAGGGTGTGCAGATGATCTAAACATCATTAGCGATAGGAAAGAATCTGAAACAGCAAATGCGAATGCGTTAATCAAGGCTAGTGAAGATGTAGGTCTAAGGATAAGTGCAGACAAAACTAAATACCTGGTTACTACTAGAATGCCAACAGCAGTAGATCAGGAAATGTTAAGAGTTGGAGACATGCAGTTTGAAAAAGTGAACACATTTAAGTATCTAGGCGTGGACATCACTTCGAGAAATGAGATTGAATCCGAACTGAAGAAGAGAATACGGGCGGGAAATGCGTGCTGCTTCTCGCTGAATGGATTACTTTCATCACGGATATTGTCTAGGAATTTAAAGATTAGAATATACAAAACTATTATTCTACCAGTTATGCTGTATGGGTGTGAGACTTGGTCTCTCACTGTGCAAAATGAAAAGCCGTTTCGAGTATTTGAAAACAAAATTTTGAGGAAAATTTTCGGAGCAAAGAGGAATGACATTAGCGGAGAGTGGTGAAAACTGTATAAGGAAGAGGTTCACGAACTCTGTTCAAGCCCTGACATCACGTATGCTGCTATGGGCGGGTCACGTAGCTCGAATGGATGAGGGCAGGGCAGCGCGCAGACTACTGGTAGGGCACCTAGAAGGAAAACGTCCTGTGGGGAGACCGAGGCGTAGATGGGAAGATAATGTCAAGGCTGATTGGAGGAGCCTGCATATTGAAGGTGAATGGAAGGAAATAGCCCAAGACAGGGACAGGTGGCGAAAATACGTTGCCGCGGTAATGGACTCTCGAGCCCGGTATGACCAGTGAGTGTGTGTGTGTGTGTGTGTGTGTGTGTGTGTGTGTGTGTGTGTGTGTTTGTTTTACCTGGCAACACAATAAGCCTATGCTCAGCAAGCCACCTGACGCTGTGTTGCGGAGGTCCTTCTCGTACCGCTATTTGATCTACCCCATTCCACCTTCCAATTGCGAACTGCGCTTGGGAAAATAGCTGTCGGCAAATTTCTGTATTAGCTCCAATTTCTTGAATTTCCTCTCCTACGCCAACCTTTTCATCTCAGAGCAGCACTTGCAACCAACATCCTTGCTGGCTGTATCCCAATCTCTGCCTTCCTCTACAGTTTTTACCCTCTACAGCTTGTAATATTTCTGGCTTAGTCAGCCATCTTATTAGGCTGCAAGAAACTGTTCCCAGAGCAGTGTAGATGCAAGAAGTATACAGGGTGTTACAAAAAGGTACGGTCAAACTTTCAGGAAACATTCCTCACACACAAAGAAAGAAAATATGTTATGTGGACATGTGTCCGGAAACGCTTACTTTCCATGTTAGAGCTCAGTTTATTACTTCTCTTCAAATCACATTAATCATGGAATGGAAACACACGGCAACAGAACGTACCAGCGTGACTTCAAACACTTTTTTACAGGAAATGTTCAAAATGTCCTCCGTTAGCGAGGATACATGCATCCACGCTCCGTCGCATGGAATCCGTGATGCGCTGATGCAGCCTTGGAGAATGGCGTATTGTATCACAGCCGTCCACAATACGAGCACGAAGAGTCTCTACATTTGGTACTGGGGTTGCGTAGACAAGAGCTTTCAAATGCACCCATAAATGAAAGTCAAGAGGGTTGAGGTCAGGAGAGCGTAGAGGCCATGGAATTGGTCCTCCTCTACCAATCCATTGGTCACCGAATCTGTTGTTGAGAAGCGTACGAACACTTCCACTGTAATGTGCATGAGCTCCATCGCGCATGAACCACATGTTGTGTCGTACTTGTAAAGGCACATGTTCTAGCAGCACAGGTAGAGTATCCCGTATGAAATCATGGTAACGTGCTCCATTGAGCGTAGGTGGACGAAACTAAAATGACCTCTAACATGGAAATTAAGCGTTTCCGGACACATGTCCACATAACATCTTTTCTTTATTTGTGTGAGGAATGTTTCCTGAAAGTTTGGCCGTACCTTTTTGTAATACCCTACATAGATGACGAAATGTGGCGTGAGGTACCTGTGGCAGATGTTAGATTCGGTACCATTCCCGTGTGAAAGACCGCTTGCATAATGCTACTGCTCTGTGATTGGCTGCTGTGTTCGGAGCAAGGGCGCCAAAACGTTAAAGTATAGTTATTATTATTAGTTAAACTACTCATTGGAATGACTTCACCTTTCAATATAAATATCTCTCAATAGCTGACTATCAATCAGTCATTTTAGAATTATTAAAAACAATTTAAATCACAAACAAAAGACTGACGAAATTGTAGACGAAGCACTTCGGAAGCGTTCGGATCACGCCTTTTCTGGTATGGCGCGCGAGGTGTTTAGGGCTGTTGGTCACTCTGGATTAGGCGGTCAAGGATAACAGACATGTTGTCTGTCGTAGGATGTGTTTCCAATTTTTATTTAAGTTCCTGTTCGTCACTCTAGATTAGGCAGTCGAGAAGAACAGGATGTGTTTGCCAGTATTCAGTATTAAAAGATTCACTCCGGTAGTCATGAGGCACAAATAGTGTAAAGATACATTTTCGTAAACATTGTGTTTGATCACGTACTTTGCTGTGTCAGAAGGTCTTGAGTAAGATCATGTAGTCTTCTCGTGTGGCTATTTTAAAATACGCGAGTGGCATCCCAAAGAAGTGATACATTATTTCAGAACAGAACCTCGCTAAAAGTCAGTTTCAGCCTCAAGATACACCATACACTCCTGCATACCATACCGTTGCTCAGCCTGCTCTGGCACGATTGTTTCATAACCGGCAACGTGCGACGCAGCCCTATGGAATTCGCGCACAGGATTGCCTCGGTGCGATGTCTATGGCTGGTCTTCGTGTTTTACGTCGCGGTTGGAGCAGATCTCCACCTTGGCTCCTCCGGAGACCCAAACTTATTTTAGATTTGACTAATTTTAAGAAAGATGGCACACCAGATTTTACGTTCCAATCTCTGTTTTTAAACATTTTACATGTGGATCACGGTTTCACTGTCTTTTATACTGATGGCTCCAAACAGGAGACTTTCCTTGGCTGTTCTGTGGTGTTCCCTGATCATTTTACCCGGATTTGCCTCCCTGCTGAATATACCGTTTTCGCAGCGGAGCTCCACGCGATCCTGAAGGCACTGGAGCAGATGAATCGTGTTCGGGGCGATCTATTTCTTCTCTGCTCCGATTCTCTTAGTGCCTTACAATCACTGCAGAACCTATACCCGACTGAGGAGATGGTCCAGCTGATACATGACCAACTGTACTTGCTCCAACAGCGGGGTAAAGAGGTATCCTTCTGCTGGGTGCCTGGTCATGTCGGCATATGGGGCAATGAACAGGCTGATCGGGCTGCCAAGGAAGCCTGCAGAGAGCAGGATGTGGTCCAGTGTCCTATCCCCTTGCAGTCGGTCATCGCTGCACTCCACAGGAAGTGCATGGAGTTGTGGGAGGACGAATAACTGGCGAAGACGACCAATAAACTGCGGTCGGTAAAGTCAACCACTCGGCCGTGGCGTTCCTCCTGCCGGCTGCTCAGGCGGGAAGAGGTGGCCCTCACACGTCTTCGGATCGGGCACTGTCCTCTGATGCATAGCTATTTATTACGGCGGGAGGATCCTCCGTTTTGTGATGCTTGTGGTGTGCACATCTCTGTCCGACACATTTTAACAGACTGCATTTTATACCGTGATGCAAGGGCAGAAGCACAAGTTGATGTGGATCTGCCTTGTGTTTTAGCTAACAATGAGACGTGTGTGTCTAGGGTTTTTAAGTTTTGTGATGTGTCTGGACTCTGGCCTAAACTTTTAGGCTGGAAGTTTTAATGTATTGCAGAGTGGCTGACTCCCCCCTTTTTTCCTTGTGGTCAGCCAGCCACTTTCATCTGCTACATTGTTTTAGTTACCTCTACCATTTTCTTCCTGTGTTGTCCATGTTTTACTGCTGACGCCCTGCTTCATCCCACGCTTCGGTGTGGGTGAGCACATATTTTTCAATGATTGTTCCCCGTGTTTTATGTTCCGTTTTATGTAAATGTTCTGAGTTTTTTTCTTGACACCCGTCTCACTATGATACTGAACGGGCGCTGAAGACCTTGCTGTCGTGCGCCCACAAAACCCCTCTACTACTACTACTACTCAAGATACAGAACCTACGACCTGCGTGGTGTTTTCTGCGCTGGGGACATCAACTTGAAGACAGCAGGTTAGTGAACTATAACAGAACCTTCCTATTTCACACAGTGCAGTGGAAACAACTAGGCGCCTCACGTGTACTGCATGCACAGAACAAATGTGCTCAGTGTCACGTCACCTGCAGTAATGCAGAGGAGTTAAAGGAGGATGATCGTTATTAGCACCAACAATCAATTCATTCTTCCTTTCTTGCCGTAAGCTGAGTCTACTACTATAGCAATTATTCCCAAATGTCTTAACAAATGTCTTCTATTCTCGCCTGTTCCGTTTTTCCCACAGTTCATATCTTCTATCATACAATGCTGTGCTCCAAACGTATATTCTTAGAAACTTTTTCTTCAAATTAAGATATGTTTGATACTAGGAGACTTCTCTTGGCGGAGAATGCCTTTTTTTTCTAGAGCCAGTCTGCTTTTAGCGTCCTCTTTGTTCTTTCCGTCATGAATTATTTTGCTACCTAGGTAGCAAAATTCTTCAGCTTCATCTACTTCGTGAACACCAATTCTGCCACATTCCTCTTCCTTCGGTTTACTCTCAGTCCGTATCCTGTACTCATTAGACTGTTCACTTCAGTCAACAGGTCCTGTAATTCTCCTTCATTTTCACTGAGAATAACAATGTCATCAGCGAATCTAAAATAGTTATCGTTTCACCTTTAATTTTAATCCCGCTCTTGAACCACTCTTTCATTTCTGTCATAGCTTTTTCAGCGTATAGTTCAAACCGCAACCCTTTTTAATCCCAGCACTTCGATTTTGGTCTCCCACCATTATTGTTCCCTCTTCGTTCTTTTACATACTGTGTATTACCCGTCTTTCCCTACAGCTTTTTCTCAGGATTTCGATAATCTTGCAACATTTCTGAGGACTTCGATAATCTTGCAACATTTTTCATTGTTGAAAGCCTGTCCATGTTCGACAAATCTTATGAACATGCCGATTTTTCATCAATCTTGCTTCCATTATCAACATCAACGTCACAAGTTATTCTCTGGTGCCCTTTCCTTTCCTGAAGCCATGCTGTTCGTCATATAACACATCCTAGGTTGCTTTTCCGTTCTTCTGTATACTATTCTTGTCAGCAACTTGGATGCGTGAGCTGTTAAGCTGATTGTGTAACAGTTCTCACACTTGTCACCTCTTGCAGTCTCCGGAATTGTATGATATTTTGCCGAATGTCCGATCGTATATCGCCAGTCTAATAGATACTACACACCAGTGTGTATAATCGTTTTGTTGCCACCACTTCTCCTAATACTTTTACAAATTCCGATCCAATGTCATTCGCCCCTTCTGCCCTATTTGAATTTAAGTCTTCCATACCTCTTTTAAATTCTGATTCTGATATTGCATCTCTTCCCTATTACTCCTAATGGTCCGAATGGCTCTAAGCACTATGAGACTTAACATCAGTCTCCTAGACTTAGAACTACTTAAAGCTAACTAACCTAAGGACATCACACACGTCCATGCCCGAGGCAGGATTCGAACCTGCGCCCGGAGCAGCAGCGCGGTTCCGGACTGAAGCGCCTAGAACCGCTCGGCCACAGCAGCCGACTCCTTGTTAATTCCTGTTTCTCCTTCTATCAAGTCATCTGGTAGGACCCTCCCCTCATAGAGGGGGCTCTTTCCACTTGTTCACTCTGTCCTCTGCATTTAACAATGTAATGCCTTAGCACTCTTTAAAGTTACTACCCTTGCTTTTAATTTCACCAGAAGTTGTTTTGGCTTTCCTGTATGCTGAGTCATTCCTTCCGACAGCCATTTCTTTTTCCATTTCTTTACATTTTTCCTGCAATCATTTCGCCTTGGCCTCCCTGCACTTCCTATTTATTTCACTCTTTAGTGACTTGTATATCTGTATTCCTGAATTTCCTTGAACATTTTTGTACTACCTTCTTTCATCAATCATCTAAAGTACTTCTTTCGTTACCCATGGTCTCTTTTTAGTTACCTTCTTTGCACCTAGGTTTTTCTCACCGACTTCTGTGAGTACCCTTTTTAGAGATGTCCATTCTTCTTCAACTGAACTGCCTACTGCGCTATTCATGATGGCAGTATCTATAGCGTCAGAAAATTTCAAGTGTATCCTTTCATTCCTTAGTACTGCCATATCGCATTTCCTTGCACAATGATTCTTCCGAGCCTACTCTTCATCATTACTAAATTGTGATCTGAGTCAATATCTGCCCCTGGGTACACTTTGCAATCCAATATCTGACACCGGAAGCTCTGACTCAAATCTTCCCTTATCGCCCGGCCTTTTCCAAGTATACCTCCTCCTCTTGTGATTGTTGAAGAGAGTATTTACCATTAGCATCTCAAATATATTTCAGAACTCAGTTTTCCTCCTCGTCATTCCTATTACCAAGCCCATATTCTGCCATAACCCTTTCTTCTACTCCTTCCCCTACAACTGCATCCCAATCCCCCGTAACTATCAGATCTTCATCTTCCTTTAAGTACTGAGTTACCCGTTCATTATCCTCATATACTTTCTCTATAACTTCATCTTCCACTTGAGCCGTTGGCATGTGTACCTGAACTACTGTAGTTTGTGTAGATTTGTTATTCGTTTCTGATGAGGACAACCCTACCATTGAACTGTTCGCAGTAACACAATCTGTGACCTACTTTTCTATTCATAGCGAATCCTACTCCAGTTATACCATTTTCTGTTATTCGGTCCTGAAAGGCTTCGTCATTAAAAGAATATTCTCTTAAATTTAATTTAATTAAACATCTCTTAATTAATGGAATTCTGGAATAGGCCTACCACTATTGCTGGTTTAGGCACTGCTCTCTCTCTCACATATCAAAAACATATTTAATGGAAAGAATAACAACAAACAACGTTAAAGTCGCTAATTGTCTTCTGCAGTTTACTGAAAGGACCGTGGGGGATATTGGGTACATGGTGGCAAAGGATATGGAACGGGTTTGGTTATAGTTGAAGGGGTGAACATTAGAGTGGCCGTGCGTTTCTAGGCGCTACAGTCTGGAACCGCGTGACCGCTATGGTCGCAGGTTCGAATCCTGCCTCTGGCATGGATGTGTGTGATGTCCTTAGGTTAGTTAGGTTTAAGTAGTTCTACGTTCTAGGGGATTGATGACCACAGCAGTTAAGTCCCATAGTGCTCAGAACCATTTGAACCATTTTTGAATGAAGTTACGAAAACCAGATTCGTATATCGTTCGCTGGTGCTTCATTGGATACCAGTGATGACTCACAAAGTGGAACCTGAAATCTTAAAGATCGAGTTGCAGGTAACAGTGTACGAAATGCCTAGCCGGCCACACGTAATTGTAGTGTTTGGCAAAGGGGAAAAATTTTCACTTCAGTTGTAACAAATGTGATGTAATTGTGTGGGGCCTCGTTCTGGTGATAAGAGGCAGTTTCTTTCCCCTCCAGTTCCAAATGACGTTTTGGTACCACCACGAAAATAGATGTTCGATGGTGTCCGTAATTTGACAATGGCTTCAGAGTGGGCTGAATGCAAGATTGCCTCAGATCAATTTTTCACGCAAAGGGGCGGTGTTGATGACCGGTACATACCACGTTGTCTGCATGAAGATAGGTATCATTCGATGGAAAACGTTGCTCCACAGACTTGTCAACCTGAGCTGTGTGAACCTGGTTGATTGGGGATGCGGCGGAAGAGGGCTAAGCAAAGTATTGTAGAAGAACAACGTGGAGATGCGGAGCATTCCATCGTTCGTTTGGTTCAGGACTTGGTAGTAGATGTCTGCGTATTCTGGTACAACATTAGCAGCGACGTCTGGACGCAGCGATGGACCGATTTCCTGGTGGAAGGGTGCATATAGTCATTTAGTTATGCTTTCAGCATTATTCTTGATGAAATTGTACGTTCTTTTGAAAGTTATTCAGCCACGACTCACCTTACGCCATTACAGCTTTACTTTTGCCCTCATCTCAGTGGGATATTCATTCATGTTATAACACTCCAGCTGTCTGCTACTACTGTACCATAACCTCAAAACTGGAAACAGGTTATGAAGTAAAACTATTTTGTTCAAGCAATTATGGTATATAGCAACAGAGCAGTGTTACCCTCCGAGAGGAATTTTATTAGGTTGACCGTGCTGTACCCAACGGGAATGGCTTATCGAAAATGAAAGTCAGAATTACGTAAATATTTGAACAGTACGAACAAAATTTTGTCTATCTGTACTGTTCAACTGAGAAAGAAAACGGTCGCCAGCCTAACTAGGCAAGAGAATGATTAACATTCTCGTTTAAGAAAATAGTTATCAGTAGCTACAACGGATCCACACAACCTATACTTTGTCACACGCGAGTGCAGTGAACTGTTACACATACATATGTTTACGGTAAGATTGGAACTAACAGAGCAGCAGAAACAATTTGCAAAATTATAACAGCTACCGAAACACACTATTACTTTCAGCGTTTACACAAAGTCAGTGGTCTTTATAACATTACTATTAATATGCACTTCTAATACACCAGAGAGACAAACACTTAGTAAACACGAGTATATAAGGTTTCACAACTGCAGCTTTCTCACTTTTACTACATCGAAACACAGTGTTGACAAAATTGCAAGAAACTGCCTCACCTTTTATAATTTACTACAGACAACTATGTGATCATTTACTTTATAAGCCTCAGTCTTAAGGAATTTTAATTTGAAGTTGGCAACAACACATCAACAAGCATTTTTACTAGGAAAATTATTTCAGCAAGCATCATTAACTTTAACTCACTCTCTTGCCACTTTAACTTTCTCTTTACTATGTTCAAGAGGCATCAATTAGCAAAACTCTAGGTTTTAATTTCTTTCAGTAAGGACACTCGGAAATCACTTTAGTTCAAACGGAGAGGAACCTAAGAGGTGTTATGATGAGGAGAAAAATCAAGGTAGGTACATAAATTCAGAAATAAATTACCTTATATTTGAGCACATTAGCACATCCATTAAGCTGATCCTTCACTGTACATCATTATAGTATTACGTTACAGTGATTGCGCAACGTGGTGGCAACTGCATGTTGGTAGGTGGATTCGCAGACAGAATTGCTGGACTCTGTCATTTCTTGGTGGCGATGATAGAGACAAATTCCAGAAAAATTCCAGCTATCTACCCATCCATCCGAGGCCTTGGAAAGAAGCAGGAAAAGCCTCTCTCGAAATCAGCACAATATGCTTCTTTTACATGGCAGTGCACGGACTCGTAGCTCGTCCCCGACTCGTAGCTCGTCTCCGACTGACTATCAGTTCCACCTTTTCCACCTAGGCCAACCACAATTTGCGCGTGCTACACCGTTCCGTTCCCGAGGGGAACCACTACACCATTTACATACAAACTAACTAAGAACCCTAAGTGAGGATCAGCAATTTACATAACAGTAACCAAATGCATTAAATAAAACAAAACATTTACACATATTGACATCTCTACAAAAAATTATTCACACAAAATTACAATTATATACATTAAGTTTTGTTCCCTCCAAATGGGACAAAGCATTTAAATGAAAGATATGCTACACAGTATAGAACCAAACCATGACATCAAAGTTTGTATAAAGAAAGCAGTATACAATTTTATGTTATCTATACAATCACACATATTTACAGAAGCACAGCAATGTAACATTAAAAGAAAGAAAAGGAAAATAAATCAGTACAGTATTAGAGCTATGGTGTTACAATGTCTAAATGCAATGACTTTGATTTCCAGGGAGACTTTATCAAGTGATGCATGGCGTATTGACTTGTACATAGCTTGTAGAGATTTCCGTGGCAATTGTTAGATTTAGGCGTGGTAGCACGGTTTAAGCGAGCCAAACCAACAGTCATAACATACATGGTTCAAATGGCTCTGAGCACTATGAGACTTAATTTCTGTGGTCATCAGTCCCCTAGAACTTAGAACTACTTAAACCTAACTAACCTAAGGACATCACACACATCCATGACCGAGGCAGGATTCGAACCTGCGACCGTAGCGTTCGCGCGGTTCCAGACTGTAGCGCCTAGAACCACTCGACCACACTGGCCGGCGACATACATGTATAGCAGTCCCTTTGTAATATGTTTTGATTTCCCAGGTCGTGGTCAGGTTGTAATTTAATAGCACAGCTAAAATCGAAGAACTGTACAGCCTGTTCGGTATCATGTTCTACAGTATTAAATTCCATTACACCTCTAAGTTTTTTTCCAACTTTTCTCTTTCGATTCTGCTTTATTTTCGTATTATACACAGCTGACCTGTAGACCTTTGTCGGAGATGATTCTCTTCTTAGTTCCTCCCATGTAATTACCCAACATCACCATTTGATAAGCCTATAATGCCTATAATGCATGCTGAAAAGTAATGCCTCTGAGATTTTTACTCTGTTCTCAATATCTGTCGAGGTATTGCGTGTCATGCGTATTACTCGGTCGGCTTTCCCACTTGGCAGCATCTCCGCCAGCACCGCCTCCTTCCCGCTACCGAGTGTGGCTTTCGACCGTCCTTCTCTGCCGATCAACTTCTTCTTCACCTCATCTCCTCTCCGACCAGCTCAACTCCCGTCGGTCCTCTCCCTCGACCCTGAGCGTGCTCACGACCGTGTATGGCATTCCGGTCTCCTCTTCAAGATCCAAACCTTCGTCCTTCCTATCAATTACGTCCGTCTGATCGGGTTCTTCCTTTCCCAACGTCCATCCTATGTCACCATCCATAACACGGATTCCTACACCTTCTACCCCTCCACCGGTGTGCCCAAAGGTTCCGTCCTCTCCCCTCTTCTCTACCTTCTGTATACGGTGGACATGCCGCCGCCTTCACCCCTCGTCCACCTTCTCCCAGTACGTCGATGACACCACCTTCCTTGCCCTCGCCCCAACCCTGCAACTCTCCAAACACCTTCTCCAATCCCATCTTGACCGGTTCACCGCTTGGTGCAGCCAGTGGTTTGTTCAAGGTCAATGCTTCCAATACCCATGCGATCATTGTAGGCAAAACCACCCCTTCCTTCCGTCTCCTCGACATCTATATCACCTTTTATGACCGTCCTATCACCCTCACCCCTACCCTCAAGTATTTGGGCATCACCTTGACTGTCGCCTCCCCTCAGCCCCTCATCTCCGGACAATCCAAGCTAAGGCACGCTCCTGCCTCCGTCTCCACAAGATTCTTTCTGGCCACACATGGTGTCTGGACCCCTCCACCATCCTCCACACCTATAAATCCCTCATCCACCCTATCCTCTGCTATGCCCACCCTGCACGGATCTCCGCCCCTCCAACCTTTTACAAATCCCTTCAAATCCTAGAACGCCATGCACTGCACCTCGCCTACCGCATCCGTCTACCCTCCCCCACGCAGATCCTGTATGACCTTATTCCGTTCCTGCACCTCCTCCTTTTCCTCGAATGGATACGGATCCTCTATACCTCCTGTAAACTTAATCCCCCTCACCCAATTTTTTCTCCCATTCTTTCCCACCTCTGTCCGCTGCCACGCCTGTATTCCCACGTCCTGCCTGCTCTCCATCTCTCCACTCTCCATACCCTCGCCCAAGGTGGCTTCCACCAACTCCCCCTCCCTGATGATGACCTCATCCCCTCCATCTACCCCTCCTACCAACTTTGATCCTCCCCTTCCACACCCTGTGTTTTTTTCCTTAGGGCACCCTCTCTCCCTTCTGTCCCTCCTCCGTTCCTCCCCCCTCCTCCCCCTGGGCTTCCTCTACCCCCCCTACCTTCTTACCTCCCCTTCCCATCTCCTTTGCCACTCGCATCTACGAGCTCCCCTCTCCCTCCTCCCCCACCTTTTCCCCTTTTTGCAGGTCCCCGGACTCGTAGACGTAAAGTGAACATTCGCGCGCAGGAGATCGTCGCCAGTGTTTTTGTGTGTGCCATCGTGTTAGTGATTCAGTGTTTCGTCATTTGTGCTCCTTGGTTCACGTGTGCCATTTCTGTCGTCTCTGTTAGTGCCCGAGTGCTGAATGTTTTTACTTTGGACGCTGCACTTGTGAAAGACTTCATGCATTTCTTAATTTGTGTGTCTACTGTTGTCTATCCACCGTGTTGTTTCGTTTTTCGATGACTCCGCTTGTAATAAATGTATTATCTGTGGCCGAAGAGTGGTGTAGTATTGCCGCTGCCAGCCTACCTTTGTACAAGGTGTCAAAATAACAATAAAGGGAAAAAAATCTTTCCCACTTCGCTGTCGTAAGTTGCAACCGTCTGCCGCTAGATGGCTCAGAATTGTAGTGTGTAACATGGTGGTGAGAAAACCTCAGAAAACCGAAAGCAAGAATTCGAGGAATCCGTCAACACATGGAGCACCCTCTCCTTCAGCATGACAATACCAGACCACATACGAGCACTATGTCATGTGCAACAGCCCGACGCCTTGAGTTCCATGTCATCGATTGTCCTCCACACAGTCCCGGCTTGGCCCATCCGATTTTCATCTGTTTCCAGAACTTAAAGTATACGTTCGAGGGCTTCACTTTGATAGTGATAAAGCGGTGCAAGCAGAGCTGAGGTTGTGACTCTGTCAACAAAGTCAAACATTCTACAGTGACGGTATCAACAAACTGGTGTTTGTCGCCAGGGTGATTATGCTGAGAAATAAATCCAGAAACATAAAGAACAAAGAAGCAGAATGTTGACGAAGCTGGTTTTATGTAAAAAATTCGGAGACATGAGTTTTGAGCGCGCCTTCGTAGTTCTGCTTAATTTGATTTCACCTACTGATCATTGTATTTGGTAGAGTAATAACTAGAGGGAGCTGTAGAGGGCAAAAACTATAGAGGAAGACAGAGATTGGAATAAATCCATGAAGTAACTGAGGACGTAGGTTGCAAATGATACTCTGAAATAAAAAGTTTGACAAGGAACAGGAATTCGTGGCGGGCCGCCTCAACCAGTCAAAAGATTGATAACTCAAAAAATAAATAAATAAATAAAATAAAATGAAAAATAGAGAGAGAGAGAGAGAGAAAGAGGGAGAGAGAGAGAAAAAGAGAGAGAGAGAAAGAGAGAGAATATTAATGTAACAGATAGACGACTAAATACATTACAGTTTTAAACATGGTTATTTGCTCAGCAACCAGCTCAAATGGCTCTGAGCACTATGGGACTTAACTGCTGAGGTCATCAGTCCCCTAGAACTTAGAACTACTTAAACATGACTAACCTAAGGACATCACACACATCCATGCCCGTGGCAGGATTCGAACCTGCGACCGTAGCGCCTAGAACCGCTCGGCCACCCGGGCCGGTGCTCAGCAACCGTATACTAGTTTCAACATAGGATGATACAGACAACCGGTTGCAAATAACTGTTTGCTACATTGACCTAGTTTTCGACACCTACTAAGGGCGCCTTCATCAGAAAAAATTATGAGAAACCGAAAATTTACATTCCGAGAAAGCAATAGCCAGAATTAAGAGTAGCTATGCTCAAGTAAAAAATAATTTTTTTGACTTGAGCACAGCTGCTCTAAATTCTGACTATTGCTTTCTCGCAATGTAATTTTATGGTTTCTCAAATTTTCATTCTGATGAAGAAACCTATAGAAGGTATCGAAATCCAGGCCAATGTACCAAAGAGTTGTTTTCAACCGATTGACAGTATAATCCTACTTTGAGACTAAATTCAGTATTACAATTTCCTTGATTGAAACGCTTTTAAATTTCAATAGAATATTTGATCCTAGATACATGACCACATATGAAGTGAGTACAACCTTTAAAAATGGAATATGAAAACATATTAAACATTCTATTACAGAGCTGGCTACGGCCAGAACTCTGACAGGTGTCCCAAGGAACAAGACTCTCGCCTGCAATAAAGTAATACACTAAAAAACTCTTGCCCCACGGGAATAATCAACCTTACAAAAGCGGTACAAACAAATAAAACCAGAAAGAATGAGATTTTCGCTCTGCAGCGGAGAGTGCGCTGTTATGAAACTTTCCTGGCAGATTAAAACTATGTGCCGGACCGAGACTCGAACTCGGGCCTTTGCCTTTCGGGGGCAAGTGCTCTACCATTTTTTATTTTATTTATTTATTAATTTTTTTGATTGTTGTGTTTGGTCGTTGTGGACGTCACATGACATCCGGTCAAGTTCGTTTGTTGATCCTTCCACTCAGTTTTTATTACAGAGGCCAACCAGCTCTCTGACCGAACACGCTGAGCTACCGTGCCGACGTCCATCTGAGCTACCCAAGCACGACTCACGCCCCGTTCTCACAGCTTTACTTCCGCCTGTACCTCGTCTCCTACCTTCCAAACGTCACAGAAGCTCTCCTGCAAGATAGGAGACGAGGTACTGGCGGAAGTAAAGCTGTGGGGACAGGGCGTGAGTCGTGCTTGGGTAGCTCAGATGTTAGAGCACTTGCCCGCGAGAGGCAAAGGTCCCGATTTCGAGTCTCAGTCAGGCACTCAGTTTTAATCTACCAGGAAAGTTTCAAAACCAGAAAGCCTTAACCTGTTACCCAGCCTCACATATCAGTATTTCACCTCTCTGAGATAAAAACTTTACAATAAATGAGGCATGAACTATCACATAAAATAAGAATACAAGTATAAACGGAACACAAGGACACCCGAGCAAGAATCTTGTTGCAGGAGCTGATCTTAAAATGCACCCGACCAAGGGCAGCACATTTAACAAACACCGGACAGACTATACAGACAGTCACTAACACAACAACCAAACGTACTTCTTATAGCAAGGACAGAAAGAAAAGGAACATTAATAAGGGTAAACTGAGCTCTAAAATACAATTCAATCATATGCAGCACTGCTCTAAGAATTGCACATCTATCAGCGGTGTCGCCATGTTTACCGACATAAACCTGTGGTTACTTAAGTATGTCAGCAAAAGCTGAACGATTTGCACGACAGGACAGCTTAAGTCACAAGTCACATTACCTTCCACTTGTTGTAACGGAAACCACACTTCAACCAGCATTTACTCTCGTCGCAGTTGCTCTGTGTCCCCTTGACGTATGAAAAAGAAAACACCGTCCGTTGCTCCAGCTGCAAGTTGACGGAAAGCCACATCGAGCCTTAGCTGTCCGTCAGCCCAACTTCCTTGCTGATCTGCCACACTTCAAATTCCTTCCCGAGGAGGTCGCTCTCGAGCTAGCCTCTCTTTCGTCTATACGGGACTGTGCTGACACGGGAACTTTCTGGACCAGCTACGCCAATACCCAAACAAGCGCAGCTTTCGCACCTTGCACCATTACTGTCAACTGCTGCAAACTGCGGCTTGGCGCTCACACCAAACTGGAGTTGCCGCTTCAGTTCCACAATCCAGACTGTCCTACCTGCTTGCTCTCATGATGACAGCAAATACTGTGTTCTCCATCCCCATAGCTCCGCAACCTCCGACCAACCTTCTGGGCCAGCCACGTCAAAAACATCTCCAGGCTCTGTCAGCATGCTATGCCACGCCTAGTGTCGATCCAGCAATTGCCTATGACGGCCCGAGACTATCTCCAAATTGAAATGTCCGATTCCGTCCCAGTCATCAGGCCCCAAGTCGGGCAGCTTACACCCTACCCCTCGCCTCATCACAGTGCTGCTCTCGACCAAGTGCCATGACCAGACTCCATGAGTCGCGCAGGTGCGAACTGCTACAAATGTGCACTGAAGCTGCTCAACAGTTTAGCATCGCAAGTACGATCTGATCAAAAGTATCCAGACACCTATTTTGTGCATCAGTACAGGGCTCGTCCATTTTTCATGTTTATGATGGCTCGAACCTTGCTGGGGACACTTTCAATGAGCCGTCTGAATGTCTGTGGGGGATGGCGGCCCATTCTTCGTCAAGAGCCTGTTCTTCTTCAAGCGCTTTAAGAGCCCAGTGGGTAAGGATGTTGGATACCAGGGTATGGAGCGCTGTCGACGTTCTACCTCGTACCAAAAGTGTTCCATTGGGTTCAGATTGAGACTCTAGGCAGTTCACGCCATTTCAGGAATGTTGTTATCCACAGACCACTGCCTCTCAGATTTTGCTTTCTGACTGTGTAAACCGTCTTGCTGATGCAATCTTCGTTTCCGAACTGTAGCTGTACTGTAATCAGTACACAAGCCTATCAAATGTGTTCATTTCCTTCTGCGTGTGGTGTTTTCCTAAACGCAGCAATAGGACAGCAACTTAACTGTGACACACACACTCACACTTCACTGTAGGCAGTTCACACTGAAACAAAACAAGCGCTGTATCGTGTGTGAGGTACAGAGGCGAGCGAGTGTGCCGGGACTCACCCCAGTTCACTGCTAGTAGCGCCACATCACCATAAAGCGTCTGCGCGTAGCGTGCAAGTACTGCACCACAAATATGTGTGAAATTAAGATTCAAAATTGATGTTTAAAACGTTTTTAAAATATAGTTTAGTGTTATAATGTTCCAAATACCAAGTCTTTATGTTCCAGACTTAATAGTTTTCATAAAAATGCCGTTTTAAGAGAAAAATAAGTGGCGCTAAATAATGAAGCTAGAAAGCCAGAATTTGCTCAGAAGGTGTCTTTAGAATTCATAAACAAGTGCTGCAGGCTTCCAAAACCATACAACAAAAATTAACGCTAGAATCCACATTTTTAGAAAAAATCAGAGGTACTAAATAATGGACTTCGAAAAATTGTTTTATGCTTCAGTTCACCCCAGAAATAATAACTGAGAGACCACATTAAGCTACCTCTTATAGTTTTGAGCAATTAAGTAAAAACCAATTTTGTAACAAAAGTAAACCAAATAGTTGTAAATTAAGTACCTGTGATTTTAATGATAGAGAATTTTGGTTAAAGTCGATGGTAAAACATACCAAGTGATAGAGTAATATCAAATTTAAGAGTTGTAATATTAATAACTATTCTAGAAGGGAAAGTTTTCAGTCTAGCGACCTAAAACATTTTTGGTAATTTCGAACAGCTTAACTGTATACAAGTAAACATTAAGAGGTTTCTGAAGTAATTTGTAACTATATTCTAAAAGTTTATGTGTCCGAGAAAGCGGTCGTTCGGAGGCTGCTGCTCCAGCCCACATTCTGCTGGTTTCTTGTGACAGCTAATGAACGAAGGTTTTACTCAATAGCATTTCCTTCAGCGTGAGGTCATCTGGGACGGATAGGAAGTGGACATCTTTAGTGTTTGTTAGAGGTGTGTGCGGGACGATGGTTTGGATCTTCTATTTCCAGAAATTAACTGGGGGGGGGGGGGGGGCGGGGTTTCCCCGGCAACTCTAATGGTCGAGCAGTGCGAGGGGACGCCTATGCGGTGGAGGCTGCTGCAGTATGCAGATAGCCGCAGACAACTAGTGTTCCCTCGGCCGTCCGCTCCGGCACCTATATAAATGCAGCCCGAGAGGCAGTAGAAAGGTTCACTTCGCATTCAGCTACTGTAAGATCCACGTGTGTTAAACGTCGAATCGCGCTCTGCCTCGGATGACGTCAGAGCCGAGCTGTGATAAAGCATGTATTTTGCGGTAAAAACGTAGAAACGGATAGTGAACTCGCGAGGACTGTACACCGTCCTGGATCGCTTAGAATTCGCCAAAGTAACTGTTAGTGTGCCGTCCGTGTGAAATACAATTCCGCGTGGCAAGTGGTCACCCTATTTCCACTTTTATGGGGAGAGTTAATTTTGAACATTTATTGCAAACTTTCATTGAGTAATTTTAGTCAGGCCGAAAGACAATCTGGTAGGAACGTACCGTAGAGGTCGCCTCTGAACTGCTAAATGTACTGTTAGAGTAGAAAGACTTGCTTTCAATTGAAAATAGTGAATTTGCAAGTGTTGCATGGGAAAAACGTGATGCAATATAATTTTGATTGCAACTTTATACTTTGATTTAAAATTTAAGGTCAGATCCCGCAAAGAAATAGGAGGATAGAAACTTTTCTTTCAGTGGGCTGGAGCCGGCCGAAGTGGCCGTGCGGTTAAAGGCGCTGCAGTCTGGAACCGCAAGACCGCTACGGTCGCAGGTTCGAATCCTGCCTCGGGCATGGATGTTTGTGATGTCCTTAGGTTAGTTAGGTTTAACTAGTTCTAAGTTCTAGGGGACTAATGACCTCAGCAGTTGAGTCCCATAGTGCTCAGAGCCATTTGAACCATTTTTTCAGTGGGCTGGTCCAGAATGTGGCCGTGCAGACTGGAAACTAAGGTCACTGTGTTTCCCTTCGCTTTCTGGCTGACCACCAAATTAGTTGCCAGGCTCGCGTGAGGAAAACGACGAACAAACAACTGAATAACTCTTACCCGCCACCCCACAACATGATGACAGGTCACGCTCTCCAGATGCTTGTCAAACTCAAGTTCTGCCATCGGACTGCCAAACAGCATAAAGTGATTCATCACTCCAGATCACTAGTATCCAGTCATACACTGTCAAGCGGCGTCGGTCTTTGCATTGCATCAAGCGTTGTTTAGCACTAACTGGACAAATGCGTGGGTTATGAGGAGTTGCTCGACCATTGTACGCCCTACGCACAGTCATTGGGCTGGCTGGGATGATGGTGGAACTTTTGGAATTCACGAATGATCTTTTCTACTGATCTGATGAGAGTATTTAGGACCTACATTCACTATGCTCGAAGGTCCTTCTCCGTCAGTAGATGAGGTCTCGTTTTAGCTGCGATTTATCCTCCGTGTTTCCACTTCACACAGCCGATGTGTGCAACAATATCTCTGGTAGATTTGTTGGTCAGGGGGCATCCAGTGACCAACCCATTCTTCTCTATTGATGACAGGCCGGCCGAAGTGGCCGTGCGGTTAAAGGCGCTGCAGTCTGGAACCGCAAGACCACTACGGTCGAAGGTTCGAATCCTGCCTCGGGCATTGATGTTTGTGAAGTCCTTAGGTTAGTTAGGTTTAACTAGTTCTAAGTTCTAGGGGACTAATGACCTCAGCAGTTGAGTCCCATAGTGCTCAAAGCCATTTGAACCATTCTAATGATGACACAATACACCCCACCTCCTTTTATACTGTCAGATCCGCCTCTCACGTAATCTTGTGGTAAATTCCGTATTATGTAGGAAAGTCTGGAAATTTTGATCGTATGGTACTATGAGATGACAAAAGTCGTCGGACAGAGATTGTTGTTGTTGTTGTTGTGGTCTTCAGTCCTGAGACTGGTTTGATGCAGCTCTCCATGCTACTCTATCCTGTGCAAGCTTTTTCATCTCCCAGTACCTACTGCAACCTACATCCTTCTGAATCTGCTTAGTGTACTCATCTCTTGGTCTCCCTCTACGATTTTTACCCTCCACGCTGCCCTCCAATACTAAATTGGTGATCCCTTGATGCCTCAGAACATGTCCTACCAACCGAGCCCTTCTTCTGGTCAAGTTGTGCCATAAACTTCTCTTCTCCCCAATCCTATTCAATACTTCCTCATTAGTTATGTGATCTACCCATCTAATCTTCAGCATTCTTCTGTAGCACCACATTTCGAAAGCTTCTATTCTCTTCTTGTCCAAACTATTTATCGTCCACGTTTCACTTCCATACATGGCTACACTCCATACAAATACTTTCAGAAACGACTTCCTGACACTTAAATCTGTACTCGATGTTAACAAATTTCTCTTCTTCAGAAACGCTTTCCTTGCCACTGCCAGTCTACATTTTATATCCTCTCTACTTCGACCATCATCAGTTATTTTGTTCCCCAAATAGCAAAACTCCTTTACTACTTTAAGTGTCTCATTTCCTAATCTAATTCCCTCAGCACCACCCGACTTAATTAGACTACATTCCATTATCCTTGTTTTGCTTTTGTTGATGTTCATCTTATATCCTTCTTTCAAGACACTGTCCATTCCATTCAACTGCTCTTCCAAGTCCGGAGATATGCACACATTCAGCTGGCGATAGTATCGCGTACACAGGATATAAAAGGGCAGTGCACTGGCGAAGCTTTCATTTGTATTTAGGTGACTATTATTAAAAGGCATGGAGAGCTGCATCAAACCTGTCTCAGGACTGAAGACCAAAACAACAACAACAATTGTTAAAAGATTTTCGACGTGATTATGGCCGCATGATGGAAATTAAAAGACTTTTAACGCGGAATGGTAGTTTCAGCTAGACGCATGGGACAGTCTATTTTGGAAATAGTTAGAGAATTCAATATTCCAAGATCCACAGTGTCAAGAACGTTCCATGAAGAGTAAATTTCACGTATTACCTCTCACCACGGACAATGCAGTGGCCGACGGCCTTCATTTATCGACGGAGAGCAGCTGCGTTTGCATAGAATCGCGAGTGTTAACAGACAAGCAACACTGCATGAGATAGCCACGATCAATGTGGGAATTCGACGAAAATGTCCATTAGTACAGTGCGATGTGATTTGACATTAATGGTCTACAGCAGCAGATGACTGACGCGAATGCGTTTGGTAACAGGGAGACATGGCCCGCAGCGCTTCTGCTGGGCTCGTGACCGTACCGGTTGGGCCGTAGACGACTTAAAAACCCAAGTTGTCAACAAGGCACTGGGCAAGCTGGTGGTGGTTCCATAATGGTGTGGGTTGTGTTTGCATGGAACGGACTGGGTCCTCTGGTCCAACTGAAGCCATCATTGACTGGAAATGGTTACGTTCAGCTACTTGGAAATCATTTGCAGTCGTTCGTGGAATTCATGTTCCCTTAACAATTACGCTACGTCACTGGGCCCCAACGGTTCGCGATTGCTTTGAAGAACATTCTGGACAGTTCAGGCGAATTATTTGGCCACCCTGATCGCCCAACATGAATCCCATCGAACATTTATGGGACATAATCTGGCGGTTAGTTCGTGCACAAAATCCGGCACCGGCAACACTTTCGTAATTATGGACGGCTATAGAAGCATCATGGCTCAATACTCTGCAGAGGACTTCCAACGGCTTGTCCGTGCCACGTCCAGTTGCTTCACTACGCTGGACAAGAGGAGCTAGGACACGATATTAGGTGGTATCCCATGACTTTTGTCACCTCAGTGTACATACATTGCCTGATAAAAATAGAGAAGCACAAAGAAGACTTGGTGGGAAGTCAATGTAACTTCGTACACGCACATTCAAGGGATCACCAGTATTGGAGGGAAGCGTGGAGGGTAAAAATCGTAGAGGGAGACCAAGAGTTGAATACACTAAGCAGATTCAGAAGGATGTAGGTTGCAGTAGGTATTCGAAGATGAAAAAGCTTGCACAGGATAGAGCAGCATGGAGAGCTGCATCAAATCAGTCGCTGGACTGAAGACCACCACAACAACAACAACAAAAACCTAACCGAATTAGTGCTTGTGTCTAGGCCATAGCGGGTGCAACGTCATACTGAAAAGTGGGGTGATAATGCTAGTTTTTTGTAAATTTGAAGTGATTTTGCAATCAGATCCCCGCTTCAATCCGTGAGTTTTATTTCACTTGCTCCTCTGTCTCTAGGCGCTTCATTTTTGTGAGACCATTACCTGTAGTAGCTTTTGGACTTCTGTGTAAGTTCTAGAGCAGTGTTTCTCCACGAGTGATCCACAACGCCTAAAAATTGAAAAGTGTTGTAATAAAATGGAACTCACAGCTGTTATGCAAGAGTAATTTCTCAATTACACTACTGGCCATTAAAATTGCTACACCACGAAGATGACGTGCTACAGACGTGAAATTTAACCGACAGGAAGAATATGCTGTGATATACAAATGATTAGCTTTTCAGATCATTCACACAAGGTCGGCGCCGGTGGCGCCACCTACAACGTGTAGGCATGAGGAAAGTTTCCAACCGATTTCTCATACACACCGCCGGCATTGCCCGGTGAAACGTTGTTGTGATGCCTCGTGTAAGGAGGAGAAATGGGTACCATCACGTTTCCGACTTTGATAAAGGTCGGATTGTAGCCTATCGCGATTGCGGTTTGTCGTGTCGCGACATTGCTGGTCGCGTTGGTCGAGATCCAATGACTGTTAGCAGAATATGGAATCGGTGGGTTCAGGAGGGTAATACGGAACGCCGTGCTGGATCCCAACGGCCTCGTATGACTAGCAGTCGAGATGACAGGCATCTTATCCGAATGGCTGTAACGGATCGTGCAGCCACGTCTCGATCCCTGAGTCAGCAGATGGGGACGTTTGCAGGACAACAACCATCTGCACGAACATTTCGACGATGTTTACAGCAGTATGGACTATCAGCTCGGGGACCGTGGCTGCGGTTACCTTTGACGCTGCATTGCAGAGAGGAGAGCCTGAGATGGTGTACTCAACGACGAACCTGGGTGCACGAATGGCAAAACGTCATTTTTTCGGATGATCCAGGTTCTGTGTACAGCATCATGATGGTCTTATCCGTGTTTGGCGACATCGCGGTGAACGCTCGTTGGAAGCGTGTATTCGTCATGGGGTGCCATTGATAACACGTCTTGGTCACCTCTTGTTCGCACTGACGTTGCTTTGATTCAAACAATTTCTGAAAAGATTACAAATATCAATATCACATACACGCACAACATTGGTTTTTAACCGCTTTCTTTCCAGGAAAGATAAGAACAATTCTTAAACAATATCACTGCACTGCGGTCTTATTACTGTTGAACCAAAAATTTTCTCCTTTTTTATTTTCCATGAGTGGTCAATTAAGAATAAAAAACAAACAACAAAACTTGGGACTTGCTGTACTCTTAAGCAACAAAGAGAAACTACTCTCGATGTTCTTTCTATTCAGTAGCAAGATCATGTGAGTAAATAAGATTTTCAATTCTTCATCGCCACTTTACAGATTTACCCCTGGTGTTTTCGAAGCCAGACACAATAATAAGCTTTATCATGCGCATGTTCTTTGTGAATTTAACTAGAGTTGGATTTGGATATGACGTCACGCGCACACCTCCAGCGCGAGCGAGTGGCATTAGCCATGTTTTTCCCCTTCAACATTCCATCAAATAATAGGTGAGGAAAAATGTTTTACTGGAGACAATATGTATTAGAGACAGTCATACATGTCACGTGTTCATGGTATGACAAATGTCACCTGAGTGGAGAAGGATAAACGGCAGATGTATACACACTGATTTGTCATCAGACATTCGTTTCTTTAGCTGCTCAGCGTTCTTTTGTGTGGCGATATTTCTTAAGTTCGCAATAGCTCGATGGTTGCAATCGTCTGCTGTGAGGCGAAAGACTATTGGTGATGTCAAGTTGGACAATGCTGCTGAAAGCGAGCCTTCAAGTTCACAAACTGCTGCAAGTGAACGTGAAGGAAAGAAGGGAAAACTACACAGGTTCAAATGGTTCAAATGGCTCTGAGCACTATAGGACTCAACATCTGAGGTCATCAGTCCCCTAGAACTTAGAACTACTTAAACCTAACTAACCTAAGGACATCACACACATCCATGCCCGAGGCAGGATTCGAACCTGCGACCGTAGCAGTCCCGCGGTTCCGGACTGCGCGCCTAGAACCACTAGACCACCGCGGCCGGCTACTAATAATAAAAAACGCTATATTCTTAAACTTTGAATAACGTCAAACTTTGTATTTTCCTTGTACACTTCTAAGAAAATTAATTATGACAATATTTTTGTCTTGAAAGTTGCTGTGTAGTCGAAATCTGTGGTGGGAGCTAATTTTATATCATCTTCACGTCTGGAACCATGTGAATTCATCACAGCACACCATGATGTCTGTAGAAGGCACTGTTCGTACACCAGCTATGGCTCAAACACTCCAACAGATATTATGACAGGAAAACCTCGCAGTCCGCGACCCATAATTTTAAAGATGAGTTCCGTATACATCCTTAAGAGCCACACCACAATGAACATGATTCGGAGCACTTTACGAATTCACATCCCCAGACATGGAAACCATGTCCATGTCCGCACTCATAACCATGTGTGCGACTCCCTTCGTTCTGTCTGCCTTATGCCATTACAACGCATCCAAACAAGCGGGAAATTTAAATCCCATTATGGATCTCCACCATCCGTAGTTAAATGTTTCAAATTTAACCTCCATAAATTACGTACCCTAGTGAATTTACAGTCAGTTCCAATAATATTAAATTATTTTTCGCTCTATTAGATTAATTATTTAATAAATATTAATACACCTTCATTTAAGTGATTCCAAAGATTCACAGTATTGCCAGTAACTGAGTATCGATATCCGATACAAAATATTTGTCAAAAACTTTTATGAATTCTGTGGTGTTTATTTGTTAAAAGAAGCTGTTAAGTTACAATGCGGCCAGGATTAATTAATTTTGGTCATTATGACGGTAATGAGAACCGAAACAGTTCGCCACCAATGAAAACAAAAGAAACCGCGATTTGCACTATTAGTAGAAACTTTGACTCTTTCCACATCCCAGAGACTCCTCTCCAAAGGACCCATAGAAAACGATAAATGTAATGTAATGAGAAAATGTAGCCTAATGCTCCATTCTACACTCCTTGCCGAGGGGAGTGTAAGCTTTCCGTATCGCTAACCTTGAGGGCACGTTTTTCCGTGGACCACGATCTAAATATTTGGGTTGCGTACTATTCAAATGACCGCATCCACACATAAAATTCCCATGTTTTGTTTATTTTTAGTCTGTAATTTATTGGAAGATATACAAAAGAGTCGTGTCACTGAATCTGTTTCAGGTAGACCTATTACACAAGCACAAAACATGCTACACTTCCATTGCAAAAGATGCTTTTGACCGCTGTATTTTTGGAATGTAGTATTCAAACGATTTTCGTTATCCTAAGTAGATAGGCCTTCTGGTACTTCACAGCCTCTGTAGAATTCCAACACTGTGTTGCTAGAGAGATCAGAAATTTTATTTAGTTTTCTTATTTTCATTCACATTTGAGTTAAGAGTGGCTAGTTTCGAATATATTTTTTTAATTTTCAAACCACTACTTACGTTAAAAATATATCTTCAGTGGAAATGTTATATCATTCGTGAAAATGTTACTTCATCAGCGAAAATGTAAAATACAAGATATTAAAGTATATGAACAATGGTTTATTACAATGGCAGTACTGTATGTGAGCAGTTTTATATGTATGTACTAATCGTAAAGATTTATTAAAGTGGCTGTAACATACCTGTGTCATTCTCGTGTGATTAATGAATTAATTTCATAGTATAACATTTATACATTTTTAGCTATTCGGGATAGTTCGTGTTTGCTTATTCTAAGCCCTTGACGATAGTAACTACTATGCACTGATTCATCTGTAAGCGAAGTGTGGTTAAGAGGCGCCTCCTGTGTTCATTATGTAATCTCGCGCACTGTCGTCATAGCACAGAACTAGTATTATTTTGTTGTACCACATCGTGGCCAGGGGCGACGAGTTGCTGTTCTGTTGCTCTGCGGAACGTCGTCACAAGAGGAGAGACGTACATCAGCTTGGTACAGAGCCACTGTGGAGCAAGAGATCGTATTCAGGATGCGAGGGCACCAACTCATTGTGTTGACACTGCGGAGTATGCTAGCCATCATCAATGAAAGCAAAAGTTGCGGCATCTCATATGTCTAGCAAGCCTTCTGAAGGAATTAACTAGACAGAAAAAACAGTCTTTTTTTAAAATACTTTGCCATTTGACTATATATTTCCTGTATACAATCTACATTTTAAAAGGCCATAAGGTAAAATATTAAATGTAAGCCGACATAAAATTACGAGAGTTACACTTATGATACTTCTTAGACCATTAACATCATTTTGCCGTGTACCGTTCAGGATGACATATCTACATTTCATTACATTTGCTGAACATGATATAAATAGTACGAAATTAACGTCTTGTAGGAATGCAACATATCGTATAAGCACTACCTTTAAGACAAAGCTATGAAAGAATGTAGATTCAGGTGCAAAGCGTTCTGGAGTCTACATTCTTGACATCAGTTTCATAGCTGCATCTTAAAGGGATGTGCTAGTCTTGTGTTTACCTGCTTGGGGCTGATTTTCCCAGATATGATATGCTTGTATGATAATGTGCTGCATTCTTATAATACGTTAATTTTGTATCATTTGTGTTATGTTAAGCAAATGTGTTGAACTATGTAAATCCCATCCTGCACAGTACGCACCAAAATTATGTTAATGGTCTAAGAAGTAAGTGCATCTCTCGTAATTGTACATCAGCTTACATCTAGCACTTTTTGCTTCAAGGCGTGTTATTTGCATGTTTCGCTTTAAGAAATATACTCGATAATGGCGTGAAATAATGTCATCCTGCAAAAGGGTGTTAACGGTCTAAGATGTAAATGCATGTCTCGTAATTTTATACCAGCTTAGTTCTAACATTTTTTTTAAACTTTTAAAATTTTTCAATTTCTTACTTTACCTCTTACTATTTGCATATTTTTGCTTTTACCATTGTACTCGATAACGGCGGGAAAGCCGAAATCTAGATTGTACAGGGTGGAGCGCGGTACATTGCTAATTAGGGAATGAAATAAAAAAAAATCAACACTTAGAACCTTACATTTTTATTTTTCTCATATTGGACAATAATGGAAGTTTCTAATTACATGGTTTAAACAGTATATCTGACAATCGTCTACTTTTACAATAAACACACTGCCGCAGTTGTTTTCTGAAATTCTCATGCACTCTTTCAAGCGTTTCTTCCGGTATTTTTGCGATTTCAGCCTCAATATTGTTCTGTAGGTCTAACCTTTGCCTTCAGATAACCCCAAATAAAAAAATCGCTGGCCAGTTGAGATCCCCCACCCGAGAGAGAAGCCTTCCAGGAAACGCTTGCTTCAAAAATTCATGTTAACGCCCGTTGTGCGTGTGGTGACACCGTCTTGTTGAAACCAGGTATCCTGTAACTGCATTGCCTCGCCAGCTGCAAAAACTCTCGCAGCATTGTTAAGTAACGATCGGAATTCACAGTAACAGCACGACGATTTTCCTGGAAAAAGTAAGGGCCAATGATGGCTACTCGAGATAAGGCACACCACATAGTGACGCGGTCCAAGTGCGGGGGTCTCTGGTGAATTTGCCTGCGGATGGTATCGCTCCACTACCGCATACTCTGTTTGTTTACACATCCACTGAAGTGAAAATGTGCCTCATCGGAAAAGAACATATCTGCGTCAAGGGGTATGGTTGCAAGCATGCCTTCACAAGATGTTCTTCGAGACTTTGATGACTGGGTGTTGTGTGCTGTCCTTAGGTTAGTTAGGCTTAAGTAGTTCTAAGTTCTAGGGGACTGATGACCATAGATGTTAAGTCCCATAGTGCTCAGAGCCATTTGAGCCTCTCACAGTCCAAGAAAAACAGCCGGCCCTGCAGACAGATTTTACAGTCAAGAACTGCAGGCTTTTGCCTCAAGTAATGCCTGTACTCAGTCAACATGCCGCCTTTACACCATCGAGTCACCTGTTGGGTTACTCCCATCTGCTGACAGCCACTTCCTTTGTGAGCCACGGAACCTGGGGCAACTAGCTGCCCATCTGTTCTGCTGCTGTCCTACACTCCGTGTGGGCGCACATTGCTGCTGTTCAACAGGCGCACACCATCAACTTCAGCCACGCCGGAAGCCAAGGGTTACCACCTGATCCAGTGTCTCTTGTCCTGCCGCTAAGGAAGCGGTCAAGCTGCCAGGACCGTTCTCTGTCACCCATATATACATGGGCAGAACTCAAATACCGCCTTCATGTCCTATTAGGGACGAGTAGGATAGAATGTCGTATTCTATCCCACTTGTCGCTCACAGACCATCAAGGCGGTATTCGAGTCGTTCAACGTGACAGAAGTGCTACCCTTCCGCAAATTGCTGCAAATTTCAGTGCTGAGCCATCAGTAACTGTCAGTGTGCGAACCATTTAAGAAGACATAATCGATATGTGCTTTCGGAGCCGAAGGCCCACTCGTGTATCCTTGATGACTGCTCGACACAAACTTTACGCCTCGTCTGGGCCCGCCAACACCGATATTGGACTGTTGATGAGTGGAAACATGTTGCCTAATCGGACGAGTCTCATTTCAAATTCTATCGAGCGGATTGACATGTAGAGTTATGGAGACAACCTCATGAATCCATGGATCCTACAGACGGCCGCTATGGCCGAACGGTTCTATGTGCTTCAGTCCGGAACCGCGCAGCTGCTACGGTCGCAGGAATCCTGCGTCGGGCATGGATCTGTGTGATGTCCTTAGGTTAGTTAGGTTTAAGTAGTTCTAAGTCCAGGGGACTGATGACCATAGGTGTTAAGTCCCATAGTGCTCAGGGCCATTTGAACCATTTTTTCTTTCTTGGAGTTACGTAATCCCATACTGACAATTGCTGGACCACGCACATTTTTCACGGATGAAAATTCAGTTCATTGTGAAGAATGCGGTGGAGAGAACGTCTTGCAATGCTAAGCGCAGGTGCGTGTTCACGAGCTCAGCGTTTCGGAGATTGCAGTACTGCTGCTCTAACTCGTTCGACATTTTGTGGTTTTGTAAAGCTTGTCTCAGGTCCTCTTCGTACAAATGACACATACCCTGTTGTTCTGAATGAATTTACCCAATTTAAAATTGATTGCCATCCAGGAACTCATCCGCGTGGGGGTACTACAGAACGCAAACGAAAAGCACGTTGCACTGCAATGATCGAGTGGGAATACGAGAAATACACTTCAACACAAAATGAGCGCTCCTTACTTGCCCACTGGATTATCGCAACTGAACAACAATTGAATATAAACCTCTCGTCAGTCACTGAAAACCACGCCCACTCTCCCCTCTATTCGACCAGCAGAGCCACCACAACGTGAATTCTAAAAAAGCAATTTACCGCGCTCCACCCTTTACACAGGAAATTTACAGAAATACACAGTCAAATAGCGATGTAGTCCTTCAAAGACTATTGTATTACTGTGGCTCAGCACCATCAAGGAATCATTGTTGCCTGACGATGCCCAGCTGCTCCAGCCTGGGTTTGCAGGTTGGGGGTTCCGCCTTTGCAGGAACGCTAGCCTGTCGGCTCACATATACAGCCTACCACCCATATCAAACACTCATTCTTATATTGTGCTCACTAGTATCTAGATGCGCACTATGCCCAGCGGTGCAGTCAATGGCAGCCAATAACCGCGAGGAGAAGACCTCTCACAGTCGTCCACAGCCCGTGGTCGTGCGGTAGCGTTCTCGCTTCCCACGTCCGGGTTCCCAGGTTCAGTTCCCGGCGGGGTCAGGGATTTTCTCTGCCTCGTGATGACTGGGTGTTGTGTGATGTCCTTATGTTTGTTAGGTTTAAGTAGTTCTAAGTTATAGGGGACTGATGACCATAGATGTTAAGTCCCATAGTGCTCAGAGCCATTTGAACCATTTGAACCTCTCACAGTCCAAGAAAAACAGCCGGCCCTGCAGACAGATTTTACAGTCAAGAACTGCAGGCTTCTGCCTCAGGTAATGCCTGTACTCAGTCAACATGCCGCCTTTACACCATCGAGTCACCTGTTGGGTTACTCCCATCTGCTGACAGCCACTTCCTTTGTGAGCCACGGAACCTGGGGCAACTAGCTGCCCATCTGTTCTGCTGCTGTCCTACACTCCGTGTGGGCGCACATTGCTGCTGTTCAACAGGCGCACACCATCATCTTCAGCCACGCCGGAAGCCAAGGGTTACCAACTGATCCAGTGTCTCTTGTCCTGCCGCTAAGGAAGCGGTCAAGCTGCCAGGACCCTTCTCTGTCACCCATATATACATGGGCAGAACTCAAATACCGCCTTCATGTCCTATGAGGGACGAGTGGGATAGAATGTCGTATTCTATCCCACTTGTCGCTCACAGACCATCAAGGCGGTATTCGAGTGGTTCAACGTGACAGAAGTGCAACCCTTCCACAAATTGCTGCAAATTTCAGTGCTGAGCCATCAGTAACAGTCAGTGTGCGAACCATTTAAGAAAACATAATCGATATGTGCTTTCGGAGCCGAAGGCCCACTCGTGTATCCTTGATGACTGCTCGACACAAACTTTACGCCTCGTCTGGGCCCGCCAACACCGATATTGGACTGTTGATGACTGGAAACATGTTGCTTGATCGGACGAGTCTCATTTCAAATTGTATCGAGCGGATTGACATGTAGAGTTATGGAGACAACCTCATGAATCCATGGATCCTACAGACGGCCGCTGTGGCCGAACGGTTCTATGTGCTTCAGTCCGGAACCGCGCTGCTGCTACGGTCGCAGGAATCCTGCGTCGGGCATGGATCTGTGTGATGTGCTTAGGTTAGTTAGGTTTAAGTAGTTCTAAGTCCAGGGGACTGATGACCTCATATGTTAAGTCTCATAGTGCTTAGAGCCATATGAACCATTTTGAACCATGGATCCTACATATCAGCAGGAGTGTGTTCAAGCTGGTGAAGACTCTGTAATGGTGCGGGGCGTGTGCAATTGGAGTAATATGGGACCCCTGATACGTCTAGATACGACTCTGACAGGTGACAAGCACGTAAGCATCCTATCTGACCACCTGTATCCATTCATGTCCATATTGCACTCCGACGGAGTTGAGCAATTCCAGCAGGACAATGTGACACCCCACATGTCCAGAATTGCTACAGAGTGGCTTCAGGAACACTTTTCCGAGTGTAAACACTTCTGCTGGCCACCAAACTCTCCAGACATGAGCATTATTGAGCCTATGTGGGATAACTTGCAACGTGCTGTTCAGAAGAGATCTCCGTCCTCTCGTACTCTTATGGGTTTATGGACAGCCCTGCAGGTTTGATAGTGTCAGTTCCCTCCAGCACCACTTCAGACATTAGTCGAGTCCATGCCACGTCGTGTTGCGGCACTTCTGGGTGCTCGAGTGGGCCCTATAGATATTAGGCGGTTGTACCAGTTTCCTTGGCTCTTATTTGTAGATGGAGCAATAGAGAGGGAAAATTGTAGGAGAAGACATGGATTGGAATAATTCCGACAAATACCTGGGGGCGTTTCGTACAGTCGCTATTCTGAGATGAAGAAGTATGCACAGGTGAGGAAGTCGTGGCGGACCACATCAAACCAATCACAAGAATGCGAAAAAAAGTAACATCGAAAAGCACGCAAAAGTGGCAAAACTAACAACACCATAGGAGAAGCTGAGAGAAGAATAAATGCAATACTTTTCAAAGGAAATGTTTAGCGGCGCTGTGCAATAATATAGCGCCGAAGTAATACTGGAAACATACGAGAAACACAGTAATTTTCGTTAGCAAAGGCTCAACCACGTAGTGCAAGCATTTCAACGTAATGAGGATAATGTCCACGCTGCTCTGTGCTGCTCAGCTACATCATTTGCATTAAAAGCACGGTGTGTGGCACTTCAAAGGAGGAAGTGGATTTAAGTTTAGGACGGAGAGAAGGGTCAGCCCTCTCGCCGCACTACAGACCTTCTAGAAGCATTAATTTACTTACTCTTAGACAGAGACGCAAGGGAAGCTCATAAAAAATGGACTACTTGGAGTGGATTGCTCATCTCACTCCAGCGTACGTCTCTACTTGACGAGGAACCAGTGGATGCAAATTCGTTCCTCCTGCTAATTCGAAGGGAGCTTGTGATACCAGCGGAAGGTTAGCAATGGACTTTTGCCAAACCTTCAAAGCGAAATTTGTTGCTTTACAACATGAAACAAGCACCTTAGCTCAATCAATGCACAGCAGTTTTTAAGCTTTCAGATTACCCTCAGTTCCCCTGATACCTATTAATCCCAATCTAATATTAGAGAGGGAAAGGAGTGAATAATCTATATATTATAAAAACATAGTAGTTATTTTACATATTTTTAAAACTATGGATGCAGTATACAGTTTATAATGTAATGGTCCCAAAAATTAGATGTTTGCTACCACTCTTAGATTATTTTTTATGCCACGCCCTTTTCACTCCTACTGTCTCTCCCGGGGATAATTTTTCATCGGAACTGTCACCCGTCAGACTGATGTGGTTGTTGTGGTCCTGACTCACAAGTCCGGTGCAGGTCTCCACGCCAGTCTATCCAGTGTCAGCTCCCTCCTCTCTGCATAATTACTGCAACATTCACTTTGGAATGAAATAAAGAGGAAGTCCAAGGAAGCTGAGGCGAAATGACCGCATCAAAAATGTGAAAAAATGGAAAAAGAAGTGGTTGTCGGAAGGACTAACTCAGCATATAGAGAAGTCAAAACTACCTTCGGTGAAATTTAAAGTAAGAGTGGTAACACTAAGAGTGCAACGGGAATTCCACTGTTAAATGTAGAAGAGAGAGAGGATAGGTGGAAATAGTACAGTGGAGGCCTCAAGGAGGGGAAAGACTTATCTGATGTGCTAGATAAAGAAACAGGATCGGATATAGAAGAGATAGGGGCTGCAGTATTAGAATAAGAATTGAAAAGCGCTTTGGAAGACTTAAGATCAAATTATGCAAAATGGATGGATAACATTTCTTCAGAATTTCTAAAATCGTCGGTGGAAGTGACAAAAAAATGTATGAGTCTGGCGGTATACCATCTGACTTTCGGAGAAATATCATCCACACAATTCCGAAGACTGGAAGAGCGAACAAGTGTGGGAATTATCGCACAATCATCTTAGCAGCTCATACAACCTAGGTTGCCGACAGGAATAATATATAGAAGAATGGAAAAGAAAATTGAGGATGTATTACATGACGACCAGTTTGAGTTTAGGAAAAGTAAAGGCACTAGAGAGGCAATTCTGACGGTGCGCTTGATAATGAAAAGAAGCCTGAAGAATAATCAGGATACGTTCCTAGGATTTCTCGATCAGGAAAAAGCGTCCGATAATGTCAAATGCTGCAAGGTGTTCGAAATTTCGATGAAAATTTAATTGTACGGAGAGACGCGTAAATATATGACATGTACAAGAGCAAAGAGGGAATAATAAGAGTGGAAGACCTAGAATGAAATGCTCGGATTAAAAAGGGTGTAAGACTGGGATGAAGTCTTTCGCCCCCACTGTTAAACCTACACATCGAAGAAGCAATTCTGGAAATAAAATAAAGGTTCAAGAGTGGTATTAAAATTCAAGGTCAAAGTATATCAGTGATAAGATTCGACGATGACATTGTTATCCCCAGTGAAAGTGAAGAAAAACTACATGATCAGACTAATGAGTACAGAATATTGATTCAGAGTAAACCTAAGACAATAATAAAAAATAGCAGAAACGAGAACAGCGAGAAACTTAAAATTAGGATTGATAGATGAAGTTAAAGAAGTATACTACTTAGGCAACAAAATAGCCCATGACGGACGGAGCAAGGAGGACATCGAAAACAAACTAGCATTGGCAAAAAGGACATTCCTGCTAGCAACGAATACAGGCTCTCATTTGTGGAAGAAATTCCAGAGAATGTACATTTGGAGCCGGGCGATAGGACAACTGTTAAGATATCAGATCCCACGGTACGAGATGGAGCTATAGGAGGTAAAAAGTGTAGAGGAAGACACACTGGAGTACATCCAGCAAATAACTCAAGATGCAAGTTGCAAGTGCTACTGTGAGATGAGGTTGGCACAGGAGAGGAACTCGTGGTGGAGTGCATCAGACCAATCCGAAGACAGATGATCCAAAAAAAAGTTTCTTAATGTTAAATAGCTGTTTGAGTCAAGGTCACAATTTCTTGGAATCTCGTTATCACATATGTGATATATTTCGCCATAGAAATTCGACACGGTTGTCTTGCACGTACCAGGATATCCAACTTTTGGCTTTTGCGAGCATATGTTATCAAAGAGCTTCACTTACACAGGGTTCTTAAAACGCTCTTTTGTTGCGTGCGTTTACCGGTTTTGTGGTTGTCAACTGTCGCCGATTTTTTTTTCTTTTCTTGAGACCATAAGCCGTTATTTGACTGTGTATACTGTAATTATCTTCTGTACTATCTAAATTTCTACTTTTATGCCATTTTCATGTACAATGCTAAAAGTTCTTAAACCATTCACATATCCTATCTGTTAAGGCAGTCCAAAGCAGTTAGTTCTGTTTACCTGCTTTGAACAGCCTTAACAGATATCACAATGGTCTAAGAACTATTATAATTGCATAATTAATTGATAATGACATAAAAGGCGAAATCTAGCTGATTGAGAAGGTAAACACAGAAGTATAAAGTCAAACGGCGGTTTATGCTATATATTGCACGACTGTTGCTCAAAACTATCAAAGTGTCTCAAATGGCTCTGAGCACTATGGGACTTAACATCTGAGGTCATCAGTCCCCTAGAACTTAGAACTACTTAAACCTAACTAACCTAAGGACATCACACACATCCATGCCCGAGGCAGGATTCGAACCTACGACCGTAGCGATCGCGCGGTTCCAGACTAAAGCGCCTAGAATCGCTCGGCCACAAGGGCCGGCTTCACAACCATCGAAAACTTTTTTGTCGACGTGTGTTTTTCGGCCGTCTTTTGTTTGTGTTGTAATGTCTATGCTCATGTTGATATTTGTTTGTTTATTACATAGATTTGTTGCTCGGTGTTGTCAGGGATGGTCTCGGCGAAAACCAAGAGTAAGTGAAGGGAATCATTTCTTTTTTTTACTTTTTGTAAGGGAATTGTCAGTGATGGGTATTGTGGCGTGTTGTCATAAATGAATTGGGTTCTAAATTGGTGATAAATAGGTTGATTATTGCACGCGTAAAACGTAAAAACTGAAATATATTTACAGTCAAAATGAACACTTGTTATACAGATATACGGCTATGAATCAGGACATAGGTACATTGATAGAACCATTCTAACACTTGTGCTGACCTAGACTGTCGTTAGTAACTCAATTAATAATCCTGAGTTAACAACGGACATCAAAACGGATACAGGGATTAGTGAACACAGGGTTGTTGTAGAGAGATTGAATATTGTAACCACCAAATCCTCCAAAAATAAACCAAAAATTTACATATCCAGTAAATCAGATAAATATTCAGATGACGCTTTCCTAAGAGACAATCTCCACTCCTCCCAAATTAACAATGTAAGGGCAGACGAAATGTGGCTTGAATTGGAAGAAATAGTATCGGCAGCGATTTAGAGACTTATACCAAATAAATTAACAAACGACGGAGCTGATCGCCATTGGCACACAAAACGGGTCAGGACGCAGTTACAAAAACAACGGAAAAAAATATGCCAAATTTGAACGGACGCAAAGTCTCCAAGATTGGCGATCTTTTACAAAAGCTCGAAATATAGCGCGGACGTCAATGCGAAATGCTTACAGTAGTTTCCACAACGAAAATTTGTCTCGAAAATTGGCAGAAAATACAAAGAGATTCTGGTCGTATGTGAAGTATGCTAGCGGCAAGACAGAATCAATACCTTCTCTGCGCGACAGCAGTGGAAATACTATCGACGACAGTACTGCCAAAGCAGAGTTACTAAACACAGTCCTTACGAAATTAACCAAAGAAGACGAAGTAAATATTCCAGAATACGAATCAAGAACAGCAGCCAACATGAGTAACATAGAAGAAGTTAACCTCGGAGTAGTGAAGCAACTTAAATCACATAATAAAAGCAAGTCTTCTAGTCAAGACTGTATACCAATTAAGTCACTTTCAGAGTGTTCTGATGCTATACCTCCATACTTAACAATCATATGCAACCGTTCTCTCGGCGAGAGATCCGCACTCAAGGACTGGAAAGCTGCACAGGTCACACCAATATTCAGGAAAAGGTAGTGGGAATAATCCCTTAAATTACAGGCCCATGCCATTAACGTCAATATACAGCAGGATTTTAGAACATATATTGTATTTGAACGTTATGCATTATCTCGATGAGAACGATCTATTGACACACAGTCAACGCGGATTTAGAAAATGTCGTTCTTGTGAAACACAACTAGCTCTTCACTCACACGAAATGTTGAGTACTATCGGCAAGAGATTTCAAACTGATTCCGTATTTCTGGATTTCCGGAAGGCTTTTGACAACACTGTACCCAAGGTAGTGTTAAAGGCCATTTGCTGTTCCTTATCTATTGTAAATAGGCTGTTTAGGTTCTTATATTGGTAACGCCACCGCCGCGTAGCGCTCTATATGAAAATCACTGGCTGTGCTGTGTGCAGTCTGTGGCTGGGTGGTATTGTTGGAATTTGCTATTGTAGTGTTGGGCAGTTGGCTGTTAACAGCGCGTAGCGTTGCGCAGTTGGAGGTGAACCGCCAGCAGTGGTGGATGTGGGGCGAGAGATGGTGGAGTTTTGAGAGCGGATGATCTGGACGTGTGTGCACCAGAGACAGTAAATTTGTAAGACTAGATGTCATGAACTGCTATATATTATGACCTTTGGACACTATTAAGGTAAGTACATTATTTGTTCTCTATCAAAATCTTTCATTTGCTAACTATGCCTATCAGTAGTTAGTGCCTTCAGTAGTTTGAATCTTTTATTTAGCTGGCAGTAGTGGCGCTCGCTGTATTGCAGTAGTTCGAGTGACGAAGATTTTTGTGAGGTAAGTGATTTGTGAAAGGTATAGTTTAATGTTAGTCGGGGCCATTCTTTTGTAGGGATTATTGAAAGTCAGATTGCGTTGCGCTGAAAATATTGTGTGTCAGTTTAGTGTTGATCAGAATAGGTAAAGAGCGAAATGTCTGAGTACGTTCAGTTCTGCTCAGCTGTTTGAAAATCAAATAATGTAAGAGGTTTATCAGCACAGTAATTCAATAATTTTTCTAGGGGGACGTTTCACTATATACGCGACTGAGGAGACAATCTGAACAGCGTCTTAGGTTGTTTGCAGGTGATGCTTTCGTTTATCGACTAGTAAAGTCATCAGAAGATCAAAACGAATTGCAAAACGATTTAGAAAAGATATCTGTACCGTGGAAAAATTGTCAGTTGACCCTAAGTAACGAAAAGTGTTAGGTTATCCACATGAGTTTTAAAAGGAATCCGTTAAACTTCGGTTTCACGATAAATCAGTCAAATCTAAAAGCCATAAATTCAACTGCATATGGAGGAATTACAATTACGAACAACTTAAATTGGAAGGAACACTTAGAAAATGTTGCGGGGAAGGCTAACCAAATACTGCGTTTTATTGGCACGACACTTAGAAAATGTAACAGATCTGCTTAGGAGACTGTTCAAAGGAGGACAGCACGTTTTGTGTTATCGCGAAATAGGGGAGAGTGTGTCACTGAAATGATACAGGATTTAGGGTGGACATAATTAAATCAAAGGCGTTATTCGTTGCGTCGGAATCTTTTCACTATGGGACTGAACTTCTGACGTCATCAGTCCTCTAGAACTTAGAACTACTTGAACCTAACTAACCTAATGACATCACACACATCCATGCCCGAGGCAGGATTCGAACCTGTGACCGTTGCGGTCGCGCGGTTCCAGACTGTAGCGCCTAGAACCGCTCGGCCACTCCGGCCGGCGGTAAGGTAGCGAAGAATCCTTACAAGCACGGGCAAGCGCCCTATTCAAACAACAACATTAATCTTTAAAAAGACATTAAGTGATTCTCAAGTTAATTAAATTCTGTGCACAGTAAAGCTCGCAAAAGTAGAGTGCAATGATGAGATAAAGTTAAACCAATAATGAATATCACCAAAAAAAATTTAAAAAAATAAATAAAATACAGATACACCCCTTCATGACAGATTTTTAGTGCCGCACACAGTACACTACAACACACTGAAAAAAGGTCTTTTAGAGCCTGTGCTACTACACAATTTCAGAGAAAGAGGGGGGGGGAGGGGAGAAAACGGCAAACATTAATTCCGCAAACGTTAAATAACTTCGATGTATAAAATAATAGCCTACTTCACGAACATCGAAATAAAATAGTCCCAGGTGAATCAATAACTAATGCCCTTGACGTAACCTTAAAGGACGAGGGCGAATAGCATAATATCAAGTCAGCTTAGAAATTTAAACTACACTAGTAGGTTAACATATGCTCACTGAAACTGGGGAGCTCATTTAAATTACCCCTTAACGGGATACTTATAAACTTAAACAGTCAAGTAAGGCTACCATTTCACTGTTTACGAGTGAACAAGTAATGCAATTAGATAACACAGAACGTATAGATTCAATGTTAAACCTGTGCTTTGAACCAACTATAACAACGTCCGGACAGCTCAGTGTACCAGGAAAAATACAGGGTGATTCAAAAAGAATACCACAACTTTAAAAATGTGTATTTAATGAAAGAAACATAATATAACCTTCTGTTATACATCATTACAGAGAGTATTTAAAAAGGTTTTTTTTTCACTCAAAAACAAGTTCAGAGATGTTCAATGTGGCCCCCTCCAGACACTCGAGCAATATCAACCCGATACTCCAACTCGTTCCACACTATCTGTAGCATATCAGGCGTAACAGTTTGGATAGCTGCTGTTATTTCTCGTTTCAAATCATCAATGGTGGCTGGGAGAGGTGGCCGAAACAATATATCCTTAACATACCCCCATAAGAAAAAATCGCAGGTGGTAAGATCAGGGCTTCTTGGAGGCCAGTGATGAAGTGCTCTGTCACGGGCTGCCTGGCGGCCGATCCATCGCCTCGGGTAGTTGATGTTCAGGTAGTTACGGACAGATAAGTGCCAATGTGGTGGCGCTCCATCCTGCTGAAATATGAATTGTTGTGCTTCTTGTTCGAGCTGAGGGAACAGCCAATTCTCTAACATCTCCAGATACTGTAGTCCAGTTACAGTAGCACCTTCGAAGAAAAAGGGACCTAAATCTTTATTGGCTGAAATGGCACAGAAAACGTTCACCTTAGGCGAGTCACGTTCATACTGAGTTGTTTTCCGCGGATTCTCAGTGCCCCATACAGAGACATTGTGACGGTTGACTTTCCCGTTAGTGTGGAAAGTTGCTTCATCACTAAACACAATCTTTGAAACGAAAGATTCATCTGTTTCCATTTGAGCAATGATAAAATCACAGAAATCGATTCTTTTAATCTTATCAGCTGCAGACAGTGCTTGAACCAATTTCAGACGATAAGGTTTCATAACTAACCTTTTTCGTAGGACTCTCCATACAGTTGATTGTGGAATTTGCAGCTCTCTGCTAGCTCTGCGAGTCGATTTTCCTGGGCTGCGAACAAATGCTTGCTGGATGCGTGCAACATTTTCATCACTCGTTCTCGGCTGTCCAGAACTTTTCCCTTTGCACAAACACCCATTCTCTGTAAACTGTTTATACCAACGTTTAATACACCACCTATCAGGAGGTTTAACACCATACTTCGTTCGAAATGCACGCTGAACAACTGTCGTCGATTCACTTCTGCCGTACTCAATAACATAAAAAGCTTTCTGTTGAGCGGTCGCCATCTTAGCATCAACTGACGCTGACGCCTAGTCAACAGCGCCTCAAGCGAACAAATGTACAACTAAATGAAACTTTATAGCTCCCTTAATTCGCCGACAAATAGTGCTTAGCTCTGCCTTTTGTCGTTGCAGAGTTTTAAATTCCTAAAGTTGTGGTATTCTTTTTGAATCATCTTGTATTACAGTTTCACCATACTGGCTTATGCCGTCCGTCACTCCCAACAGCAATAGAACCAATTAATACACCCCGCTTACTCGGACTGTATCACATCACAAAATCGTAATAAGCCTTTAACCAAACACAACAACACGTGTTTACTTAAACAGCACTAAATAAACCAACCTTTTGGTTGGCAAGACAACAGCTTCCAGTCATGGTGCCGATACTTGGGAAGCAAGGATCAGTATAATATGCGCACCGAAAACATGACTAGCAATTCTTGCCAAATCTTTTATGAAATCCTTTACAGATCCAAATCAGGGCCGCGCGGGTAATGTGGCCGAGTCCAGTCCGCACACTACAAGCCAGGTTCGGTCTTGCAAACGTGTCAGACACACCACAACCTCCGCGTCGTGCCCCGGCCTGCTCAACCACGCTCCCCCTGACTCCCCAGCGCCGCGCGGCTCTCCGGCTGTCCCTCTCTAACGCCACACGCCCGTCGCTGCCAAAAGCCACGTCAAACGGCGCAGCCCAAAGATCACACAAGATCGATCAATCGATACGAGCCGGCACGGCTCACTGCTGAGCCTGGAGGGTCTGCATCCTGGTGGCACTAATTGTGGCCCACCCAGTGGAGCCACAGGTGAGCGAAGGATGGACAACCATCCGGTACAGTCAGAGCTTGATTTCTAGGTTCAGTTCCCCGTTGTTGAACATTGGGTGCAACGCTTTTATCAGCTTCTGTCCTGTTTCGGTGACGTATTCCGCATGTAGATGGAAGTGCAGTGTTTTATCAATCCGGGCACCTAGTTACTTGGTATCAGGGGACCATGTGGCGCAGGATTGGGCGCCGTTTGGTGAAGTAGACTGACCTTGCATCCGTGTGTCGGTCTACATCTACATCTACATCTACGTCTACATCTACGTGATTACTCTGCTATTCACAATAAAGTGCCGGGCGGAGGGTTCAATGAACCACCTTCATGCTGTCTCTCTACGAACGGCACGCGGGAAAAACGAGCACTTAAAGTTTTCCGTGCGAGCCCTAATTTCTCTTATTTTTATCGTGATGGTCATTTCTCCCTATGTAGGTGGGTGCCAACAGAATGTTTTCGCAATCGGAGGAGAAAACTGGTGATTGAAATTTCATGAGAAGATCCCGTCGCAACGAAAAACGCCTATGTCCCCTATTTCACGATAATACAAAACGAGCTGCCCTTCTTTGTACTTTTTCGATGTCATCCGTCAGTCCCACCTGATGCGGATCCCACACCGCACAGCAGTGCTCCAGAATAGAGCGGACAAGCGTAGTGTAAGCAGTCTCTTTGGTAGACCTGTCGCACCTTCTAAGTGTTCTGCCAATGAATCGTAGTCTTTGGTTTGCTCTACCCACAATATTATCTATGTGATCGTTCCAGTTTAGGTTATTTGTAATTGTAATCCCTAAGTATTTAGTTGAATTTACAAATGGCACTGAGCGCTAAGGGACTTAACATCTGTGGTCATCAGTCCCCTAGAAGTTAGAACTACTTAGACCTAACTAACCTATGGACATCACACACATCCATGCCCGAGGCAGGATTCGAACCTCCGACCGTAGCAGTTGCGCGGTTCCGGACTGAGCGCCTAGAACCGCTAGACCACCGCGGCCGGCAGTTGAATTTACAGCCCTCAGATTTGTGTGAATTATCTCGTAATCGAAATTTTGCTGATTTCTTTTAGTACTCATGTGAATAACTTCGCACTTTTCATTACTCAGGGTGAATTGGTTCAAATGACTCTGAGCACTATGGGACTTAACATCTGTGGTCATCAGTCCCCTAGAACTTAGAACTACTTAAACCTAACTAACCTAAGGACATCACACACATCCATGCCCGAGGCAGGATTCGAACCTGCGACCGTAGCGGTCACGCGGTTCCAGACTGAAGCGCCTAGAACCGCACGGCCACACCGGCCGGCTCAGGGTGAATTGCCACTTTTCGCACCATACAGATATCTTATCTAAATCATTTTGCGAGTCGTTTTGATCAACTGATGTCTTTACAAGACGGTAAATGACAGCACCATCTGCAAACAATCTAAGACGGCTACTCAGATTGTCTCCTATGTCGTTAATATGGATCAGGAACAATAGAGGGCTTGTAACACTTCCTTCTGTTTTACTCGATGACTTTCCGTCTATTACTAAGAACTGTGACCTTTCTGACAGAAAATCACGTATCCAGTCGGACAACTGAGGCGATACTCCGTAGGCACGCAGTTTGGTTAGAAGACGCTTGTGAGGAACGGTGTCGAAAGCCTTCTGGAAATCTAAAAATATTGGATCAATCTGAAATCCCCTGTCGATAGCATTTATTACCTCATGAGTATAAAGAGCTATTTGTGTTTCACAAGAATGATATTTTTTGAATCCGTGCTGAATATATGTCAATAAATGGTTTTCTTCGAGGTACTTCATAATGTTCGAATGCAGTATATGTTCTAAAACCCTACTGCAAATCGACGTTAGTAATATAAGCCTGTAATTCAGCGGATTACTCCTACTTCCCTTTTTGGGTATTGGTGTGACTTGAGCAATTTTGCAGTCTTTAGGTATGTATATTTCTGTGAGCGAGTGGTTGTATATAACTGTTAAATGTGGAGCTATTTTATCAGCATACTTTGAGAGAAACCTGACTGGTATACAATCTGGACCGGAGGCATTGCCTTTATTAAGTGATTCAAGCTGCTTTGTTACACCGAGGATATCTACTTCTATGTTTCTCATCTTGGCAGTTGTTCTTGATTGGAATTCAGGAATATTTACTTCGTGTTCTTTGGTGAAGGATCTTCGGAAAACCGTGTTTAATAACTCTGCTTTAGTGGCACTGTCGTCAGTGCCTTCACCGTTGCTATCGCGCAGTGAAGGTATTGATTCCGTCTTGCCACTGTTGTGCTTTATGTATGACCAGAATCTCTTTGAGTTTTCTGTCAGATTTCAGGACAGAATTTTGTTGTGGAAATTATTAAAAGCATCTCGCACTGAAGTACGGGCCATATTTCGAACTTCTCTAAAACTTGCCAATCTTGGGGACTTTGCGTTCTTTGCATGCTTTTTTCGGTGCTTCTGCAACAACGATCTCACCCGTTTTGTGTACCATGTGGGATCAGTCCCATCACTTATTAATTAGTTCAAGACAGCCCAACGACGGTGGCTCGGAGAACTATTGTGGGCGTGTCTTGCTATTTCCGTCATAGTCGTGTGGCCAGCAATACTCCGATAGCAAGGAGTATCTTTGTGGTGTCGATACCAGGGGCCAGAGCAACGCCTATCGACTACACCTCAGTGGAGAGATTGAGTAGGTTATTACTTAATCTGGCTATTTTCTACATATCGGTTAGATATTAATTTTGTGGCTAACATGATCAGTTTCTTGTCAGTTCAATAAGTTTGGTGATATATTGCCTCCTCGTTCATTACAAGGGATCTTTGTATGTGAAAATTTTGCGTAATATTAAGAGTTTTCTGTTGAGATTGCTCCTCCTTAGAGCCAGTCCTGACAAAACTCTACCATCTGGTGAGCAAGATGTACGAGACCGGCGAAATACCCTCAAACTTCAAGAAGAATATAATAATTCCAATCCCAAAGAAAGCAGGTGTTGACAGATGTTAAAATTACCGAACTATCAGTTTAATAAGTCACAGCTGCAAAATACTAACACGAATTCTTTACAGACGAATGGAAAAACTGGTAGAAGCCAACCTCGGGGAAGATCAGTTTGGATTCCGTTGAAATGGAACACGTGAGGCAATACTGACCTTACGACGTATCTTAGAAGTAAGATTAAGGAAAGGCAAACCTACGTTTCTAACGTTTGTAGACTTAGAGAAAGCTTTTGACAATGTTGACTGGAATACTCTCTTTCAAATTCTGAAGGTGCCAGGGGTAAAATAAAGGGAGCGAAAGGCTATTTACAATTTGTACAGAAACCAGATGGCAGTTATAAGAGTCGAGGGGCATGAAAGGGAAGCAGTGGTTGGGAAAGGAGTGAGACAGGGTTGTAGCCTATCCCCGATGTTATTCAATCTGTATGTTGAGCAAGCAGTAAAGGAGACAAAAGAAAAATTTGGAGTAGGTATTAAAATCCATGGACTGTGCGGCTGGTCCCGGCGGAGGTTCAAGTCCTCCCTCTGGCGTGTGTGTGTGTGTTTGTCCTTAGGATAATTTAGGTTAAGTAGTGTGTAAGCTTAGGGACTGATGACCTTACCAGTTAAGTCCCATAAGATTTCACACATATTTGACAATTAAAATCCAGGGAAAAGAAATAAAAACTTTGAGTTTCGCCAATGACATTGTAATTCTGTCAGAGACAGCAAAGGACTTGGAAGAGCAGTTGAACGGAATGGACAGTGTCATGAAAGGAGGATGTAAGATGAACATCAACAAAAGCAAAACGAGGATAATAGAATGTAGTCGAATTAAGTCGGGTGATGCTGAGGGAATTAGATTAGGAAATGAGTAAAGGTGTTTTGCTATTTGGGGAGCAAAATAACTGATAATGGTCGAAGTAGACAGGATATAAACTCTAGACTGGCAATGGTAAGGAAAGCGTTTCTGAAGAAGAGAAATTTGTTAACATCGAGTATAGATTTAAACGTCAGGAAGCCGTTTCTGAAACTATTTGTATGGAGTGTAGCCATGTATGGAAGTGAAACATGGACGATAAATACACTCCTGGAAATTGAAATAAGAACACCGTGAATTCATTGTCCCAGGAAGGGGAAACTTTATTGACACATTCCTGGGGTCAGATACATCACATGATCACACTGACAGAACCACAGGCACATAGACACAGGCAACAGAGCATGCACAATGTCGGCACTAGTACAGTGTATATCCACCTTTCGCAGCAATGCAGGCTGCTATTCTCCCATGGAGACGATCGTAGAGATGCTGGATGTAGTCCTGTGGAACGGCTTGCCATGCCATTTCCACCTGGCGCCTCAGTTGGACCAGCGTTCGTGCTGGACGTGCAGACCGCGTGAGACGACGCTTCATCCAGTCCCAAACATGCTCAATGGGGGACAGATCCGGAGATCTTGCTGGCCAGGGTAGTTGACTTACACCTTCTAGAGCACGTTGGGTGGCACGGGATACGTGTGGACGTGCATTGTCCTGTTGGAACAACAAGTTCCCTTGCCGGTCTAGGAATGGTAGAACGATGGGTTCGATGACGGTTTGGATGTACCGTGCACTATTCAGTGTCCCCTCGACGATCACCAGTGGTGTACGGACAGTGTAGGAGATCGCTCCCCACACCATGATGCCGGGTGTTGGCCCTGTGTGCCTCGGTCGTATGCAGTCCTGATTGTGGCGCTCACCTGCACGGCGCCAAACACGCATACGACCATCATTGGCACCAAGGCAGAAGCGACTCTCATCGCTGAAGACGACACGTCTCCATTCGTCCCTCCATTCACGCCTGTCGCGACACCACTGGAGGCGGGCTGCACGATGTTGGGGCGTGAGCGGAAGACGGCCTAACGGTGTGCGGGACCGTAGCCCAGCTTCATGGAGACGGTTGCGAATGGTCCTCGCCGATACCCCAGGAGCAACAGTGTCCCTAATTTGCTGGGAAGTGGCGGTGCGGTCCCCTACGGCACTGCGTAGGATCCTACGGTCTTGGCGTGCATCCGTGCGTCGCTGCGGTCCGGTCCCAGGTCGACGGGCACGTGCACCTTCCGCCGACCACTTGCGACAACATCGATGTACTGTGGAGACCTCACGCCCCACGTGTTGAGCAATTCGGCGGTACGTCCACCCGGCCTCCCGCATGCCCACTATACGCCCTCGCTCAAAGTCCGTCAACTGCACATACGGTTCACGTCCACGCTGTCGCGGCATGCTACCAGTGTTAAAGACTGCGATGGAACTCCGTATGCCACGGCAAACTGGCTGACACTGACGGCGGCGGCGCAGAAATGCTGCGCAGCTAGCGCCATTCGACGGCCAACACCGCGGTTCCAGGTGTGTCCGCTGTGCCGTGCGTGTGATCATTGCTTGTACAGCCCTCTCGCAGTGTCTGGAGCAAGTATGGTGGGTCTGACACACCGGTGTCAATGTGTTTTTTTTCCGTTTCCAGGAGTGGAGAAGAAGAGAATAGAAGCTTTCGAAATGTGGTGCAACAGAAGAATGCTGAAGATTAGATGGATGCCGGCCGAAGTGGCCGTGCGGTTAAAGGCGCTGCAGTCTGGAACCGCAAGGCCACTACGGTCGCAGGTTCGAATCCTGCCTCGGGCATGGATGTTTGTGATGTCCTTAGGTTAGTTAGGTTTAACTAGTTCTGAGTTCTAGGGGACTAATGACCTCAGCAGTTGAGTCCCATAGTGCTCAGAGCCATTTGAACCATTAGATGGGTAGATCATATAACTAATGAGGAGGTATTGAATAGAATTGGGGAGAAGAGGAGTTTGTGGCACAACTTGAGTAGAAGAAGGGATCGGTTGGTAGGACATGTTCTGAGGCATCAAGGGATCACCAATTTAGTACTGGAGGGCAGCGTGGAGGGTAAAAATCGTAGTGGGAGACCAAGAAATGAATACACTAAGCAGATTCAGAAGAATGTACTGGGAGATGAAGAAGGTTCCACAGGTTAGAGTAGCATGGAGAGCTGCACCAAACCAGTCTCAGGACTGAAGACCACAACAACAACAACAGATGCGAATTGCAGAGCAGCCTTGTAGAGATGTTGGGATCGCGGGGTCCACACGACGTGGCACGGGTGCCCTGGCGAGAGCACGTATCGACCTCGGACAGCCCCGCCAGCGGGAGCTGACCGGACACTGTGTGTTGCGGCGGGCGACACTTTTTGCGCGCAGCATGCGGGTCGGGCCAATGCGGCGCCATACGGCGGCGGCGGCGGCGGCAGCGGAGCGTGTGCTCTGTACGGGCACAGCACGGGGCGGGGCGGAGCGCACTCGATAATCGACGCGTGCTGTCCGGCCGGCTGGTACACAGCAGCGGGCCGTGACGGCACCAGCCACGCGAGCAATGGCCGCGCCAACTCGGCAGCCGCCCTTCCAGCCTGATGCGTTTACTTCTTTGTCATTTACACCCCTCCCGATAGCCGACGGTTTGACAGCGAGCTCACATCCACTCATCAACGGAAAAATACACTACTGGCCATTAAAATTGCTACACCAAGAAAAAATGTAGATGTAAATGGGTATTCAATGGACAAATATATTATACTAGACCCGACATGTGATTACATTTTCACGCTATTTCGGTGCATAGATCCTGAGAAATCAGTACCCAGAACAACCACCTCTGGGCGTAACAACGGCGTTGATACGACTGGGCACTGAGTCAAACAGAGCTTGGCTGGCGTGTACAGGTACAGCTGCCCATGCAGCTTCAACACGATACCACAGTTCATCAAGAGTAGTGACTGGTGTATTGTGACGAGACAGTTTCAGGCGTAGCGCCGTATACCGATCCTGCCTTGGAGGCGGTTAAGTGGGAGATGTGTCTCAGAGCTGGATAGTGACAGATGGTGACGCGAGACTGGACGCGCACGTAGTTTATGTATCAGCTGATAGAGGAAAATATTGGATAGGCGGACTGTGATTTTAGTTTCGATTGTGCCCACTAGAGTGCACTAAAGTAATAGAATGTTTTTCATAAACTGTTGTAGTGTTTTCATAAAGTGTTATTACGTATTTTTGTGTATGTAAAATGTTATATATGTGTTTTAGCCGTATGAATGATGCGTGAATGTAGTTTAAGGTTAATAGAAAGATAATTGTTTAACGCGTTATCTATTAGGATTTAGTGTGCGAACATTTCGAAACATGATGGAAATGGAAAATGGTCAAATGGCTCTGAGCACTATGGGACTTAACATCTATGGTCATCAGTCCCATAGAACTTAGAACTACTTAAACCTAACTAACCTAAGGACACCACACAACACCCAGTCATCACGAGGCAGAGATATTCCCGGACCCCGCCGGCAATGGAACCCGGGAACCCGGGCGCGGAAAGCGAGAACGCTACCGCACAGCCACGAGCTGCGGACGATGGAAATGGACAAAGGGGATTTTTGTAGAATATATTTGTAAAGGGACGGAAAGAACCGCGCCGCCGCAAATTGCTCGGCCACCATTGATCAGACGTTTTAAATTGGTGAGAGATCTGGAGAATGTGCTGGCCAGGGCAGCAGTCGAACATTTTCTGTATCCGGAAAGGCCCGTACAGGACCTGCAACATGCGGTCGTGCATTAACCTGCTGAAATGTAGCGTTTCGCAGGGATCGAATGAAGGGTACAGCCACGGGTCGTAACACATCTGAAATGTAACGTCTACTGTTCAAAGTGCCATCAGTGCGAACAGGAGGTGACCGAGACGTGTAACCAATGGCACCCCATACCATCACGCCGGGTGATACGCCCGTATGGCGATGACGAATACACGCTTCCAATGTGCGTTCACCGCGATGTCGCCTAACACGGATGCGACCATCGTGATGCTGTAAACAGAACCTGGATTAATCGGAAAAAATGACGTTTTGCCATTCGTGCACCCAGGTTCGTCGTTGAGTACACCATCGCAGGTGCTCCTGTCTGTGAGCAAGGGTAACCGCAGTCATGGTCTCCGAAGTGACAGTCCATGCTGCTGCAAACGTCGTCGAACTGTTCGTGCAGATGGTTGTTGTCTTGCAAACGTCCCCATTTGTTGACTCACGTATAGAGACGTGGCTGCACGATACGTTACAGCCATGTGGATAGATGCATGTCATCTCGACTGCTAGTGATACGAGGCCGTTGGTATCCAGCACGGCGTTCCGTATTACCCTCCTGAACCCACCGATTCCATATTGTGCTAACAGTCATTGGATCTCTACCAAAGCGAGTAGCAATGTCGCGATACGATAAACCGCTATCGCGATAGGCTACAATCCGACCTTTATCAAAGTCGGAAACGTGATGGTAGGCATTTCTCCTCCTTACTCGAGGCATGACAACAACGTTTCACCAGGCAACGCCGGTCAACTGCTGTTTGTGTATGAGAAATCGGTTGGAAACTTTCCTCATGTCAGCACATTGTAGGTGTCACCGGCGCCAACCTTGTGTGAATACTCTGAAAAGCTAATCATTTGCATATCACAGCATCTTCTTCCTGTCGTCGAAATTTCGCGTCTGTAGCACGTCATCTTCGTGGTGTAGCAATTTTAATGGCCAGTAGTGCACATTACGCGCGTAAAGTTACATTTTTATATTTCTGACAGACAAGTGGTGATGACGTGTCTGTGAAGACGCTAATGATACGTTTCGTCCTGGCTGTTGTGGTCTCTGTGGTCATCAGTTGCCACCGGTTTTTGATGTAACTATCCACGCTAGTCTGTTCTGTTCCAGCCTCTTGATCTGTGCACAACTGCTGTAAACCTTTTCTGGTTGAACCTAGGTTAAGTGAGGCACCTGCAACTTGACGTGCTGGGCAACACGACTAATCTCTTAGCTTAAGGTCTTCCTTCTAGGCTTAACACATATAGCAACTATTAAAAATACGTTAGTAACTGGTGTAAGAGCTGCAGATTTTTTAGACTGAAGTTAGCTGATAGGTATACCTGCTTAAATGGTTCAAATGGCTCTAAGCACTATGGGACCTAATATCTGAGTTCATCAGTCCCCTAGACTTAGAACTACTTAAACCTAACTAACCTAAGGACATCATACACATCCATACCCGAGGCGGGATTCGAACCTGCGACCGTAGCAGCAGCGCGGTTCCACACTGAAACGCCTGGAACCGCTCCGCCACAGCGGCCGGCATACGTAATGAAAGAAATTCCCTCTAACTACTGTCTCACCTTCAGAGGACGTCATGCTTCCAAGTAGAGAAGGAAACAGCATATTTCATCAGCATATAAGAGGTATTAGAGATAAAGTTAATGAACTGTTTATAGATGTTGACTCTGAAATTATTGGTATATCGGAGCACCACTTAAATAATTTGATAATTCAGAGGCTTCCTTTACCAAGATACAGACTAGCTGGCTGTTCTTCAAGGAGTGCCTGCGGGGCGGAGGAGTGGCCATGTAAGTAAAAAACAGTATTCCATTAGAGTCCATAGGCGTATCACGGCACTGCACTGAACAGATATTTGAATGTTGCGCAGGAGCAATTGAATTTAGTGAAACTAAACTCCTAATTGTTGTTGTTTATAGGTCCCCTAACTCTGACTTCAGAGCATTTCTCCTCAAGCTAGAGAGGGTTATTGATTCACTTTATGGAAGTACCAGAAATTAGTTATATGTGGTGACTTCAATGTAAATGTTGCATATGACGGTACAAGAAAAAGGATGTTGGTAGATCTCCCAAATTCATATGCTCTGACGCAGACTGGGTTTTTTCCAACCAGGCTACAGGGCAACAGTAGCACAGACATAGACAATATTTTTATTCATTCTTCATTACTAGATGGTCATTCTGATAGTAAAAGGGTGAATGACCTTTCAGACTATGATGCACAAATTTTTACAGTAAAACGCTTTTGTGCTCAAACAAATGTCACATATAACTACAAACTATGTAGCAAAGTTAATGCAACATCAATAGAGAAATTTTTTAAACCTCATCAAGTAACAAGTATGGCAGGATGTTTATAGTGCGATAACATAGACAACAAATATAATGCTTTCCTTAACACATTTCTCATATTCTTTGAGAGTTACTTTCCATTTGAACGTTCTAAATGGAGTACTAGAGTAAAAAGCAGCCCGGGTGGCTGATTAGTTGGATAAGGATATCCTGTATAACAAAGCGGGAATTATATCAAAATGTTCGAACTAGTCACAATCAATCTACAGTAGCTCATTACAAAAAGTACTGTAAGGTGCTTAAAAATGTTATTAGGAAGGCAAAGAGTATGTGGTATACAAATAGAACAGCTAATTCACAGGATAAAATTAAAACCATATCGTCAGTTGAGAAGGAAGTGTCTGGTCAGCAGCACAAGGTCGACGATATAAAGTCAGTTCGTGGCAAAAATATTTCTGTTACTGATAAATCAGATATATGTACAGTATGTACAGTATTTAACAATCATTTTCTGAGCATTGCTGGTGAATTAAATAAAAATTTACTTTTTTCTGGAAATCATATAACTTTCTCAGCAAAGACCACTCCCGAATAAGTGGAATAGTTACCTCAGTACGAAAGTTACAAATGGGCTGTCGTATGAAATAAATGTCTGTTGACGAGGAAGCACGCAAGGATGAAACAAGGAGGCTTAAAGTTCTACTCTGCTGTAACCTGCATAAATCTACTCTGAACTTTCACCAGAGGACTGAACAGAGTGTTGCAAATGCCACTCGGGATGGCACGAGGACTCTTCAAATTCAGAAGGAAGAAAATTTTTGATTTTTGTTAATGAAAAAGACCAGTTTTCAGTTACGGTAATTTTCAAGAAAATAATCCTTTCATTTCATACTATTCAATAACAAACATGCAGCAATGTTTAGTTAATTAATGCCCAGTCTTACACTTTCTAAGAATAAAGATGTATTCCACTTTTATCAATATTATCTTGCCCCTTGGTCAAACTCATTTTGTCCCAGTATTAAGTTAAGACGGATATTTAGCATGAGTTTGCGCACGACGAACAACTCTTTAGAGAGCGATTAGGGTTCACCTCAGCGATCACACTTGAGGCCACTGTCGGTGCATGTGAAATTGCACGACTTGGTCAGTCGCTGAAATATTCCGTGCAAAATGGTATCGTCAATTCAAAAACATACCATCAGCCACTCATGCTGAAATCATCTTACAAATCTAACAATGTATCATGTCTGAGGTCGTAACTGAATTTATAGTAAACTACTAGTTTCGCTGTTTACCTGTTGAACAAAGAGAAACCACACTTTTTTGAAATTTGAGTGAAGATCTTGTGATATTCCTAGCTCTGGCCACCAGTATTCTATTTTTCTAAAAGCTAGCCTTCATGCAGCTTGATACACGTGAAGTAGCATATGGCACAAAGGGGGAGTCCTAAGAGGGTGTCCACCACTTGTAATGAACTTGGTCGGCAAGTTCGGGTGCTAGGCGCCAAAACGCATAACTTCTCTTATTAGTTATTTATTTTTCTTTCATTGTATTTAACCCAGTTTTTTAGTATGACAATCTCTTATGGTTACCTTACTGATCTATCGCTTCTTTTATTAAATTTCCTTGGTTTGAAAAAGATAAGAGTTACAATACTGCAACCGAAGTGCTTCGGACACCTCCGAGTCGCTTTGGCGCCTGGGAGACGAAGTATTCGGCTGCTCTTGTGTCTCTGTTTCGGGCGTTCTGGAGGGCTGGACACGTGTCTCAGTATTGTGCGTTACTTAGATGTGAATGTGTAATGGTCACTCTGTCTAGTGCGTACCGGAGAGCTAGACGTGTGTATCGCATTTAGGAAGTTGTACGAGAAAGTTACCATACAATAAAGAAAGCTAAGTCGAGTGTTGTAAAAGATACTGTAAATGTGTGAATATTTGAATAATAACCAAACAGGATACAGTAATGAGAAGTATCGCCTACCATCATTGTCAGTACCACAGATCTTGCCCTCTGTAGTTACAGAGACTAGCCTGGGCATGTGGCATCCCGCAAAAATCACAATCACAGGTTCGAATTGACACCATAGCAGCCTCCACCGAAGAAGATCCCACGACCGCCGAACCGTCTTCTGCGCTGGGGACACAACTTTAGAAGACGACAGTTTGGTGGAAAGAACGGAGACTCTTATTCAATCTCTCCAGCTTCCAGATCTGACTTCCAGAAGGACACATAATTTATAAGCTTCTGATGAGAACTGAAGTCTTCCAGGAAAAGCGTCACTGTGATGAGTACCTCGTTGCCAAATTCCTCTCTACTGTCTCGCTTTCTCAAAGAACGTTCATCAATTATTGCTTTAACGTGCGCCATCTGCAAAAGACTTGTTAATCTTTCCTGGAAATTTTCCTCAGCGTAAACAGCAAACATTCTAATTAAAAGTACAGTTTCGAATAAGATGGCGCGCCGGCTCCGCGCCGGTTTTCAGTCAAATTTTCGGTTAAATGAGAACCTCATTTCATAATAAGAACCGCCTTTTTGGCCATTGGAACTCATCATGACAACCTTTTTACTATAGAAGTAAGTACACCTCACTGATTAAAGCTGGAAAACACAAGAAAACCGATTTGCGAAACGATCTGATACAGTTACATAAGTTTATAAATACCTGTAGTAAGCAAATTTCTCACCTTGTTCTCCTTTATTATCTGGCTAATTTTTCCATCAGATTGCACCGTATGACTCTCGTATAAATGTGTTATTTCCGCCAGTCTTTTAGTATTCATACCCTGTTGCGCTCTTTCAATATCGTCACAATGCAGAAAAGCAATAGCTATCACACTCCTGTCTACTGCTTGCTAGCTCGTTCTGGCTGTGTGCCACGTGTTCGTGTGTGTTTCGTCGTGGTTACTGCCAACGGCTGATTTTTATCCCACAAGCTGCGACATAGTCGAGAATAACAGCAAAAGTGTAGGTTTTGTTTCTTTATTCTAGTTCACAACCACAAAAAGGTTTTGTTCCCAAAAAATGATTTAGATCAGAGGTGATAATCTTCAGATCTGTTTAAAACATATCCTAACACAACGAAGACAAAGTGGCATCGTCAAGAGTTTCATCTCTATTGATATTGCCACTTCGGCTTTATTAAGGTAGGATACATTTTAAACGGATCTGAAGATAGCCGTTACCGACTGAAATACATAGTTTGGGTACAAAAATATGTTTTTGATCAAGCGTGAAATAAAAAAAAATGAAAAATACTGAATGTTAGGAGAGCGGAGAAACGAATGCCAATAGATGAATACTACACTACTGGCCATTAAAATTGCTACACCACGACGATGACGTGCTACAAACGCGAAATTTAACCAACAGGAAGAAGATGCTGTGATATGCAAATGATAAGCTTTTCAGAGCATTCACACAAGGTTGACGCCGGTGGCGACACCTACAACGTCCTGACACGAGGAAAGTTTCCAACCGATTTCTCATACACAAATAGCAGTTGACCGGCGTTGCCTGGTGAAACGTTGTTTGATGTCTCGTATAAGGAGGAGAAATGCGTACCATCACGTTTCCGACTTTGATAAAGGTCGGATTGTACCCTATCGCGATTGCGGTTTATCGTATCGCGACATTGCTGCTCGCGTTGGTCGAGATCCAATGACTGTTAGCAGAATATGGAATCGGTGGGTTCAGGAGGGTAATACGGAACGCCGTGCTGGATACCAACGGCCTCGTATCACTAGCAGTCGAGATGACAGCCATCTTATCAGCATGGCTGTAACGGATCGTGCATCCACGTCTCGATCCCTGAGTCAACAGATGGGGACGTTTGCAAGACAACAACCATCTGCACAAACAGTTCGATGACGTTCGCAGCAGTGTGGACTGTCAGCTCGGAGACCATGGCTGTGGTTACCCTTGACAGACAGAAGCGCCTGCGATGGTGTACTCAACGACGAACCTGGGTGCACGAATGGCAAAACGTCATTTTTTCAGATGATCCAGACTCCGTTTACAGCATCATGATGGTCGCATCCGTGTTTGGCGACCTCGCGGTGAACCCACATTGGAAGTGTGTATTCGTCGTCGCCACACTGGCGTATCACCCGGCGTGATGGTATGGGGTGCCATTGGTTACACGTCTAAAAAATGGTTCAAATGGCTCTGAGCACTATGGGACTCAACTGCTGTGGTCATAAGTCCCCTAGAACTTAGAACTACTTAAACCTAACTAACCTAAGGACAGCACACAAGACCCAGCCATCACGAGGTAGAGAAAATCCCTGACCCCGCCGGGAATCGAACCCGAGAACCCGGGCATGGGGAGCGAGAACGCTACCGCACGACCACGAGATGCGGGCGGTTACACGTCTCGGTCACCTCTTGTTCGCATTGACGGCACTTTGAACAGTGGACGTTACATTTCAGATGTGTTACGACCCGTGGCTCTACCCTTCGTTCGATCCCTGAGAAACCCTACATTTCACCAAGATAATGCACGACCGCATGTTACAGGTGCTGTACGGGCCTTTCTGGATGCAGAAAATGTTCGACTGCTGCCCTGGCCAGCACATTCTCCTGATCTCTCACCAATTGGAAACTTCTGGTCAATGGTGGCCGAGCAACTGGCTCGTCACCATAAGCCAGTCACTACTCTTGATGAACTGTAGTATCGTGTTGAAGCTGCATGGGCAGCTGTACCTGTACACGCCATCCAAGCCTTGTTTGGCTCAATGCCCAGGCGTATCACGGCCGTCACTACGGCCAGAGGTGGTTGTTCTGGGTACTGATTTCTCAGGATCTATGCACCCAAATTGCGTGAAAATGAAATCACATGTCAGTTCTAGTATAATATATTTGTCCAATGAATACCCGTTCATCATCTGCATTTGTTCTTGGTGTAGCAATTTTAATGGCCAGTAGTGTATATTACACAGCATATTTCCCTTTCTACAACTATTTCAACTTCCAGTTAACGCTCTCCATTATTAGCCCAGTCTATCTCAAAATGTTGAGTGACTGGACCACTCATAGCTACTCACACTCTAGGGGTGGCCCAACCGATCAGTGGATGGTGAAAAAGTTTTTGGGAGTGTGGGTGGTTTCCCGATGTAGACAGACACAAGCTGCGCAAATGAGAATACAGTCAAAATGTTTTTTCGAAAATGAGACACATATCACAAAGACTTGGTGGTGGCACATACTGTGATACATTTTAATGTGTTGAAAAATTTGCTCTGACTAATGGTCAGCAAAAAGCAACGCGAGATAGCAATTTTCTTTAAGACTGCAGGAACAGTAAATTAAATTTCAAACTGAATAGCGAATATTTAAATATCAAGAAAGTTGTTTAAAACTGATGAGTTAAATTTTAAACTGAACAGAGATTAGCTTTAAATCAACTATGGAATAATAAATGGGAAAATTGCAGGACAATTAAAATTTCCAATTTCATGTCGACTTTCAGATATCATTACGAGCAGTCAAGTTTCAGCAGAGCGTAAAGTAATTTAAATACCCTAAATTAAACAATAAACACCAAAACACAATAATAAAGAGTAACAGATTTCTCAAAATCGGCTACTAACGCCTCAGATTGACTCTGTATCAGGAAGCTTAAACAAGATTGGTCCCGACTTCAGAGGCGACCACCATTCCTCGCAATAGTCTGGCTGAAATACCCAAATCAGCTGCATCAGGTCTTTTAAATGAAGGCACACGTCCCTGAAGCTGGAAATCAACAGCAAAATGCGACCCTCGGCCTACAACGATCTATCTGCTACCAGCTGTCGTCTCCCGGATCCATACGGTCGCACTCCTCTCGTCCTCTATGTTGCTGTTTGCCAGTTGTCACCAAGAGACGCCATGCGTATCCGACGGCCCAGCACAGCGACAAATTCAAGACTCCTCGGAACGGTTCACATGACCCAGGCCACAGAGCGGACACACCCGACCGCTTGCTTGTCACTCTGCTTCCTTCCTGTCGCTGGTTCAACTCAACGAGAGCGAGAGCGCGCTCGCTACGTTCACAGACTCAGAACCGCACCCGCGCCCCCTCTGGAGGAAGATAGCCCACTTGCAAGCCGGACGCAACCTATAGACTCGCTGCACGGTCCAATACATACACAGACGTCCAGGCAGAAAATGCAAAGAGATTCTGGTCGTATGTGAAGTATCTATGCTGCAAGAAACAATAAATACCTTCTCTGCGCGGCAGCAATGGAGATACTATCGAAGACAGTGCTGCCAAAGCAGAGTTACTAAACACAGCCTTCCGAAATGCCTTCACAAAGGAAGACGAAGAAAATATTCCAGAATTTGAATCGAGAACAGCTGCCAACATGAGTAACGTAGAAGTAAATATCCTCCGAGTAGTGAAGCATCTTAAATCACTTAAGAAAAGCAAGTCTTCTGGTCCAGACTGTATATCAGTTAGGTTCCTTTCAGAGTATGCTGATGCATTAGCTCCACACTTAACAATCATATACAACCGTTCTCTCGACCAATGATCCGTACCCAAAGACTGTAAAGTTGCACAGGTCACACCAATATTCAAGAAAGGTGGTAGAAGTAATCCACTAAATTACAGGCCCATATCATTAACGTCGATATGCAGCAGGGTTTTGGAACATATTTTGTGTTCGAACATTATGCATTACCTCGAAGAAAAGGGTCTATTGACACACGTTGATTCCGTATTTCTGGATTTCCGGAAGGCTTTTGACATTGTACCACACAAGCGGCTTGTAGTGAAATTGCGTGCTTATGGAGTATCGTCTCAGTTATGTGTCTGAATTCGTGATTTCCTGTCAGAGACGTCACAGTTCGTAGTAATCTGCGGAAAGTCATCGAGCAAAACAGATGTGATTTCTCGCGTTCCCCAAGGTAGTGTTACAGGCCATTTGCTGTTCCTAATCTATATATGCGACTTAGGAGACAATCTAAACAACCGTCTTAGGTTGTTTGCAGATGATGCTGTCGTTTATCGACTAGTAAAACCATCAGATGATCAAAACAAATTGCAAAACGATTTAGAAAAGATATCTGTATGGCGCAAAAAAGACAACTGACCCTAAATAACGAAAAGTGTCAGGTCATCCATCCGTTAAACTTCGTTTACACGATAAATCAGTCAAATCTAAAAGCCGTAAATTCAACTAAATACCTAGGAATTACAATTATGGTGAAAAAAGGCAATTGACCCTAAATAACGAAAAGTGTCAGGCCATCCACATGAGTTTTAAAAGGAATCCATTAAACTTCGTTTACACGATAAATCAGTCAAATCTAAAAGCCGTAAATTCAACTAAATACCTAGGAATTACAATTACGAACAACTTAAATTGGAAGGAACACACAGAAAATGTTGTGGGGAAGGCTAACCAAAGACTGCGTTTTATTGGCAGGACACTCAGAAAATGTAACACATCTACTAAGGAGACTGCCTACACTACGCTTGTCCGTCCTCTTTTAGAATACTGTTGCGCTGGGTGGGATCCTTTCTTGACAGATAATGATTTTGTCAATGTAAACGCTCTTTTGCGCTATTATGTTACTAATATAAATAAAACCAAGCACATTCATGCATCGTAACTATGTGTGTTTAGGAATGCTGCCGCTTCTTTCAATGTTTTGTCTTATTTATGCGAAAATACAGGTTTTTACGCAGGGAATGTACATTCTGGCCTGTGATTGAAAATTTGTGATGTGTATAAAAATTTACTATAACAGTTCGATAGTGCTCACTAACACCTATCCGTAGACACTTTGTCTGTAAAAATTGCCTAAGGCGTTATCGAGATGTCAATTTTTAAATTTCGTTATATACATAAAACATTTAACATGAAAACTGTCACTTGTTGAATTCAGGTTTCCTTAGGTTTAGTCTATTTACTATTTTATACTGGACACTCAATTTGGCTATGGAGGCTACCCTTCCAATTTGCACGCTAATGGTCACGTTTTTCCGACCAAGCTGCCGGAGTCATCGTTCACCTCATTTGCTGTCTAACTTCCCCATACTTAGAGCGTCTGCCAGTCACTGCTGTTTCAAGGAAAGTGACTATTTGGGGACTCGAAAAACGAAGGAAGCAGAGTAGAGGCCAGCTATCAAACATCGCTGTAACGTAGGCAGAGGAGAAGTCTCTTTTTCTTTCTCTCTTTTGACTAGATTCGTGCGGCCTGCCACGAATTCATCTCCTGTACCAATCTCTTCGTCTCAGCAGCCTGTCCTACGTCCTCAATTATTTGCTGAATGTCCTTCAATCTGTGTCTTTCTCCACAGTTTCTACCGTCTACAGCTCTCTCTAGTAAAATTGAAGCTATTCCCCGACATCTTAACAGATATTTTGCCAGTGTTTTGCATATATTCCTTTCCTCTCCGATTGTGCCCAAAACCTCCTCATGCCCCACCTTATCAGTTCATCTAATTTTCAACATTCATCGTGAGTATTATTGCACATCTCAAATGCTTCTATTCTCTTCCGGTTTTCCCACAGTCCATGTTTCACTACCATACAATGCTGTGTTCCACACGTACATTCTCGGAAAGTTCCTCCTCAAATCAAGGCCTATTTTTGATATAAGCAGACTTCTCTTGATCAGGAAAGCCTTTTTGCTAGTCTGCTTCTTATGTCCTCCTTGCTCCGTCCATCTTCAAAACTCCTTAACTTCGTCTACTTCGTGACTATCAGTCCTGATGTTAAGTTTCCTGCTGTTCTCATTTCTGCTACTTCTCATTAGTTTCGTCTTTCTTTGATTTGTTCTCAGTCCATATTCTGTACTCCTTAGAATGTTCGTCCCACTCAATACGTCCCATAATTCTTCTTCACTTTCACCTCCGAGTCGAGCACCACACCACAGTCGTGCGTCAGCGTCTTTGGCTATGACAGGGAGTGCTGTTGGTACAGAACTGTAATCACTGCATGGCTGGGATCGTCTGAGTAACAAAGTACTGTAGCATCCTGACTGCTCAGGCTAGTCCGATGCAGTTTAACGGGCGAAGCGGGAAGGCTGTAAGAAGGAGAAAAACGCACCAAAGAGGACATTACTGGCTGAATACAGTCTATTAGTATCAAACGTAATGCTTAATTTTAGAAAGAAATTTCTGAGAATGTACGTGTGGAGCACAACACTATTTGCAAGTGAATTACGGACAACGGGAAAACCGGGAAAGAAGGTACACTGTTTAAGATGTTAAAGAAGACTGCTCAAGATTAAGCGTTTTGATAAGAAATGAAGATGTTCTATGAAAAATCTGTAAAGAAAAGAATATATGAAATCACTTAAACCAGGATATAATTATGTGATGGCAGTGCTGGGTATTAATTCTGACGAAACTGAATTGATTCTTTTTTAATAATTTAAAGTTTCGGCAGAAATGGTTGAAGCTCTCGAGGAAGACTGTCCCGTGGGTCTCCCTCGTCGCTCCGAATGCGAAAGCGTCTTCACCAGACGGGCTGTAGCGGATCTGGCAGCGTACTGCTCCTGGCAACCTGCAACTGTCACTATATACTATATATCTTAGACCAATCCCTGACCATTCAGTGACAATAAGAACACCACAAATGGCAACTTTGCAAGTTCAATACACTTAACAAAATACATGAATAGTGTAAAACTAGCAGCACCTATATCTAACGACACTGTGTAACCCCCTTAAAAAAATAAAAAGTAAAAAATTCAAGGACATTAAAATAATTGCTTCCAAAATTTCAGTGCCAAGAGTCTATCATAAGCAAATTTAACAAAACTAGTCAGCGAATTAAAAATGCAATAACAACTTTACGAACAAATTACAAAATAATAACTTAACTAATAATCGTAAGGGATTTCTAAAATACCCAAGGTAACCTGTTAAGTAGTCTTAAACAAAACATCCAAGAAGGCGACAAAAAGGGATACATTCACCAAATACGACCACTAGATCCACAAAAGCAACAACAAGTATCAAGAATACTATTGTAAAACCTTATGTAAAACCGTTAAGCCCGTGCAGCACAGGCCGACAACAGTTACTCACCACAGAGCCAGAGCAACACAATCACACGCAAACCCGTAACTTCGCTTTAAATAACAGCTCGGCATAGCCGTCTTAAATAACTATACTTCTCGTCAAGTAACACCCTTCAGTGTTCGGACCAAACAAATTAATTTTGCAACCAATGCGTCAGCGCAATGCAGCCACACACCACAAAGCTATAATTACAGGGCACCTTGACGCCGTAACGGGTTCGTCGTAATCACATTGCCTACGTACGGCCTACGTTAGTTGTAGCGTGTCGTGGAATAACGGAACAAGTGGGTGCTGCGGGTTAAGCACTCTGATAGTGACCGTACCAAACAGTAATTTAGGTTAACCATCTAATTTCAGTAGTTCACCACTACTGAGTTAGGAAAGATTTAGTTCACTTTTACGAAGGACCACACAGACTACCTGCTCTTTGAAGTTAAACAAACAAGACGTACACCTCTCAACAAACGACAAAACCTCACTCATTTTGAAAAACCATTCCACTTCCGGAATCGTCAGACTATCTGCTCTTTGAAGTTAAACAAGCAAGACGTACACCTCTCAAAAAACGACAAAACCTCACTCATACTGATACTAAAATGTAGACTTTCACGGCCGGAAATATCATGTCCATTATAATTATCCGGGCTGTTATGCCGTGGTCGGTTGATGAATTTTGTCTCAATTCCCAACGTTTCGTCTCCGACTGCGGGAGACATCTTCAAGGGGGTCCGTAGGTAGATCGAAGGTCCAACACACCCACTGGCTCGCTACTGACTGCCGCTAAATTCCGTGTCCGCGCGCTCCCGCGCCGCGGCGTGAAATTAAACGGTATATGGATGCCGGTGTTAAAGAAGATGTGTACCACCCGTCCACTACTGGGTGATGGCAACGGCGATCGACGGCGACGGACAGCAGCCAATTGCACTGGCGTTTTCAAAACACGTGACGTCACGCCGCGGCGCGGGAGCGCGCGGACACGGAATTTAGCGGCAGTCAGTAGCGAGCCAGTGGGTGTGTTGGACCTTCGATCTACCTACGGACCCCCTTGAAGATGTCTCCCGCAGTCGGAGACGAAACGTTGGGAATTGAGACAAAATTCATCAACCGACCACGGCATAACAGCCCGGATAATTATAATGGACAAAACCTCACTCATTTCGAAAAACCATTCCACTTCCGGAATCGTCTATCATCCGACATGGTAATTCAAACTGACACTAAACATTTCACACTTCAAGGTCCGCTTCCTCGTAACCCAACCGAAATTAAGTGATTAATCGTGTTTACACAAACAAATTACAGAACAATCAGATCTAGGGCGTGCAAAGCACCGAGCTCCATAGATCAGCTAGGTGAGCATGACGTTAATCCACACTCGATCTCAGTCTGAACCAATTAAACACCAATTTAAGTCATTATTCTTATATGACATTAATGTAAATCATGACAGCGAAACAAAACAAAATTACACTTCACGGCGGTGTCTCGTAATTGGATGTAAGCGGTAGCTGATTGCCGGCCGGTGTGGCCGTGCGGTTCTAGGCGCTTCAGTCTGGAACCGCGTGACCGCTGCGGTCGCAGGTTCGAATCCTGCCTCGGGCATGGACGTGTGTGATGTCCTTAGGTTAGTTAGGTTTAAGTACTTCTAAGTTCTAGGGGACTGATGCCCACAGATGTTAAGTCCCATAGTGCTCAGAACCATTTGAACCATTTGGTAGCTGATTCATAACACAAGTGGCACCCACCACTCACCACACAACAATATACGGTGTGACGCGCTGCAAAACACATTAACGTACGCTCGCAACAACAGGACCAATCAAAAAAATTGCACTGGCCTATGGCATCGCTGTCGCCAGGCAACAAAAACCTACCAAGTGACGGCGATTAATCAGTATACACAATTCGTCTACCAAATACCAACTGTCGAGCTTCAAACCCGTCTAGGGGAATCAAACAGACTAGAGGTCTAAGGCAAAGCCGAACTCAGCATCGTCAGCTGCAGAGCCCCTAAACAACGCAGCTGTCGCAAGCATCGCCTACAAGCCACTGAGTCCCTTCCCGGGGGGCGCCCCATGTCTCGCAACTTCACCTTACATCGACAGCGCCAGCTAACAGCAGCACGCGAAACACCCCTGGCACAATACCTCTTTCAGCCGATGGCTACGGCGCGAATTCAAAAAAAACTGCATGAAGAAACAAGACCATTGGACATACGAGGGTCACTCCAAAAGAAATGCACACTATTTTTGTAAAAATACAGTTTTCATTCTGCATGTGTGAAAGTTTTACAGTGTGTAGACACATCCTTCCCGCTTGTTTTCAAACTTAGTTCAACCTGTTCCCGCGAGTGGCGCCGTTACAGCATGTCTTCAAGATGGCTGCTACACTTGACGTTCGTCAGAAGCAACGTGCTGCCATAGAATTCCTATGCTGTGGAAACGAGACAGTGGGAAACATCCACAAGAGGTTGAAAAAGGTGTATGGAGATGCTGCTGTCGATCGCAGTACAGTTAGTCCGTGGGCAAGCAGGTTACGTGATGAAAGCGGGCGCGGCAATATTGAGGATTGTCCTCGCAGCGGCAGGCCTCGTGCTGCACACACTCCAGACAATGTGCAGAGAGTTAACGAATTGGTGACTGCTAACAAACGCATCACAGTGAACGAATTGTCACGCTACGCTGCGATAGGGGAAGGAAGTGTTTGCAGAATACTGAAAGTGTTGGCGTTAAAAAAGGTTTGTGCCAGGTCGGTTCGCAGGATGTTGACAGTTGCTCACAAAGAAACAAGAAAAACGGTATGCAGCGAACTTTTGGAACAGTACCAGAATGGTGGACATGAATTTCGTGGAAGAATTGTGACAGGTGATGAAATATAGCTCCATCATTTTTCACCGGAGATGAAGAGGCAATCAATGAAGTGACATCATGCAAATTCACCCAAGAAAAAAAATTCAAAACCACACCTTCTGCTGGAAAAGTTATGGCTACAGTGTTTTTCGATTTTGAAGGACTCCTGCTTGTGGACATCATGCCAAGTGGAACGACCATAAATTCTGATGCATATGTGACGAAACTGAAGAAACTTCAAGCTCGACTGAGTCGTGTTCGACCACATCGTCAAAAGCAGGATGTTTTGCTGCTGCACAACAATGCACGGCCACATGTCAGTCAAAAAACCATGGAAGCGATCACAAAACTCGGATGGACAACACTGAAACACCCACCTTACAGTCCTGACCTGGCTCCATGTGACTATCGTCTCTTTGGGAAACTGAAAGACTCTCTTCGTGGAACAAGGTTTGAAAATGACGACTCCCTTGTGCACGCTGCCAAACAGTGGCTCCGACAGGTTGGTCCAGACTTTTCACCGTGCGGGTATACAGGCGCTGGTTCCAAGATGGCGTAAGGCAGTTGAGAGGGATGGAAATTATGTGGAGAAATGAAAATATTGCACCTAATGGATGTATCTACACACCGTAAAACTTTGAAATATGTAGAATAAAAGATGGTTTTAAAAAAAATAGTGAGCATTTCTTTTGGAGTGACCCTCGTATGTCAAAATATCGGAAATTAACTTCCATAGTAATCATAGCAGAAGGATGAGATTGAAATGTATAGAAGAACTAACAGAAGATGTCGGACATATGTATCATTCTGAGATGAAAGAGGTTCGTAAAGGGTATATGTCGTGTCTGGCTGCATCAGACCATCTAGAAATAATAAAAAAACTTGTCATGCTACCGTCAGGCCAACTATGTACTGGATCCCAAGTATGACAACCCTGATGCAGCCTACAGTGGCAGTTTAACGTCTAGTATCCCGACAGCTTCACTGAATCACACTCTGTTTCCTAATTATAACCGGAAAGAAGATAATAATTTTCAATCCCAAAGATAGTATGTGTTGACAGATGTGAAAATTTCCGAACTATCAGTTTAATAAGCCACGGCTTCAAAATACTAACACAAATTCTTTACAGACGAATGGAAAAACTGGTAGAAGCCGACCTCGCAGAAGATCTGTTTGGATTCCGTAGAAACGTTGGAACACATGAGGCAATACTGACCTTACGACTAATCTTAGAAGAAAGATTAAGGAAAGGCAAACCTACGTTTCTGGCATTTGTCGACTCAGAGAAAGCCTTTGACAATGTTGATTGGAATACTCTCTTTCAAATTTTAAAGGTGGCAGGGGTAAAATACAGGGAGCGAAAGGCTATTTACAATTTTTACAGAAACCAGATGGCAATTATAAGAGTCGAGGGACATGAAAGGGAAGCAGTGGTTGGGAAGGGAGTGAGACAGGGTTGTAGCCTATCCCCGATGTTATTCAATCTGTATATTGAGCAAGCAGTAAAGGAACCAAAAGAAAAATTGGTAGTAGAAATTAAAATCCATGGAGAATAAATAAAAACGTTGAGGTTCGCCGATGACATAGTAATTCTGTCAGAGACAGCAAAGGACTTGGAAGAGCAGCTCAACGGAATGGACAGTGTCTTGAAAGGAGGATATAAGATGAACATCAACAAAAGCAAAACGAGGATAATGGAATGTAGTCGAATTAAATCGGGTGATTCTGCGGGAATTAGATTAGGGAATGAGACGCTTAAAGTATTAAATGAGTTTTGCTACTTGGGGAGCAAAATAACTGATGATGGTCGAAGTAGAGAGGACATAAAATGTAGACTGGCAATGGCAAGGAAAGCGTTTCTGAAGAAGAGAAATTTGTTAACATCGAGTATAGATTTAAGTGTCAGGAAGTCGTTTCTGAAAGTATTTGTATGGAGTGTAGCCATGTATGGAAGTGAAACGTGGACGATAAATAGTTTAGACAAGAAGAGAATAGAAGCTATCAAAATATGGTGCTACAGAAGAATGCTGAAGATTAGATGGGTAGATCACGTAAGTAATAGGGAGGTATTGAATAGTATTGGAGAGATGAGAAATTTATGGCACAACTTGAGTAGAAGAAGGGATCGGTTGGTAGGACATATTCTGAGGCATCAAGGGATCGCCAATTTAGAACTGGAGGGCAGCGCGGAGGGTAAAAATCGTAGAGGGTGACCAAGAGATGAATACACCAAGCAGATTCAGAAGGATGTAGGTTGCAGTAGGTACTGGGAGATGAAGAAGCTTGCACAGGATAGAGCAGCATGGAGACCTTCATCAAACCAGTCTCTGGACTGAAGACCACAACAACAACAACAGAAAACTATTCGAAGAAGTGAAAATCTGAGATGGTAGTTCGGCAGGAGGCGTCACAATGAACGTCTTTCTCTCTGACATGAACTCCGTCGTCGTGCGCCGTCAAAACACACCACCACCTCCAGACGTTCCTGCGGAATTTCCGAGAGCCGATCCCGGTGTCAGGGTGCGGCTTTCTCGCAGTGTGGGAGCGCGGGGGACTGAGGGAACGCCCCTGACGAGGATAATCCCGGTGATCCTACTTATTTACGTCGGAGCGAGGGCGGGCTGCCCGAGCCGCAGAGGGTCTCTTTGTTAGCTGTATCCACACGGCCGTAGATTACATGGAAATCTCGCGCTGCAGCGGGGGCGGCGGACCGCGGCGGCCCGTGCGTGGCGTGGCGTCGCGTCGTGTGCGGGCGGCGGCGTCGCGGGCGCGCCGGGCCTCCGGCATGAAATATTCAGGCGCGGGGGCGGCGCCGGAAGACACGCCCACGCCACACCCTGGGCGGCGACAGGGCCGGGGGAGGTGTGTGTGTGTTGGAGGGGGGGGGGGGGGGGAAGGCAGGCGGAATTCCTCTAGAGGCGCTCACGCACTTGATGTGAACACTGCTCGCAGCCAGCCCCAATTTGTGCGGAATTTCCTGCACGAGCCGATTATTAGCCGAGACGTCGGTAGACGTCATGAGGACCAACAAAAGCGAATATCAGCACAAGAGCGACTTTACCAAATGGGGAAAACTATAGAAGACGATGTGAAATTTAAAAACTTCCCGCCGCCGAACTGAATATTGAAAAAGATTTCGGGCTTGCAGCCGGTCGTCGTTAGCTTCCATCCACGATATTTCGACTGGACAACTGCCAGCCATCCTCAGGTGAGCCATCGAAGACTGACGAAGACTCCCTCCGTTCCGTAATATATAGCGTGCAGCGAGTATTTCGCGCATGCGTCAAAATCATATGGAGAGACGAACCACACCGCCCGCCAGCAGCGCCCTCGCTGGTGGAACTGCAGAACTCAGCTGTCTTCGGCGTTGTCAGTTGCCGCGGCCATCGGAGTACTCCGACGTCTTCGTCTGGAGCAGATCTTAGAGATGACGGGGTTCCACGCATTATCCAGCTGGTAGCCATTGTCACGGTTGATGAAATTGTCTGTCATGCGAATTTCCACTGATTCTTTCATGACGGAGTCCCAAAAGGATGTTGCTGTGGCCAAAATTGTTGTATTGTCATACTCCATTGATTGTCCAGTGGAAATGCAGTGCTCAGCAATTGCAGACTTGCTAGGTTCCAAAAGGCGAGTACAGTGTTGATGTTCAGTGCAACGTTCTTCTACTGTTCGCAATGTTGGTCCTGTATATGACATGCCACACTGACAAAGTATTTTATAAGTTCCCGCCTTCAGCAATACCAGATCGTCTTTCACTGATCCCAGCAGGTCGGAAATTTTCCATGGTAGACGGAAAATTACTTTCACTTCGATACCGTGGAGGAATCTTGCAATTTTGAAGGAAATGTTGCCAACAAAGGGAAGAAAAGCTAAAGATTTAGTAGACGTGCTCTCTTCTTTCTCCACTCCCTGTTTCTTTGACTTAGTTGCAAGTGCCTTGCTAATTTGCCGGGTACATCTCTAAGATCTGCTCCAGACGAAGACGTCAGAGTACTCCGACGGCCGTGGCAACTGACAACGCCGAAGAGAGCTGAGTTCTGCAGTTCCACCAGCGAGGGCAACACAGAAGATGCTACCAATTTGTTAATAAAACGGTCGCCAGCCTAATTAGGCATTAACTGAGTTTCTTCCCTGTACAAGTTGATGTACGTTCATGCAAACCACCGGTAATAACACTGCATAATATGGTAAATTTTAGAACCGGAAAATCTACTGAACTGATAATTTCACTTTCTGTACTAATATGGATAAACCATAAATACATAACATTACACTACAATGTTTACTACAAAACTTCATACTGTCTATTGATCTGATTAAAATCGGGCATGGGTTACCCTAGAAATAGCACTTTCGAAACACACACACAATGTCAATTTTGATAAAGGTAAAACACTGATAAATTCTGGTTTTTATATTGGCTTTAACTTTGCTGGTCTAATCAGTTTACAACACTTCAGAATTCAAATGAATAAACAAAAGGGGGGGGACCCTGAAACTATTATGATCACTGTATAAAAAAAATTTAATTACTGAAATAATTGTGTGCTCAAAATTTCCACTATATGAGTTACTACTCTTTTTATCTTTTTTCCTGCTCATGTAAATACCATTATATCTGCCTCGAAATAATCAAACTTCATTACTAAACCAATTTCAAAATTATCTTCCAACTTTGTCAGACCTTTGTTATTCGTCTATTAGTTCATTAACAAAAAAAAAATGGTTCAAATGGCTCTGAGCACTATGGGACTCAACTGCTGAGGTTATTAGTCCCCTAGAACTTAGAACTAGTTAAACCTAACTAACCTAAGGACATCACGAACATCCATGCCCGAGGCAGGATTCGAACCTGCGTCCGTAGCGGTCTTGCGGTTCCAGACTGCAGCGCCTTTAACCGCACGGCCACTTCGGCCGGCAGTTCATTAACAACAAAGTTCTTTAAACATCATTCTAATATAGCTAGGTCTGCAGGTAATTATTATTAACATAAACTTTAATTCTTCATTTCGGGACACTCGGATTGCACAACATTTGGAAAGGACCCTGGCTAGGTTAGTTGTGAGGATAATTAAACGATAGGACAGTTCTGGTAAAATTTAAGTTGTTATTGAACAGTATGGAACAAAAGTAACACTGGTCCACACGAATACAGTACTAAAAGTTTCAACCAGTTCGTATCGATGCGGCGGTTGGCGGGCGGCGAGATGGCGAGGCACGGAGCACACATACCACCACAGCAATGGCTCTTGATGTATCGGCACTTTACTTCTTCATAGCGTCGCAATACTTTTCCATTTAGTGCCTATGAAAATTTGCCATGCTGTATAGACGTCGGAACGGCATATCCGAGGCTCAATGGAACTACATCTTCCAGGAGAGCCTCCTCGACCCAGAACGTGTTGCTCAGACCAATGCCCAACTCCGACTACTACTGCTGAGCCCGTTATGCCGTGCCGCGCCCGTGTGCATTTTCCCGCGCTCACCTGCCATCCACCTTTTACCGCTCCCCTACAGACAGGATATTCACCAGAGGTTTTGCATTCTACATATCCTAACACATTGCCTACGTATGGACCAGACGCACAATTACAATTTTAAACATGTTACCATAGATTCAACGCTTGTTACACTTCAGTTCTATTACAATATTGCTTGAAATTTGACATAAACATTAATATTCACATTGAAAATTGTTTACAGTTTCTTTAACATAATGGCATGAAACAAAAAAAAAGATATGAAATCGGAACATCGATTACGCTGATTTATCGAAAAATCAGATGGAAAAAAAATTTACTTATATCTACAATAGTACAGCGTTGTTGTTGTTACACGCGGAATACTCGCTGCACGCTATATATTACGGAACGGAGGGCGTCTTCGTCAGTCTTCGATGGCTCACCTGAGGATGGCTGGTAGTTGTCCAGTCGAAATATCGTGGATGGAAGCTAACGACGACCGGCTGCAAGCCCGAAATCTTTTTGAATATGGAAGACGATTCCGGAGAGGATAGGGAACTAAGAAGGTCATACATACAATTACGTTCCAAGGGAGGTTAACCTCATGAAGGTGGAAGTAAGAGGTCTTTGACGTTGTAGATTTAGGTAATTGAAAGCATACATGAATCCACACTAGGTTAGTGGGAATGTTTTGTGCGTACTAGTGTTTCAGCTCCACACAGTAATAACTATGACGACGGCACGTCGCCGGCTGCGGCGAACGAGCGGTTCTAGTCGCTGCAGTCCGGAACCACGCGACTGCTACGGTGGCAGGTTCGAATCCTGCCTCGGGCATGGATGTGTGTGATGCCCTTAGGTTAGTTAGGTTTAAGTAGTTCTAAGTTCTAGGGGACTGATGACCTCAGATGTCAAGTCCCATAGTGCTCAGAGCCATTTGAACCATTTGAACCACGGCACGTCCGCACATCGATATCCGGGGTCATCCACTTCACTGTGTTACTGAATGACCCTCGTGTTGAACTGCGTCGTCTCGTGCAGCGCTGATAGACGGTGACCCGGTATACGAACCAGGAACAGGCTGACATGGACTTTATAAACGAACAGGAAAGTGGCAATGGGCGTATGGCAGCATGACTATCGGAAAAAGTACCATCGCCGACAACAACCGCACATGAAATTCAACAGAGCTACACTCTTTGTGTAAGACACGCTCGTTTACGGGAATGTGTAACCACGAAAGGTGGGTGCATTGGGTATGCACGCAAGCCTCGCATCCAATCTTTTCTGCTTACCTGGGCCGCAATGACGGAAAACGAGTATTTTTAGGCCACACATAATACAATTCACACTAAGAATAACCGCTGAGCTAATATGAATATGAGATTTCATTCAAGTAAATACAAATCATAGAATTAATGTGACATTTGACTTTGATTTTGAAAAAATGATGTATCAGTATCAGGTTGAAACACGTATGTATTCAGCGTATTCATTAACACCGATGGCGAGGCATGACAGAATCTCTGACCAGAGAGTTATTTATCGTTGCTAGTCTGCGCTTGACCGCGCGAGAGTTCAGTTGCGTGTAGCGAGCCGGCAGGAACAGAAGTTGTGTGTGAGGAGTCGGCAGTACGAGTAGCGAGTGGACGGTTGTACTGAGCGGGCGTCGACATAGGTCTCTGGTCACGGTTCTGGACGAGGTATATTGTTATCGAAGGTAATGAAGCAGCATTGCGCTCAGCTAATAACATATGTTAATTGTAATTAATTTGTTCAAGAATTGCCCCAATAATAATTTATCTACAAAGTAACCTTTTTAAAGAAAACGATTCATTTCAAGTTAAATAATATTTCCTATGCATTCCCTCCAAGAATCAAAATTAAACATGGGCCAGCATTGCACGAAGCTGTGCCAAAAAAATAAGAGCAGATATAGATGCAGTTTACTGAGGTAAGAATTTTGGTTTTTGTGTTCAGGTTTAATTATTGCACAGGGCCGAAGATCAGCGTAGCTGCCCTTATAAAATTTATCAGGTTCATCTTAACGTTAATTTTGTGGGGACTTAACATTTTTTTGCACATTTTTATTATCATTGAGTTTTATTACTGTGGGGAGTTTACATTTGGGCCATTATTATTCTTTAATTTTACAAGGAGGTTACGCTTGGGTCATTTTTATGTATGCAGTTTTGTGGGAAGACAACATTTCACTTAACATTGATTTTATATTTTCACGGGGAGGTTACAAGGATCGATCGAAGTGGTCGCAATTCTCAGCGTTTTTTCAAGCTTTTCATCTGAGATTTTGGTTCTGTTTTCGCTCCTTGTCTCCTTTTCTCTTGAAAATAACTGTCCACAGACGTACGTGCTTCCAAACGAAGATGGCACGTATAACGTGTGACTGTGCAGCAAGGGATACTTGTCTCTCGGCATATCTGATTTGTAAAAGTCCAAAGAAGATGAACAATTTTTTTCTTTTAGTTGGATGTCAGACTGAAGCTCTATACATTCCATCTAATAATGTTCTGGCAACGTATCTCAATTGTTTATAAAAGGTGTTGCGTAAAAACATTTTGCTCATTTTTGCATCAAATCGAAAAGTATGGCTGCGTATTTCATCCCGTCATTAGGATTTTGTTTGGCCATTGTGCTGAAATGAAAAAAAAAATGTTTGAATTTACTTTCACTTGCCATAGTTTCAATTTTATTTGGATCACGTTCACTGTTTGAAACATTGTACTGATAAGAATGTTTTTACCTCGAAGACGCCTGCTTTACTCACCTAAATGAGCTGTCAAATTTATCAAATTCGCTAAGTCTGCCGTCCAGTTGACAACGTCAAGTTCTGGCACAGATTTTGTTTTTCAATCATGAACGACATGATTTCATTAATTAGTCTATAATATCTTTTAACATCTGGCCTCAAGTGAATCACGTTACTTCTGTAAAATATACGATATCACCATGCTTCTGAGGAATTCCTGCAATAGATCATCATTCAATCCCGTGAAAGAATTGAATTAAAACACATCTCTCTGTAGCGATCACCTATTATGTTTGAAATTGCACATGAAATTAAAAATATTTCGTGAAAGCCCTTTAGAGACGTTCATGTTCAAATATAGTCCTTTGTAATACTGGGTATGACATCAAATTTGTTATAAAACAGTTACGGTACTGTTAGATAGCAAACATTGTCTGTAATTTCAGTACACATGAAAATTTCTAACTGCTATTGACTTGCACTGATGAGAACTACGATGAAAAAGATTCTTTACACAGCTGTACAGAAATAATACTAGATTACTCTGTACTTACATAAATTAATTGCAAAATGCGTCTGTAGATCTCTAGTTTCGCAGATGCAACTGAAATAGCCGTAAGATAATTGATCAGCGCTTATGACGGATTGGCCGTTTGTAGGAAGGAGACTCTGAGGGTTCAACTACATCACGGGTGACAATGTTAAGGACGGGAAAGGACCAATGAGAGAATAGCGTCGTGTAAGAGTTTCAAATCGAAAATATTCGTTTTATCATAACTTTACATAAATCAGAATTTTATAGATTTTTTTTTATTGATCGTATTATATATGATTAGTTCTTGTGTCGCACTGATACTTGCTTTGGGCCGCATTCGGCCGCGGGCCGCGGGTTAAACACCTCTGCTGTGTAACATGACCCTGGTATCAGCAGCAGGCAGGTGACCTTCCGGTATGGGGCAAGCCAGACGACCGTGTGAAACATTCTCCACTACATCTACCACCACCCACGTATCATACAATACATGCAGGCGCTATTACCTACAGACGTATATCGTCACTGACTTGTCACTTTTACCTCGGTGCTGGGACTTCTATCACCCATCCTATTCACAGATGAGAATTTCTCCACGAGACGTGGTATTGTCGACCTCCACAACACCACCCGTGGGCTACAAGGAAACCTCATGTTGTGGTGACAGCGAACCATCAGCGTCACTTCAGCTCCAGTGTGTTGTTGGGGATTATTGGCAACCACCTCACTGGTGAGACATATCTGCGCTTCCTGTAGGTGACCGTTCATCGCCGTTTGATGGTACAATGGGTGACGTGGCTACTGAATGATGGCGCTGCAGCTCACTTTCAAATTTCCATGTTGAGGCATCTCGACAATGTCTACTCTGGGCTAATGGATCGGACGAGATGGTCCAGTCGCATGGCCCGCCCTGTCACTTGATCCCAACCCTCTGGATTTCTGCGTATGGGGGGGGGGGGGGGGGGGGGGAGGGGGGGGTACCTGAAAAAGGTCATGTCTACGGAGCCCATCCTGGACGTGTAGACGCTGGAACAACATATTCGTGCTGCCTGTGACGTCATTCAGTTGCAGGATGGCAGATCTGAAAGTATGCATTAGTCGCTACTATGTCGTGTTGGCGCGTATTAAGACACCTGTGAAGCCCCTTCGAACACCATATCCTAACTGAGGGCTCGTTTCAGAATGTCGTACATTGCACTGTAGTGTATATTCATGATGAATTAATAATTACGTCTAGCACACCATACATTTCCGGCCATATGGCCCTCGACGTGTTTTGCTTCTTATCTTCTCACTGCTCGCTTCCTACTGTTTGTTCCCATTTCGCAAAATCACCCTGTATTCAGGGTTATTCAGGAGGAACAGGAAATACTTGTTTTAAAAAAGTTTCAACTCCACTAATCTCGACGACACCACCGGCACCTCTTGTGAGGTCGTCTTAGCGTTCTTTTACGACGGCAACTCTATCCTTAATCTGAACAAGTCGTATTCTTTCTTTATAGATTATGCATTTCAACCATCTCCACAGGCAAATATCTTCTTCTTCTTTTGCTAGCGCCTTTGTCCCACATGTTGCGCAGGGTCGGCATGATTAAGGTCGGTTAATTTTTTAAGAGGTAGCCGGATGCTCTTCCTGTCGCCACCCCGTATCTCCGCCCCCTCTCCAGGACGGAATGAGTGTACCCCGGCTGTCTGCGTCTAGTGTAAGCCATGGAATAGTGCGAACGTGTTCAAATGTCTGCGAGTCGTGTAACTTAGGCGGGGCATGGGGACCAGTCCGGTATTCACCTAGTGGGGATGTGACAAACCACCTAAAAACCATATCTAGGCTGGCCGGCACACCGGCTCTCGTCGTTAATCCCCTCGGTGGATTCGTTCCGGGGCTCACGCCTACCAGCGTCCAGAAATCAGCGCATTAGCGCTCTTGGCTAACCTGGCGGGTTTCCACATGCAAATATCTATAGGTGTAAGGTCTGGAGGCCCCTGGAGATCAAGCAACGACACAATTTCTGCCGATCGACTTTCTGGGCAACGTTAGACTTAGGTGTGTCACCTGACTGTCCAGGGACCCCATCACACTGGCAGTTAGGAGTGATATTGATATCGCGTAGAGTGAAAGTTGCTTCATCACTAAACAGTATTAAAGGAGTTACCCGGTGACTTACACTTAGGCAATAACAAAATTCCAATCATCTACCTTCATTTCCTTCTCGAAGTAGTTGAATGATAGTAGATACCGTGCATACATAATGTTCCCATACTTCTGTATGTGGAGCACTGATACCTGTAGAAATATGCTTGTTGATGGAGTATGACCTGTGCACCAGCTTTTATCGATGTGTTGCGAGCACCCCAGAGACTTTGCTGTTCCCTCACTGGGTGACGGATTTCGCGGCGTCCATATAAGGGGCGCGAGAAGGGAGGAAGGACACTTCGTGTGCGCATGCGCGAATCTCTCTGGTAAGTGCACTTTCGAGGGAAACTACCCACGCACCCCCCTCCCCCCCCTTCCCCTTCAGATTTAGTAGTAAGAGGGCCCAATGTATAGTCCGTCGAAAACAAGACAGATCAAGCATGAAGGCTGGAAAATGTGCTGAACTGTGAAAAAACAAACAAAATAGAAACTGTGAACGGTTCAAGCTCAAGATGTGTAACATCGAGTGAACTACAATAAACACGGCGTCGTGGTTGTGTGGTCCCAGTGGTGGACTGCAAAGCCGGAGATCCATGTTCGAACCTCCCTCATGTCAGGTTTTTCCCCAAACTTATGAACTTTCCGTCCGGTCACTGACGTTTTATTCTCCTTCTGTAGTGTTGGCAACTGTACTAGACATTGATTATAGAATAACAGTCATATGGTAAGAATATATTACGGTCGGAAGTGAATGTGGTGAATAGTGAGAGGAAGCGAAATCCCGTATAGACCTCTCACGGAAATGACAACAACAAATAAACGGGTGTGAACTGTGTTGCAACAAAGAAAGTCAAGAGTCTAAACTTCCAAAGAGTTATAAGGCGTGGCACTTGTGTACAACAAATAGGATGTCTCTGTTTGACCCTTCCTCGCATCTAGCTGTTGCAAACAAACGTTACACCACGACACAGACAGAAATTTGAATACGGCGAACAGATACGTCAATGACCAGACGGAGGGTTCATAATTTAGTGAAAATAAATATATATGGGTCACGCGGGAGATTTGAACACAGATCTCCCCACGACGCTGTCAATCCTCAACTTCGCTCGATGTTGCACATCTTGAGTCTGGACCGTTCACTGTTTCTGTTTTGCTTCTATTTCACAATTCAGTACACCTTCTCCCTGTTTCCATACTTGATCTGCGTTGTTTTGATGGCTTATCCACTGGGCCATCTTATCACTAAATCTGTGGGTGGGAATTTGGAAGGTGTGATGGGCAGTTTCCGTTGTTAGTAGTGCTGCTGGCCCTCAGTAATGGAGCAGTAGGGTTATACTTGGGATGGACTGTAACCTGTGTGTGGCCCACATGTGAGGTGGGATGATGACTACGGCGGCGTAATAATTCTCGGTGATGGCGTTGCCAGTAGGCGGAAATGTACAGTGGAGTGGGCCTCAAAACCTCGGTCGCTAGTTCCGAGGGCGCGCCTGTGGGTGCTCGACTGCCTGCTTGGCGATCGATGAGGGGTATTCATTTTCACTGAAGGTGTTATAAGAATTCTACTAATATACTATGATCCTACTGAACCTCGTGAGCTGTGACTTCGTTAAATTTCTGCTGAGTGTGAGTCATTCGCTAAAGACCCATTGTTTTGCAATGCTCGTGGACAGGCATTGGGGAAGTAAAATAAAAGTAACGGTGTTAGACGCCTTCGACGCGTTTTCATTTAGGTATTTTAATTTGGTGAGAACAATCTTGAATTTTTGGCAGACTTCTGCAGAAGCTCGTGAGCTCTTTAAGCGCTGTGGACCAAGTCTTGCTTTGATATGAATTCTTTTGTAAACATTTACGTTTTAGTATGGAGAATTATTTACATGGCCATTTCCGTGACCAGTATTTTTTGGGCTGCAACTATTTGCGTCACGGATTTTCATTTTCATTGTTAGTCACTTGTATAATCGTTTACATTGTTTGTTGTAACTCTACGCTCTTATCTTGTACTAAATTGGGGTGATAGTGTGAGTTTTGTTACTAAACTGAAAAGCTAGCTTTAAATGATTAGATTATTTTAACCTTACTGGCAAATTAAAATTGTGTGCCGGACCGAGAGTCGAACCCGAACCTTTGCATTTCACGGGCCAGTGCTCTCTTGCCTCAGGACGTCTGTGAAGTTTGGAAGGTAGGAGGTGAAATACGGGCAGACGTGAAGCTGAGGACTGGCCGCGATTCGTGCTCTGTTATCTCAATTGGTAGAGCACTCACCCGCAAAAGGCGTTAAGTCCCTCTTTCGACTTCCGGTCTGGCACGCCGTTTTAAGCTGCAGGAAGTTTCATATCAGTGCACAATCCGCTGCAGAGTAAAAATTAATTTTGGAAACAAATTGCTTATTTATAACTGAAATTTTTTTTGCAGTTATATGTTTTAAAAATCTGCAAATGTGTAACCTCCTTGGTAAATAACCGCGCGGAATAGCAGCGCGTTCTCAAGCGCCTCGCCACGGTTCGTGCGGCTCCCCCCGTCGGAGGTTCGAATCCTCTTTCGGGCATTGGCGTGTGTGTCGTCCTTAGCGCAAGTTAGTTACAGTTAGATTAAGTAGTGCGTAAGCCTACCGACCGATGATCTCTGCAGTTTGGTCCCGTAGGAACTTACCACAAATTTCCAAGAATTTCCTTGGTGAATACAGGACGCCCCAATAAAAAAATAACTCGCCACCCAGTTGAATCTGAATGCAATATTTGGACTTCTGAAATAAACAGCTGCAACAACGGGCAGTTTTATACAATAATCGATTGTTAGCATTCTGATGTCAGAATTTCAGTTTATTTCATCGGCGAACTTAGACGTTTCTCTTTGCGCTCTTTCTCGATAGAAGAAAGAATTGAAATCATGAAATCATATTTGAAAAGAGGTTCCATTAAGGAAACTTGCGAAGTTTTCTGGGTCAAGTACCCGTACAGAGGACAACCAGCGAAGAGAGGAATTCAGAGTCTGCATAGAAATTGGAGCACCTACGGATCTGTGCAAACCGTAAACCGACAAGAATTTACTGCAGACATCCACCGAAAAATTATCCAGAGCCCAATGAAGTCTACGTGTAAATTGGCCCAACAGGCGTATGTAAGTGGGAAGATTTGCCAGCGGACATTGAAAAATGTTAATATGAAGCCATACCGTGTGGCGATTATGTAGCAATTACGGGAGGATGACAATCAGAAACGCGTAAATTACTGCACGTAGGTTTTGAATAACATCACCGATGCTGTGTTACACTCTTTCCATTACATCATGAGTGACGAAGCATGGTTTCATTTTTCTGGTCATGTGAATTCACAGAACACGTGTGTACTCCATGATGGAAAAATCGACATTTGGTGCGGTGTTACAGGAGCGCTCATCATTATACCGATATGTTATGACACTAGCCCAAAAACCGTTGCACATACGGAAATATTTTATACATTTTGTGCTTGACTCACTGAATAAGGAACACAATACAGCTTCTTCTAGCAAGATGGGGCAACATGCCACACGTCTAAGTTATCCCTGGAACAATACCACGATGTCTTCGCTGAGGATCGAACTGCTAGCAAATATTTATGGCCACCACGTTCGTCGCATCTAACAACATGTGATTTTTTCCTGTGGGGACACTTGAAGAGCAATTTCTATGAAAGAAATCCATACGCAATGCAGGAAATGAAAGACAACATCAGCCGTGAAATTGCAGCCATAGATATCCTAACTTTAAGCCGGCTGTATCTTCGTATGCTTAGACGTTCACAGCTGTGTATTGATGTTGCAGGGCGTTACGTTCAACATCTCTAAATTTATTTGTCAATGAATTTTCCATTTTAAATAAATAACAAGTCCATTTCAGCTCCTAGTTTCTGTAATTTCACTGCATTTCCTTTATACTTACATGGGCTATTTTTATGTGTGCCGCTCAGTTTTTCTGGGAATTAAATAAAAGTCGTGACGGAGCTTTACATTTTATGGCCTAACCCTCCGGTTTTCCTGCTCCATGCACTCTGTATTTCATCCACACACTGTTCATTTGCAGGTCCAAATTATGTATGACTGCTGGACACTGCTCTAGTCTAACACAGTTTAGCGAAAATTCGACTAAGCACACATGAATGTGGAACTCTGTGGTTAGTAAATCGTCTAACGTAGTCTTTACAAGCAGTTGCAGCGGCTCCATTAAAATGGAAATGAGTGTACGGCATTGTGAGCCTGGAGTCCCCCATTCGGGGACGTGCGGCCGCCGAGGGCAAGTACTTACTGCATTCGACGTCACATTGGGCGACTTGCGCGTTATGAGATGGGGATGAAATGATGATGAGGACATCACAACGCCCAGTCCCTGAGCGGAGAAAATCTCCTGCTTCAGCAGGGAATCGAACCCGGACCCCTTGACGTGGCATTCCGCAACGCTGACCACTCAGCTAACGGGGGCCGACAGCGGCTCCGCTATAAATCCCGTATAGAAACACCACATCTCCCAATTCACTGTCTGTAAATACGTGCAGCTTACTTAAACTGTTCAAAATGCCATCAGAACCACCGCTGAAAAATTCAATTATATAAACTCAAGAATAATTTCACAACTCTAAATAAAAGTTACAATCTATAAGTAAATAGCAGCTGGCGCACAATTAGGCAAAACGAAAACCTCTCCGTAACCAGATGTACCTTCGTAAATTCAAATTGGATACTTGTTATATGGAATATTTTATTCGCATTACTTAGTACTGCCAACTCATTCATCCTGAAACGCCCTTTATATATGTGTAGGATTCCACAAACGGTGTCAATCTTAAAATGTTTTGAAACATTGTTCATGGAAGCAGCAGCAGCGGGCGAAAAACATTATTAAAAATATTAATTAAAAATTATGATTACAAAAGAGTCTTGACTGCAAGAAAGTATTTATTTTTGTTTTTAAAGGTGGCCAGTTTCGATGTGAGTGAGATCTTCAGCCCAGTGGTGATTGATGGAGACTTCACGTTAAATGATAACAGCCAAACAGTTGCAGGATAAAGATTTGTTGAAATCCTCGACGACGGTTTCAGTATATCTAAATATACCTTCATCAGAAGCAAAATGCACCTGAATAGGTACACTGTTTCACATTGATAAATGCCTTCTCGTGATTCGGCGTCAAATGGCATCTATCACACTGTTTAGTGAAGGCAATAGCATACCTGTTTTCAGGATTTTAAATGAGATGTCCATGTATTTCGAAACATACCTGAAAACAGGTATGCTATTGCCTTCACTAAACAGTGTGATAGATGCCATTTGACACCGAATTACATGAAGGAATTTATCAATGTGAAACAGTGCACCTATTCAGGTGTATTTTTGCTTCTGATGAAGGTATATTTAGATATACCGAAACCGTGGTCAAGGATTTCAATAAATCTTTATCCTGCAACCGCTTGGCTGATATCATTTACTGTGGAGATTTACAACAGTTGCCGATTCAGCTACGTTAAAAATTTTGAGACTGTTGGAGACGTTGGCACGGAGTATGGACCGCTGTAGGAAGGCATGGAGATCAATTGCTTTGGCGGTCAAGACAGTTCCTACATAAAATTTTTAATGGTGTCAATCTTATCAAATCCTTCTGAACGAACTGCCGCATCATGTTAAAAAATAAGATACTAAAATATTCCACCTTTTGGCGGTGTTCCAGCGGCACATGTCAGGGTGTAGACTAATTTGTTTGGGTAGTGCGTGCTTCGGTATACTGCGTTTGTAACGCTGTCATCACCGCAGTCGAATTTATTAGATTTCATTAGCACTACTCAATCATTCATCTAAATTTATAAAAAAATTATATTTAATATTTGGCACAATATAACATAAACCAGATGGCAGTTATAAGAGTCGAGGGGAATGAAAGGGAAGCAGTGGTTGGGAAGGGAGTCAGACACGGTTGTAGCCTATCCCCGATGTTATTCAATCTGTATATTGAGCAAGCAGTAAAGGAAACAAAAGAACAATTCGGAGTGGGTATTAAAAGCTATGGAGAAGAAATAAAAACTTTGAGGTTCGCCGATGACACTGCAATTCAATTAGAGACAGCAAAAGACTTGGAAGAGCAGTTGAACGGAATGGACAGTGTCTTGAAAGGAGGATATAAGATGAGCATCAACTAAAGCAAAACAAGGATAATGGAATGTAGTCGAATTAAGTCCGGTGATGCTGGGGGAATTAGATTAGGAAATGAGACACTTAAAGTAGTAAAGGAGTTTTGCTATTTGGGGAGCAAAATAACTGATGATGGTTGAAGTAGAGAAGATATAAAATGTAGACTGGCAATGGCAAGGAAAGCGTTTCTGAAGAAGAGAAATTTGTTAACATTGAGTATAAATTTAAGTGTCAGGAAGTCGTTTCTGAAAGTATTTGTATGGAGTGTAGCCATGTATGGAAGTGAAACATGGACGATAAGTAGTTTGGACAAGAAGAGAATAGAAGCTTTCGAAATGTGGTGCTACAGAAGAATGCTGAAGATTAGATGGGTAGATCACATAACTAATGATGAAGTATTGAATAGAATTGGGGAGAAGAGGAGTTTGTGGCACAACTTGACAAAATGATGGGACCGGTTAGTAGGACATGTTCTGAGGCATCAAGGGATCACAAATTTAGCATTGGAGGGCAGTGTGGAGGGTAAAATTCGTAGAGGGAGACCAAGAGATGAATACACTAAGCAGATTCAGAAGGATGTGGGTTGCAGTAGGTACTGGGAGATGAAGAAGCTTGCACAGGATAGGGTAGCATGGAGAGCAGCATCAAACCAGTCTCAGGACTGAAGACCACAACAACAACAACAACTGTGATATGCGAAAACTATTTGAAATGTATGATATATGTGATGTTAGAGTTTTTTGCTAGTGTATATTTGTAACTTATGTAAACAAAAATGTGAAATGTATAATTTGAATTGTATTGTATGTAAACCGGGGACCTAGAAACGACGGAGAGGCTCCGTCCCCGCCGCAGTCGCAGTGGTCCACAACCCCACGGCGACTACCGCAGTCCACTTTACCCCTCCGCCGTCCCACACCAAATCCAGGGTTATTGCGCGGTTTGCCCCGGTGGACCACCCATGGAACGTCTCACACCAGACGAGTGTAACCCCTATGTTTGCGTGGTAGAGTAATGGTGGTGTACGCGTACGTAGAGAAGGTGTTTGTGCAGCAATCGCCGACATAGCGTAACTGAGGTGGAATAAGGGGAACCAGCCCACATTCGCCGAGGCAGATGGAAAACCGCCTAAAAACAATCCACAGACTGTCCGGTTCACCGGACCTCGACGCAAATCCGCCGGGCGGATTCGTGCCGGGGACCAGGCGCTCCTTCCCGCCGGGAAAGCCGTGCGTTAGACCACACGGCCAACCGGGCGGGCTATTGTATAATTTACTAAATAATATTTTGCCATGGATTAGAGAAATGAAAATGTTTGTTGTGTAACTTTATATACTTGTGCAAGTTGTCATTTGTGTAAAACGGTGCATGCAGGGGACAATGTCTAGGATATGTGTTATGTAAAAGATGAAGTGCTTTTGTACTGCATGGGAAATAATGTGGGAAGCGTAAAAGGTGACTGGGTTTTTTGACTCGCTACCTGTAGAGCGAGCGGGAACGAGAAAACACTGTCAGTAGGCAGCAGTGAAATGGCAGACAACCTTCCGTAAATAAAAAGGAAGACAGCGTTACTACGACCGAAATTGTGGCTAGAAATAGCAGCGAAGTGGAGGAGAAAGATTTATTTAATGGAGCCGCGCAGAGTTCGCGAGATGCCAGTGCGAATCAATCCAAAAGCACCGCGCAGAGGACGTGTGTATCTGACGTTAGGGTAAATGAAGAGGTCGTGAGTGGACGCGAAACGGAAAATAAAATTTTACACGTCAGTGAAGAGTCATTCCGTAGCAACAAATCTGCGAAAATTGTTTCTGTCATTCACAAACCTGACTTAAAAGAAAATGAATTTGTGCTATTGACAGAAATCCACGAAGAATACAACTTGTGTGAAGTGCAAGCTGATCACTTCAGGGAAGACGAGGACGACGGTTCGGATGAAGACGAACTAAAACTTACGGAAAATAATCTGACTGCAAATGAAGATAAGGAAGAGGAACTTCTTACCATCGAACGAATTCAAAAGTGCATTAACTATGAGACTAGCAAAGACATAGAATTTTCGAAGAATTTAAGATGGGCTTTCATGTCGAAATACAATAGTAATACTGAAGATTCTGACTTAAGTGAAGGTGAAGAATCAGAAGAAAAGAAGCTTACTGAAACAGTCACACAAGAAAATGAGAATATTTCGTGTGAAAAGTCGCCGAAACGAGATATCAAACATGAAGAAGTTGTTCAAGAAGAAAGAAAAACACTAGAAGATGAGCCATACGAAGGGGAATAATTTCAATACAGGATTAATAGGACGTAACGAAGCCAAAGAGAAAGCAAGCACCGTACGAAATGATTAGTAACAAATAACTGAGATTGTGAAAGAATTTGCGATTACAAAGAAGAAAGAACCACCTGACACAGAATTTAAAGAAATGAACGCCATTCCATGGGAAGATGTAATGGTGAATCAAGACGTACTTGCTGAGAACAAGAGCATACGGAGGTGAAAGTAACTAAACAAACCATAATTCAGATAGAGGTTTGTGGCTACAAATTTAGGGCGTTACTGGACACTGGCTCTTAAATAAGTCCTTTATCTCAATCCTTCTACGACTACATACAAGACAAATCAGGTATAGTCGTAATGTCTGTGTAAGAAATCAGCATTGTAGGTGCAACTGGAAGACCAAGTAAACCAATAAAGACGCAAGTTTTAACAAAATTTGTAATAAAATGTTGTGTTCTTACACACGATTTCCTGATGACGTCAGAACTTAGCACCGAAATAATTATGGGCGTAGGTTGGCTGCAAAAGCAACATGTAGTGCAAATGAAATAGTTAGCATTACGACAGAAGAAGGAACCGTGAACATAGACTTTGAAGAAAGATGATAGCATTGAACTAGAATTTTAGTCTTTGTTTATAGAAATACATACACGTAATGAAGGATTATCAGAATTATTTGAAGATTATCACATACAAAGCACAAGAGTTTAGACCAAATGTTAGAATAATTTCGGAAAATTGTCACTGACATACCAAATTTAGATCCAATGCAGAAAAATGAGTTGCTAAAAGTACTGGAATAAAATAATAGCGTGTTTTCAGATACTCTGACAGAGTAAAAAATTTCTAATATCATTTGGAAATAATGCCACATAAACCACTTTCGTTTAGCGATATCCGGTACCTGTAGCGAAAAAACAGGCCATTCAAGCCGAAACTGACAAGATGCTTGAGTGGAGAGTCGTGGAGTGTAGCAATAGTGAATATAATAATCCATTCACTATTGCAGGCAAAATGGATGGTGGAGTAAGAGTGGTAATTGATAGCAGAACTTTGAATAAGACAGTTAAGAGAGAAATAGACGGTCCTGAATTATTACGCGAAATACTGCAAAGATTTTACCATATTAAATATTTATCAAGCCTGGATATGACGGCCAGTTACATGCAAATCGCTTTGGATACTGAATCGAGAAAGTATACCGCTTTCCTTTCCGCTGGTAAACGTTATCAGTACAAGATAGTACCGTTTGGTTCAAATACACCAGTTATTGTGTTCATACATGCGTTAGGTTGCGTGCTAGGAAGAGAATTAAGCAGTAGACTCACAGTTTATGTAGACGATTTATTAATAGCTACACAACAATGGAAAGAACATTGTGAACTACTAGAATAGGTACTCATTGCATTGCAGGAAGGAGGAATTACTCTTAAATTTAAGAAATGGAATGGTGAGAAAATAAACTAAATTTTTAGGATATATTACTACAATGGATGGAATAGAAAAGGACCCTAAAAAACTAAAAGCTACTGAAAGGTGTCCTCCTCCAGTTTAGATTAGATTAGATTAATCATTCATCCCATAGATCCACAAAAGAACGGATCCTCCTGGGTGTGGAACATGTCAGATAAACAATATAAAAAATGTAATTAATTTTAATGATCCTCAGTCAATAAACAGTAAAATTATGTACATGAATTAAAATTAAACTTCTAATATTTACAGGTTTAATACTTACATTTGCTTTCATCAAATCCATCATTCATACAGTAGCTGGTTACTTGGCTATTACAACCAAGTATTGTCAAAAATTAAAGTAAATTATTCATTTCAATGATCCTCAGTTAAGAACAGCCAAATTATGTACAAGATTTAAAATTAAACTTCCACTATTTACAGACTTAAGACTTACGTATGCTTTCTATACATCCATCATTCACTTCACTGTTACAACCAAGTATTGTCAAAAATTAAAGCGTAATAAATTTTCATTAAAATGGTCTACTGCACTTGTTGAGAAATTCATGGATGGAATAGAAGGAGTTGGCCACCAAAAATTCTTTTAAATTATGTTTAAATTGTGCCTTGTCTGAAATTAAACTCTTAATGGTTGCTGGTAACTTATTGAAAATATGCTTTGCTGAATACTGGACTCCTTTCTGGGCAAGAGTAAGTGATTTTAAATCTCTATGTATATTGTTCTTATTCCTAGTATTGATACTGTGTACTAAGCAGTTAGTTGGAAAAATAGATTTATTATTTACAACGAACTTCATTAAGGAATAAATATACTGAGTAGCTGTGGTTAGTAGGTCCCATTCTTCGAATAGGTTTCGACATGATGTTCTTGGATCTACACTACACATTACTCTTATTATACGCTTCTGTACTCTAAAAACTGTTTCTCGGTTTGTGAAGTTACCCCAAAATATGATACCATATGACATAATGGAGTGAAAATAAGCAAAGTATGCCAGTTTATATCTCCTATGTCTGACATCATTCGCATTGTAAACACAGACTTGTTTAGGCGCTTTAGGTGATCGTTAGTATGTTGCTCCCACCTGAATTCATTATCAAGTAGTAATCCCAAGAATTTTACACTCTCAGCTTCTCCTATTTCCATGTCATCATATTTTATACACACACTATAAGGAAATCTCTTGGAAGTTCTGAACTGCGTCTAGTGGGTCTTTTCAAAGTTTGATGACAGTGAATTGCCTATGAACCACTTATTAACATCAGTAAAAATTTGATTAGCTGCCCTTTCTAAATTTATATTTGATTTACTATTTATTGCAATGTTTGTATCATCTGCAAATAAGATTAACATGGCATCTGGTAATGTAACAGATGAAATGTCATTAATATACACAAAAAAGTAATGGACCTACTATGGAACCTTGGGGAACACCACATGTAATTTCTTACCACTCAGATGATGTCTGATTGCCTACTGCTGAGGTGTTATGTAATGACACCCTTTGTTTTCTATTAGTAAGATGTGACTGAAACCACCTTGCAGCAGTACCAGTGATGCCATAATATTTCAATTTACTTAAAAGAATGCTGTGATTCACACAGTCAAAAGCAATAGGAAACACTTAAAAGCTTTTTTAGGTTTATACAGATTACTCAGAAAATTCGTAAAGGGGGAAACTTTTAATAGCCAAGTTTTAAACAACTCTTACAAAAGAACAATGCATTCATTTGAACGTCTGAATGCCAAAGAGAAATTGAAGAATTACTTGCAAATAACATTTTACTCCACCCTAATTTATCGTTACCATTCCATATGACTATGGATAGTATTAATTATGCGGCAGGAGTAGAAATCTTTCAAGAAATAGAATATGAAGAGGAAATTGTTCATAAAACAATTGATGTCTCAAGCTGAACATTAACAAAATATGAACGAAACTACACTATTTTGAGAAAGGAGGCACTAGCCATAATTAGGGGATTGAAAAAATTTCGTAACTATCGATGGAGACACAAAGTTGTAATACATACCGTCCATAAAGTTCTTACATTTTTGTTCGATTGTAGACTACTGAAACAGAGGTTGTCTCGTTGGGCTTTATATTTACAGCTAAACGACTGTAAGATACTTTATGTAAAAGGACACGAAAATCATATCGAAGATGCACTTTCGAGACTACCTGAAGGCAAAGTGCAAACTAATTTGGGAAAAAATTACAAAGAAACATCTAAGTTGTTGCATTTGAAACCAGTAGCTGGTAGTAAAAGAATAGCTACTTTATGTAAAATTATCAGAAGATTTCAAAAAGAAGATGAACTGTGGAAATCAGTGAAGGTCAAATTTGACAGTGATGATTGTTTACAAATACCAAGATGTTACAAAATCTTTAAAGGTGTACTGTGTATTAAAAAAGGTAGTAATAGCGAAGAATGGCAAATTTGTTGGTCATCACAATTTCAATTGGAACTAATTGTTTACTACCAGTTATCATATGGACGTTATGGAGGAAGAAAGTGCAATGGGAAACTACAAGCGTAGTCAATATTGGGAGTAATGCGTTAAAGAAGGTCAAGGAACGATTAAAGTCTTGTGATGTCTGTCAAATAGCTAGTGTGACAAACAGAACTAACAGAAGAGCTATGCAGAGCCTCAAACCCAAATATAACTTAGAGTTACTGTCTGCAGACATGTATGGACCGCTACCAAAAAGTAATTGGCAATTTCACATACATACTAGTAATTTCAGACGTTTTTTCGAAATTTATTAAACGTTCTGAGAAGTCAGAACAGCTACAGTTAAAGCAGTATTCAATAAAATACTAGATTACACTAATGAAATACGAGTGCTAAACAGAATACTGTGCCACAATGGCCCATGGTTTACTGCTAAATTATCTTTAGAAGGTATGGAAAAACGGGAGTGCATGTAACTCACATTTCGGCTTACTATCCATCTAGTAATCCCATGAAACGCTATAGCCTATGCGAGAGTTAGGAACACTGTGTAGGACTTATTGTCACCAAATTAGTAGATTGAGCAAATTTCTTCCAGAATTTGAAGTAATCATGAATTTATTACTCCATGAAACCACTGGCTCCACTCCTGAAAAAATTACGCTAGGTTACAAAAGTAAAAGTTTAGTAGAGGACATATTAAAATACCCACCCAGCAACGAGAGAGATTTGGTGAAAAAAGAAGGAATTGGTAATGGAGTTAAACAGAAGAAAGGCAGAAGTAAGAGGCAAAGATACGATGAAAAATTGAAATTCACAAAATTTCTTATTGTTGAATTAGTCCTTGTGAAAGGTCATGAAAAATCCAGTGAGGTAAACCATGAGATATCCAAATTTAAATACATTTATTACAGTCCTTTTGAAATTCAAGGAATACCACACCAAAATGCATATTTCCTGGTGTATCCTAAGTTCAGAAAACAAGTAGTAGTCAGAAATATATTTATTCTAAAGAAATTTTAGCTAGGAAAGTGTAAAAACTCCAACAACTATTACTGATGAGAAGTCTGTATGTTGTTTGTAAGACGGTTGTACCTATATTAATACCTGACACGTTTCAGGTTTTGAAGTACTTATTTATATGTATACTGATGACGGAATAAATGAAACAAATGTGTCACCCACAGGACTGTCAAGTGAAATAATGCAGCCTAAGCGGCATGGAAAAAATATAATTTTGACACCAAAGGACTGCCCAAACATGTGAAGGTAGAAAGGGAGCCAAGAAAGAAAGTTATACAGAATGTAGTTAAGTAAAGTGGGAAATGGGTTGCTAATAATCTTATTAAGAAGCAGCCAAAAAGTGAAGTTCATTCACTATGATTCAGAGAAACCAAAAGAACTCTCACAGTACCCATACTGGTTGCAGCAAGCTTTTTCAATAATGCTTAAAATTTCGTATAATTTATGTAAAAGTGTTATCTAGGTAAAGTGTGACTTTATGATAGATTGTGTAATGAACTTTCAGTGTATAATGTCTGTATGATTTGTGTAAGAGTTAGAACCCCTTCATGATGACAATGCTTGAGAGTAGAGGAACTGATAAACCAAACTTTTATTTCAATTATGCTTATCTGTTAGGACACATAATTGAAACATAGACATACATAACACAATTATATCAGTCATATAAATTACAAAAAAAGTTTTACACTCAAAAATGGTCGTAATGTAACTGTGATACGCAAAGACCATTTGAAAACTTTGACATATGTGATATTAGAGTGTTTTGATAATGTATATTTGTAACTTATGTAAAGAAGTATGTGAAATGTATAATTTACTAAATAGTATTTTGCCATAAATTAATAAAATGGAAATGTTTGTGTGTGTAATTTTATATATTTGTGCAAGTTGTCATTTGTACAAAATAAAATTGTACATGCTTAAGGAAAATGCGTAGGATATGTGTAATGTAAGAGATGGAGTGCTTTTGTACTGTACTGAAGTTACTGTGGGAAGCGCAAAAGGTGGCTTGGATTTTTGGCGCACGACCTGTAGAGCGAGCGGGAATGAGAAGACACAGTCAGTAAGCAACAGTGAAAGAAGTAACACTCGGATGGAGCAGGCGATGCATTGCCTAGAAATTGTTCCACAATAGCCTCGGCTGACGACTGCTGAATCATTACGGCTTTGGTACAAGTTGTTGCGCTAGGTAATGAACATTAGAACGACAAGTCCATACTTAAAGAAACTGGGTAGTGCAGCCACCATTACTATGTGCCACACCCGACACCTACAGCCAACAGGTTACGGGCAGTAAAATTAGAATTGTAGAAGGCGTGAACTTTTTACAAATGATTGTTATGTTAAAACATAACCTGACAGGTCATCAGTTCCTGTCCACAATCGATCAGCACTTTCTGCTTAATTAACCAATCTATGCCTAGTATTATCTCTGTAGTTAACTCATGCACTCCCACAGAGACATGTGAAACTGGCTGTTCCTATATTTTAAACGACCAGTATCTGATATTTCACTTGTTTGTATACTTTTGTACAGGCAAGTACACCACGCATGTTTGTTCTTTCATCACTTCAAAGAACGCATTGGATGCGGCACTAACCTCTGCCCCAGTATCCAGAAGGACATATAATTCATGATTGTAGACTTTAGCTGGTAGTAATGTCTGTGTTCTAGTGTTTTCAGTCCTATTTTCTTCACTTTTCCATAAAAAATCATTTTCCACAGCTAGGTCCTGCCAAGAAGGCTGTCCTATCCTTACATCTATTCATATATCTGGAGATGTTTTCCTCCTCCTTTCCTCTACTCCTCAACTGCTACTGCACTCCGTCACACAACTCCTTCCTCCTCCTCGTCTTCGTCGCTTTCAGCAGTTAGCAATACTTCTGGACCCTGTCGAGATTCGGTAACTTCCACTTTTTTCCTGTGTCTAACTCTGTCTTCTTTCTATTGGCTTCACACAGGTCAACACTACGTACAGTTTCAGTTACGCCTGGAGGAGTAAGAAATTCGTCAGCACTACTGCTTTGGGCTGCATCAGTTTCTGAATGGAGCTCGTTTTTACTTTCTTTCACTCTATATGACGCTAGAAATCCTGCATTTACTCTATAATTTCTTCATCACCTTCATCTTCCTCTAACAAGTTACTGTCGGATATCTTCACCATCCTGTACAGCTGTTATTAGTCGTTGGATATTATTGACTTCAGCAGCAACACTACCAGACTGTAATGCGTTTAGGTCATCGGTTCGTCACCCTACAGATCTGTCTCATTTTCGGAATCTCTAGCCTCGTAATGAACCTCCTCCTATACTGAAAATAGCTCAAAATCGGAATGGGTCTCTACACTTTAATTCTTGGATCATCGTCTTTAATCTCTCTTTCGAAAGTTATCTGCTTTGTCTGGGTCTACCCTAATCATTGTTCATATTCGGAGAATGGGATTATCTCGTCAAAATCCATTTGTGCATGCATCTCTGTGCAATGCTTTTTCCTTTCTACTCGTGATGGAGAGCCTCTTCTAGATCACTACCTCCCCTATTTCGCTCGACTTTCCCATTTTAACCCGTCATATATTTGACGAAGTTTCCCAAAATACGAAACATCCTCTCACCTGTCTTCTAATTTGCAGTTATTGTTACTCTTGGCAATAAAATGCCCCTCCTTCGGTAGTTCCGAAACATCTTCTCTTTGATCCAAATTCTATACTTCTCCTTCTATCTCTTTACCCCCTTCCGTTTAAATAACGTCCACTTCAGCTACATGCGTGTCTGTTGTCTGATCTGCAATGTCTTGTGTCAGTACTCCGATGTTCACTTTTACCTTGTCTCTGTTCCAAAACACATTTCCAACAGAGCCACGCTCGACCTACCTATTCGTATCTCCACACTTACAAGAGATCCTCTGTCGTCTTTTATTGGGCCTTTTCCACGCCCGGCAGAGCCAAATTTTGCACGGACGTTAGTGTCCATCTCTATGTCCTTTAATATTACTGAAGTTACCTCTGACACGACCTCTACCACATCTTCTATTCATATTTAGCTGATGTCCATTTCTGCCACCTCTTTCAGATGTATTTTGATCCCTGGACGATCTTTGGTTGCATGTTTCCCATCACCGACCTTCACCTTCGACCTTCTCCAACCAATCATCGAACGTTTTGTGATTACTGCCGATATAGCGTTTTGAATCTTCAGGTAGTTTCTTCATTAACTCCCCCACTATTTCAGATTCTGATGGCCTATCTATCAGATACTCTAATCATTTGAACCAGTTTTCACAGTAAACTTTCGTGGTACTCCGTTCATGCCGGCCGGAGTGGCCGAGCGGTTAAAGCCGCTACAGTCTGGAACCGCACGACCGCTACGGTCGCAGGTTCGCATCCTGCCTCGGGCATGGATGTGTGTGATGTCCTTAGGTTAGTTAGGTTTAAGTAGTTCTAAGTTCTAGGGGACTTATGACCACAGCAGTTGAGTCCCATAGTGCTCAGAGCCATTACTCCGTTCATGATTGTCTGGAATTTTCGAGACGACAAATTCTCGCCATAACTTATTTTTGCACCGACCAGAACTCCTCTAAAAACTTTTGCTTGAACCGGTAAACGTCATATTCGACATAGCCAAGTTCGAACCCTTGTCTTTGCAGTGCTTGTCATAACATCTATTGAGAAAATTATCTTTTTGCTATCCTTCATATCCTTAGGTAACACCCGTTCGCAGTTTTTTATGAAATCTACCGGATGCCAATCTCCTTGTTTCGTCTGACAACTGCATGTTTCCTCTTTGATCAATAATTCAGATTTCTGGACAGTGAAAGGGGTACTACTCGCTTCACTTTGGAACTCGATACGTAATGATTCGATTTCATTACGTATTTGTGTGGTTTCATCACTTACACTTTTTGTACTTTTGTAACAGCATTTTTAAGTGCCATGACGTCTAATTTCGTCTCGCTTGTAATCGTAGTCATCATTAGAGGTACCATTTCCTGGTATTTGATTACTACTATCGGTTCTCCGCCCTCTTCTATTCTTTGCAATTCAGTATCGAGTCTTTTGTTGGTACCAACTACTTCGTTCTGAATTTTCGTCAAGTCAGTTCTATCTGATGAAATAGAAAAACTGACTCTGTACATTGAGAATAGCTAAGTTCGATTCTGTTTTACCTGTTAGATTCTCATATAACTCAAGTTCCTGTCTCAGAGCCCTAATTTTATTTTCCAATTTTTGATTCTCCATCTAACTATGAGACAGTCTTCTTATTCTCATTTTGATATCTGATTCAACCTGAGTGCTAATACAGTATTGTACCACCCTCATATTTTGATTCATTGTCAACATGTTCTTGGACAAGCTTCGCAATATTTCAATTAATTCAGAGATAGACATCTGATAATCTGCCCCAACTGTTCGTTTCGTGCCATGATACTGACGATCAGAAATTGTAGTCTCTTTTTCTACTGTCTTCAATACCGATGATGATTCACTTAATAGTCACGTAATATCGATTCCACTGTCGCTAGCCGCCAGTAATGGCAGCTGTTGGCCATTTGCGTCACTCTTTCCTGCCGCATATGCACCGCAGAAAACTCTATCTCCCTGCAATGTCCTCCTCTATCTTCATTCTCACTGTTTCCGGATTGCCGTTAGTACTAGCCACATTTATTAAATCTTTTTCTTGTCTCACAACAACTCTAAAGCAATCTAAAAGACATTGTCGAACTGTCAAAAACTGTCTTTGCTGCGCTACCTTGCTGTAGTGTTCTTTCATCACCAAATTCTGGTGTTTCGGTTCTCACACACAGAACTAAAGTTCCTTTTCACAAGAAAAGACTTTAAAGTCCTGTCACTGTGACCACGTGTAGCTGAACCCGCCTATTCCACGTGTGACCGATTCAACTTTTTATTTTAAATGTTCGAATCGCGTGTAAGCGAACCGTTTTTAACGTTATATAGCAGGGAAAGGAATGCTTTTTAATACGAACGAAATAATATTTAACCATGGTTACCCTCAAATGGAAGTATCAATGGGCAGAACAATTTCTGTATCTCTCCAGAAGTGAAAACATGGCGTTGGTCGCTCCACAGAAAGTGAATTCGGTTAGCGGTCGGGTTTACTACACCCCGCGCATGTACCGCTATCTGCCAGGACTACCTCAAATAATAATAATAATAATAATAATAATAATAATAATCATAATCATAATCATAAAATAAAATAATTGTCCCTCCTGTGCAGCCTGCATGCCGCTTCTCAGAAAAATGCTACTTTAAATTCGTCCAGTAGAGCATTTTCATTAAAATTGCACAGCATTACACTGTTATTATTAACATTAACAATTTTGACGCTTATTACCTAACATAATTGCTATTATTTCCAAGGCATGGATAATGGCGTCCGATTTTCAGGACTGGTACCAACGCATGTTATTAAGCACACAAAACTATATATAGCCTATCTGGATTTGGTTTTACCCGCACCCCTGTAGAAACAGCTCACAACTATGCACTCTTATCTTACGACAGATCCACTGAAATAAAACTATATCTAGTAAGATTGTTTTGGTCGCCATATCTGAAGGAGACATTTTAATACTTTATTTCAGTTTACGTTTATTTAAATGTACCAGAAGTAAATTTACGTTAATGACTTTTGTGCCAAAAAATTTTTCTTGGGAAGATGGAGGCAGACTGTGATATTCTTAGGTGGTTTAATAATTCGAATCCTAACTCGGGTCCACTACGGGTCCTGGGAGCAGTCCGCGAGGCATGCATATAAACAGACACACACAAAACAGAGAAAACGCTCTCCAAATGTGTAGGTGACTGGATACAGTCGAGTAAAGTGCCGTAGTACGCCTCCTGATCAGTGCATTTGGGCCGTATTTTGGCAGCTGTCCTACATTTACAAGCAATTTTAGAACAGAGCATGAGAGGATATCTCATTATCGCATGGACAGATCTGACACAAAATCGATAGAATTGCGGAAAATGACGAGAGAATAGGTACACATTGACCGAATGTACATCGAATTGCGGGGAAATTGAGGAAGTACTTGTGTACCTTCTGGCTGGCGCCGAACAATTTGTAAATGGGAACAAGTATGCGGCAGCAAGAGGAACCCGACAAAACGTGTAAGTAGGCTGTTTAGGTTTTTATGTTGGTAACACCACGTAGCGCTGTGTATGAAAATCACTGACTGCGCTGTGTGCAGTCTGTGGGTGGTTGGCATTGTTGAAATATTCGCTATTGTAGTCTTGGGCAGTTTGATGTGAACAGCGCATAGCGTTGCGCAGTTGGAGGTGAACCGCCATCAGTGGTGGATGTGGGGAGAGAGATGGCGGAGTTTTGAGAGCGGATGATCTGGACGTGTGTCCATCAGAGAGAGTAAATTTGTAAGACTGGATCTCATGAACTGATATATATATTATGACTTCTGAACACTATTAAGGTAAATACATTGCTTGTTCTCTATCAAAATCTTTCATTTGCTAACTATGCCTATCAGTAGTTAGTACCTTCAGTAGTTTGAATCTTTTATTTAGCTGGCAGTATTGGCGCTCGCTCTATTGCAGTAGTTCGAGTGACGAAGATTTTTGTGAGGTAATTGATTCATGAAAGGTATAGGTTATTGTTAGTCAGGGCCATTCTTTTGTAGGGTTATTTGAAAGTCAGATCGCGTTGCGCTAAAAATATTGTGTGTCAGTTTAGTGTTGATCAGAATAAGTAAAGAGAGTAATGTCTGAGTACGTTCAGTTTTGCTCAGCTGTTTGAAAATCAAATAACGTAGATGTTCATCAGCACAGTAATTCATTAATTTTTCTAAGGAGACGTTTCAAACGTCGACATCGAATCGAAGGTAATCAGTGAGGCAGTCAATTTTTCGCCGTCGAGGGAGCATTATTCTGTATGTCTATTGAGGTACCAGTAATACACGCGAGTTGACTTCTGTATTTGATGCTTTTCAGGAAGGCAGAGAACCATCCGCCTCTAAACTTACCTGCATCTGCGTTAAAGGATAACAGAGAGTGGACGGGGTGATCGATTGAGATGGAGCTGTAACGAGATGCGATTTAATGGTTGACTGTCGATGCACTCTAGAGAAGGAGAAGTTACTGCAGGTCAGTTTTTCCACAGTTCTGTCAGGATGCATCAGTCGCGTGATATAGCCTGCGTTTTACTCGTATACAGCCACGTGTTCTGTATGTGGTTTAAAGCACTGTCCACTTGCGATCGTTAACGGTAAACCTATCGGTCCTCAGAGGACTTCCATCTCATGTGTGATGAGACGTGACACATTCCTCTAAACGAACTTTGATTCATGCGATGTACTCCATCCCCCCCCCCCCCCCCCCCCTGTCGCGTCTTGGGTGTAAAATCTAGACTTCAGCGTCATAACTAATTTAGCGATAGGTACTTGTGAGACACTGCAATCCCCGTGTACACATTTTCCTGACAGGGGTGCTATTTACAGAGTTAGTGACGGAATGAATGGTAATTTTCACATGTCGGACGCTGCTGCTATGTGTTTATCTGTTTCCTTGTAAGAGGCATTCGGCGTTACTAACGATCATTTTATATAGGGCTGATGCAGGCATAGTATAATTTCCGAACCGTGATCGGACGTGAACAGTGGGCGCAATACATCTCCAGAAAGCTATATTGTACCCGTATCACACAGAGCCAATGTTTTAAGGAAGTAGTTTTTTCGTTTTATGGTTCGATAACATAGTTTATCGTAGAGAAACCGGGATGAAGGATGTATATCCTGCGCTTGAAATATATTTCTTACATTTGAATATTAAGAGCGCTACATTCCATACGACTGATAGGTTGGAAACGCAGGCGGTCTAACATTATAGCTCGTTTTAAGTGCAGAACCTTGTAGCCCTAGGAGTACGTGTGTTTATGTTCTCTCTTACCAATACCTTCCAGATACCAATCCTAGACTCTAGAACAATACTTTAGAGTATGCTCTGTGACTCTCATCCGCAGAGAGATAGATCGTAAATTAAACACTGTGCTCGAGGTGTTAGAAATATGTAGAGCTCTGTCTGGTATACTTCGATGATTTATGTGTTCGAGAATTAACACTGAATGGACGTACTGCGCAGTCATCTATCTACAATCGCAATGATACTCCCGAAGTAGAGAAGGGACAGTTTAGCTGTGATACTGAAATTGGGGAAACATGCTGTCACATCATTGACCTGTGTTGCAATTACTGTAAAATAACTAAAATTGTTCGCGCTATCAACTGTGATGCTTATTATTACAGTACATCAGCGGTGTCTTTTCCATCCCATCCGTGCATTGGCGCGCTGTTGGTTACCACATAATGATTGACTGGCAGTGCTTGTTTGAGTTGGGGAATGAGTTTTGTGGATGGGTGACACCTTCTGGGGGTTGCTAGCACCGAAACAGCGATCGCGCACATGAGTGCAATATGAGGAATCAGTCGAAATGGAACTGAGAGCGATAATCTATTCAGTCACTATGGCAGATTTGTTTAAATGTAGAGGTCGTCAATCACTTGCGGACATCAGTTTGGAATCACTCCACAACGCAGCCAAACTCTTCTAGTTTCCGTATGTTGTAACTGTCTTTTATTTAAAATCATCCACCTTGTGTCACGTGTCATGGTAGCCGCAGTAACAAAATTATTTACACGTGCGATGTCTAGTTATCTGTGAGAGGCCGTGGATGAGAGCTTATTAATGTCAGTTTAGAACCTGACTCAGACCTCGAAGTCGTGGCAGAGAATGAAAATGTATGGCATTGTACAGTGCGTGTTAGAAAACAATGTTTCAATCACAGACACAGGATCAGAGAGTGCGTCTCTTGCGACATACAGTGTAGTCTGTGGAATACAGTCATCATCCTACAGTATGGGTGATGAAAACTTAAACTGGTCTGTGCAGTTGATCAATCTCAGTATATTTAATAGGATCGTCACATGTGCTCCATGCCTGCAGACATGCGGTATTTGGTTTCGATGTATGGGAGGAGGGAGACGCGTTAAAAATCTTATCTTGTTCTCTAGAAGATGAAGTTAGTTGAGTTTTTATAGTTCATAATTGTGCTCTGGAGGATGGATTAGAAGAAATAAAGACAGAATGTTTGCGTGATAGACGTGAATGGACCCTGAGGGACGCGGATCTGTAGTACCTGCTTGTAGTTTGGAGAAGCACTACAATGCAGTAGCAAAATCCACGTCCTTCTCCAGCTCCCGTACTGTCTTTTATACTACCTCTCGTTGCAGGATCAGGTTTCATTTCCGTAAAATGATCCAATCACAGTAGCTCAGCCTCGCCTGTTTCTACTCGGGTTGGCGAAGGTGGTAGATGTAGCATTCTCTGACTTCTACTCAGTTCCGACTTACAATAGAACAATCACATGTGCAAAGCTGTAGGGGCGGTAGCACAGAGTCTGAAGGGTAGTTGTAAGATACATAGGGGCTACCTAAAACCACGTTGGAATTTTACTGCAGCGGACAGGTTCGAGAAAGGTGGCTCGTTTGCGACATATGTGAGTACCAGGAATATGATATGGCATCGAGACAGAATGCATTACAAATGCTGGAGAAATATCCAGTGGCGGTGGCGAGAGGGTTGCACGTATCTGTTTCATACCACGCTCCTTAGCCGAATCACTTTCAAAATTCAGCGATTTTATCACGAGGTTGCATCGTGGGCTATGTGTAACCGTGCTGCTGGTGTGATGATACACACTTCGGCGATTATCGTCTCGGTATTTGTCTGGATAGAAAAACCACGTCATTCGTAGATTCCGTGATGGTGTTACAAACTTTCATGGATGATGGACAAATATAAATGTATCAATTTGAGGTAAGGGGCCGTAGTCCGGAAACGGACGAGTCGAAAGTTATAAGCGAAATCCGTTTTGATACCTCTGACAGTGGAATACATGTACCGGTACTGTTTTTGCCGAGATTGTAGGATAGGCAGCTTTCAGAGGCGGTCTAGTAGACATGGGCCTTAAACCGCATACCTTAAGAGCTATGAGCACTTGTTCATCTTCGCTGTAGCGAACGACACCTCCTGTATTGAAAAAGTAACCATGGCTCTTACGGTATGTGTTTTAGAGTCCATGTTTACTAGTCTTTTTTTTTTTCTTGTTTTGGTCCATGCCACCACCTGTGAAAGCTGCCTACCCTACAGTCTTAGCAACAACAGTACCAGTACATGTATTCCACTGTCAGAAATAACAGAAATATTTTCGCTTATACACTACTGCCCATTAAAATTGCTACACCACGAAGATGACGTGCTACAGACGCGAAATTTAACCGACGGAAAGAAGATGCTGTGATATGCAAATGATTAGCTTTTCAGAGCATTCACACAAGGTTGGCACCGGTGGCGACACCTACAACGTGCTGACATGAGGAAACTTACCAACCGATTTCTCATACACAAACAGCAGTTGACCGGCCTTCCCTGGTGAAACGTTGTTGTCGTGCCTCATGTAAGGAGGAGAAAGGCGTACCATCACGATTCCGACTTTGATAAAGATCGGGTTGTAGCCTGCTCGCGGTGGTCGACATCCAATGACTATTAGCAGAATATGGAATCAGTGGGTTCAGGAGGGTAATACGGAACGCCGTGCTGGATCCCAACGGCCTCGTATCACTAGCAGTCGAGATGACGGGCATCTTATCCGCATGGCTGTAACGGATCGTGCAGCCACGTCTCGATCCCTGAGTCAATAGATGGGGACGTTTACAAGACAACAACCATCTGCACGAACAGTTCGACAACGTTTGCAATAGGCATGGACTATCAGCTCGGAGACCATGGCTGCGGTTACCCTTGACGCTGTATCACAAACAGGAGCGCCTGCGATGGTGTACTCAACGACGACCGTGAGTGCACGAATGCCAAAACGTCATTTTTTCGGATGAATCCAAGTTCTGTTTACAGCATCATGATGGTCGCATCCGTGTTTGGTGACTTCCCGGTGAACGCACACTGGAAGCGTGTATTCTTCATCGCCATCCTGGCGTATCACCCGGCGTTATGGTATGGGGTGCCATTGGTTACACGTCTCGGTCACCTCTTGTTCGCACTGACGGAACTTTGAACAGTGGATGTTACATTTCAGATGTGTTGCGACCCGTGGCTCTACCCTTCATTCGATCCCTGCGAAACCCTACATTTCAGCAGGATAATGCACGACCGCATGTTGCAGGTCCTGTACGGGCCTTTCTGGATACAGAAAATGTTCGACTGCTGCCTTGTCAGCACATTCTCCAGATCTCTCACCAATTGAAAACGTCTGGTCAATTTTGACCGAGCAACTGACTCGTCACAATACGCCAGTCACTACTCTTGATGAACTGTGGTATCGTGTTGAAGCATCATTGGCAGCTCTACCTGTACACGCCGTGCAAGCTCTATGTGACTCAATGCCCAGGCGTATCAAGGCCATTATTACGGCCAGAGGTGGTTGTTCTGGGTACTGATTTCTCAGGATCTATGCACCCAAACTGTGTGAAATTGTAATCACATGTCAGTTCTAGTATAACATATTTGTCCAATGAGTACCCGTTTATCATCTGCATTTCTTCTTGTCGTAGCAGTTTTAATGGCCAGTGGTGTAACTTTCGACGTTTCGTTTCCAGAGCAGGCTCCCTTACCACAAATTGATACTTTTATACTTCTCCTTCATGCTTGAAAGTTTGTAACTTCTCACTGAATCACCCTGTATACAGCCTATATGCCTATACAGGCAGCGGCGCCTACTAACGTCTACGCTCTGTAACGTCGCTGGGCAACGTTTTCCGACACACGTTGCTACATTCCTTTTGTTCCTCAAGACGTTTCCTACAACTCTCGAAGTTTGTCGGTATGTTTTTGAAACACCCTGTACATCGCAAGGATGGGTCTGTGGCACCACATCTCAAACCCTGGTTTTTTTTCCATCAGTTCCTGTATCACTATCATATAATACTGTATTCCAAATGTAAAATGTACATTCTCAGAAATTTCTTCCTCAAATTAAGGCCTGTGATACTATAGACGTGTCTCGTCCATGAATAGCCTCTTTGCGAGTGCGATACTGCTTTTTGAATCATCAGCAATCTAGAGGTCTAGATGAAAGTGTAATGGCGTCGGGGTGAGTGGAATGAGCGAGTGGTTCTCTGCTGGAGGTGGATGGAGATGTAGACGACAAAGGTAGCCAAGTGTCTACAAAGTTCTTTACTAGATGTAGCGCAGCGTGCCTGCGGTGAGCAGATGACAGGTGGCGGGCGCTGAACACTGCACCCAGGCGCGCCAGTATCGATGCGCTGGTGCATGTGCTTGTCGAAGAGTGAGCCTGGTAGCGAGCTGCCCTGGCTATCGTCGCATTCCAAGTGCCCGGCTGTTGCTGAGTCAGACACGCATGACAGGGTCCCAGCTTAGGTGACTAGAGCAAATCAGGCTGGTGGCCAGCCTAACAGGATCCAAATGACGAACCTCGCACTGATGGCTGAGGCGTTGCTTGTGACAGCATCGGACTGCAATGGCAAGAGCCCCGACTGTCGAAGCCATCAGGCAGCAGTTACTGGTTCGCAGCTCTGTTGTGTCGATGATAGCTGCATCAGAGAACTGTTGGTGATCTCACAGCTGAGACCGACACATGGGAGGCACTGATGCGTAGTCCAGACGTGCTGATCACCTGCTTGGTTATCTTAGGGGTACATAAGTGAACCAAGTTGCTTGTGAAAGAGAAATACTGCCAAACACTTCAGTGCCATCGACACTTCCTGAACGGTGGTCTTTGCCTAGAAAACTGGGTCACTATTGAGGCAGATGTTGGTGTGGCGAAATGAATCGGCTAGTTGCAGGCCACGCCCTGAATATGGAAATGGACGCTTACATTACGGAACGAATGTTTAAAACTAAAGCCAGATGACGAACGCTTCAAACTGAAGACCAGAAATGTCTGGAGGAGGTCTAAAGCAGCAGTGAATGTCAAATGGCCGCACTGATGATGACGATATCGACAGCGACAGTGATTAGGACGACGAAGATGGTGATGGTGTTCTAATCCACTGAGTCAAGTCACTCATGCACTCTTCTCTAATTCGACCACGGAGGTAGCTGATAACTACTCACATATGGAAGGGCTGTAGTCAAATCTCTATACAACCATGCAATTTTGGGTTTCTGAAACTGGAACGCTGGCATGGTTCCTTTCAAATAGACAAGGTCCTTTTCCTGCACCATTGAGAGCTTTTGTTCTACCTCGATGACCCCGTCGTCGACAAGGCGTTGTGAAGTAATGGGCGAGTTGTGGCGCCATGAGAAAATTCTAAGTTCAGAGTTGGCGTTGCCGCACGGGCCGCTCGGCGGCTGCGGGCCGCTTGGCAGGCCGACCACGTGGTGCTGGACTTCGGTCGAAGCAGGAGGGGTTCAGTGGCCACGTGGCTGGGAATTCCATGGTGACAGTGTATCGATGAAAGGGACTTGTATGCCGAGAGTGCCAAAGACGGCCGACTTTGTGAAACCATCATGGCAAACATTTCACAGTTCGTATAGAAATTATTCAGGTAGTGAAGGAGACGAAAATTTAATAGTCATGGGAGAGGAAGAGAAGGAAACGCAGTAGGTGAATATGGATTGGGGCTAAGAAATGAAAGAGGAAGCCGCCTGCTAGAATTTTGCACAGAGCATAGCTTAATCATAGCTAACACTTGGTTCAAGAATCATGAAAGAAGGTTGTACACATGGAAGAACCCTGGAGATACTAGAAGGTTTCAGATGGATTGTACAATGGTAAGACAGAGATTTAGGAACCAGATTTTAAATTGTAAGACATTTCCAGGGGCAGATGTGGACTCAGACCACAATCTATTGGTTATGAACAGTAGATCCAAACTGAAGAAACTGCAAAAAGGTGGGAATTTAAGGAGATGGGACCTCGATAAACTGAAAGAACCAGAGGTTGTACAGAGTTTCAGGGAGAGCATAAGGGAACAATTGACAGGAACGGGGGAAAGAAATACAGTAGAAGAAGAATGGGTAGCTTTGAGGAATGAAATAGTTATGGCAGCAGAGGATCAAGTGGGTAAAAAGACGAGGGCTCGTAGAAATTCTTGGGTAACAGAAGAGATACTGAATTTAATTGATGAAAGGAGAAACTATAAAAATGCAGTAAATGAAGCAGACAAAAAGGAATACAAACGTCTCAAAAATGAGATCGACAGGAAGTGCAAAATGGCTAAGCAGGGATGGCTAGAGGGCAAATCTAAGGATGTAGAGGCTTATCTCACTAGGGGTAAGATACTGCCTATAGGAAAATTAAAGAGACCTTTGGAGAAAAGAGAGCCACTTGCATGAATATCAAGAGCTCAGATGGAAACCCAGTTCTAAGCAAAGAAGGGAAAGCAGAAGAGGAGCTAGATGAAGATGAAATGAGAGATACGATACTGCGTGAAGAGTTTGACAGAGCACTGAAAGACCTAAGTCGAAACAAGGCCCCAGGAGTAGACAACATTCCATTAGAACTACTGACAGCCTTGGGAGAGCCAGTCCTGACAAAACTCAACCATCTGGTGAGAAAGATGTATGAGAGAAGCGAAATTCCCTCAGACTTCAAGAAGAATATAATAATTCCAATCCCAAAGAAAGCAGGTGTTAACAGATGTGAAAATTACCATCTATCAGTTTAATAAGTCACAGCTGCAAAATACTAACACGAATTCTTTACAGACGAATGGAAAAACTGGTAGAAGCCGACCTCGGGTAAGATCAGTTTGGATTCCGTAGAAATGTTGGAACACATGAGGCAATACTGACCCTACGACTTATCTTAGAAGAAAGATTAAGGAAAAGCAAATCTACGTTTCTAGCATTTGTAGACTTAGAGAGAGCTTTTGACAATGTTGACTGGAATACTCTCTTTCAAATTCTGAAGGTGGGAGGGGTAAAATACAGAGAGCGAAAGGCTATTTATAATTTGTACAGAAACCAGATGGCAGTTATAAGAGTCGAGGGACATAAAAGGGAAGCAGTGGTTGGGAAGGAAGTGAGACAGGGTTGAAGCCTCTCCCCGATGCTATTCAATCTGTACATTGAGCAAGCAGTAAAGGAAACAAAAGAAAAGTTCGGTGTAGGTATTAAAATCCATGGAGAAGAAATAAAAACTTTGAGGTTCGCCGATGATATTGTAATTCTGTCAGAGACAGCAAAGGACAGGGTCTGGAAAGGAGGATATAAGATGAACATCAACAAAAGCAAAACGAGGATAATGGAATGTAGTCGAATTAAATCGGGTGATGCTGAGGGAATTAGATTAGGAAATGAGACACTTAAAGTAGTAAAGGAGTTTTACTATTTGGGGAGCAAAATAAATGATGATGGTCGAAGTAGAGAGGATATAAAATGTAAACTGGCAATGGCAAGGAAGGCCTTTCTGAAGAAGAGAAATTTGTTAACATCGAGTATTGATTTAAATGTCAGGAAGTCGTTTCTGAAAGTATTTGTATGGAGTGTAGCCATGTATGGAAGTGAAACGTGGACGTTAAATAGTTTAGACAAGAAGAGAATAGAAGCTTTCGAAATGTGGTGCTACAAAGAATGCTGAAGATTAGATGGGTAGATCACATAACTAATGATGAAGCATTGAATAGAATTGGGGAGAAGAGGAGTTTGTGGCATAACTTGAATAGAAGAAGGGATCGGTTGGTAGGACATGTTCTGAGGCATCAAGGGATCACCAATTTAGTACTGGAGGGCAGAGTGGAGGGTAAAAATCGTAGAGGGAGACCAAGAGATGAATACACGAAGCAGATTCAGAAGGATGTAGGCTGCAGTAGGTACTGGGAGATGAAGAAGCTTGCACGGGATAGAGTAGCATGGAGAGCTGCAGCAAACCAGTGTAAGGACTGAAGACCACAACAACAACAACATATAGAAATTAAGAGTAGCCAGATGAATCATGATACCTCAGAGAGATACATGGTCATAACCATTATTTGCACAATGATTCTGATGCTGTAATTAGATTTTCAATATCTTTATTAGTTTAAAGTTTAGTATCTGACTGTAAATTATACAAGTAACACCAAATAATGAATTTCCAAAATCTAAACGATTCATCCGATTTTGTCGATCGACATGTCTTTGGAAAGCTATTAGTGTAAACCTAAATTGGTATAAATTACAGGGATGTAATTTGAATAGTATGTGATTTATTGGATGTCAAAGTGGCCGATTACTATCGATCGTGTCAGGTCATAAGTACTACACAGTTACACGAAAAAACGGTAGCAGCATGCTTGTAAATACACTCCTGGAAATTGAAATAAGAACACCGTGAATTCATTGTCCCAGGAAGGGGAAACTTTATTGACACATTCCTGGGGTCAGATACATCACATGATCACACTGACAGAACCATAGGCACATAGACACAGGCAACAGAGCATGCACAATGTCGGCACTAGAACAGTGTATATCCACCTTTCGCAGCAATGCAGGCTGCTATTCTCCCATGGAGACGATCGTAGAGATGCTGGATGTAGTCCTGTGGAACGGCTTGCCATGCCATTTCCACCTGGCGCCTCAGTTGGACCAGCGTTCGTGCTGGACGTGCAGACCGCGTGAGACGACGCTTCATCCAGTCCCAAACATGCTCAATGGGGAACAGATCCGGAGATCTTGCTGGCCAGGGTAGTTGACTTACACATTCTAGAGCACGTTGGGTGGCACGGGATACATGCGGACGTGCATTGTCCTGTTGGAACAGCAAGTTCCCTTGCCGGTCTAGGAATGGTAGAACGATGGGTTCGATGACGGTTTGGATGTACCGTGCACTATTCAGTGTCCCCCTCGACGATCACCAGTGGTGTACGGCCAGTGTAGGAGATCGCTCCCCATACCATGATGCCGGGTGTTGGCCCTGTGTGCCTCGGTCGTATGCAGTCCTGATTGTGGCGCTCACCTGCACGGCGCCAAACACGCATACGACCATCATTGGCACCAAGGCAGAAGCGACTCTCATCGCTGAAGACGACACGTCTCCATTCGTCCCTCCATTCACGCCTGTCGCGACACCACTGGAGGCGGGCTGCACGATGTTGGGGCGTGAGCGGAAGACGGCCTAACGGTGTGCGGGACCGTAGCCCAGCTTCATGGAGACGGTTGCGAATGGTCCTCGCCGATAGCCCAGGAGCAACAGTGTCCCTAATTTGCTGGGAAGTGGCGGTGCGGTCCCCTACGGCACTGCGTAGGATCCTACGGTCTTGGCGTGCATCCGTGCGTCGCTGCGGTCCGGTCCCAGGTCGACGGGCACGTGCACCTTCCGCCGACCACTGGCGACAACATCGATGTACTGTGGAGACCTCACGCCCCACGTGTTGAGCAATTCGGCGGTACGTCCACCCGGCCTCCCGCATGCCCACTATACGCCCTCGCTCAAAGTCCGTCAACTGCACATACGGTTCACGTCCACGCTGTCGCGGCATGCTACCAGTGTTAAAGACAGCGATGGAGCTCCGTATGCCACGGCAAACTGGCTGACACTGACGGCGGCGGTGCACAAATGCTGCGCAGCTAGCGCCATTCGACGGCCAACACCGCGGTTCCTGGTGTGTCCGCTGTGCCGTGCGTGTGATCATTGCTTGTACAGCCCTCTCGCAGTGTCCGGAGCAAGTATGGTGGGTCTGACACACCGGTGTCAATGTGTTCTTTTTTCCATTTCCAGGAGTGTATATTTATTCGACTATGCCTTCGTTTATATTCGATATATGAAAAAATTGGTAAAATATTTACTGTGTGTTAAAAAGCACAGAGGCATTTAGCTCCTGGCCTACCTTTAGCTTCTTTTCTTTTGATACATGTTTATTTGTTTATGTATTTAACAATGTGTGTTAGAGCATGTTTATAGTCCAACCGTTGGGATATTTATTTAATTTCAAGTATTTAAATGTAAACCCAGTATTTTGAATGTGTTTCATTATGTTTGTGAGTGTGTGTTGGCTTGAAGACATGGCAGGAGTGCTCTAGCCAATCACAGCATTCGTGAATGGGGAAACTGGTTCAAATGGCTCTGAGCACTATGGGTCTTAACTTCTGAGGTCATCAGTCCCCTAGAACTTAGAACTACATAAACCTAACTAACCTAAGGACATCACACACATCCATACCCGAGGCAGGATTCGAACCTGCGACCGTAGCGGTCGCGCGGGGAAACTGGATGGAAGTGGGAGAAGAGCATTGTTTCGAGAGTGGACAAGGGGGAGCTCTAAAGAGTGCGGCGTTAGGGACAGTCGCACAGGACACAGAGAGTCCTGGAGAGTACGGACAGGACACGGGAAATGCTGGACGTGACGGCGAGACGGACGGACGGTCGCGGCAGAGACTTGGAGAGTGTGGAGTGGTTTGCGCATGGTATCGGCAGATAGAAATACTTCGGAGTGCCGACTTGTGCACTTGTGAGATTTCCGTAGCTTCTACAGAGAAGACGTAGTGTACGTTTAGAAGTGAACAGCTCCCGAGATATGTTGTTGTTCATAACTAATTAGGTGCAGTAGGAATCTATTGTTTCCCCGCTATTCAACATATATGTTATTTAATTGTTGGACCATCGACACCAGTAAGTTATGAAACGTCTCCTTAGAAAAATTTATGAATGATTGTTCTGGTAAACCCCTTACGTTATTTGCTTTTCAAACAGCTGAGCAAAACTAAACGTACTCAGGCATTTTTCTCTTTACTTATTCTGATCATCACTAAACTGACACACAATATTTTTAGCGCAACGCAATGTAACTTTTAATAATCCCTACAAAACAATGGACCTGACTAACAATAACCTCACTGCCGAAAACAATTTGTAAAATTTTTTGTGGGGAGCATGGGGGCTATGTAAGTAGGCTGTTTACGTTCTTATATCGGTAACGCCACGTAGCGCTCAATATGAAAATCACTGACTGTGCTGTGTGCAGTCTGTGGCTGGTTGGCATTGTTGTAATTTGCTATTGTAGTGTTGAGCAGTTGGCTGTTAGCAGCGCGTAGCGTTGCGCAGTTGGAGGTGAGCCGCCAGCAGTGGTGGATGTGGGGAGAGAGATGGCGGATTTTTGAGAGCGGATGATCTGGACGGATGTCATGAACTGATACATATATTATGACTTTTGAACACTATTAAGGTAAATACATTGTTAGTTCTTTATCAAAATGTTTCATGTGCTAACTAAGCCTATCAGTAGTTAGTGACTTCAGTAGTTGGAATCTTTTATTTAGCTGGCAGTATTGGCGCTCGCTGTATTGCAGTAGTTCGAGTAACCAAGATTTTTGTGAGGTAAGTGATTTGTGAAAGGTATAGGTTATTGTTAGTCAGGGCCATTCTTTTGTAGGGATTATTAAAAGTCAGACTGCGTTGCGCTAAAAATATTGTGTGTCAGTTTAGTGATGATCAGAATAAGTAAAGAGAGAAATGCCTGAGTACGTTCAGTTTTGCTCAGCTGTTTGAAAAGCAAATAACGTAAGGGGTTTACCAGCACAATCATTCATAAATTTTTCTAAGGGGACGTTTCAGTTTTTCGCAGAAATATACCACATTCTCAAAAGTACTTCTACTACCGTACTCATCATTTAAAGTCGTTAAAAGTAGTACCTGCATATTTTATTTATTGCAATCTTTTATTTATAAATTTGTACGTTACATTCGCAATTGCTGAGTGATAGGAACCTTCGACCATTCGATTCATGTGCATATTCATATTGTATACTGTAGACTCAGCAGTATTTGGCTTGTGATGCGGCAACTACGTATACCAGCCCGTAGACAACGGAACCAGGCAAAACTTTCAGTATTTCAACTCTGAGTCTGAGGGTAAGTAGTTGAGGGCCACAACACACCATCCATTCCTCATTTATTATTTGAAAGCCCGTAGTGTTAAACCCTAATCTTCTTTCTCACGAGTTCAAAGTATTGCATATGTAATGTAAATATACTGCCTACTAAAATATGTGATGTACCCAGAGGACATGGCCGAATGAATGTAGCTTCGTACACATACACACCATCGACTGCTATTTAATAATACATAGAACTACCACGAGGATGCATTAGTGTTGTTCGTCTTTAGTGTTGTTACGAGGCCTAGTAAGGTATATAAGGAGCTCTTACGGTGACAGATATTGCGCGATCAGTCGTAAGGACGTGGAGGCGCCATATAGTTGTGTGAGATAGCATTATCAGCAACTGACAATTTCAAAGGGGCCTCAGTGTTGGTCTCCATTTGGTCAATTCAGCGAACCACACAATATCAAGATGTATGAGACATTCGGATGTGACAGTGACCCGATATTGGAATGCACAGGAACGTCAGGATAGACAGCTTCGACTCACCACCACCACGGAGGATCGTCATATTGTCTACCAAGCACGTCGTAAACCCTCCACATCTGCGCTTGTCACCCAAAAAAAAGTAATTGACTCCCTGCAACATTCTCTGTCATGTCTCACCGTTGGTCAGCGAGTACCAGTTGGACCATGAGATTACCGTCCCATCACACCAAAGTCTCCCCTGTTTTAAGTAGTGCTGCTATCGGAAAAATGGATTGACGGGGCCAGCCGGGGTGGCCGAGCGGTTCTAGGCGCTACAGTCTGGAACCGCGCGACAGCTACGGTCGCAGGTTCGAATCCTGCCTCCGGCTTGGATGTGTGTGATGCCCTTAGGTTAGGTTTAATAAGTTCTAAGTTCTAGGGGACTGCTGACCTCGGCAGTTAAGTCCCATAGTGCTCAGTGCCATCTGAAACATTTGGACTGCCGGTAAACGGCGTCGCAATGTTTTCAGCAAGGATTGGCGGTTCTACACAACCCCGGATGACCATCGACAGTGAGTATGCCGGCGAAATGGGAAGAGGTCCCACTGTTTCATTGTTCAAAAATGATTCAAATGTCTCTGAGCACTATAGGACTTAACTTCTGAGGTCATCAGTCCCCTAGAACTCAGAACTACTTAAACCTAACTAACCTAAGGACATCACACACATCCATGCCCGAGGCAGGATTCGAACCTGCGACCGTAGCGGTCGCGAGGTTCCAGACTGAAGCGCCTAGAACCGCTCGGCCACACCGGCCGGCTGTTTCATTGTTCTGGAGGGGGCATAGCGGTAATACTTTTGGCGTCGTGGTATGACTTCAGGTCACGGCTGGTAGTCACTGAGGGTACTCTGAGGAAACTCTGCGTCTTCAGGTGTTATGTCTCATGAGACAGTTTCATGATCCCATTTTTCAAACAGAACAATGCTCATCCGCACACGTCACATGTCTCTGTGAACTGCCTGAGTGATCCTGAGGTACTCTCACGACGGGCAAGTTCTCCATATCTGTCTCTGGTACAACACGGATGGAATCAGCTGGAATACCAACGCCGCCCCAAAGCAAGTAACCGGGATAACAGTTGGGGACCGGCTTGCCTGAGAGGAGGATGCGACAGCTTTATTATACCCCCTTCCTAGCGGAATCAGAGCATCATGTAGGCCAGATGAGGTGCAACGTAATAATGATAAGTGGGCTCATACTGCCAGGTATTTTGTATATTTGACTCGATATTGTAATAACTGAAATAACATCCAATACCCTCTCAGCCGGCCGCGGTGGCCGTGCGGTTCTAGGCGCTTCAGTCCGGAACGGCGGGACTGCTACGGTCGCAGGTTCGAATCCTGCCTCGGGCATGGATGTGTGTGATGTCCTTAGGTTAGTTAGGTTTAAGTAGTTCTAAGTTCTAGGGGACTGATGGCCTAAGATGTTAAGTCCCATAGCGCTCAGAGCCATTTGAACCATTTGAACCAATACCCTCTCAACCCGTGAAGTTTCGTTTCGTTTCCTCCTCCCAGGCGGTATACATATGTAGTAGTGGCGATAATCATAAGCTGTATTATTTGCTGTTTAGTACTTTGATTTAGACAAATAAATAATTACTTATTTTTAGTTCTACAATGAGGTACTTTCGCCACAGTAAACACCCAATAGTCACGTTGTAATAATACAGGGCTCATTGGAAGTAAGTTCACTAAGTTCGTTTGAGGTCAGTTATTTTACAGCTTCCCAATCGAATCTTAACACAGCACTGCGACTCCACTTGTTTATCGTGGCTCTTGACAGTGCGCAGGTCCTCCTGTCTAGGCAACGTTGTATAGATGCGGCTTATTGAGTCATATGTCTGCCGAAAATTATCGCCCGCATTTGCAGCAACTCATTCCGGGATTAGAGCCTATCTCAAACTGATGGGCTGCTAATTCAATAATTTACATCGGAAGGGTGTGGACTGTGAAACTGTGCACGCTCTCAGCCCGTCATCCGTTGTAATTCGGACCAGAATGCGAATTTATGGTCGACAAACGACGTGTTACCGAACTGTGCAGCAAAATATTTTTATTACCATTCGTAGTGAATAGTATTGTTTTATTCGTAATAAAACTGGCAATATTCTCTGGGACTGTCCAGTGTTAAATGAAAATTTATTTGACTTCGTATTACGCTTTCAGCGCCCTTTTTATTCAAACTGATGTGTCATTTGTTAGACTGGAAACAGAGCTTGATGCACTAATTTCAACTGCCGCAAAAATACAGGCACAGTCCAGCCGCTGTCCGATTTTGAAAGAATCTTTTGCAAAAGTTGTTTACTACAGGACCGCAAGAAGTTGTCATGTAATCGTGTTGATCAAAGAGTTCCACTTCCCATCTTGACTGTTTCAAAAACACCGTCATTTACAAGATGTCCCAAAATATAATTCAGAAGGCAGTGAAAAAGTAAGCGATTCTTCTGGTTATTACATGATTCGAAATAAACATGGCGTTGTTGTTGTTGTTGTGGTCTTCCGTCCTGAGACTGGTTTGATGCAGCTCTCCATGCTACTCTATCCTGTGCAAGCTTCTTCATCTCCCAGTACCTACTGCAACCTACATCCTTCTGAATCTGCTTAGTGTATTCATCTCCTGGTCTCCCTCTACGATTTTTACCCTCCACGCTGCCCTCCAATGCTTAATTTGTGATCCCTTGATGCCTCAAAACATGTCTTACCAACCGATCCCTTCTTCTAGTCAAGTAGTGCCACAAACTTCTCTTCTCCCCAATCCTATTCAATACCTCCTCATTAGTTACGTGATCTACCCACCTTATCTTCAGCATTCTTCTGTAGCACCACATTTCGAAAGCTTCTATTCTCTTCTTGTCCAAACTAGTTATCGTCCATGTTTCACTTCCATACATGGCTACACTCCATACAAATACTTTCAGAAACGACTTCCTGACACTTAAATCTATACTCGATGTTAACAAATTTCTCTTCTTGAGAAACGCTTTCCTTGCCATTGCCAGTCTACATTTTATATCCTCTCTACTTCGACCATCATCGGTTATTTTACTCCCTAAATAGCAAAACTCCTTTACTACTTTAAGTGTCTCATTTTCTAATCTAATTCTCTCAGCATCACTCAACTTAATTTGACTACATTCCATTATCCTCATTTTGCTTTTGTTGATGTTCATCTTATATCCTCCTTTCAAGACACTGTCCATTCCGTTCAACTGCTCTTCCATAACATGGCGTTATCGTTTGAAAAAAGGAATAGCGTGCTAAAGTGTTACTGAAAATGAGAGAATCTTGCTGAGGTTAGACGACGTTGGAGAGTTGAATTTGAAACACAACCGTCTTCACGGTGGACAATTAAAAGAATATCATAAAAGTCTGAAGTTGACAGAACGGTGCATGACGTGAAGAATGGACAAAGCGGGAGGACGAGACTTTGAATTTGTTTGTCACCTTGCTTCTCGGCTGACACTATGCAGCCGACTGGTTTGGTGCTGGATTTTGGTAGCAAAACCAAATTTCGTCCTTCAGAGAACATAGCCCTTTGTTCTTGCCGTACTCTTATCAACGTCAATTCGCTTAATTCGTTTCATTCAGAGTTTAATGTGAGTCGTCTGGGGGAGGTTGAGGCTAGGCAGCTACTGAACACTTAGGGATTCACCCTGACGTCTTCACTAATCAGTTGGAACTAACGCACAAAATCCAGTTCAAGATTCGTTTTAACTGATGATGTTCCTGTGTGAAAAGTTCCATAACGCTTGTCTTCCCCACCCCCCTCCCCCGAAGATGAGGATACTGCGACAAAAGGTCAACCACATGCGAAAAGGGGGGGGGGGGGAGCCTTAGGCAGTCCAAATCATTCCCCCATATTTCCTAAGGGATAAGGCTTATTGATTACAGAGCACTTTAATCAAAAGGTTGTTCTCGAATCTGTGCAGCTTCCTGACTTGCATGATTGTTTTACTTGGTTTCTGTGGCTTGTTACGTCACTATGCCTGTTGGTAACCAAATCTCTTACCAGGTACGGTTGACCGAGGATTCTAACAAGGGAACCTCCCCATCGCACCCCCCTCAGATTTAGTTATAAGCTGGCATAGTGGATAGGCCTTGAAAAACTGAACACAGATCAATTGAGAAAACAGGAAGAAGTTGTGTGGAACTGTGAAAAAATAAGCAAAATATACTAACTGAGTAGTTCATGTGAAGATATGCAACATCAAGGACATTGGTAACGCAGGAGCACCGTAATCGCCTGCACGGTAGCTCAGCGTGTTCGGTCAGAGGGTTAGCTGCCCTCTGTAATAAAAAAACTGAGTTAATCGATCAACAACGAACTTAAACGGATGTCTTACGACGTCCGCCCCGAGCAGATGCAACGAACAAACACGAACAAAATGAGATTTAAAAAAAAAAAAAAAAAAAAAAATAGTCTCGTGGTAACGTGAGCAGCTGCGGTGTGAGAGGTCCTTGGTTCAAATCTTCCATCGAGTGAAAAATTTAATTTTTTTATTTTCAGTTTATGTGATAAACTCTTATGTTTTCATCGCTTTTTTGAGAGTGATTATCACATCCACAAGAAAACCTAAATCGGGCAAGGTAGAAGAATCTTTTTACCCATTCGCCAAGTGTACAAGTGAGGTGGGTCGACAACATATTCCTGTCATGTGACGCACATGCCGTCACCAGTGTCGTATAGAATATATCAGATGTGTTTTCCTGCGGAGGAATCGGTTGACCTATGACCTTGCGATCAAATGTTTTCGGTTCCCATTGGAGAGGCACGTCCTTTCGTCTAATAATCGCACGGTTTTGCGGTGCGGTCGCAAAACACAGACACTAAACTTATTACAGTGAACAGAGATGTCAATGAACGAACGGACAGATAGTAACCATGCAAAAATAAAGAAAGTAAACTTTTCACTCGAGGGAAGACTTGAACCAAGGACCTCTCGTTCTGCAGCTGCTCACGTTACCACTAGACCACGGCGCTCCTGCGATTCTAGTGTCCTTGATGTTGCATATGTGGCCCATGGACTACTCAGTTTGTATATTTTTGCTTATTTTTTCACAGTTCCACACAACTTCTTCCTGTTTTCTCAACTGATCTGTGTTCAGTTTTTCAAGGCCTATCCACTGTGCCAACTTATAACTAAATCCGAGGGGGGTGCGATGGGGAGGTCCCCTTGTAAGCATGTTACTGCATTTTGCACCATTTGAAACATCTGAGTTCAACCGGGTGCCCTTCGGGTTATCCACCAGGGCCGCTGTGCTGACTAGCCTGTTGGATCACGTTCCCGGCGACGTTAAGTCCAACTGCTTCTGTAACTACCTTCATGATGATCTTGTACATAGCCGTTCATTTGATCAGCATTTGTGTCATTTCGAGGAAGTGTTGTTACGGCTTCGGGCGGCTGGCTAAGCGGCAGATTTCTTTCTTGCGTCATCTTGTGTCAAGCGAGGGGCTAGAATTGATCGGAATCGTCCGTCGGCCTTACATTTTCCTCTCCCAAGGAATAAGGAGGAGGTAAGGTAGATTTATCTGCATGGCCAATTATTTTGGGAAGTTTGTTCCTAATTTTGTTCAGCTCTCCGTCCCTCTTAATAATTTGCTTAAAAGAGGAGAAGCCTTTGTTTGGGGGAGGGGGGAGCCAACAGGCTGCTTTTGAGACTATTAAAATCGCCTTGAGTAATTACACAGTGATGGCCATGCCGGACTTCGAAAAAGGCTTCATTGTCCAGACTGATGCGTCTAATGCTGGCGTTGCGGCCGTGCTCTTGCCGGAATGTTCCAGGGAAAGGCGTCCCGTCGCTTACATCACGAGTAGTTTGACTCCTGCTGAATTAAAGTACTCCGTCTATGAGTGCAAGGCCTTGGCCATTCTCTTCGCTTCTGAGAAATTTAAATTCAATCTCGAGCACAGGGAGTTCGATTTGGAGGCAGTAAACCAAACCTTAAGCTGGTTCTTGGCGGAACCTAGAGAGATTGGTAGCGTAGCCGGATGAGCGGTACGGATGTCAGAATTCTGCTTCAGAGTTCGGCACATTAAGGGGTCTGACAATCAGGCGACCGATGCACTTAGTCACATGTTCGAGGAAGGCGCCGAGGAAGTAGAATCCTCTTTGTGGTGTTTTGGCTGAGGTACCGGAACTTTTTACCGACCTTAAGGTTAAAAGGGCCATGACCCCCTCTTGGGACCTCTTGGACAACGTCTGCTGGCCGTGGAACGGATATCCGATAGTTTGTCGAGAGGTAGGGAGATCCGCTGATGTTAGGATTTTTTTGCCTGAGAAGCTTGTTCCAACCATTTTTATTACTTTCATGACTCCTTGCTTGGGGGCATTTGGGGCTTCACAAGACCATCGCTAAGGTGCATCAATACGTGGCCTGACCGTCATTATACAGGGTGATTCAAAAAGAATACCACAACTTTAAAAATGTGTATTTAATGAAAGAAACATAATATAACCTTCTGTTATACATCATTACAAAGAGTATTTAAAAAGGTTTTTATTCACTCAAAAACAAGTTCAGGGATGTTCAATATGGCCCCCTCCAGACACTCGAGCGATATCAACCCGATACTCCAACTCGTTCCACACTCTCTGTAGCATATCAGGCGTAACAGTTTGGATAGCTGCTGTTATTTCTCGTTTCAAATCATCAATGGTGGTTGGGAGAGGTGGCCGAAACACCATATCCTTAACATACCCCCATAAGAAAAAATCGCAGGGGGTAAGATCAGGGCTTCTTGGAGGCCAGTGATGAAGTGCTCTGTCACGGGTTGCCTGGCGGCCGATCCACCGCCTCGGGTAGTTGATGTTCAGGTAGTTACGGACAGATAAGTGCCAATGTGGTGGCGCTCCATCCTGCTGAAATATGAATTGTTGTGCTTCTTGTTCGAGCTGAAGGAACAGCCAATTCTCTAACATCTCCAGATTCTGTAGTCCAGTTACAGTAGCACCTTCGAAGAAAGGTGACGCTGACGGCTAGTCAACAGCGCCTCAAGCGAACAAATGTACAACTAAATGAAACTTTATAGCTCCCTTAACTCGCCGACAGATAGTGCTTAGCTCTGCCTTTTGTCGTTGCAGAGTTTTAAATTCCTAAAGTTGTGGTATTCTTTTTGAATCACCCTGTATAAGGATACCCGCCGACTGGAGGGGGAGTGCGAGCTATGTAAGGTGGGATGTTTTCTATATTCGGGCCGCCTAAAGGTCTCTTGACTGATAACGCTCCAGCCTTTGTGTCGAAAGAGTTTAAGAGATTTTACTATGGTAACGCCATCAAGCATGTCACTACTATCCGTTATTATACTCGGCCCTCTTCCGCTGGAAGGGTGAACAGTAACCTAAAGGCCGCTCTCATCGATGCGAGTATTTCTAGGAAGCTCGCCCCGCGATTTGTAGGGCCTTGCCGAATCCTTAGGTTCCCACAGGTTATTGGGAATATAAAGGGGGGGGGCGGTGGCATTACGGTTTTAGTGGGGGGAGGTAACTATGTATGTGTGACGATTTTAGTAATATTGGATCCGATAAAATAAATAAATTTCTATGTTGACAACCGTAATCTTGCATGAGGTTTTTCATTTTTTAGAGACCGAAAAGAAAGTATTACTGACAAATTGTCCGAAGGTAACTATCTGAGATCAAGTTGCGCCCATTTCTTTCAGTTCCTTGTGTGTATTTTTAAGTAAGAATTTTTCTCAGTTTGATCGGCCAATTATCTTAGAACGACACGTCGGCCATCGCTTCATTGATGTAAAGATGATGAACTGAAGAAGTATATTTATGATTAACCAGCTTATACTATCAGCTATTTTTTCTAATGTTTTTGGTCAGTTTCGTGGTTACTCTCACGTGTCGCGGTGATATGTTAAAATCAGTTTTCTAACAGTCACATTACATCATCGCCTTGACTTTCTGAGGAAAGCTTCATTTAAAACATCTGAGTTTCAATCTAGAAACACAGACAGGAACGCTTCAATACGTAACTGAAGAAATTATATTACTCTCACGGCGTCTGTCATGTAGAGGCTTCATCCGTCTTTACTTCCTTGAAGAAAGGAAACGATACCAAAAACTTTTTGCCCAAAAACGTGGCATGTAAGTACTCCCGGTCTTAGCGATGTTTTTGAAAATGAAGATCACTACTTTTAACAGGATGGGGCGTCACGTGACTTCAGATCTGATGTGAGAGAATTTGTCAGTCGGATATTCCTTTCGAGATAAACAGGACGAAAAGAAATTGCTATGTAGTAACCATCTCGATTATGTGCCACCTTAGGCTCCTTTCTTCGAGATTCTGTCAAGTGCACACTCCCCAGAAGCACACACTGGACCGTCTATTAGGGCAAACCAATCCCGCCATGCTGTTCCATCAGAAACTACACAGTTGGTATGTCGTTCTGTTCTAACACGTTGTCGATGACGCTTTGCGGTGGAAGGTGATTATTTTGAACATATAACACGTTAACTTACATCTTAATGTATACGACACCAACTTCACATTTGTTTTAATTAAAGATACATTTAGTTTCAATGAGCCCGTGCACTGTTTCGGGTCAGCTTGTGTATCACGATGTTATTTTCAAGTGTTATTTCCGTCATCCTAATGTCACGCCATCACCCTGGGCAGATGTATAAAAATGTGCATCTGTCACTGAAACACACTGATAAGCCAAAACAAGATGACCACTGCCCACCGCGACGTTGGATGCCGCCATGTGGCGTCGCGGGCACGTGACGCGGTAACAAAAGCAGGTAACAGGAGCAGGCACGGACGGAGCATCACTCCAGCGAAGATAAGGGCTCCAAAGGGGAAAACCCATTGAGGTAAGCTACTGCGACAAAGGGTAGAATATTACTACGCAGAACCTGTGAACGAGTACTTCGAAAACGTCGAAGCTGATCGAACGTTCACGTGCTGCTGTCGTGAGCACTACGGAAAGGAGGCAGGACAGTGAAACTATCACTAAGCGCCAAATGGTTGGACGCCCACACTCTTCACAGAAAGCGGGGTTCGGCGGCATGTTTGCTCTAGAAAGTAGGATAAATGATGTGTGGGATTTCTGCCGAAGAAGCACAATGCTGGTGTACGCACAAGTGTTTCGCAACACACCGTTCATCGTTCATTGTTGAACTTGGAGCTCCGCAACAGACCACTCTTACGTGTTCACATGATGACTCAACGACATCGTCAGTTAAGATTGCAGTGGGCACGGAACCGTCGTGGTTCGACCGTTCATCAATGCAAACGTGTCGGCTCTTCCGCCCAATCGCATTTTTGCTACAATAGGTCCTGTTCGTCTCCACAAACGCCGTCATCGAGTTGAATGGCGGCTCGAGAAGTGCAGCGCGCCACGGACGCATGTTTGTAGGAGCAGTATTATCCTATGGGAGGCATTCTCCTGCGCTTAAATAGAACTGTGATAGCAATCGAAGACATGCTGACATTGAGAACCACCTGCATCCCTTCATGCTCGATGTCTCCCCCGACGGCGATGTTATCTTTCAGCAGTATAACTGACCGTGTCTCGGAGCCAAAAGCGTCCAACAGTGGTTTGACGAGCATTGTAGTGCACTACGTTGATGTCTCGGCGACCAAATTCACCTGACGTAAATCATAAGAAACTGTGGCGTGTCGTAGGATGTGTGTAGAAATCAGTTAGTTATTATTAACGTAACATGAGGTTTTATTCAATCACTGCTTTTCCCGGTTAATGATCGTCATTTTGCTAAAGAAATCTCCCCCTGGGAACGTGTAGGAATGTTGTCTGTCAAGCAGTGTAAATGGCACTAAGTTCATGCACAAAAGTGATCATATACAACCAGTAAACAAGCTAAATGCATGATAAGTAATCTCAACTATGCAACAGTAATGATTTTTAGCAATCTTCAGTGCTGTTGCATAATAATCTCATTACTAGTTGTAGATCGTCTACCGAATTTACCGCTACTGTTATTAGAGGTGGCAATGCTATTCTTTAAGCGAAACGAACAATTTTGTCACACAATGCCCCACAAGCACACGACACTAATGTATTGTTTCCCGATAAAATATTTAATAAAAGTTATTACGAAATAAACAGGCTTCATACATCAGCAGAGAACAATTTTTATCACGTAAGATGCTGTTTGAATAGACATAAGTTCATTATATTTAAAGATTATTTACATTCTAAGTGGAATTTATTATCTCTGAGTGGGTTCTGGGCCACCAATACACAATTCTTATCGTAGTAATGACCACGAAGATTTATGTCGGTAAAAAAATTCAATTTGAAACTTCTGGCGTAATGTTTCACTAAGATGGCGGCTAACATAAGACTTTTTTGTACCTTCACTATATGCATTAACGTTCAAAAGTATTTCTCAATGTTGTTCGTTCATAATTCAGCCTTTAGCAGTAAACCGCGCTGTACATCAATAGCACTAATGGCTGCTCTCCATTGTAGCTGGTCAGAAAACTTAACATTTGTATAGGACGAGAATCACAGTGACATAAAAGTCCAAATTAAAAGATTCATTTCAATGAGACAGAAACTCTATTTTTCAAATATTACTTAACAACATAATACTGTTCGTTACAGACCTCTGTGTTACGATACATCAATCACATCCGATTAGTGCAACAATTCGATGAAGAAGGATTATTCAAGAAGAATCACAGATAACAAAAGATGGAGATTTTCAATATTTTTTCCATGAGTATTGTGTGAGATATAATTTCTTACATAATATTAAAATATGTCATTGACAAAAATGATTTATTATTTTATCATCGATGAAATCCATTTTTCTGAATAAAATATAGGCGGTGGATATTACAGAACCCATTTGGGTCGCTATCGAGCGCCATCACTGCGTACGCAAATCAGTGAGCCGTTTTTGCGTGAATTACGTGACCCAACATATCGAGGGAAGGTTGAAGTCCTCACCAACTATAACCGTTTGAGTGGGGTATTTATTTGTTACGAGATTCAAATTTTCTCGGAACTGTTCAGCAACCATATCATTCGAGTCTGGGGGGCGGTAGAAGGAGCCAATTATTAACTTTGTTCGGCTGTTAAGTATAACCTCCACCCATACCAATTCGCACGGAGTATCTACTTCGACTTCAGAACAACATAAACCACTACTGACAGACACAAACACTCCACCACCAATTCTGCCTAATCTATCCTTCCTGAACACCGTCTGAGACTTCGTAAAAATTTCTGCAGAACTTATTTCAGGCTTTAGCCAGCTTTCTGTACCTATAACGATTTCAGCTTCTGTGCTTTCTATTAGCGCTTGAAGCTCAGGGACTTTCCCAGCACAACTACAACAATTTACAACTACAATTCCGACTGTTCCTTAATCCAAGCACGTCCTGTATTTGCCATGCACCCTTTGAGACTGCAGCCCACCCCGTACTTTACTGAGGCCTTCTAACCTAAAAAACCGCCCAGTCCACGCCACACAGCCTCCTCTACCCGTGCAGCCGCCAGCTGAGTGTAGTGAACTTCTGACCTATTCAGCGGAACCCGAAACCCCACCACCCTATGGCGCAAGTCAAGGAATCTGCAGCCAACAATGTCGCAAAACCGTCTGAGCCTCTGATTCAGACCCTCACCCGGCTCTGCACCAAAGGTCCGCAGTCGGTTCTGTCAACGATGCTGCAGATGGTGAGCTCTGCGTTCATCTCGTAAGCAAGACCGGCAGCCTTCACCAAATCAGATAGCCGCTGGAATGCAGAGAGAATTTCCTCAGATCCAAAGCGACACGCGTCATTAGTGCCGACATGTGCCACCACCTGCAGCTGGCTGCACCCTGTGCGCTTCATGGCATCCGGAAGGACCCTTTCCACATCAGGAATGTCTCCACCCGGAATGCACACAGAGTACACACTGGATTTCTTCCCCTCCTTAACCGCCGTATCACAAGTATCAACACGTCGTTCTCTCATTTCAGGAGTCAGCTGCCGTGGCACCCATCTTGCAAACATTTTGTGAAACTGGAGCACATCGTGCACAAATGGTGTGCTGACCCATACTAAATCTGTAAATATGCTGCAGTGTCATTCAGTGTCACTTGGCAGTTTTCCTTCACTATGGCTTCAACTGCTGCAATGTTCTGTGGAGTCACAACTCGTTGTGCCTGACCTGGGCGAGGAGCATCTTCCACTGATGTCACACCATTTGCGAACTTCCTACTCCCTTCGTAGACTTGAAGCTGTGACAAACATGCATACCATACTGAACCTTCATTCGTCGATGAATTTCAATAGGTTTCACACCTTCACTACGCAAAAACCGTATAACAGAACGCTGCTCCTCTCTGGTGCAAGTCTCAAGGGGGGCGGCCATATTTGCACTGATACTGAGACTGTATGTGTGCATCTGCACTATGCTGCAACCTACAGGCCATTTGCACGCTGTTTGTAGCACGCTTACCAACTTACATGATAACGGAGCGAAATTTCGATTTGTTATTACAAATTTAAGGCTTTCATTTGACTCATTCGTATTGTGCTGAATCACAGTTTTGGGGTTGTTATATTTCCGCAGAGGCTCGGGATGTGTGGTGGCCTCTGCATTGGCGTGGTTGAGTTGAAACAGTGGGTTGACGTCAGGATGTAGTCCGGAGGTGGCTCAAGATCATATCTGTATGTAACCTCCCCCTCACTTATCGACCTTAATGACAGTAAAAATTAAACCGCGTATAGTTAATGGAAATTTGGGAAAAGCAATCGTCACCGAAGTTAATCTATCGGTAAAGAGGGAGGAAGGGTTACATCAAAATGAAAGGAAAAATGCAGATGAAATTGGTGGAAATTAATTTTGAAAAAGGGTAAAGTTAATAAAGAAAGTAAATGCGCGGGCGTTACGTCAACAATGAAATGGCGTTAATTAGATATTTGAGATTTGGGGAAAATTACGGTCACCAGTACTATGGACAACTACTATAATAACTGAAAAAGAAAGGTTAATGCACATATAATTAGCACTAAAAGCGTGTCAACTGAAGGTTGACACGTGTTGTGTGAAAACTGAATGTTTGTCAGAAGTAATAAATTTTGCTACACTCTGACTTAATTTAGCAAAAGAATTAATAAAACCGGAAAATTGAAAGTTAATTTAGTGACTGAAATTAATAGTGAACTTTGTTTCTGAAGCACTACGAAATTAAATAAAATAAGGTTAGTCTTGGGCTACCTCAACAATCATTTCAAAAGCTACTTGAATCTACGCAATTTAGAAATAAGAGATTTAACTTTAAACTTGAAGTAAATGATTTTCAACAATTAACAATAGTAAAATTTAGTACGTACCAAGCTGAGCTGCAGTCACAGGTAAGCTAAAATATGGTAACAAAACTCGCACTCTTACTTACGCTTGTGTAATCTAAATATTGTAGCCAGCTATGAATACTTTAACTGAACTTTGAAATTAAATCAGTGAAATCGAATGATATTACTTTAATGCTGGCGTTTGAATTTCACTCCGTAAAAGGAAGGGACCCTGCATGGTAATGCAATTGGGACAATGAGCAACAAAGGTTCAAGCTAAGTTGCTGTAACTTTGTGAGGCAAATGGAACAATTTGAAAAGCTGAGGTCTGCCATATAGTTCTAAAACTTTACGTGCTTCCAGTCTTTCTTGTTGGGTGATTGAAGGTTTGAAATCGTCGATAGAGGAGGTGGCGACAGTCACTCATTGTCGGCCGTCACTGTTGCAGAAGCTGGATGTTGGCGCGCCTTCTTCTCGACACGGTCACCAGACGAAACGGGCTCTTGGTGTGCTCCAGCTAATGCTTCCCGTCCGCGACACCGTGTCAGAAACTATCATAGCAAGTCGAGCGCAATTACATGCTGCCAAACCCCGAAAGCGCGGCAACTCACGGGAGCGTCACTCAACGCAGCTGCTCCGCCGCCCTACTCCAGCCAGACTCCGCTCTGCCCGCGCGCCACGCGGCGGAGTTAACACTACCAAAGATCCTAAACACTTTGGTACATGGTGAATCACCTAACATTACCGCTGTATATATTTCGTAAACCACATCAAATACTGACGAATCGATTCCACAGACCGAACGTGAGGAGAGGGGCTAGTGTAATTGGTTAATACAAACCATAAAAAAAATGCACGGAAGTATGTTTTTTAACACAAACCTACGTTTTTTAAAATGGAATCCCGTTAGTTTTGTTAGCACATCTGAACATATAAACAAATACGTAATCAGTGCCGTTTGTTGCATTGTAAAATGTTAATTACATCCGGAGATATTGTAACCTAAAGTTGACGCTTGAGTACCACTCATCTGCTGTTCGATAGTGTGTATCGGAGAGCGCCGAATTACGTAGGGATCCAATGGGAACGGTGATGGACCTTAGGTACAGAGGAGACTGGAACAGCACATTACGTCCACATGCTAACACCTTTTTATTGGTCTTTTTCACTGACGCACATGTACATTACCATGAGGAGTGAGGTACACGTAGACACTTGGTTTCCGTTTTCATTTACGAAGTGGAATAGAGTGTGTCCCGACATGTCAGGTCAATAGATGTTCAATGTGGTGGCCATCATTTGCTGCACACAATTGCAATCTCTGGCGTAATGAATGTCGTACACGCCGGAGTACATCTGGTGTAATGTCGCCGCAGGCTGCCACAATACGTTGTTTCATATCCTCTGGGGTTGTAGGCACATCACGGTACACATTCTCCTTTAACGTACCCCACAGAAAGAAGTCCAGAGGTGTAAGATCAGGAGAACGGGTTGGCCAATTTATGTGTCCTCCACGTCCTATGAAACGCCCGTCGAACATCCTGTCAAGGGTCAGCCTAATGTTAATTGCGGAATGTGCAGGTGGACCATGATGCTGATACCACATACGCCGACGCGTTTCCAGTGGGACATTTTCGAGCAACGTTGGCATATCATTCCGTATAAACGGGGTGTATGTTGCAGCTGTTTGTTACAACACGCAACTGAACGTCGGAGGTTTCAAGCGTCCACTTTAGGTTACCATATCTCCGGATGTAATCAACATTTTACAATGCAACAAACGGCACTGATTAAGTATTTGTTTATATGTTCAGATGTGCTAACAAAACTAACGCGGATCCATTTTAAAAAACGTAGGTTTGCGTTAAAAAACATACTTCCGTGCGTTTTTGTATGGTTTGTATTAAACAATTACACTAGCCCCTCTCCTTACGTTCGGTCTGTGGAATCGGTTCGTCGGTATTTGATGTGGTTTACGAAATATATCCAGCGGTAACGTTAGGTGACTCACCCTATATACACTCCTGGAAATTGAAATAAGAACACCGTGAATTCATTGTCCCAGGAAGGGGAAACTTTATTGACATATTCCTGGGGTCACATACATCACATGATCACACTGACAGAACCTTAGGCACATAGACACAGGCAACAGAGCATGCACAATGTCGGCACTAGTACAGTGTATATCCACCTTTCGCAGGAATGCAGGCTGCTATTCTCCCATGGAGACGATCGTAGAGATGCTGGATGTAGTCCTGTGGAACGGCTTGCCATGCCATTTCCACCTGGCGCCTCAGTTGGACCAGCGTTCGTGCTGGACGTGCAGACCGCGTGAGACGACACTTCATCCAGTCCCAAACATGCTCAATGGGGGACAGATCCGGAGATCTTGCTGGCCAGGGTAGTTGACTTACACCTTCTAGAGCACGTTGGGTGGCACGGGATACATGCGGACGTGCATTGTCCTGTTGGAACAGCGAGTTCCCTTGTCGGTCTAGGAATGGTAGAACGATGGGTTCGATGACGGTTTGGATGTACCGTGCACTATTCAGTGTCCCCTCGACGATCACCAGTGGTGTACGGCCAGTGTAGGAGATCGCTCCCCACACCATGATGCCGGGTGTTGGCCCTGTGTGCCTCGGTCGTATGCAGTCCTGATTGTGTCGCTCACCTACACGGCGCCAAACACGCATACGACCATCATTGGCACCAAGTCAGAAGCGACTCTCATCGCTGAAGACGACACGTCTCCATTCGTCCCTCCATTCACGCCTGTCGCGACGCCACTGGAGGCGGGCTGCACGATGTTGGGGCGTGAGCGGAAGACGGCCTAACGGTGTGCGGGACCGTAGCCCAGCTTCATGGAGACGGTTGCGAATGGTCCTCGCCGATACCCCAGGAGCAACAGTGTCCCTAATTTGCTGGGAAGTGGCGGTGCGGTCCCCTACGGCACTGCGTAGGATCCTACGGTCTTGGCGTGCATCCGTGCGTCTCTGCGGTCCGATCCCAGGTCGACGGGCACGTGCACCTTCCGCCGACCACTGGCGACAACATCGATGTACTGTGGAGACCTCACGCCCCACGTGTTGAGCAATTCGGCGGTACGTCCACCCGGCCTCCCGCATGCCCACTATACGCCCTCGCTCAAAGTCCGTCAACTGCACATACGGTTCACGTCCACGCTGTCGCGGCATGCTACCAGTGTTAAAGACTGCGATGGAGCTCCGTATGCCACGGCAAACTGGCTGAAGCTGACGGCGGCGGTGCACAAATGCTGCGCAGCTAGCGCCATTCGACGGCCAACATCGCGGTTCCTGGTGTGTCCGCTGTGCCGTGCGTGTGATCATTGCTTGTACAGCCCTCTCGCAGTGTCCGGAGCAAGTATGGTGGGTCTGACACACCGGTGTCAATGTGTTCTTTTTTCCATTTCCAGGAGTGTATATCTATATATATAGTAAAACAATTACAATATATTAAGATACAGAAATGTCATATCTTCAGGTAACAAATAAGGAAAAACTTTATAGTACAATAGATGGAAATTGGAGGATATGCATTTCCGGCGTTATATGTAACATTCATATATTTTATTAGAAAACGAGCTACAGCATTTGTAGCGTCGATCCATAGTATCAGCGTCCCCTCAACGCGTGCTAACAGGGACAGGTCGGCAGTGCTGGGGCAACAGGCGGCCACTGGCCAGATGGCAGCTGGGCCCGAATCCTGGCGTGGGGCGCCTGCGACGAGTTCCCGGCAGGTCAGAGCGGGGTGCGGAAACCCGTGTGATTCTTCCGGAGGAAGGCAACGCTAGTGGTGGTGTGAGAAAATTAAACGCCTACAGCCGTCCTTACGATTTTATGTATTTCGTAGCTACGAGTTCCGATGTTTCAATGGGCCATCTTCAGGTTGTAGTTGATGACGTAGGGGTGGACTCCAGCCTGAAGATGGCGCATTGAAGCGCAGAAACTGGTAGCTACAAAATAAATAAAATCGTAAGGACGACTTTGGGTGCTTCATTTTCTCACAGCAGTAAACGGCCGTCGTCCTCAAGGTCTCCTGCCAATAGGATGGACATACAAAAACCTAGTGGTGGTATCCGTTCTTGTGAACGGGGGCGTAGAGCGTCAGTTTGCCTGCACAAGAACAAACGGATGGGCGATTACACTGCCATGATCACGAACGGCTGCCCTCCGAGGCAGAAGTCTCGCCGCATCTAAAGAGAGCCCAGAGGAAGCCCACAAGCTGGAAGGCGTCAAGTCCATGGAAGTGGTGCTGACCAGAGCTGAGCTGGTCGGTGGTGGAGCTCAAGTGGCATCAGCTTGGGAAACCACGTCGCCCCGTCGGCTCGTGTGGATCACCCTCCGTGGATGATGCTTCCAGCCTGCGACGCCTTTGGCTAAAAATGATGGATATTTACACAGGTTCGGTACACACTTGTTGTGCCGGGGTACTGCTTCTAACCACATACACCAAACAAGGTAGTGGTATTGCCGTGCTTGACCATCGTTTGTGCTCCGTCGTCGGTTTGGAAAGGGGCTCGTCGCCCATGCTGCATCTGACGTGACGGTGCTTTGATCAGCTCTGGGCTTACTGGAGACCCCGGCCTGTTTCCGACATCTGTGGCAGTGAAGCTGTTTTACTCAATAAATACGAAAAATAACGGCGGCACTACACTTCATTATTGCAAAAATTGGTAATACAAATCGTAGTACCATGACTGAAACAATTCGGACCTTTTAAATATGAATTTTTGGGGAGTTTCACAGTAATGTTTGGTTAACACGTCCAGCCAGGCCATTTCAAGCGCAAGTAGTCTATAAGTAAATAATGTTAGCACCCACTGACAATATTTTAAGAATAAAATTTTGGATGGAATTTACGTTTCTAAAAATATGTCGTTACTCTAGAAATATTTTAAAACAATGACTTATCTGAATAAAAAATACACAAAGCATGTACTTGAACAATCTTATTTACGAAATTGTATTCAAATTTCTTTCCGCAATTCTCAAAGCAACCAACTTAATCCTTATCATTGTTTACATCCGGGGTCTTCAAATAATAGTTCTAAAACTAACTGAGCTACGAAAATTCCAAGCACACCCAAATTAGCGTCGTATCGAGATGATCAAATCATCTTATTAACGTCACTGTCTCTACTACAACCTCACTTAAACCCTTAATAATATTTACTTATTTATTTAACCTGATCAGATTAGGGCCATCAGGCCCTCTCTTACATCGGACCAGTGCTCCACACGTGCAGCATTTCACACATCAGAGTTACATCATGACAATAGTTTAAATAAGAAAATTAGATTACTCTAGTGACAATATGAATAAAGAGTAATGACTAAGACCTAATAAAGTAAATGCTGACAGAATTTTTACAACAGGTACTAATACATACAAGTTATGATAAAAGCAATAATAATAACAGTAAAAAAGAAAATCAAATAATAATGGTAAACATAAGAAAAATTGGCAATAGTAATGAAGATTTGTGCAGATGAACATTAATATCTTGGTGTGTAAAGTAGATGTTTACTAGTATAGCGAGTTTTGGGGAAGGGAGATTGAAGGAGGGGGAAAGAGGGAAGTAATGAGGCGAAGTGCATTCATGTACAGAGGAAGGCATTACTGTTGCTTAAGTAGATACGTGATTAACTGTTTTCTGAAGCCGGACATATTTTTAAGTTCTCTAACATAACAAGGGAGGTTATTCCAGAGTTATTCCTTTACAGCAGCAGTCTTAAAAAAACTTTTGCCTTACTGCTGCATTTGCTAATTGTGTTAGTTACATCTACGAACCACTAAGGTCGACACTTCATCCGATCGAGATAAGCGGCCGCATTACTCGTCGGGTACAGTGGCCAAGTTGCTTATCCCTATATGAGTTTGTTACTTTCAGATACCACACATAATGTTACGTATTTATTTATAATGCCTTTTATGTACAAAGCTATCACTCGTCATTTTATCCCGTTGAGACGATTTTGAGTTAATTAATTACAAAAGAGCGAGAACGCATCGCATTCCTTTAACAAACTGCATTAGGATTCAGCAGACTCGGCTGCGGGTTGGAATGGCGGACCCAAGGGGGTAACAACAACGGCATCATCCAACATTCAAACAAATACAACACATTATTTAATAAAACATGCAGCAAAATGAGATAAGGCATTAAACCACTCTAGCTTAGTGAGTCACTCAGGTTACAATGACGAATTATTGCAAGAAAATCTTACTACAAGTGTTTCAATTATTTACCATAAATAATAGAAGCTTCTACTTGTTTTCAGAATTATTTACAGCTGTTAAATTAGTGAATCTAACAAATGTAGAGGTAAACCAAATTCAGAATCTTAAAAACCTTGGATTAAATCAGTTGCTAGCTGCATGAAAAAAGGAAAAGTTTAACCCCTAAAATAGCAACTAAATGAAGTAACATAGTAAAAATAAACAGGATTTAAGTTCACAAAATTAAATAATACACATTTTTTAATTATTTAGCGTATGGCTAATAGAGACATATCATGAAATTAAATTACATATACATATGTACATATTGACACACAAGAAACTTAAGTTTGTCTTTACAACTGAATATCCAGTCCTTCAATCCAGCGCACGGCATCTGGAGTTGCTAGCAGGAAGTCCTCTTTGGCGCCGTGATAGGCTCGAATCCTGCATTCACTGACAATGTGGTGAACAGTGTGGTATGGAGCCCCGCAGTCACAAACTGGATCAGGCAGCTTATTCGACTTAAAGAGAGCATCCCTGCATAGGCCATGGCTGGTACGGATTCTGTTGAGAGTAGTCCAGGTCTTGCGTTGTAGGTCGAATCCACTTGGAAGTTTAGCACCTGAGAAGATGTCATGCAGGCTCACATCTGACACTGCTTCCCACCGACCTTTCCATTCTTCAGGAGATTTGAAATCCTTAGCAACCATGTCAGCAGCATCGCACAGAGTTTGATGGCGTGATTTCAGTGTCTTGCGATTTAAAAGTGGCAGGTCGCTATGCACGGGTAGGTTAGAACTCCTGGAGATCTTGTGGAATTCTCTCATAAGGGCAGTACATCTGCGTAGATCGGGAGGCATTATACCGGTTAACAGTGTAAGCCAATAAACTGGAGTAGATCTGATTGCGCCAGATATTATGCGCATTGTCGTATTCAGCTTGTAACAACAACAACGCTGTACTATTATACAAATAATTTTTTTTTTTATTTTTCGATAATTAGTGTAATCGATGTTCTGCTTTCATTTCTTTTTTTGTTTCATGCCATTGTGTTAAGGAAACTGTAAACAAATTTCAATGTGAATATTAATGTTTACGTCAAATTTCAAGCAATATTGTAACAGAATTGAAGTGTAACAAACGTTGAATCTATTGTAACATGTTTAAAATTGTAATTGTGCGTCTGGTCCATACGTAAGGTGGATGGCAGGCGAGCGCGGGAAAATGCACACGGGCGCTGCACGGCATAACGGGCTCAGCAGTAGTAGTCGGAGTTGGGCATCGGTCTGCGTAACACGTTCTGGATCGAGGAGGCTCTCCTGGAAGACGTAGTTCCATTGAGCCTCGGATATGCCGTTCCGACGCCTATACAGCATGGCAAAATTCCATAGGCACTAAATGGAAAAGTATTGCGACGCTATGAAGAAGTAAAGTGCCGATACATCAAGAGCCACTGCTGTGGTTGTATGTGTGCTGTGTGCCTCGCCATCTCGCCGCCCGCCAACCGCCACATCGATACGAACAGGTTGAAACTTTTAGTGCTGTATTCGTGTGGACCAGTGTTACTTTTCTTCCATATTGTTCAATAACAACTTAAATTTTACCAGAACTGTCCTATCATTTAATTATCCTCACAACTAACCTAGCCAGGGTCCTTTCCAAATGTTGTGCAATCCGAGTGTCCCGAAATGAAGAATTAAAGTTTATGTTAATAATAATTACCTGCAGACCTAGCTATGTTAGAATGATGTTTAAAGAACTTTGTTGTTAATGAATTAATAGACGAATAACAAAGGTCTGACAAAGTTGGAAGATAATTTTGAAATTGGTTTAGTAATGAAGTTTAATTATTTCGAGACAGATATAATGGTATTTAAATGAGCAGGAAATAAGATGAAAAGAGTAGTAACTCATATAGCGGAAATTTTGAGCACACAATGATTTCAGTAATTAAATTTTTTTTATACAGTGATCATAACAGTTTCAGGGTCCCCCCCCCCCCCCCCTCTTTTATTCATTTGAATTCTGAAGTGTTCTAAACTGATTAGACCAGCAACGTTAAAGCCAATATAAAAACCAGAATTTATCAGTGTTTTACCTTTATCAAAATTGACATTGTGTGTGTGTTTCGAAAGTACTATTTCTAGGGTAACCTATGCCCGATTTTAATCAGATCAATAGACAGTACGAAGTTTTGTAGTAAACATTGTAGTGTAATGTTATGTGTTTATGGTTTATCCATATTAGTACAGAAAGTGAAATTATCAGTGCAGTAGATTTTCCGGTTCTAAAATTAACCACATTATGCAGTGTTATTATGTGTTGTTTTGCATGCACGTACATCAACTTGTACAGGGAAGAAACTCAGTTAATGCCTAATTAGGCTGTCGACCGTATTATTAACAAATTGGTAGCATCTTCTGTGTTGTTTCTTGTCCGTCCTGACGTGTAGTTGCATTTCGGACTTGCTTGACGTACCATTGTTATTACAAAGAGAGTGTAAGTCTGATTTGCCACCATTCAGGTACACGCGGTCAATATCTATACAAAAATCCTTTCTCATAAGGTGAAGCCCGTCAACTTACCATAGTACAGGCTTTAAGGAGTATCGTGTGCCCACGAGCGTAGCGTTACAAGCTGGGTATCAACAAGCCTTGTATGATGACTGTTCGTCCAAACAGGTGCACAACAGTGATTACAGGCAGCCAGACTATCCATAGGATCTCCTGGCAATGACATATCAACTGAATAATATACGATAATAATACAGTGTTTAACCAAACTGCTTAGTTGCCCAAGGCTCCGAGTGAAGCCCCTGTGACTTCGCAGTCAGGTAGGACGCCGACGCCACTGCCGGGATACAAAGGTCGGGTCCACGCGTCGAGGCAAATTAACAACCTGACAGACCAGACAGAGACTTTCCGAAATCTATAAAAAATTAAAACTAAAGTTAGATTACACAGTTACAGGCCGGTTAACACAGAAAGCAACGGGAGGAAGCCCAGAAGGGTGCGTGATAGTAAAATGGCCAGGCTCTGCTGACAAAGCTTAATCCTACAGAAGGCCTTTAAAGATTTGTCTGTAGCCATAATAAAATTGACTTGAGTATTAATACAAAAAGATTCAAATCATTTCATAACACGCTAGACAGTGATGGACTTAAATCAGTAGACTAAATATTTCGCCAGTTAGCACCAAAATTATAATTACGACTAGAGCTAATTTTCAGGGAACTGGTACTACTAATAAGGAATTACAATAATTCTGTCTGCAGCTAATAGCCAATGGTCAATGGTGGGGTTTCGGGATCCGCTGGATAGGTCAGGAGTCCACTACACACAGCAGGCGGCTACGCGGGTTGTGTGGCGTGGACTGCGCGGTTTTTTAGGTTAGATGGCCTCGGGCAAGAACAGAAAGGGCGACAGCCTCAAAGGGTGCAGGGAGAAGTCAGGACATGCGGGAACCAAGCACAAATCGGTATTGTAATTGTAAACTGTCGAAGCTGCGTTGGTAAAGTTCCGGAACTTCGAGCACTGATAGAAAGCACCGAAGCTGAAATCGTTATAGGTACGGATAGCTGGCTGAAGCCAGAAATAAATTCTGCCGAAATTTTTACAAAGGCACAGACGGTGTTTATAAAGGATAGCTTGCATGCAACCGGTGGTGGCGTGTTTGTCGCTGTTAGCAGTAGTTTATCCTGTAGTGAAATAGAAGTGGATAGTTCCTGTGAAGTATTATGGGTGGAGGTTATACTCAACAACCGAGCTAGGTTAATAATTAGCTCCTTTAACCGACCTCCCGACTCAGCAGCATTAGCGGCAGGACAACTGCGAGAAAATCTGGAATACATTTCACATAAATTTCCTCAGCATGTTATAGTCTTAGGTGGAGATTTCAGTTTACCACATATAGACTGGGACGTTCAGATGTTAAGGACGCGTGGTAGGGACAGAGCATCGAGTGACATTATACTGAGTGCACTATCCGAAAATAACCTCGAGCAATTAAACAGAGAACCGACTGTGGAGATAACATCTTGGACCTACTGATAACAAACAGATCCGAACTTTTCGACTCTGTAAGCGCAGAACAGGGAATCAGTGACCATAATGCCGTTGCAGCATCCCTGAATATGGAAGTAAATAGGAATATAACAAAATGGGAGGAAGGTTTATCTGTTTAGTAACAGTAATAGGAGGCAGATTTCAGACTACCTAACAGATCAAAACGAAAATTTCTGTTACGACACTGACAATGTTGAGTGTTTATGGAAAAAGTTCAAGGCAATCGTAAAATGCGTTTTAGACAGGTACGTGCCAAGTAAAACTGTGCCCTCACAGTGGTTCAACAACAAAGTTAGGAAACTACTGCGAAAGCAAAGAGAGCTTCACTCTAAGTTTAAACGCAGCCAAAACTTCTGAAACAGAAGCTAAACGATGTCAAAGTTAGCGTAAGGAGGGTTATGCGTGAAGCGTTCAGTGAATTCGAAAGTAAAATTCTACGTACCGACTTGACAGAAAATCCTAGGAAGTTCTGGTCTTACGTTAAATCAATAAGTGGATCGAAACAGCATATCCAGACACTCTGGGATGATAATGGCATTGAAACAGAGGATGACACGCCTAAAGCTGAAATACTAAACACCTTTTTCCAAAGCTGTTTCACAGAGGAAGACCGCACTGCTGTTCCTTCTCTAAATCCTCGCACGAACGGAAAAATGGCTGACATCTAAATAAATGTTCAAGGAGTAGAAAAGCAACTGAAATCGCTCAACAGAGGAAAGTCCACTGGACCTGACGGGATACCAATTCGATTCTACACAGAGTACGCGAAAGAACTTGCCCCCTTCTAACAGCCTTGTACCCCAAGTCCCTAGAGGAACGAAAGGTTCCAAATGATTGGAAAAGAGAACAGGTAGTTCCAGTTTTCAAGAAGGGTCGTCAAGCAGATGCGCAAAACTACAGGCCTATATCTCTGACATCGATCTGTTGTAGAATTTTAGAACATGTTTTTTGCTCGCGCATCATGTCATTTCTAGAAACCCAGAATCTACTCTGTAGGAATCAACATGGATTCCGGAAACAGCGATCGTGTGAGAGCCAACTCGCCTTATTTCTTCATGAGGCCCAGAAAATATTAGATAAAGGCTCCCAGGTAGATGCCAATTTCCTTGACTTCCGGAAGGCATTCCATACGGTTCCGCACTGTCGCCTGATAAACAAAGTAAGAGCCTACGGAATATCAGACCAGCTGTGTGGCTGGATTGAAGCGTTTTTAGCAAACAGATCATAGCATGTTGTTATCTGTGGAGAGACGTCTACAGACGTTGAAGTAACCTCTGGCGTGCCACAGGGGAGTGTTATGGGACCATTGCTTTTCACAGTATATATAAATGACCTAGCAGATAGTGTCGGAAGTCCCATGCAGCTTTTCGCGGATGATGCTGTAGTATACAGAGAAGTTGCAGCTTTAGAAAATTGCAGCGAAATGTAGGAAGATCTGCAGCGGATAGGCACTTGCTGAAGGGAGTGGCAACTGTCCCTTAACATAGACAAATGTTATGTATTGCGAATACACAGAAAGAAGGACCCTTTATTGTATGATTATATGATAGCGGAACAAACACTGGTAGCAGTTACGTCTGTAAAATATCTAGGAGTATGCGCACGGGACGATTTGAAGTGGAATGATCATATAAAATTAATTGTTGGTAAGGCGGGTGCCAGGTTGAGATTCATTGGGAGAGTCCTTAGAAAATGTAGTCCATCACCAAAGGAGGTGGCTTACAAAACACTCGTTCGACCTATACTTGAGTATTGCTCATCAGTGTGGGATCCGTACTAGGTCGGGTTGACAGATGAGATAGAGAAGATCCAAAGAATGGTTCAAATGGCTGGGACTTAACATCTGTGGTCATCAGTCCCCCCTAGATCCAAAGAAGAGCAGAGCGTTTTGTCACAGGGTTATTTGGTAAGCGTGATAGCGTTACGGAGATGTTTAGCAAACTCAAGTGGCAGACTCTGCAAGAGAGGCGCTCTGCATTGCGGTGTAGCTTGCTGACCAGGTTTAGAGAGGGTGCGTTTCTGGGTGAGGTATGGAATATTGCTTCCCCCTACTTATACCTCCCGAGGAGATCACGAATGTAAAATTAGAGAGATTCGAGCGCGCACGGAGGCTTTCCGGCAGTCGTTCTTCCCGCGAACCATACGCGACTGGAACATGAAAGGGAGGTAATGACAGTGGCACGCAAAGTGCCGTCCGCTACAGACCTCGGGTGGCTTGCGGAGTATAAATGTAGATGTAGATGTAGATGTAGGTTAGGTAAACAGTAGATCCCGAGAGGTCCAGCTTACACCATTCTCATGCTGAGGCCGTAGTTTGACAACTACGATATAACAAGCGGCCAGAAGCGTAACAACTATGCGTGTGTAACGCTGCTTATCCTATTAACGAGGGAACATTTCCAAATTTCAACATTCTTAAAAACAACTCATAGGGCGGCCGTTACGGCATGTACTGCAATACCAATTAAATAAGCAGAGCAGTTGTAGGATGAGCATGTCATCTGATTTTTGTGTTATTTATGTGCATTTCAGAGAGAGAGAGCAAATTATTTTACTGTGGCACAGTCTTTCCCTATACACAGTCTGATATATTCTTAGTTGAAGTGAGGTAGGTGATGGAAGCGTTCAGTAGCGATGTGCTGACTTGTGATTGTACCTGTTAGATGAAGAAAGATTTATTGTAAAGGACATCGAGGATGAACATATCTGTACTTTGAGGTAAGACCGCAGCATTGCGCACCTAATTTGAATAATGTTAATTTCGTTTTAAGAGAAAATGTTTGAAACAAGGCTGCAGCACGGTGCACCTAATTTGTAGACATTATTATTGACAATTAGTTAACTTAATTCACTAGCTCAGAGCTGAGAGAAAGACCACTCCACTTCCCTGAGTCGTGTATTAACATATTAACTGATTAAGCTGTTTTATTTTTATAGAAATTCTCTTTTAACATTGTACCCTCTTTAAACACTGTTCACTTTGTTAAGCATAATATTGTTCAGATCATGGTTATGCCTGAAGATCACGTGAAGTCTTTCTCTGTCTTTTTGAAAACATATTTCATTCTAAAATCGTTGTCTTCGAAAATCATTTCATAGGAATAGTTGCTCTCTCCATCCCACTGTTTATCACTACTCATTACCACATTGCATCATGTGTCATTTTGAACAGGGTTTGGAAATTTTATTTTGAAATAGAAAAGTAGCTTGTCTGCTTGCTGTTGTGCTTTCGATAAATATGCAAAAGTGTTGTCAAGACGCGAGGTAAGCGGAAATTTTGATTAGGGCCAGATAATTGCCTTATTTCCGTTGTGCATCCAAACCATTTACAGTTCAGTTCAAACTAGGTTCTGTTTATTCAAAAAAATTGTGGGGAGGCTACACAGTAATTTACGGTAATTTAACTTCACAATTTCATTCGAGCATTGTAGAATTTCGAATAGACACAGCCTTTCACCTGTTCTGGCAGAACACCTTATCGCCCATTGCACAATACCTCCACACAGTTTAACAACCACAAGGTTCACATTACAGATCAAAGCTTTAATTCATTGAGGCAACTATCAGACAGCACCTCTCAACAAAACACCAACAGTTCACAACGTAGAACAGAGCTGACGTGTCCGCACAGGCACGGTTACAAAAGGAATAAAAATACGGTTTTAGGCAGAAATTGAAATTAATCTCTATAAACAAAATAGTTTAAATTAACTGGGGTGGACGTTTAGTAGCCGGGATGACAGGCATCTTATCCGCATGGCTGTAACGGATCGTGCAGCCACGTCTCGATCCCTGAGTCAACAGATGGGGACGTTTGCAAGACAACAACCAACCATCTGCACGAACAGTTCGACAACGTTTGCAGCAGCATAGACTATCAGCTCGGAGACCATGGCTGCGGTTACCCTTGACGCTGCATCACAGACAGGAGCGCTTGCGATCGTGTACTCAACGACAAACCTGGGTGCACGAATGGCAAAGCGTCATTTTTTCGGATGAATCCAGGTTCTGTTTACAGCATCATGATGGTCGCATCCGTGTTTGGCGACATCGCGGTGAACCCACATTGGAAGCGTGTATTCGTCATCGCCATACTGGCGTATCATCCGGCGTGATGCTATGGGGTGCCATTGGTTACACGTCTCAGTCACCTCTTGTTCGTATTGACGGCACTCTGAACAGTGGACATTACATTTCAGATGTGTTACGACCCGTGGCTCTACCTTCCATTCGATCCGTGCGAAGGTCTACATTTCAGCAGGATAATGCACGACCCCATGTTGCAGGTCCTGTACGGGCCTTTCTGGATACAGCACATTCTCCAGATCTCTCACCAATTGAAAACGTCTGGTCAATGGTGGCCGAGCAACTGGCTCGTCACAATACGCCAGTCACTACTCTTGATGAACTGTGGTATCGTGTTGAAGCTGCATGGGCAGCTGTACCTGTACATGCCATCCAAGCGCTGTTTGACTCAATGCCCAGGCATATCAAGGCCGTTATTACGGGGTTGTTCTGGGTACTGATTTCTCAGGATCTATGAACCCAAATTGCGTGAAAATTAAATCACATGTCAGTTCTAGTATAATATATTTGTCGAATGAATACCTGTTTATCATCTGCATTTCTTCTTGGTGTAGGAATTTTAATGGTCAGTAGTGTACATACACACATGAAAAAAAGTTTTGCATCACCCCTGTTCCCAGAACTCCTGAAGACAGACGTTGACTCTCGATATTGTATCACAAAAACAGTCCCTTTGACTGTTCAGAGATGTCACTAAACCCACCCAAAGATGTAAACAACCTTGCATGAGCAGCGCCCATTAGACGGAGGGGGACTGACAGCAGATCAATTCCAGTCATTCTACCAGGGATGAGGTACGCGGATCGTGTTGTCTGTAGTTCAACCACGCCTAGACGGTCAATACCGCGTCCGCACTGTTACTTTGTGCCAGGAAGGGCTCTCAACAAGGGAAGTAGCCATGCGTCTCGGAGTGAACCAAAGCGACGTAGTTCGTACGTGGAGGAGATACAGGGAGACAGGAACTATCGATGACATGCCTCGCTGAGGCCGCGGTGGATGACCGGTACCTAGGGATTATGGGTCGGAGGAACCCTCACAGCAGCGCCACCATGTTGAATAATGCTTTTCGTGCGGCCACAGGACGTTGTGTTACGACCGACTTTGCAACACGAAACCATGCAGTGAGGTACAGATGGACCCAAAAACATGCAGAAAGGACGGCTCAGGATTGGCATCACGTTATCTCCACCGATGAGTGTCTCATATGCCTTCAACCAAACAATCGTCGGAGGCGTGTTTGGAGGCAACCCCGTCAGGCTGAACGCCTTGAACACATTATCCAGCGAGGCCAGCAAGGTGGAGGTTCTTTGATATTTTGGGGTGGCATTAGGTGGGGCCGACGTACGCCGCTGGTGGTCATGGAAGGTGCCGTAAAGACTGTACGATACGTGAATGTCATCCTCCGACCGATGGTGCAACCACATCGGCAGCATATTGGCGATGCATTCGTCTTCATGGACGACAATTCACGCCCCCAATGTGCACATCTTGTGAGTGACTTCCTTCAGGACAACAACACCGCTCGGCTAGTGGCCAGCATGTTCTCCAGACATGAACCCTATCGGACAAGCCTGGGATAGATTGAAAAGGGCTGTTTATGGACGACGTCACCCACCAACCACTCTGAGGGATCTAAGCCGAATCGCCGTTGAAGGGTGGGACTATCTGGACCAACAGTGCCTTGATGCATTTTTGGATAGTATGCCACGACGAATACAGGCATGCATTAATGCAGGAGAACGTGGTGCTGGGTATTAGAGGTACTGGTGTGTACAGAAATCAGGACCACCACCTCTGAAGGTCTCGCTGTATGGTGGTACAACATGCAATGTGTGGTTTTCATGAGCAATAAAAATGGCGGAAATGATGTTTACGTTGATCTCTATTCCAATTTTTTGTACAGGTTCCGGAACCGAGGTGATAAAAAACTTTTTTTGAAATGTGTAGTGAAGTGCACATTTTTGTGATTTTCGTCGTTTTCGTGACGTACAATTTACGAGAAATTACGTGGGTCTCCCCATGTAATGCTTCAGAGTCTCGAATTTCTCATGACGTGTTTTTTCACAAATCCATGTTTCAGTTTAGCTTACTTCGCGAGACAAGCCCGGCAGGCACAAACAGAGGCCGCGACCCAGTCATCCGACCTCTCGCTGCTTGGAGCCCATCTTCCAAATGCTTCCAAGGTACCTTCGTCGTGCCGCAGAGGTGCACTCGGGCAAACATGGCCACACAACGGCACAACCGACAGTCGAAAGATCAAAGCGAGCCGCACGGGTCAAAGAGTTCTAGAAAAAAATAGAGATGCATTAGGTGGCAGAGAGATAACGAGAAGCTTATGGAGTGTGTTCAATACAGAACAAGAAATCCTTGACTAAGTTTTTGAAAAGGAAAAGTGATTTTATGAATTTACACTGAACAATCTGTGGAGTTCAGCATTCCAGTCGTCAGTTGGCAGAGCGGAACAATATACCGCGTCGCTTTAACAAAGAGTATGAGATGGCAAGCAAAGAGAGCTCCCTCATATCAGTCTCAGAAACCTACCCGATGGAATTGTGTCGTGTGTGCATTGTACCTGAAGCTACACGCAGCAACAGATTGATTTCGACAAGAAAAGAAAAAAATTGCTTTCGAGAACGTCGGTACCCAGACGCAAGAAACAGCATGGTGATCGAGAGGTAAGTCAGCTTGCATTCTTGAGTAACAAGTGTGTAGCCAGGGTTCTCAGGTGTCGAGGCAGCAAGAACATTAATTTTCAGTGAATAGTTTTGGTAATTTTGAACAGTTATTTTCATCCGGGGATTATCCCTGCCTCGAGATGACTGGGTGTTGTTGTGTCGTCTTCATCATCATCAGTCATCAGGTAATGGCAAACCACCTCCGCTAAGACCTTGCCTAGCCGGCCGTGCGAGTCTCCCGCATCGTCCCCTACGCTCTCCGGGGTGTGGGACCTCATCATCATCATTTTCATCCGAATCGAGCAGTAATTTATTTATTTGAATATTCCAAGTCGAATCCTGCACTTTATTTTAAGGAATGTTCATAATGCACTTCGGTATTAAGTTTTAGTTGTATACTTTTCATTGTGCACAATTAGTTTGTTTTAGCATCTAATTAGATTCATTTTCCGTAGCAATATTGGAACACGTGAGGTAATACTGACCCTACGACTTATCATAGAAGCTAGATTAAGAAAAGGCAAACCTGCGTTCCTAGCATTTGTAGACTTAGAGAAAGCTTTTGACAATGTTGACTGGAATACTCTCTTTCAAATTCTGAAGGTGGCAGGGGTAAAATACAGGGAGCGAAAGGCTATTTACAATTTGTACAGAAACCAGACGGCAGTTATAAGAGTCGAGGGGCATGAAATGGAAGCAGTGGTTGGGAAGGGAGTGAGACAGGATTGTAGTCTCTCCCCGATGTTATTCAATCTGTATATTGAGCAAGCAATAATGGAAACAAAAGAAAAGTTCGGAGTAGGTATTAAAAGCCATGGAGAAGAAATAAAAACTTTGAGGTTCGCCGATGACATTGCAATTCTATCAGAGACAGCAAAGGACTTGGAAGAGCAGTTGAACGGAATGGACAGTGTCATGAAAGGAGGATATAAGATGAACATCGACAAAAACAAAACGAGGATAATGGAATGTAGTCGAATTAAGTCGGGTGATGCTGAGGGAATTAGATTAGGAAATGAGACACTTAAAGTAGTAAAGGAGTTTTGCTATTTGGGGAGCAAAATAACTGATAATAGTCGAAGCAGAGAAGATATAAAATGTAGACTGCCAATGGCAAGGAAAGCATTTCTGAAGAAGAGAAATTTGTTAACATTGAGTATAAATTTAAGTGTCAGGAAGTCGTTTCTGAAAGCATTTGTATGGAGTGTAGCCATGTATGGAAGTGAAACATGGACGATAAATAGTTTGGACAAGAAGAGAATAGAAGCTTTCGAAATGTGGTGCTACAGAAGTATGCTGAAGATTAGATGGGTAGATCACATAGCTAATGATGAAGTATTGAATAGAATTGGGGAGGAGTTTGTGGCTCAACTTGGCTAGAAGAAGGGATCGGTTGGAAGGACATGTTCTGAGGCATCAAGGGATCACCAATTTAGTATTGGAGGGCAGCGTGGAGGGTAAAAATAGTAGAGGGAGACCAAGAGATGAATACACGAACCAAATTATGAAGAATGTAGGCTGCAGTACGTACTAGGAGATGAAGCAGCTTGCACAGGATAGAGTAGCATGGAGAGCTGCATCGAACCAGTCTCAGGACTGAAGACCACGACGACAACAACAACAACAATAACAACAACAATTTCAAATTTTTCATCCGACGTAGTTTATAGTGTTGCTTCATCACACTTTCGAATGCGCAACACAGGGACAACGAACACTCAGGTTTGCTCAGCAACTGAGTACAATACTTATGTACATGTTACATGAGCAGAAAATGTTTTGAAATCAATGTATTCAGCTTTATCACATATAGACAATATTTTTTATAAAAAGCTTACGGAATGAACAATTTTCACAAAAAAATAACACTATAGATATACAAGATATTTGATGTAAGCTGTTCTTTCCAGCGTGGCTGCAGATGCTTTCAGGACGTCTGTCCAGTACGGAGATGTTATTTTTCCCAATTTCACTAATGTTGAGGCTGTAACTCTGGAACAAATCTTGCAGCGGTTAGAATTTATTTTTTTTTTTTTGCTCTCTTGATTGGTAACCATTGTCTTGAAGTTCGTTGTTGGGGTTGATGTACAACAGTTTTTTCCTACTTTCACCCAGGAGATCCTCTTTTCTACACATCTCCGAAGACAGCAAGTTGCACAACACAGGAAGCCAACGTGTAGGTGTGGATTTGATGGTCCCAGTAGTAAGTCTCATGCTGGTAATCAGCTGTCTGTCAATAAGCTCGAAACGACATCTATCAACTCGTGCTGGGGCACAATATTTTCCTGCAGAAAATAAGAGCAGGCGATGAAATCCAAAGAGTTTCAGTAGTTGCTCCTCAAATAGCTCCACAGAGTTTCTGTATTAGTTGATATTTCTGTATAGTAGATATTTTTGCTGCGATATTCTCAAGGTCTTTCCAGTATGTTACGCCTTCTCTCCACTTGTTAGCAGCAGACACGTTGGCTGCGCCAAAGACTGAGATGGCGTGGAGTTTTACAATTATTTATTGAACTTTCTTTACAATTTCTCCCTCGTCGTCGCTGCCCAGCCCTGCGGATCTCTCAGTCTGGCTGCTGTTGTGTAGATTCTCCGACAATGCGCGCAACGCGCGCGGCTGATCGCACTCGGGAGCCTCAGGTCACCAGTGCTCCGCTGAAGCAAGGATGCCCTGTGGTTGAGATGAACTCGTGGCCGTGAGGTCAGCTGCCGACGCCTGCTGTACCGGAGGCTGGGAAGCATCAGTCGCGATGTCCGCGAGGTCCCGTCATGGACGGACCACGCGCCATGGGGTTGGATTGCCGTGAAGTTCGGGCGTCAGTCCCTGTGACCGAGACTACGCTGCGGCCGGTCCTGCTGGAAGTTTTCGCTGTAGTCAGTCAGCCATAATGCCGACCTAAGTCGGGCCGACCTACAGAGCTGAAGTTGACATCTGGCGGCGAATGGAAGACTCCTGCGAGCTGGAACAGACTTCCGGAATCGTCATCTATGAAGATTGAACATTCGCACACGGACTACGTCGGTCCTCAGATCCGAACTGCTTCCTAATGGCTTCTGTCCGTTGCTGCCTGCGCTCCACTATTTACGAGGCCTGTTCAGAAAGTAAGCTCCGATTGATTGCCAAATTGAAACCACAGTGAACATCAGAAATGTTTTACTTGTAACAATTAGCTACACCTTTCAGCTACTTCTCTACGTAGTCGCCGTTCTGACTTAGACTTTTGTCATAGCGTTGTACCAACTTTTCAATAGCCTCATCATAGAAGGCAGCTCCCAGTGCTTTCCGCCAATTCTCCACGCTGGCCTACACCTCGTTGTCTGTGTCAAAATGTTGTCTTCAAAGACAGCGGTTCATGTGACCAGAGATGAAACTCAGGGGGAGACAATTGCGGACTGTATTGTGGGTAATCTCACATTTCCATTTGAAAACGATGCAGGAGCATCTTCATTGCCCCTGCAGAATGCGGCTGAGAATTGTCTTGAAGAAGAAACAGCACGACATTTATGTAATGTTAGCTGCATAGCTTCAGGCGAAATTTCTCACCAGGCCCTCGTACTTGGTGGCAGACACTATTTTCTAGACATCTTTACGCACTCACTACGAGCTCAGAAATGAGAAGAGCGACGTGATGCTAACTGGGGTTATACTAGAGACACTACCCAACACTTCTGTGCAAAGCTTTATCGGATTTTCATAGTCGTTTCCATTTCGCGACCGATCGGAGCTTACTTTCTGAACGCCCCTCGTATATCCGGCAGGAGGACGTTTTTTACCCTCTATGGTAGCTTTTCGTTATTACTCCCGCAGTATATTGCAGCGTAACTTAGCGTGCTGGCCTCACCTCTCCTTACTCAGTACTCTCCAGGCTTCGCTCGGCCTGTGTGCGTCCTTGCGTCAGCCTGTTGGTAGACTGCTGCTGTCAGCAAGGCTATCTGTGCGTTCTTATTTCGCAACGCCTCGGTCACCGGCGTGCCTTTGTTTTGCCATTCTCCACTGCGTGAAGCAACGCTTACTACATGTGGCCGCAACAAGTATGTAAGGTTGCGGTGAACTGCTATACCTAGATACTTGGTATGTCTGGCAGGTTTCAGGGTAACATCAACAGGCTGCACACCTATTTTTACATTTCCCACTTTAATACCGAGACCTCGGTCTCCACCTCAGTTGTTGTTGTGGTCTTCACTCCAGAGACTGGTTTGATGCAGCTCTCCATGCTACTCCATCCTGTGCAAGCTTCTTCATCTCCTAGTACTTACTGCAACCTACATCTTTCTGAATCTATTTAGTGTATTCATCTCTTGGGCTCCCTCTAGGCTGCCCGCCAATACAAAATTGGTGATCCCTTGATGCTTCAGAATATGCCCTACCAACCGATCCCTTCTTCAAATCAAGATGCGCCACAAATTTCTCTCCTCTCCAATTCTATTCAATATCTCCTCATTAGTTATGTGATCTACCCATCTAATCTTCAGCATTCTTCTGTAGCACCACATTTCGAATGCTTCTATTCTCTTCTTGTCCAAACTGTTTATCGTCCATGTTTCACTTCCATACATCGCTACACTCCATACAAATACTTTCAGAAACGACTTACTGACACTTAAATCTATACTCGATGTTAACAAATTTCTCTTCTTCAGAAACGCTTCTTTTGCCATTGCCAGTATACATTTTATATCCATTCTACTTTGATCATCATCAGTTATTTTGCTGCCCAAATAGCAAAACTCATTTACTACTTTAAGTGTCTCATTTCCTAATCTAATTCCCTCACCATCACCCGACTTAATTCGACTACATTCCATTATCCTCGTTTTGCTTTTGTTGATGTTCATCTTATACCCTCCTTTCAAGACACTGTCCATTCCGTTCAACTGCTCTTCCAAGTCCTTTGCTGTCTCTGACAGAATTGCAATGTCATCGGCAAACCTTAAAGTTTTTATTTCTTCTCCATGGATTTTAATACCTACTCCGAACTTTTCTTTTGTTTCCTTTATTGCTTGCTCAATATACAGATTGAATAACATCGGGGAGAGACTACGACCCTGTGTCACTCCCTTCCCAACCACTGCTTCCCTTTCATGCCCCTCGACTCTTACAACTGCCATCTGGTTTCTGTACAAATTGTAAATAGCCTTTCGCTCCCTGTATTTTACCCCTGCCACCTTCAGAATTTGAAAGAGAGTATTCCAGTTAACATTGTCAAAAGCTTTCTCTAAGTGTACAAATGCTAGGAACGCAGGTTTGCCTTTTCTTAATCTAGCTTCTAAGATAAGTCGTAGGGTCAGTATTGCCTCATGTGTTCCAACATTTCTACGGAATCCAAACTGATCTTCCGGCAGGTCAGCTTCTACCAGTTTTTCCATTCGTCTGTAAAGAATTCGTGTTAGTATTTTGCAGCCGTGACTTATTAAACTAATAGTTCAGTAATTTTCACATCTGTCAACACCGGCTTTCTTTGAGACTGGAATTATTATATTCTTCTTGAAGTCTGAGGGTATTTCGCCTGTCTCATACATCTTGCTCAGCAGATGGTAGAGTTTTGTTGGGGTTGGCTCTCACAAGGCTGTCAGTAGATCTAATGGAATGTTGTCTACTCCAGGGCCCTTGTTTCGACTTAGGTCTTTCAGTGTTCTGTCAAACTCTTCATTTCTGACGGACCGGAAGGAGTAGAGACTACGAAAAATGTTTTATTTTTATAAAAACTGCTACGTTTGATGAAAATACAGTGAAGTTGAGTTCAAAATATTCTCGAGTGTACGAAGTTATTTTAAAAGTATAAAACATTCCTCCAAAGTAGCATCTTATCCTCGGAGAAGAAGTTGTGCAGGACATCGCAGCAGGCTATCCTGAAAAGAAGATCGGCGAAGCAACTCCAAGTTCGATAGCCAAGGGGGAGTGTGAGTCTTGCACTCCAGTTCCACACGGCCACCCTTAATCACCGGTAACGGCCAGAGTGTGTATGAATTTACGTCAATAAATGTCAACAAAGACTTGAATAATGCGACCCATTAAATTTGTGAAGCTCCTTTTGTTACATTAATACACAACACCACCATTGCTTTAACTGGCGAAACTTCCAATCAGGAAGATGTAACTTTAAGAAAAACTGTGAAGCAAAAGAAACAGATGTTTGAAAGGAAATGTGAACGCTCGTCAGTTTTCACTACTGGTGTATTACGTCAAAACACTTCTCACACCTGTCGAATTAATTAGTACTAAAGGAGGAGCAGGAGGAGATCAGGATTTAATGCCCCGTCGACAACGAGGTCGTTAGAGACGGAGCACATGCTCGGATTAGGGAAGGATTGGGAAGGAAACCGGCCGTGTCCTTTCAAAGGAACCATCCCGTCATTTGCCTGAAACGATTTAGGAAATCACGGAAAACCTAAATCAGGATGGCCGGAGACAGTTTTGAACCGACGTCCTCCAGAATTCGAGTTCAGTGTCACAGTACTTAGCTGTTGCAGTGCAGATGTGAATGTGGTGCCAAGGTAATCCTGCATATTCTTCACATCTCTAAAAACTTGGGTAGACTGAGGTACCATAACGGCTACTCTCGATCTGCATATTTGAAACACTATAGTGAAACATTTGCCACACCCAATAATGCCAGGAAAAGTCTTGCACCCGCGTCAACGATACAATAGAGACGAGCTTTGTTATTACTTGTTGCCGTCATTTCTCCCAGTGTCATCGCAGACGTTCGCTATCTTTCAGAGTACACCAGAAGATCACCCACTATCACTGCCAGCACACTACTCTAACCCACTCAGTCGGTTTGCAGTACACCTTCACCAGGGCAACATGCTGCGCATCCCTTTGCATAAAAGATATTTACACAACACAACGACAAGAGGAACGGTTTATCCATCTTCAGACCTAATGGCTGCCACGGTTCCAAATTAAGGATACTGAGTCTTGTGCGACAATTATGTAAACTACCCTTAAGATGGGCTCAGCGCACTTTTATTTTGTGTTCCTTTATATATTTAAGATCAGAAACACAGTTAAATATGCAGTATTCTATCTATCTATCTATCTATCGCTTACGTCATTGTCCCTCAGCGATCGCCGGGTCAGTGTGGTTACAACGGATTTGGCAGTGTGAGTGTTAGGGATGGCCGGATGCCCTTCCTGCCGCCACTCCGTACCCCCCAGGATGGAATCAGTGCGCCCCAACTGTCTGCGTCTAGTGTACATCGTGAAATAGTGCGGACGTGTTTCAAATGACTGCGACGCGTGTAACTGAGGCGGAACGTGGGGACCAGCCCGGTATTCACCTAGCGGGATGTGGAAAACCGCCTAAAAACCACATCCAGGCAGTCTGGCTCACCGGCCCTCGTCGTTAATCCGCCGGGCGGATTCGATCCGGGGCCGGCACGCCTACAAAAGTCCAGGAAGCAGCGAATTAGCGCTTTTGGCTACCCTGACGGGTAGTTAAATACGCAGTATCATATAATCATATTGTTTCTCAAGCGTTAACACATGTCTCTTTCCACATGAGCATCAATAATATTTATTATATGGAGACTCCAACCCAGTGTGAGTAAAACAGAAGTGTGTTGCTTCCATCTAAATAACCGGTTGGCGAACGTAAAACTGGAAGTAAGTTTCAGAGGCAGAATTTTTCGTCATAATTGGAACCCAAAATATCTTGTTGTCATCCAGGATCGTACACTATGCTTCAAACTACACCTTCTTAACTTATCTCAAAAGTTGAGGACTCGAAACAACATCCTCCATAAGCTATGCGGAACTACCTGGGGATCTTCAGCAACAACCCTGGATCTTCAGCTCTGGGCTAGTGTACTCAAGTGCTGAGTATTGTGCGCCTGTGTGGCACCTACCACTGCATAGCGTCCTGCCACTTTTAAATCGTAAGAGACTGAAATCACGCCATCCAACTCTGTGCGATGCTGCTGACATGGTTGCTAACGATTTCAAGCCACTTGAAGAATGGAAAGGTCGGTGGGAAGCAGTGACAGATGTGCATCTCCATAACATCTTCTCAGGTGCTAAACTTCCAAGTGGATTCGACCTACCATCCAAGACCTGGACTACTCTCAACCAATTCCGTACCAGCCATGGCCGATACAGGGATGCTCTCTTTAAGTGGAAGAAGCTGCCTGATCCAGCCTGTGACTGCGGGGCTCCATACCAGACTGTTCACCACATTGTCAGTGAATGCAGGATTCGAGCCTATCATGGCGCCAAAGAGGACTTCCTGCTAGCAACTCCAGATGTAGTGCGCCGGATTGAAGGACTGGATATTCAGTTGTAAACACAAACTTAAGTTTCTTGTGTGTCAATATGTACATATGTAGATGTAATTTAATTTCGTGATATGTCTGTACTAGCCATACACTAAATAAATAAAAAAATGTTCATAAATCAACCAAATAGTATTTATAACATAGCACAAAACATGTAAGGTAAAACTGTTCTGTTATATCTGCACAGAATTGTTACTTGGAGGCAGGTGGTGACTGTGACAGGACGGGCACATCAGCTCCAAAGTCACTGCAGCAGCATACCATCAAATACTTGGCTACAATCGTTTTCTAAAATTCATTACAGACATTTTGTTTGTAATGATACAGCTGAACTTGGGTTATTTATAACACGGATCTTACCAAAAGCCGAGAAGCCAATTTTGTTTTGTGATGTAGCTCTGTGGGGCACTCTGGATGCTCTCTGTGTGAGGCACTTCTGGGCTTCTGTCTTAAGTGTGTGACCTTGAGTGGGACTTCTGTGTCAAGTGTGTGACCTTGAGTGGGACTTCTGTGTCAAGTGTGTGACCTTGAGTGGGACTTCTGTGTCAAGTGTGTGACCTTGAGTGTGACTTCTGTGTCAAGTGTGTGACCTTGAGTGTGACTTCTGTGTCAAGTGCATGACCTTGAGTGTGACTTCTGTGTCAAGTGTGTGACCTTGAGTGTGACTTCTGTGTCAAGTGCATGACCTTGAGTGGGACTTCTGTGTCAAGTGTGTGACCTTGAGTGGGACTTCTGTGTCAAGTGCGTGACCTTGAGTGGGACTTCTGTGGCAAGTGCGTGACCTTGAGTGGGACTTAGTTTCTGGCTTGCCCACGAAAGTCACTCAGATTAAGGCATCTGACCTTTCTTGTGAACCTAGAGAGAAAGCAAGGGCTGTTCCCACTCCCACACTTCCCCTAAATCAAGTGAACAAGAGGACCATTGCTTGCATGATGGCATATTCACCCTGTGGGTCCGGAGAAGTGGGCTTTGGTGTTGCCATATGGAGGAAGTTCGATAAAACAAATAAATAAATCAAAGATTTTCTGCTAGTGAGAGCACTGACCTGATATCTGTAACCATCCCAATAGTGAGATAGTGAGAGTGCAGCTTCTCACACTTGTGCGGAATTGACATGGCGAGAGGTTGTAACCTCACCCTCAATTATCGACCTTAATGGCAGTGAAAAATTAAAGTGCGTGTACCTAATGGAAATTTGGAAAAATCAATCATCACCGATCTGTCGGTAAAAAGGGAGGAAAGGGTTACATCTAAATGAAAGGAAAAATTCAAATGAAATTGGTGGAAATAAATTTTGAAAAAGGGTAAAGTTATAAAGAAACTAAATATGCGGTCGTTACATTAACAATTAACTGGCGTTAATTAGATAATTGAGATTTAGGGAAAATTACGGTCGCCAGTCCTATGGACAACTACTATAATATCTGAAAAAGAAGGTTAATGCCCATATAATTAGCACTAAAAGCGTGGCAACTGAAGGTTGACATGTGTTGTGTGAAAACTGGATGTTTGTCAGAAGTTATAAATGTCGCTACACTCTGACTTAACTTAGCAAAAGAATTAATAAAACAGAAAAATTGAAAGTTAATTCAGTGACTGAAATTAATAGTGAACTTCGCTTCTGAAGCACTATGAAATTAAATAAAATAAGGTTAGTCTTGGGCTACCTCAACAATCACTTCAAAAGCTACTTGAATCTACGCAATATAGAAATAAGAGATTTAACTTAGAACTTGAACTAAATGGTTGGTTCAAATGGCTCTGAGCTCTATGGGACTTAACGTCTGAGGTCATCAGTCCCCGAGAACTTAGAACTACTTAAACCTAACTAACCTAAGGACATCACACACATCCATGTCCGAGGCAGGATTCGAACCTGCGACCATATTGAATTAAATGATTTTGAACAATTACCAATAGTAAAATTTAGTGCGTACCAAGATCAGCTACAGTCACAGGTAAGCTAAAATATGGTAACAAAACTCGCACTCTTAGCTTGTGCTTGTGTAATCTAAATATTGTAGCCAGCTATGAATACCTTAACTGAACTTTGAAATTAAATCAGTGAAATGGAATGATATTACTTTAATGCTGGCGAATTTCAACGACACTCGAGTTCGTTTCGGAAGAGAGAGGGACCCTGCTTGGTAATGCAATTGGGACAATGAACAACAAAGGTTCATGCTAAGTTGCTGTATTTTAGTGATGCAAATGGAACAGTTTGAGAAGTTGAGGTCTGCCATACAGTTCTAAAACTTTACGTGCTTTCAGTCTTCCTTGTTGGTTGATTGAAGGTTTGAAGTCGTCGATCGGGAAGGTGGCGACACTCACTTATTGTCTGCCGTAGCTGATGCAGAAGCTGGATTTTGGCGCGCCTTCTTCTCGACAGGGTCACCAGGCGAAACGATCATAGCAAGTCGAGCGCAATTACATGTTGCCAAACCCCGAAAGCGCGGCAACTCGCGGGAGCGTCACTCAACATACCTGCTCCACCGCTCTGCTCCAGCCAGACTCTGCTCTGCCCGCGCTCCAAGCGGCAGAGTTAACACTACCAAAGATACTAAACACTTTGGTTGGTTCTGCACACGACCTATCGATGTAATCGTTCGATAGCATATTTTTCCCTAGGCAAGACGCAGCGTAAATTGTAAGTCGGCTGTTTATATTTTCTTATTGGCAACGTTACGTAGCGCTCTGTATGAAAATCACTGGCTGTGCTGTGTGCAGTCTGTGGCTAGTTTGCATTGTTGTCTGCCATTGCAGTGTTGGGCAGCGGCAGCTGGATGTGAACAGCGCGTAGCGTTGCGCAGTTGGAGGTGAGCCGCCAGCAGTGGTGGATGTGGGGAGAGAGATGGCGGAGTTTTGAAATTTGTCATGAACTGATATATATATAATGTCTATTAAGGTAAATACATTGTTTGTTCTCTATTAAAATCTTTCATTTGCTAACTATGCCTATCAGTAGTTTGTGCCTTCAGTAGTTTGAATCTTTTATTTAGCTGGCAGTAGTGGCGCTCGCTGTATTGCAGTAGCTTGAGTAACGAAGATTTTTTTGAGTAAGTGATTTGTGAAACGTATAGTTTAATGTTAGTCAGGGCCATTCATTTGTAGGGTTGTTGAAAGTCAGATTGCGTTGCGCCAAAAATATTGTGTGTCAGGTTAAGCACAGTCCTGTATAATTTTTAAAAAGGGGACGTTTCATATGTCGACCCTTAGCCAAGGATACCTCACTGGAATCTTCTGATTTTTTTCTTGTAGTTTGTGTAATTAATGTAGCTTTTGTTTATTGCTAACGCGTAATTATAGAGAGAATTTCCTTTGTAGTTGTAGTTTTTCATTGTTGTACACAGTTGTGGCATGCATGTAGATTTGCACCTGGTATTTCGCAGCTGCAATTAACTAGATATTATTTTCAGTGCTATGTTAATGTGTTCTCTTATTTTTGCTCATCAAATTGTGTTTTTCTGTGTTGTCGTGTAAAATATTGTGACAATAATGGCGTGTGAAAAACGTAATACTAGGCTCCAAAGTAAACTGAGAAATAACAGTGAAGACGAAAGCAGTGTGTTAACGCCACCATGTGATGAATTAACAAATATTCAAAGTAGTAATTTGGTAACTGTGCATAGGGAAATGGAGTGGGCGTCAAATAATGGTGTAGGCAGTGAATCAATTAGTGAACAGGGAAGCATTATCGATCGATCGGTCGGCAACAGCTCGCCTCAGGGTTCCGAAATGACAGGACACAATCTTGCAAATACTGTAGATTCAGGTTTTGCGTCCTCACCGTTTTCTCAAATAAATCAAAACACATTTTTTGCTTCTCAGAATGTGAATATTGCCGGTTCAAATGCACTGTCGAATACCACTGAGGAACATGTTTCGGACACCAGTGCACTGTTATTACAGTTAATGCAACAAATGGGACAAAGGCTACAAAAGTTAGACACAACGCTTGAACAAAATCAGAAACAAATGGGACAAAATCTTCAAAAGTTAGACACAATGGAACAAAATCTCCAAAAGTTAGACACAATGGAACAACACCAGAGACAAACACAGCAACAGTTAGACACAGTGGAACAAAATCTTAAAAAGTTAGACACAATGGAACAAAATCTTCAAAAGTTAGACACCACACTTGAACAAACACGTGAAGATTTAACTACTGAGTTACATAACATCGAATCGAAATGTCAAAAAGTCTGTAATGACGTAAAAACACAAATTTGTGAGCATTTCCAACCTATTTTTTCGCGGCATGAAAATGCATTGCAGAATCACGAAGCAGCCATAAAAGAACTGCAAACTATTGTTCATAAAAATCATGAGACCCTGCAAGCTAAAATTGACTCAGTTGCATCTACCGATTCGGTTACGCAACTTGAAAAAACTCAAGAAAACTTAAAGGACACAGTAGATACTCTGAAAATTGGTTCAGAAAGACACATGGAGGAAATTAGTTCGTTATCAGCAGAGAAAGTAGTTGAACTTTCGGATCAGCTAAATAATTTATCTACGAAGGTAGATGATAATCTGAATTACACAAAACCGGTAGTCTTTAATGACACAGAAGAGAGCAAACAAATTAGGAAACTGAAACAAAATCTGAATCAAATTAATACGCAACACCATAGAGAAATCCGGGAAGTACAAGATCAGCTGACACAGGTAATACAAGAATTACGTATTTCAGAGGACACTCTGAACACGGGAAGAGGGACTTAGAAATACGGAAAAGCCGCAAAATAATAACACAGGGCATTTCGGAAGTTATGAAAGAAATTGGCAATGTGCACCGAATTTTGAGATGGAACGGCCGACACGACCTAACAATGACTGATATGCGACTCGCCGACATGATGATTTTGACTATAAGCTGTTCATTACTACACGTAAATTCAAAACATTTAAGAATTCTGGCAATGACATTCATCCACAAACATGGCTCCATCAATTCTCTCATTGTTTTCCTCCCAACTGGTCATTAGAGCACAGATTAGAATTTATGTGTGGCTACTTAGAGAATGAACCAGCTGTAAGAATGCGATCGGTCATTCACGATTGTCACAGTGAAGGAGAATTTTACCATGCCTTCCTCTCAGCATATTGGTCACAAGCTACAAAAGACCGAGTAAAACATAGCACCATGATGATGAAACACTTTGAACAATCTGAATTTTCCAGTCTTGTCAAATATTTTGAAGACATGTTGCATAAGAATCAGTATCTTTCAAACCCATACAGCCCCTCAGAACTCATTCGCATTTGCTTAATCAAATTGCCTGAACATTTACGACATATTATTTTAGCAGGACGTTGCAAAGACGACATTGAAGCTTTTCAAGGACTCTTATAAGAATTAGAAATTGACACAGACAGTCGCAGGATGCGAAAACAGGAAAACAATCACTACAGGTCAAATCCGTCACAATTCCGTGACGACAGAAGCAATAACTGGACATGACAAGCCTATTCTTACAACGTAAATCGTGACCAAAACAGACACCACCCGTATGACAACCACTGGCAGAGTAATAGTTACAGAGAAAGATCGCATTTCCGTAGTAATGAATATGACAGAGACAATCATAGAAACAGACAATTTGGTAACCAGAACTATTATTATCACGGGAGACAGAATAACTTCAGACGCAACGGTCCACCGTGCAGTGATAATTCCGGGAGAAATTCTCCACCACATGACCGACAAACAAGAAACTATGTAAACTACGGACAAAGCGACAGACCTGAATTCCATCAGAACTGGCGAGCTTCAAACAGGGCAGGGCCTTCTCGTCAAGGTGAATTTGTAGAAGTTAGGTCTCCTAATCCCAATAACGACACGCGCCAACAAAGAAACAGACAATGACCCGCACCGCAGGCAGCCACATGTGCCGGCTGGCTCAGAGAAAAATAACATAGATGCTAACCTTGAGAAAAATTCCAGTATTCTTTACCGACTTATACCGCATGACAATTGCATTCAAGTTGAAACTCTGTGCACTAGGAAGAGTAAAGGTTTACACCACATTTCACATGTAAAACCATTTATTGAGAGATAATCTGCTTTTTAACTTAGTCTTTGGTATAAAACTTTTCACTTCACATTTCTAGTATGCTTTGTCAGACTTAAGAAACTGTTAACATGCAACAATGTTTGAAGTTAAATATCCAGTCTAGAACCTAGGGAACATTTTTAAACAGAAATTACGAATGCATTGTTATAGTGAACAGACGTCACAGTGTTATTGTGTGTGTACATTCTTGCTTGTTAGTTGCACGATTACGTAACGACTATAAGGCTCACATACTTAGAACATTTACCAGTACTGCTAATGAGATTTTAATGCAACATTTTGGTTTACTTGAAATTTGGTGTATCATGAGGTAAGTACATTGGCTTCTGCAGAACTTAGCTTTCAGAGGACGATAACTATGACACTTCCACAGAGATTATCTTGCAACAAGACGCACATTTAGCGCTACAGGACACGTATTTGAGTGATTAATTTCGCACTTAAAACATGCATTTTTTAAGATGTTTGAAGTACAATGATACAAGGGTTTTCCGTGATATATTTCATTCCATTGCTGTAATCTGTAACACCTGAGGGTATAATTACATTAATCCTCAGGGGGGTACACGCTTACTTTGTGTACCATGTGTTTGGCAAGCACAAGGAGCCCTAGCTAATATGGTATTTGCTTATACAACTTTACACATCGGTACCATATTTCTCTAAGACAGAATTACACAGCTATCTGATCATTTAACTGAGAGAGACAAACATTTTTTTTACTACGTCAGTGACAGATGTTTACGTAATTACACAGTTTGGTAACTTCACACTTACGAAATTGTATTTTGTCTGTACTTTGTGAACTGTTCATATTTTTTCGGAACCATTGTGATACTACGAGAGCTTTGAATGATGTATTTGGTATGAGATTATGATTTTTAAAGTACATTTGAGGTAGATGACACTTTTGAAATGAGCAGAGAATTTTTTGTAGGTTTAAAATATTCAGAAAGCTACGACGATTTTGAGATGTGATTGATCTGTTATGATGTTATTATTATGATGACAATGTGTATTATGCTGTTGAGGTATGTTTATGTTCAATAAGCTGATACTATATGAGGAATTTGATTATGCTATGTATTTATTATGATGAAATATTGAAGTGTCATCGCAAGATTGATGTGTCGACGAATATATATATGTGTAATAAGGTAAGGAGTAATGAATAGTGGTTAGGGACTCTGATTTGTGAAAAAGGTTGTTGGAAACCGAGAATCGTACTTTAAGAGTTATGAAATGTGTGTAAATGCGTGAATGTATCACAATGCAGGCGAAAATGTTTTGCACACTGCTATATTCATAGGATTTTGTTTCTACACATTTGTAACGTAAATTTTCGACCTGTGAAATTTTTTATATGAGACTGTCACTGTAATGGAAACTGGTGTCGTAAATATTTTGGTAAGAAAGTTAAGTGACCACCTGCACGTAATGCGTTGTGGGCACCCAGCTGGACAACAGTCGCCTGGAAAAAAGCCATTAGCATGTGCCCCTTTCAGAGGTACACGCGGAAAAAAAAGGGGGAGGCCATTATCCTCGCTATTGACGTTCCTTTGCAGAAAGCATAGCAAAAACGACATGGTCAAACTTGAAAACATATGATTACACTGTGGAGCTCTTAATTTATGATATTTACTGAAATGCCTAATGAAATGACGAGAAATATTTTTATGTCTGTACACCTGATTATGACTACTGTCTCTCTAGTTGAGAGATTTTTCTACTAACTTATGAAATGCCTCATGACTACTGAATGATGTTCTTATGCTTTACTTTGTACATAGTTGCTTATTTCATTTGATATCTGGTTTCCAGCTGTCTTGCAGCATTGGTTTCATAAAATAAAATTAAATGCATTGGCTAATGTGAACACTTTCTGTCAACAGATCTATTAAATAATAATTTTGTGATCCACATTCTTCAAAAAAGGAGCACTTGGAAAGGAAAGAACAATAAGAAGGGACTAGTAACAGTAACTGCATACATAATAATATTCTTTTCAAGTACATGGTAATATTCTTTTTCCAATAAGTTGTTGTGGTGCACCACTTTAATTACATAGACATTAACATGTGATTATACATTTCCCTTATCTGCATTGTTATCTTTAGTGTACTATTTTTTCTGCTTGAGCTTTGTCATGCTTAGGTATACGTTATAGCATTTACTGCAGCTGTTTGCCAGGCATAGTGCTACTGAGTTTTAATTTGTGCTACTCTGGTAAGCCAGTATACTACTGATTTATTTTTCTTGTTTGCTGCTCATTGCCTTATATTAGTTGTAATTTATGCTGCTTGCTTTGCCTTTTGTATTTTTTATCATTGCTGTTTGTGTTAATTGTTTTGTGCTGCTGCATTGCCTCGTTCCTTAGTTTAGTATCTGACCTCAGTAGATTTAAGTTAGCTTAACAGGGGTAGACTATATAAGAGAATGAGTTGCGATGAAATGCATTGAGTAGTCATACGAAAAAAGTACAGAAAGCAGGTGTAGATAGGACTTTTTGGAAATAATGAAGAACGAAGGGAGATCTCCGAGAAGTAAAGAAAGTTTTGTTTGCAAAATACTGCAGTAAAAGAAACCCTGTCCTTTCCTTGTGTTATCCCACTGTGTGTTTGTATATTCCTGTATATTTGTGTTTTTCCTCTCTTTATGTGTTTAGCTAATAAGAGTTATGTTGTAGAATTTTTCTAATACCATGTTATTTACTTTGTAAAGATGTTTAGATATTATTTATTCTGTTTTGTTTTGTTGCTCATGGGTAAAGTTGATGTTTCAAAAGTTATTCTGATCTTTTATGTAGGTACTTATTATTTCTGTAACACTGACATACATGTTATCTCGATTCTTTTGTAAAGCCTGTATTACTACAAATGTTATCTGTATTGTTATGTTTTTAATGATGTATTTTGTACCTTTGTTATTGTATTCTTATGTTGTAAAATTGTAATTGACACCAGTTCATCAAATTAAGTAACTTGTAAGTTACATTTCACTGCACACGTTTCCGTTGGTCATAGTATATGGGCAATATGTGCGAAGTAGGGACTGCTAGTGTTTGCACGTGTGTTAATAATTCAGCAAGGGACTGGATAACAGCATTGCTGGTTCTAAGGACAATTCCAAAAACTTTGTGAGTGCACAAGTGGTGGTTATGAACTTGCTATATTATCCGCAAGACTCTTCGATGGTGATTGTGCACCTGCACAGTCGCAACAGATCGCAACAGATGGCTGCTGGCCGTCTCTACAAGGACTACAGTGGGTCTGCATCTTTGATGACCCACCAATACCATTATCTCTACAAGGACTACAGTGGGTCTGCATCTTTGATGACCCACCAATACCATTATTTCTACAAGGACTGCAGTGGGTCTGCACCTCTGGTGACCCACCAATACCATACTCTCTACCAGGACTACAGTGGGTCTACTCTGTGATGACCTACCTTCCAATATTCTTCAAAACGTCGAATGACTCTGCTGTGGGTTTGCTCTGTTGTGGCCCATTACCTGTCAGCATGTCAAGAGTCAGCACTGTCTTTCCGTTGGAAGGACAACACTACTTCTTCAAGACTGCATGGATATCCACTACTTCTGTGTGCAATTTCTTTTACTAATGAGACTTTGAAAAAAAAACTGTAATTACTATTATGATGAATGATCAGGACTATCTTTATGGACTGTGAGAAAATTTTAGCTTTTGACCAACATTGTATCAATAAGTGTGTGCATTTGATATCTTTGTTATTGTAATTATGAAAAATTTTATCAAATCATTATTGGCCACTGCCCAAAACAATTTGTAAAATTTTTTGTGGGGAGCATGGGGGCTATGTAAGTAGGCTGTTTATATTTTCTTATTGGCAACGTTACGTAGCGCTCTGTATGAAAATCACTGGCTGTGCTGTGTGCAGTCTGTGGCTAGTTTGCATTGTTGTCTGCCATTGTAGTGTTGGGCAGCGACAGCTGGATGTGAACAGCGCGTAGCGTTGCGCAGTTGGAGGTGAGCCGCCAGCAGTGGTGGATGTGGGGAGAGAGATGGCGGAGTTTTGAAATTTGTCATGAACTGATATATATATTATGTCTATTTAGGTAAATACATTGTTTGTTCTCTATTAAAATCTTTCATTTGCTAACTATGCCTATCAGTAGTTTGTGCCTTCAGTAGTTTGAATCTTTTATTTAGCTGGCAGTAGTGGCGCTCGCTGTATTGCAGTACCTTGAGTAACGAAGATTTTTGTGAGGTAAGTGATTTGTGAAACGTATAGTTTAATGTTAATCAGGGCCATTCATTTGTAGGGTTTTTGAAAGTCAGATTGCGTTGCGCCAAAAATATTGTGTGTTAGGTTAAGCACAGTCCTGTATAATTTTTAAAAAGGGGACGTTTCAAAATATACAAATAATATTTACAAAACAAACCAATTATACATCGACATAAATGCTTAAATATATACATACAAATTGTAAAACAATTACAATATATAAAGATACAGAAATGTCATATCTTCAGGTAACAAATAAGGAAAGAAATTATAGTACAATAGCTGGAAATAGGAGGATATGCATTTCCGGCGTTACAAGGTGGCGACTGTGGCAGGACAGGGGCGTCAGTTCCAGCTTCAGTATGCCAGAATGGCATCAGTCAGCATGCACTCACACATGCCAAAAAAGAGTTGGCTGCATTCATTTTGGGCTTTGATTACTTATCATTTGAGTTTGCTTGTGGACGTAGACTGAAAGGAAGGGCGGTTACCCTTCGCCACTACCAGTTAATGAAGTGAACAAGGCCACAAAAAGGTTGGCACATTTGCTCCATGCCCACAGACAGTTAGACTTTGATGATGAAATAGGTAGGGAGATCGATAAAAAACAGCTTTTCTGCTGGCGAGAGAGGTCGCTAAGCTCGACAGTGGATTGATACCTGTAACCGGCCGATAGCGAGAGTGATGGCCGTCACGTCTGCGCGACATGGTAACCTGGTGGCAGGTGGCGACCGTGACAGGACGGTCGCAGCGTCCCGTCAGTCAGCACGCACGGACACACCGAGAAAAGGAAAAAGCCCGGAGTGCGGCGTGCGTTATTCAGCAGCCAGAGGTGGAGGTGGAGGCAGAGGTGGCCGCCGTATCGAGCCGGCGCCGCCCCCGGCTTCAATATTTGATGCCGCCGCCCCTGGCAGATGCCGCGCCGCCCCTGCACTTCCGGCAAAGGACGCGGAGAGCTTTCTTCCTGTGCTCCTGAGCACACGCTAGGTAAACGTGTAAAGGATGCAACTCGAGAAGTGTTCTTTTACAGCCGGAATAAACTGCTGCACCAGACGAGCAGAGTATGCAAACACAATACGGAAACGTGGCTGCAGTTGCAGAGACGACGTGTTACATGCCTGTTACGTCAGCAAACAATAGCATGTGTAACGCCCCAAGGACAGAAAACACCAATTAACAGACTTTGTGGAAACTTAAAGTAGGGAAGTGAGTCATCTTGACAGTGACGGCAACTATTGACGATAAAAAAAGGGTCTGAGCACTATGGGACTTAACATCTGAGGTCATCAGTCCCCTAGAACTTAGAACTACTTAAACCTAACTAACCTGGTGACAGCACACACATCCACGCTCGAGGCAGGATTCGAACCTGCGACTGTAGCAGTCGCGCGGTTCCAGACTGAAGCGTCCAGAACCGCTAGGCCACCGCGGCCGGCTATTGACGATAAAATCTACACTGGTAATATTTTGATTAACACCTATGTCATTCAAATACCGAGAATAGCAAACAAAAAGGGCAGATAAAAGGAAAGGATTATCGTAGATTCTTTGCAAACATCTATAGAGTAAATTCAGAATCACATGAACGAAGGTTAAATCCAAGAAAGTAATTCAGTCAGACATAACATTTACCATGGAAGAGAGTTGGAGCCGCATCGAAAAGGAAATTCAATGCGACTACAATGCAACTCGGATATGGAGATGTTCAGTTAGTTGCTCTCGAGTAGCTCTAGAGTACTTTTGCGATAGTTGTCTGGATGCATACGCTATTGGCCGGCCTGAGTGGACGTGCGGTTCTAGGCGCTACAGTCTGGAACCGCGTGACCACTACGGTCGCAGGTTCGAATCCTGCCTCGGGCATGGATGTGTGTGATGTCCTTAGGCTAGTTGGCTTTAAGTAGTTCTAAGTTCTAGGGGACTAATGACCGCAGCAGTTAAGTCCCATATTGCTCAGAGCCATTTTTTTGCACACGCTATTAGATTGTTTCAGTTTTGGAAGTTTGATAATTCGTTAGGTAGAGACTGAAGTACTGCTCAGTCATTCGACTGATGAAAGTTAATCACTACAGTTCTCAGAGCGACAGTATAGTAAGACGAGTGTTAGATTACATTTGAGTGATACTGGTTTATCGGACTTAGCCTTCGTACTGCTGAACAGATACAAACCTTGAGAGCAATGGATCAACTACAGAAACACAATTCGTAGTCTTGAGTAGGACACAATAAAACGAATAAATAAATAAATAAAATAAATAAATAAATAAATAAATAAATAAATAAATAAATAAATAAATAAATAAATAAATAAATAAATAAATAAATAAATAAAATAAAAAGACACGGAGAAGGGCAAGTACGCCGACTAGTCAAAAGTTGTCGTCAGCTTCACGATTACTGAACTGAAGTTAATCTTGAATGACAAATCGGTGTGCGTGTGTTGTAGGGACAAACAATTAATTACAGAAAGAACAATAAAATCTGAGCCAAAAGATAAATCTTACGTGTCGCCTAAGTCATTTAACGGACAATACAATGTGTATTAATGCAAGTAGATTGACGCTTTAAACATTTTAGGTGACTAAGTCAGTACATGAAAAGTGGACAGTGGAAAGTGATTAGTTTAAAGCAGTATTATGGCGCATTAAAAAAACATTTACTCCAACATAAGTTATCTCTGGAGTTACGTCGGACCGTTGTTAATAACTTGACATGGCAACGGAATAGCAGACAGCAAAATTTCATACTCACTATGTATGATGTGAAAAACGACCGTAATGATGAAATCAAGAATCAAGATTTCATTTCATCACGGAACTAACCGGGCATAAAAATGAAAACAAACGATTGCAGTTTACCAGTTCGCACAAGTTGAGAAGACTGTTGCGGTCAGATAACAGAATACTTCTAAACCACGCGAGGAGTTGTGTTCTTACGAGACTTACAGGTGCTGTTCCACGTCATACCGACGGGGACGAACATCGTTACAAGTCCTGTCTCCTCCCAGCGAGTGAAGAAGGAGGGAAGGGATGTCACACATGCCACCCTTTAAAGACTTTCGTATCAGCTATTTCGTACATAACTACTAAGAAAAATTCCTTTTGAAACATTTTCCCCGTCTAGGTGCCATATGTCCTCGCTATCACTGCACTCGTCATTTACTTAAGGTAAGGAAGTCGCCCATGACACCTACAGGGGATAGGCAAAATAATGTGAACATCAATACTTACTTGGGAATTGTTCATTACTAAGGGGTTGGACTCCCATTTGTTCATAATACAGCTGCGATTCTTCTTAAAATACTGGCATTAATGACTGTATACTCTGCAGTGGACTGTTACGCCACTCTTTGATTAGAACCTCTTCTAATTCCTGCAGTGACGAGGGACGCGAAAATCTGCTCCGGAATCTGCGCTCCAATAACGCCCACAAGGGTTCGATAATGTTCAATCTCGGGGACTGTGCTCGCCAGGGAAGACGCTGCAGTTCAGCTGCAAGCTCCACACACCTCAATTATACGTCGTGGCTATCTGAATGGGTGAATTATCGTCTGAAATTTGGCATCGTTGTTGGCGAACAACATTTGAATAATGGGGTGCACCTGATTACCTAAGGTGTTCCCAAAATCGTTGGCTGTAACACGGCCTTAAAGAGTAGTGATAAGACCAGCAGAATACCATGGCCTCCCACACCATTATACTTCCATTGCCATGGTTAACCGTTGGAATCAAGCAAGCAAGACTATAGGCTTCTTTTGGCGTTCTCCAAGCGTAAACGCGGCCTGATGTTGGAAATAACGAAAAGGTTGACTCGTTGGACCATATGAGATGTTTCCACTAATCAGTGTCCAGGATTTATGTTCCTGACACCATGTTTTATGCTTCTTTGCGTTGGTTGTCGCCACTAATAGTTTCTATATAGCAGGTCGTCCATGAACATTCGCTTTATGGAGTTCTCGGCGGACAGTGTCGATAGATACGGCGTCTCGAAGATAGCGATTGTGCTCTGCAGTCGCCTTAGCCGCCGTAGTTTTGTGTTGTCTTGACACAGTTCGTGCTAGCGTACGACGATCTCTGTCATTTAGTTTTGATTTGCGCCCGCTATTACGTTTACACGATTATGTCTTTCCATGTTTTGTGTAGGCTGTCCTGATTGTTGAAATAGTTGCTCTCGAAACGTTCAATAAGTTGGCGGCCTTGGTTACTGATGCTCCAGCTAATCGGGCCCCCACAACCTACCCTCTTTGGAATTCTTCTGTTAAGTCTTTTACTGCACGTCGACCTCGACCTCTGAGTACAAATACGAAGTGTTAACTATTCATAAACCACCTGCACTGATGCCTAGTCCGTACTGAACACGCACAGTCCAGCGCGACACTTACCTTAACCGCGTTGTTGACCGTCAAACACAACCATCCCATTACTGCCACTGTTCACATTATTTTGCCTATCCCTGTATATGTGAATTGTGTAAACATTGTACTGTATATGATCGTATTTTAATTGTTTGTTCATCATATTTTCTGAGGCTCGAAAGCGGGGAACAGCCCAGCATTTGACTAAACGAGCGTGGGAAACCACTTAAAAATCACAGACGGGCCTGTGCACCTGCCTGTTTCGCAAGGTACGCGCTGCGCGTTACACTACACTACCAGGTACACCGCTAGCAAATACTGTTGTGACAAAGTCCTAAATGTGACAGCGCGTAAAATAGATGCACATGGAAACTTTGCCTCGAGATATTTTGCAATACATAATGTTAGGAAGAATTCCACTTGTTGTTGTTGTTGTTGATGTGGTCTTCAGTCCTGAGACTGGTTTGATGCAGCTCTCCATGCTACTCTATCCTGTGCAAGCTTCTTTATCTCCCAGTACTTACTGCAACCTACATCCTTCTGAATCTGCTTAGTGTATTCATCTCTTGGTCTCCCTATACGATTTTTACCCTCCACGCTGCCCTCCAATGCTAAATTTGTGATCCCGTGATGCCTCAGAACATGTCCTACCAACCGATCCCTTCTTCTTGTCAAGTTGTGCCACAAACTCCTCTTCTCCCCAATTCTGCTCAATACCTCCTCATTAGTTATGTGATCTACCCATCTAATCTTCAGCATTCTTCTGTAGCACCACATTTCAAAAGCTTCTATTCTCTTCTTGTCCAAACTATTTATCGTCCACGTTTCACTTCCATAAATGGCTACACTCCATACAAAAACTTTCAGAAACAACTTCCTGACACTTATATCTATAGTCGATGTCAACAAATTTCTCTTCTTCAGAAACGCTTTCCTTGCCATTGCCAGTCTACATTCTATATCCTCTCTACTTCGGCATCATTAGTTATTTTGCTCCCCAAATAGCAAAAGTCCTTTACTATTTTAAGTGTCTCATTTCCTAATCTAATTCCCTCAGCATCACCCGATTTAATTCGACTACATTCCATTATCCTCGTTTTGCTTTTGTTGATGTTCATCTTATATCCTCCTTTCAAGACACTGTCCATTCCCTTCAACTGCTCTTCCAAGTCCTTCGCTGTCTCTGACAGAATTACAATGTCATCGGCGAACCTCAAAGCTTTTATTTCTTCACCATGGATTTCAATATCTACTCCGAATTTTTCTTTAGTTTCCTTTACTGCTTGCTCAATATACAGATTAAATAACATCGGGGAGAGGCTACAATCCTGTCTCACTCCCTTCTCAACCAATGCTTCCCTTTCGTGCCCCTCGACTCTTATAACTGCCATCTGGTTTCCGTACAAATTGTAAATAGCCTTTCGCTCCCTGTCTTTTACCCCTGCCACCTTCAGAATTTGAAAGAGAGTGTTCCAGTCAACATCGTCAAAAGCTTTCTCTAAGTCTACAAATGTTAGAAACGTAGGTTTGCCTTTCCTAAATCTTTCTTCGAAGATAAGTCGTAAGGTCAGTATTGCTTCACGTGTTCCAATATTTCTACGGAATCCAAACTGATCTTCCCCAAGGTCGGCTTCTACCAGTTTTTCCATTCGTCTGAAAAGAATTCGCGTTAGTAATTTGCAGCTATGACTTATTAAACTGATAGTTCGGTAATTTTCACATATCTCAACATCTGCTTTCTTTGAGATTGTAATTATTATGTTCGTCTTGAAGTCTGAGGGTATTTTGCCTGTCTCATACATCTTGCTCACCAGATGGTAGAGTTTTGTCAGGACTGGCTCTCCCAAGGCCATCAGTAGTTCCACTGGAATGTTGTCTACTCCCGGGGCCTTGTTTCGACTCAGGTCTTTCAGTGCTCTGTCAAACTCTTCACGCAGTGTCCTATCTCCCATTTCATCTTCATCTACATCCTCTTCCATTTCCATAATATTGTCCTCAAGTACACCGCCCTTGTATAGACCCTCTATATATTCCTTCCACCTTTCTGCTTTCCCTTCTTTGTTTAGAACTGGGTTTCCATGTGAGCTCTTGATATTCATACAAGTGATTCTCTTTTCTCCAAAGGTCTCTCCACTTACAACTGGTAAAATTGTTGTTTGTTAAAATACAACCGATTACGCGGCTTAAAGCCGCATCATCAAGTGCACCAAAAATGGTTCAAATGGCTCTGAGCACTATGGGACTCATCATCTCAGGTCATCAGTCCCCTAGAACTTAGAACTACTTAAACCTAACTAACCTAAGGACATCACACACATCCATGCCCGAGGCAGGATTCGAACCTGCGACCGTAGCGGTCGCGCGGTTCCAGACTGAAGCGCCTAGAACCGCTTGCCACCAGCAGCCGGCCATCAAGTGCAACCTACACGGTGAGAAGTACAGTGTCAGCACTTTTTCTGGATATTAAAACTGATAAAGGAATGTCTAAAATATACTCACAATGTTAAAGAATCATAGGCATACCCATCACTCCTAGTCAAAATTTGCTATTCAGAGCATATCGTCAATACCATTGATGACATTCTCTAAGCACTAAATTTGGACTAGGAGCGATGGGAATGCCTACGATCTTTTAACAGTGTTAGTGTATTTTAGACATTCCTTCATCAATTTTAATATCCAGAAAGAGGGTTGACACTGTGCTTTTCACTGTGTAGGTTGCACTTGATGATGCGGCTTTAAGCCGCGTAATCGGTTGTGTTTTAACAAACAAGAATTTTACCTGCGGAATTCTTCGTAAGTTCACGCCTTTGATCAGATTTGGATTCCCAGAATATAAAATAGTTTGCGTATTGCAATAAATGGCATTATCGGCAAGGAGTGGTGCAGGTGATAGGTAGTGTCATACAATAAGCTTACTTATTTGTACACGTAACGCCATCAAAATATTAGTCGTTTTGTGCTTACGTCATTAAGTTATTTTCGATTAAATATGTCAAAGTAAGAGCTCAGTTCTCGTCATTCGCTGGGAGTTTTAATTTCCTGCTTTAACGTGAAGAAATCTACTGCTGAGGCTAATAAAATGGTGAGTGTGACCTATGTTGAGGCAATTATTAGTCAAAGAATGTGCAAAGAACGGTTACAACGCTTCAAAAACTGTGATTCTGATGTCGAAGACGGGTGTTGCGGTGGAAGAGAGAACGTTTTCGAAGCTCCTGAAACCGACGGTAACAATCACAAGAAATCTTTGTCGAAAGCAACATATGCGTTTGAGGCGACGTTTGGAAGACAAACGGCCACAATACAGCGACAGACACGAAAAGGTCATTTTGCAGCATGACATTGGTCGACCCCATGTCGCAGAACCCGTCAAAACATACTTGGGAACGTTGAAATGGCAAGTCATACTCCACCTGCAGTATTCTCCAGACATATCTCTGACTACCACATCTTTCTGTAGATGGCACACTCCCTGGATGACCAGTACTTTTGGTTATACAAGCAAGTGGAAAATTAGATCTATTGATGGACCTCCTCAAAAGACACCCAGTTCTTCATCACCGGGATTCCTATGCTGTCCCAAAGATGGGAAAAAGTACTTGGAATTGTAAATATTTTGTAAATTTTTCACAATAAAACATCGAACTTCTAGTAACAACAGCGGAAGCATAGTTGCAGACCTAACATGAGTAGATACGCGTGTGACGTGGTTGAAATAGATGACACATAAAAGACCTATATCACAATTGTCTGGAAGCCGTCTAAGAGGCACCGTGCACAAGGCATGCAGCTGTGGTTTCACATTTATCCCACTGCCGTTGTGAACGTCACGGCACGGTAGTTCCCTTCATTTTCTTCCCTCCCAGTCTCTCCAGCCTCTCAGTACAGTCCCAGCGAAACAGAATGTGAGCAAATGTTAGCATGGCTTTTGTTTTATCTTCGTTTAAAAAGGAAAAAAAAACAGTGCAGACTCATCCAATTAATTTATGAAGGAACGAAATTCGGACGTTTCGCGTTCTACTTAGAGAGCACCGTGACGATCCTGAGTTCTCATCCAGTAAATTCGAATGAGTGTATCAACATTCGATTAACTGCACGAGCTACTGAGGGATCCGTTGCAGTGCAAGAACATAAAGTAAGTCTGCTTATTTTGGAAATGAAATGCGTAACTGCAATATTCCATACGCATCATCTGATATTGCCAGTAAATATTAATGAAAATTTCTATGTTCAATAATACTTGATCGTGGCAACCAGACTACAATCAGAAAAAATTAAGAGCAAATTCTAACTGCAGACCTATCCAACTTCAACTCTCTGAAGACAAATGTGAGCAAAAAACTGAAATAATGAAACAAATAGCTTTTGCAAAGGGTTGTAAAAGCTCCATAGTAGTCAACCTAAAACACTCAATAGTGGCGCCGGCCGAAGTGGCCGTGCGGTTAAAGGCGCTGCAGTCTGGAACCGCAAGACCGCTACGGTCGCAGGTTCGAATCCTGCCTCGGGCATGGATGTTTGTGATGTCCTTAGGTTAGTTAGGTTTAACTAGTTCTAAGTTCTAGGGGACTAATGACCTCAGCAGTTGAGTCCCATAGTGCTCAGAGCCATTTGAACCATTTTGAACTCAATAGTGGCAACGTAATCACATCACTAAAAACAAAAACAATACAACATTTTCCATAGAATCCGCTTTCTAGGTAATATCTCATATCAGACCGCCAGTCTCTTCAAACGAAAAGGCATAAAAATATCCTTTACCACAAACAACAAGACTGGACAGAAGTTACCTCACATCGACACATACAACCCACTTCATCACACAGGTGTGTATAAAATTGAATGTTAGGGCTATGACTGCTTCTACATAGGCCAGACAGTAGATAATTTAAGATGAGATTCAAAGGACACATGGCAGCACTACAAAACAAAAAATACCACACATCGGCGAAAGCCACCCACCTGCATGAAACAAAACACCATGTTAACAACACAACTATCAGCATCCTACACATCCAACCTAAACGCAAAAAATTACAATAGGCATCCTTGAAACACTCCAAATATACAAACACCAAACAAAACGACCTGAATACATCTCGAATGACAAAAATGACAATATTTACAATAGCACCATCTCTATTTTCAGCAACTGCCTACGTTATTAAATTTACAACTTGCACACACGCGCACACGCGCACGCACCTTTATACTTACAGTAATTATTTAGGTACGTTAACATGACATCCCCCAAATGTACAAGGGATTGACCTCATTTACAAATAAACCATCAAAACAACAGCTGGTACCCCATGCCAGCGTGAAACTATATGTACATCAATTTATGGCACAAATTGTACATCTGTCTGCATATTTTACAGCATTAACCAATGCATTTCCCCAACCTCTAGGCAGTTAATACATGTAACAGATATAATCTTAAAAAAAAAAAAAAAAAAAAAAAAAAAACTGCTTTGGAAAGTTTGCTTTCATCCTATCACTCCTTCCACTCTCTCCCTTCCTCTCTCTTTCTCTTCCTGTCCCTCTGCCTCCAGCCTTTCATTTCTATCTGTGAATCCCAACCAAAATTGCTGTTTATGTGTAATTTCACATCTGTAACCAAGTTTGCAACGTGTCACCTGACTGCATAAACAGCCGGCCGGAGTGGCCGTGCGGTTCTGGGCGCTGCAGTCTGGAGCCGAGCGACCGCTACGGTCGCAGGTTAGAATCCTGCCTCGGGCATGGATGTGTGTGATGTCATTAGGTTAGTTAGGTTTAATTAGTTCTAAGTTCTAGGCGACTGATGACCTCAGAAGTTAAGTCGCATAGTGCTCAGAGCCATTTGAGCCAACTGCATAAACGAATATGAAGTTTAAGCTATATAAACATGACAAGATCGAATTTATATACCGCCTGAAATATTTATTCCAAAGCACGTTTTCAACACATAAAAACAAAGATGTCCAAAATTGTTTAAAACTTATTCTGTAATAATGTTGTTATGTCTTTTCTTTGTACTTTTGGAAAATGTTTCTCTTCTGCCATATGTTCCTTGCACCTAATAGTTTCCAGACACCATATTTGTGTACAAAATAAGGCAATATACATATGATGTGTTACAACAGTGAAAGGAACCTGTGACCACTAGAAGTACTATATCTTACATATTTTGTTTTTACCGTTAGATATACGTTTAATTTTTGTCAAAAGAAACGCAAAACCATGTTCTGAAATAGTGCTTTGTTTCTCCACTAGACAGTGCCACAAGTTCCTCCAAAAAATCGTATCACAACACACACACACACACACACACACGTGTCACACTAACAAATGTAAATCCACCTGATGATGGAGGTTTAAACCTTTGAAACGCGTAGTGGAGATAAATAAACAGTGACTGGTAACAGTAAACTTACGTATTCACTTTCGTACTTATCTACCACAGAGAGAGATAATTTAAGTCTTTCACACATGTAGTAATGAAAGTTGCTCTTTTCATAAACAATTCATTAATTACCATCAGACACGAGAAACGTTGACGGTCTACACGAATGAAAGTAGAAATTACTAATACTCTATTTATACAAATCTCAGATTACATCGTACTTTTAAGGATGGATGGATTGTTTGGGGGAAGAGACCAAACAGCGAGATCATCGGTCTCATCGGATTAGGGAAGGATGGGGAAGGAAGTCGGCCGTGCCCTTTCAAAGGAACCATCCCAGCATTTGACTGGAGCGATTTAGGGAAATCACGGAAAACCTAAGTCAGGATGGCTGGACGCGGGATTGAACCGTCGTCCTCCCGAATGCGAGTCCAGTGTGCTACCACTGCGCCACCTCGCTCGGTCATCGTACTTTTAATAACAAGCCTTAGAACAAGAGTACGGTAAGTAAATAACTATTCTATATACATCAACATCTACGTGATTACTCTACTATTCTCAATAAAGTGCCTGGCAGAGGGTTCAATGAACCGCCTTCAAGCTGTCTCTCTACTGTTCCACTCTCGAACGGCGCACGGAAAAACAAGCACTTAAATTTTTCTGTGCAAGCCTTGATTTCTCTTACTTTATCATGATGATCGTTTCTCCCGATGTAGGTGGGAGCCAACAGAATGTTTTCGCAATCGGAGGAGAAAAATTGTGACTGAAATTTCACGAGAAGATCCCGCTGCAACGATAATACGCCTTAAAACAAATGATTGACACTCCAATTCACGTATCATGTCTGTGGCACTGTCTCCCCTATTTCGCGATACTGCAAAACGAGCTGCCCTACTTTGTACCTTTCCGATGCTATCTGTCAGTCCCACCAGATGTGGATCCCACACCGCACAGCAATACTCCAGAATAGGGCGGACAAGCGTGGTCTTAGCTGTCTCTTTAGTAGACCAGATACACCTTCTAAGTGTTCTGCCAATGAATCGCAGCCTTTGGTTTTCTCTACTCACAACATTATCTATGTGATCGTTCCAATTTAAGGTATTTATAATTGTAATCCCTAAGTATTTAGTTGAATTTGCTGCCTTCAGATTTGTGTGACTTATCGCGTAATCTAAATTTAGCTGATTTCTTAATTCAGGGTCAATTGCCACTTTTTGCACCATACATATATCTTATCTAATTCATTTTGCAATTCGTTTTGGTCATCTGATGATTTACAAGACGGTAAATGACAGCATCATCTGTAAACAATCTAAGACGGCTACTGGGATTGTCCCCTATGTCGTTAATATAGATCAGGAGCAATAGAGGGCCTATAACACTTTCTTGGGGAACGCCGGATATTATTTCGGTCTTACTCGATGACTTTCCGTCTGTTACTACGAACTGTGACCTTTCCAACAGTAAATCACGAATCCTGTCGCACAAATGGTTCAAATGGCTCTAAGTACTATGGGTCTTAACTTCTGAGGTCATCAGTCCCTTAGAACCTAGAAGTACTTAAACGTAATTAACCTAAGGACATCACACACATCCATGCCCGAGGCAGGATTCGAACCTGTGACCGTAGCAGCAGCGCGATTCCGGACTGAAGTGCCTAGAACCGCTCGGCCACAGCGGCCGGCCCCAGTCGCACAACTGAGGCGATACTCCATAGGCACGCAGTTTGGTTAGAAGACGGTTGTGAGGAACGGTGTCGAAAGCCTTCTGGAAATCTAAAAATATGGAATCCATTTCACATCCCCTGTCTATAGCATTCATTACTTCGTGAGTATAAAGAGCTTGTTGTGTTTCTCAAGGATGATATTTTCTGAATCCGTGCTGACTACGTGTCAATAAATCGTTTTCCTCGAGGCACTTCATAATGTTCAAATACAGTGTATGTTCCAAAACCCTACTGCAAATTGACGTTAATGACATGAGCCTCTAATTCAGTGGATTACTCGTACTTCCCTTTTTGGGTATTGGTGTGACTTGATCAATTTTCCAGTCTTTAGGTACGGATCTTTCTGTGAGCGACCGGTTCTTTATAATTGCTAAATATGGAGCTAATAGATCAGCATACTCTGAGAGGAACCTGACTGGTATACAAACTGGACTGGAAGCCTTGCTTTTATTAAGTGATTTAAGCTGCTTTGTTACACCGAGGATATGTACTTCTATGTTTCTCATCTTGGCAGTTGTTCTTGACTGGAAGTCAGGAATATTTACTTCGTCTTCTTTGGAGAAGGAGTTTCGGAAAATCGTGTTTACTAACTCTGCTTTAGTTGCACAGTCATCAATAACTTCACCGTCGTTATCGCGCAATGAAGGTATTGATTCTTCTATCGTCATATCATTATATTATATCTTACGAGAGTCAACAAAATTACTGTTTCAGTACCGAGAGTTAACATACGGGCAGAGCCAAACGTGCCATCACTATTCATCGTTTGCAGCAAAGATCACAATTGCAGTGCGCAGTGTGTCACTATAGGAAACATATTTAAGTTTCTTACAATACAGTAACTACAAACACGTTCTTCAGAGAATGTATTCGATCTATGCAAATGTTGGCTGCCGTCATAGTGCAATAAAATTTCTCCAAGTGATACAACGGCTTCCTTAGAGCGGACTTGTTTTCTGCATCATTCATGTTCTGAAACGACCCACTCTGATTCTTGAATACATTACGTTATGTGTGCGTCCTGTCCTTGTAATTTTGTAGCGTTTTGTCTCACAAAACTGGCTGTTTTTCTAACAAAAAAAAATCGGACTCTCATTGTCTATTTCCCAGGCCCAGTGTTGGAGTACGAAAGAAAGTTACGAAAACAAAAAGAAAAGAAAGTAACAGTAGAAGGAATGAAATTATTATGTACACGCAGTTGTTGCCTAGAAGACTGCCGTGTCGTGCCTGAAAGATGTGAGAATGCCAACGTTCACTAAGCCCCCAGCATCCCCACGCCACCATGCTAACCGCTGCGGAAGTGGCCGGCAACTCGGCGGCTGCCGTGTGGCGTTTGTTCAAGTGGCTCTGAGCACTATGGGACTCAACTGCTGTGGTCATCAGTCCCCTAGAACTTAGAACTACTTAAACCGAACTAACCTAAGGACATCACACACATCCATACCCGAGGCAGGATTCGAACCTGCGACCGTAGCAGTCGCATGGTTCCGGACTGCGCGCCTAGAACCGCGAGACCACCGCGGCCGGCCGTGTGGCGTTTGGACGGCACCGATCCGTGCCACATAGACCTAACATCTGCCATACAGCTTCCCACACCAATGCCGTGTACACGGTGCCATATAGGTTGCTGCTCGACAAGAGTGGAATGGGTGTAAGATCGAGCCGTTGGAAGAATAGCATAGTGAGAGAAAACCTGGGGCTTAGTCTAAACGAAGATGGCTACCAGAGTCAGCGGCTGACATATGTCTCCGCGGCTGGTTGTTCTAGGAGATAAGAATTTTGTTCGCAAATTATCTGGAAAAATCCTCCAGTAACTTCGACAGCTGGTGGCTGTAGTTTGTGAAAGGGCTGGGCATTGTATCCAGCGAAGATCAAGTGAAGTATGATCCGTTAGTGCTACGAAAAATCTCAGCATATATTTTTATTTGTATCTGTAAGCCAAGTTCATTTCAGCTTCTTCTGGTCCTTAGTAGGCCTCTTCCTGTACTTCCACACTCCTTGAAAGTTTTCTATGATATTTAGTCGACCACTGTACAAAAAGCTGGTCGACAACGTTAAGATTTTACTCTGTAGCAAAAGACTTTGGCCTACCTGAGGTGCCGCCCCTATCAACCCAGTCTCTTAAGACCTTAAATTTAATTTGCGAAAAATTTCTCGAGATGGAGGTTGCGTGTATGGAAAACGTCCCATGAACAAATCTCGAACATTACTGAAGTTATGGCTATGTTTTCAAAACAAACGTACGCTGTTCTGTAGTTAAATTTGTAGTCATTGTTCCTCAGACAACAAAAATTGTTCCTCAGACCTGAAACTGCTAGTCTCAAGTAAACTATGGATACTACGCACTGCTCAAGTTCACAACTGACTAGTACGCTACACAGCACGAAATCTAAGAATCACTTGTGACAACTTATTTATGGCACATCCCATATTCCTCTTTGCCGGCCAGGGTGGCCGAGCGGTTCTAGGCTACAGTCTGGAACCGCGCGACCGCTACGGTCGCAGGTTCGAATACTGCCTCGGGTATGATGTCTTTAGGTTAGTTAGGTTTAAGTAGTTCTAAGATCTAGGGGACTGATGACCGCAGCAGTTAAGTCCCATAGTGCTCAGAGCCATTTGAACCATATTCCTCTCTCATAAATTTTAATCGAATTTGCTGTCGTAAGATTTCTGATTTTGTGAGACAGTATTTGATACGCACCCTGAGGTACCCACCCCAGTGCTGATATTCTGACCACCTCAGTGACCAGCTTCCAAGAATCTGCGACGTCTTTGATCTGCATGTGTTACTTCTTGCTTGCATCAAATTCCTTGCCCAGCATACAGAGAACCCCACGCCAATTTTTAACAGCTGTACTGTTATACTTTTTTTTTCATCGGCCTTAGAGCTGGTTTGATGCAGCCCGCCACAAATTCCTCTCCTGTGCCAATTTTTTCATCTCAGAATACGAATTGCAACCTACGTCCTCAATTATTTGCAGAATGTATTCCACTCTCTGTATTCCTCTACAATTTTGACTCTCTGCAGCTCCCTCGAGTGCCACGGAAGTTATTCTCTAATGTTTTAAAAGATGTCCTTTCATCCTGTCCCTTGTTATTGTCAGTGTTTTCCACATACTGTATATCCTTCCGCGCCGTTTCTGCTGAGAAGCTCCTCTTCTTTATCTTAATAGTACACCAAACTTTTAACATTCTTCTTATCACCTCATTTCAGATTCTTCGATTCTCTTCCGTTCCCGTTTTCCCACATAATGCTGTGCTCCAAATGTACATTCTCAGAAATGTCATCCTTAAGTACACTAGTAAACATCTATTGGCGAGGAATGCCCTTTTTCCGAGTGCCTTTTATGTTCTCCTTGCTTCGTCCGTCATGGGTTATTTTGCTGCCTAGGCAGCAAAATTCCTTAATTTCGTCTACTTCGTGATTACTGATTCTACTCATTTCTGCTACATCGCATTACTTTTGTCTTTCTTCTGTTTACTTCCAGTCCATATTCTGTAAACATTAGCGTATCCATTGCATTTAACAGAGCCTATAATCCTGCTTCAGTTTCACAATCGATAGCAATCTCATCAGCGAGTCTTATCATTGATACCCTCTTACCCAGAATTTTAATTCCACTCTTGCATCTTTCTTTTATTTCTGTCATTGCTTCTTCGATGTACGATAGAGATTGAATAGCAGGGGCGAAAGACTACATCCGTATCACGCATTCTTTTTAATCCGAGCTCTTCGTTCTTGATCTTCAACTCTCATTGTTCCCTCTTGGTTTTCATACATGTGGGGAAATTTCCTTTAGCTTACCCATATTTTCCTCAAAATTTCGAACCGCTTGCACTAGTTTACATCGTCGATTACGTTTTCCAGGTTGACAAACCCTATGAGCGTGTCATGACTTTCCTTCAGTTTTGCTTCCATTATGAACTGCAATGTCAGAACTGCCTCTCTCTGCCTTTACCTTTTCTGAAGCTGAACTGATAGTTATCGAACACATCCTTAATTTTCTTTTATATTCTTCCATCTTGTCGCCAACTTGAATCCAATCTTTCGAATTGTGTGGATGTCGTTTTTCCAAATGTCTCATACATTCTACACACCAACGTGAATGATAGTTTTGTTGTCACTTCACCCAATGAGTTTAGAAATTTCCTTGGAATTATATACACTCCTGGAAATTGAAATAAGAACACCGTGAATTCATTGTCCCAGGAAGGGGAAACTTTATTGACACACTCCTGGGGTCAGATACATCACATGATCACACTGACAGAACCACAGGCACATAGACACAGGCAACAGAGCATGCACGATGTCGGCACTAGTACAGTGTATATCCACCTTTCGCAGCAATGCAGGCTGCTATTCTCCCATGGAGACGATCGTAGAGATGCTGGATGTAGTCCTGTGGAACGGCTTGCCATGCCATTTCCACCTGGCGCCTCAGTTGGACCAGCGTTCGTGCTGGACGTGCAAACCGCGTGAGACGACGCTTCATCCAGTCCCAAACATACTCAATGGGGGACAGATCCGGAGATCTTGCTGGCCAGGGTAGTTGACTTACACCTTCTAGAGAACGTTGGGTGGCAGGGGATACATGCGGACGTGCATTGTCCTGTTGGAACAGCAAGTTCCCTTGCCGGTCTAGGAATGGTAGAACGATGGGTTTGGATGTACCGTGCACTATTCAGTGTCCCCTCGACGATCACCAGTGGTGTACGGCCAGTGTAGGAGATCGCTCCCCACACCATGATGCCGGGTGTTGGCCCTGTGTGCCTCGGTCGTATGCAGTCCTGATTGTGGCGCTCACCTGCACGGCGCCAAACACGCATACGACCATCATTGGCACCAAGGCAGAAGCGACTCTCATCGCTGAAGACGACACGTCTCCATTCGTCCCTCCATTCACGCCTGTCGCGACACCACTGGAGGCGGGCTGCACGATGTTGGGGCGTGAGCGGAAGACGGCCTAACGGTGTGCGGGACCGTAGCCCAGCTTCATGGAGACGGTTGCGAATGGTCCTCGCCGATACCCCAGGAGCAACAGTGTCCCTAATTTGCTGGGAAGTGGCGGTGCGGTCCCCTACGGCACTGCGTAGGATCCTACGGTCTTGGCGTGCATCCGTGCGTCGCTGTGGTCCGGTCCCAGGTCGACGGGCACGTGCACCTTCCGCCGACCACTGGCGACAACATCGATGTACTGTGGAGACCTCACGCCCCACGTGTTGAGCAATTCGGCGGTACGTCCACCCGGCCTCCCGCATGCCCACTATACGCCCTCGCTCAAAGTCCGTCAACTGCACATACAGTTCACGTCCACGCTGTCGCGGCATGCTACCAGTGTTAAAGACTGCGATGGAGCTCCGTATGCCACGGCAAACTGGCTGACACTGACGGCGGCGGTGCACAAATGCTGCGCAGCTAGCGCCATTCGACGGCCAACACCGCGGTTCCTGGTGTGTCCGCTGTGCCGTGCGTGTGATCATTGCTTGTACAGCCCTCTCGCAGTGTCCGGAGCAAGTATGGTGGGTCTGACACACCGGTGTCAATGTGTTCTTTTTTCCACTTCCAGGAGTGTAGATCTATTTTGCCTTATTTGATTTTAACTCTACCAAAGCTCTTTTGGATTCCGTGCATTATACTGGATCGCCTATCTCTTCGCTAACGGCCCTGTTTCTTTTTCTGTCCTCTCATAGAGGTCTTCAACGTACTCCTTCCACCCATCCACTCTCTCCTCTGCATTTAACACAGGTATTTCCGTTTCACTCTTGATGTTACCGCCCTTGCTTTAAATATCACGGAAGGTTGTTTTGACTTTTCTTTATCTGACTCAGTCCTTCCGACAATCATTTCTTTTCGAGTAGCCATTTCGTCTTAGATTCCCTGCACTTCCTGTTCATTCATTTATTAATGACCTGCATTTTCGTGTTCCTGAATTTCTCGCAACAGTTTTGCACTTCCTTCTTTCCACGAGCTACTGAAGTATTTCTTCTAATACTACGGTTTCTTCGCAGTTATCTTCCTTGCACGTACGTTTTTCTTTCCAACTTCTGTAATCCCCCTTTTAGAGACGTCAATTCCTCTTCAACCGAACTGCCTACTGAGCTATTCCGTATCGCAGTATTTACATCCTTAGAGAACTTCAAGTGCATCTCTTCATTCCTTACTACTTCCGTATTGCTTGTTGATTCCTCCTGACTAGCCTCATAAACCTCTACCTGCTCTTCAGCACTACCAAATTGTGATCTGAGTCTAAATCTGCTTTAGGGTACGCCTTACAATCCAGTACCTGATTTCGAAATCTGTCTGACCCTACATCTATGCGTTTTCCGAGTATATCTCTTCCTCTTGAGATTCTTGAACAGAGTATTCCCCATTACCATCTGAAATTTATTTCAGAACTCAATTACTTTTTGTCCTCTCTCATTCCTACTACCAAGCCCATACTTTCCCTTAATGCTTTCTTCTACTCCTTCCCCTAAAACTACATTTCAATGCTCATCACTATAGATTTCCAACTCTCTTTCCGTAGTAAATTACCCTTTCAATATCCTTATACAGTTTCACTATCTCTTCAGCGTCTACTTGCGTCGTAGGCACATGTACCCGAACTACTGTTGTCGGTGTTGGTTTTTCTGTCGATTCTGATGAGAACAACCCTATAACTGAATCGTTCACAGTAACTCACTCTCTGTCCTGCCTTCCTATTCATAATAAAGCCTACTCGTGATATATCACTTCCTGCTCCTGTTGATCTTGCCCTATACTCACTGGACCAAAAATCTTTGTCTTCTTTCCATTTCATTTCAGTTGCTCTCACTATATCCGAATTGAGTCTTACAATTTACAAGTGGTTAATTGAAAAAACTAAATTAGTTCGTCGTTTTTAATATCAGTGTACATCAAATTAGTGTGATAAGATCTTTACTGTGGTTGACGTGTTTAACAAGCTATCTAGAATAGGGTGACCAAACGTCCCGGAAAACCGGTATTGTCCCGGTTTTCAGCTCTATGTCCCAGTGTCACGACAATTTGTTTCGGGACGCTCAAAAGTCCCGGAATTCAGTTTTTAAATACATTTCGTGAAACTTTCTCAAATTTTTGGGATTTCGCTATATTAAAGGAAATACAACATAAGAAATTAATTTATTTTAGCTTATTTGTCTAAAACCTCCATTGTCCCATACTAGTAATCACAGTATCAGTATTGATACATTCAGGCAATAATTTACTTTGAGTGGTACTTTGGCCAACAAGTAGTAAGTTGTATTATTGTAACAGAGCTATGAAACCGTCCGACTGTCGCGCCACTTACTCACGCACACATTGTCAGAACAGTGTAGTAGTTGATGTTCTGTCAGACAAGCTGCAATAGTTTTTTTCTCACATTAGTGGCATTATTGCTGCAGTACTGTGAAACGCAATGCCGAAACGTGCCTGCAAGTTCAGTGACTCTATTCCAAGTAATGGAATTTCATTAAGAAATGTTGTTTTGATTACGAAGCAGGGTGTTCCGTATGTAATTGTTTTATTATGTGAGACCTGAGTTTCTCCTGGAGTAAACAACTTTCAAATAACTTCCGGGAATTCAGCCAGGTAACACTTTCAGCGACCGCCGATATTTCGGCGGGAGAACACCCCGCCATTTTCAAGGCAAACTTTCAAATAACTTCCGGGAATTCAGCCAGGTAACACTTTCAGCGACCGCCGATATTTCGGCGGGAGAACACCCCGCAGTTTGCCTTGAAAATGGCGGGGTGTTCTCCCGCCGAAATATCGGCGGTCGCTGAAAGTGTTAACTGGCTGAATTCCCGGAAGTTATTTGAATTGTTTTATTAGTATAAGTCATGGTGGACGTTCCGACATAGTTGATCACATCAGGTCAAAGAAACATATTAACAGATACAGTGCACCGAGTTGCAGTAAAACTCTACAAAATTATTTTGTGAATCATCAGTCAAGTGAAGAGACGAAAGTTCGAGCAGCCGAGCTTACTCTAGCCTACCACACGGTAAAACATCACCAAACTTATAGATCTAGTGATTGTACTAATAAGCTTAACAGCATTATGTTTGATGATTCCTCCATTGCAAAAAAGTTAAGTTCAGCAAGAACTAAAGTGTCAGCCTTACTGAAAGGAGTTATTGCTCCCAAGAGTGTAAAGAAAACCTTGAATACATCAAAAAGTCTTCTTTCTATGGCAATCCACTAATGCCAGCAATCATAAGGCCACTAAAATATTTCCGTTTGTTCTTCAGTTTTTCGATATTAATCAGGGAATTCAGACCAAACTTTTAAAGGTGAGTTCCCTACCTAATGAAACATCTGACGAAATTTCAAGATTTTGTATGAATACTATCGAAATGTTTGATCTTGAGAAAAATAAATGTGTGGCATTTTGTGGAGACAACACCAACACAAACTCTGGTGGTTTAAAAAGACAATGCAAATGCAACGTATTTACCAAATTAAAGGCAACATTGCATGAAAACATTGAAGGCATAGGGTGCCCTGCACATGTTTTACACAATAGCGTGCAGACATCTGCTGACAGTTTAAGCTGTGATGTTGAAACTATCGTAATTAAGGTATACTCACACTCTTACATCTATACTGTTAGAACATAGAGGCTTAAGGAGTTCTGTGATTATGTGGGAACTGAATATATGAATGTAATGTGTCACTCGGAAACTCGCTGGTTATCACTGTTTCCAGCAGTTGAAAGAGTAATCCGCCTGTTTGAACCGTTAAAAGATTTTTTCCTAAATGAAGACAAAGCCCCCCAAAATATTGGTTCAGTTTTTCAGTAACCCTTTAAGTGAAGCCTACTTATAGTTCATTCACAGTAAGCTTAGCACTTTGCGGCATGGGATAAAGGAAATTGAGGGAAGCACGAAAAGTGTAATACAGGTAAATGATGTTTTGAAAAATACTCTGGAAACTGTTACTAAGAGGAGAGAACAGCAGTTCATTTCTTTTAATGTTAAATCTCTTCTTCAGAAAGGCTTTCCTTGCGGAAAGAAGTTTTAGAAAAGAAGTTAACAAGTTTTATGACACTTATGTAGAATATCTCAGCAAGTGGAGCGCCTCATATTTACCCTCATCGCCGGTGTTTGATTGGATGTTACTGAAGAGAGTGCCAAAATGGGAAAGTGTTGAATAGACAGTTTCTTATTTGAAGAGTAAAGAGATGGAAATCGATGATTCCATTCTCTTTGATCAGTTCGGCATACTGACAAATTTTGTTGAAGAAAGTCTTCACAAGTGGAATGATGAAAAAAAAATACCATTGGAATGTCATAAGAAGTGGGTGAGTTTTTTTAAAAGCTGTGACTGTCTTCAGCATTACTCTGAGTTGGTAATAATTGCAAGGTATTTATTTGCAATCCCAGCCCATAATGCCAATGTGGAAAGAATATTTTCGTTCATGAATATCCAGTGGACTGATGAAAGAAACAGAATGGAGGTGGACTCTCTTGAAGCAATCCTGCAGATCCTGTACAACTAGAAAATGGATTGTGCCGAGTTTTATCACTGTGTCTCAAAGAACAAAGACATGATGAAGAAGGCTGGAGGCAGTGAAAAATACCCTTTTCTCCAAGGACAGTCAATTCCATCTACAAGCGCTCAGTAATATTAAAGCTCATGTTAATATTAATTGATTAAAAATTGAATGGCTGCAAAATTTTGTAAAATCGTAATACATTCCTTTATTACTGTATACGTTTATTAAATGTCATTAATTATACAGATAATCTAGATTATATCGATCTTTTGTATTCTCTTATTAGTTATAATAATTGGGTTACAAAATGTATCAACAAAACATTGTTGTTGTTGTTGTGGTCTTCAGTCCTGTGACTGGTTTGATGCAGCTCTCCATGCTACTCTATCCTGTGCAAGCTTCTTCATCTCCCAGTACCTACCGCAACCTACATCCTTCTGAATCTGCTTAGTGTATTCATCTCTTGGTCTCCCTCTACGATTGTTACCCTCCACGCTGCCCTCCAATGCTAAATTTGTGATCCCATGATGCCTCATAACATGTCCTACCAACCGATCCCTACTTCTAGTCAAGTTGTGCCACAAACTTCTCCTCAATCCTATTCAATACTTCCTCATTAGTTATGTGATCTACCCATCTAATCTTCAGCATTCTTCTGTAGCACCACATTTCGAAAGCTTCTATTCTCTTCTTGTCCGAACTATTTATTGTCCATGTTTCACTTCCATACATGGCTACACACCATACAAATACTTTCAAAAATGACTTCCTGACACTTAAATCTACACTTGATGTTAACAAATTTCTCTTCTTCAGAAAGGCTTTCCTTGCCATTGGCAGTCTACATTTTATATCCTCTCTACTTTGACCATCATCAGTTACTTTGCTCCCCAAATAGCAAAACTCCTTTACTACTTTAAGTGTTTCATTTCCTAATCTAATTCCCTCAGCATCACCCGACTTAATTCGACTACATTCGATTATCCTCGTTTTGCTTTTGTTGATGTTCATCTTATATCCTCCTTTCAAGACACTATCCATTCCGTTCAACTGCTCTTCCAAGTCCTTTGCTGTCTCTAACAGAATTACAATGTCATCGGCGAACCTCAAAGTTTTTATTTCTTCTCCATGGATTTTAATACCTACTCCGAATTTTTCTTTTGGTTCCTTTACTGCTTCCTCAATATACAGAATGAATAACATCGAGGAGAGACTACAACCCTGTCTCACTCCCTTCCCAACCACTGCTTCCCTTTCATGTCCCTCGACTCTTATAACTGCCATCTGGTTTCTGTACTAATTGTAAATAGCCTGTCGCTCCCTGTATTTTACCCCTGCCACCTTCAGAATTTGAAAGAGAGTAGTCCAGTCAACATTATCAAAAGCTTTCTCTAAGTCTACGAATGCTAGATAGGTTTGCCCTTCCTTAATCTAGCTTCTAAGATAAGTCGTAGGGTCAGTATTGCCTCACGTGTTCCAACATTTCTACGGAATCCAAACTGATCTTCTCCGAGGTCGGCTTCAGCTAGTTTTTCCATTCGTCTAAAAAGAATTCGCGTTAGTATTTTGCAGCTGTGACTTATTAAACTGATAGTTCGGTAATTTTCACATCTGTCAACACCCGCTTTCTTTGGGATTGGAATTATTATATTCTTCTTGAAGTCTGAGGGTATTTCGCCTGTTTCATACATCTTGCTCACCAGATGGTAGAGTTTTGTCAGGACTGGCTCTCCCAAGGTCAGTAGTTCTAATGGAATGTAATCTAGTCCCGGGGCCTTGTTTCGACTCAGGTCTTTCAGTGCTCTGTCAAACTCTTCACGCAGTATCGTATCTCCCATTTCATCTTCATCTACATCCTCTTCCATTTCTATAATATTGTCCTCAAGTACATCGCCCTTGTATAGACCCTCTATATACTCCTTCCACCTTTCTGCTTTCCCTTCTTTGCTTAGAATGGGTTCCCAACTGAGCTCTTGATGTTCATGCATGTGGTTCTCTTATCTCCAAAGGTCTCTTCAATTTTCCTGTAGGCAGTATTTATCTTACCCCTAGTGAGATAAGCCTCTACATCCTTACATTTGTCCTCTAGCCATCCCTGCTTAGCCATTTTGCACTTCCTGTCGATCTCATTTTTGAGACGTTTGTATTCCTTTTTGCCTGCTTCATTTACTGCAGTTTTGTATTTTCTCCTTTCATCAATTAAATTCAATATATCTTCTGTTACCCAAGGATTTCTACTAGCCCTCGTCTTTTTACCTACTTGATCCTCTGCTGCCTTCACTACTTCATCCCTCAGAGCTACCCATTCTTCTTCTACTGTGTTTCTTTCCCCCATTCCTGTCAATTTTTCCCTTTGCTCTCCCTGAAACTCTGTACAACCTCTGGTTCTTTCAGTTTATCCAGGTCCCATCTCCTTAAATTCCCACCTTTTTGCAGTTTCTTCAGTTTTAATCTACAGATCATAACAAATAGATTGTGGTCAGAGTCCACATCTGCCCCTGGAAATGTCTTACAATTTAAAACCTGGTTCCCAAATCTCTGTCTTACCATTATATAATCTATCTGAAACCTGTCAGCATCTCCAGGCTTCTTCCATGTATACAACCTTTTTTATGATTCTTGAATCAAGTGTTAGCTATGATCAAGTTGTGCTCTGTGCAAAATTCTACCAGGCGGCTTCCTCTTTCTTTTCTTAGCCCCAATCCATATTCAACTACTACAGAACATTAATATTTAAAATTAAGAAACCTGGGTACATGTGGAATGAGGTGTCCATTGGCACCCAGGTGAATGTTTCCCGGTTTTCACCGAAAATAATTTGGCCACCCTAATCTAGAAACGACATACACGATTTTCTCTCCCTGTAGAAGAAAACTATGATCTATTGCAGGGAAAGCGACAGGTAACTAACAAAGTTAAGTAAAGCTGTGCTATACGGAACAACGAAATTGGCTGCTGAGTGAGCAAGTGTATGAAGTACCCTTTAACGTTCTCTGTACGTTTCCCCCACTCGTGTTCTCGCCGCACACCGAAACTGTTAAGCCTTCGGTCCGAAGACGCAGGTGTGTTGAGCAGAACATTACACACTAGTCCATCAAACAATGCTGCATGATACATGAATGTACGTTACATTACATGGCGCTCGTTTGAAAACGACATTGTTACAGAAATAATCAGATAGCACGTTTCAATAAAGATATTATTGGCAAACTTGGACAATGACTTCTTTTAAACAATTTATTGTTGCTGTGAAACAATACGTTAAGAAAGTATTCAGAATATAGGAAAATAGTGGCCACAAATCCATCCTCGATCATCCAAATTACTGTATTCTCGTATGATTTATAATGAATACTGAAGCAAAGTATATTACTAAATCTCATCTGTTACATTATAAACCTATTCCAGTTCTCACTGCGTGAACGTTTAAGCCTTCCGTAGCTTTGCACGTAATTTCAACCTAAGTATAAAGCAGAAAACTCGGGTGTCTGCTCCTCACAAGTAACATCGACAAACATAACCGAGCGATATGGCGCAGTGGCTATCACAATGGACTAGCGCTCGAGAGGACAACGGATCCAACCTGCGTCCGGCCATACAGAATTAGTTTTTACGTTATTTTCCTAAATCACTCCGGGAAAATGCCAGGATGTTCCTTTGAAAGCGCACATCAGGTTTCCCATTCATGACTCGATCCGAGCTTGTGCTCCGTCTCTAATGAGCTCGATGTAGACGGGACGTTAAACTCCATCTTCCATTGTTCCTTTGACTAGCGTGCCAGCATTGGTAGTGTACACTCAGCGGCTGCTATGGCTAGTACTAGTAATTTTTTGGGAGGAGAGAGGAAAAGAAAAAATGACAAGAAACGGTGCGGAGGGACGCAACCGCGTTTACAGCTTTGGCAAAGGGAAGGAACAGCAAACATAACATTTAATATGGCATATTTCCTTTTAATTGGCCTCCTCTGAAGACTCACTATCGACAAGTCAATTGAAGCAATAAAAATGCCTTCAGCGAAATTTTCTCGGATGCCTTCCTTCAGAAAAGTATTTTATCGCACTTTTTCTGCGTAGCGCATGCACATAACCTAGTCTTCTATGGTAACATCACCAATGGGTCCTTCAAGTAAATTCCGTACTTTATCTGAATGACCAATTTCTGGCGGCAACCTTTCCTATCACTAGCGCTCATAATTTTTCTAACGTGTTGTATAGGTAGTGGGAAGCGGGCAGCCTCATAACTTTGTGGCCTATTTCTGCTTGTAAGTTGGAAACTTCAAATTAATTGTACGAGCAAAAGTTTCCTTGTCGCCGACATCTACGCTTTTAATAAAATAGCCCGAAATTGAAATATTTTTCATCTTCTATTCACTGAGCAACTTATTCCATCATTATATTTAAAACAGGAATTTTCTTCTTCCTTTTATCCGACCTTATCCATGGCAGTCCCATAATCCTCTTTTAAAGTACCTAATACATCTAAGACAAGTGTTTAAATACATCCCTGTTCATCTCTTTATTATAAGAGCCGGATGACACTTTTCATTAAAAAATACTCTGCTGATCCTGCATGACAGATACTTTCTGTCCTTCACCACTCGTGACTTTCAGAGCACCATTGCCCTTCCAATAATGCCAGGAGTGATTTGTGGCGTGATTTTGATTGATCCAAGTCTCATCGTGATAAAGAATAGTGTATGATGATTTTCTCCCCTGATGTGTATTTCTCTCAGAATAGTTGCCCTAGTTCCTACAATATCGGATCATCGCACCAGAACGCGTCTGCCATTAATGCTTTTTTTCTAGCTGAGTCTCAAAGAATTCAGAATTCGTCCGGTCAGTGAAGGTCCCTTGTGAAACCTAGTTCCGTAAAATATCTTCAACCTCTTGCCTTGTTAGATTCTCGCTACGGTCGTAAAATTCTAGTGCAATCTTTCTGGAAATAATCCAAATCCGTGACAAGCTGCTCTTCCGCTAGTACCTTTCCACGGAGACTGAAACTTCACTTCAAGACCACAGGTTTCGGTGGCCCGTGCATCTGCACACATTCGCTGTACTCTTCCGATAAGATTTCGTATCTTCTGGCACTGTTTTAAGGTCGTGAAGTAGTTCACACACCTTGTGTATGACTCACTCTGGTCCGTGTGTCTTGTAACTCTTGCATCTTAACTAGCAGACAAGAATAGCATAACTACAGAAGTCGCAGCTCTCTTCGAAGAGGTACAACACTTCCACACAGCAGATGCATAAACCATTGATGGGTAGCAACAAAGCTACAAAGCCGTACCGGCGGTAGCAGGAATGAAGTACAGTGTTGCCACATAAACTCTGTCGACCACAGACTATGGCTGATAAACCCTGTCAATGACAGGCGTCTGTTTGGTATTCTTAGCTTCTTATGACCAAAAACATACCGATCCAGTGTCCCTTGTAAATTTAGGAAGTTGTACAATTTTGTAATCTGGCTTAATGAAAATGAAACATAGAGAAACATAAAGTCCAGGGAGATTTGATACAAGGACTGCATGGGCTGCATAGTTACCACAGTGATTAGCAAAGAAACTAAAGACTGTACCTTTAGATGCTGTAACAGCCGGCCGGAGTGGCCGTACGGTTTTAGGCGCTACAGTCTGGAGTCGAGCGACCGCTACGGTCGCAGGTTCGAATCCTGCCTCGGGTATGGATGTGTGTGATGTCCTTAGGTTAGTTAGGTTTAAATAGTTCTAAGTTCTAGGGGACTGATGACCTCAGGTGTTAAGTCCCATAGTGCTCAGAGCCATTTGAAGCATTTTTACTCTTATTTTTCAGGACGACAGCAGTGTAGTTCATTGGGCTCGAAGAATACGTGACTAGTTTTCTGAAAACTCTCCGGCGCTATTACATCTCCATTGACGTGTAAAATCGCCTGACCTGAACCCCATAGAATATCTGTAGGACATGTTGGGACGGCTGGTAAAACGCCGATGTCAGCATCCCCACAATTTGGAGGAATTGCATGATGAAATCCTCAGCAAGTGGCTTAACATGGATGCGACGTACCTGCATGCCCCTGTGGACTCAGTTCCCAACCGAATTCAGGCAATTATCAAGTTCAGGGGAGGAATTACTTGGCATTAAATGGTGCTTATAACGATTTTTCTAGGAATGACTAATTTTTTATCCGGTGTCCTGATGCTGCTACCTGGACGAGGCCAAGCCGGACTACTCCAAACGCTTCTCATCGGCAGTTACAAGCGAAAACCTAATATTTCCCTCCTAGCCGCCAGGTTCGCCACTACCTTGCACAGTTTCTGTGCAGCGAAAGTACAGAACACTATATCAGCGAGAACTTATTTAACCTGAAGGAGCATTTCTCAGTGTATAGTGAGGTGAGCGTTGAACAGGTAAGCAAGAGCCCCACGGAGTCATTTCATGTTGCTTGTCACGAACTCACTATGTCACGCGCAGCAGTGCGCATGAGCGCATCATTTCCCGGAAATAATTTAACCAAATGCCAAATACCTTCAGGTGCCAATAAACGACACCTGAAGGAGTTTGTCACTTGGACGAATCAGCAACACTTGTTGACCTTGAACTCCTTTCACGCATTTTTTTCAGTGACGAGTCAATGTTTAGTGTTTGTGAAACAGTTAACAAAGCAACTGCAGAATATGGAAATCTGAGAGTACTCTACGGCGCTGGCATCTTCCCTTACTTGGCTTGCATCACAAGTCTCTTGCCCGGTGCGGGATCCCGGTCAGCTGGAAAAGGACGCAGGTGATTCCCCTTTATGGGAAGGGGGGAGGGGGGGGTTACGGTAGTGGACCTACTGAATCGCACACTAGTATCCTTGGCATCGGTTTGCTGCAGAATCTTTGAACATTTCCTCTGCTCGAGTATGGTGGATTCTTGGGAGGGGAGGGCTTCTGTCCACAAATGGCAAGGTTTTGCAAAGCAATGCACGTGCGAGGCTCTGCTTGCCCTTGTCTTACATGAGATCCTGCAAACCATGGATGGGGGGCGGCAAACGGATTCTATATTCCTACATTCTTTAAAGTATTTGATACGATGCCACACATCCGACTGTACAAACTGTACAAGCATGCGAAATAGTTTCCCACATATGTTAGTGACTCGAAGACTTCTTAAGTAACGGGACCCCTTACGCTATCCTCAACGGTGGGTGTTCATCAGAGACAAGGGTATCGCGAGTAGTGCCCCAAGGAAGTGTGACAGGACTGCTGTTATTTTTTATATGCGTGGATGATGGGAAGGATGAAACGGTAGCAGTCAACGGCTGTTTGCTGGTTCAAATGGCTCTGAGCACTATGGGACTCAACTGCTGTGGTCATCAGTCCCCTAGAACTTAGAACTACTTAAACCTAACTAACCTAAGGACATCACACTTCCATGGCCGAGGCAGGATTCGAACCTGCGGCCGTAGCAGTCGCACGGCTCCGGACTCCGCGCCTAGAACCGCTAGACCACCGCGGCCGGCTGGCTGTTTGCTGATGATGCTCTTGTGCACGAGGAGGTAACGAAGTTGAGTGGCTCAAGGGCTGCAGGATCACTTGCACAAGGTTTCTGGTTGGTGTGATGAATGACAGCTAGGTCATAATGTGGGTTGACGCAGATGAGTAGGAAAAACAAACTCCTAATTTTCGAAAACAGTATTAGTAGTGAGCTGCTTGACACAGTCTCGTCGATTAAATACCTAGACGTAAGGTTGCAAAGCAGTATGAAATGAAATGAGCATGTAAGGACTGTAGTATGGAAGACGTATAGTCGATTTCGGTTTATTGGTAGAATTTTAGAAAATGTAGTTCATCTGTAAAGGAAACTGCATGTAGGACGATGGTGCGACCTATTGTTGAGTTCTGTTCGAGTATTTGAGATCCGTACGAGGTCGGACTAAAGGAAGACAGTGAAGCAATTCAGAAGCGGGCTGCTGGATTTCGTGGCAGTAGATTCGAACACGGAAGTATTACGGAGATCCTTTGGGAACACAAATGGTAATCAGTGGATGGAAGACGGCGTTCTTTCCGACGAGCAATATTTAGGGAATTTAGAGAACTGTTGTGTGAAGCTGACTGCAGAACGATTCTGCTGCCGCCAAGGTACATTTCAAGAAAGGACCTTGAAGATTAAAGAGATTAGGGCTCGTACGGGGTCATATACACTCATGCTCATAAATTAAGGATAATGCTGATACATGATGAAACAACGCTCTGGTGGGCGGTTTGCGGGTTTAAATCACCTCGGCGTATGACCATGCGGTGCATTTGAGCTGCGGTCGTCGCACGGTGGCGCTGGCAGCAGCCCACATACGCAGAGGTGTGTTGGTGCATGTCAGAGTACGGTGCAGCGAGTAAGTGTGCACACATTTTCAGACGTGCTAATGGAGACTGTGTGTTGAAAATGGCTCAAAGAACACATGTTGATGACGTTATGAGGGGTAGAATACTAGAGCGACTGGAGGCTGGTCAAACACAGCAGGCCGTAGCACGGGTCCTCCGTGTGCCACAAAGTGTGATCTCAAGATTATGGCAACGATTCCAGCAGACAGGAAACGTCTCCAGGCGCTACAGTACGGGACATCCACAGTGTACAACACCACAAGAAGACCGACATCTCACCATCAGTGCCCGCACACGGCCACGGAGTTCTGCACATAGCCTTGCTCGGGACCTTACCGCAGCCACTGTAACAGTTGTCTCCAGACACACAGTCTACAGACGACTGAACAGACTTGGTTTGTTCGCCCGGAGGCCTGCAAGGTGCATTCCACTGACCCCTGGTTACGGGAGAGCCCGTAAAGCCTGATGTCAAGAACACAGTACATGGTCGTTGGAACAGTGGTCCCAGGTTGTGTTCACAAACGAGTCCAGGCATAGTCTGAACAGTGATTCTCGTCGGGTTTTCATCTGGCGTGAGCCAGGAACCAGATACCAACCCCTTAATGTCCTTGAAAGGGACCTGTAGGGAGGTCGTGGTTTGATGGTGTGAGTGGGGTTATTGTTGGTGCACGTACACCCCTGCATGTCTTTGACAGAGGAACTGTAACAGGTCAGGTGTATCGGTACGTCATTTAGCACCGGTATGTCCGCCTTTTCAGGGCTGCAGTGGGTCTCACCTTCCTCCTGATGGATGATATCGCACGGCCCCACCGAGCTGCCATAGTGGTGGAGTAGCTTGAAACAGAAGATATCAGCCGAATGGAGTGACCTGCCTCTTCTTCAGACCTAAACACCATCGAGCAAATCTGGGATGCTCTCGGTCAACGTATCGATGCACGTCTTCGAACCCCTACGACACTTCAGGAACTCCGACAGGCACTGGTGCAAGAATGGGCGGCTATATCCCAGCAGCTGCTCGACCACCTGATCCAGAGTATGTGAACCTGCTGTGCGGCCTGCGTACGTGTGCATGGCGATCATATCCCATATTGATGTCGGGGTACATGCGCAAGAAACAGTGGCGTTTTGTAGCACATGTGTTTCGGGATGGTTTTCTCAGCTTATCACCAATACCGTGGACTTACAGTTCTGTGTCATGTGTGTTTCCCATGTGCCTATGCAATTAGATCCAGTTTTCTGTAGTGCCACGTTGTGTGGCATCACATTCTGCAAATATTCTTAATTTATGAGCATGAGTCTAGATAGTCGTCTTCCCCACGGTATATTTGCGAGTAGAACAGAAAACGAAAGCAGTAGTAGATATACAGAGTACCATCCGCCAATCACCATATGTTGGCTTGAGAAGTGTGTGTGTGGATGTAGATGTACAGAATCCTCATGTGCACATACGATATGAACGAAATAGCTCTAAGGTTCGTGTTTGGTATGGCCTGATGAGCACTAGTATTTTCTGCGGAATCTATTGTTACAGCCATAACACACCAATTTGATATTCCACAAGATTCAGCGTTTTCCCTACATCACGTTCGAAGTCTCGATGCACTACCGCATAGGGCTATTAATGTTCGACTTGCTTGGAACGATAATTTTCCAAAACGTTGGATAGAGTTAGATAGAGGGATAACGTGCCTACCTCGTTCCCCTGTCGTCACAAGATGCATTTTTTTTTTATTTGAGACTTTGTTAAGGACACCACCTACCAGAGAAAAGTGATGTACCTTTTAGTCTACAAGACAAGCTTTCAGTCACCGGAATTATTTATAACCGTCAAGTACCTATTAGCGTTCATCCGAAACAACGTAAGCGGTCCCTTAGATTACGGAATGGGATAGAGATAACTGAAAGACACGCTGCGTGTTTTGCCACAGGTTCATTTAATCAATATGAGTGTTACAAAAATGCTTAACAAATTTCAGTGGGGTACGCTACGAGAGAAACCAGCTATATAACACAGAGCATTACCCACAAAATTCCAACAGCCCACATTCCAAAACGAGACGTGCAAACAGTAAATAGTACTTATGACTTATCCATTGTCTACCTCTTTTGTGGCGAAAGTTCACTCATTTAAAGCTTTCTGAAACACATCACAGTCGACATAAAAGTTTTCTGGATATGATACTGCGTCATACTGTATAAAACTACTGCTGGAGAAAACCGACGTTTCGACCACAGTTGCAGCGGCCTTCTTCTGGATCTACTGGTGCGTGCTAGTTATGCAGTGTCCCTTACATTTTGTTATTACTGTTCTCTGCGCATGCCATTACGTCATAATTTTAAAAAGATAATACATTTCATTGGTCACTTACGGAAGAAGGAGAGGGAACTTGTAAGGCATCCGGATTTCACGGTTCAAATGGCTCTGAGCACTATGGGACTTAACATCTGAGGTCATCAGTCCCCTAGAACTTAGACCTTCTTAAACATAACTAACCTAAGGACATCACACACATCCATGCCCGAGGCAGGATTCGAACCTGCGACCGTAGCGGTCTCGCGGTTCCAGACTGACGCGCCTAGAACCGCTCGGCCACATCGGCCGGCCCCGGATTTCACGAATCTTACATGAACTTTATCCATAATGACAGCACGATATAGTATGAGATCCTCAGAAAATGATAATTACATTATATCAACAAAAGGCAATTGCAGTTAATCTCATGTACCTGAAAACTAACAAAACAGTCTCTATCAATATATGGGCAGTGGAATGAAACAAACAAGTTAAAGCGAATGATATTTTCACTCTGGAGCGGAGTGTGCGCTGATATGAAACTTCCTGGGAGATTGAAACTGTGTGCCGGACCGAGACTCGAACTTGGGACCTTTACCTTTCGAGGGCAAGTGCTCTACCAACTGAGCTACCCAAGCACGACACGCGCTCCGTCCTCACAGCGAAGTAATTGAGGACGTATTAATGGAGGAAGTCGAAGACGGGAGTACTTCAGACTTCGTGTAACATCAAGGATATTGTCGTTAACGTAATAGTTGATAGTGGGAGTGAGTTAACGGCGATATCAGAGTCGTTATTCAATCGTTGCAGTTGCGACCATAGCTTATTACTGTTAAAAACAGGGAAGGTAAAAGTACACAGACCAATTATGGGACGTTTTGTAACCTCCCCCTCGCTTATCGACCTTAATGACAGTGAAAAATTAAACCGCGTGTACCTAATGGAAATTTGGGAAAAGTAATCGTCACCGAAGTTAATTTGTCGGTAAAGAGGGGGGAAAAGGTTACATCTAAATGAAAGGAAAAATGCAAATGAAACTGGTGGAAATTAATTTTGAAAAGGGGTAAACTTCATAAAGAAAGTAAATGTGCGGCCGTTACGTTAACCATTAACTAGCGGTAATTAGATATTTGAGATTTGGGGGAAATTACGGTCGCCAGTCCTAAGGACAACTACTATAGTAACTGAAAAAGAAAGGTTATTGCACATATAATTAGCACTAGAAGCGTGGCAACTGAAGGTTGACACGTGTAGTGTGAAAACTGAAAGTTTGTCAGAAGTAATAAATTTCGCTACACTCTGACTTAATTTAGCAAAAGAATTAATAAAACCGGAAAATTGAAAGTTAATTTAGTGACTGAAATTAATAGTGAGCTTTGTTTCTGAAGCATTTCGAAATTCAGTAAAATACGGTTAGTCTTGGGCTACCTCAACAATCATTTCAAAAGCTACTTGAATCTACGCAATTTAGAAATAAGAGATTTAACTTTGAACTTGAATTAAATGATTGTGAACAATTAACAATAGTAAAATTTAGTACGTACCAAGCTGAGCTGTAGTCACAGGTAAGCTAAAAGACGGTAACAAAACTCGCACTCTTAATTTGTGCTTGTGTAATCTAAATATTGTAGCCAGTTATGAATACTTTAACTTAACTTTGAAATTAAAGCAGTGAAATGGAATGATATTTCTTTAATGCTGGCGTTTGAATTTCAACGACACTCGGGTTCATTCCGGAAAAGGAAGGGACCCTACTTGGTAATGCAATTGGGACAATGAGCAACAAGGTTCATGCTAAGTTGCTGTAATTTTGTGATGCAACAATTTTAAAAGCTGAGGTCTGCCATACAGTTCTAAAACTTTACGTGCTTCCAGTCTTCCTTGTTGGTTGATGGAAGGTTTGAAGCCGTCGATCGAGGAGGTGGCGACAGTCACTCATTGTCGGCCGTCGCTGTTGCAGAAGCTGGATGTTGGCGCGCCTTCTTCTCGACACGGTCACCTGGCGAAACGGGCTCTTGATACACGCCAGCTAATGCTTCCCGTCCGCGACTCCGTGTCAGAAACTATCAGAGCAATTCGAGCGCAATTACATGCTGCCAAACCCCGAAAGCGCGGCAACTCGCGGGAGCGTCAGGTTAGGCGCAAACTGAGACGCATATAGCGTGTGTGGCGCGACGCAGCGCAGCGCGCGTTTTTGTAACATCACAGGTTCAAATGGGACCGCGCAAATTGCGACGCGACGCGACTGGGACGCGACACGCGCCTGCGCCAGGTCGCGCGGCGTTGTGGTTGCGGCACAGTTTCTCGCGCCGCGCGTCGCGCGTGCCTCGCTAGCACCGTGGGAAATTTGAGGAGGGGAGCGGAAAGTAGCCCAGCCATATTCTCACATCGGAACGGCGCATATCAGCAGTGGTAGTATTGCCAATACGATAAATTTTGCTTTACGGTGTACTGAATTTTATTGCCATTGGGTAGTGTTTCGTTTCTAGCCATTTAAACGCTCCAGCTTTCTTCGTTAGCACGTTATACTTTTCTGTTATTGATATCTACATAGTTTTGTTTTGTTTTTCTTCTGTCAAGAAAAATGTATACTTCAGTAACTGATGAGCCATTGGCCGCTGGAATTGCACCATATGCCTTCGCAATATTTTAGATCGCAAGAAGGGACAGAGCGTAGTGAATAAAGAAGCAAGGTTCAAATGTTTCAAATGGCTCTGAGCACTATGGGACTTAACATTTATGGTCATCAGTCCCCTAGAACTTAGAACTACTTAAACCTAACGAACCTAAGGACAGCACACAACACCCAGTCATCACGAGGCAGAGAAAATCCCTGACCCCGCCGGGAATCGAATCCGGGAACCCGGGCGTGGGAAGCGAGAACGCTACCGCACGACCACGAGCTGCTGACAAAGAAGCAAGGAATATTATAAAATCATGTGATTAAGAATCAAGGCAGGAAAGTAAAGCAAGGTTATCTTCTCGCTGCCTAGGAAGCTAGCGTATCTGTACGATCTGTTACAAAAATTTAGAAAGGGATAATCTCCACAGGTGTGATCCCTTTGTTCTTGTGGTAAAAACCGTCCAAGATCTGAAGTATAGAAGTTTCACTGTGATTACTCTGATATGTATGTAATAATGTAATACGACACACTGTACTACATGCATGTGAACAACATATTTCCACTGCAAGCTAGAAACAGTCGAAAAGCAGGAAATGTTTTAATTGGTTCGCCGTGATGAGAAAAAGCATTTCAATTGTTGCATGGACATTATCAGCATTAATAAACTAAGTTTATAACAACAGGCTACACAAATGAATAAAATGGTCGGTGTTATTACGAAATTAGGAATATCCTAAAAAAGTGTTATGATTAGATATATTTAATTTGTTGAAATGTGCTGCTGACAAAGGCAGATATACTTTCATGACAATGTTTTTCGAACTCCATCTCACAAGGCACACATGGCTAACTTGTGCATTCCTGTCGCGCGCATTATCCTTCGCTGCTGACAATACACTGACCATTGTGTTGGGCGACAGATCAATTGTTTATTTTTCCCAATAACAACTATTTTATTCGCGATCACGAATTGTCAGTTTGGCAAGCCCTAGGTGAGTAAACAGTATCTGGCATGTGCCTATCATTCCACCTGAAGGAACGCTCGTCATTATTTTAATACTGCTCAGATCAAGAGAAGGAATAAAATCCTTTGGTAAGTTTCCATTTCCGTCGCTCAGTGTTAAAAATACGATGGGTTACGGGAATTCCACCAAAATTCCAACAGAATTGCCAATCTGTTTTTGCGTGAGTTGTTAACCTTTTCTCATTCGAAGAAGCATCACCATTTATGAGTAAAGGCCACATTCCTCTTGGTGACTGATTTAATTGTACTTCCTTTGTCACAACGTAATTTGCCAAACTCATCTCACAGCAGCTATTGAGACAGAATTCCGAAACGTAGGGCCTCATTAAACAAGTAATCGGCAATTACAGAGCTCAATAGCTTACGAGAAACCTCATAGTATCGGTTTGCAGTAGCAGAAAAGAAGAAATTTCATGTTTATTTTCATACTAGGAAGCTCTTGTTTCGCTAGCTGTCGATAACTCTTAAAAAATTACAGACTGGAGTGAAATAAATAAAAAAGAAGTATAAGTAGTGATATATCGCCATAGATAAGAATGTTCTGTGTGTTTAATAATTGGAAAAACACTCTCCTCCTTGTGTGCTATCATTCGCCAAACTTTCGTTTCGATGTCTCGAGCGGTTTAGGAGATACGAGAGATGTTGCGAGTATTTCATTCTCGCGGGCGTGAGATCGGAAGTGGGCGCGCTACATGGGATCCATTTTCTGGAGATTGGAGGCAGATAGAGATCTCCTCCCAAGTCTAAACAAAGATTCAGCATGTTAGCTAAATTTCATACGCAGCAACATATGGTGTAATACGCACCAAACGCAAAATCATAGCGACCCCTAATTTTCGTTGCAAACTTTTTGAGTTTTGCGTAGTGTCTTACAAAAATATGTACATCACAATGAGAATGGTCATTAGCGAGGTGATGGGCACGAAGCTGACATATAAGGCTACAAGTAAGGCAAAAATCATATATTTTCAGAGAATAGTTTCTGTAAAATCGTTTGAGAAAGATAAGAGGTTGCGCGCGCTTCGGTTCAGTCACCGCAGAGCATCGCCAGTCGGCGCGTGCGAAGTATGGTGTACGCGTCGCAATATGCGCTGGACCCGCGCGACCCGTGCGGCACGTGCGTGTCGCGCTGTAGTGTCGTGTCACGTCACACGTGCTATACGCGACTCAATTTGCGCCTAGCCTCACACAACACACCTGCTCCACTGCACTACTCCAGCCAGACCTTCTCTCTCTGCCCGCGCTCCACGTGACAGAGTTAACACTACCAAAGAGCCTAAACACTTTCGTTCTCCACACGACCTATCGATGTATTCGTTCGATAGCATAGTTTTCCCTAGGCCAGACCCAGCGTATAAATACAAATAAGATTCACAAAACAAACCAATTATAAATCGACATAAATGCATACATATTCAAATAGTAAAACAATTACAATATACAAAGACACAGAAATGATATATCTTCAGGTAACAAAATAAGGAAAAAAATTTGCAGTGCAATAGATGGAAATAGGAGGATATTCATTTCCGGGGTTACAGTTTGTCGAGCGTCACTAGGCAGACAAGACTTGCATTTGACTGCCACGGTCAAATAATAGAAACGAATTTTGTCATAGTACCAAAGATGTCAGTTGATATAATTATAGGAGCTGACTTCCTGAATCAACATAAAGCTGTGTTGGATACGGGCAGAGGAAGTGTCACTTTAGGAGATATCACCTTGAAATTCGAAGAGAACCTGAGACATGAAGAAATGTGTGGAAATTATGCACGGTTACAAATGCAAGTAGATGGAGATATTGCTTGTCAGAATAATCCACGATATCAATTGACAAACGAACCAGTGTCTATGGATTTGAGAATACTTGAAGACATTTACACAGAGACCGAATAAAAATACGGGTCTACAGGGGTTAAGGGATCAACAAAGTTTGGAATTAGATGGAATATTACGCAAACATGAAATTGTATTTGAACCTAAACATCTACAATACAGATTCGAGATCAAAGACCATAAGCCTTTTAGAGTAGCTCCATACAACATCCCATTGAGCTACCAATGTGCTGTATTCTTGGAGTTAAATAAGATGGAACAAGATGGTGTCTGTCACCAGGTGCCATCAACTTACAACAGCCTGTTACATGTTGTGGTAAAAAAAAGGGATGGAATGATACGTTTGGTGTCAGATTCCAGACAAATTAACACGATCATAGTTCCAGAAACACATCATCCTGAGAGACTAGAAGACTTGCTCCAAAAATTTCATAGTGTAAAAGTGTTCTCATCACTAGACTTACGACATAGCTCTTGGCAAATTGAATTAGCTTCTGAATGGAGAAAATATACTGCATATACTGCTTTTGGATGGTGTCATAGTTTAAAAGACTCCTCTTTGGATTGAACATTTCATCTGCAGCTTTTATTCGAGGTCTAAGAAGTATTCTGCCTAAGGAGTTACAGGAGCGATTGACATGTTATGTGGATGACATCCTCATAGCAGAGTCATTGTGGGAAAAACATAATGAAATTCTGGATACCTTACGGAAAACACTTTAAGAACATGGGATAATGGTAAAATGTGAAAAATTCAAATGTCAAACACAACACATAGACTTCTCAGGACATGTCATATCTGCACAGGGAATAAAAACAAACCCCGAAAAACTAGAGGCAATAAGAAATTTTGAAACACCATACAATAGTAAGATGCTCAGAGGCTTTCTGGGATGTGTAACGTTTTTTGAAAGGCTCATCTGTATAGGCACTCTAGCTACACTCCGATTAAGCAGTTTCACTTTAAAAACACTCCAAGGATACGGGATGATACTGCAGAACAAGAATTTCAGAAGTTGAAAAAGGCTGTTAGTGGAAGCACCGATACTGTCACACCCAGATCTTACACAAGATTTTTGTATGGCAATGGACAGCTCCAAGACTTGGTTAGGCATAGTATTATTTCAACACTATGAACAAGATGGACAGAAAAGGCATAAGACCATTGCATTTGAGAGCAGTCTGTTATCAAAAAGTGAGAGGAATTATTCCATTACAGGGCTGGAAGCTTTAGTGGTAGTCTGGGGTTTCCAAAACATTAGATTTTTTGTTCAGAAGGAAAACTATTGTATACACAGATCATAAAGCTCTTGAGAGTTCACTCACAGCAAAGTTGACACTTGGTAACTTAACGAGGTGGATTTTAATCTTGCAAGAGTATGATTTCCATGTAAAACATAACCCTGGACCGGAAAACACCTTAGCAGATTTTCTGTCCCGGTGTCCAAAAGATACAACTCCAAGTAACACATAATCCAGTGCAGATGAAGACCAAATTAGTATAGATTACCTAAGAGGAGTTCCTTTTGCAAACTATGTAACAACAACTTTCTCAAACATTTAAAATGAACAGAACAAAGACATAGAGGTGTTAAGGCTCAAACATAAGTGGAAAGACAAGAACTCGCTTTACATTCGTCAGCATTATTTGCTGAAGAATGACATGCTGTTCTACAGATGAGACCCAAGTACAAGTTTATGGACCTTATGTGTTCCTGATGAACTCATGAACAAGGTTATATGGTACACTCACTTAAGTAATTGGCACTTTGGGCAAAGAAGTGTTTTATGAAACTTAAAGAGACCATACTTTTCCCCAACATGGAAAGACGTATTCGGCAAGTACTCAAAAAATGTAAGGATTGCCAATGTGGCAAACATGTTATTTTTCAGACGAGACCACCATTGTCACCAATAATATCTAAAAAGCTAAAACATCTAGCAGCAACAGATTTGATGGGACCGTTACCAAGGACCAAGGAAAAATGGAAAAAATTCAGAAACATCGTCCAGTACGCCTTAGATAAGTTCGTACCGACTAAGGTCCAAAGCGAGGGGAAAGATCCACCGTGGTATAACAATCATGTACGAAAGGTACTACGGAAACAAAGAAAGCTTCATCATAGGTTTAAGAGTAGTCGAATCATAGCTGATAAGGAAAAGCTGAACGAAGCGAAAAAGAGCGTAAAGAGAGCAATGAGAGAAGCATTCAACGAATTCGAACATAAAACATTGGCAAACAATCTCTAAACAAGAACCCTAAAAAGTTTTGGTCATATGTAAAATCGGTAAGCGGATCTAAATCCCCTATTCAGTCACTCGTTGACCACGATGGCACCGAAACAGAGGACGACCGAAGAAAGGCAGAAATACTGAATTCAGTGTTCCGAAACTGTTTCACTGCGGAAAATCGTAACACGGTCCCTGACTTCAGCCGTCGCACGGACGCCAAAATGGAAAATATTGAAATAAACGATATCGGAATTGAAAAACAACTGCTATCACTTAGTAGCGGAAAAGCATCCGGACCAGACGAGATACCCTTAAGATTCTACAGTGATTATGCTAAAGAACTTGCCCCCTTTCTATCAGCAATTTATCGTAGATCGCTGGAAGAACGTAAAGTACCTAGCGACTGGAAGAAAGCGCAGGTCGTTCCCATTTTCAAGAATGGTCATAAATCAGATGCGAATAATTATAGGCCTATTTCGCTTACGTCAATCTGTTGTAGAATAATGGAACATGTTTTGTGTTCTCGTATTATGACGTTCTTAGATAATACAAATCTCCTTCATCATAACCAACATGGATTCCGCAAACAGAGATCATGTGAAACTCAGCTCGCCCTATTTGCCCAAGAAATTCACAGTGCCGTAGACACTGGCGAGCAGATTGATGCCGTATTCTTGGACTTCAGGAAGGCATTTGATACGGTTCCGCACTTACGTTTAGTGAAAAAAATACGAGCTTACGGAATATCGGACCAGGTTTGTGATTGGATTCAGGATTTCCTAGAAGAAAGAACACAACATGTCATTCTTAACAGTTCAAAATCTGCAGATGTAGAGGTAATTTCGGGAGTACCGCAGGGAAGCGTGATAGGACCTTTATTGTTTACAATATACATAAATGACTTAGTTGACAACATCGGTAGCTCCGTGAGGCTATTTGCAGATGACACGGTTGTCTACAAGAAAGTAGCAACATCAGAAGACTCGTACGTACTCCAGGAGGACCTGCAGAGGATTAATGCATGGTGCGACAGCTGGCAGCTTTCCCTAAACGTAGATAAATGTAATATAATGCGCATACATAGGGGCAGAAATCCATTCCAGTACGATTATGCCATAGGTGGTAAATCATTGGAAGCGGTAACGACCGTAAAATACTTAGGAGTTACTATCCGGAGCGATCTGAAGTGGAATGATCACATAAAACAAATAGTGGGAAAAGCAGGCGCCAGGTTGAGATTCATAGGAAGAATTCTAAGAAAATGTGACTCATCGACGAAAGAAGTAGCTTACAAAACGCTTGTTCGTCCGATTCTTGAGTATTGCTCATCAGTATGGGACCCTTACCAGGTTGGATTAATAGAAGAGATAGACATGATCCAGCGAAAAGCAGCGCGATTCGTCATGGGGACATTTAGTCAGCGCGAGAGCGTTACGGAGATGCTGAACAAGCTCCAGTGGCGGACACTTCAAGAAAGGCGTTACGCAATACGGAGAGGTTTATTATCGAAATTACGAGAGAGCACATTCCGGGAAGAGATGGGCAACATATTACTACCGCCCACATATATCTCGCGTAATGATCACAACGAAAAGATCCGAGAAATTAGAGCAAATACGGAGACTTACAAGCAGTCGTTCTTCCCACGCACAATTCATGAATGGAACAGGGAAGGGGGGATCAGATAGTGGTACAATAAGTACCCTCCGCCACACACCGTAAGGTGGCTCGCGGAGTATAGATGTAGATGTAGATGTAGACAAGGAATGGGAACATATTTATCTTAGTAGTTTTAGAGTTAACATCGAAGTATGTCACTTTGACCCCTTTGAAACGTGCAACAGGTGTTACGATCAATAAGGCACTACAGCATGATTTCCTCAAGTAGGTAGGGCATGTAGAAAGGTTAATTTCAGATAATGGGCCCCAATATAGATCTAAACCTTGGCTGGCGATTTTAAAAAGACATAAAATTAAACCCATCTTAATATCCAGGTACAAACCAAGAGCAAGTTGTGCAGAATGAACGATGAAGGGTATTAGGACATGGTGTCGTCTGTACTGTATTCACGACACCACATGGGATGCCAATTTACATCATTTACAGACTATTATTAACGAAATGCTGCACGATACTACACAATTGCCACCACTCACAGTGCACAAAAATGAAAGACCATTGGATAGGGTAAGAGAAGTTGAACAGTTCCTCCTCATTCAGAAGACCATCACACCTGCAGATAATAAAATTAGCACTCAAGAACATTGAATGACCAGCTGCAAAAAGGAAGCCCAGAGCAGACAATGGTGTGTCCACACAGGTATTCACTGTGGGACAGTTGGTTCTTGTTAGAACTCACTTATTATCTAATAAAGGAAAACAAGTTTACCATAAATGCTATCCAGTTTAATAAGGAAACCATGATAATTAGTAAAGTGGTTCACACAAATATTGTAGAATTGGTGAACCCAAGCATGGGAAAAAAATATGGATCTACATCACATAAGCCACCTAAAGGCTTATAATGAATGATAATTCTTGCAGTGGTCATATGGCAATTAGCCATGAAAACTAAAATATAACTGGATCATAGATAATACAGCAAAAGAATGTAGATGTTACAGGTAGTAGCAGATCTCAAGAGGCAGGCTGGACAAGCTATAAACATGCAAATATTCAAATATAGATACAATAAAACTAATCATTTAAATCATCAAAGTAGGTTAGGATAAAAAAGGAAAACTAATTGCATGATGTACTAATTAACTAACCTACACATGATCAATCCATGCTCATTCAAAAAGTAAAGGAACCATTATAAAATGAAGTAACTTAATGTGTCAGAGGTATATTTTAATTTCTTCTGTAAAGTACTGAAAAATAAAAAAAAACTATTTAAACATTCATTTTGTATTATTCATGTAAAAGTTCAAATTTAAAAGTTGTAGTAAATTTAGATAAAGAAACTTCTAAATTGTAGTATTAAGCAAAAGTCACTGTAAAACAAATGAAACAAGGCATGCAACACAACGTCACTACAATCATCTGGAAAAGGAAACCAAACTGACGACAGAAGCAGAAATTCGACTAGTAGCTAAGGGCTGAGTGTGAGAGTTTATACGATTGCGTTGGCGAAAGATTGAAGACAGAAGTACAAAATTTACTGCCTCACGCTTCACATTAACGCAGAGAATGAGCCAGGTGTATTTTGAAGGATATTGTCCCACGCCTCAACCATTAGCAAGAGGACGGAAAACGCATTAGCAGCGATGGACACATAAGCCGCTCATCTGCGAGGAAGACCCAAGTGAACCCATTAGCAGCGACAAACAATAGCAAACCGTCAGCAACAGCAGCAGTACAACCACCTGGAAAAATAAATTCAGAATATATTTCTCTCAATATTCCAGATAGAGAAGCTGGTAACTGAAAACAGATATACCACTTCAAAAATTATCTATTCAGACTTGACCATATCTCATAACAACATTACTGGTAGTCCTTCCGAATGCTTTCGCTGAATAACATATCCCATGCCTACGCCCTAGAAGTTGTAAGTTCCAAGAAAGAAGACATGAAGACACAGCAAGTGACGAAGAGAAGAATAGGTCCCAAGATGAAAGCAGAAGACAGCAAGATCCCTTTCTAAATCCTTTGCCTTAAGCCAGTATGAGATTTGGCAGAATCAGCACAACTAAATATTCAACGAAACCATGGCAGTTATTTCATTCTAACTATCAAACCAACCAAAGGCGGTCAAACCGTCAAACAGAGTACTCATAATGGGGGCATCAAGATGCAACAACTATTGAGGCGCTACACTCATCAACCTTGATGGCAACTACACCAATAAAGGACTATGCCATGTATGTTGTCACATCATGGCGTTGCCTTTGGACGAGCAGTTTATCGTCGATACAATGCAACATTGAATCGAGCATGCAATGGCATTCATGCTCGAACACTCAGAATGGCAAAAGTAGATAATCTTCATCAACATCGTACAGTGTCTACAACTGACTAGCAGCGTCAACCACCACTGATCGACAGCAGCATAGGGAAGCACACCCAGCCAAAATTTCAAAGTCTAAAGTGCGTTAAGAAAGAAAGTGGTGAGTGTGACAAATTCATAGTAATATGTTAAAGAGTGCAAAAGATAATCACTTCAGCAAGAATATGAGATGCCTGTAAATATTCAGTCGCACCTGTATCACTGAGAATTTGTAATTTAAGTGTTTCATTTTTATTTTGTAATTTGATTTGTAAATTTTTAAAGTCTATTCATAAATGTACCATGTTTTATATTTTGTATTTCATGTGTTATTTGTAAATTTCCATCCAAACTAAATATATGTTAATAAGAATTTGTGTATTGTAGATATTTTGGAAACGTGTTTTTAATGATAAATAATGTCACAGATATAAAGTTTGTGCTGATGTGGATAGAAATATGCAAAAATATTAACTATTTTGCATATATAATGTTCACTTAAGTACATACATGTCTGTTTATGATAATAATTTTCAATACTGATGTAGCATTTAAGTGTTGACAATAAATATAAGAGAAACGAACGTTTCCTTAACTTCACTCATCTTTCACAATTATCAGTATCATGAATGTTGGAGGATTGTGAAATGCCTGAAGTTATTGTAAAGAGAGAATCTAAAGGGATGATGAACTATTTTAATAGAATTTAACCACATGTACTGGAGAAAAATGTTGTAATATCAGTCAAATAACTGTCTTTAAAGGAATGTAAGGCCACATAATAAGTTCAATCGCTCCCTGAAAAGGGAATAATCGAAAATAATTATATATATATATATATATATATATATATATATATATATATTGTTAAAACGACATCATCTAGCATAAGATAGACAAGTAATTTTGCACTGCAATGAGCAACACCTCAGCCTTTGATCACAGCAGAACAAAATTAATTTGGAAGGACAGCATATGTAAGGCATCCAGATGTAATGGACCTTACATGAACTTTATCCATAACAGTACAGATACAGTATGAGATCCTCAGAAAATAATAATTACATTATATCAACAAAAGGCGATTGCAGTTAATCTCATGTACCCGAAAACTAACAAAATAATCTCTACCAATATATGGAAAGTGGTACGAAACAAACAAGTTAAAGCAAAACGCATTTTAGAGATGAAATGAGCAGGTGGCTAATAATATCATAAAACTCCCATTAGCAAGAGAACGGCGAGCTTCAGCGCAGAAACGGATAAGGCCAGAGCAATACATTATTCCTTTTAGCATAAATAAGGCCGCGACCCGGAAAGAAAAATAAAACTGTTTATTCACCTCTAGTCAGATGATGATTGGCTGAAGCCATACTTGACGACGCAGACGCGACACGGTGTGGAGATCCTATTATATAAACCATTTTCAGACCTAAAATTAAGGGTCTCTCTCTCTCTCTCATCTCGCGGCGGATTGCACAAGTGTGTGGAGGAAATAAGTGAAGGCGTAGAGAGTTTGCTTCCTGCGAAGTGAGGACGATATGCTTGACCTATCGTGACGACAGATAGAAAAGCGGTAGTTAAATATTCCTACATAAATTTTTGTGGGCAAAGAAACTGTGCATCTCCCTCAAACTTTTGGGTAAACAGGAGTCAATTTCTCAGTCGCCGGTGACCATCAGTCATGGAAAACAATACGAGAGACAATAGAGGGGTTATGCTCTTCCTCCACCGCAGTAACCTATTAAAATATAGTTCCCTCTCCATCTTCAAGTGACCAATGAAATGAACTATCTTTTTAAAATTATGACGTAATGGCATGCGTAGCGAACAGTAATAATAAAATATAAGGGCCACTCCATAGTTAGGACGCTCCAGCAGACGCAGAAGAAGGCCACTGCAACCGTGGCCGAAACGTTGGTTTTCTCCAGCAGTAGTTTTATACAATATGCCGCGGTGCCATACCCAGAAAACTTTTATGACGCCTGACTCTGGCAGCGGCAGCCTACACAATTAGATCATAGTCGTTCTGGTTAAATTCATTTATTCGTGAAATCCAGTATTACTATTTTACCTTTTTTTTCTTTGCAAACGGCATATAAATTTGTGTTTCAACAAGTGTCATGGTAGTACATTCATTGATCAGCCAGAACGTTATGACCACCGACTTACTATCGATATAAACCCATCCAAGCAATAGCAGAGTCACCGGGCGAGCAATAAATACTACTCAGACACACGCAAGGAGCGTGTAGTATCATTGAGCATGCTGTGCGTTGTAGAATGGGGACAGCACGCAAACTATCTCAGTGTGACCGAGGGCAGATTGTGATGACCCAGAGAATCGGCACGGGCGTTTCGGAAACTGCACGACCTGTCGGGTGTTCGAAGAGTGCTGGGGTGACTTCGACACGTAGCGAAACCAAGATGAAAACACGTCCAGACGTCGTGGGGATGGGCGGCCGCGCCTCGTTACAGATGTCGGACGTCGTAGGCTGAGCACACTGCACCAAATAGGACAGGCGGTCAACTGTGGGGGAACTAGCATCGGACTTTAATACTGGGCAGAGTAAAAGTGTGTCTGAACACACAGTGCACCGACACGCACAGCTAACGATGGGCCTCCGCAGCCGACGAACCGCAATGTGCCAATGTTAAACACTTGATATCTGCAACTACGACTGAAATGGGCACGTGACCATCGGCACTGGACGTTGGCGCAGTGGCAGAGCGTTGCATGGTCTGATGAACCCCGATACTTTCTTCTTCATGCCGATGGCAGGGAGGGAATCCATCGTCTTCCAGGGGACAGCTCCTTGACACCCTCACAGCGGGACAGAGACAAGGTGGCGGAGACTCCATTATGCTCTGGGGAACATTCACGTGGGCATCCATCGGTACAGTGGCGCTCGTGCAGGGCACTGTGACAACCATAGAGTGTGGTACACTGGTTGCAGACTACGTACACTTCTTCATGAAGCTCATGTCTCCCGACGGCAGTGGCATTTTTTCAGCTAGATAATGGTCCATGTCAAAAGTCCAGGAGTGTGATGGAGTGGTTCGAGTAACGCAGTGGAGAGTTCCGATCTAGGCGCTGGCCCGCCAACTTGCCAGAACTTAATCCAGTCGAACACATCTGGCATGTGACTGAAGCTGGCGTCAGAGCCCATCGCTCCTCTCGCCGGAATTTACGTGGATCTGGTGACTTGTGTGTGCAGATGTGGTTCCAACACCCATGCCACGACGCGTCGCCTCCGTTTTACGTGCCGAAGGTGGACGAACGGGTATTAGGTAGGTGGTCAAATGTTCTGGCTGACCAATATATATTCTAGATTTTTACGTTGTTTACATCAATTGTAGAAATAACATTATGCCATTAACCATGTTCAGTGTTTACTGACAACTCGTTGTGCAGTTAAGTCGTAACTGATTTATTTGCACAGGTCATCGTTCAGTCTTTTTCCCTTGAAATTGGCTTACTCTTTAACGTCTTATTGGTCGATTTTAACTATACATATTTCATATACTGTAGTATCATTGCCACAGATACTACTACAACGCCGCGCCAACACAAGGTTGGCAGCCCGTCGTCTGCCGAACACAGCGCACCCTAGCGGGCTGTGCAACTCGACGGAACTGGAGTGTGCCTCGTTCACTTCTTAGCTGGATTTCAACCTAGGCAGACGCACTTTCATAATCGGCCCTCAGCCTGTTCTGTAACGTTTGCATTGATTCTCTGAGGAGGGCCCATCAGGCTTAGTCCCTGAGAATATGTTGTGTTAGTTCATAGACACCGCTGCAGTCCTACAAACTACTGAAGATAAGTAATTTTCATTGTACTATGTGTTTCTTGAATAATAATCCTTCTCTCTAACAGTGTGCTGTACCGCACATTATTGCAACCTGGACTCCTTCAGCTCCTATCAACCCGGCCTCCTACTTATTTGCATTTAGTAACGAGCTGAAAACATCCACGCGTTTTGTGCCTCTAAACAGTGAGACACAATATATACTACTTCCATTAAAAGAATATGAAGCTTAAATTTTGGTGACAGTAGTTGCAGTGATCATTATGTATCGTAACTACTGTGACAGCCACTGTGGCTATTCTTTCTTGTGCAGGAATCTCAAGGAATCGAAACATAATTCTATTAGCACGCCTAGACATTAAATTGCGCCTAATGGAACAGCTTTTGAAAGCACTACCCAAAGACGGAGAATTTTTAGAATACCTCCAAGAGTGAAATTGGAAGAATGCGTGCCTGCTGGACCTGACTTTTGAAAAATTGTGAGTGAGAGGAGCACTAGGGTGTCATACAATGAGGTTATTACTGAGCTCTTAAGGAACAAAAGGGATCCATTTGATATGACAGAAAGTACCTCCATAGCCGTGCCCTGAGAATGTCTTGAAACCACTCGTGTGAGACAATAAAGAGATTCTCAAGACGCAGCTCTGGTGGTACTTTTTCTCATACATATCATCAGCTGATGTCCCTTTTTCATGCAATAGGATAGATATCCATAAAAGGGATCCAGTTTATATTTCTCTTGTAGGCAACATGGTAGAAAAGTTTCAGCAGTTAGGCTGTTTGATAAACCTCAGAATTCAATTTTTAAACTTTCTCTGTAAATTTCGGTAATATCAATGAGAAACAAAATGGGCACTTTCATCAACACGTGACAATGATGGAAGACAACATCACGGCTGTTACACTATACCAGTACCTTGTGATGGCAGACTAATGTCGATGGTTTCATCAAATGCACAATTTGAAACCCAAAGGAGACAAAGCTGTATTAGAAACTTCAAGGAGGAAAGACATAAGCGGTATACATCAACCCACAAATAATCTCTGTGTAATATAGAGGTATCTTCATGTTTATACTTTAATGAAATCTGTGTCCATATTGGAAAAATTAAACTACTTTTCATTCCAATTACATGTTTTAAATTCTTCTGGGCCTGCAGCGTTATATATGTCTTGTAAGGTCATTATGTGTACATTAAGCCAAAACGCTGCTTTGTGTAGCAGTTGTTATTATTATGACTTTATTTTAATTGGCTATTGCCCTATTTCGGATCAAAGGCAATTTTCAAACACTCTGCAACATATAGTACGGTATTTAGATCATATATCTGTGAGTTTACGTAATAAATAATTATTTTGTACATTTGGCGTAAGACTTACTTCTATATTACGTCGTTGACGTTCTTGCTGTCAGATATCTTACTTGGTGAAATTATAAATTACTCGCTAAGTAATGTCTCAGCAGTGTTTTTTTTTTTTCCTTTGTTGGCCAGTATCGTTAAGATCTTGTCAACATTCTGTAAGGGTCACAGCTTCGAGTTATGTCAGTGATGTTACATGACTATAGATTTGTATTTATAAATCTGTGAAGCTGTGTGATAGCAAAATCTTTGCAGCTGAAAATTGATGTGGCAGAGTGTTTGAAAATGGCCTTTGAGTCGAAATAGGCCTATAGCCAATGAAAATAAAGTCACAATAATAACAACTGCTACACAAAGCAGCGTTTTGGCTTAATGTACACATAATGTCCAATTACATGTGATTTGCGAATTTTTTAGTTTATAACGAAGTCACATTGCGACAAAATTGTACGTCATTGGACTGAGGTCATACATGGAATCGGAGCCCAAAAAAAAGAGTTTAAGTTATTACCAAAGAGCAGTCAAAAATATTGTTTCGTTGGCCTGTGCCACTTTTGTTAATTGAATGTCTTCTAGTTAAGTGTGAGTGAAAAGTGAAGCTACTGATACAAATACGAAGGTTGGAACTTTAGCAGTGCCCACTGTTTATTTACAGCTCGTACAAAATATATACGTGTTTCAAAGTTTTAGTGGCCTTCAAAGTAGTCACCAGCATTGTGTATAACCCATTGCCAGCGATGTGGAAGTCTTAGCAGTGTCAGTTGTGTTGACAGTTCAAGCGGAGCGCTCCATTGCCCGACAAATTTGTAGGAGTTCTGAAGCGAATGCCGTGAAGTGTTTCCTTCAGATAAGAAATCGAATTGAACTCACGAGGGCTTAAGTCAGGGGAGTGCAGTAGGTGGTATAGCACTTAGCAGGCCCATCAGTCAAACAAATCAGTAAAAGCTTGCACTGTACGTGGTTGAGCTTTGTCCTGCAAAATGATGGTCATATCCAGGAGAAAGTGTCATCACTTCTGTCTCTAAGCTGGTCGTAGGCTGTGTTCCAAAAATGAACAACATAGAGACAGAAGTACATTGAGGAGACAAAAGTCTGTGATGCCTGCCAATATCTTGTGGGACCTCCTTTTGCCCGGCATACTGCAACAAGATTCCATCGTTATTTGGGAGCATGAAGGCCAAGAATGGCTGCAAATGTTCTCAGTTGGTTCAGTTGGACCAGAGGACACAGTCCATTCCATGTAAATACAGCCCACACCATTACGGAACAACTACCAGCCTGCACAGTGCCTTGTTGACAACTTGGATCCATGGTTTCGTGGAGTCTACTCCACTCTCGAACCTTACTATCAGTTCTTACCATCTGAAAACTGGACTTATCTGACCAGGTCACCGTTTTTCTGTCGTCTAGGATCCAACCAATATAGTCGTAAGCCAGGAGAGGCGCTGCAGGCGATGTCGTAGTGGTTAGCAAAGGCAAGACATCCGTGTCGGTCGACTGCTGCCATAGCGCATTAACGCTGAATTTCCCCGCTCGTTCCTAACGAATGCGTTCGTCGTATGTCCCTCATGGATTTCTGTGATTGCTTTGCGCTGTGTTTCTTGTCTGTTATGACTGACGTCTCTGCTCAAACGCCGCTGCTCTCGGTCGTTAAGTGAAGGCCGTCGACCATTGCTCTGTCCGTGGTGAGAGTAAGTGCCTGGAATGTGCTGTTCTCGGCACACTCTTGACACTGTGGATCGCGGAATGCTGAATTACCTAAAGCTTTCCAAAATGTAATTTGCCATGCGTCTAGTCGCAATTACCAATTCGCGTTCAAAGTCTGTTGTTTCCCATCTCTGCTCTGTCCGTGGTGAGAGATAGTGCCTGGAATGTGCTGTTCTCGGCACACTCTTGACACTGTGGATCGCGGAATACTGAATTCCCTAAAGATTTCCAAAATGTAATTTGCCATGCGTCTAGTCGCAATTACCAATTCGCGTTCAAAGTCTGTCGTTTCCCATCTCTGCTCTGTCCGTGGTGAGAGATAGTGCCTGGAATGTGCTGTTCTCGGCACACTCTTGACACTGTGGATCGCGGAATGCTGAATTCCCTAAAGATTTCCAAAATGTAATTTGCCATGCGTCTAGTCACAATTACCAATTCCCGTTCAAAGTCTGTTGTTTCCCATCTCTGCTCTGTCCGTGGTGAGAGATAGTGCCTGGAATGTGCTGTTCTCGGCACACTCTTGACACTGTGGAACGCGGAATACTGAATTCCCTAAAGATTTCCAAAATGTAATTTGCCATGCGTCTAGTCACAATTACCAATTCCCGTTCAAAGTCTGTTGTTTCCCATCTCTGCTCTGTCCGTGGTGAGAGTAAGTGCCTGGAATGTGCTGTTCTCGGCACACTCTTGACACTGTGGATCACGTAATGCTGAATTCCCTAAAGATTTCCAAAATGTAATTTGCTATGCGTCTAGTCGCAATTACCAATTCGCGTTCAAAGTCTGTTGTTTCCCATCTCTGCTCTGTCCGTGGTGAGAGATAGTGCCTGGAATGTGCTGTTCTCGGCACATTCTTGACACTGTGGAACGCGGAATACTGAATTCCCTAAAGATTTCCAAAATGTAATTTGCCATGCGTCTAGTCACAATTACCAATTCCCGTTCAAAGTCTGTTGTTTCCCATCTCTGCTCTGTCCGTGGTGAGAGTAAGTGCCTGGAATGTGCTGTTCTCGGCACACTCTTGACACTGTGGATCACGTAATGCTGAATTCCCTAAAGATTTCCAAAATGTAATTTGCCATGCGTCTAGTCACAATTACCAATTCCCGTTCAAAGTCTGTTGTTTCCCATCTCTGCTCTGTCCGTGGTGAGAGTAAGTGCCTGGAATGTGCTGTTCTCGGCACACTCTTGACACTGTGGATCGCGGAATGCTGAATTCCCTAAAGATTTCCAAAATGTAATTTGCCATGCGTCTAGTCACAATTACCAATTCCCGTTCAAAGTCTGTTGTTTCCCATCTCTGCTCTGTCCGTGGTGAGAGTAAGTGCCTGGAATGTGCTGTTCTCGGCACACTCTTGACACTGTGGATCACGTAATGCTGAATTCCCTAAAGATTTCCAAAATGTAATTTGCCATGCGTCTAGTCACAATTACCAATTCCCGTTCAAAGTCTGTTGTTTCCCATCTCTGCTCTGTCCGTGGTGAGAGTAAGTGCCTGGAATGTGCTGTTCTCGGCACACTCTTGACACTGTGGATCACGTAATGCTGAATTCCCTAAAGATTTCCAAAATGTAATTTGCCATGCGTCTAGTCACAATTACCAATTCCCGTTCAAAGTCTGTTGTTTCCCATCTCTGCTCTGTCCGTGGTGAGAGATAGTGCCTGGAATGTGCTGTTCTCGGCACACTCTTGACACTGTGGATCGCGGAATGCTGAATTCCCTAAAGATTTCCAAAATGTAATTTGCCATGCGTCTAGTCGCAATTACCAGTTCGCGTTCAGAGTCTGTTGTTTCCCATCGTGCCGCCGTAATCACTTCGGAAACCTTTTCATATGAATCACCCGAGTACAAAGGACAGCTCCGCCAATGCATTGCCTTTTTATATCTCGTGTACTGCCGCCATCCGTGTATGTATATATTGCTATCCCATGACCCATCACCTCAGTGTATAGATGTGAATGTGTTTTATTTCCAGGTTGTTTATTTTCCTGATTATCGAAGTCGTATGAAATGGAAATCTGTGGTCGCACTATGGGATGTGCTCCACCTTAACGAGTATTATCACCAGAAAAATTATCGCTTCAGTATCTTGCTTAGTCTCAATGAACTGCTTGATGTCGGACTCTGTTGTGTCCTTAAAGGTACTTAAATTTATTGTCTAATTATATTGCATTTTTATTTTTCCAAATAGTTCGCTCAAAGTAGTGAAGCTCTCTCCACCACCTAAAGCCGTAATTTGGTTGTTGAGAATACTATGCTTCGCTGATTCTGCACGATGCTTAAATTAGGCTTCGTCTGTTTCCTTTCAGTTAAGCTATAATCGCAAGTGCTACTGCCTTGCTGTTTAATAACTTAACAAGAGTTGCAATAGTATCAATTCGCTGCACGTCGAACAGATTACAAATACACGTCTGCAAGATAACTGCTGTTAATTAGGGACGCAGCCAAACAATCCGATACAGCGCTCGTGTAACTTCGGTAGCACAAAAACCTCTTGTACGCCTTGCACGAGATAGCGTTTCAGAATGAAAACCTCGCACCGGAGCGGAGTGTTTCATGAGTAGAGGGTGAATATTTGCATATATACATATGGGTCGTACATCAGATATAAAGAGCGTAGTTCCTTTTACAAATGAACCCATTACGTAATACACCAAATGTGCCTCGTTCTCAGAGTGAATGTGGAAATATGTGTCGTTTACGGAAAGAAAGTAGCTACAAAACACTCCTGGCAAAGTCATATGTATGCCCCGAAAACACTTAGTTTTGAAATTTCGTAGCAAAATTTTCAGTGGAACCCTTCTTTACTGTTGTGTCGAACAATGAAAACAATAGTAGTAAAAGTAATAATAGAAGTGGCAGCAGTTTTATTTATCCTTCGAAATAGGATGTAAGCCGGCCGGTGTGGCCGAGCGGTTCTAGGCGCTTCAGTCCGGAACCGCGCGACCGCTACGGTCGCAGGTTCGAATTCTGCCTCGGGCATGGATGCATGTGATGTCCCTACTTTAGTTAGGTTTAAGTAGTTCTGAGTTCTAGGGGACTGATGACCTCAGATGTTGTCCCATGCTCAGTCATTTGAATAGGATGTAATTATTTGATGCGAGTGGAGGACTGGATGTTAACTCTGACGAGGCCGATTTGATTCCGATTTATTAATCGAAGGCTTCGACATAAATTGTTGAAGCTGTCGAGAATTCATTAATCACTACCTCAGTCTTGGCAATAGCTTAGTCCATATAGCTTATTACAGACCCTCACACATCCCGTAAAAAGAGGAAGACCACAAATGGCTATATGGCAAGTTTTGTAAGATTACAAAATCCTTGCCTGACGCAAAACACTTAGCACCTGTATCTGATCAGACTATGCAACCCCCCTCCACCCCCGCCTACCTTACAATGAAAAACCATTAAATTTATAAGAACATTAAAAGAGTTGCCTCCAAGATGTCAAATGCTACGTACACGTCACCAATAATTTTAATAAGCCTATTCAGCCAAATTAAAGCTGTAACAATAATTTTACAACAAATTATAATAAAGTAATTTAGCTAGTAATAATAAAATAAATTCTTAAATACCCAGGATAGCCTAGAAAACTATTAACAAGTCGTAAATGAAACCTACTCAAAGACAATAAGGTTCTCCAAATGAGACCACTGGGTCCATAAAAAACGTAACAAATATCAAAACATTATTGTAAATTGTTCAAGCAACGCCCTTAAGCCTGGGCGGCACAGTACACCATTTATACAAGGGCTGTCCAGAAAGTTAGTTACGATCGGTCGCGAAACGGAAACCACAGTGAAAACCAGAAACATTTTATTTGCATCAGTTAGGTACACCTTCCACCGACTTCTCTACATAGTCGCCGCTCCAACTTCGAGTTTTGTCGTAGAGTTGTATCAACTTTCCAATATCCTCGTCATAGAAAGCAGCCGCCTGTGCTTTCGGCCAAGTCTGCAGCTCGTTGTCCGTCGAAAAATTTTGTCTTCATGGCCAGCGGTTTTTGTGAGCAGAAAAGAGACTCAGGGGGAGCCAATTACGGACTGTATTGTGGGTGATCAAACACTTCTGATCGGAAACGCTGCAGGAGTGTCTTCATTGCCCCTGCAGTGTGTGGCCGAGAATTGGCATGAAGAAGGAACTGCTCGACAGTTGTGTTATGTGGGCTGCATGACACAGGCGAAATCTCTAACCAGGCCCTCATGCTTGGCGGGAGACGCTATTCCCTACGCGTCTTTACGTGCTCACTGTTCACTCAAAACTGAAAAGAGCGTTGCGACAAGATTGACGGGCATACTACAGACACTGACCAATACATCTGTGCGAAGCTTTACCGGATTTTCCCAGTGGTTTCTGTTTCGCGACCGATCGTAACTTACTTTCTGGACAGCCCTCGTACACTACAGCGCCAGCGCAATTTAGCAGTATTGTGTCTCCTGTAAAGTTTTCACACCCGTATCAAAACGAAAGTTTAAAAAGCATCGGATGTGAAGACGGTGGCGGTATCAGATGCAGGCACCCAGCTGGGACCAAATACTCCAAATATACTTCTCACAATCTCCACACCTACACGTGCCCTAGCAGTTCTAGCAAGTATCGTCCAGGTAAACCTGGAGCAGGGATATACAAAAATTTCCCTTTTTAGAGCGAAGAAATGTATTGGCAAAATCAACAAATATTCTCTCCATGGATTCCTTGGCTGCTGGGGCGGCCATATATGCCATTAAGGTACTCTTTGCAAACTTGCCAAGAGAGCACTCCTGACATAGCTTCACGAACGTTCTTCATTCCCTGTCCATTCCTACCCAAACAAAACGTTCCATAACTTTCTCATTTTATACAATCTAAGCTAATGACTCCCCTCCCGCGTCCATCAGGGAAACATGAAAATAGTGAAAAAGGGAGGCACTCGCAATAGCGGGAACAATGACTTTGAAGACCTTGATTATCGGTCTCAAGTTCAAATGTTTAGTGCTCCAGATATGTTTTGACCTTTCATAGAGAGAACAGTACTGCGAACGCTTCAAGCTCGTTTACAAAATACTGTCGTTCGAAGTATTATGGGGCCGTGATGCGAAGGTCACAGAGCAGTGACCCTCTCGTGTCCCTACAGGAGAACGGCTTCCACCCCTGTTTGTGAAGCACCGATTTGAAGTATAAAGGTCTTGTCGAAATCTAGTAACACTAGAACAGGTGCTTCCTTGACAGCCAGAAAGGCAGCTTCTTGCGGATCCTCCCACTGAAACTTCCTTCAAAGACCATATCTGGGGTTTGGCATAATACAGCAGCACCGGTGGAAATACCGAAAGGAACCTCGTTACACTCAAACAGATTCCAATTTTACTAAATGCGGTCAACGCCTTAAATGACTCTTGAAATGGGATTTGATAATAAGCCTGATATAAGTTCAGGGTGATGGAAACCTTGGCTTTCTTAAATAGCGCAAATAAGAGTGGAGATCTAGAAGGGGTAATGAACGCAAAATTAACTTCTTATTTAATTCCCAGTAGTCAACAATAGCTTGAACTTCTTTCTGCGCTTTCTTCACGGCAGTAGATATAGCGGGTGAGTAAAGTGAGGATGACTGTCCAATGGTTCCTTGTTGTAAAATGTTTCTCTGACTCCTGCTTTAACTGTCCGATAAGGCTGTTTCTGAGCGGGCGCCTCATCACTTACTTCAGTCTTATACACTCCTGGAAATTGAAATAAGAACACCGTGAATTCATTGTCCCAGGAAGGGGAAACTTTATTGACACATTCCCGGGGTCAGATACATCACATGATCACACTGACAGAACCACAGGCACATAGACACAGGCAACAGAGCATGCACAATGTCGGCACTAGTACAGTGTATATCCACCTTTCGCAGCAATGCAGGCTGCTATTCTCCCATGGAGACGATCGTAGAGATGCTGGATGTAGTCCTGTGGAACGGCTTGCCATGCCATTTCCACCTGGCGCCTCAGTTGGACCAGCGTTCGTGCTGGACGTGCAGACCGCGTGAGACGACGCTTCATCCAGTCCCAAACATGCTCAATGGGAGACAGATCCGGAGATCTTGCTGGCCAGGGTAGTTGACTTACACCTTCTAGAGCACGTTGGGTGGCATGGGATACATGCGGACGTGCATTGTCCTGTTGTAACAGCAAGTTCCCCGGTCTAGGAATGGTAGAACGATGGGTTCGATGACGGTTTGGATGTACCGTGCACTATTCAGTGTCCCCTCGACGATCACCAGTGGTGTACGGCCAGTGTAGGAGATCGCTCCCCACACCATGATGCCGGGTGTTGGCCCTGTGTGCTTCGGTCGTATGCAGTCCTGATTGTGGCGCTCACCTGCACGGCGCCAAACACGCATACGACCATCATTGGCACCAAGGCAGAAGCGACTCTCATCGCTGAAGACGACACGTCTCCATTCGTCCCTCCATTCACGCCTGTCGCGACACCACTGGAGGCGGGCTGCACGATGTTGGAGCGTGAGCGGAAGACGGCCTAACGGTGTGCGGGACCGTAGCCCAGCTTCATGGAGACGGTTGCGAATGGTCCTCGCCGATACCCCAGGAGCAACAGTGTCCCTAATTTGCTGGGAAGTGGCGGTGCGGTCCCCTACGGCACTGCGTAGGATCCTACGGTCTTGGCGTGCATCCGTGCGTCGCTGCGGTCCGGTCCCAGGTCGACGGGCACGTGCACCTTCCGCCGACCACTGGCGACAACATCGATGTACTGTGGAGACCTCACGCCCCACGTGTTGAGCAATTCGGCGGTACGTCCACCCGGCCTCCCGCATGCCCACTATACGCCCTCGCTCAAAGTCCGTCAACTGCACATACGGTTCACGTCCACGCTGTCGCGGCATGCTACCAATGTTAAAGACTGCGATGGAGCTCCGTATGCCACGGCAAACTGGCTGACACTGACGGCGGCGGTGCACAAATGCTGCGCAGCTAGCGCCATTCGACGGCCAACACCGCGGTTCCTGGTGTGTCCGCTGTGCCGTGCGTGTGATCATTGCTTGTACAGCCCTCTCGCAGTGTCCGGAGCAAGTATGGTGTGTCTGACACACCGGTGTCAATGTGTTCTTTTTTCCATTTCCAGGAGTGTATTTGATCAAATGATCTTTCAGTTAAGATATCAAGAAAGTTATGGCACAATGCTTTAATTTTTGGCTTACCCTGATCTGACAAATGCTGAAACCGATCAGTCACTTCACACAGATGTACCCATGGTCTAACACGTCTTTTTTCTACCCGAAACGCTCCTTTGATTTCCTTCCCAAAATGACAACTTCTTTCCCCCATAAACTTTAAAGTACCCATCAGCTCAATTAAAAAAAAGCCCAATTTTAGCTATAAAATCGGATCCTAGTGTTAGCTCGGTCGTAAGGTTGTAGATGACTCTAACGGGTATCTTCTAAGTAAAATTTCCAATGCTTAGTTTAACTTTGACAGTGTGTTAGACTCCAATCCATGACTTGTTGTCTGCAGCATGTTTTCCCTCGTGAGGTTTCAAGGGCGGAGATTTCAAGTGTCGTTGGTGCTGTTCAGTCCAACAGCGATCAACGGCGCAGATAGCGTTCCCAGAGCCCCGTAACCCACACACGGGCTCTTCATCAATTTCACAACAAACAAACGGGAGGGTCCCCGCCGTTGGTAGCATTATGGTGGTGATATGATGCCCATCATTAGATACCCTCTCCGGCCTTTCATTAATTTTCAATTCCCCTTGTACTCTCTCTGGGAAACAAAATCTTTGAATGTGGCGTTCCTTTCCACACTTAAAACATTCAGCCTGATTTCTACCAAGATTACTTTCCACCCTCTCCCTCCCAAACTTTCTTATCCTGGCCCAAATGGAGGTTAGATTTCCCTCTTTGCTTAGTGTACATTATTCCCTAAACATATCATGACATATCTTCCAACGGCTGTCAATTCTGAGGTGCTTGACACAATACTGCTCCCCGCCTATCCTCTGGTCTCAATCTGTTAACAATATGATAAGATGATTTTTTGTTCCTTATACCTCAGTCAGAGAGTCTTATAGCTTTGTTTTACTCTATATATATCCCCCCCCCCTACCTTTTCGTGAGATGCCTACTCCTGACCGTAGTGTACATAGATTGTCTCGTGGGCGGCGAGTTCTGCTACCATTTTCGCCACAGTTTCACATCACATTTGCCCCAGTCTGTAACCGCCAGCTATAGTTTTTTTGTTTTGTTTTGTAAATGCTCTAAAAGACCCCCTTGACTTCAGTGGCAATATGAAATACCGATTCTTTTTCAAAAATATCAACCGTTTACCTTTCTCTTGCAAATCAACTAACATATACAAAAATTTAACCACCTCGTCAAATGAGATGTCACCCACAATTCACAGACTACTGATGAATGCCTCCAAAGGGCGTGGAAGTTCCTCAAACTCATCTACCCTCTTTCTTCAAGAGCCAAAAAAATAGCGTTAATTTTGCAGTCTCTTTCCCCACCTTCTTCTATACCATCTCCAGTTTCGATCTCCAACCACTGCTCTAACTCACTTAAATTATTTTGCTATTGTTCCAATTGCCACTCCGTTTCCTTTGCTCCTCTAATTTGTTGCACATTATTCAATCTATTTTCATAGTGCCCTATCTTTGTCCTCAACCTTCGTTGCTGATCGAAGGATGCTGATCGATGTCAAAAATCTAACGAATTTACCACAATTTGGCACCTATTCCTTTAATACGCAATAGATAATCACTCGCCGTTTTACTTCGATAAGATGGAAGTAAAACAGGTACTCACTGGATTTTCTAAGTGTGCCAAGTAGTTCCTGCACTATACCCTCATCCTGGCCCCCCTCAAATCTGTACTTTTTATCACGGCTCCTCCTGCCTTAGCAACTGCGTGTCCTGGGCTGCATTTATACTTACTCTGAAACAATCACAAAATAATTACCAACAGAATCAGCTAATCAAATTAGCTTCAACAAACATACCCAAACAACACTCTGCTACCAATTTTGAACCAGGATATGATTATGTGATGGGGGTGGAGGGCTGGATATTGATTCTGACGATGTTGATTTGATTCCGATTTATCAATTTAAGGCTTCGACAGAAATTGTTGAAGCTCTCAAGGATCATTGTCGCCCTGAACGCGGTAAGTGTCTTCACCAGGTTGGTTGCGATAGATCGGGCATGGCAGAAACTCCAGTGTACAGCCCCCAGAAGCCTGAAGCTCTCACCATAAATCATTACTAAAACGTTGGCAGCAGCTTAGTCCAGATTTTGAAACTCACCTTATTAACAGGAACATTACAAATGGCAACTTGGCAAGGTTAGTACGATTAAAAAAATTCTTGCCTGGCGTAAAAAAAACTTACCACCTGTCTCTAATTAGACTGTGAAGCGCCCTTACAACTAAACACCACTAAATCTGCAAGAACTTTAAAGGATCTTCCTCTAAGATTTCAGAGTCAATGGGCCCAACATAAATAAATTTAATAAGATTATTCAGCCAAATTTAAGCTTCAGTAATAACGTTATCAACAAATTATAATAAAATTTCTTAGATAGTAATAATAAAATAATTTCTAAAATACCCAAGGCTGCCTTGTTAACTGCTGACAGGTCTTAATGAAACCTCATAAAAAGCAATGAGATAAGCTAGATTTTCCAAACACAACCACTAAGCTCATAAAAAAAATAAATATCAGAATTGCAATGAAAATTTTTCAAGTAACACGATTAAACGTGTGGCTCACAGAACAACATTTACACACTACAGCGCCTGTGCAATATGGTCACTTACAGTGCCACAAGTTTGCTTAGCGTAATAGGTCGACCTCGCCGTGTGAAGTAAGAACACTTATCATCAAAAAACGCCCTTAAGGCTGGGCTGCACAAACTGCACGTATTGTAACTAACGTGCCAGCACAATACAGCCACACACACGAAGCTGTAAGTTACTTGGAATAACAGGACGCCTTGCCACCCCTGATCAACTATCCTGCGCCGTAATAAGATTGCGTTTGTACAGCCTGCGATATGGAAATGACCGCACCCAGAATTACAGTCATCCTATAACTTAGATTTTTATTAAAAATTAAACTCCTCCAGCTATACTTGCGATTTTATATTTATTTGGCTACTAGTTTCGACGTTGCGTCAACGCCATCTTCAGGCCCGTGCACTTTGATGAAACCAATTGTGTGTGGCTGAGTACTAGAAGTCCGCGGTGAAGCCAATACGTGCTCCATGTGGAGCATTGGATTTCATCAAAGTCTACGGGCCTGAAGATGGCGTTGAGGCAACGTCGAAACTAGTAGCCAAATAAATATAAAATATCGAGGACAGCTAGAAGTGTTTAATTTTTAATAAAGGTTATACCAGCTGTGTCCCAGCATAATCCAATTTAAATATGGATGTACGAAAATATAACTTAGATTGTCCGTAGCTCGTGGTCTTGCGGTTGGTTCTCGCTTCCCGCGCACGGGCTCACGGGTTCGATTCCCGGCGAGGTCAGGGATTTTTCCTGCCTCGAGATGACTGGGTGTTGTTGTGTCGTTTATATCATCATCATTCATCCCCATTACGGTCGGAGGAAGGCAATGGCAAACCACCTTCCCTAGGACCTAGGACTTTCGCAACAGTACCGCACAAAATACCAGCCACAGAAGACGAAACAGTTTCACGACACAAGATGTTTAAGTGAAACGAACAAGGTGGACGCTGCCCAATAGTGACAATGCCCATCTCTTTTCAAAACACGAGTCCACTCCAGGAAACAGCTGACCATCTGACAAGGTAATTCAGATTCACAGTAAACCTTCCACACTACAAGGTCCGCTACCTCATAACCTAACAAAATCAACAGATTACGCTTTGTCAGACTCTTTGTGAGCTCAAATAATCAATTACGGATTGTTAAGACTGAGGGTGTCAAACTCACCAAGGATTTTTAGGTATTATTGTTCACAATGCCATAACATTTGGCTCCAATGTTCAACTACGTGACCAAGACGTTAATCCACATTCAACCAAAAGGGGAATCAATTAAACACCAACTCACCTCAGTATTCCAATCAGATCTTTTTGCAGTACATAGCAGAAACACAAAACATAATTACACTTAATGTCGGTGCGCTCTCCAGCGTTTTTATTCTTGTAATTGGATGTAAACGGCAGCTGATTCGTAACTCGACTAAATTGAACATATCATTAACCACTCCACAACCGACAGTGTGACGATCTGCAAACACATTAACGGACGCTCCATAACATCATCGGATTGCACCGGCCTGTAAAATCGTCGTCGCCTGGGAACGAATCGATCAAGCGGTACATGTAAAGCTTTTGTCAAACCCCAACTGCCGAATTTAAATCACGTCTTGAGGAACCAAACCGCCTACTTGCCTACGGGCAACACGCAATTCAAGGTCGCCATCGCAGAGCACCTGGACACTGCTGCTATAGAAATCCCTGGTCATCCACTGAGGCCCTCCTCCACTGCATTTTATGCCGCGTGAGCTCTCCGGACGTTGACAACGCTTTCCGATTGCAGAACGCGAAACACCGCTAGTGGACGAACGAAGAAACAGAGGAACTACTTTAGACTACGGCTATGGCACGAATTCAGAAGTGCCGAAGAGAAACCACCCAGCACTCCCCGAATCACTTTCGTAGAGATTCTGATCATGTCTTTGTATCATAATTTAAGTACGAAAAACATAATTAATATACACATGCTTTACGTGTGTAGACATCTAATTTGACAAGGGTGGAACAGATAGACGTCCATGTCCTCGCAATAGGAATCATTTCGCCATTTGCACAAAGTAATTTAGAGAAACTACAGCAAAACTTTTACTCTTGGTTTTTGATCTACATGTCGCCTCCACATCTTTGCAGTTACATAAATAATCGTAAGTTACAAAGAAAATTCATTCAAAATTGTTTGGGGCGATTGTTTATGCATTTATACTAAAATCTGTTACAGGAATCTAGAACGAGGACAGATGCTTCTAAAAAACCGGCGCAACAAAGAAGAGAGAGTGCGAGACGGCAACTGCGGTGTCCAGAGATCATCTACAGGCGCTGCGATCTGGCCACTATATGACTGACCGACAGCCATCCAATACAATGAAGTTATTATTGTAAAACTGCAGTATCGACATATGTTAGTCTAAGAGTCTGGTTCCTAACGTAATCAACATTAAGAGATAGTCAGTTCCTTCTTGACCACTACACACTGCACATCTTTCTGGCGAGAGGACTTGCGTCAGAACTCCAAGTTCAGGAGTGGTAAGTCAAACTATGCGTATGAAGTCTGCGGCTAGCACATTAGGCACGAATTTTCCTATACTAAATTTCCTCTGATTCCGAGAGAACAGGTTCCTTTTATTTATAACCTGAGGTACTGGTGCGTAATAGGGCATGCTATAGATAGGAATATTGTTTTAAGCGTTGATGCGAATAAGCAGATTAATACAAAAAGATTAGCTTCTGCCGTTCTTATTAATTTTTCGGTGTTTCTGGAATTTTGGTTGATATTGTGGATTTGGTCGGACGAAGGTTCCAACATGTTTCCGTTAAAGTAAATCAAATGAATCTGTTAGCCCACTCAGAGGAAACTGAGTATGAGCTTTCTTTTCATTTAACGGTTGTTGGTAGTACAAGGTGACTTCTCGAGGTGTGTAAGCGGCTATTGTATTTGATGTAACAGTCCCTAACAATGAGGAAATCAAGAAACGTTGTGATGAAAGATTGAAGGAAGTGTTGGATAGTGATATAGCTGTGATCCTCCCTAGGTGTGATAATACTTTTTCCTTGAAATTTGGAACCATATTAGGAGACTACATATATCTATGCTGTAATATGGTAATCGATAAAGTGACGAGTGACCGTTTTTTAGTTTTCAGTTCATTAGTTGGATTCCTGATCTGCTAACGCCTTAAGACGCTTAGCTTTTTCTATTAATTGTCCTAAGGTCAGTGTAATGTTGCTGTGACATTCAGGACTTTCGTTTTACTTTTGTTGTTCTATTGATTGTCCGGAGTGGTCGAGCGGTTCTAGGCGCTACAGTCTGGAACCGCGCGATGGCTACGGTCGCAGGTTCGAATCCTGCCGTGGGCATGGATGTGAGTGCTGTCCTTAGGTTAGTTAGGTTTAAGTAGTTCTAAGTTCTAAGGGACTGATGACCTCAGAAGTTAAGTCTCATAGTGCTTAGAGCCATTTGAACCATTTTTATTGATTGTCTTAGAGAGGATAAAACTGATTTGCTGACACAGTCACTGCCTTTTGTAAGAGGTGTAAAATACTTAGCTTAATTGACAAAAGTAAAGTACAAACGCAAAAAATAAGACCTTATAGAAATCAAAAACCCCAAATCAGTATTCTCATTTCAGTCTATAGGTTTTAAGGAATTTGCAGTGATATATTTCACGTGCGTTCGTCGTAAAGTGACGCACTACAAAAGATTTGTGTGATTCCTTTAATTTCGACAAAACAAGATTTTTTATGATAATTAATCTTAAATAAGGAAATAAACTGAATTTTCTCACTTTTTCGTAATACATACTCAGTGTTCTTAGATATTATTGGTTTACATAAAATGAAGTAACGAAATATACTATCAACATCGCTGGTATAAACAAAAGACAAGATATAATTTTCATTCACGGAAGTTGAGCATTTCTTCGAAGCATTTAAGCTACTTAATATTATATTACGAAAAGTAATCAGTTTACTACAACGAGGCATTGATTCTAATAAGGTATAAAGTTGATAGAAATTTCAATTTTGTTTGCTTATTAACAACAAAGATTAATAATTTACGAAGGGGTTATCCAAATTCCATCAGGTACTCTGAGTATAGACTAATAAGATAGATTTATTTTAAAGTTCTTAATTGAATTTTGCAGTTACAAAAACTGTTGTAAGTTTTGCAATGAATTAATAGTGATTGTTAGTTGTTACCGTGATTTTATTTGGTGTAATCATTCGTTGAGTAGACATCATTGTTGGGGTTTAAAAGTATTCGTCTAACAGGGATACGTTTAATTTTATAGCGACAATTCCACTCATTATTAATAAGCGTAACGTTTTCTGAATGTGCAATTCCAACTTGGCTTGTAGAAAAGAAACTAATCCTAAATCACAATAAGATCCAATTTTTACAGTTTCTAACTCACAATTCAACAAAACCTAAATTTTAATTTCACAGAATTGGCAAATGATCAATAAAACTCAACAGTTCAAATTTCTAGATGTTCAGACAAATAGTATACAGTCGTGGAAATGCCACATTCAGGATCTTGTTCAAAGACTTATTGCTGCCATTTTTACTATTCGAACGGTAACTGAAGTAAGTGATAGTTCGATACGAAAAGTAGTCTGCTTAGCTTATTTTCATTTGCTTATGACGTATGTTATCATATTTTGGATATTTTTGGCTCAGAAACGGGCTGTTCTGGCAATAAATGGTGTAAGTTCGCGAACCTCTTGTCGACCCCTGTTCATTAGTCTCGGTATTATGATATTGGCTCTCGACATATATATGTTCTCTACTATCGTTTCTTCTTAACAATACCAACTTATTCCCAATAATTAGCAGTTTTCAAGCAGTTAATACTAGGTAGAAATCCAGTCTGCATTTAGAGAGCACTTCCTTGACTCTTGCGCAGAAATGTGTGCAGTATACTGCTGCAACCATTTTCAATAAGCTACTACAATGATTCAAAAATCTTAGCGTTAATCTATCGCTTTCAAATCGAAGCTGAAGAATTTTCTCGTGAGTCGTTCTTCCTATTCTGAAGAGGAGTTCCTTGAAAAATTAAGCTAATTCCTATGTTATGTTGTTGATTGCGTTCACATAAGCTTACGGCTTGTCTTTTTTGGGTTCATAAACATTTTTATTTTATCTGTTATTACTTTTATGTTGTAATTTCGTGTACTACCATGTTCCATGACCTTGGATATTTGCTTCTCAGTTTGGTTATACGGAACTAGATGTGTAAAATAAATACCAATTGCTTGCCTGAAAAACTGAGTCAGTATCAGTTCTTACTGAATAAGCTGTTGATCTTAGAAAGAGTATGAGATTATATTATTATTATCCATTACAGAAGTGAAGTTTTCCCAAAAATGAATCTTTACACTGCGAAAACTTGCAGTGAAATGATAAAGGTGTTTAATTGTTATTCATTTGTTTATGTTTTTTATGAAACCCCTGCTGTGTATTACCTAAGTGGTACTTCACTATATGGAATGTGTTTCTTAAGAGATAATATTTAACATTCATATTAAATAAGTTTAACGAGTTTCTCGTGGTGACCGTTTTCTCAGCAGCTGTATACACAGAAAATGGCAGTTAAATGATATTTCTCGAAAATAGAGCCCACGCAAGAAAACTTACAAGCTTTCAATCAGTTTTCCACGTGAGAGAAAGCAAAGCTGTTTTGGTTACAAATAATGAATTAGACACTGATCTTGACACCCAAAGGAGATGCCTTGTTAAAAAGGCGCAACGCACCTGGATGCATAAATAAAATAAAAAATTAAAGTTCAGATTGCGTAATGGTTTTTCGTAGTAAACTACTGAAGTTTAAATAGGTTTATTTTGGTAATTCTTTTAATTTCTTTAGGCAGTTTATTTCTTGGTAGGAAAAGATGTCTTGAGGATTTTTTGTTTATTCTTTCCTGGTATAAATTCAGGCTAGATCCTGCTCCATGATCGTGGACTGAGCTATTCGTATGACAAAAATTATCAAGGTTTCTACATGCTAACATGGTGTAGTTACATGTCCCCATGTTTTGATCATCTATGACAACGAGCCCAAGTACAATTCTTGTTTGTTAGTCTCACGACCTGTCTTTATAGTTTTAAAAATGTGATCGCACTTCGTACATTTTTCCCCAACCAGGAAATCCATGCTAAGAACTGAATGTACGTACGAAAAGTATGCACCTAAGGCACACTGGCTGCTACATGCTGAAGGCATACCACACTGCTGACATTTCGTTTGCAAGTATTTTTGCCCTCAGGGGACCAGCGTTTTTCTGCTGGATGTGGGCTTGGAGACCCCAGGGTTCCTAAGCTAGAGACTAGTAAGCAACGCCAGTCCTCTGTCACTGTAGGCTCTGGAAATGTTTCGGCGACCACCATACAGATTCGTGGTGGAACTTTATGTGTCACAGGGAACAGGGATCTTGGCTTGACCTCTTGGATCGCGAGGATGGTAAAAATCTCTGGAAAAAAAAAAAGTTGATCTCAAGATGTGCCGCGCGGTGACGAGATGCATGGTTGTTGAGGTGAAACAGTCGTTAGTGGGCAATCTCTGGGAAACCTGCCAAACGTCAGCTGTATAATGCTTACCAAGGCAAGCAGGGGTTTGTCTAGGTGCACTTTTATTTTCATAGCTACGCTTTGCACCAGGATGGATCCTTCGAAATTATTTCTTTCCGCTCCCAGCGGAAACGGCGGATCGCTGGTAGGTACTGATATCCAGTCGAGGAAAAGGACTCGTATCGCCAATCCTCCAGACTTAGGGATTACGCAGAATCCTTCATTCTCTGGTAATAGAATACATGCTGGTGGCCAGAATGTGTTTCTTGTAGTTAAACTAAAAGAGGGCAACTTTGAGTAAGTTTCATCTTTCTACATACAAAAAGATTTAGAGGGCATCGCTGATACTTTAAAATCTGTCAAGCGCTTGCGAAACGGGACCCTGTTGGTAGAAACGAGTAAGTCCCAACAACTGAAGAATATCCGGAAAGCTCAATGCCTTGGGGAGTATGTAACTGAAAGCACAACTCAACAGCACAACACCTTGTACTACAGTAAAAGTTTTATGAATTGCAGTGATCTAGTTGACATTCCGCAGGAAGAACTGGAAGCTGAGTGGTCCCAGGAAGTAATTGTTGATGTGCAAAACATAATGACAAGAGAGAATGGGAATAAGTTGGTATTGTGGCAGCAGACTCGTTTATACTGACTTTCAGCGGTACGTTACTTCCACAGTACATTAAGGCAGGTTCCTTTTGCCTCAGGGTGCGGCCTTATTGCCCCAACCTTACGCATTGTTTTAACTTCCAGCACTGTGGCTACACCACTTAAGGCTGCAAGGCAGAAGTCACCTATGTCAAATGTGGTAAGACCACCTTGAAGGAGTTGGTTGTTCATCTCCTTCAAAATGTGTGAACTGCTCTGGGGATCACCTTAACTGGAGTAGGAACTGCAATATCTTCATTGAAGAAGGGAAGATACAGGATATCAAAACAGTTAAGCATACCTCCTATGGTAAGCCCAAGAAGATCTATTAGGCCGTCCTACCACCGAAGTTCGCTACCTCCTTTGCATCCGTTCTTAAACAGCTGGTTCTGAAGCCCGACGGTGCTACACAAATAGGAGTTGCTAGTGTTAGCACTAGTACCTGCGTTTGTCAATGCACTTGTGCTTCTGCAGTCCCTTTAAAGCCAGTACCTCACAGAACATCAGACAGGGCTGTGGTTGCAGCAGTTGCGGAGCTCCCCGCTTCTCCGTAGGTTCGGACCAGTCCACCATCCAGCACTGCCACTCCCACATCCGCAGCTGTGGCTCTGAAAATTCCCCAGGCAAAAAAAAACAGAAGGCTAAAACAAAGAATCAGCTACCAGTGGAGAAGAGTTGCAAGCAGTCTGATGATGTCGAGATCCTTGTTTATGGCTTATGTCATGACGCATTTACAGAGCAGATGGACCTTGATGTCGGCCCAACAACACACCCGCACCCACTACTGGCTCACTTCCATGGCAGAAAGGCAGGGTGCAAGTGCAGCCCCCGTGATATATGGCTCCCATATCCCAGTGGAACATTAATGGGTTCAGGAAACATGTAGAGGATGTGAAACTTTTAGCACAGGAACGCCCCTTGTTTGCAGAAAACGCATTTTAAAGCATCTGATGCCAAGCGCTAAGGGGCTAAAAGCTCTATCGCAAGGATAACCTCACTGGGAAGAGAGCCAAGGGAGGGGTCGCTTTGTTTATCGATAATGCGCACCAGTCCTCTGCTTTCCCCCTAGCTTCTGACCAGCAAGCGGTTGCAGTTGAACTTCACGTGTGTCAGGAGATCACTGTTTGCTCCCTATATTTACCTCTGCATGATGCGATTGACTCTGAGGCTCTAACAGATCCTATACAACAACTCCCCTGACCATTTCTCCTGTTGGGAGGCTTCGATGCCCCAGCTCCTACTGGCTCATCCTCAGTTATTCGACTTCTCTTTCTGCTCTCCTGTCCTTGCAGACCCAGCGCAGTGGAAAGCAACTGACGACCTATTCCCACTGTGGATTCACCTACTGGACGGAGGATTGCTTGAACAGAAGCCACCAAAATGAATCGTCGTCAGGGCTGACTGGACGCCGTTTAGCCAGCTGGCTGTGTCTGAACACTGCGAAAACGTCGAGGAATTGGTGGACCAGATCACTTGTGTGATCCATCATGCCGCTGAATTATCCATCTCAAAGTCGTCAGGTCGTTTGAGAAGGCAACCTTTATCTTGGTGAACCGATGAGTGTTGTTCAGAAATTCAGGACAGGTGTACGGACGCTCAATAGTTTAAATACCGCCTAACAGCAGATAACCTTACAGCCTTTAGAGTCGCAATGACCAAGGCTCGACATTTAATTAAGGAGAGCAAGAAAAGGTCATGGCAACCATTCCTGGACTCCATCAACCAGTCCATTTGTTCTACGAAGGGATAATAAGCCATCCGGAGGATTTTCGTTAAACGCATTCACTTACCAATAGCAGTAATGCTGAATCAGGGTTTTCTCCAAACAATGACCAGATACATCGCTCAGACGTTGGCAGAGCGTTCTGCTAAAACTACAGCCGATTCCAACCAGGATACGGCTTTTGGCCTATACTGTGTGAATGGATAGTGAGGCAAGTTGGACTTCAGATCCAACAGTTCTGTGTCCTTTGACTCCTCTTTATCCATTTGGGACTTCAATGTCTGAGACTCGTGACATTGAACCCTGTCACGCCCAAATCGGGTACTGCACACTTCGACATTTGCCACCAGCGTCTAAGGATATCATCCTAGAATATTCTGATCTTATATGGCAGACAGATAACTTCCCCAACTCATGGAGAGAGGCAACTCTGATACCTCTCCTCAAACCACTAAAGGACCGTACATGCCCCAATAATTACTTGAGAGACGACTTAACGAACAGTGTAGGAAAGACTCTGGAGCGAACGGATAATCGTCGCCTCATCTGGCTGTTAGCCGCTCTCAGTGTGGATTCCGGTGATTTCGGTCCACTGTCGACAACTTGACCCCACTAGTGACGGCTATTCAGCAGGCTTTTCTACGTAAACTTCACTGTCTCGGTATATTCTTTGATATCAGTGAGATGTGCGACACTACTTGCAGACAAAATATTCTTGTGCAACTCCATCAGTGGGGCTTTCGTGGCCACCTCCCCATTTTTATCGGGTCCTTTCTGTGTAACCGTCTTTTAAGGTCTCCAGTTAGTGACGTGCTGTCGAATCATTTTGAGCAGGAGAATGGTGTTCCTCAGGGCAGTGTTTTAAGTGTTACCCTCTTTGCCACCACCATAAACAGTATCACATCTACGATAAGGATTCCTGTGTAGTGCTCCTTAATTGTGGACGATTTTGGTGTTTTCTGCTCCTCCACCAGCGTTTCAACAACGAACCATCAGTTGTAACTTACAGTGCTGCGGCGGCTCGGTTCCTTTTCGTTCTTTACCTGCACCTACCTGTGAACTTGTTGCAGCGGATCGCCGGTAGGAAAGCCGAGCAGAAACCTACCGTAATGCAACTCGCAACAGGCTGCATACAACGTAATTATTCCGAGAATCGGGAAAAGGTCGTAATTTTGAATGGAAGGTGTAAATACTGGCAAAAATTTGGTATATTCTGAACCTTGATAATTGACGCGTTCAATGACGAACCCGTGCTAATCTTAACACAGTTGTGCACAAACTCTTTCATTCACGATAGCAAGTTCATGGTAACGTATTTCTCAAAATCTGAACAGCTGCTAAGCACGGATTGTTCTTAAATGAAAATGCTCGCCATACTATTAAGTTTATCGGCGTCTAATGCACTCAAGTTTTTAGTCAATGATCTGTTCAATATGCCAGGCGGAATTACTGTATTTTCTCTTAGACAAAATTACTTAAAAAATCCGTACTTTCTAAAAGACACACCGGAATAAATATACCTTCACTTTAAAACACTTCTGTAGGAATTCTATACCTCCAAGAGGAAAGACGCGCAAAGAATACTCCGTTCTGATTGGTCAGCTTTCTTTAAGGCCAATAGAATAACATTATTCTTCCGCGTTAGTCCGCGCTTTTCATGACTAATCAACCAACAAATAACACACTTTCGAACTGTACTTTTTCCTGAAATAAATGTTTAACATTCTGACATTTTGTTTATACTTTATGTTAGTAACTATTTTGATTTGCTCTCGATTCAGCTTTCCTTTTACCATAAACTTACTTAACATATTATGATACAAATTTCCCCATCGTCTGCATTCACACTGTCTTAAAAATTTCTCACGCTAGTTCGTACAGCGTTTGTCAGTAGAACAAAGATCTAAATATTTACTTTAGACCACATTCACGCATATTTCACACTACTAAAAGCATATACAAAACTGTACAGACCTAAATAAACAAATAAGCCTTCGATAAATAAAAAGAACAATTCACAAAAACATTCTCTTAACCTGTTTCTTGAATGTCTCTGTGCACTACTGTCCATTAGCAGATGAAAATTAGAACTACGTACTCGACTGAACCCACTTCAGACCATTCTCCTGAAACACAGGCTCTAGACAGGAGCGATATAAGTGCGGAGCTTTGAGGAGTGGGTAGGTTAGGTAGTTAGTGTTTAACGTCCCGTCGACAACGAGGTCATTGGAGACGGAGAGCAAGCTCGGGTTAGAGAAGGATTGGGAAGGAAATCGGCCGTGCCCTTTCAAAGGAACCATCCCGGCATTTGCCTGAAACGATTTAGGGAAATCACGGAAAACCTAAATCAGGATGGTTGGAGACGGGATTGAACCGTCGTCCTCCCGAATGCGAGTCCAGTGTGCTAACCACTGCGCCACCTCGCTCGGTCTTGAGGAGTGGGCTGCAAACATGGATTTCAAGTTTTCTGCAGATAAATGTAGTGTGTGTATGTATATGTGTGTGTGTGGGTGGGTGGGTGTATTCCTTTTAATCGTTATTGTGGTATTTTTAATTTACTTGACTTGCATATGAGGGACACCATCCTACATTTTAAAGACTCACTGATGTTTCTGGGCCTCATTTCTGACACTAAATTATTGTGGTTACCACACCTGGTGGACCAGAAAGCTAGAGCCCAGACGGCAGTGGATATCATAAAGTGCCTTAGCCACAGGTCTTGGTGAGGAAATAGGGCGCGTCTGCTGTAGTTTTATAGGGCTTTTGTGCGTTCACGACTGGATTATGGATGCACAATATATGGGTCAGCGACGCCTTCTTACCTGAAGATTATTGACACTGTCCACCATAAGGATATTTGGATCACCATAAGTGCTTACAAGACTAGCCGCATATCCAGTCTCTGTGCTGAAGCTTGGAAGCCACCACTCACGATTCGGCAGCAGCTGCTCAAGGTGCGTCAGGCATGTACGTTCCTCGCAGCACCAACTTCACCCGCATACAAATACTGTTGCTCGTCCGCCTCTGGAGCGCATTTTCTCCAATCACCCCGGAGCAACAATGCCGTTTGGGATCCACGTGCAGCGTGTGCTGGAATCGCTTGGTGTGGAGCAGTACAACCAGAAATCCAGGGTTTTAACCAACTGCCACGTGCTTATTGCAGAGGCTTAGTGTAATTTTAGCTTTGGTGCAGTACAGGAGAGATTTTACCCCTGCTTCTGTTTTTAAAGCGGAATTTTTGCTAAATGAGCAGGACAACTATGTAGCTGTCTTTACGGATGATTCCAAACAGGGGGACTCAGTTGGTTGCTCTGGTGTTTTCCCGGATCGTGTCCTCAATGTCCGACTGCCTCAAGACTTTACTGTCTTCGACTCAGAATTATATACAATCTTGCAGGTACTGGAGCAGATGACACGTTCTTCAAGCGCTGAGATCCGTAACTGTTACGATTCTCTGAGAGCCCTTTACTCTCTACAACCTTTGTACCCAGCGGATAATGTAGTCCAGACTATCCAGAATGCCCTTCTCCAACTACAACGACTGGGGAAGGAAGTGATTTTCTGTTGACTACAAGGGCATATGGGTATTTCTAAGAACTAAAGGTCGAATCTAGCACCCAAGGAGGCGTATCGTGATGTGTGCTATAGTCTCGCTATTGAGATCCGGAGTCTTGCATCAGTGGAGGAAGTGACTGACAATAAGTTCCATCTAGTAAAGCCCACAACACGACCGTGGCGTACCTCCTACCAGCCACATCAACGGCACAACCTCCTCCTTACTCGCCTCCGCATAGGCCACAGCGCTATGGCGCATAAGTTCTTGCTCCGGCGGGAGGACCCTCCAATGTGTGGTGCTTTTGGCGTACAGATACCTGTGAACCACATTTTATTGGACTGTGTTTTATTTTCCGACCAGCGGGCCGCGGGGCGATTTACCGGTGTATCTGACCTCTGTTTTAGTTAATGTTCAAACGAATGTGGTTAGAGTATTAAAGGTTTGTGAAATGTCCTACCTTTTTGCCAAGATGGTTTTAATGTGTTAACAGTGTGGCAGGCTCCCCCTTGCTTTTATAAGCGGTCGGCCAGTGACGTGTCTGTGTGCCTTTCTTTTAGCTCCTCTGTCATTTTACTTGTGTTTTTAATCTCCTGTATAGAATCTTTTACTTTTTCTCCGTTTTCTTAGAGCGTATGTAAATATTTTCGCAATGTTATCCATAATCGTTGCTTTTCATGTGTGTAATAGCGCTGACAACCCCGCGTTGATTGCCCGTAACCTCCAAACACACACACACACACACACAAACACGCACACGCTTCGGTCTTAACTGCAGATAGCCTCAAATGCAGATTGCGCAGCACATCCAGACGTTCTTGCATAAAAAAAAACACTTAGGATGTGCTTCAGATACTGAAAACACTGGAGAAAATACTAAATTCTGCAGAAGTCAATGCAGGCCTCTTGTGTTGGCAAACACAGCCTGTAAAATGTAGAACAAGTAGGTAACTTGCAAATTTCTTGAAATATAATACTTACATGGAAAGTTCCGAATTGACATAAAGAAACAACTGCCCTGATCCATTTTACTTGGAGTCGACAGAAAGTATGGAACAGAAAATAGGAAAAAAGCTAGCTAAATTATTGTTCGGCAGGCCATTATTTTCTTCAGATTTGCAGTTTATCCAGAGAATCAGATGACGTTGGTCATGCTCCATTTCACTTCTGTAGGCTAGCCACCGACACTTACAATCGCTACCTTTGTAACTTAGTCGAACCTGAAACGACTAATTTTATTCCCACATAGCGTGCTGTAGCAGACCAAGAAAGAAAATGTTCCTCAGAGACAGACCGTGTGACACTGACAACGTATAAATTTATTTCTTTCTGTTTCTTATGCCACCATCAGTAAGGCTTACTTTTGTTAAAACAAGCGTAATTCCCCTGGCTTTTAAAATTTCAGTTGAATGCTATTAACAGAATTGTTATGAAGAAAATAACATCAGATTTCTCAACATGGATGGAATGCTGTCACGTACGTAAAGAAATGAGAACTGGTTCATTTTCTCTTTCTCATATGGAGGCATACAAAAAGCACGCTATCTACGTCACATGGATACTCTGCAAGTCACACTTATGTGCATGGCAGAGAGTTCATCGAACTATCTTCACAATAATTCTGTTACTCAACTTTCGAACAGCACGCGGATAAAACGAACACCTGTATCTTTCGGTGTGAACTTTGATTTCCCTTGTGTTATCATCATGATCGTTTCTCCCTATGTAAGTCGGCATCAACAAAATATTTTCGTATTCGGAGGAGAAAGTCGGTGACTGAAATCTCGTTAGAAGATACCGCTACAACGAAAAACGCCCTTGCTTTAATGATGTCCACCCCGAATCCTGTATCATGTCCGTGATTTCTCTCGCCTATTCCTCGATAGTACAAAATATTCTGTCCTTCCTTGAACTTTCGCGATGTACTCCGTTAATGCTATCTGGTAAGGACCTCAAGAGGTCAGACAAGCATACTGTAGGCAGTTTCCTTAGTAGATCTCTTTCATCTTACAGCGTTCTGCCAATAAAACGCAGTCTTTGGTTCGCCATCCTCGCAACAGTTTCTATATGTTTTTTCCAATTTAAGTTGTTAGTAATTGTAATTCCAAGGTATTTAGTTGAATTTACGAACATTACGTTTGATTTATGGTGTACCAGAAGTTTAACGGATTCCTTTTACCACTCATATGGATAACCTCACATGTTTCGTTATTTAGGGTCAATTGCCAGTTTTCGAAGCATAAAAATAACTTTTCTAAATGGTTTTGCAATTTGTTTTGATCTTCTGACGACTTTACGAGACGAAAACTGACAGCATCATTTACTCTATGACTTTCTGTCACTTAGTACGAAGTGTGACCTCTCTGTCAGTAATTTACGAATCCAGTCGCATAACTGAGACGGTATTCCTTAAGCACGATTTTGATTAGAAGCCGCTTGTGAAGTACGGTGTCAAAACCGTTCTGGAAATCTAGAAATATGAAATCAGTTTGAAATCCTTTGTCGATAGCCCTTAACACTTAGTGTGAGAAAAGAGCTAGTTGTGTTTCACAGGAACGACGTTTTCTAAACCTGTGTTGACTGTGTGTCAATAGACCGATCTCTTCGAGACAGTATATGTTCCAAACTCCTGCTGCTCATTGACGTTAATGATATGGGCCTTTAATTTCATGGATTTCTCCTATTGTTTATCTCGAATATTGGTGTGGCCTGTGCAACTTTCCAGTCTTTGGGTATGGATCTTTCGTTGAGCGAACGGTTTTATATGATTGTTAAATATGGAGCTCTTGCATCAGCATACTATGAAAGTAACCTAACTGGTACGAAGTATAGGCAAGAAGACTTGGTTTTATTAAGTGATTTAAGTTGCGTCACTACTCAGAGGATATCTTCTTCTAAGTTACTCATGTTGGCAGCTGTTCTTGATTCGAATTCTGTAATATTTATTTCGTCTTCTTTGGTGAAGGAAATTCGGAAGGTTGTGTTCATTAACTGCTTTGGCAGCACTGTCATCGACAGTATTTTTATTTCTGTCGCACAGAGAAGGCTTTGATTGGGTCTTGCCGCTAGCGTATTTTATATACGACCAGAATCCCTTCGGATATTTTGCCAGGTTTCGTTGTGGAATCTGTTGTAAACATCTCGCATTAAAGTCCACTCTAAACATCGATCTTCTGTAAAAGAACGCCAATCTTGAAGATTTTGCGTTCGTTTGAATTTGACAATCTTTTTTCGTTGTTTCTGCAACAGCGTACCACGGGGGATCAGTTTCGCCGTTTGTTAATTTATTTGGTATAAGTCTCTCAATTGCTGTCCATATTATTTCTTTGAATTCATGCGGCATTTGATCTAACTTGCATTATTCATTTGGAAGGTGTGAATATTGTCTCTCAGGAAGACGTCAAGAGATATTTTATATGCTTCTTTCATAGATATAGTTTTCTTTTATTTTTAGAGGATTTGAGTTACAGTATTCAGCCTCGCTGCGACAACCCTATGTTAGCTAATCCCTGTATCCGTTTTGATGCTCGTTATTAGCTCAGAGATACTTTTGCAAAGAGATTAAGTGCGTTTTCGCAACCGGCAAATACCTTGCGCAGAGTGGCGGAAGAATTAACATTCATCCATTCTGAAGAATGTGATATAAAATCCAGTAAAAATGTGTTCGTTAGACGGTAAAACTCCTCAAGGAAGTGCTTCCACAAACATCGTTGCCATTGCGCCACCAGTTTTCACTTATGAGGAAACATTGCTTGAGGTTTCTTAGTTTACTGTGCTTTCTTAGAAAATGTTAAGGTACTTTTCTCGTACTACGAGAAGCCACAAAGGCAGAATGTACAAATCCAGTGTTATCCAGATAATAACTTATAAAATTTACACAAGAGATAATACGCAAATGAGTCGACAACTGAGGTAAAATTCGAAACATTTCTCTCGCGTTCAACGGCGTGAGGTGTGACCAAGAGTTTTGCTAATCCATAGTGTGAAATTATCTGTAGAGTAAACACATCACTTGCAAAGTAATTTTCTTTTACACTTTCACAGGGAATGAAAAAGGCATTGTTAAACCCATTTATAAGAACGGTGTCAGAAAAGATGTAGATGATCCATGAAATTTATTCGCAGGTGCGAATATGGACAACCATCATGGAATATGGACAACCTTCATTGTATAATGGAATGACGACGATGGATTTTCGTGCCGGACTGGAACTGGAATCCGGATTTCCCGTTTATCGTGAGCAGTCGCCTCACCCTCAGCCCTCTGAGCTGCCTTTAGGCTTCTTCTTCTTCTGTAGTGGGCAATCCAAGGATTGCTTTGCAACAGCTACAATGGCAGCTTGTCTCCATTCTGTGGGTCTTTCAGCTTTTCTCTTCATTTCTTTATAGGTGTTACATCCCACATCTTTCACGATTTGATCCACGAACCTCAGCCGTGGTCTTCCTCTCGGTCTTTTTCCCTCGACATATCCCTCTATGATTGTGTTCAGGAGTCCTTTATGTCTTAATAGGTGGCCCGTAAATTGTGCTCTTCTTTTAACAACGAAACTCCAGAAGCTTCTCTTCTCACCTGCTCTTTCCAGAACCACTTCGTTTGTGATCTTGTCGATACATTTTATTTTGGGCACGCGTCTATAGTACCGCATTTCAAAAGAATTTAGCTTCTGGTCTTCCTCCACACCCATAGCATGCCACACTCCACACATATGATTTCAAAAATCTCTTTCTGATTTCAAGGCTGATGCTCTTAGATGTTAAGATGTTTTTCTTCTTGTTAAAAGCAGCCTTTGCTTGAGCTATTCTACTCCTCACTTCTGCCTTGCTCCTTCCATTCCTGGTAATATTACTGCCCAGATAAGTAAATTCATCAACTTGTTCAAGCAATTCATTGCCTACATGAACTTGGACTTTCACTTGATCTTTTTTGTCGCATGCCATTACTTTTGCTTTTGCGTTATTAATTTTCGTATTATGTTCTTCCCCCAAAACTTTATCCATTCTATTCAGTAGGACTACAAGATCTTCTTCACTTTCAGCTAGGACAGCTATATCGTCAGCATATGTTATCATATCTATTCGTTGGCCATGAATTACTACACCTGTCTGTGAATTTTCCCTTACTTTTTTCAGCGCCTCTTCAATGTATAGGTTAAAGATAACAGGGGATAGTGCGCAACCTTGTCGGACACCTTTCCGTATCTGCACCTCTTCTTGTTTGGTCCGTCCACGGATAACTGCTGTCTCGTTTTTGTACAGGTTCCATATCATTTTTCTATCTTTATAGTCTATTCCTACTTTTTTGAGTACCTCAAACATCTTATCCCATTTAACATTATCAAAGGCTTTCTCTACATCTACGAAAGCTATGTATGTTGTCAGGTTCTTATCTAGTCGTTTCTCTATTATTAGTTTTAGAGCAAATATTGCTTCTCTGGTTCCTCTAACTTTCCGGAATCCAAACTGGTCTTTGGAGAGTGTAGCTTCAACTTTTTGTTCTATGCGTTTTAGGATAATTGAGGTTACCGTTTTAGAGGCGTGAGTAACTAGGCTGAGAGTCCTATAATTTTCACATCTTGTAGCATTTGCCTTCTTTGGAATGGGGATCATAATGTTTTTCTCAAAGTCTGTAGGAATTTTACCCTGCTCGTACATGTTGAAAACAAGATTATACAACTCCTGATTCAATTTTGCTCCTCCAGAATTCAGAAGTTCAGCTGGGATATCCGAGCACTTCTGAACGACACAGGCATTACAACATCGTATGAATAACCCAGTCCAGTTTCCTTATCGTTTCTTTAATACTCTGGAACTTAAATTTATTATCATGCAGTTTCAGTCATTCTTTTAATATTCAAGAAACAAATGTACTCAGGGATAGCATTACCTATAAGCAGATGCAGTTTATTTAGCTCATTACTATGTGTTCCAGAAGGGTGGCCTGACTATTAGTGCTAATTACGCACTTTCGTACCAAATATGGCAAGCCATAAAAAAAAAGATGGAATTTATTATTTTTGTTTTTATCAAAAACGTTTGATTTTGTGAAACATGACGCTATCTTAGAAAAGCTTTCATAGAAATCGTTGTTCCAATAACAACCAATTTGAATCTTCCTTAATACCAACAATACAAAACGTTGTGTTGAATAATCCAATCAGTTTTACAATCATAAAATATTTTAGTGAGTGTGGATAAATTGTGACGATGGTCACATAGAGTTTCCCTTCTGGGCCCACTATTGTTCCTTGCATTTGAGAATGTTATTCTAGGTAACATCCACTGCCTGACGTCGGTCTACTTCAACCAGTTTTTTCCCATTCTTCTGTATATAATTTTGCAACTATGACTTATAAAACTGATAGCTCGGTGATGCTCATTACCAGTAATCCCCCGCTTTCTTTGGAATTGAAATTATTACATTCTTCTTGAGGTCTGATTTTGGGTATTTCGTTTGTTTCATACATCTGGCGCATGGAAGGGTTGTGTGATGATTAGCTATCCCAAGTTGTGATAGAATGTTGTTTGCTCCAGGGGTCTTGTTTCTTCTGAGGTCTTTCAGTGTCCTGTCAAATTCTTTTTCGCAGTGTGACATCTCGTATCTCATCTTAATCTAGGTTCTCTTGCCTTTCTGCAATATTGGTTTCAAGATCATTTCCCTTGTATATACCATCTATGTATGTCTTCCACCTTTCATCTTCCCTTTCTTTGCATCTTAATCAGAATAACACAGGCACTGCAATATCGTATTTATCTGCCGATACCGGACAAGCGATTTTCAAGTACAACGTCTGACCTGTACGGGAATATACACAGTGGGTGTACGAGTTCAGGCAATAGACGCATGGCTGACGACATATCAAGGTTTGGGTTTGGCGCCGGCCGCTGTGGCCGAGCGGTTCTAGTCGCTTCAGTCTGGAACCGCGCTGCTGCTACGGTCGCAGGTTCGAATCCTGCCTCGGGCATGGATGTGTGTGATGTCCTTAGGTTAGTTAGGTTTAACTAGTTCTAAGTTCTAGGGCACTGATGACCTCAGATGTTAAGTCCCGTAGTGCTCAGAGCCATTTTTTTGGGTTTGGCCTTGAGTCGTGCACGGATAGCCGAATGGTTGCAGGCATGGTAGCTCAGCGTGCTGGATCAGAGGGTTAGCTGTCCTCTGTAACTAAAAAAACCGAGCGAACAGACCAACAACGAATTTGTGTTATGGGACGTACGCCTCGAACAAATCCAACGAACAATAACTAACAAAATGAGATCAGCAAAAAAAATATGGTAAGGTGACCGCTAGCGATAAGCGGGAAATCCGCGTTCGAGTCCCAGCCCGGCACAAATTTTCAGTCGTCATTCTATTCTACAGCTGATGTTTGTCCTTATTCGCAATTGCGAATTCATTCGATAAGAATATTTTAATGTGTGTGAGTGTGGAGAAAACATGAAGGTAGACACATAGGATTCCATTCGGGGTCTACTACTGTTTCTTTTATTTTAGAACAATCTTCCAAATAATATTCACTGCCTGACAAAAAAGCTGAAGCACACAGAAGATATGTTCGGATGTCAGTGTAACATTGTACACTTCCAGAACAACGCTGGGTATGTAAATGATTTAGAGTTGCAATTCTCTATGACAGGTAGGACGATCACCAGAGAGCATTTTTTTTTTTTTTTTGTGCGTGTTTAGTGCTGTTACTAGGGCTGGTAAGTTGGATAACACACTTGAAAAGTGACAGATATTGAGTGATCACTGTGATGGACATGAAGATGCAGTACTCGAGTGAGAGAGCGCCATCAACACGTGACCAAGTTAGTATGGGGCCTCTTTGTGGGTCTCCATTTAGCCGGCTGGTCAAATCGTGTAATATCCAGATTTTTGGGGCATTCAGATGAGTGCCGGCCGTTGTGAGCACTATGGGACTTAACATCTGAGGTCATCCAGTCCCCTAGAACTTAGAACTACTTAAACCTAACGAACCTAAGAACATCACACACAACCATGCTCGAGGCAGGATTCGAACTGCGACCGTAGCAGCAGCGCGGTTCCGGAATGAAGTGCCTAGAACCGCTCGGCCGAAGCGGCCGGCGCCTGCAATATCTCTACATCTACATCTACAACTACATCTACATCTACATCATTACTCTGCAATTCACATTTAAGTGCTTGGCAGAGGGTTCATCGAACCGCAACCATACTATTTCTCTACCATTCCACTCCCGAACAGCGCGCGGGAAAAACGAACACCTAAACCTTTCTGTTCGAGCTCTGATTTCCCTTATTTTATTTTGATGATCATTCCTACCTATGTAGATTGGGCTCAACAAAATATTTTCGTATTCGGAAGAGAAAGTTGGTGACTGAAATCTCGCCGCGACGAAAAACGTCATTGCTTTAATGACTTCCATCTCAACTCGCGTATCATATCTGCCACACTCTCTCCCCTATTACGTGATAAAACAAAACGAGCTGCCCTTTTTTGCACCCTTTCGATGTCCTCCGTCAACCCCCCTGGTAAGGATCCCACACCGCGCAGCAATATTCTAACAGACGACGAACGAGTGTAGTGTAAGCTGTCTCTTTAGTGGACTTGTTGCATCTTCTAAGTGTCCTGCCAATGAAACGCAACCTTTGGCTCGCCTTCCCAACAGTATTATCTATGTGGTCTTTCCAACTGAAGTTGTTCGTAATTTTAACACCCAGGGGAGTGTTATGGGACCATTGCTTTTCACAATATATATAAATGACCTAGTAGATAGTGTCGGAAGTTCCATGCGGCTTTTCGCGGATGATCCTGTAGTATACAGAGAAGTTGCAGCATTAGAAAATTGTAGCGAAATGCAGGAAGATCTGCAGCGGATAGGCACTTGGTGCAGGGAGTGGCAACTGTCCCTTAACATAGACAAATGTAATGTATTGCGAATACATAGAAAGAAGGATCCTTTATTGTATGATTATATGATAGCGGAACAAACACTGGTAGCAGTTACTTCTGTAAAATATCTGGGAGTATGCGTGCGGAACGATTTGAAGTGGAATGATCTTATAAAATTAATTGTTGGTAAGGCGGGTACCAGGTTGAGATTCATTGGGAGAGTGCTTAGAAAATGTAGTCCATCAACAAAGGAGGTGGCTTACAAAACACTCGTTCGACCTATACTTGAGTATTGCTCATCAGTGTGGGATCCGTACCAGATCGGTCTGACGGAGGAGATAGAGAAGATCCAAAGAAAAGCGGCGCGTTTCGTCACAGGGTTATTTGGTAACCGTGATAGCGTTGCGGAGATGTTTAGCAAACTCAAGTGGCAGACTCTGCAAGAGAGGCGCTCTGCATCGCGGTGTAGATTGCTCGCCAGGTTTCGAGAGGGTGCGTTTCTGGATGAGGTATCGAATATATTGCTTCCCCCTACTTATACCTCCCGAGGAGATCACGAATGTAAAATTAGAGAGATTAGAGCGCGCACGGAGGCTTTCAGACAGTCGTTCTTCCCGCGAACCATACGCGACTGGAACAGGAAAGGGAGGTAATGACAGTGGCACGTAAAGTGCCCTCCGCCACACACCGTTGGGTGGCTTGTGAGGTATGATGTCGATGATGTAGGTACTTAGTTGAATTGACAGTCTTGAGAATTGTACTATTTATCGAGTAATCGAATTCCAACGGATTTCTTTTGGCACTCATATGGATCACCTCACACTTTTCGCTATTTAGCGTCAACTGCCACCTGCCACACCATACAGCAATCTTTTCTAAATCGCTTTGCAACTGATACTGGTCTTCGGATGACCTTACTAGACGGTAAATTGCAGCATCATCTGCGAACAACCTAAGAGAACTCTCCTGGGATCATGACGATATAGGATGAACCCCAGACGACTGGAAAACCGTAGCCTGGTCATTTGGATCCCAATTTCAGTTGGAAGGAGCTGATTGTAGGGTTCGAGTGTGGCGCAGTCCCCTCGAAGGTATTAACCCTTGTTGTCAATAAGGCACCATGCAAGTTGTTGGTGGCTCCATAGGGCTGTTTTTACATGGAATGGACAGGGTTTTCTCGTTTTGATTTTTTGCCTCCTTTCGAGTTGTCCCCCCCGGAGATCCGAATGGGGGACTATTTTACCTCCGGACACTGATTTAACATGAGAGGAAGCCATTTTTTGTGCATAAAATGGAGACTGCATTATGCAGGGAAGATAATCTGCGGTGGTATTCCGTTGCCTTCCGCGGTTCTGGAGGCCGCCCCTAACATGGGATACAGACGCCTTTTGCAGCCGCCCGCTCCGGGTCAGACGCTGCATGAGAAGTATAGGTTGGAAAATGAAAGACCCCTAGCCCTCGAAACCTAATAGCGTCAGGGTCGGAAAAGAACAAGAGCTGGCCGAGGGTGGCCAGATAGGAAAGATAAGAGTGAGGAGCCTGGCATAAGTAAGTGGAAGCAATGCCAGGACTCAGCTCGGGGCCCCGTGGTCGCCAGCCACGTATCACTAGGTGTGACTCCCTGAGGTATGGCATGTATGGAAGTGAAACTTGGACAATAAATAGATGGGACAAGAAGAGAATAGAAGCTTTCGGAATGTGGTGCTACAGAAGAATGCTGAAGATTACATGGGTAGATCATATAACTAATGAGGAGGTATTGAATAGGATTGGGGAGAAGAGGAGTTTGTGGCACAACTTGACTAGAAGAAGGGATCGGTTGGTAGGACATGTTCTGAGACATCGAGGGATCACCAATTTAGTATTGGAGGGCAGCGTGGAGGGTAAAAATCGTAGAGGGAGACCAAGAGGTGAATATACTAAGCAGTACGTACTGGGAGATGGAGAAGCTAGCACAGGATAGAGTAGCATGGAGAGCTGCATCAAACCAGTCTCAGGACTAAAGACCACAACAAAAACAAGTAAATGAATCGCTGTTTATCTCCACACGGCTATGTTGTCAAAAACTCTTCATCGGCCGCTATGTTGCAGTGAGATTTTTTTGTCGTACCCGTACGGAAGGTTGTGCCCGCACGCTCTCAGCAGCGCGGATGCGACCGATGCCTGAGCGGCCTGTCAGTCAGTGCTGCGTCACTCGGCGGGAACTAAAAGCGGCGGCCGCTGGCGCCGGGATCGAATCCTGACAGGTAGCATGGCTCAGTATTTCTGCAGGGGACTTACAGTGTCTTCTTGAGTGCATGCCACTCGAGTGATTTTTATCACCTCGCACTACTAGGGCGACGGCTTCTACATCTACATTTATACTCCGCAAGCCACCCAAAGGTGTGTGGTGGAGGGCACTTTACGTGCCACTGTCATTACCTCCCTTTTCTGTTCCAATCACGCATGGTTCGCGGGAAGAACGACTGTCTGAAAGCCTCCGTGCGCGCTCTAATCTCTCTAATTTTACATTCGTGATCTCCTCGGGAGGTATAAGTAGGGGGAAGCAATATATTCGATACCTCATCCAGAAACGCACCCTCTCGAAACCTGGCGAGCAAGCTACACCGCGATGCACAGCGCCTCTTGAGGTTGCTAAACATCTCCGTAATGCTATCACGGTTACCAAATAACCCTGTGACGAAACGCGCCGCTCTTCTTTGGATCTTCTCTATCTCCTCCATCAACCCGATCTGGTATGGATCCCACACTGATGAGCAATCCTCAGGTATAGGTCGAACGAGTGTTTTGTAAGCCACCTCCTGTGTTGATGGACTACATTTTCTAAGGATTCTCCCAATGAATCTCAGCCTGGTACCCGCCTTACCAACAATTAATTTTATATCATCATTCCACTTCAAATCGTTCCGCACGCATACTCCCAGATATTTTACAGAAGTAACTGCTACCAGCGTTTGTTCCGCTATCATATAATCATACAATAAAGGATCCTTCTTTCTATGTATTCGCAATACATTACATTTGTCTATGTTAAGGGTCAGTTGCCACTCCCTGCACCAAGTGCCTATCCGCTGCAGATCTTCCTGCATTTCGCTACAATTTTCTAATGCTGCAACTTCTCTGTATACTACAGCATCATCCGCGAAAAGCCGCATGGAACTTCCGACACTATCTGCTAGGTCATTTATATATATTCTGATAAGCAATGGTCCCATAACACTCCCCTGTGGCACCCAGAGGTTACTTTAACGTCTGTAGACGTCTCTCCATTCATAGCAACATGCTGTGTTCTGTTTGCTAAAAACTCTTCAATCCAGCCACACAGTTGGTCTGATACTCCATAGGCTCTTACTGTGCGGAACTGTATCGAACGCCTTTCGGAACTCAAGGAAAATAGCATCTACCTGGGAGCCTGTATCTAATATTTTCTGGGTCTCATGAACAAATAAAGCGAGTTGGGTCTCACACGATCGCTGTTTCCGGAATCCATGTTGATTCCTACAGAGTAGATTCTGGGTTTCCAAAAACGACATGATACTCGAGCAAAAAACATGTTCTAAAATTCTACAACAGATCGACGTCAGAGATATAGGTCTATAGTTTTGCGGATCTGCTCGACGACCCTTCTTGAAGACTGGGACTACCTGTGCTCTTTTCCAATCATTTGGAACCTTCCGTTCCTCTAGAGACTTGCGGTACACAGCTGTTAGAAGGGGGGCTTCATTGATGGAAGTTCAATAGCCGGCCGAGGTGGCCGAGCGGCTCTAGGCGCTACAGTCTAGAACTGCGCGTTCGCTACAGTCGCAGGTTCGAATCCTGCCTCGGGCATGGATGTGTGTGATGTCCTTAGGTTAGTTAGGATTAAGTAGTTCTAAGTTCTAGGGGACTGATGACCTCAGAAGTTAAGTCCCATAGTGCTCAGAGCCATTTGAATCATTTGGAAGTTCAGTACCCAAGTATGAGAAGTTATCCGCCATCCCTGTGCCGTCCCCCCATTTACATGAAACATAAGGAACACGATATCCTTTTTCTGCTGGCGAATATCGTGTGTCTGATTGTAAACCGACTCAAATATTTCGCTTCACCCACGCTTTAGTTGCGCGAAACACCACACACGATGTATACCAGTTTAAACCACCTACTGTTACATTCCCTCACAGTATCGCTGCGTCACGTGTGTGTGTGTGTGTTTGCTTTGTGGCCACAGTAGGTACCTGCCCGCTGTCCCTCTCATCATCTCTCCCTTTCTCTGTCCCACTCCGAGCACTCCTAAGGCCCGCCGTATCAGGCGCCGCAAATCTCCCAGATAACTGTCAGAGCATTACTGTAGCCCTTTGAGCGTCGCGCGCAGCTAAGACTGTTATCCACGGGCCAGCTAATCGCGCGGACTCCAGTGGAGCCCGGTTATCTCCAAGTCATAGAGCTCGCCCGCTATCTCAGCCGCTTCTACCGTGCCATCCTCTCCTCTGGAGTATAATTGAGTCGATCCGTGCGCGACATACACTGCCCTACAAACCATGGGACACAATTCCGCGAGCTAATGTCTCTACTGTCACTGGAGCTACGCGAGCCACTGCACTGGTGTTGCAAGCCGGCTAGAGGCCGACATGGGGACGGAATGGTGTGATGTGAGACATATAGGATCACACGTCTTTGTAGTCTTTCACTATTAAACATAAAATCCCTTCCTATCACGAGTTTGGTTTAATGCAAATTGCATTAATTGTGCTCAACATTACTGCGTGTTTCAAGAACATTCATCATATCTGACTTGACTTTAATGAAGATACAGGGTGTTTCAAAAATGACCGATATATTTGAAACGGCAATAAAAACTAAACGAGCAGCGATAGAAATACACCGTTTGTTGCAATATGCTGCTCGTTTATTTTTTATTGCCGTTTCAAATATACCGGTCACTTTTGAAACACCCTGTAGAACCTTGCGGTAGTTTTTTAACTTATGTATCTAGAGAGAACTAAACTGCTAACCAGGTTTATCGTTTATGGTGAGCGGTGTTAGTAGCTGGTTGCCTGTTTAACGGCTTCCAGGGACAACCAAAATTTTATTCGTAGTACTTCTTATAATTGTTCTGTAAGCTGAAGATGGAGGAGGTGAGAAAGAAAAAAAAAATTGGTGTCAGCTGCATTGGGACTTTATGCGGAATCAGAGGCGACGAGTGAAAATTTGTGCCGGTCTGGACTCGTACCCTGGAACTCTTGTTTACTACGCAGTTGTACCACTGCACCATCTCCACATAGTGTGAAGCGGAACTGCACCGGCTGTCTCTGTACGCTTCCACCAAGTGCCCCGTATCCGAAGTCCCCGTCCATTTACTTAATGCTCGCTACTCTGAGATTCCCGCAGGAGGCCGAACGTAGCTGTGCATTCGCACTGAAGTTGGTGGATTCGTGGTCCACCGAGGCGAATAAATTATATGAATGCGTGGTGTCTGTGCTTTCGGAGATGTTCGAAAGAACATGCATTTATATACTTCATATAATTATTGACTTAATTTAAAAATTTAAAATGCTGTCGTAATCGATTCATTAAGAGACGTAATCTCATTTGAAGGTTTAACACCGTAAGAAGAGTATCACAGTTATAAACTGTAGATGAGTGGTGAGTGTTCAGGGATGTCGTAGGAACGATGATTCGTAGCAAAAAAGTCCAGTAAACATGTTCTGTTGACATGCATGCCTTAAGAACTGTGAGCGCTTATTCGACTTTGATACTGTGAAACACATCTCTTCTACTGCCGGATCGACTGTTCTCCACACCTCATTAAAACCATGAAGTATGAAGGTATCGCTGCCTCATCTCCGGCTTTCAACAAACAGTGCGGCATGAGAATAAAGACTGATAGAACCTGTGATGATGTCCGGCAAAGGGACCGTAGACTATAGTGTGCGACTAAAATTTCAACTGGATATTGTAACCGTGCTTGAGAAAATGAGGTCTTACAGGCGGACAGACAGACAGCTGAACAATAGAAGAGAAAACAATTTTTTTCGTTTTATATAATAACAAATTAACTATTTTAGGATTTTTTCTTTACTTGTACAGTGAAGCCTAGCTTCTTGGAAAATTTCATGATTCTAGCTCAATGGGAAGTACTCTATAGGATTTGATGAATGAGTTTCCGAGTATCAAAATACACTACTGGCCATTAAAATAGGTACACCAAGAAGAAATGCAGATGATAAACGGGTATTCATTGGACAAATACATTATACTAGAACTGACATGTGATTACATTTTCACGCAATTTAGGTGCATAGATCCTGCGAAATCAGTACCCAGAATAACCAACTCTGGCCGTAATAACGACCTTGATATGTCTGGGCATTGAGTCAAACAGAGCTTGGATGGCGTGTACAGGTACAGCTGCTCTTTCACGAGGCATCACAACAACGTTTCACCAGGCAACGCCGGTCAACTGCTGTTTGTGTGTGAGAAATCGGTTGGAAACTTTCCTCATGTCAACACGTTGTAAGTGTCGCCACCGGGGCCAACCTTGTGTGAATGCTCTGAAGAGCTAACCGTTTACATATCACGGCATCTTCTTCCTGTCTGTTAAATTTCGCGTTGTAGCACGTCATCTTGGTGGTGTAGTAATTTTAATGGCCAGTAGTGTATGTGATATAAATGGCCGTGTCTTTGGATTACATCGACTTAGAAGCTTAAATTTTTACACTGTCAAAGGGCCGTAGACTTCAGTATGTTATATAAATTTGAATTTAATTCGTCTATCCGTTTCTGAGAAAAAGATTTCTTAACAGTCGGACAGACAGACAGACAGACGAACAACAGAGAGATCCTGTAAGGCTTCCGTTTTTACCGACCGAGGTATGGAGCTATAAAAATCGTGGAGGGACACAAACGACGAACACAGCAGGAAGATGCAAATTGATGTATGTTGCAGTAGGTATTCGGAGATGAAGTTGCTGACATAGGATAGTGCAGCGTGGAGATTTGCCTCAAATCATTCTACGAACCGAAGACAACGAACTACGTTTCATCCTCCCTACTTAGTACTGTGCCACCAACATTTTCCTTCAAGATGATGTTAACGGAACAAATTTATTCAGTACGACATTAATTATCCCGGAGAGGTGCTCCAGGCGACGGCTGCTGTGGCCGAGTGGCTCTAGGCGCTTCAGTCCGGAACCGCGCTGTTGCTACGGTCGCAGGGTCGAATCCTGCCTCGGGCATGGATGTGTGTGATGTCTTTAGGTTAGTTAGGTTTAAGTAGTTCTAAGTTCTAGGGGACTGATGACCTCAGATGTTAAGTCCCATAGTGCTCAGAGCCATTTGAACCATTTGCTGCACGCGATGTTGTGCTGTCAGCGAATTCACTTGCGTCGGTCGTCTGCTGTCGTAGCCCATTAACGGCAAATTTCGCCGCTCTGTCCAGACCGATATGTTTATCATCCGCTCCACATTGATTCCTGTGGTTGTTTCATGCAATGTTGCTTGCCTGTTGGCACTAATAAATCTACGCAAACGCCGACACCTGGCTGTTAAGTGAAGGCTGTCGGCCACTGCGTTGTCCGTGGTGAGATCTGATATTCCCGGCACACTCACGCGACTGTGTATCTCTGTATACTGAACACCCTTACTATTTACGAAATGGAATATCTCATGCACCTAGATCCAACTACCAGTCCGCGTTCAAAGTCTGTTAATTCGCGTCGTGCGGCCCTAATCATGTTGGAAAAATTTTCACATGAATCACCTGAGTAAGAAACGACAGCTCCGCCAATGCACCACCCTTTTATACCTTTGTGTACACAATAGTACCGCCATCTGTCATGTGCATATCGCCATCCCGTGATTTTTGTCACTTCATTGTATTAAGGAAACAGTGTAATGAAGTTGCAATGCGTCGTTTGTACACACGAGGGCTAGAGTACAATACAGATAGCAAACTATGAAGAACTCTTCTGTTTAAACAAATTGTAGTGTGTTACCGATATAATTGACATCCTGGTGATGTCGAAAAATATTCAGATACAGTACACTAAAAGAAAAATAAATTGTACTCAAGCGAAAACTCTACATTTACCTGATTTCCGTTCCTGTTGGCTTGTAAGTAACGATCTCACTTTGTCATAAAATTTCTTCAAACACATTTATTTGGCAACGATTCATTATTTGTCATCCCACTGTTGGCGTAAGTGCGCTCGTGAGGTCAGTGTGACGTCTCTCGTGCGCACACACAGCTCAGGTAATCGGTTCATCATTACGTCAGTAGACGACACTCTAGCGTTAGTCGGTGTAGGTCTGACAATACAAGAGGCTCTCAAAGGTAACAAATAGAAAAATGTCAGTAGTCTAAAGAATAGTTGAAGAAAAGGTAAGCATATTCATATGTCCAAAACGTACAAGAAATTTCTGAAAAGGGTACCATGTAAAACTCTAGGTAACTTCTTAAGCAACAAGTTCAGCAGGCGGGGGTTTAAAGTACACCAAGGTGAAAATAAGAGCAGATGGGCATTACCAGTTTACATTTTACATCATCTCTGCTTCGGCTATCATGAGTTGTTTTACTGCCCAAACAGCAAAACTCATCTACTTTATAGTTTTGCCTCCTCATCTAGATTCATCAGCATCGCCTGTTTAATTCGACTACATTCCATTACCCTTGTTCACCTTATATCCTCCTTTCAAGACGCTGTCCATTCCGTTCAATCGCTCTTCCACATCCTCTGATGTCTGTGACAGAATTTCAATATCATCGATATACCTCAAAGTTTTTGTTTGTTCTCCCTGAACTCTAATTCATTCTTCAAATTTTTCTGAGGTTTTCTTTACTGCTTGCCCAATGAATAGATTACATAACATTGGGTATAGGATAAAAACCAGTTACATTAGCTTCTCAACCACGGCTTCCCTTTTATGTCGCTCGACTCTAATAACCGGCATCTGATTTATGAACAAATTTCAAATAGCCTTTCGCTCCCTGTATTTTACTACTGATACCTTCAGAATTTCAAGGAATGCGCACCAGTTGTGTTTGTCAAAAGCTTTCTCTCTTTCAATAAATGGTACATACCTAGGTTTGTCTTTCCTTAACCTGTCATCTAAAAGAAGTCGTAGGGTCGGTATTGACTCTTAGGTACGAGTTCTGACGGAATGTCCTCTACTCCAGGGGCCTCGTTTCGACTTAGGTCTTTCAGTGCTCTGTCAAACCTTTGTTGCAGTATCATATTTCCCATCTCATGTTTATCTACGTCCTCTCCCCTTTCTATAATAGTGTCTTCAAGTTAATTTCCTTCGTAGGGAACCTCCGTATACTCGTTCCACCTTTCAGCTTTCCTTTCTTCGCTTAGAACTAGTGTTCCATCTGTGCTCTTCATTACATACAGCCGCCTTTCTTTTCTCCAAACATTTCTTTAATTTTCCTATAGGCGGTATCTATCTTCTCCCAGTTATATATGACTCTACATTTGTCCTCTAGCCATTCCTGCTTAGTCATTTTGCATTTCCTACTCGTATCAATATACTTTTTTAGACGTTTGTATTTCCTTTCTCTTGCTTCATTTGCTGCATTTTTTTTTCTCCTTTCAGCTGTTAATTCAGTATCTCCTGTGATATCCTGGGCTTAACAATGAAAATAAAGTTGTTGATTAATGATTCAACAAAGGCATTGCATATTCGTCATTCTACGACTCCAGGTATTACGAAGCTGAACAAAGGACAACGCTTCAACGAACTGCTGAAATTAATACAGTCAAGTTCAGAAAAAAACAGAACACCTTGAGCAACTAGAGATAAGACGCTCATATTCACGGGATGTGCACGTTAATGTGTTGTGCAGAAATGATTAGAATTTCAGACACCTCGATTTAGCATGTGGCCGGTTGCGTAGTAGGCAAAGGGTCCACCTTGGGCACTGATAACTTGCTCCATGTGTGATGGCACCGGCGCGTATAAGGCGTGAATGGCGTCCTGTGGCACAACCTCCATGCTGCTTTCACTGGTTCCAAAGTTCATCTGTGGTGGTTGGCATTGGGTCACAGCGCTGCACCGGTCGTTTCACCATATCGCACACATTTTCCACTGGCGGCAAGTCCGAGACAAGGCGAAAGGCTGACATCCTGTGACACCAAGAAGGCACAACATGTGGTCGTTCACTGTCCTGATGAAAAAAGGCGTCTGGGGTGTTGCACAGAAAGGGTATGGCTACGGGTCGCAGCATGTCATTTACGTAGGTCACACTGGTTACAATGCCCTGGACACGTACCCACTGTGTTTTGTGGTTGAACCCAATAGCACACCACACCATAAGGTCCTGAGTTGCTGCTGTATGTGTTGTGTGAATGCAGTCACTGTGATGCTGCTGCCCCTGTCTGCGGCGAACCAAAATGCGGCCATGATTTTCAAACGAACAGAACACGTCTTCGTCCGAAAAGACTATCTGATGCCTTCCTGTCCGTCATGTCGTCCCGTACACCACTGCCGTCTAGCACGTTTCTCCACATTCGTCAAAGATGGGCAGAGAAGTGGACGACGCGCACGTAACAAATACCGTAATAAACTGCGACGGCCTTTCACCCGTGACAGTGTACGATGTGTTTCTCTGTTCTACTCTCACGACAGATCCGAGGAGGATTCCGACCTGTCCTGCGATGCCATTCGGATGAGGTATCGATCTTCTCGGGGGTGCGGTCTGGTAAACTGACCCACCTCGTGGTGCTCTACGGCCTTCCGCGAACCATTCTGCACACACTCGTTGCACAGCTGAAACACTTCGTTCCACACGAACAGAAATTTCCCAGATAAATGCATCACATTCTCTCATGCTGATAACGAACTTTCTCTCAAACTCATTGATTCGTGCATGCGTCTGCAAGGCATTCTGTACGTCTGCTCAAATCAGACTGATCCACATAGCGACAACGAGAGTCGCAGGCACATTTTATCGGTAGATGGTGTTTCGTCGCAGTATCGATGTTGACCTTCAAACCGCGGGCAGACATGGTTCAAATGCTAATCATTTCTGTAGAGCATACTAATGTACAGTCGTGGATAAAACGAGCAAAACCCCTCGCCTTTTCGTTATGCTGATCCGCACAGCTTTAAAGTTTGCTACACGGCATAGCAGGCAAGGCGACGAAGTGCTACCAACATACTATGCACAGGCGTAAAACTGAAAAACTACCCGAACTTTGTCAGACTGTTTTCAATCATATGTAAGACTATATTAATGCTGATTAGTGTGTTAAACACAACACGTAAATATCAGATATAAATGAAAGAAGAAACGCTAATTAGTATGAACTGTACTAATAAAACTGAATTTCAGCTTATCGAGATAACATAACTGTTTTAGTATGACAAAGTACTCCACATCGTTACGAATTAGCAAAATATTATGCGTATTCGACCGCGAAACGGTCTGTGTCAACGTTCAGATCAATCATACTGGATTACCGTTGAGTAAATTCTCTTAACAAACGGCCGTATCTTTAGATTTCGTTGACATAGAAGATCACTTTTTTACACCACCATGAGACTGTATACCGCAGGAAGTGCGATATATTTCCGCTTACTATGTCTACCCATACTCGAGATAAATGGGTTTTATGGGTTGGGTAGAAAGATAGACCGTCAAGAAAGTTGGCTAGTAGGGTTCCATTTTTACCGATTCAGGTGACGAAATCCTAACAACGAAAATAGCTACGACAGTTATTGAAGATGAGGGCCGCATAAATAATTCCCCCTACTCTCTATTCGAAATGTTCTAGTTGCAGTCGATACATCAGCATATTAATCGTAGCTACGCTTTCGATCCAAATAACATTTACAGGAATGCAAATAAAATCCATTGGCCTATACACGTGGTAATTCAGATCCCAGTATTAATGACACCGCGTTTTAAAAGAGCGAGCATTCCCATAGCTTATGAAACACTTCGGCTAATGAACGTTCCCTGGTTGTGGCGAGTCTAGTGAAGAATTAGAAACATTGTAGAATACGTTTGGCAGATATGTCGCCGTTTATTTCCTGGGCTGGTGCAGAATCATCCTACTAAATTTACTCGCTAATAACAGTATTTTCTTCTTTCGATAAACATCCCGAATGATTGTCCCATGCACGGGTTCCCGGGTTCGATTCCCGGCGGGGTCAGGGATTTTCTCTGCCTCGTGATGGCTGGGTGTTGTGTGCTGTCCTTAGGTTAGTTAGGTTTAAGTAGTTCTAAGTTCTAGGGGACTGATGACCATAGATGTTAAGTCCCATAGTGCTCAGAGCCATTTGAACCATTTTTTTGATTATCCCATAAGCGGTGACATAAAAATAGAAAATTCATGTTTTTGAGTCCAGAAAGCTCTATGCAACAGAAACTGCACATCATTTTGCCATTTTCATTGCGAAATTGTCGGCGTATTCATGTCTGGGGTAATAATGGAGGGCTGTTTGCCTGGGTTGTCTGCTAGCGTAGTGAAAGGTGTTTGCTACTGCATGGGAGGTCTGGTTTGGTTTCGCTTCTAATCTCGATGGAGGCAGATAGACTATCAATAAAGCAATTTTAAGAAATTCTCGCACCCCCAATACGTTTTATTGCTACCTTCATTCTGTACCAGCGCCCTGTGGATGTCAATATGAAACCCTTGTAGAATTTCAAACTTGTTACTGCCTACTTTTTTCGCATCTGTCATTAATCGAATTGTCTTAAGTGTGGCGCTGAATGATTTTTAACTGACTTTCGTTACGAATCTTCACGCATTGCTAAATTTGCACACTTTCATGGAAGGTCAGCAACGATAATCCAGTATGACTGGTCTGAAAGTTGACACAGATCGTTTCGCGGTCGAATGCGCATAATAATTTGCTAATTCGGAACGATCTGGGGTACTTTGTCTTACTAAAACAGTTATGTTATCTCGATAAGCTGAAATTCAGTTTTATTAGTACAGTTCATACTAACTAGCGTTTGTTCTTTCATTTACATATTTTATTTACGTGTTGTGTTTAACATACTAATGAACATTAATATAGTCTTACACATGATTGAAAACAGTCTGACAAAGTTCGGATAGTTTTTCAATTTCACGCCTGTGCCTAGTACGTTGGTAGCACTTCGTCGCCTTGCTTGTTATGCTGTGTAGCAGACTTTAAAGCTGTGCGGATCAGCATAACGAAAAGGCGAGGGTCTCGATCGTTTTGTCCACGACTGTACATGTCCTGTGAATATGGACATCCTATCTCTAGTCGTTCGATGTGTTCTGTTTTCTCTGAGTGTACATTACACCGAGTCAGCATCCCGAGAAACAGCGTATAACGAAGCACTGTCCGTCAACTAAAACAACGCTGCACCATTGTAAATCGTACAACTTTGACATTCGTTGAAAGTATTACAAACCACATAAACAGTACGCCGATCATTATGTACACCGAGTACCTTCACGGGAAAATAAAATACAGGCTTCCACGTCAAATACAACAGCGCCGCTCATCCTCGCAGAAATCCCTTAAAAGCCACTTGGCTCCATCCACCGACGTCGTTCGTTAATTACGCAGCATAGCGTGCTGAGCGCTTCATTATCGCTGGTTGAGATTCTGCTGTAGTGCCCTTATATTTAATAACATTTTCTAATTGCGCTCTGCTGAAATCCGGCAGCGCAACCAGAATTTATCGCAAGTGTGAAAACCTAAATCATAATTTGTTGAACTCGGCTCTCGACGTAACGAAGAATTAAATGGGACGCTAAATCCTATGAGGAGGGCTCTTCCGTTGCCCATCTACGCGCGCTCCCCCCCCCCCCCCCCCCCCCCCCACACACCCGGCCCATCTCTCTCTCTCGCTCTCTCGTTCTCTCTCTTTCTTTCTCTCTCACACACACGCACAGGCACACACAAACGCACACACTTTCACACACAGAAAATCCCCAGTAGCACGCGCGCACGCAGAAACGCGCCCGGAATTCGAAGTTATCCCGTCCCACAATTATCAGGCATCTGGCTTTTGTCGCTTGTTCGGCTACATTTCCTGCACTCACCGTAATGACTGGCACAATGCGAACGCGCATTGTACGCGGAAAACAAAAAAGGGCCTGCCGTTGCTGAACCCCCGAGTACTTCGCCTGCCTACCCTCACATGCTAATACTTGTCGCATTAGCGACCTGCGCATTTCATTATCGAGAGACACGTATTAATAAATAATTAAAGCATTAATTAAAACAACTCCGTTAATGAGGTTTGTCGTCTAGTTTTCCCCCGGTTCATTTTCAAATTTGTATGAAACATGGGAACTTTTTTTTTTTTTGCCATCCGTCTACCGATACATTTTATATGGCCCACAACACGCTTTCCTGCGCCAACTTCTCCATCTCACTGTAACACTTACACCCAACGTCCTCGATTATTTGTTGGACGTATTACAATCTGTACCTTTCCCTGCAGCTTTCGTCCTCTACGGTTTCTTCTAGTTATCCCCGGTTTCTTAACACATGTCCTGTCGTACTGTCGCTTCTTCTCTGCAGTGTTTCCTAAGCGACGCTGCGAACGCCAGCGTCATTTCTTATCTCATCCGTATCACATAATTTTCATCATTATCCTATAATACAACATTTGAAGCGCTTCCATTCCCTATTTTAGCGCTACTGTTTGTCAATGTTACTACTGGTACACTGTATACATCATACACTACTGGCCATTAAAATTGCTACACCACGAAGATGACGTGCTACAGACGCGAAATTTAACCGACAGGAAGAAGATGCTGTGATATGCAAATGATTAGCTTATCAGAGTATTCACACAAGGTTGGCGCCGGTGACGACACCTACAACGTGCTGACGTGAGGAAAGTTTCCAACCGATTTCTCTTACACAAGCAGCAGGTGACCGTCGTTGCCTGGCGAAACGTTGTTGTAATGCCTCGTGTAAGGAGGAGAAATGCGTACCATCACGATTGTAGCCTATCGCGATTGTTGTTTATCGTATCGTGACGTTGGTGCTCGCGTTGGTCGATATCCAATGACTGTTACCAGAACATGGAATCGGTGGGTTCAGGAGGGTAATACGGAACGCCGTGCTGGATCCCAACGGTCTCGTGTACTAGCAGTCGAGATGACAGGCATCTTATCTGCACAGCTGTAACGGATCTTGCAGCCACGTTTCGATCCCTGAGTCAACAGATGGGGACGTTTGATAGACAACAACCATCTCCACGAACAGTTCGACGACGTTTACAGCAGCATGGACTATCAGCTCGGAGACCATGGCTGCGGTTACCCTTGACGTTGCATCACAGACAGGAGCGCCTGCGATGGTGTACTCAACGACGAACCTGGATGCACGAATGGCAAAACGCCATTTTTTCGGATGAATCCAGGTTCTGTTTACAGCATCATGATCGTCGCATCCGTGTTTGGTAACAACGCCGTGAACGCGCATTGGAAACGTGTATTCGTCATCGCCATACTGGCGTATCACCCGGCGTGATGGTATGGGGCGCTACTGGTTACACGTCTCGGTCACCTCTTGTTCGTACTGACGGCACTTTGAACAGTGGACGTTACATTTCAGATGTGTTACGACCCGTGGCTCTACCCTCTATTCGATCCCTGCGAAACTCTACATTTCAGCAGGATAATGCACGTCCGCATGTTGCAGGTCCTGTACGGGCCTTTCTAGATACAGAAAATGTTCGACTGCTGCCCTGGCCAGCACATTCTCAAGATCTCTCACCAACTGAAACCCTCTGGTCAATGGTGGCCGAGCAACTGGCTCGTCACAATACGCCAATCACTACTCTTCATGAGCCGTGGTATCGTGTTGAAGCTGCATGGGCAGCTGTACCTGTACACGCCACCCAAGCTCTGTATGACTCAATGCCCAGGCGTATCGAGGCCGTTATTACGGCCAGAGGTGGTAGTTCTGGGTAATGATTTCTCAGGATCTCTGCACCCACATTGCGTGAAAATGTAATCACATGTCAGTTCTAGTATAATATATTTGCGCAATGATCACCAGTTTATCATCTGCATTTCTTCTTGGTGTAGCAATTTTAATGGCCAGTAGTGTATATTCTTAGCAGTCCCTGCGTCAAAACCTGCGGAAGGAAGGAGGACTAAGGTTCAACGCTCAGTGGACGTCAAGACCATTTGCGTAAGATAAACTGGACAAAGAGAGAGCGGCATATCAGCTTTGGTCTTGTCGCAGGAACGATCATAGCATTTGCTTGGAGTTATTCATGACAATTAAACGTAAACATGGTTGTCCTGGGGAATTTGAAACCGAATCTTCGAATTTGATACTTACTGGATGTTCCACAAACCACTGTATGTTAAATGACGGGGATTGAGTTGTACCAGTGTTAGTCACTTATTTTATTCTTCCGTTCGAAAATAGAGCGACTCATCGTACGTGCCTGTTCTCTCTTGTCTTACGATATTGCAGTGCCTTTGTTAAGAAGATTGGTGCTGTCTTCTTTCGGATATTCATGCATGTGCGAAGGAACAGGCACCACGCCAGCTACAGCCGTTATGAAATAAATGAAATGTGCCGGAGCGAGTCACGAACCCAGACTTCCCGCGTTACGCGAGCGGCGCCTTTAGAGGAGTTAAAATGGAAATTTTTTTTCACATTTTCGGATTTTTATCTCATTATAAAATTTGCAATTTTCCGAATAAAATGATATATATATATATATATATATATATATATATATATATATATATCCACAGACTGTGAACTGATGAGAAACCTGTACAGCACCTTTGCCCTCCTGGACATGATTCATGTAGCAATTACCGCAATGCCCAGTACTCAAACAGTTCGTACAGCCATAAACTTTCCATTCCAGTAGCAGTCATTGATATTATAAAACCTATTTACAGAGACCTGGCAATCCCGAATTACTCAAGAAATGTCTGCATGGTCAGACTCAAAATGCCAATGAGTCGTTCAGTAATCTTATATGGACTCGCTTATTAGCAAATGTTTTTGTTCGAATCAAGACACTAAAGTGGGGGGGGGGTCAGTGATGCTGTTATTGCTTTTAATTATGGCAACATTGGTAGGGTGAAAGTGCCACAACATACGGGAATTAATTCTGCACCAAACTGTGTTAGAGAACCTGAACAGATGGACAAGGTTCGCCTTGATAAAGCAGAAGATGCACCTCAGTTGGCCACTAAGGAGTCCAGAAAGAAGAAAAAAACTTGGAAAAAGATCAACAGGATGATACACAGTATGGTGCAGGGTGCCTCTGAGTGACTAAAAATAAAAAATTAAGAATATATTAAGTGAGTTACAGTCTTTCGAAACTTTAGAAGCCATTCCTGAAAATTAACATTTTCTGTTGCAGTTTTCCCTAAATCTCAGAAACCACTTCCAGTAGAGTATTCAAATTTTCAGGGAGTAATAAAATACCTATCCTGCGTCTACTGAACTGAAAGAAGAAAATAATGTTATGTATAACTAAAATTTTTTAGGACAACGTACAAAAAAGTACACAAAATTTTAATCGTGTAATTAAAAAATTGTAATTCCGAAAGCAGTGTCTGAAATGCAATTTTTGTAATTTAGTAGAATCAGAACATACAGTTTAATGACCTGTAAAAGTTTCATGTTAATGGCTACAGTGGTTCCTGAAATACAGGGAAGCCAAGTCAGTAAATTTAACATTGTTGGGGTAGGGCGTTCCAATTCCCCTTAACCACTTTGGCTATACGTGCACGACTGGCCCCAGACGCAAACTACCATATTACGTCATTCCTATAACACAACTTGTACTCTTAGACACATTATGTAATTACCATACAGGAGAGGACATTTTTCAATTTCAAGTCGCTGCCTGTTATTAACGGATAAATAAGATATTGCAGTGACTGTGTTGTTAAGAAGGACAATGCAGTATTTCTTCGTACATCCAGTGACTTTCAATTTCAAAAATTCCCTCCACTGTACGGGATTTATATAATGTGTGTAAGTGTACAGGTGGTGACACAGGAACGATGACTTATGGTAGTTCGGGTCTGGTCCTGAATCGTGCATGGGTCGCCAAAGCGGTTAAGAATTCCACTCGCGTAAAGCGGGAGATCCGGGTTCGAGTCCTTTCCAGCACAAATTTTCACGGTCGTCATTCTGTTATAAAGCTGATGGTTGTGCGTATTAGCAGCTGCAAACACATTTCCTGTATCTCCTATCTTACTCTCATGATCTCTGTATGATACATGTAGATCAGTTGTTGCACAGATTACCTTCGAACTTTCCATTGGACGTTAGAGAAACCTACGTCAGTACGTCAGCCTCTCCTGCAATGTCTGCCACTGTAATTTGATGAGCATCACTCTCGCGTTTGCTACACATGTGATGACGCAATTTCGTGGCAATTTCCTTTATTAAAGCCTACTTGGTAATTTACATATGCTCATGAGCAGTACAAAAGAAACAGTGTTTTGTAGTCCACTTCTTTAACGGACAAATCACACTTTCTTAGGATTGTTCCAATGAACAGCAGCCTGAAATATGCTTTCCCTACAACATGTTTCGTGTGGGCACTCCGCATTATCATTCCACGGGCTTACTCACAGGTATATTACGGTTGTTACTATTGTCGCTAGTGTAACAGGACAGTTAAGTGTCTTCTTGGTGATGTGTAAGCAATGTGGCACTGCCAGTTACTGCACCATACGTGCGTCCTCAACTCTTCCTGCATTTCGCTACAACTTTCTTGCGTTGCGACTATCCTACGCACAACAGCTTCAGCACAGAGTTTCCACCATTATCTGCTAGACCCATTGTACTGTGACCAACAAAGGCTATATAGCGCTGTTTTATAGCACCTGTACAACTGACTGCTACAAGCTTTTGCGAACGACTTGTCCACTTCGATCTGTGAGGCAGTCCTGAATCCAGTCACGATGCTGATCTGTTATTCGGCTAGCTGGTGGTTTGGTTAATACGTGACTGTGCGGATTCGTATCGTGTGCCTAACGCAAGTTAAATATGGCATCAAGACGAATCTCATATACGAACAGAGAAACGTGGTATTAACAACATCTCTGAACAAGATTTCTGGCTCTTGAGACTGAATTGTACCACTTGTACTATCTGAATACATTGTAAGTGTAACGCAAGAAAGCGATACAGGGCTGCAGATGCGTCGCCTGTCTATGAGGTGGCGCACGAGAGATAGTGCGAAAAACAAACAGCAGGTGATTGTTGTTGTGCTCTATAGAACAAAGACTGGTTTGATTGAACCCTCAACATTAGTCCATACGTTGCAGGCCCATTTATATCTGAATAACTACCACAGCCGTTTGAAGCTCCTTCCTGTATTCATGCCTTGGCGCTATCTACTATGTTTACCCCACACACTTTCCTTGACCAATCCTTTATACTCCTGGATGTGTCCTATTACACAATCTCTTCTTTTGATGTGGTTGTACCCCAAATTTCCTTTTTCCCCGATTGTATTCAGTACCCCCTCACTAGGTATTCGATCTACCCATCTGGTGTTCAGCATTCTTCTTCTATAGGACCACATTTCAGAAGCATCTATTCCCTTATTTCCAGAAGTAAATTTTCACTCTGCAGCGGAGTGTGTGCTGCTATAAAACTTCCTGGCTGATTAAAACTGTGTGTCGGACTGAGACTCGAACTCGGGACCTTTGCCTTTCGCAGACAAGTGGTAGAGCACTTGCCCGCGAAAGCCAAAGGCCCCGAGTTCGAGTCTTGGACCGGCACACAGTTTTAATCTGCCAGGAAGTTTCATATTCTCTTATTGTTTGAACGGTTTATAGTTCACGTTCAAGTTCATACTAAGATGCATTCCATACAAATACTTTCAAAAAAGAAACTTATATTAAAAGTCAACAAATTTCTCTTTTTCAAATATGTTTTACTTGCTACTGAAAGTCTGCATTTCATATCCTTTCTACTTCAGTCATGCTTAGTTATTTTTTGCACAAATAGCAAAAATTCCCCTGCCACTTTTAGTGTCTCACGTCATTTTCTAATACCTCAGCTCCGTCTCATTTAGTTCTACTACACTTCACTACCTCTGTTTTTCTGTTGTCGATGTTCATCGAACAACTTCTTTTGAAGACGCAGTTAATTCCGTTCAACTGCTCTTCCATATCCTTCGCCAACTCTGTCAGAATTACGAAAGCATGCTGAAAAGTAATGCCCCCGATTTTTTTTATGTGAAAAGTCTTACAGCTTTTTAACTATTTTTCTTAATATTCTGCATCTTTATTCTTCATGTCTACATATTTATTTCTCAACAGCAGAGGTCAGTTTATTGATACCGTCACTGTAGAATGTTTAACTTTGTTGATGGAACCATGACCTCAGCTCTGCTTGTAGCGCGTAATCACTACCAAAGTGAAGTCCTCGAAGGTGTGATTTAATGTTAAGAAACGATCAGATGCGACCAAGTTTGGACTATATGGACGATGATCGATGGCGTAAGATTGCTGCATATGTCGCAGCACTCTTGAGTGGTGTGGCATTTTCATGCTGAAGGAGGGGGTGCCCCAGCTGTGGACGAACTCTTCGAATTTGCCCTTTCAGTTTTCTGAGCTGTTTCTCAGGCACCGGCATAGTTATGTTATAGACTGCTATGTCGTGTGCTACAATTCGGAGCCCTCTAGCGGCAGAGGGTTGCAATTTGTGTCAGCAAAGAGGGAAAGTCGATCGAGTAATACTGATGACAGACGGTCCATAAATAAAAATTATTAATATACCGTAATGATGACAAGTAATTTCTCTTCCGATATTGAGAACACAGTAACAAATTCGGAGGCGTTACTTTTCAACACGCCCTCGCACACTGTCATAGTCAAACCTTTATACCTTTTCCCCGAACTTTAACCAACTTTCCAAATTCCTTCTTGTTTTCCTCCACTGCTTGCTCAAAGCTCAGATTGAATAATATAAGTGATAAGTTAAATACCTGTCTTACCCTACTGATTCTCTTTCATATCATTCAACTCTTATAATGTTCCTTTTTTTTTTTTTAGAGGGTGGGGGGGGGGGGCGCATTAGTCTTCTCTGGCTTGAAGAATCCGGCCACAAATCCTTCTCTTCTGTTGCCTCTGCCTGGGAGAGTAGCACTCCTAAATGGTTTGTTGGGTGCATTCCATTCTCTATCTTCTGTTACACTTTTTACGCTAGACAGCTCTGTCCTCTACCGTGGACGTTATTCTCCGATGTCTTAGCACATATCCTGCCCCTTCTTCTTGTCAGCGTTCTCGTCATGTTCCTTTTCTCGCCGATTCTGCTCAGAACGTCCTCTTCTCTTATTAGTCCACCTAATAGTCAACTTCCATCTATAGCACCACATCTCAGGCACTTCGTTTATCTTCTCTTCCATTTTCCTCTCAGTCGATGTTTCACTTACAAAAATGGCATGCCCCAAACGTATAATATCAAAAATTTCTTCCTCAATCAAGGCCAATATTTGATAGTAGTATAACTGTATTAGCTGGGACTGCCCCTTTTCCCTGCGCTGCAGTCATGGACTGTGCGGCTGGTCCCGGCGGAGGTTCGAGTCCTCCCTCGGGCATGGGTGAGTGTGTTTGTCCTTAGGATGATTTAGGTTAAGTAGTGAGTAATCTTAGGGACTGATGACCTTAGCAGTTAAGTCTCATAAGATTTCACACACATTTGAATATTTTTTCCTGCGCTGATCTGTTGTTTATGTCCTTGCTTAGAACGCCGTGTGTTATTTTTCCCTCCAAGATAGCAGAATTCTTTCACTAGGCCCACTTTTTGGTCACCAATTTTGGTCTTAAGTTTTTCGCTAATCTCATTTCTGCGAATCATCATTACGTTCTGGTTTCCAATCTATAATCCATATTTTAGGGACTGTTCATTCCATTCAATACGACCTCTGTTCTTCTTCAGCTTCAGTGAGAATAGCAATGTAATCAGTTAATCGTATCATTGATATCCTTTCATCTAGAACTTTAATCCCTCTCGAGAACCTGTTTCCGTCATTGCTTCTTCGATATATAGACTAAAAAGTGGGTAGAAGGATTGTATCCCTGTCTTAGATTCTTTCTAATCCCTGAGCTTTGTTCGTCGTCCTCTATTCTTATTGTTCTCTCTTGCTTTTTGTACATATTGTATATTATATACCCTATAGTTAACACCCAGTTTCCTCAGAATTTCGAACATTTGCGCCATTTTACATTTTCGAAGGCATTTTCTAGATCGACAGATCCTGTGAAAGTGTCTCGATTTTTTAAAGTCTTGCTTCCATTACCAAACACAACGTGAGAAATGCATCTCTCATGTCCCTACCTTTCCTAAAGCGAAAATGATCGTCATCTAACATACACTAAGTTTTCTTTTCCAGTCTTTTCTAAATTATCCTTCCTGCCTTTTTCATAATTCGATTTTCATATTTCTTTTGTTTCTTCATAGTTACCTTCTCAGCACCTATACATTTCTGTCCAACTTCTGTGATTTTCTTTTTAGAAATAACTTACTTCTTCAGCTGAGCTACCTACTATGGCATCAATTACCACAGTATCTCCAGCCTTAGAGAACTTGAAATTCACATGTTGTTGTTGTGGTCTTCAGTCCTGAGACTGGTTTGATGCAGCTCTCCATGCTACTCTATCCTGTGCAATCCTCTTCATCTCCCAGTACCTACTGCAACCTACATCCCTCTGAATCTGCTTGGTGTATTCATCTCTTGGTCTCCCTCTACGATTTTTACCATCTACGCTGCCCTCCAATACTAAATTGGTGATCCCTTGATGCCTCAAAACATGTCCTACCAACCGATCCCTTCTTCTAGTCAAGTTGTGCCACAAACTCCTCTTCTCCCCAATCCTATTCAACGCCTCCTCATTAGTTCTGTGATCTACCCACCTAATCTTCAGATAATCAGTACTTATTAGTGAATCATCTCACTTGTTTCCACATTTATTCTTCCGGACGACTCTTTTAATTTTCAGTCAACCCTTCATCACTACTAAATAGTGATTTCAGTCTATATCTTCTCGTAGACGCGCCGTGCAATCCTGTATAGGTTTGGGAATCTTTTCGTAGCTTGGCTGAAGCAGCCGAAGGTGACCGATACTAGATTACCTAGTGAGATAACCACGTGCCTAGCTCTTACGGCCGCGTAAGCATTAATTCAGATAAGCATGTTTTCTCGTAGGCTGCAGAGCGCACAGGCGTCATATACTTCCTTCACTCACCACTACAGTTCGTGCTATTTGTACCGTAGCTAGCCGTCGTTTCCGTCGCCACGTAGAAGGATAACAAACCTTTTTGGTCATAATCGGCTACTGCTCGCTCTCGTGAAGGCGTGGGAAGGAACTGCCAGCCGAGCGAAGAAGAGGCCGCGTGGAATGCGAGCGACCGACAACGATTACCTTGCAACTTTGGCATACAGATGCAGTGCGCTAGATGCCAGGCATGCAGAATTGGTATCATCGATGACAGGGGAAAGGGAGAAGTGGTGGCTTGCAGACACAGTGACAACATAGTGGGTTAGACTTGTGAAGTAACAGTGTAGCGGGCATGTGGGAGCACAAGACAGAAAGAGGAATTATTCAGTTTCAGAATTTGAGTTTCTGAGGCATAATTATTGTGGTGCCGCGTCATAAGAGTTACGAGGAGGAGTAACCTTGAAGTATAATTTTATTATCACAGTCGGCAACAACACCTAATGGTTATTCAGCGGTTAGCAAATACCCCTCTATGAACTAATGCTCATAAAGTACTGTTTACAGTGACAAAACAATTAATTGCAGTAACATTCACTCATCGCAGTCTACACAAAACCTGAGTATTTTAAGGACTTCACGGTAATCGACCGGCAGAACTTTCGTATCTGCCTAGTTTAGAGGATGTTTTTACAGAGCAGTGGATGTCGAATAGCTGATGATAATGATAATAAATCGTTGGTAAATACTACATATATATTCTGACAGTGAACACACTGTCTGACAAAAACATGAATCACACAGAAGACACTGACGGATAAAGTAACTTCATACACCTGCATTCCTTTGGAGAAATGTATATGATTAAAGTGGCAGTTCTTTGTGATATGTAGAAAGGCTACCAGAGTGCATTAGTTTTGTTCGAGCTTAGCTTGGTAGGGTAATATGAAGCCTATCAGATTTTGAGCGTAATATGAAGCTTATCAGATTTTGGGCGAGCTGCAGTGGACGCAGACTCTTGTGTGAAAGCGTAATCAGCATCTGACAGAGCCCGAGAGAGGCGTCGTTGTGGGCCTCCACTTGTCTGGCTGGTCGAGTCATGAAGTATCCAGATTTCTGAGACATTTGGAGTGACACTGGCCCGATGATGGACAGCGTGGGAATATCAGGGCACGCATATCCGTTGTCAAATATCCGATCAGTACCGTGAACACGCTCCGGTCGCAGGTCCGAATCCTGCCTCGAGCATGGATGTGTGTGATGTCCTTAGGTTCGTTAGGTTTAAGTAGTTCTAAGTTCTAGGGGACCGATGACCTCAGAAGTTAAGTCCCATAGTGCTCAGAGCCATTTGAACCATTTTGAGTACCGTGCCCCATTAGCACATCGTAGCCCTTTCATATATGCGCCTGCCATCCGAAAGCAAGTTCAAAATGGCTCTGAGCACTATGCGACTTAACATCTATGGTCATCAGTCCCCTAGAACTTAGAACTACTTAAACCTAACTAACCTAAGGACATCACACAACACCCAGTCATCACGAGGCACGAAAGCAAGTAATGGGCAACCTGGAACACTCTGTGTCATGCCGCACCATTGGTTGGAGACTGACCAGCAACCGGACTAGAGAGTTACCGTTCTATGGGTACGCTACCATTAACGCCCCAACAGAAATGGCTGCATTTGGAGTGATACCGTGACTGGCAAACACGGACTGCTAATGACTGGCGTCGCACTATGTTCAGCGATTTATCGCCGATCTGCACTGACAAGATTGACCATGGTGGGCGAGTATGGCGGCGATCTGTGAAGAGGTCCGATACTTCCAATGTTTTGGAGAGGCATAGCGGTGTTGCTTCTGGAATCATAGTGTGGGGAAACACAGAGTATGACTTCAAGGCCGGCCGGAATGGCCGTGCGGTTCTAGACGCTACAGTCCGGAACCGAGCGACCGCTACGGTCGCAGGTTCGAATCCTGCCTCGGGCATGGATATGTGTGATGTCCTTAGGTTAGTTAGGTTTAAGTAGTTCTAAGTTATAGGCGATTGATGACGTCAGAAGTTAAGTCGCATATTGCTCAGAGCCATTCGAGCCATGACTTCAGGTCACAGTTGGTAGTGATTTAGGAAACTGTGACTATACAGCGGTACGTCGTGGGCATCCTGCTTCCTCATATGTAACCTCTCATACGACAGTGTTGTGTCGCCATTTCGCAACAGGATCGTCCTTGTCCACACTGGGCACGTGTCTCAATGAACAGCTTGCGAGATATTGAGCTACTTCCGTGGCCAGCAACATCCCCAGATCTGTCCCCGATAGAACACGTGTGGGACGAGGTCTGACGTCAACTTCGTCCAGGGTTAGTATCCAGGACCATCTACAACGTTGTGAATGGTTCGAATGGATCTGAGCACTATAGGACTTAACATCTGAGGTCATCAGTCCCATAGAACTTAGAACTACTTAAACCTAACTAACCTAAGGGCATCACACACATCCATGCCCGAGGCAGGATTCGAACCTGCGACCGTAGCGGTAACGCGGTTCCAGACTGACGCACCTAGAACCGCTCGGCCACACCGGCCGGCACAACGTTGTGAGCCAGCTTGTTTCCGGAGAGGATACAGCACCCGTTTGACACCCTTCCCTAGCGAATCAATGCCAGCATCCAAGCTAGAGGAGGTGCAATTTCATGCCGCTAAGTGGGAAAACACTGCCAAGTTCCTTGTCGAATCTGTAATCACTAAAATAACATCACCTGCCCTCACAACGGGTGAAGATACAGTTCGTTTCCTCCTCCCTTTCTGAATACTTCGCTTTTTTGTCTGGCAGATATATTGGTCTAATTGCAGATTTCTTAGTTGGATGTTGAGCAACTGATATCAGTAAACTCTAAAACATTAAACTATGAACATTGTAGCTAGTATACTACTGACCATTAAAATTGCTACACCACGAAGATGACGTGATACAGAAGCGAAATTTAACCGACAGGAAGAAGATGCTGTGATATGCAAATGATTAGCTTTTCAGAGCATTCACGCAAGGTCGGCGCCGGTGGCTACACCGACAACGTGCTTACATGAGGAAAGTTTCCAACTGATTTCTCATACATAAACAGCAGTTGACCGGCGTTGGCTGGTGAAACGTTGTTGTGATGCCTCGTGCTAGGAGGAGAAATGCGTACCATCACGTTTCCCACTTTGATAAAGGTCGGATTGGGGTCTATCACGATTGCGGATTACCGTATCGCGACATTGCTGCTCGCGTTGGTCGAGATCCAATGACTGTTACCAGAATATGGAATCTGTGGGTTTAGGAGGGTAATATGGAACGCCGTGCTGGATCCCAACGACCTCGTATCACTAGCAGCCGAGATGACAGGCATCTTATCTGCATGGCTGTAACGGATCGTGCAGCCACGTCTCGATCCCTGAGTCAACAGATGGGGACGTTTGCAAGACAACAACCATCTGCACGCACAGTTCGACGACGTTTGCAGCAGCATGGACTATCGGCTTGGAGACCATGGCTGCGGTTACCCTTGACGCTGCATCACAGACAGGAGCGCCTGCGATGGTGTACTCAACGACGAACCTGGATGCACGAATGGCAAAACGTTATTTTTTCGTATGAATCCAGGTTCTCTTTACAGCATCATGATGGTCGCTTCCGTGTGTGGCAACATCGCGGTGAACGCACATTGGAAGCGTGTATTCGTCATTGCCATACTGGCGTATCACGCGGTATGATGGTATGGGGTGCCACTGGTTACACGTCTCGGTCACCTCTTGTTCACATTGACGGCACTTTGAACTGTGGACGTTACATTTCAGATGTGTTACGACCCGTGGCTCTACCCTTCATTCGATCCCTGCGAAACCCTACATTTCAGCAGGATAATCTACGACCGCATGTTGCAGATCCTGTACGGGCCTTTCTGGATACAGAAAATGTTCGACTGCTGCCCTGGCCAGCACATTCTCCAGATCTCTCACCAACTGGAAACGTCTGGTCAATGGTGGCCGAGCAACTGGCTCGTCACAATACGCCAGTCATTACTCTTGATGAACTTTGGTATCGTGTTGAAGCTGCATGGGCACCTGTACCTGTACACGGTATCCAAACTCTGTTTGTCTCAATGCCCAGGCTTATCAAGGCTGCTATTAAGGCCAGAGGTGGCTGTTCTAGGTACTGGTTTCTCAGGATCTATGCACCCAAATTGTTCGAAAATGTAATCACATGTCAGTTCTAGTATAATATAATTGTCCAATGAATCGCCGTTTATCATCTGCATTTCTTCTTGGTGTAGCAATTTTAATGGCCAGTAGTGTACAATAGAAAGTACACAAAATATCTACTTAAAATTGATCATCATCATCATCATCATTAGCCATCCTACATTCACTGCATGATAATGGCCTCCTCTAGAACTTTCTCTATTTCGGCCTTCAGCTTTACCCATTCATGCTTTACCCACATTTTTACGAAACTCATCTGCTCACCTACTAGTAGGACACTGTCTCAGCCAGAGAAACCAAATAAAGAACTTCCTTAGTCTGTTTGGTACGCATTCGCCTGACCGTATATCGTGCGCACTTTCACTTCTTCCTCTTTATATTCATTACTATCAGAATTCTATCTTCCACTACATTCTGCATTCTGCTCTGTGTCACAGTCTCTCTGTGTATTGAGACGCCACATGTAGCTTTCAATTGCCCACTGAGCAATCCTCAGTTCAGAAATGGTTTTCGGATTCAAAATCCAATTCTTGCTCTCGAATTCAAAATTGGCAAGGCATATGATTTGTAATTTTTTTCACATATACCACAGATTCGTTCTGAAATTTTTATTTCGTTTATCTAAACCACAAAATCCCTTTGGTACTCTTCTGTCCACTTCTTTTGTTGTCCATCCAGTTGCTGTCGTCAACTGCCCTTAATATAAAAACTCATTAACTGGTTTTATTACTTGAGTTTCCGTGTGTACTAGTCTCTCCTCCGTGTGCTGGTTATCCAGTACTTCAGTCTTAATGCAACTGATTTCCATCACTACTTTCAAACTTTCTCCATTAGTTCTTCCATGAGTAGAACTTATCCTGGACTAGAGGCAAACAGTAAAACGCCAACAGGAAAATGAAGGTGCTTCAGATATGTCCAATTAACGCCTAGGGCCTCCTAGTTTTACTAGTTTAACAATCTGAAATATTTTTTTAGGACTCCAAAGAACATTTTTAGTGGTAGAGAATCTGCATGCCAGAGTTCTCTTTCAGTTCTAAATCCTGATCGATTCCAGTGGTGCTGAAGTATTGATGTACATATTCTTCAATACACTCACAATGGAAATCAACGCCTAATTCCCTAGGACTGTTATCGTTGAAAACGAAGCAACAGAAGGTTTCTTGATTCGTGAAACCTAGGAAAAGCGAAAATTCATACTCTTTGCTCCAGTCTCCTGTAATTTCGTTTACTGCTTTCAAAAAGTCCATTCCCTGAGACTGCTGACTGAAATGCTGCGTTCCGCTCATCCATAATCAAACTGTAGATTTCAGTTGACAATAGATTCCATTGGATGGAGTGGGCACTGAAAAACAGCACTGTAGCAATCTGTGAGACCGTATGTGCGTGCGACGAGAGCACACGGCCGTTCTATTAGTCATCAGTAAACTCGTGTAGAGGCAGCCGCGTTCACCAACAAACACAGTGTCCCGTAATTAAACCCTACGTGGGAGCAGCACTCTACTAATATTCTATCTCTAGGAATGTGCGCATGTAGACGTGTCATAGCCGTGATTCAACCTCGAAGCAGCCGTTGTATCTTGCATGGATACAAATTCTAAGCTGCATTGGTAACATTGATTTTTCCAATGAAGAGAATAGTTCGGAAGAATCAATGTGAATCGAAGAGGGAGACTGAAGTATTAAGAATCAAGAGACGTGTTTGATGTTCTGCGATAGTGACTAGCACGGTAGTTCATTTGAAAAGGAACAGACATCTCTGAAAATGGCAATCACAGAAGTTGGACAGGTAAACAAAGGTATAAGGAAGGTAACAGCAAAGAAAACTTGGGTAACAGAAGAAATACTACAGTTGATTGACAAAACAAGGAAGTGCAAAATCATCCATAGGAAGACAGAAATACAGCAATGTAAATCACTCTTTAAAAAAAAAAAATTCTTGAGTCTTCTGACTGGTTTGATGCAGCCCACCACGAATTCCTCTCCTGTGCCAGTCTCTTCATCTCAGAGCAGCACTTGCAACGTACTTCCTCAATTATTTGCTGGATGTATTCCAATCTCTGTCTTCTTCTAGAGTTTCTGCCCTCTACAGTTCCCTCTAGTATCATTGAAGTTATGCCCTCATGTCTTAACAGATGTCCTGTCATCCTGTCCCTTCTCCTTAATAGTGTTTTCCATATATTCCTTTCCTCACCGATTCTGCGGAGAAGCTCTTAGTTTCTTATCTTACCAGCCCAACTAATTTTCAACACACGTCTGTAGCACCACATCTCAAATGCTTCGATTCTCTTCTGTTCCGGTTTTCACACCGTCCATGTATCACTGCCACACAATGCTGTACTCGTATATTCTCAGAAATTTCTTCCTCAAATTAAGGCCTATGTTTGACACTAGTAGACTTCTCTTGGCCAGGAATGCCATTTTTTCCAGTGCTAATCTGCTTTTGATGTCCTCCTTGCTCCGTCCATCATTGGTTATTTTTTTGCCAAGCCAACAGAATTCCTTAACTTCATCTACTTCGTGACCAAGACTCCTGATGTTAAGTTCCTCGGTGTTCTCATCTCTGCTACTTCTCTTTACTTCCGTCTTTCTTCGATTTACTCTAAGTCCACATCCTGTATTCATTAGAATGTTCATTCCATTCAGTAGATTATGTAATTCTGCTTCGCTTTCACTCAGGATAGCAATGTAATCAGCGAATCACATCACTGATATCCTTTCACCTTGATTTTTAATTCCACTCCTGAACCTGTCTATTATTTCCATATTGCTTCTTCAATATACGGACTGAACATTAGGGACGAAAGACTACATCCCTGTCTTACACCCTTTTTAATGCGAGCACTTCGTTCTTGGTCATCCACTCTTATTATTTCCTCTTGGCTCTTATACATATTGTACGAGGGTACGAACTTTAATAGTGGCAACCATTTATTTACAGCTCGTACAAAATAGATACGTGTTTCAAAGTTTTACTGACCTTCAGAGTAGTCACCTGCATTGTGTATAACCTGTTGCCAGCGATATGGAAGTCGTAGTATACTCTTAGCAGTGCCAGTTGTATTGACAGTTCGAGCGGCGCGGTCTATTGCCCGACGAATTTGTAGCAGTTCTGAAGCGAATGCCGTGAAGTGTTTCCTTCAGATAAGAAATCGAGTTGAACTTACGAGGGCTTAATTCAGGGGAGTGTTGTAGGTGGTATAGCACTTAGCATCCCCATCAATCAAACAAATCAGTAACAGCTTGCATTGTACGTGCTTGAGCATTGTACTGCAAAATGATAGTCAGATCCTGCATAAAGTGTCATCACTTCTGTCTCTATGCTGATCGTAGGTTGTGTTCCAAAAATGTCCCACCAGCACCCCCTGCCGCTGGATTACAGGCGTTATTTCTACAATCAGGTTTCATCACCAACGTGAACCTTAGCGTTATTAAGTAAAAATTTTCCGCAAAATATATGTTGTCCTGGCCACAGTGATCTGAGTGAGATGGTCGGCATAGACTGATGGAAAAAAATCGCAACGCCAAAAAGAATAGACATCTTTCAGATACAGAAACATGCCTGCCAACTTTCGTTTATGTGGCGCACGACATAAACTAAAGTTTGAAGGCGTGTTTCTGTATCTGAAGGATGATATTCAGATTTCGCACCAGTAGCGCCACCATGAGGATGCAGATCAGGTTTGCTGTAAATACCCGCTGTAACGGTCGTGAGCGTTCATTACCATTGAGATTGGACATGATGATGATAGTCAAGAGTGCCTTTAAGGCGACAAAGACACCATTTTCACATCTCAGTGTGTTTGAACGAGGTCGTGTAATGGAATTACGAGAAGCTGGATGGTTCTTGTGCTATACCGGAGAAAGACTTGGTAGGAATATGGCCACTGTAGTTGATTGCTGGCAGCGGTAGTCACGAGAATGTACAGTCGAAAGAAAGCTGGACTCCAGATGGCTTCGTGACATTATCGAGAGGGAAGACCATCACGTTCGGTGTATGAATGTGGCGCATCGCACAGCATCTGCAGCAGCAATTTGAGCAGCAGTTGGCACCACTGTGACGTAACGAACTGTTACAAATCAGTTACTTCAAGGACAGCTCCAGACAAGGCGCCCTAAAGCGTGAGTTCCACTGACCACAAACCACCACCATTTGTGACTTCAGTGGTGCTAAGTGAGAGGTCATTCGGCGGTAAGTTGGATGTCTGTTGTTTTTTCTGATGAAAGCTGATTCTACCTCGGTGCCAGTGACGGCCGTTTGTTGGTTCGCAGATCAGTTGAGGCCCTGGAACCAACCTGTCTGCGTGCTGGACACACTGGATCTACACCTGGAATTATGGTCTTTGGTGCGCTTTCGCACACAGCAGGAGAACTCTCGAGGTTATCCCAAACATCCTGCCTGAAAATTTGTATGTCAATCTGATGATTCGACCTATTGTGCTGCCATTCATGTGCAGCCTTCTAGGGAGTGTTTTCCAGCAGGATAACACTCGCTCACATACCCAATATGCTCTACAGAGTGTCGACATATTACCTTGGCCTGCTCGATCACCAGCTCCTTCTCCAATCGAGCACGTTTGGGACATCATCGAACGATAACGCCAGAGTCATCCACAAAGAGCATCAACGGTGCCTGCATTGACCGACCAAGTGCAACAGGCATGGAACTCCATCCCACAAACTGACATACGGCGCCTGTACAACACAACGCACGCACGTTTGCATACTTGTCTTCAACTTTCTGACGGTTACACTGGTTATTAATGTAACAGCATTTCACATTTGCAACGGCTTGTCTCGCGCGTACGTTAACTTGTGACCTTGGTATGTTAATCACTTAAATATGTTATCTAAATGAAGTTATTCCCGAAATTTCATTGCTCTACATTAACAATTTTTTGGTGTTACAATTTTTTATGTCAGTTTATTTCCGGTCAGGCTTTACCAATCCTTCTGCCCAGTGCTCTGTGAGACTCGAAGCTCAGAATACAGTTCTTTAACTTGATCAAACCGGACCTCGCGATGCAGTCCGTAATTTTCACAATATTTAATCTCTCAGAATGATACTCGACAGAACATAGCATTGATTCATAAAGAGAATCTAAGCATACACCATTTCTAGATTTTATAATGGCTTAATTCGGTGATGAAGAGACTTGTAAGGGATCCGTGATCCCACGAACATAGATATTAGTGTCAGACGCCCAGGTCGATAGTGCACAGGAGTCGATTGTCGAGCGTTGCAGGAGGCAGTGAGACGAGTGTTGAGTGAGAAGTGGTGCTGGAGAGACGGGAAAGAATCGTGGTCGAGTCAGTAGTAAACGGTAAATTCACCGGAGTATGGCGAGTGAGTGCGTCCCCCTGATTGTCGTGGGGTTGACCCTAACTAATACCGGTTCACGAGTGATATGAAACCGAAAGTGACAAGTGTCGGATTACGTGTTTCGCGTCAATCGTGTCGGCCAGCAACAACCATGGATTGCAGTGAAGATTGTTGTGAATGTTAACCATCATCATTGCGTGTGACGAAGTACTTGAAATCAGCAAGCAATAAAAGATATAACTGTGATTAGATGTGTAAGGCGAAGGTAGCAACTGCCTCAGAATATGTGTGTTAGTAGAAAATACATAACAGTTTGTATATCGCAACCTTTATGGTCTTAAATAATAGACAAACTTTCAATCATTCCACTATTCAGTCTCAGAACAGCGGCACTCGGTTGAAATACCCCCGAAACCACAGCAGAAAAACCGATAGCCTTTCATCCATTAAGCACACGGTCACATAATCATAATAATTAACTGTTGGGCGACTTCGATAAATTACACAAAATCCAGTAAAGGAATTAAACGGGGGTGTTTCAGACTCCACAAACCGGTCATTGATCATTAGGTCGTTTAGAGCTACCAAACTGTGGGATTGGTGATTACTACATTCCAAAACATCCTAGACACTTTCTATGTGATTAAAACCGTGTGATTTAGCGGATCAGTCGATCTGCGGCAGGGTGGTTGAGTGTTTGTGAAACGGGTGCTTGCAGCCCTGTGAGCATGATTGTTGTTAAGTCATATCGGGACTGACAGGGACCAGCTTGTCGGTCGTTACGCAGAAACCAGGTGAAATCGGCAGCCGCCAGGAGGCTTCATCTGCGCCAGTAGAGGTCACGACGTACACGAACTAGTTTATTACGCAGAAACACTGACTAAAAACAGTGCGCGGAGTATTCTGCCGCGGGAAGCGCGTTTAAGACCGCGCACAGACCACAAAAGGCGGTCTTAACCGAGTAAGCCGCAGGGTCAGGAGCTTATTACGGTGCATCCAGGAAGATGCGTAGCAGACCACAGCCAGCTACACCAGCGCGTCAGCCGATCGGAGTGGCCGAGTGGTTCTAGGCGCTACAGTCTGGAACCGCGCGACCGCTACTGTCGCAGGTTCGAATCCTGCCTCGGGCATGTATGTGTGTGATGTCCTTAGGTTAGTTAGGTTTAAGTAGTTGTAAGTGCTAGGGGACTGATGACCTCAGAAGTTAAGTCGCATAGTGCTCAGAACCATTTTTGAGCCACCGCGTCATCCTCCCTTGCAAACCGCAAGGCTACGGACCATTATCGGTCAACGTGAGGCCTACGACGCCGTATCATCGGTTTGAACTTATAATTAATACTGGTCGATAATTTCGGCTACACCGAACTCTATATCCTCGCACCCATTGTGGACCTTGACTATCAGAGATTGGTCCATAATTCCAGAGACAGGAACTGACCTACTTGTCACTCTTTCGGATTATCCGTGAGTCTGTTGGTTTAAGAACTTTTCAACACCAGCCTTTCACCAGAAGTAATTAGTTTATGTAATAACTGTTGTTCTTATTAAAATTGGCCTTCTGGCAGGAGTTATTTTGTTTTCTTGGCGTTTAGCAAGCAATTATTTGTTCCTGTTGTAACTGAGGCCTCAGTTCAATTATTGTTCCTTAATTAGGCCTTCAGTCCCCAGGTCACCACCACTGGAAAAGGACTTGAGGGAAAAGGACTTGAGGGAAAAAACTTCGTTTCTTTTACGTCTTGAGAAACATTCTTGTCCGTTGACTGAGGATAAAGCTGTAGTCATCTTGGAAGATTGGACTGTGTACAGCATATTCATCACGAAGATGTAGAAGAAATGCCTTATCTTGGTCAGCGGTAACGTTGAAATAAATATATTGGTTTATGTTAGCGAGAACTTGAATAAATGTTGATAAGAAAAACGTGACAGTACTATTTCCGGTCTGGACTTCACCCTCCACACACTGCGGGTTAAATGACTCACTGGCCCATCGGATTATCAAATCCGAAGAGACAAAATCGCGACTCATCGCGCAATGTTACAAACCTCTAGTCAGCCGATGTCCAGTTTCTGTGTTGTTTGGCCCATTTACGAGTACAGCTTTATCCGCCACTGTGAGCAATGGCCTTCTGCGAGGTACCTGACCCCACATGTACGCAGCACACAGTTCCCTTCGCAATACCGAGCGTAGTGGCGCAGTGGTTAGCACACTGGACTCGCATTCGGGAGGGCGACGGTTCAATCCCGCGTCCGGCCATCCTGATTTAGGTTTTTCTTGATTTCCCTAAATCGTTACAGGCTAATGCCGGGATGGATCCTTTGAAAGGGCACGGCCGACTTCCTTCCCCGTCCTTCCCTCATCCGATGAGACTGATGGCCTCGCTGTTTGGTGTCCTCCCACAAAAACAACCCAACCTTCGCAGTATTCACTCGGAAACTGATTGAGGTGGACCTGGATTCACTGACACCAGCGGTTTCTGTCGGGCTTGAAACCGACAGCGATTAACAAGGCTTGACACCCGTCGGCAGTCCTTGCAAGTTGGGATCTTTCTATCACTACCGTTCTTATGTCTTCCTACATGACAGCGAGAGGTAGATACACTGCACACTTGGCACTATAGGCCAAAAAATCGCACAGTGTCATTTACAGTGTGCTGATAGGCACGTCCTGGTTTCTGCCATTCTGTCAGGTCTCGTCTTCACGTCGATCCATTTACGGCGCTCACTCCTTATAACTACTGATGGAACATAGAAACCGTTGCCATGTTTTGCGTCAGCGTTGAGGATCACATAACCGCCCGGGACGAGCGCTACCCCATATACAGCGCTCCAACGTTATCCTCGTGTTCTTATAACATTTTGTCTACAGTAGATCCATGAACAAAAAACCGTTCTCATTAGTTGGAAGAAAGCTCATTTCACACGCATCTACAAGAAGGTAGCAGAAGTGGTTCACACAACTATCGTCCTATATCATTCTCATCCGTTTGTATTAGAATCTTAGAACATATTCAGAGATCAAACAAACTGGAGTATCGCGAACAGCATGACCTCCTCTTAGCCAACTAGCACGGATTTCTAAAATGTTGAGCGTGTGGAATCCTCCTCGCACTTTTCTCACATGGCATTCTAAAAGTCAAGGACCAAGATACTCAGGTAGATGTAGTTTATCTCGATTTCTGAAAAGCATATGACACTGCACCACACCTACGTTAATTATCAAAAGTACGACCGTGTGGGGGTATGAAGTGAAAATTCAGACTGGTTTGAGGAGTTCTTGGAAGAGAGGATACAGCATGTTATCTTGGATGGAGAGCCAGCGATAGATATAGAAGTAACTCTGGGTGTAAGCCAGAGAAGTGTTTACGGAGCCTTGCTGTTCGTGTTGTACACTAATAACCTTGCAAACTATATTAAAAGTAAACTCAGACATTCAGAGATAATTCGGTTACCTATAATGACTTACTGTATGAAAAAAGTTCGTAAAATTTTCGGTCATATCTTGATAGATTTCAAAGTGGTGCAAAGATATGCAAGTTGCTTTAAATGTTCGAAAATCTAAAACTGTGCACTTCACAGAACAAAAAAAACGTTCGTGTCTTGTGATTACCGTATCAATGATTCACAGCTGGAATCGGACAAATCATACAAATACCTGAGTATAAAACCTAGCGGTTGAAATGGAACGATGACAAAGGCTCAGTTGCAGGTAAAGGAGGGGACCGACTGGAGTTTATTGGTAGAATAGTAGTGAAATGCACTGTCTACATGAAGATTGCTTAAAAATCACTAGTGCGACCCACCCTACAGTACTGCCCAAGTGTGAGTGACCCGTATCAAATAGGACTAGCAGCGATTATTGAACGTGTACAGGGAACGGCAGCACGAATGATTGCAAGTTCGTTTGATGCAGGGGAGAGTGTCACAGACCTGCTGAAGATAGACGCAAAATAGACCGAGAAAGCCTACTTATAAAGTTTCCAGAACTGGCTTTAAACGATGACTCCAGTAATATAAACTGAAGCACCAAAGAAAGATATAGGCAAGCGTATTCAAAGACAGAGATATGTAAACAGGCAGAATACGGTGCTGCGGTCGGCCACGCCTATATAAGACAACAAGTGTCTGGCGCAGTTGTTAGATCGGTTGCTGCTGCTATAATGGGAGGTTATCAAGATTTGAGTGAGTTTGGAGGTGGTGTTATAGTCGGCGCACGAGCGATGGGACACAGCATTTTCGAGGCAGTGATGTAGTGGCGTTTTTCCCGCACGATCATTTCACATGTGTACCGTGAATATCAACAATTCGGTAGAATATCAAATCTCCGACATCGCTGCAGCTGGAAAAAGATCCTGTAAGAAAGAGAAGAATGATGACTGAAGAGAATCCTTCAGCATGACAGAATTGCAACCCATCCGCAAATTGCTGCAGGTTTCAATGCTGGGTCATCAAAAAGCGTCTGCGTGTGAACCATTCAACGAAGCATAATCGATATGGGTTTTCCAAAGCGAAAGACTCACTCGTGCACCCTTGATGACTGCATGACACATAGCTTTACACATCGCCTGGGCCTGTCAGCACCCTGGGCCTGTCAACACCGACATTGGACTGTTGATGATTGCACACATGTTGCCCGGTCGAACGATCCTCGTTTCAATTTCTGTCGCGCCGATGGACGTGTACGGGTATGGAGACAACCTCATGAATCCATGGACACTGCATGTCAGCAGGGGACTGTTCAAGCTGGTGGAGGCTCTGTAATGGTGTGGCGAGTGTGCAGTTGGAGTGCTATGGGACTCCTGATACGCGTAGACACGACTCTGACAGGTGACACGCACGTAAGTATCCAGTCTCTGATCACCTGCGTCCATTCATGTCCTTTGTGCATTCTGACGGATGGCGCGGATTACATTGGAAGTTCACTGAGGCTTTTTGCGGATGATGCTGTAGTATATCGAGAGGTTGTAGCAATGGAAAATTGTACTGAAATGCAGGAGGATCTGCAGTGAATTGACGCATGGTGCAGGGAATGGCAATTGAATGTCAATGTAGACAAGTCTAATGTGCTGCGAATACATAGAAAGAAAGATCCCTTATCATTTAGCTACAATATAGCAGGTCAGCAACTGGAAGCAGTTAATTCCATAAATTATCTGGGAGTACGCATTAGGAGTGATTTAAAATGGAATGATCGTCGGTAAAGCAGATGCCAGACTGAGATTCATTGGAAGAATCCTAAGGAAATGCAATCCGAAAACAAAGGAAGTAGGATACAGTACGCTTGTTCGCCCACTGCTTGAATACTGCTCAGGGGTGTGGGATCCGTACCAGATAGGGTTGATAGAAGAGATAGAGAAGATCCAACGGAGAGCAGCGCGCTTCGTTACAGGATCATTTAGTAATCGCGAAAGCGTTACAGAGATGATAGATAAACTCCAGTGGAAGACTCTGCAGGAGAGACGCTCAGTAGCTCGGTACGGGCTTTTGTTAAAGTTTCGAGAACATACCTTCACCGAAGAGTCAAGCAGTATATTGCTCCCTCCTACGTATATCTCGCGAAGAGACCATGAGGATAAAATCAGAGAAATTAGAGCCCATACAGAGGCATACCGACAACCCTTCTTTCCACGAACAATACGAGACTGGAATAGAAGGGAGAGCCGATAGAGGTACTCAAGGTACCCTCCGCCACACACCGTCAGGCGGCTTGCGGAGTATGGATGTAGATTTAGATGTAGACAGAGTTGGGCAATTCCAGCAGGACAATGCTACACCGGCCGCCAGTGTGTCCGTGCGGTTCTAAGCGCTACAGTCTGGAGCCGAGCGACCGCTACGGTCGCAGGTTCGAATCCTGCCTCGGGCATGGATGTGTGTGATGTCCTTAGGTTAGTTAGGTTTAATTAGTTCTAAGTTCTAGGCGACTGATGTTAAGCCGCATAGTGCTCAGAGCCAATGCGACACCTCGCATGTCGAGAATTGCTACAGAGTGGCTCCAGGAACATTTTTCTGAGTCTAAACACTTCTGCTGGCCACCAACTCCCCAGACATGAAAATTATTGAGCATACGTGGGATGCCTTGCAACGTGCTGTTCAGCAGAGATCGTTATGACACAATTAGTTTAATTACAACAAATGAAGAGCCGTTTAAACAGTCATCCGTCCCGCGCTCCATAAGTGAATGCAACGGGAAAAGGTCCTAATAAGTGCTAGGGAAGTACTCTCTGCCAAGTACTGTAGTTCAAGTGGATTGCCCTGGTATGGATGTAGATGTAGATGTAGCTCACTTTTCTAAGGATTTCTATGATATGTAAATGACTTCTACTCCGTCAGAGGAGGGCTATTTCTAATCACTGCGTTTGCTGCTCTCCACCAAAAATACGGTTATTTTCGGTTGCCGTTTTCGAGGGTACGTGCTGGGTCCGTCAAAAACCGGCAGCTGTTGGGCCCGTAGCAGATGTTTGGTTGGCGCCCCTGGCAACAGGTAGGGCAGAGTAGGCTGGCGCTGGCGGAAGCCCAGGCTGCGGCGCGGCGCGGCCGTGTTAGCCGCGGGCCATTACCTCTGCCCGCCTCTCCGGCCCGCACGTCGTCGCGCTGTTTACACTGACGCGCCGCGCTTTGACACGCCCCCCCCCCCCCCCCCCCCCCCCTGTTCCTGCCGGCGCCGCCGCCACGGGGAGCTTGCGTTGCCAGCCAACCGGAAGGATACGCCGCGCTTCGGTGGTAACACGCCGTAGCTATTAAGCGCCAGCGGCTTGTCTGTTGTCACTAGCCACCACAGCAACACTGGATAGCTTCGCTCCTCCGTAGAGCAACCGGCATGACCATTTCTCGGGGAATGTCGCACCTCGAATCGGTGTAATACTGATAAAATATCGCAAGAATCTTCATTTTGTTTTTATTCGTACCTAATTCGTACCGATACTAACGCTCCCATGCCATACTTTTGTCCAACTGCTTTTGCTATTTTTATTTCCAAACGCTTCTAGCGGCAAAAAATTTTAAGTATTTCGTGCAATGATCGAGCAAAGTTAAAAATGCTGCCACAGTCTGCACATTGAATGGTATAACCTTAAGTTAAAGTTTAACAGAATGAGTCAAGTATTAAAGTTGGAAATTGTTTGTACATCCTAAGCCAGCGCAACTCAGGCCGAACAAATTATCCAGACAATAAAATGGCTCTGAGCACTATGGGACTTAACATCTGTGGTCATCAGTCCCCTAGAACTTAGAACTACTTAAACCTAACTAACCTAAGGACAACACACACATCCATGCCCGAGGCAGGATTTGAACCTGCGACCGGAGCGGGCACGCGGTTCCAGACTGAAGCGCCTAGACCGCACGGCCACACCGGCCGGCGCTACACTCGTCTGGTGTAAAACGTTCCCTGGGGGGTCCACCGGGGGCCGAACTGCACAATAACCCTGGGTTAGGTGTGGGGCGGCGGAGGGCTGAAGTGGACTGCGGTAGTCGTCGTGGGGTTGTGGACCACTGCGGCTGCGGCGGGGACGGAGCCTCTCCGTCGTTTACAATACAATACAATGTCAAATATTTAACACATTAACTCATTTGTAAAGTAATCGAACGTTTGAAGGTGTTTTATAAATGGGAACTCGACTCTTTAAAGAGTCTGGGGTGCTATACAGGGTGATTCAGCTGCCCCTACTTTGCTGTCTTACACAACCCGCAACACCTCCAAAAAATGTTCAAATGTGTGTGACGAGACAGTCCTGTCATTCTTGCTAACGAAAAGATTTTCCTCCCTTTCTTAACATTCCTTCTAAAGCCTGTAGTCGTAGTTGTTGTCACAGCCTTATGACCACTGATACCTTCCTGTACGTGTACTGATCCCATGAATTCAGACCTGTTCGTTGCTAGGTGGTCTAAGACATTATCGAACCGAGTTGTTTTTCTAATTATCTCCCCCAAGTAATCTTCGGAAGGTTTTCTAATTATCTGCCACAAGTAATCCTCGGAAAAACAAACAGAATAATATCACATGAAACCCTGTCTCTGGCACCAGTTTTGATTGAATTTCTCTGCCAATCCACACCTGGAAAGTTGAAGTCACCCCCTTTTACAAAGGCACGATCAGGAAAATTACCAACGAAATTCTCCAAGTTCTCTCTGAAGCGCTCTAGCATTACAGTTCTTGACCTTTGATCCTTAACTTCACTCACACTGATTTACATTCGGAATCCGTGATAACCTCACAAGATATCATTAAATTCTTTACTGCAATAAATACGCCACCACTGTTGACTAACCTATCCTTAGCATAAATATTCCAGTCTGAACTTAAGATTGCTATTCACTTCTGGCGGAACCAACTTTCTGTTCCTAGGACGGGTCGGGCAAATAGGCCCGCACAAGTGGATACCATTTGTGGCAGAATTAGCGGAGGAGGAATAGACCTACAGTTATTTCCAACAGGATGGAGCAACTTCCCGTACATTCGGCAGAACCTTGGAGCACATTTATACAATCTTCTCGCCTGACGGAGATGTCAGCAGAGGTCAGGTGACCTGATCTGTCAGTGTGACCTCAAGTATAAGGTGTATCGCTACAACCCTCATAGTCTTCAAGAACTGCAGCAAAATATTTCGGACGATATTGCATCAATTCCAGCATTCCAGCTTCGAACAGCCTTCAGAAACGTGATGATCAGCGCCCAAAGGTGCCAACAGACGAATTGTCGTCACTTTCAACATCTGCTATAGTCAGGTTAGTACTGTATTTCCTTTCGTCTACTGTGTTTCTTTGTACCCTGGAACCCGATTCTCCGGGTCGCTTTTATTTGCCCGACCCAGTAATATCTGGGCATTATTATCTTCAGTAAGAGATATTGATTCAGGAATCCTTCCTTAGATGCTCCATACAGCTTACTACAGTTTACTAACATCATATTCCTCTTTTCCAACACCTGATCTGTGAGGACGAGCATTCGCCGAGAATATTGTGGCAGGTGTAACTTCGATTTTTGCAGGCAAATCGTCTCTGATAGGGAGAGAGGGTTCTCGAACCTAAAAAATAAAAAAAAAATTAAAAAAAGGAAATCGTGTGCACGCCACAAGTACTCCGCTACCCTTGTAGTCGCTTCCTGCTCTTAGTGCACGCCTGACCTGTTACGGGGAACACAATAGCGGTGGTCGAGAAATTCGCATCCAATACCGTCGCAGACTCGTCTGAGCGTCTGGTTTAGAGCTACCACACTGCTCCAAACGACAGGACCGTGATCAACCACGCGCAAAATGGTAAAAATAAACTTAACCTGCAACCCGTGTGTGATGTTAGTTGCCTTTACAAAATCAGCCATCGACCGAAAGGAACCGAGGATGGCCTCAGAACCCAAGCAGCAGGCGTCATTGGTGCCAACATGTGCCACTACTTGCAGTCGGTTGCACCAACTGTACTAGAGGGTGTAGTGGGACGCGAAATTGAAGCGTCACCCCTCCACCAGTGTCAGCCCAGTTTGCAGGTGAATATAGGTTTAATTTAGTGTTTCGTTTATGTATTTTTTGTAATATTTGTAATGGTTGTGAATCGTCTAAAGTTTGTATTTATTTTTTATGTTTCATGTACGCAGAGGGCAGCGCAACGAACGGAGACAGCATCTTCGTTGCCGGGACCAGAGAGAAAATTGCTGGCCACTATACGTCGCGGGGCGACAGCCAAAGAGCAACAGAAGATCCTGAAACCGAGTTGTTGCGTCGTGCTTCTAAAAATTGAAAAAAATTTGATTTTTTAATGTTTTGTACAACAATGACGTCATAGAAAGTTTAATCATGTGTAAATGTTTAGTCCCATCTTGTCAAGGCTCAGGTTCACGTCTATATGTAGGAAGATAATAAACTAGTGTATACGACAAAAGTTTAAATACGTGTTCCGATAATTTATTTATGAAGAATTATGTTACGTAATTTATTTGACAAGATTATTAATTTTTGACAACGTTCATCGCGAGTTTGAGTCTTGAAAGTTTATTCAATGTGGTTCTAATATCTATTAAAGCAGATAACTTGCAGTAATATAATTTCTGAGGAGAAACAAACGACATCTAAATTGAAAAAGTTTGCGCATACCAATTGGACTGAGTGACGAAATTCTGCGCATACGACTCAAATAATGACGTTTTATAGTTTCGTTCAAGAACCATTCTGAGACAATTTAAAAAGAATTTAAATAATTTTGAAGTGTGTTGTAACTGACGTAGGTGACGAAGTCTGCACATGGTCATATATCAAAAGAAAACCATTCATACAAAACTATACGTCGTTACACTGCAAGGGCCGCCGGCAGAGCCTCCTCCACGTCACAAACGAGAACCCTCCTCCACGTCATCAACGAGACCCCCACCAAATATACCGAGTTCACACGGGCATTCTTTCTGCTCTACGTACTACTTGCCTGATGGATTCCACTACCCGCTTGACGTTTGAGCTCCCGGTGACAAGCAACTCACCCTCTGCACTTGTTCAGACTAGGCGGGAAATTGGTCGCTGGCCCAACAGGGGAGACCTCCTGTGCTGGCTCATATCAAATGGTTCAAATGGCTCTGAGCACTATGGGACTTAACTTACGAGGTCATCAGTCCCCTAGAACTTAGAAATACTTAAACCTAACTAACCTAAGGACGTCACACACATCCATGCCTGAGGCAGGATTCGAACCTGCGACCGTAGCGCATAGAACCGCTCGGCCACCCCGGCCGGCTGGCTCATATCAGTTATCCGCACTGGATAGCGTCTCGAACCTGTCTCTAAGGCGTAAGGAGACAGCTGTGGGGCCCATTCCCTCTTTTTCCTCCAGAGACATACAAACACATCACTGTTCGCCATCCATTCTCTACAAAGACGAACCAGTCAGATGTTGAGTATCAGATGAAATAGCGACAATCTGCTCACCAGCGGATTCCATCGGTACCAAGGGTGTCGAAGGTCTCGTCACTAGCGCCCTGACGTCACTTCAACTTTAAACAATAGCCAGTCAATTCTTCTCGTGTCTCCTCACAATAAGACACTATCTGTCCATGTCGTACTGTGCGAAAGAAAACTGAATAAGATCTCAAAAATGCAAACGAAGCAGTGATGAGTAACTGAGGAAGTACAGGCTCCCGGAAAAAGATGAAATCTACCCAATTGTGGCGCTACTGAGGCTGGATGTACACAAAAGCTAAATAAGGATAATAAACAAACACTTGGTCTTCTTCGGTAATATTTATATTCGTTAAAATGGTTGAAATGACTCTAAGTATTATGGGACTTAACATCTGAGGTCATCAGTCTCCTAGACTTAGAACTACTTAATCCTAACCAACCTAAGGACATGAGACACATCCATGCCCGAGGCAGGATTCGAACCTGCGACCGTAGCACCAGCGCGGTCCCGGACTGAAGCGCCTAGAACCGCTCGGCCACAGCAGCCGGCTATATTCGTTACATCTCATTATTCACTATCTAGATGGTTAAGCACTTTATAGGTTCTATTTATCTTCCATGTTTACAATCTTCAACAGCGATTATAAATTTGTCCAAATTGTCTCGATGAGCTTTCCTTAAAATATTTTTCGCTTCATTTCGTTTTTCCCTGTACACCTCTCTTGCTGCATTCGTTTGATGTTGTAGTGCTCGTAGATGAGCTAATTTCTTATCGCTTAGTGCATTTGCCGTTTCTTCATTCCATACTCTTAATCCTTTTTCTTTCCGAAACTTTCTCTTTTTATGTTATACTTGGTTAACTACATTGCAAGATGGTTATAATTAAAGTGCAACTACTCACGGAAGTCCAGTGTGGGCTGTAATTATCGTATGACTGTGAAACGTCGTAGATATGCTAATGCGTTATTGTGGAGCCAATTTACGCTGGTAAAAAATTAGTTCCAATTTTGGCCACCAGGTGCAGAACTGGAGTTTGGCATCATCTCATCGATATCTCCGATGTTCATATTGAACGAAGCCTGTAAGCAGCAGTTAACAAAAAAAATCAACATCATACCTTTCTCATTTCTTTGACGTTTCCTGCCCACGTCCCTTTTCTAATCCATTACATACGGAAACACTTCTATACGTCTTTCTTGCATTCACAGCGCCAGGTCTGCATCTGATGGCCAGAACTATAATTACACTCCTGGAAATTGAAATAAGAACACCGTGAATTCATTGTCCCAGGAAGGGGAAACTTTATTGACACATTCCTGGGGTCAGATACATCACATGATCACACTGACAGAACCACAGCCACATAGACACAGGCAACAGAGCATGCACAATGTCGGCACTAGTACAGTGTATATCCACCTTTCGCAGCAATGCAGGCTGCTATTCTCCCATGGAGACGATCGTAGAGATGCTGGATGTAGTCCTGTGGAACGGCTTGCCATGCCATTTCCACCTGGCGCCTCAGTTGGACCAGCGTTCGTGCTGGACGTGCAGACCGCGTGAGACGACGCTTCATCCAGTCCCAAACATGCTCAATGGGGGGAGATCTTGCTGGCCAGGGTAGTTGACTTACACCTTCTAGAGCACGTTGGGTGGCACGGGATACATGCGGACGTGCATTGTCCTCTTGGAACAGCAAGTTCCCTTGCCGGTCTAGGAATGGTAGAACGATGGGTTCGATGACGGTTTGGATGTACCGTGCACTATTCAGTGTCCCCTCGACGATCACCAGTGGTGTACGGCCAGTGTAGGAGATCGCTCCCCACACCATGATGCCGGGTGTTGGCCCTGTGTGCCTCGGTCGTATGCAGTCCTGATTGTGGCGCTCACCTGCACGGCGCCAAACACGCATACGACCATCATTGGCGCCAAGGCAGAAGCGACTCTCATCGCTGAAGACGACACGTCTCCATTCGTCCCTCCATTCACGCCTGTCGCGACACCACTGGAGGCGGGCTGCACGATGTTGGGGCGTGAGCGGAAGACGGCCTAACGGTGTGCGGGACCGTAGCCCAGCTTCATGGAGACGGTTGCGAATGGTCCTCGCCGATACCCCAGGAGCAACAGTGTCCCTAATTTGCTGGGAAGTGGCGGTGCGGTCCCCTACGGCACTGCGTAGGATGCTACGGTCTTGGCGTGCATCCGTGCGTCGCTGCGGTCCGGTCCCAGGTCGACGGGCACGTGCACCTTCCGCCGACCACTGGCGACAACATCGATGTACTGTGGAGACCTCACGCCCCACGTGTTGAGCAATTCGGTGGTACGTCCACCCGGCCTCCCGCATGCCCACTATACGCCCTCGCTCAAAGTCCGTCAACTGCACATACGGTTCACGTCCACGCTGTCGCGGCATGCTACCAGTGTTAAAGACTGCGATGGAGCTCCGTATGCCACGGCGAACTGGCTGACACTGACGGCGGCGGTGCACAAATGCTGCGCAGCTAGCGCCATTCGACGGCAAACACCGCGGTTCCTGGTGTGTCCGCTGTGCCGTGCGTGTGATCATTGCTTGTACAGCCCTCTCGCAGTGTCCGGAGCAAGTATGGTGGGTCTGACACACCGGTGTCAATGTGTTCTTTTTTCCATTTCCAGGAGTGTAATTTGTACCAGCGTAAATCGGTTCCTCGTTAATGCGTTAGAATATCTATCAAGTTTTGCTGTGATACAATAATCACAGCCGACACTTGACTTCTATAGGTAGCAGGACTTTGAATATAACCAGCCGGTACTTACAGCTTGCATAATGTTACCCCGTTCCTCATTAAAATGTTGGCTAATTTCTTGTTTCTGTAGGTAAGCAGATAACCCTCTTTCATATAAAATTTTTAAACTTTCTTCACGTACTAAGTATATTTTAAGGGCCATTTACGGTTATTACGTTTAATTTCCCAATTATAATTTTGTACTGCAAGAATAGCCATTTTTAATTGTTTCACGTGAACGAATTAGTTACAGCCAACCATTCATTCCTCCAACTGGCAATATCCTACCAATTCCTATAATTTCTTTACATATTTTTGAAGAGAGGAGGGCGCCTCGTCAGAGAAAGGTCCCATCGTAAATCGTGGAAACAGTACACATGTCCGAGAGTCCATACGATATAAATAAGTGAGAAAAATTGAAGTAATGAGTAATTCAAAAATTACATGAGCACATATGAAGAACAAGAGATAGGTAAGTTGCTGTAGACCATCTCGAAGGTTAGAATAGTTTAACTGATGTGCGCGATCTATGCATCTGTATGCCACTTGCATTACCTTCACACAGTCTGTAGTAACTTGGTCGTCGACGGGACGTTGTACACTGATCTGTGGTGGCTGTGTGAACAAATATGTTTCCAAATTCTGTATAGCGACAATATCTTTCAGTTTGTGTCGACAGGAGCACATGTCGAGCGCAGAAAATATTCTGGCAGTGTCCCAAGCGCTGCGGCGACTAAACTAAGTACCTGTGTAACGGGGCTAGTGGTTTGATCCGGAAGCAAACTTACAGCGACGCTACAAGCTGTCGATGTTAGCAGTTTGTAACACGGGAAACTACCTAAACAAATCACAGAAACAACTCTGGGCCGCAGAACGGAGTCCAGCTCCGATAATAAAAGAAAATGGCCCTCTGAATCCCACCGCAACTGCATTACAACTCCGCGAGTAGAGACAAAACACATTTCTGCAGCTTCATGTTGCGCCTGTAGCGGTTACATTAATCTACACGAAGTAAATGACTCCCATTCTATACGAGTTCGGCATGATTTCGTTCGTTTCTGCTAACACAATTGCTCATTTCCAATCACGCAGAGGGTATTACAAAACCGAGAGAAAGGTCAAACAACAGAAATGGAAGCTTCGATGAGGTACCGTTGTTGAGGTAAGTTTCATCCCTCGACGATTGTGAGAAAATGGAGAAATCCTTAGACGGCACTGCCGCATGATATAATCAGTGGCAACGCTATTTAACTAACGATATTACAGTTTTCAGGATTAAAGATATCGATGCAGTATCGACTAACATTGCGATATTTTCAATCGTGCCCTTATGATGTGTACAGTAACCACCCGTCTTCTAGTGTAGACTAAAGACTCTTGCCAAAGATAGATCTAACAGATGATTCCTCTAGCTACACACCAATATCTATTATTCCAACGTTGTCAGAGGCATTCCAATCCCTAGTTCATTATCAGTTGACTTAATACTTGAAACAAATGTACTATTTAACGCTCTTCAGTCACAGGTAATATCATAGTACTATAGATGCTCTTATAAATTCAAACGACTACGGATCGCCAGCAAGCTAACACAATGATGCTTCTCAGTTTCAGTAAAGCTAACAACACATTTGATTGGGACGTACTAAATGCAAAAATGAAATCTTAGAATTCTCTGCCATGGCTAAGAAATGATTTGAATCATTTCTTATGGAGTACCAACAGCACAGAATGAAGGGAAAACAAAAGGTGCAAATGAGAGTATAACGTCAACTGTCCATCAAGGATCACTACTAGGGAATTGTTATTTTCCCTCTACACAGACGTACTGTTTTTAACTGTCTGCAACAACCGGCCGGCCGAAGTGGCCGTGCGGTTAAAGGCGCTGCAGTCTGGAACCGCAAGACCGCTACGGTCGCAGGTTCGAATCCTGCCTCGGGCATGGATGTTTGTGATGTCCTTAGGTTAGTTAGGTTTAACTAGTTCTAAGTTCTAGGGGACTAATGACCTTAGAAGTTGAGTCCCAAAGTGCTCAGAGCCATTTTTGCAACCACCGTCTGTTTCCGGACAATCTTCAAACGTACAAGAATGCCAGGCCTGAAAATCTAATGGCCGTTACAAAGGCCAAATCTCTAATCTGTTTATGATTATCTCAACAAAATAGCAATAAACCTCAACCCTATAAAATTGGAAACAATTCTCATTGCTCATCAGCAGCTCATATTTTCATATTTGTGTAGATGCCTCCCGTCAGTGTCCTGACTGACTTACTGATCTTCAGGAAATTCAACTTCTAACGGAGTGAAGTAGGAGATGAACGGGTTTTTGAAAATATCTCGCTATTAAAGCAGTTTTGAAGCTAGAAGTCCGGAAATTGGAATTTTGTTTCTCGGTTAGAAATAAAGAAATCTGGATTCCAAAATTTTTGAAAATTTAACCACTATGCGGATGAAAGGATTTTTTTTAAACTGATTATTATTAAAGAACTAATAAAGTATTTTCGAAGCTACATGTATGAAAATTGGTATTTCAGATCTCCGTTACAAATAAAAAATACGAGTTTCAGTGTTTTAGGAAATTCTCCACCTATTGGGGTGAAATAGGGGATAGAATTTTTTAACAAAATATTTCATTACGAAACCATTTTTAATGCTAAATCTAAAAAAACTTGTATTTGGCTTCTCGGTCGGAAATAAAATAATGAATGTTTCGCTGTTTTTGGGAATTCAATCCCTAAGAACACAAACCGCAAAGGATGGTATGGATCTTATGTTGTAGGCATCGTTTAAGAAGGGATTCCACTCCTAAGGGGGTTAAATAGGGGATGAAAGGTACGAAAACTGGTATTTGTCTTTCACAGAAACACAAAATTTGTGTTTCAGCATTTCTGAAAATCCAACCACTAAAGGGTGAAAGCTTTTTGAAAATAAATCATTATTAAATAACTAATAAAGTATTTTTAAAAGCTACACCTATGAAAATTGGTTAGAAATAAAAAAAGTGTTTCATTCTTTTTTGGAAATTCAACCCCTAAGGGAGTAAAATAGAGGATGAAAAGTTTTATTGAATTATTTCACTATCAAATCCTTTTCAATATTAAATCTTGAAAATTTGTATTTGACTTTTGTCAAAAAGTAAAATACACGTGTTTTACTGTTTTTGGAGATCACAACCCTAAGGGATTGAAACAGGGGACGAAAATGTTTAAGAAAATATTTTGTTGCATTAAAAAATTTTGAAAGCTAAATCTAGAAAATGTTATTTCACTTCCCGGTTAGATGCTAAGAAATATGCGTTAATGGATGAAGGTTTTTGTGGAAATATCTCCACAAGAACGCAAAAGGCACAATTAACAAACTCTTGGATTGGACCTTCTAGTATCGCTTTTGGTCAGGAGTACATTCCGAAAACATCATACTTCTATGGCCTTAATAGACATGAAAAGTTTAGGTGTTGCAATTTGAGAACAACATAAAAATTCGATTAAAGGAAAACAAAGAAACGTCCTTGTGCTCAACACGTACTGATCGTAGAGGCATGAATGAGATATCGGTAGAAATGTTTCTTTAACAGTTATAACATTTCATACCTTTGCTGCACTAAAACTTACTATTTCCGGAAAATTTTAACATAACATAGACTTTTTAACTATCATAGGCAAATGGGCATCGTGGATCCCCAGTTTCATATCCAGGTTTATGATGCTAACTTATGAATCACGAATAAGACACTTTCTTTTCACATTACGTTAATACAAATACAGGGTAGCGCGGATAAAAGTAGTATAAAGGAAACGAAGTGAAGTTACATAAACGAAGAGCTGAAATGGACTTACAATTTACTTACAATGAAAAATACAGTGGAAAATACATTTATAGAAGACGACGAAAGTGACCCCCCTGCAGCTTCAATACACAGCTGTGCACGTCTAAGCATATTCAGATACACCTAGCGTAAAGTTCGAATGTCCATGGAGGCACCTCCACGGCTGATGTTGTCTTTCAGTTCCTGTATTGTGCGTGGATATGTTTCACAGGCCTTGCTCTTCAAGTGTCTCCATAGGAAAAAAAATCGCATGTTGTAAGATCTGGTGAACTTGGTAGCCATAAATGTTTGCTGAGAGTTGGTTCCTCGGTGAAGACATCATGGATTCGTTCCAGAGATACCTTAGACGTGTGGCGTTTTGCGCCATCTTGCTAGAAGAAGCAGTATTGTCTGTCTTATTCAGTGACGTGAGCAGAAAACGTTTCAAAAATTTCCCTGTATGTAACCATGTTGAGGGCAGTGTCAAAACGCATCGGTCTAATGATGCACGTTCCTATCACAGCGCACCAAACGCCGACACACAGTATTACGGCTCTCCGTTACCCAGTACTTCGTATTCTGTGAATTCACAGTACCGAAAAGATGCTTCATCACTCACGATGTAATAGGAAGGGTGTAACAAACCATCGTTGATGTTATTCAAGAGTCACGTGCAGTAATCTATACGTTTCTGACTGTCATTCCCCCCGTAATTGCTGCACAACCGTCCAAGCATTGTCTTCAAAGTAAGACTTTTCAGTATCCGCTGGCATCTCCTCCTACTTACACACGCCTGTTTGGCCAATGCACGTACAGACTCCTATGGGCTCTGTATAATTCGTCGGCGATGTCTGCAATATTGTCTGGTATGCGAACTGAAAGAATTCCTTGCCGTTTCACATTTTGACAGATGCGTAGGTGCCCCAGTTATTATACTCTTTACTCTCTTGCTGGCAGTCCTCTGTCCGGATAATTGGTCCTGAAAATTTCCTGAGTTTCCTTCATCGATTCTGTTTTCGCATATTCTTCCACAATTTCAATTGTTTCTTCCATCGAGAAAGTCATTTTGCAGACCACAAAGAGAAACGTCTGACTTCACTGATGCAATAAACTGAAATTCTGAGAGAAGAATGCTAACAATCGATTATTGCCTAAAACTGTCGACTGTTGTAGCTGTTTATTTCAGAAGTCGAAATATTGCATTCGCATTCAAAGGAGAGGTGGGACACTTTTAATTGCGTCACCCTGTATCATTTCATTTGATTTAAAGTACATATTAACTGGATCATTTGTATACAGCATTGTCATTGATGACAACCGTGACCACTGTGGTAGTCCATTATCTCTGGCCATAGTAGGGGTTGACTTTTCTAAGCACGTATACTTTCCGAAACGACAAAGATATCTGTTATTGTTGCATTGGATTATGATTTATCTATTACTACTACAACTTAACTGAAAATATTGTCGAGTTAAAGCTATAGATTATGTGGCCCTAATAAAAGGCCATGATCTCTGCCAGACGTAGTATCTGGGGGAAACCTTCCGAATGCACAACATGTTTTTGGATACATGGAAATGTGCATATAAATATACATCATAAATTCATGATTGTTATTACACGTCGTTCGGTTCATTTTTAAAATTGCTTTCATTCCCCCTTATCGCAAGGACTACACTTATTCCAAATGCTGTCATTATTTAACGCTACAAAAGTACGAAAGTTTCGCACAGGTCCCCTTGCTCTAAAGAATGAAAAAACTGCTTTCTTGTCTTCTCTTAACCTTGGTTTAGTGAATAGCTACTTAAACTATCTGACTGCTGGAAGGCACATGCATTACTTCTGACTTTGCACTTACATAAAAAAAGATTTTTCACTCAAAGAGGCCAGAAGGGAAATAGTTCAGTGCCTGTTTTATTCATCTCCAATTCTCGTGGTGTTCGAGAACAGGTTGTGAAATGTACTCCCGCCGCCGTGACCTCGCCGTAAAACCCTGCATCTGTTACATTCCAATATATCAATGTATGAACACATTGCTACTTCCTATTCCAATTACGTACAGCCGGCAGATGCGATTAACGCACGCTTTGTTTGTTGAACCGACTACTTTGTAATCACAGTGCGACATATGTACCATCAACTATAACTTTCCAGCACCAGCAAAAAGCACGAGACCCAAAATCTTGTATTCTAAAATGCTTTTGGTCCTCTCCATATTACGAGCATTAGCGAAGAGTGTTTCGGTGTTGCAACCACTCTAGTCTGAAATTATGTGATCCATAAACTAACATCGGATGTAACAACATTTCTCCAGTTTCAAAAATGGACCAACTGCTTATCGTATGAATAAAGAAATCCGTCCTCTGAGTCCATACACAACGAATTCTGCCCTCTCAATATTAGTGTCGGTTAGACCGTCAGCGATAGTGCGCCGCAAGTTCCTGCTACTAATAAGGCGAGTACACCGTTCGCTTGTTACATATTTTCACGAGGTTCAAACAGGACCGACTGCAGTAATGGATAGGAACTGTGACTGTTGTGTACAGATTCGAGCTGATTTGGCGACCCTTCGCTCACAGCTCCAGGCTGCGTTGGCTTCCATAACACAGTTTGAGGCTGCTGCCAAGGGGCGTCACTGTGGGGGATAGAAAGCGGGGATGCGAGGGAGGGATGCGAGGGACGTCGAGCACGTCCCACGTGTCCTCCGATCGGTCCAATGCTGTGACCGCCCCGGGTACTGCCTGCACAAAGCTTGACCCTACACCTGTGGTCGAGTGGAAGGTCATTCCAAAGTCTGGCAGGCAGCGAAAAACATCCCGAGGGGCCGATCGTAGGGCCTCCCCTGTTCGTTTGACGAGCAGGTTTCGGGCGTTAACTGTGGCTGACTATGTCTCTGAGCCGGATGCAGTCGTCCACGCTGTTCCAGAGGGAACTTCTCGGCCCACAAGGTCTGGGCATTCACAGAGGGTGGGTTTGCTGGTAGATGGGAGCTCCAACGTTAGGTGCGTAATGGGGCCCCTTAGAAACATGGCTGCCAAGGAGGGGAAGGAAGCCAGTGTGCGCTCCGTGTGCATTCCGGGGGGAGTCATTCCACATGTTGAAAGGGTGCTTCCGGATGCCATGAAGAGTACAGGGTGCAGCCAACTGCAGGTGGTGGCTCATGTCGGTACCAATGACGTGTGTCGCTTTGGATTGGAGCAGATTCTGTCTGGTTTTGGGCAGCTGGCGGAAATGGTAAAGACTGCCAGTCTTGCTTCCGAGATTAAGGTGGAGCTCGCCATCTGCAGCATCGTCGATGGAATCGACTGTGGTCCTTTGGTGCAGAGCCGAGTGGAGGGTCTGAATCAGAGGCTCGGAGAAGGGACGTCCGTGTAAAAGTGTGCAGGAAAAATACAGTAAGGTAGTTGTAGAAACGATTGATATTGTAGTTGTAAATTTTCGTAGCTGTGTTGGGAAAGAACCAGAGTTCCAAGCCCTAATAGAAAGCACTGAAGCTCAAATAGTTGTAGGTACAGCCGGAAATAAGTTCAGCCGAATTTTTTTCAAACGATCTAACAGTACTCAGAAATGATAGATTAAATACAGTTGGTGGTGGAGTATTTATTGCTGTCAGAGGTAGTTTGCCTTGTAGCGAAATTTAAGTTGATAGTTCGTGTGAAATAGTATGGGTAGAGGCTATACCTAACAATCGGACTAAACTATTAATTGGATCGTTTTACCGACCCCCTGACTCAGAAGATATAGTTGCTGAACAGTTAAAAGAAAACTTGAGTCTCATTTCAAATAAGTACCCCGCCCATACAATTACAGTCGGTGGTGACTTCAATCTACCCTTGATATGCCGGAAAAATTATACGTTTAAAGCCGGCGGCAGGCATAAAACATCATCCGAAATTGTACTGAATGCTTTCTCAGAAAATTATTTTGAACAATTGGTTCATGAGCCCACTCGAAGCGTAAATGGTTGCGAAAGCATACTTGACCTTTTAGCAACAAATAATCCTGGACAAATAGTGAGTGTTGTGACGAATATAGGGATTAGCGACCACAAGGCAGTTGCTGCTAGGCTGAATATCGTAACACCTACAACCATCAAAAAGAAACGCAAAGTATATCTATTTAAAAAAGCTGATAAAAATGCTCTTAACGCCGTTTTAAGAGACAGTCTTCACTCCTTCCGATCTGATCATGTAAGTGTAGAAAAATTGTGGAATGTTTTCAAAGAGATAGTATCGGCAGCAATTGAGAGATATGTACCACATAAATTAATAAGTGATGGTACTGATTCCCAATGGTACAGAAAACGGATCAGATCGCTGTTGCAGAAGCAACGAAAAAAGCATGCCAAATTTAAAAGAACGTAACATCCCCAGGATTGGCAAAGTTTTACAGAAGTTCGAAATGTAGCGCGTACATCAGTGCGAGATGCTTTTAATCATTTCCACAACGAAATTCTGTTTCGAAATCTGGCAGAAAATCCAAACAGATTCTGGTCATACATAAAGCACACCAGTGGCAAGACACAATCAATACCTCCACTGCGCGATAGCAACGGTGAAGTCACTGATGACAGTGCCACTAAAGCAGAGTTATTAATCACGGTTTTCCGAAATTCCTTCACCAAAGAAGACGAAGTAAATATTCCTGAATTCCAATCAAGAACATCTGCCAAGATGAGAAACATAGAAGTAGATATCCTCGGTGTAACAAAGCAGCTTGACAAAGGCAAGGCCTCCGGTCCAGATTGTAAACCAGTCAGGTTCCTCTCAAAGTATGCTGATAAAACAGCTCCATATTTAGCGGTTACATACAACCACTCGCTCACAGAAAGATCCGTACCTAAAGACTGGAAATTTGTTCAAGTCACACCAACACCCAAAAATGGAAGTAGGAGTAATCCGCTGAATTACAGACTATATCACTAGTGTCGATTTGCAGTAGGGTTTTGGAACATACTCTGTATTCGAACATTGTGAAGTACCTCGAAGAAAACGATTTATTGACATATAGTCAGCACGGATTCAGAAAATATCGTTCATGTGAAACACCACTAGCTCTTTATACTCTTGAAGTAATAAGTGCTATCGACAGGGGACGTCAAATTAATTCCATATTTTTAGATTTCCAGAAGGCTTTCGACACCGTTCCTCACAAGCGTCTTCTAATCAAACTGCGTGCCTACGGTGTATCGCCTCAGTTGTGCAACTGGATTCGTGATTTCTTGTCAAAAAGGTCACAGTTCGTAGTAATAAAGTCATCGAGTAAAACATAACTAATATTCGGCGTTCCCCAAGGAAGTGTTATAGGCCCTCTATTGTTCCCGATCTATATTAACGACATATGAGACAATCTGAGTAGCCGTCTTAGGTTGTTTGCAGATGATGCTGTCACTTACCGACTTGTAAAGTCATCAGATGATCAAAATGACTTGCAAAATGATTTAGGTAAGATATCTGTATGGTGCGAAAAGTGGCAATTGACCCTGAACAAAGAAAAGTGTGAAGTTATTCACATGAGTACTAAAAGCAATCAGCTAAATTTCGATTACGTGATAAGTCACACAAATCTGAGGGCTGTAAATTCAACTAAATACTTAGGGATTACAATTACAAATAACCTAACTTGGAACGATCACATAGATAATATTGTAGGTAGAGTAAACCAAAGACTGCGATTCATTGGCAGAACACTTAGAAGGTGCAACAGGTCTACCAAACAGACTGTTTACAGCACTCTTGTCCACCCTATTCTGGAGTACTGCTGTGTGGTGTGGGATCCGCATCACGTGGGCCTGACGGATGACATCGAAAAAGTACAAAGAAGGGAAGCTTGTTTTGTATTATCGCGAAATAGGGGAGATAGTGTCACAGACATGATACTTGAATTGGAGTGGCAATCATTAAAACAAAGGCGTTTTCCGTTGGGACGGGATCTTCAGAAAATGGTTCAAATGGCTCTGAGCACTATGCGACTTAACTTCTGAGGTCATCAGTCGCCTAGAACTTAGAACTAATTAAACCTAACTAACCTAAGGACATCACATACATCCATGCCCGAGGCAGGATTCGAACCTGCGACCGCAGCAGTCACGCGGTTCCAGACGGAAGCGCCTTTAACCGCACGGCCACACCGGCCGGCACGGGATCTTCTCATGAAATTTCAATCACCAGTTGTCTCCTCCGATTGCGAAAACATTCTGTTGGCATCCACCTAGATAGGGAGAAATGATCATCACGATAAAATAAGAGAAATCAGGGCTTGCACAGAAAAATTGAAGTGCTCGTTTTTCCCGCGCGCCGTTCGAGAGTGGAACGGTAGAGAGACAGCTTAAAAGTGGTTCAAGGAATCCTCTGTCAGGCACTTTATTGTGAATGTCAGAGTAATCACGTAGATGTAGATGTAGATTAGTATCCAAAGTTTTGACACGTAGTAACCCCTCGGCTCCTTTTTATCTTTCTTCTTTCTGTTTATTTTCCCTTTTTTCTCTTCCCTTATTGTTGTTAGTTTTGATATTTATTATAGTTATTCTAATATAACCGAGATTACTTCAATCATTTACATAGTCTTACGTACAGCATCTTGCTATTAAAGTATGTCTGTGGATAGTGTAAAATGAAAGGTGTCTCACCCGATGCAAGAGTGGGTTTAAAGCTTTCAATCTGTCTAGCTTGAACAACCTGGTAAATAAATAAATGTGGTGATAAATGAGTGAAATAAGCAGATAGTTTCACAATGCAGCGAGCATCTGAAGCCGACCACATGCTTTAAATGTCTACGGATAAAACTATGGAGCGATGTGAAATCGAATGAGTACCGAGATTAATGTAGCGAAGGTGAATGGATGACAGATAGTTGGAATGAGTAGTGTATCTTTTAATGGTATTCTTACATGACACCCGTTCTAGAGAGATATGTTTGAGTTTCTTTTCAACTCTTTCTCACAAAAGATGTTATAGAGTTATTACGATTTGCGCTGCTGGGATCGTATTATAATAGACGCACAGGCAACATAATGGGGATCAGTGGACAAAATATAACCCTGGTCTCGTGAAACTGCCGGGTAACTGTAAAAGGCAGACAGCCATCATTTCCATTGCCTGCATCTAATATTTCACGTAAGCATTATGAGAATAATCCAGAATGACCTTCACGTTCTAGTGGCCTTGGACAGTGTCTATTACGGCTACGAACTGCGCTCCGTCAGGCATTGTAGAAAGGCCCCTGAGAAGATATGTAGAGTGTGTAAACCGAATTTAATTCTGAAAACACCATACTGAGCACTACTTTAAGAGCTTTACAATACAATTACGCCGATCGCTACCGACCGACCGCCGTGTCATCCTCCCAAAAGTGTGAGAGCGTTATCAGCACACCGCTTTCCCGGCCGTTGTCAATTTTCGTGACCGCAGCCGCTATTTCTCAATCCAGTAGCCCGTCAGTTGACCTCGTAAGGGCTTAGTGAACCCACTTTAACAACAGTGTTCCGCAGAGTCGGACGGTCACCCATCCAAGTGCTGGCCAAGCCCGACAGCGCTTAACTTCGGTGACCTACAGGGTACTTCTCGTTGTTCTAAAATCATGAAATTTGGCAAGAAGATAAGTTTCACAGTACAAGTAGAGGGGAAAAAATCCGTAATTGTTAATTTGTAATTATATCACACAAAAAATATTTTTTAAACAATGGAAAATCCAGGATGGAATGTAACATTATTATGAAAGGGAAAGTTGCTACTCACCGTATAGCGGTGATGCTGAGGCGCAGATAGGCACAGCAAAAAGACTGTCGACCAGTAAGGCCTTCCACAGAATTAGATGACAAACGCCGGCCGCGGTGGCCGAGCGTTTTTAGGCGCTTCAGTCCGGAACCGCGCGACTGCTACGGTCGTAGGTTCGAATCCTGCCTCGGGCATGGATATGTGTGATGTTCTTAGGTTAGTTAGGTTTAAGTAGTTCTAAGTTCTAGGGGACTTATGACCACAGATGTTGAGTCCCATAGTGCTCAGAGCCATTTGAACGATTTTTTTTTTTTTTTTTTTTTTTTTTTTTTTTTTTTTTTTTTTTTTTTTTGTTGGATAAATGTTACGAAAACAAACACTCCAAACGGACATTTCACGACAATTAATCTGTAAAAAACGCACCATATGTCATAAAGAAAGCGTGTAAACCGTCTGAGGATGAATCGCAACGATTCGAAACCGGTAACGGTCCCCTTTGAATAAAGAATCTGAAAGTAAATTTGTGGTTGGTTGCTGTCCCAACACCATCAACATTTGTCTTCAAACAACAGCCACGCTCTCCATTATGTCATCATATGAAAAAGTTGCATTAAGATTTTTGAATTCTAGTGGTAGCTTATTGAAAATGGGTGCAGCAGTATACTGCACGCCTTTCTGCACAAGTGTTAAAGCAGTCAGATCCAAATGCAAGTTTGATTTCTCCCGAGTATTAACTGAGTGAAAGCTGCTTGTTCTTGAAATAAGCTAATATTGTTAACAAGAAATGACAGTAAGGAATACATGCGAGGGTTGGAAATTTAAAAGTGACGTCTATTTATTTACAGCTCGTACAAAATAAATGGTTCAAATGGCTCTGAGCACTATTGGACTTAACATCTGAGGTCATCAGTCCCCGAGAACTTAGAACTACTTAAACTAACTAACTTAAGGACATCACACATATCCATGCCCGAGGAAGGATTCGTACAAAATAGATAAGTGTTTCAAAGTCTTACTGACTTTCAAAGTAGCCACTATCATTGTGTATAACCCGTTGCCAGCGATGTGGAACTCGTAGGATACTCTTAGCAGTGCCAGTTGTGTTGACAGTTCGAGCGGCGCGGTCTATTTCCCGACGAATTTGTAGCAGTTCTGAAGCGAATGCCGTGAAGTGTTTCCTTCAGTTTAGAAATCGAGTGGAACTTACGAGGACTTAAGTCAGGGGAGTGGAGTAGTGGAATAGCACTTAGTAGCCCAATCAGTTAAACAAATCACTAACAGCTCTCAAGCCGGCCTCTGTGGTCGAGTGGTTCTAGGCGCTTCAGTCCGGAACCGCGCTGCTGCTACGGTCGCAAGTTCGAATCCTGCCTCGGGCTTGGATGTGTGTGATGTCCTTAGGTTAGTTAGGTTTAAGTAGTTCTAAGTAGTCTAATTAAGTCGGGTGATGCTGAGGGAATTAGATTAGGAAATGAGGCACCTAAAGTAGTAAAGGAGTTTTGCTATTTGGGGAGCAAAATAACTGATGATGGTCGAAGTAGAGAGGATATAAAATGTAGGCTGGTAATGGCAAGGAAAGCGTTTCTGAAGAAGAGAAATTTGTTAACATCCAGTATTGATTTAAGTGTCAGGAAGTCATTTCTGAAAGTATTCGTATGGAGTGTAGCCATGTATGGAAGTGAAACATGGACGATAAATAGTTTGGACAAGAAGAGAATAGAAGCTTTCGAAATGTGGTGCTACAGAAGAATGCTGAAGATTAGATGGGTAGATCACATAACTAATGAGGAAGTATTGAATAGGATTGGGGAGAAGAGAAGTTTGTGGCACAACTTGACCAGAAGAAGGGATCGGTTGGTAGGACATGTTCTGAGGCATCAAGGGATCACCAATTTAGTATTGGAGGGCAGCGTGGAGGGTAAAAATCGTAGAGGGAGACCAAGAGATGAATACACTAAGCAGATTCAGAAGGATGCAGGTTGCAGTAGGTACTGGGAGATGAAGAAGCTTGCACAGGATAGAGTAGCATGGAGAGCTGCATCAAACCAGTCTCAGGACTGAAGACCACAACAACAACAAGTCTAGGGGACTGATGACCTCAAATGTTAAGTCCCATAGTGCTTAGAGCCATTTGAACCATTTTGAACAGCTTGCAATGCACGTGCTTGAACATTGTCCTACAAAATGATGCAGAAAGTGTGATCACTTCTGTCTCCAAGCTGGTCGTAGGTTTTGTTCCAAAATTGAACAGCATAGAGACAGAAGTGATGATACTTTCTGTAGGACCTGACCATCATTTTGCAGGACAATGCGCAAGCACATACAGTGCAAGCTAATTTGTTTGACTCATGAAGCTGCTAAGTGCTATTCCACCTAACCCACTCCCCTGACTTAAGCCCTCGTAAGTTCCACTCGATTTCTAAACTGAAGGATACACTTCACGGCATTCGCTTCAGAACTGCTACAAATTCGTCGGGAAATAGACCGCGCCGCTTGAACTGTCAACACAACTGGCACTGTTAAGAGTATCCTACGAGTTCCACATCGCTGGCAACGGATTATACATAATGCTGGTAATTACTTTGTAGCTCAGTAAAACTTTGAAACACGTATCTGTTTTGTACGAGCTGGTAATAAATAGACGTCACTATTAAAGTTCCAACCTTCGTATATCGAGAGGCCAATGTCAGAGTACCCATACGAACGAACATGGGTCGACAAGAGGTTCGTATATTTACACCACTCATTGCCCGAACTGCCCGTTTCTGAGCCAAAAATATCCTTGGATAATGGGAAGAGTTACCCCAAAATATAATATCATACGACATAAGTGAATGAAAATTAGCAAAGTAGACTAATTTTCGTGTCGAATGATCACTCACTTCAGATACCGTTCAAATAGTAAAAATTGCACCATTAAGTCTTTGAACAAGATCCTGAACGTGGGATATCCACGCCAGTTTACTATCTATCTGAACACCTAGAAATTTGAACTGTTCAATTTCACTAACCATATACCCATTCTGTGAAATTGAAATGTCAGGTTTTGTTGAATTGTGTGTTAGAAACTGTAAAAACTGAGTCTTACTGTGATTTAGCGTTAGTTTATTTTCTACAAGCCATCAACTGAGGTCATGAACTGCTCTGTTTGAAACCGAGCCAATGTTGCACACAGCATCCTTTACTAACAAGCTAGTGTCACCAGTAAACAAATATTTTAGAGTTCCCCGTAATACTAGAGGGCATACCATTTATATAAATAAGGAACAGGAGTGGCCCCAACACTGATCCCTGGGGCACCCCCACTTGACAGTACCCCACTCAGACCCCACATCACAGCCATTCTCTACACTGTGATTAATGACCTTTTGCTATCTGTTGCTAAAGTAAGAGGTGAACCAATTGTGAGCTACTCCCCATATTCCATAATGGTCCAACTTCTGGAGCAATATTTTGTAATCAACACAATCAAACGCCTTAGTTAAAACAAAAAATATACCTAGCATTCTAAACCTTTGTTTAACCCATCCAGTACCTCACAGAGAAAAGAGAACATAGCATTTTCAGATGTTGAACGACTTCTAAAGACGAACTGTACATTTGATAGCAAATCGTGTGATATAAAATTACCAATTATACTTGCATACACAGCCTTTTCAATAACTTTCGCAAACACTGATGGCATAGAAATAGGTCTAAAATTCTCTATTGGTTAAAAACAGTCTTGGTTGCTATTTGTTAGTTTTTTATTTTTCAACTACTCGTTTCACCTTATTTAGGCATCTTCAGGCTGATCTACATAGAAAACAGAGAACAAACACATGTATTTAGGAATCGCGATCGCGTTGTACAGACTTGGATAACCTGAAAGCATCTATAAACAGATCAAATACTGAAAGAGCAAATACCTTAATTTGGTATTTGCTCTTTCAGTATTTGATCTGTTTATACATGATTTTATGTTATCCAAGTCTGTTGCTAAGGTAAGAAGTGAACCAATTGTAAGCTACTCCCCGTATTCCAGGATGGTCCAACTTCTGGAGCAAATACCTTAATTTGGTATTTGCTCTTTCAGTATTTGATCTGTTTATACATGCTTTTATGTTATCCAAGTCTGCGCAACGCGATCGCGATTCCCAAATATATGTATTTGTTCTCTGTTTTCTATGTAGATCAACCTAAAGATGCCTAAATAAGGTGAAACGCGTAGCTGAAAAATAAAAAAAAAATTAAAAATTGCAACCAAGACTGTTTTTAACCAATACTGTTAAACACTGGTTTGCTGTATGCCACAGATGGATTGCTAAAATTGTCTTCATTATCCGTTTTTCCATTTTTATAATGCGGCTTTACTACTGACTACTTTAATCGTTCAGGAAACTGACCGTTCCTAAAGGAAAAATTACAAATATGGCTAAATACAGGGCTAATATGTGCAGCACAGTAATTTAATATTCCGTTAGGCACTCCATCTTATCCATGACAGTTCTTAGTCTTCAGTGATTTAGTTATTGACTCAGCCTCCCTCTTGTCTGTATCACAGAGGAGTATTTCAGAAATCAGTCTCGGAAAGGCTTTTCCCAAGAGAGTTATATGATTCCCTGTAGAAACTAAATTTTTATTTTATTCATGAGAAATCTCAGAAAATGATTGTTAAATACTGTACGTAAATCTCTGATTTATCAGTAACAGGAATATTTTTACTACGAACTGACATTATATCGTCGACCTTGTGCTGCTGACGAGACACTTCCTTCACAACTGACCATATGGTCAAAATTACATTATCACTCTATAGCGAGCTACCGGCGACCAGAGTTCTCTAATAACAGAATAATCGTAAAGTATCATTGACTAACCTCCGAAATTTTGTTGGTGGAGTTCCCCGTAGTTTCTCTGCCTAATATCGCTAGAAAATAATGCTTCCGCTTTTTATCTGCTGACGAGAGCGTAAATAACGATGGACTAAAGAGAAAAAAGAAAGGCACTTGACAAGGCGTAATATGCGTATCACGCAATCTCTACAAGTTCTTGTAGCATGTCTAACAAGCATATTTTGCAAAAAATGTATTAATCCGTGTTCAAACCTATAACATTTATCGTGAATATTGCCTGTGGAACATCAGGTAACTATCTGCCGTATAAATAATAAACATTTAGAGCAACTAAGTTTTAGAGGGTTGTTACGAGGGTTTCGGTTCAGCATTGTTCGGTGCTTCCGAACATGGACACGGTATCGTGAAAGGAAATACTGTGATTGTTCCAGCACGTATGTGTATGTGTGTGCGTGTGTGTGCGTGTACGCATATCGTGTTTGAGCATCCTACTGGAAGAGAAGAGACTGGGAGCGGAAAAGAGAACTAGAGGAGGCAGGCGAGACGAAACCGAAAAAAATATACAATATGTTGAGGTCGCGGACAGAAACATATTTGCTTTCTGTCCCAGCGAGCGCATACAGGAGTTTCATAAATTCTTCCTCGCGACGTTATGACCCGTAATACGCAGTTGTATCCTCTTTGTGTGTCCGGCGGGCCGCTGGGTAGCTATTCATCTGAGTGTCCCACAACTCATTCCAGCACACACGAGGACCCGGCCCGCAGTTTGCTCCCAGTTGACTGCAATGCAATACTGCATCCGTCAGTGTGTCCCGCTTCTCTTGAAACGGTCTATGACATTTTATCGTTTGAAGGCTCAGTTTCCACTAAATTAATCGTGAAATATTTTCTGCATCTGAATCAGATCTAGTTCTGTGTGTGCGTGCGTGCGTGTGTGCGTGTGTGTGTGTGTGTGTGTGTGTGTGTGTGTGTGTGTGAGTGTGTGTTGGGCTGTTACAGTTGTGTTGCGGTCTGCGGTCCATAGACTGGTTAGACGCAGCTCCCCGCATTGGTGTATCCTGTACCAACATCTCCATTTCTGCCTGCCTACTGCAGCCTATGTCTATTTGAATCTCACGTTTTTTCTCAGTCTACATCTACTACATCTACATTGATACTCCGCAAGCCACCCAACGGTGTGTGGCGGAGGGCACTTTACGTGCCACTGTCATTACCTCCCTTTCCTGTTCCAGTCGCGTATGGTTCGCGGGAAGAACGACTGTCTGAAAGCCTCCGTGCGCGCTCTAATCTCTCTAATTTTACATTCGTGATCTCCTCGGGAAGTATAAGTAGGGGGAAGCAATATATTCGATACCTCATCCAGAAACGCACCCTCTCGAAACCTGGCGAGCAAGCTACACCGCGATGCAGAGCGCCTCTCTTGCAGAGTCTGCCACTTGAGTTTATTAAACATCTCCGTAACGCTATCACGGTTACCAAATAACCCAGTGACGAAACGCGCCGCTCTTCTTTGGATCTTCTCTATCTCCTCCGTCAACCCGACCTGGTACGGATCCCACACTGATGAGCAATACTCAAGTATAGGTCGAATGAGTGTTTTGTAGGCCACCTCCTTTGTTGATGGACTACATTTTCTAAGCACTCTCCCAATGAATCTCAACCTGGTACCCGCCTTACCAACAATTAGTTTTATATGATCATTCCACTTCAAATCGTTCCGTACGCATACTCCCAGATATTTTACAGAAGTAACTGCTACCAGTGTTTGTTCCGCTATCATATAATCATACAATAAAGGATCCTTCTTTCTATGTATTCGCAATACATTACATTTGTCTATGTTAAGGGTCAGTTGCCACTCCCTGCACCAAGTGCCTATCCGCTGCAGATCTTCCTGTATTTCGCTACAATCTTCTAATGCAGCAACTTCTCTGTATACTACAGCATCATCCGCGAAAAGCCGCATGGAACTTCCGACACTATCTACTAAGTCATTTATATATATTGTGAAAAGCAATGGTCCCATAACACTCCCCTGTGGCACGCCAGAGGTTACTTTAACGTCTGTAGACGTCTCTCCATTGATAACAACATGCTGTGTTCTGTTTGCTAAAAACTCTTCAATCCAGCCACACAGCTGGTCTGATATTCCGTAGGCTCTTACTTTGTTTATCAGGCGACAGTGCGGAACTGTATCGAACGCCTTCCGGAAGTCAAGAAAAATAGCATCTACCTGGGAGCCTGTATCTAATATTTTCTGGGTCTCATGAACAAATAAGGCGAGTTGGGTCTCACACGATCGCTGTTTCCGGAATCCATGTTGATTCCTACATAGTAGATTCTGGGTTTCCAGAAATGACATGATACGCGAGCAAAAAAACATGTTCTAAAATTCTACAAGAGATCGACGTAAGAGATATAGGTCTATAGTTTTGCGCATCTGCTCGACGACCCTTCTTGAAGACTGGGACTATCTGTGCTCTTTTCCAATCATTTGGAACCCTCCGTTCCTCTAGAGACTTGCGGTACACGGCTGTTAGAAGGGGGGCAAGTTCTTTCGCGTACTCTGTGTAGAATCGAATTGGTATCCCGTCAGGTCCAGTGGACTTTCCTCTATTGAGTGATTCCAGTTGCTTTTCTATTCCTTGGACACTTATTTCGATGTCAGCCATTTTTTTCGTTTGTGCGAGGATTTAGAGAAGGAACTGCAGTGCGGTCTTCCTCTGTGAAACAGCTTTGGAAAAAGGTGTTTAGTATTTCAGCTTTACGCGAGTCATCCTCTGTTTCAATGCCATCATCATCCCGTAGTGTCTGGATATGCTGTTTCGAGCCACTTACTGATTTAACGTAAGACCAGAACTTCCTAGGATTTTCTGTCAAGTCGGTACATAGAATTTTACTTTCGAATTCAATGTTCGCTTCACGCATAGCCCTCCTTACGCTAACTTTGACATCGTTTAGCTTCTGTTTGTCTGAGAGGTTTTGGCTGCGTTTAAACTTGGAGTGGAGCTCTCTTTGCTTTCGCAGTAGTTTCCTAACTTTGTTGTTGTACCACGGTGGGTTTTTCCCGTCCCTCACAGTTTTACTCGGCACGTACCTGTCTAAAACGCGTTTTACGATTGCCTTGAACTTTTTCCATAAACACTCAACATTGTCAGTGTCGGAACAGAAATTTTCGTTTTGATCTGTTAGGTAGTCTGAAATCTGCCTTCTATTACTCTTGCTAAACAGATAAACCTTCCTCCCTTTTTTTATATTCCTATTAACTTCCATATTCAGGGATGCTGCAACGGCCTTATGATCACTGATTCCCTGCTCTGTACATACAGATTCGAAAAGTTCGGGTCTGTTTGTTATCAGTAGGTCCAATATGTTATCTCCACGAGTCGGTTCTCTGTTTAATTGCTCGAGGTAATTTTCGGATAGTGCACTCAGTATAATGTCACTCGATGCTCTGTCCCTACCACCCGTCCTAAACATCTGAGTGTCCCAGTCTATATCTGGTAAATTGAAATCTCCACCTAAGACTATAACATGCTGAGAAAATTTATGTGAAATGTATTCCAAATTTTCTCTCAGTTGTTCTGCCACTAATGCTGCTGAGTCGGGAGGTCGGTAAAAGGAGCCAATTATTAACCTAGTTCGGTTGTTTAGTGTAACCTCCACCCATAATAATTCACAGGAACTATCCACTTCTACTTCACTACAGGATAAACTACTACTAACAGCGATGAACACTCCACCACCGGTTGCATGCAATCTATCCTTTCTAAACACCGTCTGTACCTTTGTAAAAATTTCGGCAGAATTTATCTCTGGCTTAAGCCAGCTTTCTGTACCTATAACGATTTCAGCTTCGGTGCTTTCTATCAGCGCTTGAAGTTCCGGTACTTTACCAACGCAGCTTCGACAGTTGACAATTAGAATACCGATTGCTGCTTGTTCCCCGCATGTCCTGACTTTGCCCCGCACCCGTTGAGGCTGTTGCCCTTTCTGTACTTGCCCAAGGCCATCTAACCTAAAAAACCGCCCAGCCCACACCACACAACCCCTGCTACCCGTGTAGCCGCTTGTTGCGTGTAGTGGACTCCTGACCTATCCAGCGGAACCCGAAACCCCACCACCCTATGGCGCAAGTCGAGGAATCTGCAGCCCACACGGTCGCAGAACCGTCTCAGCCTCTGATTCAGACCCTCCACTCGGCTCTGTACCAAAGGTCCGCAGTCAGTCCTGTCGACGATGCTGCAGGTGGTGAGCTCTGCTTTCATCCCGCTAGCGAGACTGGCAGTCTTCACCAAATCAGATAGCCGCCGGAAGCCAGAGAGGATTTCCTCCGATCCATAGCGACACACATCATTGGTGCCGACATGAGCGACCACCTGCAGATGGGTGCACCCTGTACCCTTCATGGCATCCGGAAGGACCCTTTCCACATCTGGAATGACTCCCCCCGGTATGCACACGGAGTGCACATTGGTTTTCTTCCCCTCTCTTGCTGCCATTTCCCTAAGGGGCCCCATTACGCGCCTGACGTTGGAGCTCCCAACTACCAGTAAGCCCACCCTCAGGCTTCTGACTGGTTTGATGCGAGGCGCCACGAATTTCTCAGCCTCTTTATCTGAGAGTGGCCTTTGCAACTTACTTCTTCAATTTTTTGCTGGCTGCAGTCCAGTCTCTGTCTTCCTCTACAGTTTTTACCCTTTGCAGCTCTCTCTAGTACCATGAATTTATTCCCAGATGTCTTAACAGATGTCCTATCATCTTATAGCTCGCCGATTCTACTCATCATTATTTACCTTACCAGTCCACCTAATTTTCAACATTCTTCTGTAGCACCACATCCTAAATACTTCTATTCTTGTCTATTAAGTTTTTTCTACAGTTCATGTGTTACTGTCATACAATGCTGTGTTCCAAACGTATATTCTCAGAAACTTCTTCCTTAAATTAATATCTGTTTGATACTAATAGACTTCTCTTGATCGAGAATGCCCTTTCTGCCAGTGCTAATCAGTTTTTTACGTCCTCCTTACTCCGTCCGTCATGTGTTTTTTTGCCACCTAGGTAGCAGGTTTCTATAATTTCATCTACGTCGTGCCCATCAGTCATGCTAGGTTTCTCGCTATTTTCATTTTTGCTACTTCTTATTACTTGCGTCTTTCTTCGATTTACTCTTATTCCATATTCTGTGCTCATTAGACTGGTAATTCTGTTCAACAGATCTTTTAATTCTTCTTCACTTTCTCTTTCACTGATACCTCAGCGTATCTTATCATTGATATACTTTCACTTTTAATTTTAATTCCGCTCTTGAGCTTTTCTTTTATTTCCATGAATATAGAATGTACAATGCAGGTGAAAGACTGCATTCCTGTCCCCTTTATAATCCGAGCTGTTCGGTTTTGGTCTTCCATTTCTATTATTACCTCTTGGTTCTTGTATATGTTGTATTTCACCTGTCTCTTTCTGTGGCTTACCCCTGTTTTGCTCAGAATTTCGAACATCTCTTCCATTTGACATTGTCGAAGGCTTTCTCCATGTCGACAAATGCTGTGAATGAGCCTTGATTTTTCTTTAGTCTTGCTTCCATTACCATCTGCAACGTCAGAATTGCCTCTCTTGTCCCTTTACATTCACCAAAGCCAAACTGATCGTTATCTAACACATTCACAATTTTCTTTTACATTCTTCTGTTATTACTCTTGTCAGGAAATTGGATACATGAGCTGCTCAGCTGATTGTGCGATAATTCTCGCACTTGTCAGCTCTTATAGTCTTAAGTCTTGCGTCCATTACCAACTGCAACGTCATAACTGCCTCTCTTGTTGCTTTACATTTCCCAAAGCCAAATTGATCGTTATCTAACACATTCTCAATTTTTTTTCCATTCTTCTGTTATTATTCTTGTCATCAAATTAGATACATGAGCTGCTAAGCTGATTGTGCAATAATTCTCGCACTTGTCAGCTCTTACAGTCTTCCGAATTATATGGATCATATTTTTCCGAAAGTCAGATGGTACATCGCCAGACTCATACATTCTACACGCCAACGTGAATAGTCGTTTTGTTGCCCCTTCCCCTAATGATTTTAGAGATTCTCGTGGAATGTTATCTATCCACTCTGCCTTATTTGATCTAGTCTTGTAAATTCTTTTAAATTCTTATTCTAATACTAGATTCCCTGTTTCATCTATATCGAACTCCTGTTTCTTCTTCTATCACGTCATCAGACAAGTTTTCGCCCTCATAAAAGCCTTCAGTGTACCCTTTCCAGCAATCCGCTCTCTCCTCTGCACGTAACAGTGAAATTCCAGTCTCACTCTTAGCGTTACCACCATTGCTTTTAATTTCACCGAAAGCCGATTTGACTTTCCTAAACGCAGAGTCTGCCCTTCCGATAGCGATTTCTTTTCCGATTTCTTCACATTTTTCCCGAAGCCATTTCGCCTTAGCTTCCCTGTACTTTCTATTTATTTCATTCGTAATTTCTGCCCGCCACATTTCGCTCCATTAGCAAAGGGACGATTCCTCGTTGCCCAAGTGCCCCATAAACCGATTCCTTCTCTTAATCTAGTTGTGCTATAAATTCATTTTCGCCCCAGATCGATTCAGTACCTGGTCGTTATTTTATCCGATCTACCCCTCTAATCAGCATTCTACTGCAACATCACATTTCAAAAGCTTCTATTCGCTTCTTCTCTCAACTGTTTATCGCCCACGTTTCACTTTCGTACAAGGATGCCAGCCCGGACAAATGCAGAAAATATTTCCTAAAATTTAGATTTATTTTCAACGTTAACAAAATTCTCTTTTCATAAAACTTTTTGTGCTATTGGAGAACTACCTGTTAATCCTCTTTACCACTACCATTGTCGTTATTTTGCTCTCCAAATGTCAACACTCATCTACTCTTCTTAATACCTCATTCCTTAATCTAAGTACCTCGGTATCATCCTGATTTAGTTCGGTTGCATTCCGTTACGACTTTTTTTCCTTCGTGTCCAGCTTACAATCTCTTTTAATGACATTATCCTTTCTGTTAAAATGCTCTTCTAAGTCCTTTTCCGTCTAAGATAGGTTTACAACGTCTTCAGCATACCTTTAAGTTTTTATTCTTTCCCCTTGACCTGTAGTTGCCTCGATACATTCTCCTTAATTTTCTTAACTGATTACTCAGTGCACAGAATTAATTACATTGGGGATATGCTACAACCCTGTCCTGCTCTCCTCTCAACTACCGCATCCCTTTCAAGTTCTTCGACTAACCTTTAGGTCACTGTATTTTATCTATTCTGTCTTCAGAATTTTGAAGAGTGTATTCCAGTCAACATTATGAAATTCTTCCTCGAAATCTGGAAAAGCTATAAATGCAGATTTTCTTTTCTTCAACTTGTTTTCTAAGATAAGTCGTAGTTTTTACTTCTCATGTTCCTACATTTCTCTGGAATGCAAACTGATCTTCCCTAAGGTCGGCTTCTAACATTTCTTTAGATGCCTCTGCAAATAATTCTTGTCAGTATTTTGCAACCATGATATTTTAAAGTGATGATTGTGTAATATTCGCAACTGTCAGCACCTTCCTTTTTGGAAGTGGGATTGTAACATTTTTCACGCGCCTCGTATATCTTGCATACCAACTTTATAGTTTCGTTCTGGGTGACTGTCCTAAGAATCTCACTAATCCTGAGCAAATGCAACCTACTCCAGAAGCCGTGTTTCGACGTACACACATTTATCGTGGATTCCGGTGACATCCACGTTCTACCCTGCTATGTCCTCCAGAAGAAATGGGACACAGCCTAAGTAGAAGAGCACCGTGTTGCCTACAATTCAGGTGCAACGCAGTTAAGGTATCGTCTCCATAGTGAGAGCACATGACAAGGATTACGGTATGCATCCACCTTACATCATACAAATGCTTCCCAAATAGACGTCCATCCACCAAATGTGAACATAAGCAGACATACGGATCCGCTCAGGAGGTACTCCCTCAAGACAATCGTTGGACCATCGTCGGATAATGTCAGAACTCATCTGCTCTGGCCGCCAAATTCTGCCAAACTCGATGTTACACGCAGTGACATTAGTCAGTGTACACTGGATTTAGGATTACATCAGAGATCAGTTCAAGTGAAATATGAACTATATTGCCACACACAATGTTCAGACCCCAATTAAGTTAGTTACAAGTACCATAGATCATTTGAATAATTCTTTTTTCGAAATGATATGGCACTAGTGTATTTACAGGTTCTGAATTTACGTTACGAGTATCATTACTGAAAACATTATTTTTTAGTCTACCTATGTGACTTACACTTCAAAACTATTTTCTTTAGAGGCTACCAGTTTTTAAGTAGAAATTAATCCATGGAACAGAAGGGGTGCTACAGTATATATGATTTAAGTTTAAATTTAAAAAGGCTTTCGGATATTTTATGTAACTTGGTAAATCGTCAAAAAATTTTATTGCTGGATTTTGAGCTCCATTATGAGCCCCTGATAGCTTTGATAATTGTTAATAAAGGACACTTTTCTTCTAGCGTTGTTGGTACGGAGATCACTTTTCATCTGAAATTGTGACGGACTGTTGTTGTTGTTGTGGTCTTCAGTCCAAAGACTGGTTTAATGCAGCTCTGCATGCTACTCTATCCTGTGCTAGAGTCTTCATATCCGCGTAACTACTGCAATCTACATCCTTCTGAACCTGCTTAGTATATTCATCTCTTGTTCTCCCTCTAAGTTTTACTCTCCAGTACTAAATTAGTGATCCCTTGATGCCTCAAAACGTGTCCTACCAACCGAATCCTTCTTCTAATCAAGTTGTGCCACAAATTCCTCTTCTCCCCAATACTATTCAGTACTTCCTCATTGGTAATGTGATCTACCCTTCAAATCTTCAACATTCCTCTGTAGCACCACATTTAAAAAAACTTCTGTTCTCTTCTTGTCTAAACTGTTTATCGTCCATGTTTCACATCCATACACGGCTACACTCCATACAAATACTTTCAGAAACGACTTCCTGACACTTCAATCTATTCTCGATGTTAACAAATTCCTCATCTTCAGAAACGCTTTCCTTGCAATCGCCAATCTACATTTTATATCTTCTCTACTTCGACCATCCTCAGTTATTTCGATGCCTATATAGCTAAACTCATAAGTAACTCATTTCCTAATCTAATTCCCTCAGCATCACCTGATTTCATTCGGCTACATCCCATTACCCTCATTTTCCTTTTGTTTATGTTCATCTTATATCTTCCTTTCAAGACACCGTCCATTCAGTTCAACTGTTTTTCAAGTTCTTTGCTGTCTCTGACAAAATTACAATGTCATCAGCAAACCTCGAAGTTTTTATGCCTTCTCCCTAGATTTTAATTCCTACTCTAAATTTTTCTTTGGTTTCCTTTACTGGTTGTTCAGTGTACAGATTGAACAACATCGTGGATAGGTTACAACCCTGCCTCACTCCCTTCTCAACAGTTGCTTCCCTTTCGTGCCCTTCGACTCTTGTAACTGCCTTCTGGTATCTGTACAAATTGTAAATAGCCTTTCCCCGTATTTTACTCCTGCACCTTCAGAATTTGAATGACAGTATTCCAGTCAACATTGTCAAAAGCTTTCTCTAAGTCTACAAATGCTAGGAAAGTTGGTTTGCCTTTCCTTAATCTATTTTCTAAGATAAGTCCTAGGGTCAGTACTGCCTCGCGTGTTCCTACATTTCTACGGAATCCAAACTTATCCTCCCCGAGGTCAGCTTCTACCAGTTTTTTCATTCGTCTGTAAAAAATTCGTGTTAGTATTTTGCAAACGTGACTTATTAAACTGATAGTTCGGTAATTTTCACATCTGTCAGCACCTGCTTTCTTTGGGATTGGAATTATTATATTTTTCTTGAAGTTTTAGGGTATTTCACCCGCCTCATACATCTTGCCCAACAGATGGAAGAGTCTGGTAGTGACTGGCTCTCCCAAGGCTATCAGTAGTTTCAACGGAATGTTGTCTACTCCCGGGGCATTGCTTCTACTTAGCTCTTTCAGTGCTCTGCCAAATTTTTCACGCAGTATTATATCTCTCATCTCATCTTTATCTACGTCCTCTTTCATTTCCATAATATTGCCCTCAAGTGCATCACCCTTGTATAGACTCTCTATATAGTCCTTCCACTTCCTGCTTTCCCTTTGTTACTTAGGACTAGTTTACCACCTGAGCTCTTGATCTTCGTACAAGTGGTTCTCTTTTCTCCAAAGGTCTCTTTAACTTTTCTGTAGGTAACATCTCTCTTACTCCTAGTGATGTATGCTTCTACATTCTTACATTTATCCTCTAGCCATTCCAGCTTTGCGTTTAGCACTTCCTGTCGATCTCATATTTCCGACGTATGCATTCCTTTTCGCCAGCTTCATTTAATGTATTTTTATATTTTCTCCTTTCATCAATTAAATTCGGTATCTCTTTTATTACCCAAGGATTTCTACTCGCCTTCGTCTTTTTACCTATTTCATCCTGTGCTGCCTTCACTATTTCATCTCTTAAAGAGACCCATTCTTCTTCTACTGTATTCCTTTCTCCTGTTCTTGCCAATCGATCCCTAATGCTCTCTCTGAAACTCTCTAAAACCTCTGGTCCTTTCAGTTTATCCAAGTCCCATCTTCTTAAATTCATATCTTTTTGCAGTTTCTTCAGTTCTAATCTACAGTTCATAACCAATAAATTGCAGTCAGAGTCCACATCTGCCCCTGGAAATGTCTTATTATTTAAAACCTGGTTCCTGAACCTCTGTATTACCATCATATAATCAATCTGAAACCTTTCAGTGTCTCCAGGTCTCTTCACGTATACAGCCTTCTTTCATGATTCTTAAACCAAGTGTTAGCGATGACTAAGTTATGCTCTCTCCAAAATTTTACCAGGCGGCTTCCTCTTTCATTCCTTATCCCAATTCCATACTCACCTACTAATTTTCCTTCTCTTCCTTTTTCCTGTTATGGAATTCCAGTCCTCCACGACTGGTAAATTTTCGTCTCCCTTCACTATCTGAATAATTTCTTTTATCTCATCATACATTTTATCAATTTCTTCGTCATCTGCAGAGCTAGTTGGCATATAAACTTGTACTACTGTAGTAGGCGTCGGCTTCATGTCTATCTTGGCCACAATAATGCGTTCACTATGCTGTTTGTAGTAGCTTACCCGCACTCCTATTTGTTTATTCAGTATTAAACCTACTCCTGCATTACCCCTATTTGATTTTGTATTTATAACCCTGTATTCACCTGACCAGAAGTCTTCTTCCTCATGCCACCGAACTTCTGTAATTCCCACTATATCTTACTTTAAACTATCCATTCCCCTTTTTAAATTTTCCAGCCTACCTGCCCGATTGAGAGATCTGAAATTCTACACTCCGATCCCCCTGAGTCCTTCTAATTAGTCCCCGCCCGGAGATCCGAATGGGGAAGTATTTTACCTCGGGAATATTTTACCCGAGACGACGCCATCATCATTTAACCATACAGTAAAGCTGCATACCCTCGCGAAAAATTACCGCTGTAGTTTCTTGCTTTCAGCCGTTCGCAGTACTAGCACATCAGTGCTGTTTTGAATTATGTTACAAAGCCAGATCAGTCAATCATCCAGACTGTTGCCCCTGCAACTATTGAGAAGGCTGCTGCCCCTCTTCAGGAACCACACGTTTGTGTCGCCTCTCAACAGATACCCCTCCATTGGGGCTGCAGCTCCGGTACGGCCATCTGCATCGCTGAGGCACGCAAGCCTCCCCACCAACGGCAAGGTCCATGGTTCTGGGGCAGAGGGGGAGGGGAGTGACGGATTATTCATGGTAAATTTAAGTAGTGAATAAACACAGCGATTCAGCTGTTTTCTACCAAACGTATGGGTTTTAGACAACGCGCATTGTCTTCAAAAACCATCGGAGAGATCTGCACATTTTCGCACTCGCTACGCGTAAACTATTAGTCCTACATAAAACAAATGAACAGCGCCATTCTGCAGGAAATTTAATGCAGTTTTATTGTGTAGTGGGATATGTGTTCGCTACAGGCCGTAGATTTCGAATTATTCAATAGAAACGTGCCAAAGTGATAAACAAATTCGTATTTCCTTAATAAGACGAAAAATGTAGCGTCCAGCGAAAACGCATGTCAGTACAAACTGAATTTTATACAGAAACGTTCTATTCATTTTTTAGCGCTAGTAGATTGCTCATAACGAGCGAGAGAATAAGAAAACCATGCGCGCGGTTTTTGAAGACATTATTGCAAGTTGCTTCGACCTATTGATAAGGGCAGCTGGATCACCCTGAATACATTGTGATGGTAAAGTTAACATATCTAACTGCTTGAAGAGTTACCTACATGGTGACTGTTATATCCTAGCCAGTAATGCCACCCGAGCCCGCTGCCAAAAGGTTGGCAGCATCAAAGTCCGGACGCCGCATAAGCAGCGCCAGCGAGACAGGAAATCGCCGCAAGTCTGCGCGCGCCACCGCTGGCTTCTGGCTTCTTAAGCGCTGGAGTCGCGAGCGCTAGGACAGTTCTGTATTCGCCGCTCAGTTGTATACTCGCCACCGAATTGTGTACTTGCTAGTCAGTTGTGTGTTCATCGCAGCTGAGTTGTTGTTTATCGTCAGCCGACGCTGACCTAGCCGCTCCGACTCGAACTAGACAGATTTCTGTAGACACGGAGTTCACTACTGTGTTGCTGTATCTTCGTTAATAAAGATAAGTACCGACGTTTATTTAATCAGAGTGTTTGGGTTTTCCTCTTTCTGTTCACTGTTCCAGCGGACCGGTCGGCCCGCTACTAAAAGTGTGGCGGTGACTTCGTAAGCCGTTTCTACAGCGAATTGCTTGTCGCTACGAACGCCGCCACAAAAGTGACCACATGTGAACAACACATATTATTCTCACAACTCGCGTTCATGCGAACAATGCTTCCTTTCTAAGTGATGAGTTACCTAGAAAATTATTTCACAAATCATTATTGAATGAAAATATGCAAAATATGTCAGGAGGCCGATTCGACTGGCTCGAAGACAGGCAATTATACGAAAGGCAAAGATAGGTGAACTTAATTTTTTGAGATGCTTTGAGTTCAACTTTTCATCAGTATGTACAGTCAAAGAGTTGTAACATTTTACCCTTTTTACAGACACCTGTCCATGTGCTGTATCAGATGTTGGTATGACTCTATTTGTTGTGCAGAAATAAATATATTGTTGAAACGGAGCAGTAGTATCCGTTTCGCAAGTGTTACGTGCGCGCGGCGCCTTAACAACTTGGCAATATCTAGTGTTTCTGATATTTCACGTTGCCATAGCAACATGTAGCATCCAGAGAAAACAATAGCATCTATGTTTATTCATTTTCCCTTGCACAGTCCGTTTACTTTCCCATTTTACACTGTGTGAGTGAGTAAATGCGAGACTGGAAATATTCTGAAGTTCGCTCCAGTAATGCCAGATTTCTCACAGAGCGGTGAAACGGTAGTACCAACTAACTCGTGGATGGACAGTGTTGAAACCGGAGAAATTGGTCAGCGGCCCGAGGTGGAAGCCTGTTTTTACACGGCTCGGGTGGACAGTTAGCAATGGAAACCCATTTCTCCTCTGCAAGTGAGAAACCCGCCCGCTGACAAGGGAACTGTCGGCACTCAACCACAGAGTTTGGTAAATTGTGGACACTTTCTTGAAGTGTTCCTCCGGTATCATGAGCAAGGGAACCGTGTTCAGTTGATTTAGTTTAAATTGTGGTTGCGGTTAATTCCTTTCATTTCTTTGGAGAGGCTAGGAAAGAGTGTCGCTATTCCTTATTATCCTTAATTTCCTTATGTAAATTCACAGGGTGAATGTAATTTAGGCGGCACCCATTGTTTAATGGAGCCGGCACGTTAGCTCAGCGCGTTAGGTCAGCAGGCAGACTGCTCTCTGTAACAAAAAGTCTGACTGAAGGGATCAGCCACGAACTTGGAAAAAAAAGAAAGAGGGGGGTAGCATCATTGGGAAGTAATCGAAACGTCCTCGATCCCACGTTCTGTCAACAGAGGGTGGAGGAGCTGACAAAGTTTCAGGGCACTCTCTTGCCCTAGTGGCGGGAAAGTGCCCCTAAAGGCAGAAGACTCAGCAATGACCAACGACATAAGGATGCAGAAGGCACTGCAAACCACTGCATTAACGACACGTAACGTGTATCGACAGGACATGTGGCCTATAATTGAAAAAGTGTCATGATGATCTCTCCATGGGCAAAAGATTCCGGAATAGACCCACATTCGGATCTCCGGGAGGGGACTGGCAAGAAGGAGGTGACCATGAGAAAAAGATTGAATAATCAACGAAAGAATAACGTTCTACGAGTTAGGGTGAGGAATGTCAGAAACTTGAGCGTGGTAGGAAAGCTAGAAAATCTGAAAAGGGAAATGCAAAGGCTCAAAACAAGGATTTCTTGTCGGATGAGTATAGAGTGATATCAACAGCAGCAGAAAATGATATAACGGGAGTAGGGTTCGTTATGGATAGCAAGGTAGGCCAGAGAGTGTGTTACTGTGAACAGTTCAGTGATAGAGTTATCCGTATCAGAATCGACAGCAAACCAACACCGACAACGATAGTTCAGGTATACATGCCGATGTCGCAAGCAGAGGATGAAGAGATAGGGAAAATACAGGGCGTCCCAGCTATCTTGTCCACCCAAAATATCTCTGGAACAATAACAGCTATTGGAAAACGACTTTCACCAGTATCAATGTAGGGCTGGGGCCCATGAATGTACATATTTGGAAACATTCTAAAACGAAAGCATATGTGTTTTTTAACACAAACTTATGTTTTTTTAAATGTACCTCCTATATTTTTTCTTCAGCAATCCATAGCATGACAAAGCACATACACAGTGGCGTTGATTGCATCGCAATATTCCCATTACATCCCGAGATATTAAGACGCGAAGTTGACGCTTGAAACACCCGACATGCGCTGCTAGCGCACGTCCTGAGGCTCAGGCGTGAACCCCATGCTGCCCGTAAACGCGATGTGATTGACATGTGTAATCACACCTCCATACTTATCAAGAGGTCCGAAACGAATAATACGGTCTGCTGCCATCAACTCTCATAAGCGCATAATGGTTTCCCTCTTGCACGTTTTACGTATCTACCTACACAAGATGAACCAGTACCGATCGGTGTACACCCGTCAGGTTGTCTTATTTATCCTGCACACCCAAAATAATGTTTATCTAATGCGTTATATGACCCATTGTACCTGTCGCGCAGGGCCTGGCTGTACCTAGTCAAGTGTCCAACGTAGTTCCCACTACTGCCAAAGTTACCACTTCGCCTTGTTTATGATTTGCGACCCATGCAAACTCCTGTAATCCACCACCCTCCGAGCATCCCATTTGTTGTTACTTTGGCGTGCAGTACACCGCTTGCCAGTGTAGTCGTGCATCAGAGTAATCTAGTGACGGCACGGAGGTAGTACACATTGTGAATAAACGTTGTGTTGTGGAACTTATACTGTACAGTGTAATGTACACACATGAAGATATCGTAGAAATGCTGCTGATCTATGGAGAATGTACGTTGACGGGAAATGCGTTATGAGATTGCTTGTTTGTTGATAGTACTGTTAGCGAACATTATGATTATTAAGTTAATATGTCTGTTTTCCACCGTAATCTACATAGCTGTACTGTACCCCGTTGTAGGTGGACGAAATGCTGTTCAGGCAGAACGACTGTACAGACGACGATTCCCTGACAAGCCATCGCCTTCGCACCGGATGTTTGGTCGTCTCACATCTCGTCTACGTGAAACGGGAAGCTTAAATCCAAGACCTCGACATCGTCCTAGAACACGCACTGATGAACGTGCTGAAGTTGCTGTGCTCGCTACCATAGCTGTGAATCCTCAAATCAGCACACGTCAAATTGAATGTGAAGTTGGTGTGTCGAAATCAAGTGCACAGCGTATTCTTAAACGTCATTAATTTCATCCTTACCGTGTTCATTTACACCAGGATCTTCATGGAAATGACTTCCGCAGTAGGGTAACATTTTGTCGGTGGACTCAGCAAAAACTTCTGACTAATCCAAATTTTTTTGCAGATGTTCTCTTTACCGACGAGGCATCTTTCTCCAACAAAGAAATTGCCAATATGAGGAATATGCATTATTGGTCCGCAGAGAATCCAAAATGGCTCCGTCAGGTAGAGCATCAACGTCCGTGGAAAGTTAATGTTTGGTGTGGGATTATTGGAGATACCATTATCGGACCTTTCTTTATAAATGGCATCCAAAATGGCAGACAATACTCCAGATTTATACGACACAATCTTCCTGTTCTCTTGGACACCATCTACATCTACATCTGAAACCGGAGAATGGTCATGTGGTATCAGCATGACGGATGCACTGCACATAACGCCTTACGAGCACGACGACTTCTGAACCGTAAGTTCCCTGGTAGGTGGATTGGACGAGGTGGCCCAGTTAGGTGGCCTGCCCGATCTCCGGACCTTACACCGCTGGATTATTTTCTTTGGGGAGCAGTGAAGGATGCTGTTTACCAACATGAATTAACAACACCAGAGGACATGAAGCAACGCATTATTGATGCTTGTACAGCCATCGAAGAGGAAACAGTAGCACGAAGTACGGCATCCTTCATCCGCAGAGTGACCCTATGTATGCAAGCCAATGGGCATCACTTTGAGCATGAGATGTGAACGCTATGTTTAGTATGTAGTTCTGGTATCACTGTGGAAGTTTCTACAAAGGGCCATTTTACCCAGTGATGTTAAGAAATATTTGTTTGCAACAATTTGTCATTTAACGCATTAGATAAACATAACATTGATAATTATGTGATAATAAAACTAATTGGTTAAACATATTTACATTCATCTTCTATTTCCAACCTGAACTTCCCAAATCAAAACATTTTTACCTAAACAACGGTAAAACTTTTAGTCCACTTGCTCGTTTCATTAAAACCATCAACATGAATTTTACTATTACGAGTGAATGATTAACTGTCACTTGCGCTAGATCTACAGTAAAGTAAAGTTTTAACGTTGAACGGCATTATCTTTTTAGTAACGGATTAACGATAAGCGAAGTTAACTTTGTGACTAACGTTGCGGTACACAGATATATTACAGTACCGCATCACCAGCCTATGGGATAAATAGCTGCTGGGATGTACGACGTTAATGCAGGATGGCAGCAGACCGTATTATTCGTTTCGGACCTCTTGATATGTATGGAAGTGTGATTACGTGTGTCAATCACATCGCGATTACGGGCAGCATGGGGTTCACGCCTGAGCCTCAGGACGTACGCTAGCAGCGCATGTCGGGTGTTTCAAGCGTCAACTTCGCGTCTTAATATCTCGGGATGTAATGGGAATATTGCGATGCAATCAACGCCATTGTGTATGTGCTTTGTCATGCTATGGATTGCTGAAGAAAAAATATAGGAGGTCCATTTAAAAAAACAAAAGTTTGTGTTAAAAAACATATACGCTTTCGTTTTAGAATGTTCCCAAATATGTACATTCATGGGCCCTAGGCCTACATTGATACCAGTGAAAGTCGTTTTCCAATAGCTGTTATTGTTCCAGAGATATTTTGTGTGGACAAGATAGCTGGGACATCCTGTATATGAGGATATTGAAAGGGTAATTGTGTACGTGAAGGGAGATGAAAATTTCATATCATGGGGGGTGTGCAATGCGGTTGAAGGGGAGGGAGTACAAGAAAGTGCTATAGGAGAACATGAGCTTGATAGTAGGAACGAGAGAGGAGAAAGACTAACAGTTCTGCCACAAATGTCAGTTAATAGTAGTGAATACTCCGTTCAAGAATTACAAAAGGAGGAGGAATACTTAGAAAAGGCCGAAGACACGGCAAGACTCCAGTTAGATTACGTCATGCTAAGGCATACATTCCGAAACCAGATTTTGGAGCGTAAGGCGTACCCAGGAGCAGGCCAAAGTTTTAGAGACTAGTCAGGAATAATAAATGCACAAAGAGGTGGGATGCGTTTCAAGTTCAAAAAAATGGTTCAAATGGTTCTGAGTACTATGGGACTTACAGCTGAGTTCATCAGTCCCCTAGACTTAGAACTACTTAAGCCTAACTAACCTAAGGACATCACACATATCCATGCGAGAGGCAAGATTCGAACCTGCGACCGCAGCAGCAGCAGCGCGGTTCCGGACTGAAGCGCCTAGAACCGCTGGGCCACAGCGGCGGGCATACGTTTGAAGTTCTCTGAGGCTATAGATGTTGCTATAATGAAGATCTCAATAGGCAGCTCCACTAAAGAGGAACGGACATCTCTAAAACGCACGGAAGTTGGAAAGAAAAACGTAGGAACAAAGAAGGTAACTGCGGAGAAACCATAGATAACAGAAGAAATACTTCAGTTCATCGACGGAAGAAGAAAGTACAAAAATGTGCAGGAAAATTCAGAAATACAGAGATACAGGTCACTTAAAAATGAAATCAATTGGAAGTGCAGGGAAGCTAAGGCGAAATAGCTACATAAAAAATGTGAAGAAATCGAGAAAGAAATGATTCTCGGAAGGACTGACTCGGCATACAGAAAAATTAAAACAAACTTCGGTGACACTAGAAGCAAGGGCGGTAACATTAAGAGTGCAAAGGCAACTCCGCTATTAAATACAGAGACGAGAGCAGATAGGTGAAAAATTAAGTTGATGGTTTCTGTGAGGGGGAGGACTTGTCTGACGTTGTCATGGATGAAGAATCACGATTCATCAAAGAAGTGGTGGGGGATCCAGTATTAAAATCAAAATTAAAAAGAGCTGTGGACGACTTGAGATCAAATAAGGCAGAAGAGATTGAGAACATTCCATCGGAATTTCTGAAATCATTTGGAAAAGTGGCAGCAAAACGACTATTCACGATGGTGTGTACTGCGCATGAGAGTTGCGATATGGCGTCAGACTTTCGAAAAACCTCATCCACACTGTTCTGTAGATAGTAAGAGCCCACAAGTGCGAGAATTACCATGCAATCAGCTTAAAAGTTCATGCATTCAGGTTGCTGATAAGACTAATATACATGAGCATCGAATAAAAGTTGAGGATCTGTTGGATTATGCTCAGTTTGGCTTTAGGAGAAGTGAAGGCACCAGAGAGAGAAGCAATGCGTTGCGGTTGATAATGGAAGCAAGACTGAAGAAAACTCAAGAAACGTTCATAGGATTTGTCGAACTGGAAAAAGCGTTCGACAGCGTCAGACGCCTCAAGATGTTTGAAATTCTGAGAAAAATAGGGGTAAGCTATAGGGAAAGATGGGTAATGTATAATATGCACAATAATCAAAGGAAAGACCAAGAACGAAGTGCTCGGATTAAAAAGGGTGTAAGACAGCAATCGGGAGATAAACTTGGAAAAGGCCGAGAAACACGGGAAGATTTCAGTTAATTACATCATAGTCAGACAATCATTCCGATTTCAGATATTGGAGGGTAAGGAATACCCAGGAGCAGTCATAACTTCAGATCACAATTTAGTACTACTATTCAATCTGCACATCGAAGAAGCAACTATGGATATAAAGAATGGTTCAAGAATGGGATTAAAATTCAGAATGAAAGGATACTAATGATAAGATTCATTGAGAACATTGCTATTAGAAGACGAGGTACTGGCAGAAGTAAAGCTGTGAGGAGAGGGCGTGAGTCGTGCCTGGGTAGCTCAGTTGGTAGAGCACTTGCCCGCGAAAGGCAAAGGTCCCGAGTTCGAGTCTTGGTCTGACACACAGTTTTAATCTGCCAGGAAGTTTCAACATTGCTATTGTGGGTGAAAGTGAAGAAGAATTTCAAGATGTGCTGAATGGAGTGAACAGTCTAATGAGGACAGAATATGAACTGAGAGTAAATCGAAGAAAGTCGAAAGTCATGAGAAGCAACAGAAATCAGAACAACGAGAAACGTAACTTCAGAATTTAGCGTCACGAAGTTAAGGAATTCTGCAACCAAGGCACCAAAATAACCCATGGCGGACGGAGAAAGGAGGGAATAAGAGGCGGACTAGAATTGGCAACAAGGGCATTCCTGGCCTAGAGACGTCTGCTAGTATCCAATATAGGCCTTAATTTGAGGAAGAAATTCTGAGAATGTGTGTCTGGAGCACAGCATTCTATGTCAGTGAAAGACAGATTGTGAGATAATCGGAACGCAAGAGAATCGAAGCATTTGAAAATGTTGAAAATTAGGGGGACTGATAAAGTAAGGAATGAGGAGGATCTCCACAAAATCGTTGAGGAATGGAATATATGGAAAACACGGACAAGCATAAGGGACAGTATGATAGGACAGCTATTAAGACATGAGGGATTAACTTCTGTGGAACAAGAGGGAGCTGTAGAGGGTAAAAAGTGTAGAGGAAGACAGAAATTGGAATACATCCAGAAAATAATGGAAGACGTAGGTTGCAAGGGCTACTCTGAGGTGAAGAGGTTGGCGCAGGAGAGGAATTCTTGGCGGGCTGCATCGAACCAGTCAGAAGACTCAGACACACATACTTAACTTTGTTTGATCCCCTTTGTGTCGATATGGACGCCGTTAAGCCGGCTATAATGCTAAAGTATCATGAGCAGATCTACTTCAGTTGTGTTGTTAACTGTTTGTTATCAGTGTGCAACGTTCTAAATAATGTATTTTCGGGGACTGTGTTTGAGTTTTCTTTGTGGCTGTTTGAATAAATTTTAGCCTGCAGTCGATCACGAAGCTTTTACTTATAGATTCTTTATTTTTGTTTATTTATTTTATTTATTCATATATTTGACCTGGCAAGATAGGGCCATCAGCCTCTCTCTTACATCTAACCAGGCATTCTATATATTTTACAAAAATGGTTCAAATGGCTCTAAGCACTATGGGACTTAACATCTGAGGTCATCAGTCCCCTAGACTTAGAACTACTGAAACCTAACTAACCTAAGGACATCATACACATCCATACCCGAGGCAGGATTGGAGCCTGCGACCGTAGCAGCAGCGCGGTTCCGGACTGAAGCGCCTAGAACCGCTCGGCCACAACGGCCGGCCATGTATTTTACATTACATATATTTCAGTAAGCATGTTGTACTACATTTTGAAACTGAAAATTACAAAAGCACAAATAAAAAAGGACACAGACACACATTTTATATTCGTACCTGATAAGTGGAGCGGAAGCTACAAATTGCGGTAAGGTAAGTTTTTTGTGATGAGCGCTAGAAGCAGTGGACAGAAGAGAAAGGGGTAGAGATTGGATAAAAATAGCAGCCTGATAACATGCAGTTAAAAAATCGTTTCGTATTAAGATGTAAACTGATAGAAAGGTTCTGGAGTTTCCTGTCTCCTTCCAAACATGACGCACAGACAAGCTGCGAATTTACTAGAGTCAGACAAGCAAAAAGCAAATGAGACTCCCCAAAGATCAATTGCACAGAGTTGTGATGGACCATCCGTTATGACTAGTTCCTCTGGTGGTATACTATTGTGAAATAATTCTGCACTGACGCAGAGTACGTGCACTGCTACGCCCATCAAGTAAATCTTCTAATCAGTAAGATGGCATAGTGAACCATAATGTGAAAATATTTTTTTTTCGAGTCTGCAGGGAGTATGTGCATCGTTCTCCCATGAACACAGTTCAAGAATGCAAGGAAGATATTATTGAGTGTATGAATCTCATTTTGGGAGGTGACTCTAAAATGAGTGAAACTAGAATTTGTCAGGCTCTCGGTCATAAAAAAAAGTTCTTTCCAGTTGTAGCGCTAATTATTGGTTGGAATTCTCCGAGAAAGTTATTTCAATAGTCTCGTCGTTCAAATGGTTCAAATGGCTCTGAGCGCTATGGGACTTAACTGCTGAGGTCATCAGTCCCCTAGAACTTAGAACTACTAAAACGTAACTAACCTAATAACATCACACACATCCATGCCCGAGGCAGGATTCGAACCTGCGAACGTAGCGGTCGCGCAGCTACAGACTCTAGCGCCTAGAACCGCTCGGCCACTCCGGCCGGCTTCTCGTCGTTCGTTACAGCATGTAGATACTAATGCGATCGCTGCCCATAAGGCCATTTCAGTATTTGAAATACATATTATCAATATCTGAGAAGAAATTGACACCACCAGTGGTAATGAAGCTACTGATTGCTCATAAAAGAAAAGGAAGTTGGCCAAGAATTAGTGGAAAAGAAAAGCAAAGGAAGTTTGCAGTGTAATAGCTCCTGCGGCTAGAGAGTGTTTTTGTTTCTCAGGTCATCTTGTAGCTTCATTATTCTTTTTTCCAGAAAAGTCGCCCTTGTACTGTCCTAAGTTTTCTGAAGATATCTTAATAGAAGTGTGTTTATTATATAAGCTTTTGGATAAGCTGAAACTACGTCATGGGCTGTCTTCTACCCACCTAACACAAGAATTTAAATCACTGTCTGCCGCTGTCAATCTAGCGGCGTTTATAATAACCAACAACCTAGCGGAAGCGTTCACTAAAGTGCTCTATACTGTTCAAGCTAATTCCCGTAATTTCCCTGATGTCAGTCGAAGCCATAAGGTTCTTTTCAACTTTGAAGGAATAAAATCATCCTTACGCAGCTCTATGAGCCAGAAAAGATTGTCGGCCTTGGTGGTGCTTTCAATTTAAAAAGGTCACGTGCTGGAGATCGCAGACTTCAATCGGCGGGTGACTGACGAGTTTGCATCAATAAAAAGCAGGTCAAATTTTCGGTATAAGTGAGGTACGAATGAGTGTACTTATAATGTTAAATTTATCTCTTATTTCCAGGCTTTTAAAAGACGAATGTATTTCTGTTCTATTTGGAATGTAGTCCATTAAGCAACGATAAGAGTTTTTATAAAAAGCCAATAAATAGTAGCATGCTGTTTGCCACAGATAGGTTTCTGTCTTAGGCATAGAGGGTATAGAGGGTATAACGGACATAAGTCCAGATATTTTTGTTTGTGGTACCTTAATATGTACACACATCAACGTGTCGGTTGTTTTTTTCTCTGAGTCAAACAGTCTTCCCACAACACGTAATTTATTACCTGATGTTTTCTGCACAGTCGCAACTGTACCACTAGATGGACTATACTTGTCAGTATTGTATAGGATAACCGTTTTGCGTTCACACATCCATAATTCAACATCTGACCTGCTGCCCAGGGGAAATAACCATTAATACCTTGCTCCTGCAGCTTGTACTTGGAGGTACTAACAAACTTAAAAAACATAATACTCGTTTCAAGAAACTGAATTTTGTAACCTTCATACAGCATGAATTCTAGGGGTATTTACATCATAACGAATGTCAGGAAGGGCCGCCGAAATAAAGGATTTTCTCACTTGTAACGGTTTCGTATAAAAATGGAACGTTGAAATTTCGGTGCAACGCCCAACTTCAAATTCCAACAGCCGCCACTGCCTGTGTGGTATCACAATGAAACTGGCTGATGTCCAGCGCTATGCACCGAATCTGGTGGAGACATAGCATTCCCAAAATATGTATACTCCATGTTCTCCCATAACGTTAACCGCCTTTCATTCCGCGTTGGGGCAAATTTGCAGTATAGTCTGTCTTCCAAAACAAAGTGAGAGATTCCTCTTGCAATTCCATTGGGGCTTCAGCAGGCTTGCCTGGCGCACAGTGTCTGCTGAGATGCCTTCTTTCCTGTCTTCTGAGGTGTCCATGTATAGGCGCACTGCGCTGAGGAATCATGTGACCATGATTCCTGTCTTCCAAAGTTTGCGCTGCTATTTACCTATCACCCTGCATATCACCTTTTTGCAGAGAGTCTATACTGTAACACGAATTACAGTTTGATAGCCACTATTTATTAATACTAATTCTACTACTACTAATAATAATAATAACAAATCGTTCATCAGATGGTGTGTGTGTGTGTGTGTGTGTGTGTGTGTGTGTGTGTGTGTGTGTGTGTCAGTACACTTACACCACTCTTATTACACAATTTTAAAACTCGTATTCTCTCTGCTTTACTGCTTTCTAGGCACCAGACTGTACATAAACTATCAAACCACAGAAACAACACCACAAATGTTTTTTATATTGAATATATACTAAGTGCATCACACATATTCTTCAACACTAATTTGCATCAGAGCACTAATTAATATATTCATCAGTGCTGTAGTAACTATTATACGCCGGCCGCGGTGGTCTCGCGGTTCTAGACGCGCAGTCCAGAACCGTGCGACTGCTACGGTCGCAGGTTCGAATCCTGCCTCGGGCATGGATGTGTGTGATGTCCTTAGGTTAGTTAGGTTTAGGTATTTCTAAGTTCTAGGGGACTGATGACCTTAGAAGTTAAGTCCCATAGTGCTCAGAGCCATTTGAGCCATTTGAGCTCAGAGCCAACTATTATACACCAGGACATTTTTTCAACTCTTTCTTAAATAAACCTTATCTTTATATTCTTTATTTCTGTAACAATCCACTGAAGATTATTTAGGTTGATACAGCACTCTCTTCTGATAATTTTTTAATTTACATCTCACAAAGATATGAATCAGTCATCTAATTTCACTTTTGTGTTGAACTGTAACATTTTTTGAAGCCCACAAGGTTTTGAAGACAACAGGTTTTTGAAGCATATGTGGTTTTCCAGTCTATGATTCTTTTGTCTGCAATATTTAGAAGTCTGCAACACAGTTGAGCCCAAATTTATAGAAGGTCAAAAAACAAAATAAAAAAATGTTCAAATGTGTGTGAAATCTTATGGGACTTAACTGCTAAGATCATCAGTCCCTAAGCTTACGCACTATTTAACCTAAATTATCTTAAGGACTAACACACACATCCATGCCCGGGGGAGGACTCGAACCTCCGCCGAGACCAGTCGCACAGTCCATGACTGCAGGACCTTAGACTGCTTGGCTAATTGAAGTCAAATATATGTTAGTTCTAAATTTAATTAACTATACGATTCTTTGAAGTCTGCAAGTAAATGAGATCTGCAACAGACTGAAAGGTACAATTAATTGAAGTCCACAATTTTTACAACCTGCAACTTGTTGATGTCGACTACTTGCTGAAATTCACAGTTCACTGAAGACAATAAGACCACGTTTTGTTGTATTAAATTCAGTGCTGAAATCTTCAGTTCTGCTCAGGAGTGACTCAGTGTTCTGTCCAACCAATAGTTTTTTCTCGTAGTTGCATTAACTGTAACTATTTTAACTCTGTAGTTCTTTCTTTTTCGGTGCTTTCTCCTAGATAACGCCCTGTGAAAATATTTTGAATCCTACGATTTGATAAATACTGATTTAAATAGAGGCCTGCATCTGGCAGATAGCTATGCACGTAATTTCTGTCCTCGAGCATTCAGAATGCAGGTCATATCTTTGAATTCCTCTGTTACGTTAATAACAAATTTTTAGTTTGCAGTGAACAATAATATCTCATACATCCCACTTTGACAAGTCTTTTGGACGACAAGACGTCCAAGATTTAACTTTCAGTCGAGCACATCATAAAATGAATAATTTCCTTATGCTCCGGTCAGATATCTATGCAGTCTTCACAACAGTCGATTGTTCGAAGGGAGTTAAGTATTATACGCCTTCTTTCGTTAAATGAAAAATCTTATTCTTCCTGTATACCTATTTTAACCAAGCCATATTTGCATCAAGAACTGCCTTAAACCCCACTAAAATGGCCAGCGTATTAGTCGATTGATGTGGCACGAGTTTTAATTTAGGTCTCATCGTCCCACTGTCTAGCAAACGCATACTTGCGTAAAAAACGATACGTGGCTCAGAGCAAGTTCTTTAATAAGCTCTTACACTCCACTACATTTCTTATGAGGCATTTAATATACTCCGGAAATTTGTTCGAAAAATAGATGTCTATATACCTCACTCCTTTCTAACGTCTATGTAAGAAGTGTTTCATTAGAAGCATGTTTTGTACTATTCTATAAAAATAAGAGTGACAGAAGGTTCTGATTTCTGCGTGCCTGTGACAGAACAACATTTCGTAGTAATTGGCCAGGTCGTTTCTCACCCGAGCGCTAGCATCCTGCTCCCACTCTCTCCCTCCCTGGAAATGAGTCTGAGCACGCGACAGTAAAACCAAGTTAGCGAGGGCTAGGGGTCGCAGCTGCCAGCAAGGCGCAGTTCGCGGCTGCCCCGCGAGAGGCGCTGGCGGCGCTGTTATTGCCGAGCGCAGCCCCCTGGCGGGCGAGTCGCGAGTTACGGCACCGCGGGGACCGATGAATTTTTAAGGAGCTGTGAATTGCATATTAAGTATTGATATCATCTGCGCGCTCGCCCGCCCGGCGATGGGAACTGCTGCCGGATTGTTACAAATATCGAGAGGCTAGGGGGGAGGGGAGAGCACGCTGCCGAGAATAATTAACGCCCGTCTCTGAAATCACGGTCGGCCCGACATGGCGGACGTGCCGCTGCTTCCGTCGGAGTTACTCATTTAAATATAAATTCGTAATTGTACTTCGCAGGTGCTATGCACAAACTTTTGACACTTTCCCAGTAACAGTTTCATTCATTTCACGAGGGTCTCTGGCATTGCGTACCATGTCAAAAAGACGAACTGTTCCAGAGTTATCCTGAGCTATCTCACACAATTTTCGTTTTCGAATAAAGACCGATGCTATCCCTCATGATATAATAAGCTAATCGCTTACGATGTTTCTATATACGAATTACCCACCACAAGTAATAGATAACTTACGATATGATGTAACCTTCGATGGACATAATAATTGTGGACCTTCCAATTTTATTTTTCTTTCGACTGTATCAAAACACACTTAAAAATGTCTGATTGGCCCGTCTACTATGCAGGATTAAGTCTCATCGCTGTAGCGTAATTCCTGCGACACATTAAATACCACGCATCAGTAGTAGCTACACATTCACATTACACACACCACTAGTTTAATAAACACGTGCATCGTGCACATTCAAATGCAGCCACAGAACATTCCAGGCCTACCAAGCCTGAACAAAGTATTCCAGTTCCAGATCACGTTACAGGAATGTATACATATACATCAGTGTCATATTAGTTTACAATAGCCATCTGAACATTAGAACCTCGTACACATGCACTCTTTCACCACCACACACGTACTTTCACACTCTTCCTTCTGACGAAATACAAACTAAAAAGTTCTTTCGTATAACAAAACCATTCCATCAAACACAACGGCATCTGCATGGCCGTAGATTAGTGTTATAACATTTCTCTCTTTGGATACATCTGTTGTAACTTGTTACTATAACTAGCAGATTTCCACAATAAAGCTGTAATGACACTCCATAATGCACCTCCACTTAACCAAAGTAATAATGGTATCATAGAATGTCCATAGACCATATAATACCATGATGCACTACACCTGTTTTAACTGTGTTTGGACGTTACATTCCAATGTACAGTATATAGTTACAACAATATAAAAAAATATGTTCTAGGTGCTGCTCAGGGCAGAATGTAAGTAGGTCATGAGAGGGTTTGTATGATGAGTTTGGATTAAATTTGACCTTTGACCTTTGAGTAGCCTACATACGGTTGCAGGGCATGGGCAAATGCATGACGTCATCATGTCCTTCCTGATCCTCTTCCTCTGTGCCGCTGGTGATAACTCCTATGAATGAACTAACCACCAGGCAGGCTGGTAATTCACTCTGCACGCAACCAAGTCCTTACACATGCACTATACTCCACAGAAAGTCATCTCACGAATAAAATTTAGGCAATTGTATGCATACATAAAGCCAATATAATATTCCGTCTGACATGTATGTTGAAACACAGACTCGTTCTCCCGTCACACATCGCAAGGCAAGCATTGAGATATGCAGCACATAATATTATCAAAATTTTTCGCACCTTCGTTCTAAGACGTCAGCTGCATCTCTTCTACTTTACACCCAGTATGTCAGAATTCTGTCTTCATACTATATGTATTTCACGTACATTACAGTTACATTACGACCTTTCCTACATATATAACCAGTGCGTTACAGTTACATTTTCATATACAAGCAGTAAGTTACTGTTAAAACAGTTTTGAATGAGCTTCTGTTATGCACAAGCTGCTGACTTGCTATGTCTTCCCGAAAATGATCACGTGTTATAGTTCTCACATTATCATCAAGTATGAAGCCTTTATCGTCTTTTGGTGACAATGCCAATTTATATAGCTTTATAGCCAAATTTATATAGAGATTAGACCGAATTATGTACCGAACTGTCATTTTATCAGCGCCATTCAATAAACATTCTCGGCAACCGTAAATACTTTATTCCCTAATTAATTAGTGTTTCACACCTTACACTCTACACATTACGCGTTGTGTATCTGTTTCGATGTACATTTTTTGCTCTCAGTCCTTTGAATTTCTCAAAAACGTTCCCCTGTAATTTAACTTTCATTAAGCCCACTTTATTTTTCTTGGGAAATGGAGTGCTATAGTTGTTGTTATCAGGAAAATCCGAAGTGACAAACCGCCTATGTACATCACTTTTAATATCAACACAAATACTTGAGGCAGTAACATGATTCACTGAATTGTTCGTGTCTATGTAATATATTTAACATTTTTTGTCTCAGATTCCTTGAAAATCTATCCATAATGGAAAGCTACTAGAAGTGGCTTAAAAATTCCTGAAGTAGCCATTCCGACAGCTACGGATTTGGCAAAAGCTGTGTTAAGTCTACTTAATTCGATAGCAGCCATATTTTCCTTAAATACAACACTGCACTTGAAATTTGGTCATGCAGTGAGAACAGCAGCTCCGTGTCTACCGTCTCAATTTGTTACTAGTTTCACATCAGTCATTTTTCGCATATTCTGCATAGTTGACCCTAAATAACGAAAAGTGTGAGGTCATCCACATGAGTGCTAAAAGGAACTCGTTAAAGTTCGGTTACACGATAAATCAGTCTAATCTAAAAGCCGTAAATTCAACAAAATACCTAGATATTACAATTACGAACAAGTTAAATCGGAAGGAACACATAGAAAATGTTGTGGGGAAGGCTAACCAAAGACTGCGTTTTATTGGCAGGACACTTAGAAAATGTAACAAACCTACTAAGGAGACTGCCTACATTACGCTTGCCCGTCCTCTTTCAGAATAATGCTGCGCGGTGAGAGATCCTTACCAGTTAGGACTGACGGAGTGCATCGAAAAAGTTCAAAGAAATGCAGCACGTTTTGTATTATCGCGAAATATGGGAGAGAGTGTCACAGAAATGATACATTATTTGGGCTGGAAATCATTAAAAGAAAGGCGTTTTTCGTTTGCGACGGGATCTTCTCACGAAATACCAATCACCAGCGTTCTCCTCCGAATGCGAAAATATTTTGTTGACACCGGCCTACATAGGGAGGAAAGTCACCACGATAAAATAAGGGAAATCAGAGCTCGTACGGAAAGATATAGGTGTTCATTCTTCTCGCGCGCTATACGAGATTGGAACAATAGAGAATTGTGAAAGTGGTTCGTTGAACCCTCTGCCAGGCACTTAAATGTGATTTGCAGAGTATCCATGTAGATGTAGATGTAGATGTTTTGTCAAGAAACACTTTTTTGCAGCGATACGGTTCTTAGGCTCCAGTCCTAAAACTGCAACAATATTTACAGGAGATAATAGGGGAGGAAGCAAGCGAAATTTATGAAGAATCGGTCCACCATAGATAAGATATTTGTACTAAAAGAAGCCACATCAAAATATTGGGAATACAACAAAATAATGACAACATTGTTTGTTGATTTTAAGAAAGTCTACAATAGCTTAAAGAGAGAAAAGTTGTGGATGAAAATGCAGAAGTTTGGAAAACAAAAAAAGGTTATAAATCTTGAAAAAGTTACACTAGAAGACTCAAAATGGATAGTGAAAATGGATAGAGAAAAACAAAAGGCGAGAAACCATTCAGATTGATTACCATATGTTTGAAGAAGCAGAAGAGTTTAAATGTCCCTGGATCGGTGTAAATAAGAGAAATGAGGAGAAACAAGAAACAGAGGCGAGGATAAAAACGGCATCTAGAGCATCACATTGAAACAAACTACCATCATTCAAAATTTTATCAAGGGACACCAAAATAAGGATATATAAAACCATATTGTTACTATACGGGACAGAATAGATAAGTATAGAGAGAGAAAGGTAAAGCTTTTTGATAACGAAATCCTGCAGAAGATATCTGGAGCAATTTATGAGAGAGAAAAATGGCGAAGAAGAAAAAATAGAGAGCTCGGGGAGGTATATAGTGAACCAGATATTGTTGCGGAAGTCAAAGACAAGTAGGCTGAGATGGGCCGGGTACGTAAACAGAAGAGAGGAGGGGTCAAGACAGAAAAGGTTGGAGAAGAAACCCGAAGGGCGAAGATCTTAAGGCAGACCAAAAATAAGATTGAGAGACCAGGTGGCCAAGGATGTTCAGATACTTGGAGGAAGGGAGGAAGATGCCGAAGCCGGAATGCTGCGCAGGATGCTGCTTGTCTGGGCCAAAAGTCGGCTGCTGTTTGGGGCACCAGGAGAGTAAGTTTCTTACCATTACCGTCGATACACAGTTCCATCCAGGGAGCTTGACGGAATAATATTATCCAGTGAATTTTGCTTAGAATAAGATTGTTGTTCAGAGATTTCTTTAAATTCTGTAGTGAGTCAAATTTTTTATCTTATAATGTGGAAATCAGCTACTCTAGACATCCTCTTCTGTTGACGCTAGGTAGTGGTACCATTTTCTCCGGGCCACATCATTGCCCAGTTGTGGAATATCAACGTTGGGGGATGTGGTATAAGACTTATCATTATTTTCATTATACTCAGCCACAAAGCAAGTGTTTACAAAAATAGCACCTCTGGCGCCACGCTCAATAAATTGTATTTGTTCTATGTCCGTAATAAGCTACAGTTTTATATTAAAAGTTTTCAGTAAAGCATCCCACGCTAATCCAGGTGATTTAACGTAACAGGAGGCTCCGGTTCGTATGTCTTAAAACAGTGCGGGGAAATTTTCAGACATCGGGTTTCAGTGGTAACTCTGAGTAATCTCATAATGTCTTGCATTCAAATTAATAACGGAACTTGAACACTCTTTTATATTTATACTTTTGATAGTCGTTTCATCAGTCAGAGAGCTTTCCAACGGTTGAACTATTCATCCAACAAAACGGATTTGTCAGTTACATAGTGATATGGAAACAAGCCTTTCTTATTAATCAAACTGTTCACTGTCAGGGAAATGTTTTTTTATTAATTTTTGCTCATCAGATTTTATATAAGAAACACATAAAGGTCGCCAGAAAGCTGAAGTAAACTATAAACCGAAATTTTATGATCCAATTGTATTGCACTGCAGTAGTTTTAATAAACGTTTCATACTTATCCACGTCTGCACTCAATCGCAGAAACATGTTCTGCATTTATTTTAATCGTTTTATTATGCTCGGTTGCTTCCTCTTCATAGCATGGGTCCATGATTATAAAATAAGAATTGTGATTCGTCACACACTACTGGCATTATAAAATGCGATCTATAATTTAAATGATAGTTAACAAGTCTGCTCTTCGAAATCCCCCAGTAAAATGACAATGACCTCTGTGATTCACATAAGTTCTCTTGAAGCATTCCTCGCAGAGGTGACTGATTTCGTTTACTTGTTACGCTACTTCCTCGCCGAGGCTAATAGTCATCTCCTTGTTCCGCAAAACGTAATTTCTTATGCGTCTGACAGTCGGATGAAAAGTATGTTATATCATTCCGTACAGAGAGCTGAAACTCCGAATATCTTTCACTGTAATTACGGTTTATACAGAAAGCAATACTACGTGGTTTGTGCACATTAATTTCATCAGTTACAACCAACTAGGGAAAGCATTTGTTATTTGTATCTGCGACAAATGGTAGCTGTAACAGCTCGCTACACTTGTTAGATTTTATGTACTGTTTCACTACATTGTATAAAATCCTCTCTTGCTTTTCTAAGTTATGACCTGGGCGTCCCAGGAAAGGCAAATAAATATGGAATAGATATTACAAAAAATGATTTGGATGTGGGATTATGACAGGATATAAAAACACAATTTAAAAGAGGATTAAGATTAAACTTCCTTGCAGATTAAAACTGTGTGCCGGACCGAGACTCGAACCTTTGCCTTTCGCGGGCAAGTGCTCTACCAACCTTTTTTTTTTTTTTTAATTAAATCTCATTTTGTTCGCTTTCGTTCGTTGCATCTGCTCGGCGCGGACGTCGTAAGACATCCGTTTAAGTTCGTTGTTGATCGATTAACTCAGTTTCTTATTACAGAGGGCTGCTAACCCTCTGACCGAACACGCTGAGCTACCGTGCCGGCTTCCAACTGAGCTACCCAAAAACGACTCACGCCCCGTCCTCACAGCTTTACTGCTGCCAGCACCTCGTCTCCTACCTTCCAAACTTCGCAGATGCTCTCCTGCGAATCTTCCAGAACTAGCAGTCAGGAACTGGAAGAAAGGATACTTCGGAGACCTGGCTTAGCCACCGCCTGGGAGATGTTTCCGGAATGAGATTTTCATCTGCAATGGAGTGTGCACTTATCAGCAACTTCCTGGCAGATTAAAACTGTGTGCTGGACCGAGAATCGAACTCGGGACCTTTGCCTTTAACGGGAAAGTGCTCTAATCTGCCAGGAAGTTTCATATCAGCGCACGCTCCACTGCAGAGTGAAAATCTCATTCTGGAAACATCTCCCAGGCTGTGGCTGAGCTATGTCTCTGCAATATCGTTTCTTCCAGGAGTGCTAGTTCTGCAAGGTTCGCAAGAGAGATTCTGTGAAATTTGGAAGGTATGAGACGAGGTACTGGCCGAAGTAAAGTTGTGAGGAGAGAGGGTGATTTGTGCTTGGGTAGCTCAGATGGTAGAGTACTTGCCCGCGAAGGGCGAAGATCCCGAGTTTGATCCTCGGACCGACACACAGTTTGAATCTGCCAGGAAGTTTCGTATCAGCACACACTCCGCTGCAGAGTGAAAATCTCATTGAGGATTAACACTGTTTGTGAAATAATAATAAGCTTTTCCACATATGTTTCTTTGTCTTATTCATCTTTCATTTTGGCTTGCGCAATATGGTCGCGTAAGCTGTATGAAATTTTTAATTGATGTACATATTTCTTCACACAAAATTAATTACGGCTATTAGAACAACTCCTTAAATAGATTACATAATAACGTCCAACGTTCATTTGTGCATGCTTTTGCTAATGGGAGATCATTGCTATTGTTATACATTCTCTCTCTACAGAGTGTTAAGTAAGAGAGATAAATGAAGACTTATCATTCATAATTTTTGTCTTTCCCTGAAGAATGGATGAAAAACGTAAGAAGGTAGGCAGCAATGCACACACTATCTTTGTTGTGGTTGCCGTTAACTCAGGCCAAAATTAATCGCTACATTGTTACCTGACATTTCGTTGAAAACTTCACGAATGTAATTCCTACACACTACGGAAGGCAGAAAGTGGATGAGAAGCTGCAATTGGATATGCACGCACGCACACACACACACACACACACACACACACACATTTTATCCGAACAAGGCACATGGGAAAGAATAATGACATTGTAGATTTATAATTGGGAATGTAGATTTTTGACTATGGTTTCAATGAAAACAGAAACAAGAAACTGAGTGGACGTAGCGCGCGACTGAGAAGAAACGAAACGTAAAGAATGTTAGAAATAAGCGTTTGAGCGGCGAACAATCGACTAAACGAGCGGCCAACTTCTATTTAGAATGAAAATAGCACGGACAACGGTCACGCACTTCAGCTGAATGTTGGCAGGAGTAGTGCTACCATGTGCTAGCCTAAAAGGTATTTTATGTAACAGAAATGTTAAATGTCTGTGTTTTCAACTGGCAATGTTAACAGGTCCACATGTTCCCCGCATTTATGATGTTTTGAAGCATCCAGTACAATGGAATCACTTTAAATTGTTTTCCTTGGCTTTCATTATTTTATTCTACATCCATCCACTTGTACTCAGAATATTGAATATTATACAGTTTAACACAAGTATTTCGACATGATACAGATTGCTAAGAAATGAAATGTTCACGGACTTTAATGGCTCTGAATATGGACGTTATTTAGACACGTCGCTCACACTTTCATTTGCTAGCTATAGCTGACCATTTCAAGCAATAGTTGTTGTTTTTTGGGTCAAGATTTATCACAGCATGCTTGTTTGTAATCACATTCGGTAATTTTCGTAACCTTCCTTCATAAAAGCCTGTATTTCTATTCACGTTAATGTGAAGCTTTAAATTTGTTGTAGCACCCAACTAGAATCATGCAGTTTCAGAGTTACTGGGTTTTTTTTTTTTTTTTTTTTTTTTTTTTTTTTTTTTTTTTTTTTTTTTTTTTTTTTTGCCGGCCGAAGTGGCCGTGCGGTTAAAGGCGCTGCAGTCTGGAACCGCAAGACCGCTACGGTCGCAGGTTCGAATCCTGCCTCGGGCTTGGATGTTTGTGATGTCCTTAGGTTAGTTAGGTTTAACTAGTTCTAAGTTCTAGGGGACTAATGACCTCAGCAGTTGAGTCCCATAGTGCTCAGAGCCATTTTTTTTTTATCGTTCTGCAACCTTGGCTGAATACCATTCATTGAAGTTATGAGACTCTTCCCGATGAGTGTCCTTGCTGTTAGTATTAATTTTCCTAACTTCACCTGAAATGGGAAGTAGGAATTTATAAAAAAATGTCCTAAGAGACATTTGTTTTAAGAAGTCGATTGAACTCGCATACTCTGTTGCGGCAAACTGGAAGATAAGGGTCAATAAAGTGTTTGGGATCCTTAACCACAGCAAGAGAGGGTCCTGAAATAAACACGAGACACGTTGATTTGATGTATCAGGAAATTCTGATGTTGAGGTTAGAACAGTGGTTCCCAACCTAGGCGTAATTACTCCACGAGAGGTAAAAAGAAATTTTCTGTAGTTTAGGAACCAAAAAGGTTCGATTGTATTTCGGTCATGAAACTACATTATTTTTAAAAAAAGCCGTTACTGTTGTAACAATTTTGTAAGACTCTAATATTGATTATATGTTACAATAATATTTTCCTCAATTAATCATTAATGTGTGACATGATGTGATGCAGGTTACAGTTTGTGAAACAAATATATAAAGAATATCTTCCTCACATAGTCCACCCACTACACACGTACTTTGTGCTTTGTAAAATACATTTATGTTTCTAAAAGTGAGATACACATGAAGGAAATGCTAGGTATCTTATGAAAACGTATTCTCCAAGCTTTACACAATTCTTTAAATGAACAGAAATTGCTTCATTTCTCACTTTGAAACTAAGTGGCAGCAGGACAGGACATTAACTACATAACAGCTCCTATAGTGCTGTCCACAGTATTAATAATAATAATAATAATAATTACTATTATTATTGATATTAATATTAAAAATTAGCAGTAGTCGGGCTCAAAGCATTGGTGGACTGAAGACTTCCAATTATTTCCGTCAGTTCATGAGTAAGGAGTCCAGTAATCAAGTGATTTACGAGTGATGAGTATATCGCACATATTTTAACTTGACTGATCTTAAATGGAGTTGCAGGTTATGAGTGAGCAGGTATCACTAGTTAAAAAGGTGGAGCAAAGAAAACGTGCTTTGTAACAAGTGTCTAACTTCATTATGGATAGTTAGCTTTTTCTTCTAAAGAGTTGCAGATTGCGATCACAATGCACCAGGATTTATTTCATCATACTTTCTAGAATACACTCGCGAGCACACACACACAGACACACACACACACACACACACACACACACACACACACACACACACACACACATACATTTTATCCGAACAAGGCACATGGGAAAGAATAATGACATTGTAGATTTATAACTGGGAAAGTAGATTTTTGACTATGGTTCCAATGAAAACAGAAACAAGAAACTGAGTGGACGTAGAGCGCGACTGAGACGAAACGAAACATTAAGAATGTTAGAAATAAGAAGTACCAATGGTCTCATTGACACCTTAGGTTGTGGTTTCGTAAAGCACCTAAAAATACCAGGCAGCATTTATTTTTCATCACCTCAAAAATAAAAGTTTTGAATGAAAATTCTTCCTAATTATAAAATTTCGTTAGACACCAATGTTATTTATAGTGGGGAGAGGACCTGGGAGTGGGTGAAGTGGGGGTGAGTACTAGCTAATATCTGATAGTACTCTGGGGTAATGATCTAAGAAAGTCTGGGAATCACTGTGTTAGAAGATTAGAAATCAACCAATTATGATAAAATTGAATATCATTTAATTGCTAGCTCTCAAATAATATAAGATTTAACATTGGACGAAATGTGAATTGCCGGCCGGTGTGGTCGAGTGGTTCTAGGCGCTTCAGCCTGTAACCGCACGATCGCTACGGTCGCAGGTTCGAATCCTGCCTCGGGCATGGATATGTGTCATGTCCTTATGTTATTTAGGTTTAAGTAGTTCTAAGTTCTAGGGGACTGATGGCCTCAGATGTTAAGTCCCATAGTGCTCAGAGCCATTAGAGCCAAACGTGAATTCTCTAGAAATAGATTTTCGCTGGGCTGGGTGATGGTTGCAAAACCGTTTGCCTGCACTAGTCATCAAGCAAATGAATTCAGGTGCTCAAGCTCAGACAACTTGCGCTGGCAAGCACTCGGCACTAGAAATTTAGAGGTAGGGTGTTCTATGACGATACTCCAGAAGGATGCAAGACACACCTACGAAATCGACAAATTACTAAAATTAGTCGAACTGTAATTAATAATTGTGGAGTGGTAATTATAACTATACCACTACTATTGCAATTTAGTATGCTTTTACCTAAATAACAGAAAGCCCTGTCCCTATGTTGCCACACATAACCCTCTTACTAAATTTAGTTTAGTTTCCACTGAATTTAGTTTAGTTTCCAAATAAAGTACACTACGGGAGGATAGTCCTGTCAATAGGAAAAGGTAATCAATAGAGTTACTCTTTTTACAGAATTTTACCATGCGTTGTGTCTAATGGATAAGTAAATCAGACTATTCAATTATTTTCCTAAGATCTTACCCAGCACTTAGAAAGAAACATAGTATGAATAGTATTATATTGAAGCCTAGACAACTCAGTTACAAGTTCATTTAGAGGTTTAGAGTATATACTAACGATCGCCGGCCTATCCAGGCAAAGAAACAGTGAAGTATTGGAAAAGCAGAAGTATCAATTTTGTCTACTTATTTGCTACTGTGTAAGCTGCTTCTTCAAATAAATATTACTCCACGTAAACAATGTTGGACTACACCCTTATACATTACTTTTTTAAGAGAGAAAAAGCCCAGTAGATAACTTCAAACAATTAACTTGGCACTTCGTAAGCCTGTAAAACAGCATTCTCGGATTAAGCAAACACTTGGAAGGAACCCTATATAGGTGTATGATTAGGATGAGATAACAGGGTGAACCAGTTTCTTTAAAGTTCAAGAATGATTATTCACAGTTTAAGTTAATGGTTCACGCTGTACAAGAGTACAATAAAAAAAAGTCTTATCTGGTGGCTGTAGGCTTGAGCGTGGTGAACAATTATAGCGGCTACACTCTCACAGTATGGACTGCAAGTATCTTGCTGTATGGGCTCAATTTCTCTTCTTGGCTTCGTTCAGTTTTACATACAGTAGCCCAAAATCTCGCAGCTATGTCGTAAGACGTTTGCAGCCTTCATCCAAGGCATTTTTGTGCAAATTTGCAGGCAAAGCATCTCCTGCTCCACAAGCGTATTGCTTCAATCACTGTTGCCTACAGACTGTGTGACTTACTTCCCGCTCTTGCTCTAGGTAGAGCGCCAGTTAGCCATCGCCACCTTTTACACTCCCCAGAGTCACTTTCGTTTCAGACTAACTTTTACGTAACACCTATTTCTTACATTGTTCCTAAGCGTGACCATTTCTTACAATTGTCTAATTTACACCAACATGAACAGTTTATACACACAAATCTTTTTAAATAAAAAATGTCGCCAGAAAATTATTTAGCGTAATAACCAATTTACATAGTCTTTTACATATATTACTTACTTACAATGCAAAGAATTTCGACATCCAGTGTAGCACACTTTACATATACATAAAAAATAGCACCAATATGCGAAAATTTTAAAGCAACAAAATACAAAAATTTAGATGAACCATAAACAAATAGTAATATAGTAATAGCCACTTAATATGAAGACATGACTGACTGGCTTATTAAAACAGAGGATCATCTAACCAATATTAAATTTTTATCAAAGGTGAGCACAAGAGGGTGTCAAACCTGTTGTTATTGGATGGCAATCCTTGGTAGACTGCTCCCAGGGATAGAACATGATTGTAACCTTGCCAACAAACCTCGTTTTCCTTTGAACGTTAGCAGTAAAATTAGTTACTGTTCAAGATGTATGTATTACTGCCTTCACCAGTTACTTTGCAAGTAAAGATTTTATTATTAATACAGTTATGAAATGTCTTTAAAAGAAATGTTGTTTCTGGTGTGCAAGGCTCAGACGGCGTTCCTGCAGCTGCCCAGGGAACATCCGATGGCTTCGTTTGACATTCTCAAGTGGATAACAGATCTTCGAAGAGGCATATTTCTCGTTCCTTCCTCTTTATAAACGGCTAGGATACAAGATTCTACATTGAATTCCATCTGAAACTGTACTTACACATGATCAAGCAGGGTTTGAAACTCGTCTTCTAAGCCGCAGTAAGGAAAACTAAAGGAAAATCTCTGAACGAAGCAAAATGATTCGCAAATTGACAGGGCCAAAATTGGACTCACATCATCCAAGAATCCGTGCATCAGCAATAGCATCGAGTTTTCCTGGTGTGGAATACCGTATATCCGACAGCACTCAATGGAACGTGCAGGCTGATTACAGGTTGCCCCAAGCCTGCTCAAACTGATGAACATCATTATGAAGCGCTGCCCTCTGTTAAATGTGGCCCCAGATAAGGAGAGACTTCAAATGAAGCGAAATACCCCTTACCTGTTGCATGTGCATACCCATATTCCTCTACAGTCAAAGTCCAGGAACCTAGGAAGCTTATAGTGACTCTCGAGAAGGCGATGGTGGGGTTGAAGATGAAGAGGTCATCTCAACAGACGGATTACAGCAGCCGAGCAGCTACCTGGACACAGTAAAAGCTGATTTGTATGATAGTCGCTAAACAGAATACGATCCGAAATTGGTAGGTGTGACACCTCCGCCAGTGGTCACTTTCGCCAATGCACAGCCCCAGTGGCCGAGGACAGCGGTGGGGAGGGGGGGGGGGGAGTTCGGACCCCATAGAGTGAGTGCCCTAAACGCGGACATGGGAGCCTTTCTGCAACCACGCAGGGGGTGGGCTGGGGGATGCCCTCGCCTCGCTTGGGTATGGACATCTTGGGAAGTGCCTGGTGAACAATACAAAACAGGTAACTGTGGACCCCTGCAGGTACTAATATAGAGCATGGACAGAAAGCGACCTGGAGGCGTGTGAAACGTCTGGCTGGCAGCAGCCGTTCCAGGTTGCCTTAAAAAACGAGACACGAATTGAAAGGTAGCTGTCTTATTTGCCAGTACAATTCTCAAGAAGTTTTGATTATCAATGTAAAGGAAGTTACGAATTTGATAAATGTACTCAACCTCTGTAGTATCGATATAACCATATTATTTGTAAGTCTATTCTTGAGTCTGGCGTTGTGTTCCGTTTGAAATGGATGGAAGCTGGCCTGCCGTGCACTGGAGCAGCATTATTTAAAAAGGATTTTGACTTTTTTTTTTGAAAAATATTGGGTAAGTGGGATTGTATTAATGGAAGAATTATGTAAGCTAACGTGTAAGGTAATCTAGTTTTTTTTATATTTCTAATTGTGTAGTTACTTATTGTTAGAACATTGCATATGATTGAAACTTGGTGCAGAAATTTTATAATGTAACATATGGTTTTGTCTTATATTAGAAAGAAGTGTCACGAAAAGTAATTGTAAATAAGGAAGTTATTGAGAAATATTTTTAACTTGTCTAGTTATGAGAACTTTATGGAAGGATGTATTCTTGTTATGGCTAAATGAAGCATAGTTACGCAGCGTGCGGCAAGTAAAACCGGCCCGTCGTAATCAACGATAATGTTCCAGGACGTGCGCGAGCGTCAGTAGTAATGGAAAAGACAAACGCCGTCCAAACAGTCGTGCATGAACTAACCAATCCCTCTGATGTACCGACACTACGCGGAACTTCGTGTTGCGTAAGGTAGCTGCAGTCGCAGCCAGCGAAACTTGTCGAAACCAGTTGAGGAAGAGGCCTGGTTTTGTGAAGCCGGCTTAGTGTGTGTGGGATAATGCCGTATTCGTTACCCGAGCGTGTAGCCATTGCTGAAGCGTTCATTGGTACTGAATCTTTTGCAAAAACAAAGAATTTGTTTCAGTAGAAATTTCCAGGACGTTCTGTGCCAGCAATAAGCACCACAGAGAAATTGATTGAAAAATGGCGGCGTACAGGATGGGTTCAAAATGCTCTCAGGACCAGACCACCATCTATCTGCACACCTGAATTGAAGAGGCAGGTGCAGGAAATAAGGAAGTTATTGAGAAATATTTTTAACTAGTCTCCTTGTCCTCATAAGTCATCCTAAAAATTCATTCAGATTCATGTGAGTGAGAGAAAGTACAGATGTGTTTTAAGAGCATTGAAGTTAAAACCGTACCGAATAAGTGTTGTGCAAGGCGTGAAGGAACTTTACCTGAAGAAGAGAGTGCATTTCCGTTCATGGCAGTTGAGAAATGTTGCCAGTGGTGTCTTGGACCACTAAGACTTATCAGGGGTGATGAGGCGTGGTTCCACGTGTCTGGGTACATAAATTCCCAAAGCAACCGGTATTCGTCTACAGAAAATTCACACGCGATCCACCAGGTACCCTTGCATGACGAGAAAATTGGTGTTTGGTGTGCTATTTCCGCCATACGCGTTATGGGGCCCATATGCTTTGAGACGACAGTGGACGGTGACGTGTATTTGGGAATCCCGGAGGAGTTTTATTCAAACTTGACAGAATAGGAACGTCAGTTATGTTAGTTCATGTGTTGACTTTACGGGCCAGTTTTACGTGCCGCATCCTGTATCTGGAGTCTTTTTTCTCATGCATCAATCGTTAAGTTTAATTCCTCATTTTTCATTCTTTACCTGCGTGAATCTGTCCGTATGCTCGCATTGCCATCGCGAGTTGTGTGCTGCACCAGCATTTCTGTGAAAATCGCTAACACAACGTCTTGTATTGCACGTCGCAAGTACGGCAAATGAAATTTGATTTTAGGCACTCAGGTCAATATTCCTAATTCATGTCTACTGTAAAGTACAGTGATTGTCGAAACGTATTTCTCGAGATATCATTTCAGAGGCTTCAAATCAGTAGATGATCTCAGTAAAGTTATCTTTTGAGTTTCCAAGCAGTTTTATCAGAAAGTCAGATACGGTAAATTTTACTTTCATTTTCTGTCACATTAATACTTCAGGTACAGTCATTGTTTGCAACACTAATGGTAAAGATTAACATTAATTTCACTGGAAACGGATTGCTCTCTCGCAGGAGAATTGTTTGATCTTCTGGTGAGCCTGGATTTCACATCGTGTAGCCTGTGCTTCACATACTTCCGTTTAAAATTTAATTTTCAGACAGTTCTCTTGCCCTGCACTGAGATTTACGTATTTCGATATCAAAATAAGTTATACCAATTTTTCATATACCAACCAGACACATAAAAACACGATTTCAGAAGTTTTAACAGTATCGTTTCAGTGTCGATAACTTATGGACCCCTGCAGGTACTGGGACGGTGTGTGTTTGCAAAACTTGAAAATGCACACGCGGAAGTTTGTAAAACTACTGGCTGGTAACAGCCGTTTTCGCCTGCCTTAAAAAAGAGAGAAACATGCTGATAACAGATGGACCCCTGCAGGCTCTGGGATGGAGCTGAGAAACAAAGCGCTAAGAATTCGCACAGGGAGGCTAGTGAAACTGTGGAACTGCGGAAGAAGTCAGCCTGCTTAAGGAAAGCCGGATGTAAGAAGGTTGGTTATAAATCACGAAACCCAGCAGATTCTTAGACGAAGCACGAAGATGGAACTGTCAAGGTCTCAGGCAGCGACAGCTGTTACAAAGCAATGTTGTGTGGCTGTCTTCACGGAAGGTAAGAAATGCAAAAAAAATTGGAACTGTGTGCGACGAACAGTGGGAACAGTGTGGACAGTAAACATATGAGACAGACGCCAACTCCCAAGTCACACGCCACCCCACACAGGATAAAAAGTTTCCACCCTGTACTGGGAGATACAGTCACGAAACGGCGATCAGTCATTGGGTGGCACTGCAAATTTAGTCGGGCAATGACAACTCCGAGAGGAACAAAAATTTGAAGAGTTTTTGACTTTGGCAGAGTGACAAGAAGTGAAGAGACAGTCGATGAGACACGGCAGAAGCAAGAGTATACGAGGGCTCTTCCATCCGTCGTCACCTTAGTCTGCTGACTTCGAATCTGATCCTGATCCCCAATCTAATGCTCTTCATCACTTCGTGACTTATTCTTTTTATGGTCCTAGTTAAATGGAGGAATCCTTACGATCCAGTGCTTGGGAATGAAGCAATCGACCGAGCATAGAATTTCCTTGCCTGACATCCGCCTTCCGACACCACGGTAACGCTTCTTTGGCCACGAAACCCGCGGCGACCTGTCAGCATGGAGACCGGTCCGGGCGACAGCCGCTGGAAACTGGGAGGGGCAGCCGAATCGCGCAGCACACCTCCGAGGCGACGCGCTGTGCCTTTGTTTGTTTTGTTTTAGGGCGCAAAACACAACGGAGGTCATACGCGCCCAAGTCAAAACTACAGAATGCAAACACAGAGACAAGGGAAACGACTATATGTCGGTCCCAATGCAAAGAATAGGAGACATCTAAGCAAGGCACGTGGAAAAAGAGCTAAAAAAACATCATAGAAAAATGGAGATCCAAAACTAAAAATTAAATGGCCTTCACCATATTGCTTCGGCGCTGTGCCGTGTCGGCCCAGCGCCTGCCGCCGCCACCACGACACGGCAAGATGGTTACAAATGGTGCTGAGATCATTCATCCCCCACCCCCCCTTTCGCTTAATATCCGAGTCTTGTCCACATCCGGTCTAATTAATACGTTCTACTCGTACATCAATTCCTTATTTTCACAACCTTTTCCTATTTGAGCTCTCTAAATTATCCACGTCACTTAATTATTGGCTCCCAGGGAGGAGCGATCTCATTGGTAGTATGCGTACTATGTCACATTTCAGAGTTTTTGAATGATTTACTACATTCTGGCACCCAGCGTGGGGCAATATAATTACACTACTGGCCATTAAAATTGCTACACCAAGATGACATGCAAATGATAAACGGGTATTCATTAGATAGATATATTATACTAGAACTGACATGTGATTACATTTTCAAACAATTTGGGTGCATACATCCTGAGAAATCAGTACCCACAACATCCACCTCTGGCCGTAATAACGGCCTTGATACGCCTGGGCATTGAGTCAAACAGAGCTTGGATGGCGTGTACAGGTACAGCTGCCCATGAAGCTTCAACAAGATACCACAGTTTATCAAGGGTAGTGACTGGCGTATTGTGACGAGCCAGTTGCTCGGCCACCATTGACCAGACGTTTTCAATTGGTGAGAGATCTGGAGAATGTGCTGGCCAGGACAGCAGTCGAACATTTTCTGCATCCAGAAACGCTCGTACAGGACCTGCAACATGCGGTCGTGCATTATCATACTGAAATGTAGGGTTTCGCAGGGATCGAATGAAGGGTAGAGCCACGGGTCGTAACACATCTGAAATGTAACGTCCACTGTTGGAGTTCCGTCAGTGCGAACAAGAGGTGGCCGAGACGTGTAACCAATGGCACCCCATAGCATCACGCCGGGTGATACGCCAGTATGGCGATGACGAATACACGCTTCCAACGTCCGTTGCGGCCGGAGTGGCCGAGCGGTTCTAGGCGCTACAGTCTGGAGCCGCGAAACCGCTATGGTCGCAGGTTCGAATCCTGCCTCAGGTATGGATGTGTGTGATGTCCTTAGGTTAGTTAGGTTTAAGTAGTTCTAAGTCTAGGGGTCTCATGACCTCAGAAGTTGAGTCCCATAGTGCTCAGAGCCATTTGAACCATTTTTTCCAACGTGCGTTCACAGCGATATCGCCAAATACAGATACGACCATCATGATGCTGTAAACAGAACCTGGATTCATCCGAAAAAATGACGTTTTGCCATTTGTGCACCCAGGTTCGTCGTTGAGTACACCATCACCGGCGCTCTTGTCTGTGATGCAGCTTCAAGGGTAACCGCAGCCATGGTCTCCGAGCTGATAGTCCATACAGCTGCAAACGTCGTCGAACTGTTCGTGTAGATGGTTGTTGTCTTGCGAACGTCCCCACCTGTTGACTCAGGGATCGAGACGTGGCTGCACGATCCGTTACAGTCATGCGGATAAGATGCCTGTCATCTCGACTGCTAGTGATACGAGGCCGTTAGGATCCAGCACGGCGTTCCGTATTACCCACCTGAAACCACAGATTCCATATTCTGCTAACAGTCATTGGATCTCGACCAACGCGAGCAGCAATGTCGCGATACGATAAACCGCAATCGCGATAGGCTACAATCCGACCTTTATCAAAGTCGGAAACGTGATGGTACGCATTTCTCCTCCTTACACGAGGCATCACAACGACATTTCGCCAGGCATCGCCGGTCAACTGCTGTTTGCGTATGAGAAATCGGTTGGAAACTTTCCTCATGTCAGCACGGTGTAGGCGTCGCCACCGGCGCCGACCTTGTGTGGATGGTCTGAAAAGCTAATTATTTTCATGTCGTAGCATCTTCTTCCTGTCGGTTAAATTTCGCGTCTGTAGGACGTCATCGTTGTGGTGTAGCAATTTTAATGGCCAGTAGTGTAACATTTGTAAAGTATTAAAAATGATACTAAGACAGTGCCAGCTTGGCTTGACAGTGGGTGCAATAAATCACACATTTAATTTATCTAGTGTTTAATGGAATGTCGACGTTCCTGTCGAACATTTACTAAATATCTGTGTGCGAAAAATAGTTGTATTTTCAGCTGAATACATCTCTCTATGTGGCAATGCTTTGCTAAGAGTGACAAGAAAAAAAATGGTAGCGCGGCAGGGTTACGACATAATATTCCGCATATCCTGCCCATGGCTCGCATGTGCTTCGATTATATTAAAGCTATTCAACCATATCATCACGAGACTCCTCATCGTAAACGATCTGAACCGTCATGGCCTACAGTAGATACACATATGAGTAACTGATCGTCAGGACTGGCACCCTGGCCACATTCTTCAGCTGCCGACTTCCTCGGTGGCTGCAGTTGCTTACGGCATACAGCTACATGTTACACATGGACCAATTAATAATCACTTTACGGAACACAGATTAAGCACAATTATTGGACATGAAAAAGAACTGCGCAATGGAAGCAGGAAATAAGACGAGAACATACCTGTAATACTTAGATTACCGGTTTTGTTGTTTATTAGAGTGGTCTCCAGTCCGATGACTGGATGCAGCTGTCGTTGCTACTTTATCGTGTGCAAGCCTCATCATTTCCAAATAAATACTGCAGGCTACATCTTTTTGAGTCTGCTTACTGTGTTCATCTCTTGGTCTCCCTCTACAATTTTCTACCTCCTACACTTTCCTCCAATACTAAAGTGATGATCCCTTGAGGTTTCAGAACAGGTCAAATCAACCGATCTCTTGTTTTAGTCGATTTGTGCCATAAATTTCTTTTCTCACCAATTCTGTTCAGTACCCTCTCATTAGTTACGCGATCTACCCATCCCATTTCAAAAGCTTCTCTTCTCTTTTCTAATCTGTCTATTGCTCACATTTCGCTTCCACACCAGGTTATGTTCCAGACAAATATTGAAACGTCCCCTTTTTTTTTCTCCACCTGTACCTCTGAAAGGGGCACACGCTAATGGCTTTTTTTTTTTCAGGTGACTGTCGCCCAGCTGGGTGCCACGACGCATTACGTGCAGGTGGTCACTTAACTTTCTTACCGAAATATTTACGACACCAGTTTCCGCTACAGTGACAGTCTCATATGAAAATTTCACAGGTCGAAAATTTACGTTGCAAACGTGTAGAAACAAAATCCTATGAATATAACAGTGTGCAAAAAATTTTCGTTGGCATTGTAATACATTCACGCATTTACACACATTTCATAACTCTTAAAGTACGATTCTTGGTTTCCAACAACCTTTTTCACAAACCAGAGTCCCTAACCACTACTCATTATTCCTTACCTTATTCGTCGACACTTCTTCAATATTTCATCATAACAGATGCGCAGCATATTGAAATAACTCATATAGCATCAGCTTATTGATCATAACCATACTGCAACAGCATAATACACATAGTCATCGTAATAATAACATCATAACACCTCAGTCAACTCTCAATATCTTCAGAAAAGCCTTCCTAACAGTTAATTCTGTATTCGACGTTAACAAATTTCTGTTCTTCAAATCCACTTTTGCCTGCCATTGTCAGTCTATATTTTATATCTTCTCTACATCGGCCATCATCAGTTATTTTATTGCGCAAATAGCAAAACTTCTATACTACTTCTAATGCCTCGATTGCTAATCTAATTTCCTCGGCAATACCTAATTTAATTTGACGACATTCCACTGCCCTTGTTTTGCTGTTCTTGATGTTCATCTCGTCTCATATCCTCCGTTCAAGACACTGTGAAAAAAATGGGTCTGAGCACTATGGGACCCAACAGTTGTGGTCATAAGTCCCCTAGAACTTAGAACTACTTAAACGTAGCTAACCTAAAGACATCACACACATCCATGCCCGAGGCAGGATTCGAACTTGCGACCGTAGCAGTCGCGCGGTTCCGGACTGCGCGCCTAAAACCGCGAGACCACCGCGGCCGGCAAGACACTGCCCATTGCAGAATGGTTCAAATGGCTCTGAGCGCTATGCGACTTAACTTCTGAGGTCATCAGTCGCCTAGAACTTAGAACTAATTAAACCTAACTAACCTAAGGACATCACACACATCCATGCCCGAAGCAGGATTCGAACCTGCGACCGTAGCGGTCGCGCGGTTCCAGACTGAAGCGCCTAGAACCGCTCGGCCACAGCGGCCGGCTTGTCCATTGCATTTAACTGTTCTTCCCAGTCCTTTGGTGTCCCTTAGAGAATTACAAAATCCCAAAGTAAGTTTGTATATCTTCTTCCTCAACTTTAATTCCATCTCCAAATTTTTCTTTGGTTTCCTTTACTGCTTGCTCGATGTACAGATCTAACAATGACAATTAGTACAATGCTTAACAATCAATGGACAGCTTTAGGTGAAACAAGGAAACATATGTGGCGTTCATACGTAGATTTCGAGAAGATTTTTGATATTTTTGCTATGGAGTGTATCAAGTACAAAGGGCAATCCGCTTTCTTTCTGTGACGCACACAAGAATAGTCATCAGTGACTGAATGACACAGGGCACCAAAATCATGAAAGGTGTTGCTCCAATGAATGAATTGAAGGACTATCTCGGTGGACAGGAGTTATTTGTCACGGACAGAAAATCGGCACCGGCCGCGGTGATCGAGCGGTTCTAAGCGGTTTAGTCCAGAACCGCGCAACTGCCAAGGTCGCAGCTTCGAATTCTGCCTCGGGCATGGATGTGTGTGATGTCCTTAGGTTAGTTAGGTTTAAGTAGTTCTAAGTTCTAAGGGACTGATGACGTCAGATGTTAAGTCCCATAATGCTCAGAGTCATTTGAATTTGAAGAAACTCGGCATGATGCGTTTCGCTGATGACACAATAATGGTCGCTGAAAGTAAACGGGAGCTAAACAGGGTACACCATAAAGGTGTACAATTACGAACAATTTCAATTGGGAAGAACACATAGAAGATATTGTGGGGAGGGCTAACCAAAGAATGCGTTTCAGTGGCAGGACACTTAGAAAATGTAACAGACCTACTAAGGAGACTGCCTACATTACGCTTGTCCGTCCTCTTTTAGAATACTGTTGCGTGGTGTGGTATCCTTACCAGATAGGACTGACTGAGTACATCGAAAAAGTTCAAAGAAAGGCAGCACGTTTCGTATTATAGCGAAATATGGGAGAGAGTGTCACAGACATGATACAGGATTTGGGATGGACATCATTAAAAGAAAGGCGTTTTTCGTTGCGACGGAATCTTTTGTTGAAATTCCAATCACCAACTTTCTCTTCCGAACGCAGAAAATATTTTGTTGACACCAACTTACATAGGGAGGAACGATCACAAAGATAAAATAAGGGAAATCAGCGCTCGTACGGAAAGATACAGGTGTTCATTCTTCCCGCGCGCTATACGAGATTGGAATAATAGAGAATTATGAAGGTGGTTCGATGAACCCTCTGCCTGGCACTTAAATGTGATTTGCAGATTATCCATGTAGATGTAGATGTAGATCTTGGGACGTCGTGCGCGGTTGTTGTCAGGTTCTGTGAGCCCAAGCTGCGTACTGATGGACGATAACGCTCGACCTCATAGAGCACGGGTGGTTGACGTTTTCTTGGAGTCGGAAAATACTGCAAGCATCGTGTAGTCTGCTCGCTCTCCCGATTTGAATCACATGGAACATGTCTGGATGCTCAGGGGAGACGGTTTGTATCACGTCAGCATCCACCAACCACTCTCCAAGACCTGCGAGCAGCTCTGCAGGAAGAATGGGCTCAATTCCTCAACATGAGATTGATAACTTCGTTAACAGCATACCCTGTCGTCTTCAGATCTGTATTGCTGTCACAGGTGGTCACACCCCATGCATTAATCAGTTGTCGGAATGGGTGTGCAAATCCGTTCAGTTCGAAAAAATAAAAAGCATTTTTATATACAGTTATGCATGTTGCAGTTGTTATGCTCTGTATTGTTTACAGTGTTTCTACTTTACTATAACCTGTTTATATTTTTTTTTCCTTTATTGAGTTTCGATTCCCCCTAAAGGGGGCGGGCTGGCAGCAGCTTATTACGCCGCTCTTCAGCCTACAGAATTTGTTTTAAAAAGATGAAGATAATAAAAAATAAAAACAGTTGGCGATAAAATCGGTGACTTAAAGGTAAAGTGGCAGAAAATTCTGGAGCTTAAAACATAAAACACAGGGTGGATGATGCTAATAAAACACACAGGAACCAGAAAAATAATAGACAGACAATTAAAAAACACAGCGACAGTCTGGGTTCTGTTCGCAAGAGATATAAAAAGCACACCCAGCGACAGCATGATTTCTGTTCGCAACACTGTGGAAGGACGCACAACACTGAACACTGCGCTAAAAGTTGGCACAAATATGACATACCACACCCGAGAGCAGGTGGGGGGAAACTGGTCAGATGACGAGAAAAAGGGAGGGGGGGAAGGAGAGGAAAAGTGAAGAGGGATGGGGGGAAAGGAGCCAATGGAAGAGGAGGATCCATAAGAGGGGTGGGGGGTGCTTAGCAGACGTGCCAGGGAGTGGGGAACTCAGAGGAGGGGAGTACAAAAGGACTCGGGGGGGGGGGAGAAAGGAGATAGGGAGAGGATAGGCAGGGAGAAAACACAGGATGGAAGGGGGGAGGAAGAGGGAGCCCAGGGAAAGGACGGAGGAAAGGAGGGGGGTGAGGATCAGAGTTGATAGGAAGGATAAATGGAGGGAGAGAGGGCATCATCTGGGAGGGGGAGTTGATGGAAGCCACCTTGGGAAAGGAGATGTAGGGTGTAGAGATGGAGGGTAGGAGGGACACAATGGTGAAGACGTGGCAGGGGGTGGGGATGGGAGAGGAGAGGAGCAACCAAAGGGTGAGGAGGTTCAAGACAGCGGGAGGTGTAGAGGATGCGGATATGTTCGAGGAATAGGAGCAGATGGGGGAAAGGAATGAGATCATAGAGGATCCGCGTGGGGGACGGGAGGCGTATACGGAAGGCGAGGCGGAGTGCATGACGCTCAAGGATCTGAAGGGACTTATAGAATTTGGGGGGGGGGGCAAATATCCAGGCAGGACTGGCATAACAGAGGATAGGATGGATTAAGGATTTGTAGGTGTGGAGGATGGTAGAGGGGTGCAACCCTCATGTCCGGCCAGAGAGGAGTTTGAGGAGTCGGAAGCGGTTGTGGGCTTTGGATTGGATGGAGCGGAGATGAGGGATCCAGGTGAGGTGACGGTCAATGGTGAGGCCAAGGTAGGTGAGGGTGGGGGTGAGGCGGACAGGACGGGTGCAGACAGTAAGGGAGAAACCCAGGAGCCGGAAGGAGCGAGTGGTACGACCTACGACGATTGCCTGGGTCTTGGAAGGATTGAGTTTCAGGAGCCACTGGTTACACCATGCAGCAAAAAGGTCAAGGAGATTCTGGAGAAGGCGTTGGGACCGTTGGAGGGTAGGAGTGAGGGCGAGGAATTCGGTGTCATCAGCATATTGCAAGAGGTGTACTGGAAGGGGGGGGGGGGGGTTGGGGCATATCCACCGTGTACAGGAGGTAGAGGAGAGGTGAGAGGACAGAGCCCTGGGGCACACCTGCAGAGGGGTAGAAGGTGTGGGGATTGGCATTATGGATGGTAACATAGGAGGGGCGGTGGGAGAGGAAGGAGGCCACCAGACGGATGTAGTTGATAGGAAGGGCGTAGGTTTGGAGTTTAAACAGGAGACCGGGATGCCAGACATGGTCGTAGGCCTTTTCGAGGTCAAGGGAGACAAAAATGGCGGAGCGACGGGAGTTCTGTTTATACTGTTCTGTGGCAAAATGAATGCAAACTTGCAAAATTTCCGTTTGTTGCTGTTACTTTGGACACCAGTGTAGTGTATAGATGTACCCATCTGTTCTCTATCCTTTCCTACGAATGATTTTGAATAGTTAGATGCTTGAATGAGTTTGTTTGGAAAGTTCTCATGGAACGAGAGTTAACAGTATTGTGCGTCAGTCCTGCCAACTTAAACGTAGGCTTGAGCCGACTATAGCACAGAGCTGAGATCAGTACCGTTTCCGTCGAACGCTACTAGGTGGCGGTTGGAGCCCGCTGCAGATGACGGGTCACTTCCTACCTCTCAGCGTCTATGTTCACACTTCGTTTCCCACCACGGGTAAGTATGAGGGACTGCTCTGTTGAGCTTTCGTGCTGTAGTCTGGATTCGGGTACTTGAGACTGTGTGGTTCATATATATGTGAACGTGAACTCCGTTCACTGGTCCTGGGGACCATCGGTAAAGTGCGACGCCTGTGTCATCCGCCGTCAATGGCGTCATTGGATGCAGCGTGGAGGCACGTGGGGTCAGCACCTCGCTCTCCCGGCCGTTGTCAAAAAAACGGCTCTGAGCACTATGGGACTTAAACCTAACTAACCTAAGGACATCACACACATCCACGCCCGAGGCAGGATTCGAACCTGCGACCGTAGCGGTCGCGCGGCTCCAAACTGTAGCGCCTAGAACCACTCGGCCACTCTGGCCGGCCGGCTGTTGTCAGTTGTGGTGACTTGGAGCCGCATCAGCTCGATCACGTAGCTCCTCAACGAGCACCACAATGCTGAGTGCACCCCCTTCCAGGCCTCCCACCAAAGAAAAACACCTGACAGTACCGGGAATCGAACCTGGGTCCTCCGCATGATAGTCACTGTACCGACCACACAGATATGGAGTGGTACGATTTTAAGATGTAGTAGTTCTTAATCTGTTGTTTTTTTTAGCAGTGTTATATTATAGAATGTGATTCGCCAAACCACTTTTAATATCACCTATTTAATTTTGTGCTCGGAATGCAGTTCAGGAAAAAGGCCTTTGTTCCGTTGTACGTGCAACCACATGTATTAATAAGTAAGTAATGTAAATGCACATAGACTTTTAACAGTCATTTAGTCACGAAATCATAAGCGTATTTTCTCTCCAGATTTAAGGTACTTATTCTGTCGAAATCGTGACCTATTAGTCCACCAGATGATTTCGCGTTTCGAAAAAAATTACTCCAAAATCCCATCTTGTCACTTTATGAAATTTTTATTTATTTTTAAGAGTTATGATGTTTTCTCTATACTTGAACTCACTCCTGGTGTGCAGAACATACCACATGGTTCTCGTTTAACATCTATCAGTTAGTATAGTAAGCCTTCACGTAACTTGCGGCTTTACCTCTGGGATGATTACTTACATGTGTGAAGAACTTCTTTTCCTTTTATCATACATATATTTTAATGCAATTTCACTACCACAAACCTGATTCTATGGCTTACCTGTGAACCCTCTGCTTACGCTTCTGTGTTCAAAATGGTGCAAATGGCTCTGAGCACTATGGGACTTAACATCGGAGGTCATCATTTCCCTAGAACTACTTAAACCTAACTAACCTAAGGACATCACTCACGTCCATGCCCGAGGCAGGATTCGAACCTGCGACCGTAAAAGTCGCGTGGCTCCAGACTGAAGCGCCTAGAACCGCTCGGCCATATGCTTCGATGTGTTTAACTGTGGCCGATTATGGGAATAAATACAACTTCTGCTTGGTTACGTGAAAATGCACGTGTAATCCACATTATCTTTATCCGAGTCTACCTGCTTCATCTTTGTCTCAAACACAAGGCTAGACCTGCTTACGACATTGCCATTGAGACCATCATTTCTTGTCCTGTAACATTAGTTAAGGGTCCCGATGTGTAATTAACTGCCTTGAGAGAGAACAGAAGATTAAATAACTACCTCTATGGAATTGTACGAATACCTATAAGGTTTATGCTTCTTTCTTCTTTTGTGAATACTGGTATCTTTATCATGCATGTTTTCTCAAATAAGCTGCCATACGTCGTGATAATGATCTTTTTCTCTTTTCTATTTCATCACACAGTTATAATCCAGAACCGTGTCCATGCGTTAATCCCAAATCGTCGACGCGACTTCAAGATGTGTGCTCTTAAAAAGGAAATGAAATGATATTAAAATGAACACCAAGCCAAATCCTGAGACGTCAACTTCCGCTACTCTTGTGTTCTAATACATCTGTATATGATAATATTTGTTATGGAATGAGGTGATCCAAATATGTTTCATGGTTGGTGGATGTGACGTGCGATGGTCAATTCTGCCGTAAGGAAGAAAGACTTTATGTGTGTAATCACAGCACCACAACAAAGGTTCTTTAAAAATTCCACATTTTTATCTGCCCACCCAACCTTGGATTATAAAAAAAAGAGTCCACTTCGTTATGTGTACAGTAGGTGGATGTGATGGGTGAATAAATGTTAAACTAAGAAACGAGTTCCTTAAAGCTACTTTGGAAGTAGAACAAACAAAAAAGAGAGATGTAAGAAAAACTTTATTGCGTAATTAGTGCATGATAAAGGGGCATTTTACAAAAAGAAACAGCGAATTACATTCAAAAACATGAACCTTGACTACATGCATAAAAATACTCACGAAATGCTGCGTTCGATCACAGCTCTATAAGTGTAGGAAGGATGACTACGGAGAAGGCAGAAATTAAACTATTATAGGACTTCATGTTATTGCATTCCAGGAGACTATTAAAGATTAGACGGACTGATCGAGTAAGGAATGAAAATGTCCTGCAACGTGTCAACAATAATACTAATAAAGAAAATAATGAATCGGACAGATAGAATGTTTGGGTTCATCTTAGGGCATAAGCCGTTACTGAGAAATGTAGCTGAATTGATGATGAAAGGAAAGAGCTGCAGGTATTTTCACGCAAAATGCGATGTATAAGCTACTGCAATACTGACCCTACGACTTATCTTAGAACATAGATTAAGGAAAGGCAAACCTACGTTTCTAGCATTTGTAGACTTAGAGAAAGCTTTTGACAATGTTGACTGGAATACTCTCTTTCAAATTCTGAAGGTGGCAGGGGTAAAATACAGGGAGCGAAAGGCTATTTACAATTTGTACAGAAACCAGATGGCAGTTATAAGAGTCGAGGGGCATGAAAGGGAAGCAGTGGTTTACAAGGGAGTGAGACAGGGCTGTAGCCTCTCCCCGATGTTAATCAATCTGTATATTTAGCAATCAGTAAAGGAAACAAATGAAAAATTCGCAGTAGGAATAAAAATCCATGGAGAAGGAATTAAAACTTTGAGGTTCGCTGATGACATCGTAATTCTGTCGGAGACAGCAAAGGACCTGGAAGAGCAGCTGAACGGAATGGACAGTTTCTTGAAAGGAGGATATAAGATGAACATCAACAGAAGCAAAACGAGGATAATGGAATGTAGTCGAATTAAATCGGGTGATGCTGCGGGAATTAGATTAGGACGCGAGAGACTTAAATTAGTAAAGGAGTTTTGCTATTTGGGGAGCAAAATAACTGATGAGGGTCGAAGTAGATAAGAGATAAAATGTAGACTGGCAATGGCAAGGAAAGTGTTTCTGAAGAAGAGAAATTTGTTAACATCGAGTATAGATTTAGATCTCAGGAAGTCGTTTTTGAAAGTATTTGTATGGAGTGTAGCCATGTATGGAAGTGAAACTTGGACGATAAATAGCTTGGACAAGAAGAGAATAGAAGCTTTCGAAATGTAGTGCTACAGAAGAATGCTGAAGATTAGATGGGTAGATCACATAACTAATGAGGAGGTATTGAATAGAATTGGAGAGAAGAGAAATTTGTGGCACAACTTGACTAGAAGAAGGGATCGGTTGGTAGGGCATATTCTGAGGCATCAAGGGATCACCAATTTAGTATTGGAGGGCAGCGTGAAGGGTAAAAATCGTAGAAGGAGACCAAGAGATGAATATACTAAACAGATTCAGAAGGATGTAGGTTGCAGTAGGTACTGGGAGATGAAGCAGCTTGCACAGGATAGAGTAGCATGGAGAGCTGCAACAAACCAGTCTCTGGACTGAAGGCCGCAACAACAACAAGCTACTGCTGTCTCAACACGAAGGTTGGTCTGAACACCGCATTGCTTTACGAGGCATTTTCCTATTAGATATAGTAAACCTTTTCCTTCCTTTCAAATGATCTATCCGTGTAAGTTACGCGGATACCTTATAACTCACACCATTGTTTCTTCGTTGGTTCCTCGCGATCATTTAGGAATAAATATGTGACAGAGAGGAAAGGAATGTGTCCTCTCAAGCGGGTATGATTACCATTGATAACGATTGCATTTAACGCAATGGCCTGTACTATTTCTTTTTATCAGTGATACATTTGACTAGTGCACATATGTTTTCTCGACACGCTCTGCGCAGTTGAAACAATAAGGATGACAGTTATTGCTAAAACAACCGTTTTCAGTCATACCAGTTTTCTTCATCTCCAGTTTAACCTGATTGTTAAAGCCACTCAGAATAACCGGTTTCTGAAATAACCGACTTCCAGCAGTTAACGTAAACATCGAACAAAGATTGAAAAATTCTGAGACTCCCTCTGGCTTTTGCATTATAAATTTCAAGATAGATAGAACCAAAATATCAAATAAAGCACTTAAATAAAAGGAAACGTAGCCCATCCATTGCTCACTGCTTTTCTCGAAAAATAATGAGCGATTGAATGCTACGAACAATTCACCAGTATTGTCCTACCGATTCTAGTTTTTTTTAAATCTCCGCTTTACGAATATTCAGTGCTAAAGTATGAAAACTGAAACCGGAGAACTCGATTTTTCCTATTAAGTTATCTGTTTCCAAGGGCTACAAGCAGATAAAGGCGTGTTATGTAGATATTGGCATTAGTTCTTTTCTACATTTATTGTAAACTATGCATCAACTGGTAAGCTTTTAATATATTACTATTGCCATAACTTTCTTTCTCTTTTATTATTTCATGGAAATGATAGACAAATATAAGATTTTGTGTAAAATTTGAAGTGTTCTATTTCTTTAAATATTCCGAATGGAAAACCTGTTTTTAGTCAAATATAAGTTTCTGCTATTTAATGTATACTTTAATAGAATTGATTTTTTCTTATCAAAACCAAAAACGTTCTTTCAAAAATATCAAATGAACAAATTAGATAGGCAAAATACACTATGTGATCAAAAGTATCTGGACACCCCCTAAAAACATACGTTTTTGATGTTAGGTGCATTGTGCTGCCACCTACTGCCAGGTACTCCATATCAGCGACTTCAGTAGTCATTAGAAATCGTGAGAGAGCAGAATGGGGCCCTCTGCAGAACTTACGGACTTCGGAAGTGGGCAGGTGATTGGATGTCACTTGTGGCATACGTCTGTACGTGGGATTTGCACATTCTTAAACATCCCTAGGTCCGTTGCTTCCGATGTGATAGTGAAGTGGAAACGTGAAGGCACGTACAGCACAAAAGAGTACAGGCCGACCTCGCCTGTTGACTGACAGAGACCGCCAACAGTTGAAGAGGTTTGTAATGTGTAATAGGCAGACATCTATCCAGACCCTCAAAAATGGCTCTGAGCACTATAGGACTTAACATCTGAGGTCATCAGTCCCTTAGAACTTAGAACTACTTAAACCTAACTAACCTAAGGACATCACACACATCCATTCACGAGGCAGGATTCGAACCTGCGACCGTAGCCGTCGCGCGGTTCCAGACTGAAGCGCCTAGAACCGCTCGGCCACAATGGCCGGCCCAGAACGTCACACAGGAATTCCAGACTGCATCACGATGCACTGGAAGTACTATGACATTCAGGAAAGAGGTGAGAAAACTTGGATTTCAAGGTCGAGCGGTTGCTCATAAGCCAAATATCACGTCGTTAAATGCCAAATGACACCTCGCTCGCTTGCTGTAAAGAGAGTTAACATTGGACAAATGAGCTGTGGAAAAACCTTGTGTGGAATGACGAATCACAGTACACAATGTGGTGATCCGATGGCAGGGTGTAGGTATGGCGAATGCCCGGTGAATGTCATCTGCCAGCGGGTGTAGTGCCAATAGTAAAATTCGAAGACGGTGGTGTTACGGTGTGGTGGTGTCTTTCATGGAGGAGGCTTGCACCTCTTTTTGTTTTGCGTCGCACTGTCACAACACAGGCCTACATTTATACTTTAAGCACCCTCATGTTTCCCATTGTTGAAGAGCAATTCGGGGATGGCGATTAAATCTTTCAACATGATCTAGAACCTGTTCATAACACACGGCCTGTAGCGGAGTTGTTACATGACAATAACATCCCTGCAATGGACTGACCTACACAGAGTCCTGACCTGAATCGTATAGAACACTTTTGGGATGTTTTGGAATGCCTGCTTCGTGCCAGGCCTCACCGACCGACACCGATACCTCTCAACAGTGCAGCACTCCGTGGAGAATGGGCTGCCATTCTCCAAGAAACCTTCCAGCACCTAACTGACCGCCTGCCTGCGAGAGTGGAAGCAGTCATCAAGGCTAAGGGTGGGCAAACACCAAACTGAATTCCAGCATTACCGGTGAAGGACGCTACGAACTTTTAAGTCACTTTCAGCCGTGTGTCCGGATACTTTTGATGACATAGTGTATTATGTCTACCAACAATAATTAGAAATTTCAATAATAAATTAATCAACTGGCCAATATTTATATTTCAATCTGTTGACAGATACTCGTCCTGTAGTGTGTTGATCTGCAAGATAAAGCCTGTCAATAGGAAAATACCAGTCTTTCAGATGCCATAGAACTTCCTATAAAACTCGGTTTTAAAACATGTCGTATTTGAAAACAAAAAAGTTTTGCGCCACAGCTTTGGCAAATCGGTGCGCCAGTTTTACACCTGGTTATCAGTAAAAAACAAAAATACCTCTTATAACCAATTTAGTATTGGAGGGCAGCGTGGGGAGTAAAAATCGTAGAGGGAGACCAAGAGATGAATACACTAAACAGATTCAGAAGGATGTAGGTTTCAGTAGGTAGTGGGAGATGATGAAGCTTGCACAGGATAGAGTAGCATGGAGAGCTGCATCAAACCAATGTGTGGACTGAAGAACACAACAACAACAACCGTTACCACACTAATACCGAGAAATGCCGGTTATTCAGAACTAAAATACTGCAATAAGCTTTAACCGGCCAATTTTCCCCACTCCTATTAAGCTATGCTTGTTTCAACCGTTAAAGCGCTGTACGTTGTTACATCTGCCTCAAGCCTACAGTTTAACGTGGGATCCAGCCCATGGTGTTATTGGCCATGAATCCCTCATGAAGCTCTATGTCAGAGGTGAAATAACCTGTAAGTGACAGAAAAATTATCTTGGACCAACAATGGATTTGACCCTAAGCCTTTGCATTTGTGGTCTATTATTTATCCACTTAACCACAGTGGCACACATAAGACACCATTTACAGTTTCCCGCAGCGAAACTTAATCCCTCGTGACAGATGGACGCGCGAAATAGCAGCGCTTAATTTCGCACCAATTATAACAACGTTTACGGTTGGGGCAGCAATTATCATGTCCAGTCAGATAATTACAGAGTTATTTAGATATAAAAACATTAAAAGGTTCTTCAGGAAAGAACTCTGTTCCTCCCACGCAGGGCCGAATACGAAATTAACGTGTTGTAGATAATTAATTACTCTTTTTAGCTTCTACATCCAGCGGCGGTTGCCATAGAATTTTTTTCCACTCCTCGTTAGGAAAGTCCGTGAAAGCTCACTCTTTATAGCAGGGGATTTATTTAAAATCTCTTTCTCAGCTTGAAGCCAACAGTGACGGTGAAAGGTCGTATTTATGCCAAAAACAGAAGGCAATGTAAAATTTATATGACAGTAAACGATCTGTTGGTTACACTAGTTACTACAATTAACTACTTCGGAACAATTATTGGAAATTATATTTTCAGTTCCATAACTCAGCTCCCTTTTTATCACCAGTTACTTTGATAAAGGGGTTAAATGATGAATATTAATTTAAAAAGGGTAATCGGATGTAGTTGAATTGAATCAGATACTGCTGAGAGAATTAGATTAGGGAATGAGAGACCGAAAGTAGTATACGAGCTTTATCGCTTGATGAACGAAAGGAAGAAGTACAGAGGATCCAAAATGCAGACTGTAAATAGCAAGAAAATATTTCCTGATAAATAGGGATGTGTTAGCATCAACATGTACTACGAAATTTTTTTCTTAGAGTGCTTGTCTATATGTGAAATGTGGTCGGTAACCAGTACAGATAACAAGAGATTAGGAGATCTTGAACTGAGGTGCTACAGAATAATGCTGAAGATTAGATGAGTAGATGAGATAACTAATGAAGAAGTAATGTATCAGATCAATTCACAAGAGACACCCTGAGATGTTAACGAGTAACAGAAGGAAGTGTGGAGGGTAAAAATTGTAGAGGGACACCAAGACCTTACTACAGTAACCAAGTTCAGAAGGCTGCACGCTGCAGTAGCTGTGCAGAGATGGAGGGGTTTGAACTGTGCTGCCGGGTTTGAGGGGGGAGTGTAGTTTGGTTCAAATGGTTCAAATGGCTCTGAGCACTGTGGTACTTAACTTCTGAGGTCATCAGTCCCCTAGAACTTAGAACTACTTAAACCTAACTAACCTAAGGACGTTACACACATCCATCACCGAGGCAGGATTCGAACCTGCGACCGTAGCGGTCGAGCAGTTCCAGACTGTAGCTCCTAGAACCGCTCGCCCACGCTGGCCGGCAGTGTAGTTTGGCCAGGGGGTTGCACAAGCAAGGGGTTTCAATCAATCTTGATTTATTAAACAACAGTTTACAATGCCAGTGCATATGCATACAGCAACTTCAGATAACAAGTAACGAAACAAAAAATAAAATAATTGTTCCCGTCACAATAATAAAATAATCCGATTCCAAAGCAAATAGTAATATGCTACAAAATCTTATCCTAAGATACACACACGTTTTATAGATGAATAATATTGTTTCTGCCAACAAATGACTCTACAAGAGATCATTGCAGCAGTGTAGCAACATGTGGAAAGTCTCACTAGAATGATCTCTGGGCTACTACTATCAACACTTCCACCGTATCCCAGATAGACAACAGATAGGACAACAGAACACATCTCAGGCCCGTTGTGTCAATAAGCGTTAAATCTACATCACAACATTGGCGGTATCGTTGTGTAGGATCTAGAGAAATGAGTGAAATGCAAGAAGTCTCAAAGTGTTTAGCCAAGGGAGTGAATCAGCCACTGCATTAGTGCGTCGTTTGTCATCCTCAGTGCTGCAATCGACTGTGACAGCTGTCGGAGATGGACCGTCACTCACAGCGCTCGCCCCAGGCGGCGCCGCAATCAACGCGAGTTCGCCGCTAGCGGCGTTGTCAGGCAACGTCACGCCCCACACCTCACGCCATGTCACGTGACGCGAGACCCACGAGACGTCACAGCACGTGACACTGCAGGTCTTAAGAGTGCCAGCAGCCGTGCCCAGCGGGGCGCTCGCGCTCGGAGCTATTTCAGACGAGTTTAATAATTCTTGACCGCGTGTTTGAACGCATGCAAGTTCTCGATAGCATACGACTAAATCAAGACCTTTAGTGGATACGTTTTCAGTTAAAAATTTATTCCCCGTGAGACCTGCACAAAGCCGAGCGACCGCGAAATGTGGCGGACAAGCCGACTAGTGTGATGCCACAAGTTCTTTGCAGGACCCGTACATCTCATTGGCCCCTAAATGAAAGAGCACTGTGACTACCGACTGTGCTTAATTGAGCCACCCATCCTGGAGCAATCAGTTCTACTGCGACCGCTCCTCTAGATCATTAAAAACACCGGCGTGCCATTTTTCGACGATCTTTGGCTATGGTACTGGACTTCCACGGGCTTTGTTTTCACAGGCTGTGATCACTTTGCGACAAGTCAGTCCTGCATGTACTTGGTTTAACCGTGTGTGTATCCTGTGTATGTTTGTTGAGTTCAAGAAATTGTGACAACTACACTACTGGCCATTAAAATGGCTACACCACGAAGATGAGCTACAGACGCGAATTTTAACCGACAGTAAGAAGTTGCTGTGATATGCAAATGATTAGCTTTTCAGAGAATTCACACAAGGTTGGCGCCGGTGGCGACACCTACAACGTGCTGACACGAGGAACGTTTCCAACCGATTTCTCATACACAAACAGCAGTTGACCAGCGTTGCCTGGTGAAAAGCTGTTGTGATGCCTCGTGTAACGAGGAGAAATGCGTACCATCACGTTTCCGACTTTGATAAAGGTCGGATTGTAGCCTATTGCGATTTATTATATCGCGACATTGCTGCTCGCATTGGTCGAGATCCAATGACTGTTAGCAGAATATGGAATCGATGGTTTCAGGAGGATAATACAGAGCGCCGTGCTGGATCCCTAAGGCCTCGTATCACTAGCAGTCGAGATGACAGACATCTTATCCGCATGGCTGTAACGGATCGTGCAGTGACGTCTCGATCCCTGAGTCAACAGATGGGGACGTTTGCAAGACAACAACCATCTGCAAGAGCAGTTTGACGATGTTTGCAGCAGCATGGACTATCAGCTCGGAGACCATAGCTTCGGTTACCCTTGACGCTGCATCACTCACAGGAGCGCTTTTGATGGTGTACTCAATGACGAACCTGGGTGCACGAATAGCAAAACGTCATTTTTTCGTTGAATCCAGGTTCTGTTTACAGCATCATGATAGTCCCATCCGTGTTTGGCGACATCGCGGTGAACGCACATTGGAAGTGTGTATTCGTCATCGCCATACTGGCGTATCACCCGGCGTGATGCTATGGGGTGCCATTGGTTATACGTCTCGGTCACCTCTTGTTCGCATTGACGGCACTTTGAACAGTGGACATTACATCTCAGATGTGTTACGACCCGTGGCTCTACCCTTCCTTCGATCCCTGTGAAAGCCTACATTTCAGCAGGATAATGCACGACCGGATGTTGCAGGTCCTGTACGGGCCTTTCTGGATACAGAAAATGTTCGACTGTTGCCCTGGCCAGACATTCTCCAGATCTCTCACCAACTGAAAACGTCTGGCCAATGGTGGCCGAGCAACTGGTTCGTCACAATACGTCAGTCACTACTCTTGATGAACTGTGGTATCGTGTTGCAGTTGCATCGGCAGCTGTACATGTACACACCATCGAAGCTCTGTTTGACTCAATGCCCAGGCGTATCAAGGCCGTTAGTATGGCCAGAGGTGGTTGTTCTGGGTACTGATTTCTCAGGATCTATGCACCCAAATTGCGTGAAAATGTAATAGCATAATATATCTGTCCAATGAATACCCGTTTATCATCTGCATTTCTTCTTGGTGTAGCAATTTTAATGGCCAATAGTGTACATTTGGTGTTCTGTCTATCTCTGTAACAAATTCTTATGAGATATCCTCTCACGTCTCCAGTGTCTCCAAAAATTTGATCCTCCCGAGAACACGAGCAACATTTATACATAAAGCAGCTAGAAATCTTCAGTTCTATGCATGGAAATTTTTCACTCATTTATGACTTTTCGTACCCACACACCATCAATTCACGAAACAGGAACTGTAAAAACACAGTAGCCAATATTAATTCTGCGGATGTCTAGCTTGCGTTTAACATGATAAAATTTTATCACCGAAAGTACTCAGTGAAGCGCTGCCTCAAAGGGTTACTCAGCAGTAGAAAGAAATATTATTTATATTTTTTATTATTCTTAACGTCGAACAGAAAAAATGCCACAACGTAGAATGACTGGCAACGTCTGTAACTACTTTATGTCAGAAGTAATTCCGTTTATAGGAAAGATTCGTGCTCAGCTGAACCTGATTTGTATTTTTTGGAGCACTAGATGGTGACACATATACAAGAGCAAGGTGGAAGTTTCGAGACCTGTCAGTTACAGACTGTGTTTTCAGGAAGAAACTCATTCCTTTTTCGGTGCAGTCTCTTTCTCATCAATGAATTTTGTCCCACATATTACCGTTGAATACTTATCTTCTTCTGATTGAAATATGATTTTGATCCACAAATTTCTTTAGATAGTGTAATAGTTACAAGCCAGAGAGAGACCTAAATCTAGTGATCAGACTGGATATTGCAATACTTCATACTACAGCACCGTTAGATACCAAGCATCTCTGAGGACGGCGTTCACCAGCTATTGGGACAGGATTCATAAGTTATAAGAGCAATATGTCACACCAGTGCTAATAGCAACAGTAACATCAGTAGCAGTAGTTTCATTCACTCGTGGTCATGTTAGAATTTATCACAGTTTACGAACAAAATATTATGGACATGCTGTACCATTTCCGATGTAATCGCCCCGTGGTAGTCTACTATCAAAAGCCACAGAGATCATAATATCTACAGTGCGCAACAAAATTTAAGGATCTCTCTTTCGAAACTCCGTAACTGTCTTTCATTGCGACGCATAAGATTGAAATTTGGCTTAAAAGTGCCTACAACCGTCCTCTCTAACGGTGCGCAAGCATGGCAATCAGATGGTAGTCACATCGGTGGCATCGGGGGCGTTACCGAACTCGATGGTCTTAGAGGGACCCTTGAAACGTCCCCATAGAAAAATTTATGATTGACTGTGCTGATAAATCTCATACATTATTTGATTTTCAAACAGCTGAGCAGAACTGAACGTACGCAAACATTTCGCTCTTTACCTATTCTGATCAACACTAAACTGAGACACAATATTTTTAGCGCAACTCAATCTGACTTTCAATAATCCCTACAAAAGAATGGCCCTGACTAACATTAACATACACCTTTCATGAATTCTTACCTCACAAAAACCTTCGTTACTCGAACTACTGCAATACAGCGAGCGCCAATACTGCCAGCTAAATAAAAGAGTCTAACTACTAAAGCGACTAACTACTGATAGGCACAGTTAGCAAATGAAAGATATTGATAAAGAACAAACAATGTATTTACCTCAGTAGTTAGACTCTTTTATTTAGCTGGCAGTATTGGCGCTCGCTGTATTGCAGTAGTTCGAGTAACAAAGATTTTTGTGAGGTAAGTGATTCATGAAAGGTATACGTTATTGTTAGTCAGGACTATTCTTTTGTTGGGATTACTGAAAGTCAGATTGCGTTGCGCTAAAAATATTGTGTGTCACTTTAGTGAACGTCTGAGTATGTTCAGTTTTGCTCAGCTGTTTGAAAATCATATAACGTAGGGGTTTATCAGCACAGTCACTCATTAATTTTTCTAAGAGGACGTTACATATGTCGACCCTTAGCCGAGGGTACCTCACTGGAATCTTCTGATTTTTTCTTGTAGTTTGTGTTATTAGTGTAGCTTTTGTTCATTGCTATCGCGTAATTATAGAAAGAATTTCCTTTGTAACTGTAGTTTTTCATTGTTGTACAGTATAACAGTTGTGGCATGCATGTAGATTTGCACCAAGTAATTTCGCAGTTGCGCTTGCAATTAACGAGATATTATTTTCAGTGCTATGCTAGTGTTTTCTTGTTTTTGCTCTTCAAATTGTGCTTTTCTTGTTATCGTGTGAAATGCGTGATAATTATGGCGTGTGAAAAACGTAACACTAGGCTCAAAAGTAAATTGAGAAATGATAGTGACGACGATTGTAGCATATCAGCAACACCGTGTAATGAATTAACAGACATTCAAAGTAGTAATTTGGTAATTGTGCATAGGGAAATGGACCAGGCGGCAAATAATGGTGTAGACAGTGAAACAATTAGTGAACAGGGAAGCATTATCAATCGATCGGTCGGCAACAACTCGCCTCAGCAATCCGAAATGACAGGACACAATCTTGCAAATACTATAGATTCAGGTTTCTGGTCCTCACCGTTTTCTCAAATAAGTCAAGACACATTTTCTGCTTGTCAAAATGTGGATGTTGCAGCTGCAAAAGCACTGCCGAAAAGCACAGAGGAACAAATTCCAGACACTAATACATTATTATTGCAATTAATGCAACAAATGAAACAAAATCAGACACAATGGAACAAAATCTTCAAAAGTTAGACGCAATGGAACAACACCAGAGACAAACACAGCAACAGTTAGACGCAATGGAACAAAATCAAAAACAGTCACAGCAACAGCTTAAAAAGTTAGACACCACGCTTGAACAAACACGTAAAGGTTTAACTGCTGAGTTACTTAAAATCGAATCGAAATGTCAAAACGTCTGTAATGACGTAAAAACACAAATTTATGAGCATTTCCAACCTATTTTTTCGAGTCATGAAAATGCATTACAGAATCACGAAGCAGCCATAAAGGAACTGCAAACTATTGTTCATGAAAATCACGACACCTTGCAAGCAAAAAATTGACTCAGTCGCATCTACCGATTCGGTTACGCAACTTGCAAAAACTCAGGAAAAAATAAAGGACACAGTAGATACGATTTCAACACAAATGGCCACTCTGAAACTTGGTTCAGAAAAACACACTGAGAAAATCAGTTCACTATCGGAGAAAGTAGCCGAACTTTCGGATCAGGTCACTAACTCTTCTACGAAGGTATTTGATACTCTGAATGACACAAGACCGGTAGTCTTTAATGACACAGAAGAGTATGAACAAATTAGAAATTTCAAACAAAATCAGAATCAAATCAATACACAGTACAAAAGAGAAATCCGGGAAGTACAAGATCAGTTGACGCAGGTAATACAAGAATTACATATTTCAGAGGACACTCGCGCTCCAATACGGGAAGAGGGACATAGAAATACGGAACAGCCACAAAATAATAACACAGGGCACTTCGGAAATTACGAAAGAAATTGGCAAGGTACACCGAATTTTGAGATGGAACCGCCGAAAAGAAGTAACAATGACCGATATGCGAATCGCTGACATGATGATTTTGACTATAAGTTGTACATTACTACACGTAAATTCAAAACATTTAAGAATTCTGGCAACGATATTCATCCACAAGCATGGCTTCATCAATTCTCTCATTGTTTTCCTCCCAACTGGTCATTGGAGCACAGGTTAGAATTTATGTGTGGCCACTTAGAGAATGAACCAGCTGTAAGAATGCGATCGGTGATTCACGATTGTCACAGTAAAGGAGTATTTTATCATGCCTTCCTCTCAGCATATTGGTCTCAAGCTACACAAGACCGAGTAAAACATAGCATCATAATGATGAAACATTTCGAACAATCTGAATTTTCCAGTCTTGTCAAATATTTCGAAGACATGTTACATAAGAATCAGTATCTTTCAAACCCATACAGCCCCTCAGAATTCATCCGCATTTCCTTAATCAAATTGCCTGAACAATTAAGATATATTATTTTGGCAGGACATTGCAAAGACGACATTGAAGCTTTTCACGGACTCTTACAAGAATTGGAAATTGACACTGACACTCGCGGGACGCGAAAACAGGAACACAACAATTACAGGTCACATCTGTCACAATTCCGCGATGGCAGAAATAATAATTGGACACGAGAAAGATCGCATTTCCGTAGTAATGAATATGACAGAGACAATCATAGAAACAGACAATATGGCAACCAGAACTATTATTATCACGGGAGACAGAATAACTTCAGACGCAACGGTACACCGTGCAGTGATGATTCAGGGAGAATTCTCCACTACTTAACTGACAAGAAGGAAACTACAGGAACTACCGACATGACGACATACGATATAATCATAATGACAGACCTGAATTTCATCAGAACTGTTGGGATTCAAACAGAGCTGGGCCCTCTCAGCAAGGTGAATTTGTAGAAGTTAGGGCTCCTAATCCCAATAACGACGCATGCCAACAAAGAGATAACAGACAATGACTCGCACCGCAGGCAGCCACGTGCGCCGGCTGGCTCAGAGAAAAATAACATAGACGCTAACCTTGAGAAAAATTTTAGCATTCCTTACTGAAGTATACAACACGATAATTGTTTTGCAGTTGAAACTCAGCGCACTAGAAAGGGTAAAAGATTCCACCACATTTCAAATGTAAAACTGTTTATTGAGGGATAATCTGCTTTTTAACTTAGTCTTTGCTATAAAATTTTTCACTTCACATTACTAGTACTCTTTGTCACACTTAGAAACTGTTAACATGCAACAATGTTTGAGGTTAAATATCCAGTCAAGGAGCAACAGAACTTATTTAAACAGAAATTACGAATGCATTGTTATAGTGAACAGACGACACAGTGTTATTGTGTGTGTCCATACTTGCTTGTTAGTTGCACGATTACGTAACGACTATAAGGCTCACATACTTAGAACATATACTGCTAATGAGATTTTAATGCAACATTTTGGTTTACTTGAAAATACATTCTGGATTTAAAGTATTTTCTGAGAGATACCAGATGACACAGTGGTTAGTTTATGTGACAGCTACACGATTATATCACAACGCTACTAATGTGTGACACAATTTACATTGTTGATTTTGCGGCGTATCTGTTTTATATCTGCACAGTTTTTCTGAATTCTTCTGGAAAGTAAAACATGTTTTAGTAGTAACTTTTGTGGTATAGCTACAATGAGACAGCCTTTTTCGTAGCACAACAATACGTTACAGTATAGTACTTTCTTGATACGGTACTGTACGTAATAACTACGATATCTATACGCATAGCATTTCGCTTTTGTTTATTACGAGGTAAGTACATTGACATCCACAGAACTTTGTTTACGGACGATGATAATCACAACACTTGGCACATTTTTTACCCTTAAGTAATGACAGAGATTATCTTACAACAAGACGCACAGTTTAGCGCTACAGTACACGTATTTGAGTGATTAATTTTGTACTTAAAACATTTATTTTTAAAGATTTTTGAATTACAAAGATACAAAGGTTTTCCATGATACATTTCATTCCATTGCTGTAATCTGTAACACCTGAGGCTATAATTACTTTAATCCTCAGGGGGGTACACACTTACTTTGCGTACCATGTGTTTGGCAAGCACAAGGAGCCCTAGCTAATATGGTATTTGCTTATACAACTTTATGCATCAGTACCATGTTTCTCTAACACCTAACACATAAATTACACAGCTATCTGATCATTTAACTGAGAGATGGTTCAAATGGCTCTGAGCACTATGGGACTTAACATCTATGGTCATCAGTCCCCTAGAACTTAGAACTACTTAAACCTAACTAACCTAAGGACATCACACAACACCCAGTCATCACGAGGCAGAGAAAATCCCTGACCCCACCGGGAATCGAACCCGGGAACCCGGGTAACTGAGAGAGACAAACATTTTTTTTTTTTTTACTACGTCAGTGACACAGTTGGATAACTTCACACTTATGAAATTGTATTTTGTCTGTACTTTGTGAACTGTTCATATTTTTTCGGAAGCATTGTGATACTATGAGAGCTTTGAATGATGTATTTGGTATGGGATCATGATTTTTAAAGTACGTTTGAGGTAGATGACACTATTGAAATGAGCAGAGAATTTTTTTAGGTTTTGACATTATTCCAGAAAGCTACGACGTTTTTGAGATTACACTGAGGTGTTATGATGCTATTTTTACGACGACGATGTGTATTATGTTGTTGAGGTATGTTTATTATGATATGTATTTATTATGATGAAATATTGAAGAAGTGTTAACGAATATGTATATGGGTAATAAGGTAAGGAATAATGAGTAGTGGTTAGGGACTCTGATTTGAGAAAAAGGATGTTGGAAACCAAGAATCGTACTTTAAGAGTTGTGAAACGTGTCTACATGCGTGAATGTATATCAACACTGTTCTTTATAGGTTTTTGTTTCTACACATTTGTAACATAAACTCTCCACCTGTGAAATTTTTATATGAGACTGTCACTGTAGCGGAAACTGCTGTCATAAATTTTTAGGTAAGAAAGCTAAGTGACCTTGATGCAATGCGTTGTGGCACCCAGCTGTGCCAGCTCCCTGGAGAAAAAGCCACTAGGTGGAGAAAAAAAAAGAGGCTTATCCTCGCTATTGACATTTCTTTGTAGAAAGCATCGCAAATACGACACGCTCGAACTTGAAAACATATGATTACACTGTGGAGCTCTTAATTTATGATATTTACTGAAATGCCGAATGAAATGATGAAAAACATTTTACGTCTATTGTCTTTCTAGTTGAGAGATTGCTCATTTTGTTTAATATCTAGTTTCTAGCTTCAGTGCAGCATTGGTTAAAATAAAATTTAATAGATGTACTAACACAGATATTTTATGCCTACAGATCCAGTAAACAATAATTTTACGAACTACTTCCAAAAAAAGGGTAACACAAATAGACATTTCCCTTCACCGGAATTGCGTTTACGATTTGGTAACTTGTCTGCTAGAGTAACTTATCGTGATGCATCATTCTAGTGTTAAGATGTGACATAGGTATTAAACATGGCCATTTTTACTGTAATATTTTTTCTGCTTGAGCTTTATCATGTTTAGATGTAAGTTATTGCATTTCCTGCTGCTGCTTGCCAGGCATAGTGCTATTAAATTTCACATTGTATTACTCTGTTAAGACAGTTTTACTACTGATTTATTTTTATTTTTCCTGCACATTGGCTCATATTAGTGATAATGATGCATTTGCTTTGCTAATTTATATATATTGCTGCTTGCTTTGCCAATTTGAATTTTTTGTCATTGCTGTTTGTTTTAATTTGTTGTGTGCTGTTGCATTGCCTCGTCCCTTAGTTTATGTATCTGAGCTCAGTAGATTTATGTTAGCTTAAGAGGGGGTAGACTATATAAGAAACTAACTATGGAGAATAGGGAAAGAATGCATTGACAAGTTATATGAAAAAGATTTGGGCCAAAATGCGTATTGTACTCTGAGAAATAATTATTTTGAAAGAAATATGAATAGAATACAGAAATCAGGCATAGATAGGACTTTTTGGGAATAATGATGAATGAAGGGAGATCTCCAAGAAGTAAAGGAAGTTTTGTTTGCAAAATACTGCAGTAAAAAAACCCTGTCCTTTCCTTTTGCGTCATTCCACTATGTGTTTGTGTACCCTTGTGCATTTGTGTTCTTCCTGTCTTATGTGTTTAGCTGATAAGAGTTATGTTGCAGAATTTTTCTAATAATATGTTATTTACTTTGTAAAGATGTTTAGACGTTATTTATTCTGTTTTGTTTTAATGCTCATGTGTGAAGTTGATGTTTCGAAAGTTATTCTGACCTTTTATGTATTTAAGTATGTCATAATTCCTGTAACACTGATGTATATGTTATTTCGATTCTTTTGTAAAGCCCATATTACCACAAATGTTATCTGTATTGTTATGTTCTTTAATGATGTATTTTGTACCTTTGTAACTGTATTCTCATGTCGTAAATTTAAAATTGTAATTGACACCAGTTCATCAAATTAAGTAACTTGTAAGCATTCATTTCAGTGCACACATTTCTGTTGGTCATAGTATACGCACAATATGTGACAAGTTGGGACTGTTAGTGTTTGCACATTTGTTAATAATTCAGCAAGGGACTGGTTAACACCAATGCTGGTTCAAAGGACAATTCCAAAAACTTTCTGAGTGCACAAGTGGTGGTTTATGGACTTGCTATATTGTCCGCAAGACTCTTCGATGGTGATTGTGCACCTGCACAGTCGCAACAGATGGCTGCTGGCCGTCTCTACTAGAACTACAGTGGGTCTACATCTTTGACAGCCCACCAATACCATAATCTCTACTAGGACTACAGTGGGTCTGCTCTGTGATGACCTACCTACCAATATTCTTCAAAACTTTGACTGACTCTGCGGTGGGTTTGCTCTGTTGTGGACCATTACCTGTCTGCATGTCAAGAGTCAGCATTATCTTTCTGTTGGAAAGACAACACAACTTCTTCAAGACTGCATGGAAATCCACTACTTCTGTGTGCATTTTGTTTTACTGCTCAGACTTTGTGCATAAAATTGTAATTAATACTGTGATGAATGATCAGGACTGTCTTTATGGACTGTGAGAAAATTGTATCAATAAGTGTGTGCATTTGATATCTTTTTATTGTAATTATGTAAATTTTTTTCAAATCTGTACTGGCCACTGCCCAAAACAATATGCAAAATTTTTTTTGTGGCGAGCATGGGGGCTATGTAAGTAGGTTGTTCAGGTTTTTATGTTGGTAACGCCACGTAGCGCTCTATATGAAATTCACTGACTGTGCTGTGTGAAGTCTGTGGCTGGTCTGCATTGTTGTAATATTGCTATTGTAGTGTTGGGCAGCTGGCTGTTAAGAGCGTGTTGCGTTGCGCAGTTGGAGGTGAACCGCCAGCAGTGGTGGATGTGGGGAGAGAAATGGCGGAGTTTTGGGAGCGGATGATCTGGACGTGTGTCCACCAGAGAGAGTAAATTTGTAAGACTGGATGTTATGGACTGATATATATATTATGACTTTTGAACACAATTAAGGTAAATACATTGTTTGTTCTTTATCAAAATCTTTCATTTGCTAACTATGCCTATCAGTAGTTAGTCACTTCAGTAGTTAGAATCTTTTATTTAGCTGGCAGTATTGGCGCTCGCTGCATTGCAGTAGTTTGAGTAACGAAGATTTTTGTGAGGTAAGTGATTCATGAAAGGTATAGGTTATTGTTAGTCAGGGCCATTCTTTTGTAGGGATTACTGAAAGTCAGATTGCGTTGCGCTAAAAATATTGTGTGTCACTTTAGTGAATGTCTGAGTACGTTCAGTTTTGCTCAGCTGTTTGAAAATCAAATAACGTAAGGGGTTTACCAGCACAGTAATTCACAAATCTTTCTAAGGGGACGTTACACACTTTCCCGTTTTATTCACGCACGTGTTTAATGTTGCATTCCCGCGTGATCACGCCAGGGGGGGGGGGGGGGGGACAGAAGTATTGAAGAAGCGTAAGTACCCCTTGTTGCTCTGGATCACGTTCAAATTTAGTGGAACGGTTTTGAAGCGTCCCTAGTGCTTCCAACCTGTACACGAGAGCAGAAATTGCTGTTTTGCTGCACTCGAAAGGGGTGCAACCGCACAATGTGCTTCGAGAAGGGTGGAAATGTCCGAGACTGTAGCAGTATCAAATATTGTTAAGAACATCTTTCTGTTGCTCGTCGCTCTCCAAACCTAGAAATGTATGGGAATCAACGCCCCAACGGAGGGGGTGATCTCGCTGACGTCCTTTATACCACCCACTGAAGCCTCATCGTGTCTATTCTGAGCGGGAGACGTCGAAACAATTGTTGAAGTGTGAATAAGAGGGGATGTAACGACCTTCTCATCCTGTGACACGCCCATCGTGGCATTGGATAGAATTGTGATTAAATTTTGTGCCAATGTGACATCATTAACTCACATTACAACTCATGTGAAAGTATGAGCTGTTGCCTTTTCTTCGTTTGTGTCGACACCTTCCTGTTTGAAGCGTCGCCGAGTCCGAGGTTGACGTCATAGGGCGCCACACTCTTGTACCGTTAGAGAGAAACGTTGTAGTTACCTTCGAGCCAGATTTCCAACTTATGCGTAGGAATGGGAGGCAGTTGTGGGGTTTCCAAAAGGTGATCCTTTAACTCTGTTGCGCAGTATAGATCTGTGCCACGAGGAGTTCTACATCGTTGTCTTTTCATCACTTCACTGAAATTTCACATTTCCACTTCGATGGAGAACAAAGAACGGACAACACAGCAATATCTATTTTGGAAATTATTAATTAGCAAGTACCATACATTGTTTAATCAAATGTTTAGCCTTTTGCCAAATGATTAATTACACTTGCGCATCTGCTGCTCATAAATATCTGGTACACGTTATTGTATCTTCAGCTGCTTCTGATCCTATAGTCTTTAGAGTCGTTAACTTTCCAATATCCACTGTCCAAAAATGCGGAGTTTCACAAATGGCCCTTCTCAAGACCATTATCCATGGCGACGTAAAATCTTTATAGAAATACTGTGGAGGAAGAAGGAAGTGTTACTACCGTACTTCTGAAAACTACGTTTTGTATAGTATCTTCACAAGCGATTATTATTTTGTGGGTGTTCCGTATTTCTATGTCCCTCTTCCCGTATTGGAGCGCGAGTGTCCTCTGAAACATGTAATTCTTGTATTACCTGCGTCAACTGATCTTGTACTTCCCGGATTTCACTTTTGTACTGTGTATAGTATCTTCACAAGCGATGTCAAAAATCCTCAGGAAAGACGGCAGTTAATCTGTAGCGACGATACAGTGATCATCGGTCAAAGTGGAACCTCTGTAGAAGGTGAAGCGCTTGTGGGAGACAACCTGCCGCACTTCACTGTATGGTGGGAAGGGAACACCAGCGAGACCCAAGTCTCACGTTTCCAACTACGTAACAATCAGCCTCATAAACGTCGTCGTCCCTGTTGGATGATAACCACACTGAAGCACAACTGAAGCCTGAATTACCTAGGGCTTAAAACTGACAGCTGCATCTCTTGCAAGCGTCACTGAGAGCAACCGGAAGGAAAGATAAGCACGAAGAATTGGTTCCTCAGAAAGTCGAGCAGGACTCACTGAGAACCAGATATACGAAGAATAGCCATGGTTCTCAGCTTTGCGGCAGGTGTATACGAGCACCACGGTGGGAAAAATCAACCACCACAAAACATGTCAATCTTGCTCTCACTGAAACCGCAAGAACTGTGACTGGCTATTTTATAGCCTATCTAAGTGGCCAGAATATCACCTTGCTGGAATTTTTCCTCCAGATGTAAGGACACCTTTTATCGAAGACGAAGAACTGAAGAAAGCCGATGTCTGGTCCCAAGTAAGATCACCAGATCAATCTCCAAGTCTCAGAATAAGGAATAACTCCATCCTGAAAACGAACCCGCTATATGTTACCCCAAAGCCAGATATATTCACCGCTGGAAGGAATCATCCCCAAAAATCAGGAAACCGTCATGCAAAATAAAATGTCAGTTGAACACCACATATCATACGCCAACTGGATAATTCTCCACAGTTAGTGAAAAGGAGTCTCTGTATGCAGGAGCATGGTGAAATTGAGTAATACGGAGAACGATCACTGCGACTGTAGAAAATCCATACCCCAGAGCATCTTCCATCCTGTCCAAGTCTAAACTATGTGGATAACCAGTAAGACCTGATTTTACCAAATGACGATGCGAAAAAAGCTGCAAATATTGCAAAACTAAAATTTAGTGCCCTCTGGACTCGGAAAGTCAGTAATAAGAATTAAACAGTGCTTTCCTACAACAACTGTTCATAATTTCCACTTCCGTGGTCTCCAAACGTCACGGATTGTTGCGCAAGTTTTTACGTTTCCAGTTTTCGGTACGATTCTTCCGCGACTGTCGATGTTGTAGTGTTTGATACATGAAACACTGACTGTAACATGTAACTTTCAAATTCCTCCATGATAAAATAGAGAAATCATGTTGATGATATGAGCTAACAAGAATCTCCATATCAGCGCACACTCCGCTGCAGAGTGAAAATCTCATTCTGGAAGAATCTCCAAGTTTATAGGTGTATATATTTAAAAATTATACAGGGATAGACAAAATTATGGAAACACCGCAAACACACCACACTACCGTGTAAAAACGTTGACGTTCAAATCAGCTTCGAGTTCTCTCGAAATGGATAAATACGAGTCCTGCGTGGTTCTCAAGGGAATCTTTCAGCGTTCTTCCTACAAAATCGTGGCAATTTCAGGTAAAGGAGATGGAGATGGACGCGATCACGCACCCTTCTCTCCAAAGCAGACCAAAAAGGCTCGATAACATTGACATCTGGGACGCGCGACAATTCCTCCTCGTGGCTCACAAAACCAGTCCTGGACAATGCGAACTGTTCGAACAAGGGCCCTGTCCTCTTAGAACACGTTATCGGCATTAGGGAGTAAACACTGTACTATAAGATGGACCTGAACACCAGAACGGGCACATAATCCTTGGCAGTAATTGGGTCTTGCAGAGTAACCATGGGTCTCGTGGAATACCACGATATGGCTACCCAAATCATCACCGAACTCCAGCCATGTTTCTTTCTTGGGGCGCAGACTCGGCCGCTACAAACAAGACTCATCTGAAAAAGTGACGTTTTTCCATCGTTCCATAGATCAGGTTTTATGTCTTCTGCATCACGTTTTCCTATTATTAGCATTAACATCACTGACGAGTGGTTTTGGAATTACCCCTCGCCCATCAGTTCCCAGCTCATGGGGCATAATCCTTGTTGTGACGGGGTTTGCCAGTCCAGCATTCAGTTCTGCAGTGACGCTTACAGCTGTCGTCCTCTTATTTTTCTTCAGAATCCCCTTCAATGACCGTTTGTCATGATCGCTCAACATACGCTTTCGCCCGCTTTGTGACTAAATGTATGATGATTTTCCCGTTTCTCTGTATGTGGTTTAAATCTTTGATATGGTATCTCTTAAAATACTAAACACTTCGGCTGTCTTGGTTACCGAAGCACTCACCATACGAGTACCAACAGTTTGCCAAGGTTCGAACTCACTTAGCTCGGCTACACAGAGCACTCTTCTGACCACGACTGACACTCGCAAAGGACTGAGCACATCCACACGTGCCGTCCACTACCACATGCATTTGCTTTCAATCACGCATTACTCGGAGTGTTTCTATATTCTGTCCAACCTCTGCAATGGCTTACAGTTTTTCACATTTAGAGCAAGCTGCCATTCATCATATCAAACATAAACTTTGGCCAGATCACCCTTATCTTCTTGCAGTCACTCAGCGACGACACTGCCCCGTACGCTATTAAGTCGTCAGCAAACAGTCGCAGATTGCAGACCACCCTATCCTCTAGTACGTTTATACATATGATGGTCAGAAACAGTCCGAAAAGCTTGTCAGGGTGCTTGCTGCAGCGTAGGCTGTGCTGAGAAATGTAAAGAAAGAAATTCGATACGTTGCGGCGTTTCCAAGTTAATTGGCTTTGGAGTTAGCCAGATAGGCGCGCGGAAATTCAAGCTGCTCGCAAAACACAATTAGTGTCAGTTTTCGTTGTAGTGTAAATGACAGCGCACGAGACTGCTCAACCTTTGTATCGGGTTCGATTCTTACTACCGACTCATGACCAATACTGGTATCACCCTTTTGTTCGGTTTTATGCAATGAAACGAAGAACACGTTTGGAGACACCGCCTCTGATGGGCCGCTTGAATTTGCGAGCGCAGCGGCCTGATTGGCTAACTTCAATGCTAATTAACTTTATATATATGAAGGTGGTTACTGTTCTCGAAATAACAGATACCATTGATGACCGCGTAGCTTCTCTAGAGTAAATGGCAATTAATTGTAACCCTCAGCTGCCGACAGGTGGTGTTGATATACCTCGATGGGGACAGCTGAAAATGTGTGTCCCAACCGGGACTCGAACCCGGGATCTCCTGCTTACATGGCAGACGCTCTACCCATCTGAGCCACCGAGGACACAGATGAGTAGCGCGACTTCAGGGACTTATCCCATACAAGCTTTTCGTGAGACCAACATTCCCAAACTGTCCACAATCTACATACGTAATGTTCCTAATAGTTCTGATAGATATTTGCCCATCCACTCATTACTCGCGCTCACTAAGATGACGATTGCCGTAAGACTTTGGGCAACCTGTGCGCATTCGCACAGACGAAGGTCAATGGCCGTGTAGCCTTTATATATATATATATATGAAGATAATTACTCTTCTCGAAAGAACTAATACCATTGAAGACCGTGCAGCTTCTCTAGAATAAACGATAATTAATTGAAACCCTCAGCTGCCGACAGGTGTTGTTGACAACTTGTGAAGAACGCAATGTACCGAATTTTTTTATGAAGAAAACATCCTTAAAGCTTTTCAGGGTTTTTCTAACCACCCTGTATACAGTGTGTTTCCGTGACGATGTTACAGACAGACTTTGAGGATTGATGCAGAAGGTAAATATATCACTTTGATCTAAGAGACCCTGGTCCGGTACGAGTGAATCGTAAGTTCTAAGCGAAAATCGTTCAGGTATCTCTGACAGTGGTCCTCTCCTACTGCGAGCTCCTTGTTTTCCGCATTTTGGTAGGAGGTAGTATGGAACAAAAGTAGAAAAAAATATCCAGTAAACATGGGCTCTAAATTGAATACTCTAAAAGCTACGAGAACTTGTTCATTTTTGCTAATGTGAAACACGTCATGTCTACTAAACAAGTGCTCATAGTTATTTAAGAGACCATGCTTACTGGACTTTTTTTCTTGTTTTGGTCCCTACTACCACCTTTCAGAAATATGGAGAGCAAAGAGCTTGCATGTTCACCGTCAGAGGTGTTGTTGTTGTGGTCTTCAGTCCTGAGACTGGTTTGATGCAGCTCTCCATGCTACTCTATCCTGCGCAAGCTTCTTCATCTCCCAGTAGCTACTGCAGCCTACATCCTTCTGAATCTGCTTAGTATATTCATCTCTTGGCCTCCCTCTACGATTTTTACCCTCCACGCTGCCCTCCAACACTGAATTGGTGATCCCTCGATGTCTCAGAACATGCCCTACCAACCAATCCCTTCTTCTAGTCAAGTTGTGCCACAAGCTCCTCTTCTCCCCAATTCTATTCAATACCTCCTCATTAGTTATGTGATCTACCCATCTAATCTTCAGCATTCTTCTGTAGCACCACATTTCGAAAGCTTCTATTCTCTTCTTGTCTAAACTATTTATCGTCCACGTTTCACTTCCATACATAGCTGCACTCCATACAAATACTTTCAGAAACGACTTCCCCACATTTAAATCTACACATGATGTTAACATAGATCTACTTAAACCTAACTAACCTAAGGACATCACACGCATCCATGCCCGAGGCAGGAATCTAACCTGCGACCGTAGCAGCAGCGCGGTTCCGGACTGAAGCGCCTAGAACCGCTCGGTCACATCGGTCGGCCCTTTACCTCAAATTGGCACACTTAGAAGGAGGTCAAACATACATATTTAGCAATTGCAAAGTATTGCAGCGTTCGCTAGTCCTTCAAAAAACCGTGCTGTTTTGCGGACTGAAAGTTTTCTGTCTCAAAGAAATATGTTATATTCGAACTTAGAATATGACCAAGAACTCGGCAGCAAAAGCCAGTTGAGCTCTTCGGATGCGGAGATATGGCTCTTACATCTACTTCGAAGCGAGATACGACATTATCCAAATAGTCCTTGGAGACCACTCTCGTGATTTCACTTCCGAGGGCTCGTACAACATAGCCCGCAATATGTTTGTCCCGCCACTATTGCGATGTCATGGCGATGCGATGGTTCATCCGCCGGCAGCTAATGGCAGTGGCGGACAGAACGTGCGGATGCCTCCCAGCAGACGCGGCGCCCAGCGCCGTCGCCCCCACTCCCTGCCCTGCTCCGGCCCTCCGAGGGCCATCAGCGGCGCTCGAGGGGATGATCCAGCCCTGACTCACCGCCCATAAACGGCTTTGCGCCGCCTTACGCTAAAAGCGCCGGCGGCACGCCCTCCGAGCGCGGTGATACCCGCAGCCGTGGCCGGGGAGACTCCAGAACAAGGCTGCAGCAGGAGGCCGGGGTCGAGGGCCCGCGATCACACCTCACATGCTTGCGACAGTATCAGACGCGTGTTCCAGTTTTAAATACGCAATTGTCTTCTCGAATTTCACAATATTTGCACAAAATGTTCTAGGTTCACGAACTAGCTTACCGCTACCGGCTTCGCTCGCTTACATCTACATCTTGAAACGGTACAGTAGTTTCCGCTCTATAAGCAGCAGCTTTAGCTGCTCGCTCGCACCGGGAAATAGAAACAGAGGCGGCTGCGCAGCCAATTTTATTACACGACGCGGCCGGCCGCGGGTGCAACAGAACCCATGTGGACGGGTGGAAAGAAATGTGTCAGGCTCCATAATACGTATTTATATGTGTCGTGTATTATGTACGTGGACGTCAATCTGCACATGAACTTTCCTAATCCTCCTCACACCTTTCCGTAAAGCGTGGCCAAATCTTTGTTGGGAAGTAGTTCTGTAGTATAGTAGTGCCAACCTTACTCCTGGCTAGGGGATCAGAGAGACAGCACAGGCAGGTAAAAGTCAAAGACTTTCCAGTCTCACAAGATTTGGGGTGGAGGGGTTGGTCACGGAAAAGTGGTTCGACCACCCGCTCCACCGGGACCCAGGAAGACCTCTGGGTGCCCGCCATATTCTGGAGGTGTTACAGAAGACGGGTAAGTGAGCAGACGTGCCCTCAGTGCGTCTGTCTCAATGTTCACGCATGGAAGAGAGGTATTTGAAGATTTGTACTAATTCTTTTATTTTCAGCTTCGGATTGTGTAAGGAAATGAATGATCTCGTTAATTTAGGAAATTTGACCCCCTGTGTTAATGTATCTGGTCCCCAGTTTGCCCGTTATCCTCCTCATATAGTGGATGTCCTATGCAAAATGTTGGGAGACTTTGCTGATATACATTTGGACAACGCAATTCCGTCTTACCTGTAGAAATGTGCGTGCAGATTAGTATATAATATACCCGAGCTATAAGTTGAAAATTTGTAATATCTGTAAACTGAAACAATTGCTGCTATCGGTGTAAAGTCGTGTGATAATGCTTAAAATAAATAGGAAATCAACTGTCATCAATCTTTAACTTACCTTAAAAATCACGAAGAAATCAAGTTGAAGGAATTTATTCAAAATGAAAGCTATAGAATGGAGGGACCCACACATCAGCGTGTGAGCCCTCCAGCCCCTTGCCTAGTATCGTACAGAAAGGGCACGCTCTCTAGGTAGCGCTCTCAAGCTCCCCTCCCCAGTTATCCGTTGCGCAATTTTGATTCAGGGTTTGACATCAACCTTCGTCTGGCGTCCCTACGCAAGGAGGTAAGACGGTAAACTTTCAATCTACATCTACATGGATACTATGCAAATCACATTTAAGTGCCTGGCAGAGGGTTCATCGAACCACCTTCACAGTTCTCTACTGTTCCAATCTCGTATAGCGCGCGGGAAGAATGAACACCTATATCTTTCCGTACGAGCTCTGATTTCCCTTATTTTATCTTGGTGATCGTTCCTCCCTATGTAAGTCGGGGTCAACAAAATATTTTCACATTCGGAGGAGAAAGTTAGTGATTGGAATTTCGTGAGAAGATTCCGTCGCAACGAAAAACGCCTTTCTTTTAATGATGTCCATCCCAAATCCTGTTTCATTTCTGTGACACTCTCTCCCATATTTGGCGATAATGCAATACGTGCTGCATTTCTTTGAACGTTTTCGATGTACTCCGTCAGTCCTACCTGGTAAGGATCCCACACCGCGCAGCAGTATTCTAAAAGTGGACGGACAAGTGTAGTGTAGGCAGTCTCCATAGTAAGTTTGTTACATTTTATAAGTGTCCTGCCAGTAAAACGTAGTCTTTGGTTAGCCTTCCCCCACAACATTTTCTGTGTGTTCCTACCATTTTAAGTTGTTCGTAATTGTAATACCTAGATATTTAGTTGAATTTACGGCTTTTAGATCTGACTGATTTACCGTGTAACCGAAGTTTAAGGATTTCCTTTTAGCACTCATGTGGATGACCTCACACTTTTCGTTATTTAGGGCCAACTGTCAATTTTCGCACCATTCAGATATGTGGTATGCGTACTGTAAGACCTTCGGTACACACACCATCAGATAATTTGACTTGTCGCTCTAACGAAGTAGGCGAGTGTCAGCAATATGTCTCGTGGTCTTATTGTGGCGTGTTTATCTTCTGCCGTTAGGTCAGACGATAGAAATGCCACTTGTACGCTTAGAGTAGCAGATTGACGGTGACCAACTTTAAACAGAACTTGATTAGTTTTCACTCACATTTATTAAAATAATAAAAATCAGAAACCTTACTTAACTTGATTCTGAATGCAATCTACAATTGACAATCTGAAGTTCCTTTGGTCTTGGTACGTTAATCTTATTCTCACATATCTCTGATACTTGACGAAGTGTCTGTACATTTATCTTCATGGCTATGTACAGGAATATGATAATCTTATTAGGCGCAGACTGAAACTTGACTATAGACTAATGCAGACTAAGGCAAACTAACTACTCGGAGGTCTGTACACTCGTTGTAATACCTCGAGCGTTCAGGTATCACTGCGCGAGTGTGATCCGCGAGGAGAAAAGGTTCTACGCTAGCAGCAACCTCACTGACTGCGTTACATATTAATACACGGATCAGCGGAAGCAGAATTTGGTCCGTCTCTATGGCAGCGCCATCTCGTAGTGCGGAGACGGACGAGCGCTGCGCCTGCGCTGTTGTGCTTAGCCGGGCGCGCTAGTGGGAAAGTTGTGTACGCGCTGTCTACGCGGAACTATGTACACAACAAGATATTTTTTCTAAATCGTTTCGCAGTTTGTTTTGATCTTCTGATGACTTTATTAGTTGATAGACGACAGCGTCATCTGCTAACAACCGAAGACAGCTGCTCAGATTGTCTCCCAAATCGTTTATATAGATAAGGAACAGCAAAGGGCATATAACACTACCTTGGGGAACGCCAGAAATCACGTCTGCTTTACTCGATGACTTTCCGTCAATTATTACGAACTGCGACCTCTCTGACAGGAAATCACAGATCCAGTCACATAACAGAGACGATATTCCATAAGCACGCAATTTCACTACGAGCCGCTTGTGTGCTACAATGTCAAAAGCCTTCTGGACATCCAGAAATACGGAATCGATCTGAAATCCCTTGTCAATAGCACTCAGCACTTCCTGCGAATAAAGAGCCAGTTGTTTTTCACAAGAACGGTGTTTTCTAAACCCATGTTGACGGTGTGTCAATAGACCATTTTCTTTGAGGTAATTCATTATGTTCGAACACAGTATATGTTCCAAAATCCTGCTGCATATCGACGTTAACGATATGGGCCTGTAATTTAGTGGATTACTCCTACTATCTTTCTTGAATATTGGTGTGACCTGTGCAACTTTCCAGTCTTTGGGTACGGATCTTTCGTCGAGCGAACGGTTGTATATTATTGTTAAGTATTGGGCTAATGCATCAGCATACTCCGAGAGGAACCTAATGATTTTATTAGGTTGAATGGTCTAAAGGGATTTTTTGTTTTGTTTTTGTTTAATCGATTTTTTATGTTTTTCACATATTGCAACACCTTATGAACTTTCAGATTAATTGTGGCCATGGAAGCATGGTCTTCTTCGACTGTACTTCTGACCAAAAAGCAATTTTCGTGCCTGTAGTCCAAGGCTTTTGTTAATCATGCCTTTTGCGTTCTTGTGGTGATATTCCGTAGAAACTTACATCCCCTGACACATATTTCTTTATATCTAACCGAGAAATAGAATACCGATCTCAAAGATTTTGCTTTAAAAATTTGTGATATAACTAAATATTTTCTTAAAAATTTTTGTTCCCTACTTCACCTCCTTAGCGATTGAATTTCCAAAAACAGTGAAACATGTATCTTCTTTATTTCTAACCGAGAAGTCAAATTCCAGTTTTCATAGTTGTACCTACAAAAACGCTAGATAGTTCTTTAATAATGATTTATTTTCAAAAAAGCTTTCACCCACTATTTTACGCTCTTAGTTGCTGAGTTTCCAAAAATGTTGAAACAGGTATCTTTTTATATCTGACTGAGAACCCAGATACCAATTTCGTAGGTATACCTTCAAAACTGCGTTAATAACGATATATTTTCAAAAGACCTTTCATCCCGTGTTTTACTCCCTTAAGAGTGTAATTTCGAACAATCCCTTCTTAAACGATGGCTTCAGTATGAGATCCACTCTCTCTCCAAATTTCAAGTGTCTGTCGTTAGCGGTTTGGGACGGGCGGTGATGAGTCAGTGAATCAGTCTGACTTTGTTTCACCCCCTAAGGGAATGAATTCCGAAAAACAGTCGACCATGTTTCTTTTTTCATTTCCAGCCGAGAAGCCAAATTCAATGCCTCATTGATTTAGCTTTAAAAATGCATTCATAATGAAATATTTCATAAAATATTCCATCCCCCATCCATAGGGGTTGAATTTCTAGAAACAATGAAATACATATTTTTTAAATTTCTAATCCAGAAATCAAATACCAATTTTTGTAGATGTAACCTTAAAAATACTTCATTAGCTGTTTAAACTGATTAAGTAAAAAAAATCACCTGCTGTTTCACCTGCAAAGGAGGTAAATTTCCAAAACTGCTGAAATACGTGTTTCTTTACTTTGTATCGAGAAACCAAATACCAGTTTTTGTAGGTCAATTTACGAAATTGCTTTAATAGCAACATACTTTCAAAAAACCTTCCATCCCCTCTATCACCCCCTTAGGGGTGGGGTTCCGAAAAATTCCTTCTTAAACGACGACTACAGTATAAGATCAACACTCTCTGCATGATGGTGACTCAGTGAGTGAATGAGTCAGTCGGGACAACGCCTTTTATATATACAGATAAGTTCAAACAGTTCCAATGGCATTTCAAACAGAATTATTAAGAGTTGTTCTAACTTCATAAGTAATGCCGTTAGTGATGTACGTGATACATCACTGGCACAGGAAATATTTACAGAGAAATTAAAATACGCTATTCTTAAACCTCTTTCCAAGAAATATGACAAGAAAGACGTAAAAAATTAACGTCCAATTTGCTTACTGACGTCTTTTTTTATAACATATTCGAAAAAGTAATGTACTCTTAAGTAGTCTCATGTCAAAGTAGACATTTTCCTTAGCGCATCATTGCTTGGATTCCAGAAGCTTTGTTCGACTAGACTCACCAAATATTGCAAACCTTAAATAATAAAATATAGCCAATTCTTTTGTTTTTGTGACCTTTCCAAGACGTTTGACTACATAGATCAAGTTACTCTTTTACAAAACTTAAATTTTATGGAATTAATCGTTTCGGAAATTACCAGTGTGAATCATATTCAACAAACAGAACATAAAAAGTCGTGCTGAATAATTCAAACAATATTGGATGGAGAGAAAATTGTAATGTGTGGGGAGAAATCAGGGAGGGAGTCTTGCAGTGTTCAATATTGGGTCCATCCTATTCCTTACAATGAATGATATTCCACTTTTACATCAGACAGAATTGGTACTTTTTGCAAACCCAGCGGGAGAGAGCACAAAAGACTATTCATTTCTGTGCAACAAATACTCGTACTAACAGTTGACGCTGCAGACGAAAATCAGTCAGTAACCAGGCCAGAATGTTCCAAATTTTGGGGTTTACATATTTATGACCACTTGAACTGAGGGATGTATATTACCGAACTGCTCAAACAATTAAGCTCAACTACTTTTACTCTTTGCATGGCTGCTTTTAACAAACGAATCAACCTCGTAGTGTATGTTGCATATTTCCATTCAATAATGTATTATGGAATCATTTTCTGGGGAAATTCATCACTTAAATAGAAATTACTGGTTGCACACAAGAGTACAGTAAGAATAATATGTAGTGTTCAGCCATAGTCATGTTCGAAGAATGGTGATTTCCATACCTATAAGACTAGGTGAAAAAATGATCTTTATTACACTTTATTAACGGTATCACTCAGAAAGGAGTTCATATGCATAAACTACAATTTTTAATCCCTTGCCCAAAAACATATAATCTCTGGCAATTAGCAAAGTAAGTTTTAAATTTAAATTAAAATCATTTCTCGTGGACAACTGCTTCTATTCCTAGAACGAGTATTTGTTCAAGAATTGGTAACCTGGAAAAAACTAGTTTCTAAATTTAGTTGTAAGAGTAGGGTTGAAAATATTAATATTAACAGTTATCTCTTATTCACATCCTGCAAACTAACTCGTTAGATATTATTTCAGTAAAAGAATAGTTCAGATGATCTATGGAACCTGTAACTAAGGAACTAACTGAGCCTAGCCACTGACAGACCAGATGCCCATCTTCAATGGGACCAGCAGTACAGAATATCTACAAGTGTTGGCTTCCCTTATTTACAGAATGCCCAGTGGTGTGATAGTATTTGACTGCCTGATTCTAAATTCTGTACTAGAGTTCCCTTTACCAACAGCACCACCCTCAATAAGCACTGCTTTGATATCTAAGCAACGGGTTATGTAAAGCTAGCTAATGTCAGTCAGCCCTGAGACTGGACCTCGAGTTATAATAACAGTCAATAAATATGCCACAACTCGCAGTCAGACTACGGCCATGATACACCGTCCAGCTAATCTCAAGAAAGGGCACCGAAGTCTACTGCCTTTTTGCATCACGCAGGAAGCGTTTTGAACAGGATTGGTCGTATTGTGCGGAAATATTATGTCAATTGTGTTTTTCGACGACCATCTAATATCAGAGTCCTTTTAGGTTCCATAAAGGATGATCCTGTTCTGCGTAAAGCGCGTGTCTACCTTATTCCTTGAAGTTGTAGCTTGTCATATATTGGTCAGACTATCAGGACTGAGGAAGGCCGGTGTATTAAGCATAAGCGGCACACACGCTTACTACAACCGAGCAAATCCGCCGCTGCAAAACATTGTCTTTCCACCAATCATGCTGTGGAATATAGCAACACCGAGATTCTGGCATGAACTTCCAGCTATTGGGATAGTGTTCTTAAGGAAGCTGTTGAAAATAAATGATCAAGTAACCAAATAAATTGAGATGGTTGTTCTTGTTAAAATTCTGCTTAGAATCCTCCCTCTCCCTTGTTAAAAAACAGAGGGACAAAGTTAATGACACTTCAGCCGAAACAAATCTTACCTTTCCGGATTTTCTCTGAAAACCGAGGTTTTAAATTCCCTTGCACATCGCTTACTTGCTGCAGTTATACCTTTAAAATGGCACGGTGTGCTGCTGTTGAAATACCCGCGTTTGTCGTCTACGCCAACTGGCTGCATTCCCGTAAGTTATTTGAACAAATATGTCGTTATTGTTTTAATTACATTAGATCACATTAGACATTCTGTCTTAAGCACAACCATTACACCATTGCATGCTCCAGATTCACAAGTCAGCAACTTGTTTCCGAGTTGCATATTGATATTTCCAATTCTTTTGAGAAACATTCCCGGCGCTCAATCTGAAGTTCAGTCGTTGTTTAAGGGGAACTTATTCTAGGCCGATAATTCCAAATTCCACACACTTCATGGGAATATGCTGTGTTTTTGCTGTTCCTCAATTTTTTCCCCACATGTGGAGGTGCTTGCGAACTAATGAAAACATTGTCCGGACTGTAGCTCCTGCGCCATGTTCCACTTCGAAATCATTGTTCCACCTTAGTGTCGTGTATGACTTTCAGACCTTCTCGTTCCACTTAGCTTTGTAACTCATCTTCATTCCCGACTGTAGTTTCAGACTTGGAGACTTATTATTGATCCCTGGACATACAAACACTTTGCGTCTATATTGTTCATGGGGCCTTTCTAGGACCCGTCTCCTTCTCTCACTTTTTGGTCTACTGTTCTCTGTTCCAGGTGTGTTTCTTGCGTAGAAAGAATTTCTACATCCATATTTTTACACATGATAACTATACAAGCAAAACAAGGATAATGGAATGTAGTCTAATTAAGTCGGGTGATGCTGAGGGAATTAGATTAGGAAATGAGGCACTTAAAGTAGTAAAGGAGTTTTGCTATTTGGGGAGCAAAATAACTGATGATGGTCGAAGTAGAGAGGATATAAAATGTAGGCTGGCAATGGCAAGGAAAGCGTTTCTGAAGAAGAGAAATTTGTTAACATCCAGTATTGATTTAAGTGTCAGGAAGTCATTTCTGAAAGTATTCGTATGGAGTGTAGCCATGTATGGAAGTGAAACATGGACGATAAATAGTTTGGACAAGAAGAGAATAGAAGCTTTCGAAATGTGGTGCTACAGAAGAATGCTGAAGATTAGATGGGTAGATCACATAACTAATGAGGAAGTGTTGAATAGGATTGGGGAGAAGAGAAGTTTGTGGCACAACTTGACCAGAAGAAGGGATCGGTTGGTAGGACATGTTCTGAGGCATCAAGGGATCACCAATTTAGTATTGGAGGGCAGCGTGGAGGGTAAAAATCGTAGGGGGAGACCAAGAGATGAATACACTAAGCAGATTCAGAAGGATGTAGGTTGCAGTAGGTACTGGGAGATGAAAAAGCTTGCACAGGATAGAGTAGCATGGAGAGCTGCATCAAACCAGTCTCAGGACTGAAGACCACAACAACAACAACTATACAATTTCTTTATTTCTGGATAAATCTTTAATGTTGATTGAAGTTCTTCCTACATCTAGCTGCCCAACACTACAATGGCAGACAACAATGCAAACTAGCCACAGACTGCACACAGCACAGCCAGTGATTTTCATACAGAGCGCTACGTGGCGTTACCAATAAGAAAACCTAAACAGCCTACTTACATAGCCCCCACGCTCCCCACAAAAAAATTTACAAATTGTTTTCGGCATTGGCCAATACAGATTTGAAAAATTTTTTCATAATTACAATAACAAAGAAATCAAATGCACGCACTTATTGATACAATGTTGGTCAAAAGCTAAAATTTTCTCACAGTCCATAAAGACAGTCCTGATCGCTCATCACAGTAAAATAGCAGTGTTTTTCTCAAAGTCTGAGCAGTAAAAGAAAATGCACACGGAAGTAGTGGATTTCCATGCAGTCTTGAAGAAGTAGTGTTGTCCTTCCAACGGAAAGACAGTGCTGACTCTTCACATGCAGATAGGTAATGGGCCACAACAGAGCAAACCCACAGCAGAGCCAGTCGAAGTTTTGAAGAATACTAGTAGGTAGGTCATCACAGAGCAGACCCACTGTAGTCCTGGTAGAGATTATGGTATTGGTGGGCCCCCAGGGGTGCAGACCCACTGCAGCCCTTGTAGAAATAATGGTACTGGTGATTCAGCAAAGGTGTAGACCCACTATAGTCCTTGTAGAAATAATGGTGTTGGTGGGTCATCAAAGATGCAAACCCACTGTAGTCCTTGTAGAGATGGCCAGCAGCCATCTGTTGTGACTGTGCGGGTGCACAATCACCATTGAAGAGTCTTGCGGATAATACAGCAAGTCCATAACCACCACTTGTGCACTCACAAAGTTTTTGGAATTATGAAACGTCCCCGTTGAAAAATTATGCATGACTGTGCTTAAACTGACACACAATATTTTTAGCGCAACGCAATCTGACTTTCAAAAATCCCTACAAAAGAATGGCCCTGACTAACATTAACCTATACATTTCACAAATCACTTACCTCACAAAAATCTTCGTTACTCGAACTACTGCAATACAGCGCGCGCCACTACTGCCAGCTAAATAAAGGATTCAAGCTACTGAAGGCACTAACTACTGATAGGCACAGCTAGCAAAAGAAAGATTTTGATAGAGAACATACAATGTATTTACCTTAATATTGTTCAAAAGTCATATTATATATATAAGTTCATGACATCCAGTATTACAAATGTACTGTCTCTGATGGACACACGTCCAGATCATCCGCTGTCAAAAATCCGCCATCTCACTTCCCCACATCCACCACTGCTGCCGGCTCACCTCCAACTGCGCAACGCTACGCGCTGTTAACATCCAGCTGCCCAACACTACAATGGCAGACAACAATGCAAACTAGCCACAGACTGCACACAGCACAGCCAGTGATTTTCATACAGAGCGCTACGTGCGTTACCAACAAGAAAACCTACCAACAGCCCACTTACACTGGCTGTTGAAGGATTTGCTGTTGGCATGATGCTAACGTTGTCCTGGGTATGTCCGATTGCTGATTAATTTACAAACAATCTGTGGGGAAGTCCTTAAAGACTCTCCCAATAAGAACCTATTTGAGTTAGTAACACTATCATTCAACTTAATTCCCACAGTAAAGTTCCCCACTAGGATAACCACTTGCTCACAAACAGCCATTGATAATATCTTTATAGAAAAGTCAAATGAACAAAATTATATTACAAAACCAATAGTCAATGGCCTCTCAGACCATGACATGCAGTTCCTTCTGTTAAATGTTAATACTGAACAAGATATAAAATCTGTTAAATCTGAGCTCAAGAGGGTAATCAGTAAGCCAAAAATTGATTATTTTAGGACACTCCTCAGAGACATTCACTGGACTGATGTTCACAGTGCTCATGGCATGAATGAAAAATATAACATTTTTGCTAATAAAGTGCTTACCTTATTTGAACACTGCTTTCCCCCAAAACTTACCAAGGTTAGAGCAAAGTCTACAAAGAAGCCATGGATTACTCGAGGAATAGGGGTATCTTGTAAAACAAAAAGAAAACTGTATCTGTCAATCCGAAACATTTCCAATGTTGATGCTATAGCACATTATAAGAAATACTGCAAAATATTAAAGACTGTAATACGGATGTCAAAGCAAATATATTACAAGGAAAAGATAGTCATATCAGATAACAAAATAAAGACAATATGGGATATAGTGAAGGAGGAGACCGGTAGAACCAGACATGAAGAGGAACAAATAGCATTAAGAGTAAATGATGCATTGGTGACAGATGTGTATAGTGTTGCAGAACTTTTTAACAAACATTTTATAACTGTTACTGAAAAGATGGGGTTGTCAGGTTCGGTAGATGCTGCTATGGATTACCTTAGACCAGACATTTCAAGTAACTTCCATAATATGAATTTGACCCTCACTACCCCAACAGAAATAATGTCCATCATAAAATCTTTAAAATCAAAAACATCTAGTGGGTATGATGAAATATCAACAAAGTTAATTAAAGAATGTGATTCTGAGCTAAGTAACATATTAAGCTATCTGTGTAACCAGTCGTTTATCAGTGGAATATTTCCCGAATGGCTGAAATATGCTGAAGTTAAGCCACTGTTTAAGAAGGGAGATAAAGAAATAGCATCAAATTTCCGTCCAATTTCACTGTTGCCAGCATTCTCAAAAATTTTCGAAAAAGTAATGTACAGTCGTCTTTATAACCATCTTATCTCAAATAACATACTGTCAAAGTCACAGTTTGGATTTCTAAAAGGTTCTGATATTGAGAAGGCTATCTACACTTACAGTGAAAATGTACTTAATTCATTAGACAAAAAATTGCAGGCAACTGGTATATTTTGTGATCTGTCAAAGGCATTTGACTGTGTAAATCACAATATCCTTTTAAGTAAACTAGAATATTATAGTGTAACAGGAAATGCTGCAAAATGGTTCAAATCTTATATCTCTGGCAGGAAACAAAGGGTGTTATTAGGAAAGAGACATGTATCAAGCTATCAGGCATCATCCAACTGGGAACTAATTACATGTGGGGTCCCACAAGGTTCCATTTTGGGGCCCTTACTTTTTCTTGTGTATATCAATGACCTTTCATCAGTAACATTACCAGATGCCAAGTTTGTTTTGTTTGCTGATGATACAAACATTGCAATAAATAGCAAATCAAGTGTAGTCTTAGAAAGATCAGCCAATAAAATATTTGTAGACATTAATCACTGGTTCCTAGCCAATTCTTTGTCACTAAACTTTGAAAAAACACACTACATGCAGTTCAGAACTTGTAAGGGGTGTCCCAAGAGTATATGTCTAACATATGATGACAAGAAGATAGAAGAAGTGGACGGTGTTAAATTCTTGGGATTACAGCTTGATAATAAATTCAACTGGGAGGAGCACACCACAGAACTGCTGAAGCGTCTTAACAAATCTCTGTTTGCAATGCGAATTTTGTCAGACATAGGGGATATAAAAATGAAAAAGCTGGCATACTATGCTTACTTTCATTCCATAACGTCATATGGGATTATTTTCTGGGGTAATTCATCAAGCCAAGCTAAAGTTTTCCGGGCACAAAAACGTGCAGTAAGAATTATATGTGGTGTGAACTCAAGAACATCCTGCAGAAGCCTGTTTAGGGAACTAGGGATACTAACTACAGCTTCCCAATATATTTATTCCTTAATGAAATTTGTCATTAAAAATATATCACTTTTTCAAACCAATAGCTCAATTCATGGAATCAATACTAGAAATAAGAATAATCTTCACAAGGATTTAAAGTCACTTAGTCTTGTACAAAAAGGTGTGCATTATTCAGGAACACACATTTTCAATAACTTGCCAGCAGCCATAAAAAGCTTAACAACCAATGAAATTCAGTTTAAGAGAAGCCTAAAGGATTTATTGGTGGCCAACTCCTTCTACTCCATTGATGAATTTCTGAGGAAAACCAACTGATTTGTATATAAGTACAACATATCTTCTGCACAATTTCAGTGCAGTAATGTGTTCACTGAAAATTTGTGTGTGTGTGTGTGTGTGTGTGTGTGTGTGTGTGTGTGTGTGTGTGTGTGTGTGTGTAAGTATAATCTAACTTCTGCACCATTTCAGTGCAGTAATGTGTTCATTGTAAATAAGTATTACAGTAGTTGTATTACATGTTTCTTACCTTATAAATAAATAAAAAACTTTTTTATTTTAAATTCAGTGCAATAGTATTTGTAAAATGACTCTTAGTGTTCATTAAAAAATGACGATCATTCCACTTGGGACCTGTGGAATGGTACATTAGCTTATTTGTTTTAGTTTAAATATTTGTCATGTATTGTTGTTTTTCTGACATGTTCCACATCCTGGAGGACCTCCTCACTACGGATAAATTGGAATGAAAGTAAATCTAATCTAATCTAATCTATAACACTATTGGCGCAGCGTGCTACACTTAGCTTTTGTAACAGTACCTTCCAACCTGTTACGAAGGAAACATGTATATCACTTACGGGCTAGTAAATGCCAAATATGATCTAACCAGCAGTATAGTGCTACCCTCTGGGAGGAATTCTGAATTTGACAGTGTGTTACCTAACATGGATATCGTATTGTTAGCATCTGGTAGAAAACATAAAAAACTAATTTTGTTAAAAGCTACAGTAACAGAATTCTTGTAAATGAAATACTAAAATGGTCGCCAAACTAATTAGTGGAAACGTTATTTTGAACGAATCTATCCTTACTTCTGCAAAAGAATCTTTCATTACTTCCTTCTCAATGAAGTGCAATGAACCTCTACAGTGACGAGACGAACTACACAGTGAATAGCAGTAGTTATGTGGAGCATGTATAAGCAATCACAGAAATGAACAGAAACTTTATCCCTGTTAACCACAATCTCGGCTCCCACCTTTCAATAATAGAACACATAAATTGTTCTCAAAGACAACACAAGACTAAATAGCACCTGACAAAATTTCAAGTTTGATTAACACACAAAAGCACATCGCAAATGTAACAAGATGCCACTATTCACATACCTTTTATATATACTCTTTTAGCAAACCACTTCAGGTTGCTTTAACTAGAAAATAACTAATCATTTGGTTTTCTTTCTAATGTAAAAGATTGGAATTTAGGCCTACAAACAATACCCTCTTTATAAAAGTAAACTATACACACTTTTCAGAAAATAGTTTGCATTATGATTCCAGCTCAGTTACTTCCCCACTTAAGATCATTTACTTTGCAAAACTTTGAAACAATTTGCACTGGTAAATACAGACTTCAAGTATGACTTCAAGTACAAATTACACTTTGAATAGCATCAGAACCTAGTGCTTTATAATACCACTTGTGAAGGAAGTGATTTTCACTGACAACTATTTATATAGCTGACTTTAAAACGCTGACGCTTGTAAAATATAAACAAACCGGAGCACATTAGAGATTTTCATAGATTCAATAGTTAATGCCTCCCTTTATATCACTGAAATTAATAATCTAACTACTCACTTCTATACACTTTTGCATTGAGAACTATGCATTGCTAAATAACACAGATAATTATCAGTTTTTCACACACAGGACACTCGGATGTTAGTCATTATGAGGAGAGGACCCTGATTGTTACCATGAAAGGAAACAATTCATGGTTCGAACACAAAGTTTAGTATTATTTGCATTATTAATGCAAATTAATTTACACTGTTATACAAAAAAAATGGCTCTGAGCATTATGCGACTTAACTTCTGAGGTCATCAGTCCCCTAGAACTTAGAACTACTTAAACCTAACTAACCTAAGAACACCACAAACATCCATGCCCGAGGCAGGATTCGAAGCTGCGACCGTAGCGGTCGCGCGGTTCCAGACTGTAGCGCCTAGAACCGCTCGGCCACCCCGGCCGGCACACTGTTATAAAGTTCTGACCTCATGGACCTGATGACGTGGTGGCGCAATCGTGGTGGCGAGCACGTGGCGGCTACCTGGCCTCTCCTCTGGCAATAATATGCTCTATTAAATTCTTCTTGGTGACGTTAATACCATTTTTAGAGCCATTTCCAATGCGAGAGCACCATTTACAACAGCAGTTACACCAGAGGCCCTTCCCTCTCCAATTAGGTACTGGATGCCTCTCCCGGCACCTGCGCTGTTCACTCATCGGCTGCTGGCTACTGACTCCTCACTGTGCTTTCTCATCTCGCTTGCCACCCAGACTGAGCGCCAATTCCACCTTCTGGAGCGCGCCAACTCACTTCCGTTGCGGAGGGGAAGTACTATCTCCTTTTCATTATACAATGCAAGTTCCTAAATGTAACCAGTTTTTTACATTATTATTTCCTTTACATAAACAAACCTATTTAGAACGTCTCATTATTTAAATACACAGTTACAGTTCTACAAAACATATTTCGTAAAACTCTATTTTCTTACAGTAAATCAGAGATATTAAGCAGCAAAGAAAAAACACTTTTCAATTCACATAATTAATTACACTGAACAACTACTCCCTATAGATCACGGTGTTACAGTTCCTTCAACGTACCCCACCCAACGTTACCATTACAAGTTTTTCTTTGTGGCAGACAAGTGCTCCTAATCAAGTGCTCCAAGGGAAGAAATTAGTTACAGTTACCACCTGACCTATACTACTTGGAGAATCGTTAATAGATTAATAAAATGAGTCTCAAGATGCAGAACAATCTTGGTCACATGCGGAAATGAGGAGTACATCACGTGCAGCTACGAAGCAGACAAGACACCTTATCATTTACTAATATGTCAAAACACGGACGAATCCTGTATTCAGGAAGATATTTTAAATGGTTCCTTAAAGGGCATACATCTTTCAGAATTCTGGATAGAAAATTGTTATGTCTTTCTACCGGACACGGAAGTAAGTAAGTATCAAAAAATGGCTCTAAGCACTATGGGACTTAACATCTGGGGTCATCAGTCCCCTATACTTAGAAATACCTGAACCTAACTAACCAAAGGACATCACACACATCCATGCCCGAGGCAGGATTCGAACCTGCGACCGCAGCAGCACCAGCGCGGATCCGAACTGAAGAGCCTAGAACCGCTCGGCCACAGTGGCCGGCAAGTAAGTATCGATAATTGTTACCAGTAGAGCTCTTTTACTGGAAAATGATTTCTTCGTCTGTGTTAGTCTATTCCTGATACAACCCTTACACTGGTCTCAGATAGCTAAATTCTTTTACTTACTTCATTAGTGTGTCATACCAAGTTTTGATGAATATTTTACGCTAAGTATGTTGTCCATTCCATTTAAAGGGTCCTAGTGTTCCTTGCATTTGGCCAGAAGGGATATTTTCTCCAAGAATCACAACACATTTTGTAAACTTAAGGCTTTTCCGCGATGTTTTGCACACACGGAGAGATCCTAGTGAAAAGTACGAACAGTCCTTATAAAGGAAGTGAATCCAATTATTCCATAAATAGTAAATCCAGTCACGGATTCGTACAAGAGGGGAAACAGAAAATCTGATGACCACAATCGAAAACTTAATTTTCAGATTTCCACTAGAGTGTCACCTTTTCTTGGTATTCTCGACCCACCAATATGTTGGTTACATACAGAAAAATCAAGAGGTGAGGCCATAGTAATTGTAATATCTGCCTAGCGTATTGTTTAAGAAAGTCACAGGGTGATGTAATTCTTTGCTCTTTAGGCACCATTTTCGAATCAGCTTCGCAGTCACCCTGTTTGCAGAGGAAGACATTGCTTTCAAGAGGGTGACCGAGTGACGCCACTGTAGAACGATCAAATTAAGAGACAATGAGTCTCCCCCAAAAAACCGCAAGAGGGGCTCATTGCGTCACACCCGATAAAGTTGACTGCAGGGACTTCTTTTCATCGGTGTAGACACTTCACTATGTCCCCACCAAGCACTGAAGTTGACCGACATACGCTCTCCAAGCGCCATTGTGAAGCAATCTCTCGTCAGTGTTGTTTGGTTTTAAGACCACTAGTAAGAATTAGAACGGAAGTTGGCTCCATCTTTGCTTAACATGTACTGGTATCCATTACTTTGGAATCAGGGCCACAGTTGTAAGAAACTGGTCGCTCTGCGAGAGGACGCACGCGACTACAGCAATCGCCAAAGTGACGCGACCCACACACCAATACTGCACGGAGAAAAGCCACGTTTGCCGCCTTTTACACTCGAGTTTTTTGTGGTCAGTGATAACTCCCACCTTCCCACGAAGGTGGTTTCCCACGGTTTTACTAGTTAAGACTCGACAAACCATTTAATTCATGTTTGATGATATTCTCCTTTCAATTCTCATTGCCGTGGAGCACTAGCAATATGACGGACAATCCAGAATTTTGGATTGGTGTCGTCCCGTTCTGCGAAGGCTACCTTGCGTTTTCTTGTATTTATTTGTCAGTATTCATATTCAGGAGATTTTCTGACTATCTGTCTACGCGTTTGTTGCCTCTTTCCTGTCCCTTATTCAGTAAGATTACCTAACTCAAACACCTAATATACGTTTCATCTCCGATTCTGCCACGGGCAAGGAGACAGAATGAATATTAATTTTTATAAGCTATTTATTAAGCCACATAATCACCACAACCTGACATTCAGCTACTTCCTGTATCAGGATATTTTTACAACGTCTTTTTACCACGTCATTAGGAAACACTAAACTGTAATTGTCCGAGTTGTAGTATGTAATATTAGATCGCTTCGGATATGTAGATTATAATATTGAAAAAAATATGGGTAGCTTGATGTTAGATATTCCCCGCACAACAGACGTAAAGGATAACTTTTTCGAACCCCATAATTGTCTTCTTTAATGCATAAGCTTGAAATTTGCCTCAAAAGTACCTACATCTTTCCTCTGTAATGATGCAAAACCGTGGCGACCTGCGAGATCACCCTCGGACTCGACGTAGACATACGCGGTACTAAGGCCACTGGTCAGAAGTTCACGTGACGTGTAAGATGAGTTAATGACGTCACATTGGCACCAAATTTCATTACGATTCGACCCATAACCACCGTGAACATGTCACACGATGAGAAGGTCCCCACATTTTGTCTTTCGTTCCTTGATTTGATGCCTCTGCTGCGATGGTCAGAACCGCGACGCACAGCTTTGAAAAAACGTGGTTTTATTATGAATGGCCGAGGAAAGCGCCAATGAAACCATCCCTTCCTACAGGGCGTTGATGCCCACACATTTAGTGGTTAAAACTACAGTTTTCAGTGCAATGACGCTCTTGATAACCTTTGACACTGCTGACATCCTCGGACGTTTCAACCCGTCCCTAAGGATGTTGCGGGGGTGCACCCACATAAACGTGATCGTATCCATTTGGAATTCAGTGCGACCGCAATTTTTGCTGTTGTGTACACATTGGAACGAATAGGGGCCGTTCAAAACCATTAGACGAAATTTGAATGTGACCCGAAGCAGCAAAGGGTGCTCATGTTTTCCTGGCAGTCGTGTTTGACGTGTTCCAATGGCGTAATCACAGAGACCCTCTAGTTAGGCAAAAACCACTCAAGCGCCCACCCATCTCTGTCGAGAATTTTAAACGTGAACGTGCACAGAGACATCCCGTAATGTAGTCCAAGACAGGCATCTGGAATTGTAAGCATGTCATGTGGTTGCCTACCTGTTGGCACATCGAACTACTTTGCAGGTTTATACACATACATGTTTAAAATGGGAGGGTGCCACCGACAGTTTTGTCGAATTGGGGCCTCTTACAGAGACCCTATGCCGTTTCATTCATGCATGTGTTAATGTCTCACCCTCCGTGTTCATACAAAAGGAAGAGGCGACTCAAGATTGCAGGAAAAACGTAAGCACGCTTTACTGCTTCTTATCACATTCAAATTTCATCGGATGATTTTGAACGCTTCCTTGTGGTTCTAACCTGTACAGAGGAGCAAAAAATGCAGTCGCACTACAAGCCATTGGGATATGGTCACGTTTAATAGTGATGCATCCTCACAGTGTCCTCAGAGCGCCCCCGGTACCTGTGTGGTCAGCGCGACAGAATCTCAATTCTAAGGACCAGTGTTCGATTCCCGCCTGGGTCGGAGATTTTCTCTGCTCAGAGACTGGGTGTTGTGATGTCCTAATCATCATTATTTCATCCCCATCGACGCGCAAGTCGCCGAAGTGGCGTCAAACCCAAAGACTTGCGCCCGGTCTACCCGACGGGAGGCCCTCGTCACACGACAGCAGTATATCTTCAGAGAAGGCTTGAGACGTCCGAGGACCTCAGTAGTGTCAAAGGTTATCAAGATCGTCTTGCTGTTGCTCATCGCACTGCGAACTGTGGTTTTGACCGCGAAACGTGTGGGAATCAACGCCCCAGTGGAAGGGGTGGTTTCACTGGCGCCCTTCATGCCACCCCCTGAGGCCTGTTCTTTCCGATTCTGGACGGGAATGTGTCTGGCATGTTTTCCTCGGCCACTCACAAGAAAACCGCGGGATTTCAAAGCTGGCCGTTGAAGGGGTGAAATATGGGTAAGAGAGGCTATGATGATCTTCCCATCATGTGGCACGTTCACGGAGGCAATGGACAGAATTTTGGTGAAATCTGGTGCCAATGTGACATCATTAACCCACCTTACACATTATATGAACTTCTGAGCTCTGGCCTAAATTTCGCTACGTGTCCAGACCTTGCTGTTTGAATTATCGTCGAGCCCAGAGTTGACGTTGCAGGGCGCCACACTTTTGCACCATTACAGAGGAACGGTTTAGGTACTTTCGAGCCAAACTTCCAGCTTATATATCGCAATGGGAGACAATTATGGAGTTTCGAAAAAGAGATCCTAAGTTGCACACTGTAATTGGAATTAGTGATGTGCAGTGGCAGGAAAAACAGGACTCCAGGTCAGGTGAGTAAATGCTGATAAAAAGAAAGTGAAATAGGGGTAATTGAGGAATAAGTCTAACAGTGAATAAGGAAATAGTAATGAAGTTAACCTGCTACGAACAATCAAGAGAGACACGAAGCCAGCATCCACCACAGTAGAACACCATTATATGTTAACTAGCTCCGCAGATGTTGAAAAGAACGAAAGAACGTGTAATCAGATAGAACAATTTTTTCATATAGTTACGGAATATGGAAATGTAATTGTGATGTGAGACTGGAATAAGATTGCAGAAAACGACGATAGGGAAGAATAAGCGGAGAATTTGGACTGGGAATAAAACAGGGAGGCACCTGGCAAAATTTTGTCAGATCATAATTCAATCACTGCCTGGTTTAAGAATCATGCAAGGGTGTTCTGTACGTGGAAGAGACCGATTCCAAATATATTATATAATGGTAAGAAGGAGATTTCCAAACAAGATTTTAAGCTAGAAACATTTCCAGGAGCAGATGTAAGCGCTGACCACAATTGGATGGTTGTGAACTGAAGGTTAAAACTACAGAAATTTCAAAAAAGTAGGGAATAAAGAAGATGAGACCTGGATAAAGTAAAAGAACCAAAGTGTATCGATAATTTGAAAGGGAGCATTAGATAACAACTGAAGAGGGGAAAACAGTACGATAGTAGAAAATGAGTAGGTTTATGAAATGAACTAATGACAGCAGCAGAAAATAAAGCTGACAAAAAACGAGGGACCAATACAAAGCCTTGTACAACAGACGAAATACTGAATTTAATTGGCGAAAGGAGAAAATATAAAAATATAGCAAATGAAGCGGGGAAAAAGGTAATACAGGCATTTGAAACATGAGATTGCTAAAAAAGTACAGACCGTGGAAGCATGCATGACTATGAGAAAGATAATGCCAACTACGGGAAAGATAAAGATATCTATGGAGGAAACAGAAGCACTTGTATGAATATCAAGAATATCAAAGGCGCAGATGCCAAGTGAGTGCTAAGCTAACTAGGTAGAGGTAAAACATTGAAGAAATATGTAGAAGCACATGCGAAGGAAATGAACTTGAAGACAATATTATAGAAAGGAAAGATTATGTAGCCGGCAGGAGTGGCCGAGCGGTTCTAGGCGCTACAGTCTGGAACAGCGCGACCGCTACGGTCGCAGGTTCGAATCCTGCCTCGGGCACGGATGTGTGTGATGTCCTTAGGTTAGTTAGGTTTAAGTAGTTCTAAGTTCTAGGGGACTGGTGACCTCAGAAGTTAAGTCCCATAGTGCTCAGAGCCATTTGAACCATTTGAACCAAAGATGATATAAATGAACCTGAGATGGAAGATAAGATATTCCGAGAATTATTTGAAAGAACCCTGAAAGATCTAAATCGAAAGGAGGACCCTGGACTAGATGATATTCTATCAGACTTATTAAGAACTCTGGGAGTGCCAGTTTTGAAGAAATTTGTTCTTCATGACTGCAAAATACTGACATGAATTATTTATAGAAAAATGAAAAGACCGGCAGAGGCCGTTCTCGGGAAAATCGGTTTTGGTTTCGGAGAAATGTACGAGAGTGTCCTGAAAAGTAAAGACTCCGAATTTTTTATATGAAAACTGTTAGTGCTTTTTAAATAAAACAAACGTTATTAATATTATACATATGTACTTTTCATGTCTACATATTTGCAGCCTTCTGCCGCTAGAGTGTTGCGAATTATAGTATGAAACGTGGTGGTGTGTGATGTAACTACGTCAGTACTTGGGAAACAGCGTGTTGTAACCGAATTTCGAATATGACGAGGTCATCCGCACGTGGAGACCCACCTTCAACATCACGATGCCAGATCACACCCGAGCGTTACGACATCTGCAACAATCAGACGCCTTGGGTTCACTGCTGTTGATTATCCTCCATACATCCCGACTTCCCCGCAACCGATTTTGATGTTTCCAGAACTTCAAGAACACTTAAGAGACCTTCAGTTTGATAGTGATGAAGCGGTGCAAGCAGAGGTGAGGATTTAGCTGCGTCAACATTCTACAGTGCCGCTATCAACAAATCTGTCTTTCTTTGGGAGAAATGTGTTCACCAAAATGGATCTAAGCACCATGAGACTTAACATCTGAGGTCATCAGTCCTCTAGACTTAGAAATACTTAAACCTAACTAACCTAAGGACATCACACACATCCATGCCCGAGGTAGGATTCGAACCTGCGAGCGTAGCAGCCGCATAGTTCGACATAATTAGTGTCCACTTTCGAGGGAAAGTGATTTATATCGTCCACGACCTTCTTTCTAGCAAAAATGTAGTTATTGTGACTTTCAAACCTGACAATGTGAAATCTTTTTCTTACTTGTACCCTGAAGCTCGGGATTTAGGTTAGACGTGTGCTATGTCCTTACGAGAAGAATTTCTATGTAATCACATCGTAAAATTATGAAATTATATTCTGCTTCATATGCAAACAGCAATGTGGTTTATGCCACACAGTTACGTATTATGTTACCATTGCGATAACCATCTGGTAAATAAGATTATCAGTTTAATATAAGTCTTCAGTTAGTGGTTTAGGTTAATTAGCTGAATAATTGAAGTTGCACACATATTGTTTTATTGATACTAACTAATGCTCATCATTCACTTTAGTATAACGTATTTTATACTTCTTCAGTTTTTATTCTTTTTGCAAAGACTTGTCAGTTTACCCTCTTTTCATGATTGTGTTTATGTACTTTATCATTATGAAGGTTTGCAAATTATGTTAAGTACAATGCCAATTCCTAGAGATTTGTTAGTGACCTTTTAGTGGTTAACTATCCGTATTGTATACCTGAGACTTTTCGCAATGTGTCGCACATATATGGAGAGACCTCAGCGACTGTGCAGTCTAGCTCTTGCAAAGAAACAGTACGTAATTATTCGATTAATAATATTTTTGTTGTAACTGAATGTAACAGTTAATTCAGCCCAAATATGTCCAGTAGCAGAAAAGTAGTTTTACCGCTACAGTTCTTCAACTCTGGCTAATTGCACGCCAAATAATTAAACACATGCTCGACAGTATGGCACTAAAGCAGAAATGTGGCAACACAATAAGAAATAACCAATAACATTTATTAAAAGTATGTTAGATAATGGTACTCTGGTACAGTTTGATGTGTGGCATTTGATGTCCTGTAGCTAATACAACGAAATCTTGTCTCTTGGCAGTCTATGATATTGCCCCTATGATTGACAGTAATGACACCGACATTCTTGATTGTCCTGTTACTCCATCAATAGGGACTGAGAAGTCGGGATGTAGTCTTCAGACAACCGCCCTGTGCCTACTGCAGCCACTGAACTCAACTGTCTAACTGCTGGTTCAGAACTGCCTGAGGGTTAACAGCGTGCCGTGTTTTGTGCCTGTCGGCGGAAGAATTACCACGTCTGCCAGCACGAGGCGGAAGCAATGTAGTGCACCACTGACAGCGGTAACTTCGGCGGCTGTCCACACTATCGGCGGACGTACAGGACGCGCTGAAGGATATGGCACAGAAGCAGCAAGTGGTCGTCGGTGTTTGTGAGTGCCATCTGGAGACTCTTGCATGCAAATGAGAATCGCCAGGCGAATGGTTGCACCAGGGTGATGGCGGCCTCTAGCGGAATTTGTCTACATCTACATCTACATGATTACTCTGCAGTTCACATTTAAGTGCTTGGCAGAGGGTTCATCGAACCACAATCATACTATCTCTCTACCATTTCACTCCCGAACAGCGCGCGGGAAAAACGAACACCTAAACCTTTCTGTTCGAGCTCTGATTTCTCTTATTTTATTTTGATGATCATTCCTACCTATGTAGGTTGGGCTCAACGAAATATTTTCGCATTCGGAAGAGAAAGTTGGTGACTGAAATCTCGCCGCGACGAAAAACGTCTTTGCTTTAATGACTTCCATCTCAACTCGCGTATCATATCTTCCACTCTCTCTCCCCTATTACGTGATAATACAAAACGAGCTGCCCTTTTTTGCACCCTTTCGATGTCCTCCGTCAATCCCACCTGGTAAGGATCCCACACCGCGCAGCAATATACTAACAGAGGACGAACGAGTGTAGTGTAAGCTGTCTCTTTAGTAGACTTGTTGCATCTTCTAAGTGTCCTGCCAATGAAACGCAACCTTTGGCTCGCCTTCCCCACAATATTGTCTATGTGGTCTTTCCAACTGAAGTTGTTCGTAATTTTAACACCCAGGCACTTAGTTGAATTGACAGCCTTGTGAATTGTACTATTTATCGAGTAATCGAATTCCAACGGATTTCTTTTCGTTATTTAGCGTCAACTGCCACCTGCCACACCATACAGCAATCTTTTCTAAATCGCTTTGCAGCTGATACTGGTCTTCGGATGACCTTACTGGACGGTAAATTACAGCATCATCTGCGAACAACCTAAGAGAACTGCTCAGATTGTCGCCCAGGTCATTTATATAGATCAGGAACAGCAGACGTCCCAGGACGCTTCCCTGGGGAACACCTGATATCACTTCAGTTTTACTCGATGATTTGCCGTCTATTACTACCAACTGCTACCTTCCTGACAGGAAATCACGAATCCAGTCGCACAACTGAGACGATACCCCACAGGCCCGCAGCTTGATTAGAAGTCGCTTTTGAGGAACGGTGTCAAAAGCTTCCCGGAAATCTAGAAATACGGAATCAACTTTAGGTCCCCTGTCGATAGCGGCCTTTACTTCGTGCGAATAAAAAGCTAGCTGCGTTGCACAAGAACAATGTTTTCTGAAACCATGCTGATTACGTATCAATAGATCGTTCCCTTCGAGGTGATTCATAATGTTTGAATACAGTATATGCTCCAAAAGCCTACTGCAAACCGACGTCAATGATATAGGTCTGTAGTTCGATGGATTACTCCTACTACCCTTCTTAAACACTGGTGCGACCTGCGCAATTTTCCAATCTGCAGGTACAGATCTATCGGTGAGCGATCGGTTGTATATGATTGTCCTGTCCCCTTAAGCCAGGAACACCTTAATTTCAAATCCCACTTAGACAGGAGGCAGAATTGCAAACCCAATGACCTCCGATTACATAAGTATTTAACAAGATGGAAAGCTTAATGTGCAAATTTCGATTAAAATATTAATTTTATTGCTGATCTGGACCTCCAGATCTGTTGCCTAGATATACATCGCTTAAGAAAGACACGAGATGCTGGAAATCCTTAAATAACGGAGTTGTTATGTTCAAATTGGGAAAGCAGCTATGCTTTTGAGGATAATGACCTACTTTTCCCGCTGTCTGCTTGGTCTCGGGTTATAGGGGAGAACTCCTCCCAACACACGAGAAGAAGACTTGGACGCTCGGCTACGGCAATTGTAGGACCTTTTCTTAATGGAACAAAAATTAATCCATAAATACAATAAAAAATAAAAATTAAAAAAAGAAAAAAGGGGCTAGCGTCCTTGGTTAGTAATCAAAAAGTCTTCAGTCCCAGGTTCGAACGCTGACACTGCTTAAATTTTTAATACAAATCATCAGGAATGGCGGTCAGAGACTTCCAACATAAGAAGTCACCCTCTTTCTGCCAATGGTCGACAGCCTTGTCAAATAGGACGGAGGAACGGACAGAGATGGCCTTGTGGTGGGAAACTCCTCCTAAAAGACCGAAGAATCAGAAACGATCAACGGCATGAGGATGTAGAAGGCAATGTACGACATTTCATTAAAGACACATAACATGTTTACATAGCACATGTGGCCCGTAACTGAAAAAAATTCAAGATGATCTCTCCACTGACAGAAAATTCTTGACTAGCCTCCCATTCAGATCTCCGAGATGGGTCTGCCAAGGCAGAGGTGATCATGAGAAAAAGACTGAATAACTAACGAAAGCATAACGTTGTACGAGTCGGGACGTGGAATGTCAGAAGCTAGAGCATGGTAGCAAAGCTAGAAAATCTGAAAAAAAAGGAAATGCAGAGGTTCAATCTGGATATATTGGCCGTCAGAGCAGTGAAATGGAGAGAAAACAAGTATTTCTGGTCAGATGAATGTAGGGCAATATCGACAGCAGCAGAAAATGGTCTGATGGGACTAGAATTCGTTACGAATCCGAAGGTGGGACGGAAAATGATTTACTGTGAACAGTTCAGTGACAGGGTTGTTCTAATCAGAATCGGCAGCAAACCAACGCCGACAAAAATAGTTGAGGTACCCAAGCTGATGTCGCAAGCTGAAGATGAACAGACAGAGAAAATATATGAGGATATTTAACGGCTAATTCAGTACGTAAAGGGAGATGAAAATGTAATAATCAAAAGGATTGTAACGCGGTTGTAGCGGAAGGAATAGAAGAAATTGCAACGGGAGAATATGAGCTTAGTAGTAGGAGTGAGAACGGAGAAAGACTATCTGAGTACAGGAAAACTTTAGTTATATTACATAATGGTCTGCGAGAGATTCCAAAATCAGATACTGGATTGTAAGGCATACACACGAGTAGACAGAGACTCAGGTCACAATTCAGTAATGATGAAGAGTAGGTTGAAGTTTAAGACATCAGTCAGGAAAAGTCAATGTCCAAATAAGAGGGGTACAGAAGTCTAAGGAATGAAGAGATAAGCTTTAAATTATCTTAGGTTACAGATACTGCAATAGTAGGCAGTTCAGTTAAAGAGGAATGGACATCTCCAAAAAGAGCGTCACACATGCTGGAGAGCAAAACGTGGATATAGAAAAGATAACTGCGAAGAAATCATGGGTAACAGAAGAAGTACTTCAGTTGATAGACGAAAGAAGGAAGTACAAAAATGTGCAGGGAAATCCTGTAATACAGAGTCTTACAATACCACCACTTGCAAAGTAGGTTAGAAATCAGATTAATAAAGTTGCTCACGCAGCTTATGTTCGCTTTATCGGGCAACAACAAAGTTATTGACTGTAGATGGTATCGTCAGAATGGAGATAATGAAGCCACTGTAAAAAAGTCATTAATTTTGGCACTTATCTTGAAGGGATTCCTACGTAGATTTCGTCGAAGTTGTTATGGCTCATCTTGTTGATTCTAGGGTGATTCCACTTTGACTGCTAGAAGGTCTAGATCTGTATTTTAGCAATATTTGAAGAACTAACAAATGTGTTTTTCAGGAAATTCTTAATGGCCAAACTATCCCAGATCAGAACAATGGTATGGTAGAAATAATTTTTGACTTGGTGTTCACGATCCACATTTTTATTAAACTTCTTGTAAATTCACATATACTTCTTCTTAATTGTCACACATCGAGAAAACAGTTCTGTATCAATCTTCATATATTTAATTTCCACTTTAACCAAACACAAGACGTGACTGTTCTTTTACGAAGCGAAATAACAACTTAACTTCTGCAAAGTGAAACAAAGACTGCTCTGTGCGCCTTCGCGCCAAAACGGTTACAAGTAAGTAAAAGATTATGACAGTCTCACAGAAATGAATACACACAATCACTGTAATATTTCGATACATCGAAGTACCTATACATTAATAAAATCAAATGTGAATACTGTCACAAAAATATGACTGTTACTTCGCCGAATAGTAGTACGATATTACTGGTATCGAGAACTGCGGTTGGAGTGCCGTAATGGTCACGTAAATGAAGAACCATTACAGGAGTTAAAGGTCACTTAGGAATGAGACAAATAGGAAGTGCATGGAAGCTACGGCAAAATATCTACATGAAATATGTGAAGCAATCTAAAAAATAATAATTCTCAGAAGGACTGACTCAGCATATATAAAAGTCAAAACAATCTCCGGTGAATTTAAAAGCAAAGGTGGCAAGATTAAGAGTGCTATGAGGCTTCCACGATTAAATGCAGAGAAAAGAGTGGATATGTGGAAGGAATACACTGAGGGCCCTGTGAGGGGGAGGACTTATATGATGACGTGATAGAACAAGAAATAACAGTCGATTGGAAAGAGATAGCGGATTTAGTATTAGAATCTGAGTTCATAAGAGCTTTGGAAGACTTAAAAGAGGCAGGAGGGGTAGATAACATTCCATCGGAATTTCTAAAATTATTGGGGGAAGTGACGACAAGACGAATATTCACGTTGGTATGCAGAATGCATGAGACTGACGAAACGCCATCAGACATTAAGAAAAACATGGACCACAAAGTTCCCAAGGTTGCAAGAGCCGACAATTGCGAGAGTTATTGCACGATTAGCTTAACAGCTCAGGCATCCAAGTTGCTGACAAGAATAATATTGAAAAAAAATCCGGAATGTCTTAGATGGCCATCAGTTTGGCTGTAGGAAACGTACAGGCACCAGAGAGGCAGTTCTGACGTTGCGGTTGATAATGTAAGCAAGACTAAAAGAAATCAAGACTGGTCAACCTGGAAAAAGCGTTCGACAAAATCAAGTTATGCAAGATGTTCGAAATTCTGAGAAAAATAGGCATAAGCTACAGGTAAAGACGGATAATATACAATATGTACAAGAACCAAGTAGAAACAATAAGAGTGGAAGACCAAGAACGAAGGCCACGACTTAAAAAGGGTGTAATGCAGAGATGTAGACTTTCACTCCTACTGTTCAGCAGCGCTGACGAAAATAAAAGGAAGATTCAAGAGTGGGATTAAAATTCAAGGTGAAAGGATATCAGCGATAAGATTCGCTGATGACGTTGGTGTCCTTAGTGAAAGTGAAGAAGAGTTACAGGATGTGTCGAATGAAATGAAAAGTCTAATAAGTGCAGAATATGAACTAAGAGTAAATAGAAGAAAGGCGAAAGTAATGAGAAGCAGCTGACCGAGAACGGCGAGAAACTTAACGTCATAATAAACTGCTGTACCTAATCCGTGAAATGGTTTCATAGACAAAGCAAACGTAATGAGCCAAGTCTCTGACTCCTTTCTTAAATCACCAATGATGTTGAGAAGATGCAAAAAATGTTTTGATGTAAACCGACTGGTATTTGCAGATGATTTATCTTTCTTTCGATCGTCGGTTTCCACACTTCCTCTTCCGTGCCAACCTCATCGTCTCATAATTCCACGTTGTAACACCATAGTAAGATATGTAATCTTTTTTCTTCTGATTGGTTATGCTTTGCATAAAGTGTAGTTTCTTTAATATGTGCTTTTGATATGTTGTACTATGTTTTCTCTTTACTGACTAATTGCTTTCATTGTACGGATTTGTTAATATGGGAAAATGCAATGTTTGCTTTAAAATGTTTACGTGGTACTTTGTAACTGCTGATCCACATTTTGGGCCCTTGGCTCGTGTTATGGTAAAAGATGGAGTGGTTCCCCTCTAAAACGGAAGTTATTTAGCGCGCGCAAATTGCGGTTGGTGCGAGTAAAAAGGTGGACATGACAGTCAGTCGGAGCCTAGCTACTGTACAGTTGGCAGCTGGTAATTGGAAAGTGCATTGTGCAGGTGCCGAGTGAGGATTTCAGTGCTTGGATTTGTTATGCCAAAGCCTCAGTGGATGAATGGATTTAATATGATGCCCTGTGGCCTGAAAGTATTATGAAACCTGATGATCGTTGCCATGAAGGAAATAACAGAACATATCAGTTACAACTGCAAGTCCATCTGCCATCATATGCTCGCCACCAATATTGCACAGTGACTGTAAAAGGGAGGAGGAATCATAGATTTGTAAAGTGATGGGTCAACTCACTCAGTTTGTGCAAAATACAAGGTAACTCATACCAAAATTTATATACCTACCTTGATTTTATCCCTGTCATAACACCTATCAGGATCCTCTCCTTTTGAACTATCATTTCCGAGTATCCAGATTGCGAGAAATAATTATCAATAAAAAAAGACAAATACTTGATTAAATTTGTTCAAAATTGAGTGAAATAGGTTATCTAAAATTATTGTGGATTTTGGTGAAGTGGAGGGACGAAGTAAGTGTAGCTTTTGTGAAAGCCTCCAAGTAATTGAACTCTTCATTTTAAAGTTTTGTGAACTCTTAAAATTACTTGCTTAACCTATGGTTTCAAAAGTAAACAACTGAGATGATAACAGACAACAAACCATTTTGAGGTCAGTTTGAAGTAAATGTTCTTAATGATTGGTTTGAAAAGCAATACCTAGTGAACATATTGACTGTAAAATCTGTTAAAAATGTACACAGAGTGAGCCAATTTACAAAGAACTGTTTTCCTAAGTTGGTATTCTTTAAATTGTTCATGAAAGTGTGTTTAGTTTGCTTTACTATAGTAGTCAAGATTAAGGGACTCCCACTGAAAGTTGCTCAAAATGCACAAAGTCACTTAATTATAAAAAGTTCCAACATCTCTTGAAATTTAAGTTGATTTTTGTGCACATAGTGTGTTAAAAAGTGTAATATCAGTTTATGAGCACCCACTTGCTGTTTTATCTCTCTGAAAGTAAAGTTACTATGAATGCCATTATCCATGAAAACAGTTACTTCTTTGCTTTTAAAGAATAGTGTGAATTTTATTTGAACTTGTACTGTGTAGAAAATATCTGACAAAATTAGACTAGACCCATTTCCAGTTAGTATTGATGAGTGTAACAGTATCTTTCGTGTTTGTGAGGACAGGCGTGTTTTACAATAACTGTTAGTATCCATTTTACCATTTATTCTTTTTTTTTTTTTTTTTTTTTTTTTTTTTTTTTTTTTTTTTTTTTTTTTTTTTGCTTGTGATTCGGTGCATTGCACTTTCGTAGGTAAGAAGTATAGGCTTTGTTTTTCCACTAAAACTGTTTACTTTTTATTTAAAAGAAATGTTACACATTTCTATGCCAAATTAGGCTGATGACCGTATTCTATTTCATTTGAGTAAGTTACTTTCTGTGTGTTTTCATAAATTTAATTTCAAGTCCGATAAGTAACATCTCCGATAAGTAACATCCTTTAGGCATTTCACAGTTAAATCTGTAAAAAAAGAACCTCCCAGAGGGTAACATTAGCTACATCTAAATACCAAAATTGGTTATAAATATTATATCTGTATACTAAACGATGCAGACTAGTGTTATAACCTCCATCCATCGTTCTTGATTAATTTCTGGGTTTATTCCAATCTTCATGTTCCCTACTGTTTTGACCCTTTACAACTCCCTCTCGGACCATGGAAGTTGTTCCCTGATGTCTTAACTCACGTTCTGCCATTTTACCCCCTATGTAGTCAGTGTTTCCTACATATTCCTTTCCTATTCAGTTCTGCGGAACACCTACTCATTTCTTATCCTTTGAGATCCCTCTGTAACACCATGTCTCAAAAGCTTCGATTCCCTTCCGTTACAGTTTCCTCACAGTCCACGATTCACTATCATACAGTGCTGTGATCCAAATGATACCATTTGTCTCCTTTTGGCCAATAATGTCCTCTTCTCAAAATTCTCTGTGATACTACATCGCACGCAAAATTACCAATCAGGTCACCAACGTTGGGCACCATAACGTAATAAAATCAAAAATATTATTTCTGCCACGATATAACTAAGAGACACCAATAATTAAGTGTAACGGCCCTGTAGGTGGATACACGGTTCCCGTAAGACCACCGAAGTTAAGCATCATCAGGCGTGGCCAGTACTTGGATGAGAGACCGCCTCGGTGCGCCACCAGCGGTTGACAACTTTTCCTTTGCCTTTATGGCAGTGGGAATAGGGCGGGTGGTGACGTAAAACCCTAATCGCAAGTGCTTGCGCCAATGTCCTGAATGCCCGCATCTCGTGGTCGTGCGGTAGCGTTCTCGCTTCCCACGCCCGGGTTCCCGGGTTCGATTCCCGGCGGGGTCAGGGATTTTCTCTGCCTCGTGATGGCTGGGTGTTGTGTGCTGTCCTTAGGTTAGTTAGGTTTAGGTAGTTCTAAGTTCTAGGGGACTTATGACCACAGCAGTTGAGTCCCATAGTGCTCAGAGCCATTTGAACCATTTTTGAACCAATGTCCTGAATAAAATTCCAGACCTCTCCACAGTGTTTCATTTGGTGAGGGCACGTAACACTGTTGATGGTGACGCGTGCCTCGGTGGGAATGTTAAGCTCAATGACCCTCTTCGTGAGGGTCACTGAAGAAGTAGGCCATGTGCCGGCACCAGGTTTCATCCTCTCCCTTCTCTCATCATCGCAAACGCAACGCAAGCATGACACTCCACCCCGCTCCATACACACACACACACACACACACACACACACACACACACACACACACACACATCACAGCCATTTACACTTAACAGATACGCTTACACATACGACTCCCATCTTTGGTGAAGGAAATATGCTTGCGGGCGCGAAGGATAGAAATACTTTCCCAATTATGCTGCTGACCCTGCCCACCTGGGTCTCCTAGCCATTCACACCTTACGACATTACTTAATAATTAAGTAAAATTAAACAACAAAGAGTTATGAAATGGATCAATGTACGAATGGATCAGGTTAGATAGAGCACTGAAACATGAATTATATGCTTTTATTACAGTATCTTTTACATGCAAAAAATTACAGATCTCAGGCCCGACGTGACTGGGCCTGGACACGACTCAGTCACTAAGGGGAAGGAGGGAGAGAACAAGGCATCTCGCCACTCTTTTGTAGTCATTCGTCGTTTGGCGACATTAGCTGCAGATGTTGACAGGATGGCGCATCGCCTTCAAGCTTTGCGGCAGCAAGTCAACCGCCCACTTCGGTGTTCCACAGTTTTACAACGAGGGCCAGGAACTGTCTCCGCTTTGACAGCTCGGTGTGTTTTTCCATAGCTGAAGCAGCGATATTACCGCGTCGGGAGGCTGATGTAAGGTAAGGAATTTCAATGCTCAGTCGAGTGCTTCATTCCCAAGCACTCGAAGTTAAGGGGCGATGAACGTTAGAATTGAAGTAAGGATGAAATGCAAAGCCAGCACAATAGGTACGTAATCGATGGATGGAAGAGCCTATAGTCCTCTTGCTTCAATTCTGTTTTACCGACTGTCACCTTCTCCTAACGCTGCTTAGCTCATAGACCCTTGCATTTTTCCTCCTTTAGAGACTGTCACTGGCGGATTAAATTTACAATGCCACCCAATAACCACGTCTCCTATCGCAGGGTGGAAACTATCTTGTGTGCACTGGCTCCCAGTGTTTGTCGCACATTGTTCCGATGTTTTTGAGCATATCTTACTTGCTGTGAAAGCAGCCACACAACACTTCTTTGATACGACTGTCTCTTCCTGAAGCCTGACAGTCCCATGTTCGTGCTTCGTCTAAGAATCTTCTGAGATTCGTGATTTATAAGCAACCTTCTTACAAAAATGGTTCAAATGGCTCTGAGCACTATGGTACTTAACATCCCAGGTCATCAGTCCCCTACTACTTAGAAGTACTTAAACCTAACTAATTTAAGGACATCACATACATCCATGCCCGAGGCAGGATTCGAACCTGCGACCGTAGCTTTCGCGTGGTTCCAAGCTGAAACGCCTAAAACTGCTCGGCCACTCCGGCCGGCAACCTTCTTACATCTGGCAAACATTTTCTCAAGCAGTCTGACTTCTTCCACAATTCCACAGTCTCACAAGCCTCCTTGTGCGAATTCCTGATACCTTTTGTACACCCTCCGTCTGTGTGCATGCAGGGGTCCGTGATTTATCACACGTTTCTTGTTTTTTACGGTAGACGAAAACTACTGCCATCAGCCAGTGGTTTCACACGTGCATTGTTAGGGGCTCGTGAAGCAGGGATCAATAAACTGTGAAGTGATACACATACTCCAATTACTTGGATTTATTTGCATATCAAAAGTGAGACAATTAACAGTTTAAGGCAAAACGATATTCAAATATCCTCATTCACAATTACGTCTTCATGCAAAATAATAAGAACCTGTGACAACTTCTCAACAAGATTTAATACTGACAAACTGTGCAAACGCAGATCTGATGGATACGGCATGATGGTTTCGGAGGGGGGGGGGGGGGAAGCGGGGGGGGGGGGGGGGGTTACTAACCTGTTATTACATTAAGAGTGGGAATGGAAATGCCTATTGATTGTGAAATTAACGTGAGAAGATTAGGGTCGCCACCGACTCTAACCATGCAACTAATCAAGGTTTGGCCGAGTCGGAAAATAAATTAATTTGATCACAGACCAAAAACTCATAAAAATACGTATGTCGTGATATCGCTCGTAGAGGATGCGACGTAATTAATAGTATTTCTCGTGCACTGTTCACGAGAATCAACCAATTAAAATAAAATAGCACATGCAAGAACACTGTGCAGATCAGCTCCCAGCAACACACCTAAAAATAAGACTTAATCTAAGGCATTTGTTTTAAAATAAAAGGGAAACTATTCACTGGACCTGTGCGTAAGGAAACGCGTTGGATGCGCTAACAGGAAAGCTACGAGGTGAGTGGCTTAGGTGCAAAAACGTAACCTCGGAATACAAGAGGAAATTGTGGATAAAATCATTTATTTGTAAGACATGGATGTGAGGCATGTGCGCAATTCCTGATAACATTAATTCCTAAAACATTGAAGAAAAGCGTCGATACGTTCACCGCTATAATCTACACCTAAAATTATTGGTGTGAATCATTCATACAACTGCTGTTGCCTGATAACTGATCGCAATAACTCGTGAAACGGTACACGTTTCGTAGTACACCCACGTGCCCACGTGGTTTGTGGAGACACAATTTCTAGGTATAGTGCCCAAATTGCAACAGTACCACATCACAAAATCATGAACAGTTAACATTATTTAAAACAAACTTGAGATCGGACAGTTAGTGATGCCGGTAGCCCAACAAACTATAATGTTCTACCACGTGGTTGGCTCCCCACGGACGAAAGACACATAAAGCAAGGAAAATTTACGAGAAGGCAAAGCTATTAATATTTAGAAAGATGAAAGCTTATACAGATGCAGCTGAAGGCAAACAGACATTCATACAGAAGCGAGTGCTCACTTCTTATCGACACCTTTGTGTGGCGCTCTTCCGGTGGATCCAAGCGTGCTGTAGAAATTTACTAAAAGAAAAATGTGCCAAAGTTTTGAATTCCTTGATGCGACAAGGCAAAGAAACCTTTCAGAGCTGAAAAGCGAGACCAAAAGCTAACAGCTCTCCCCTCGTCAAGTAACAACGCACCACGCGGTCAGTCTAACTCACCCTTCTCCGACTGGAGCACAGCTGTGGACGCTTCCCATACGGCGGCAGACTGCCACCCTTTTTCCTCTCCAGCCTCCTCCACGCTCCGCGTGAACCGGAAAACCCAAAGATGCCATTTCCGCCACCAATCTAACGCAGGTGGATTTCTCACAAGTAGCGCAAACCTCTTTGCCTACTTGACCACTACGACAGTTGGCTATTCTGTACAACTGCTGCTGAATCTGTACGACTATCGCAGACTTCCTGCAGCAGACTACGCCACCGTCTAGCAACGTGACACACAATTACATTCATTCAATCACACCACTATGAGAGTTATGAGAAAAGAGAAACAAGGAAAAGAAAGAGAAATGCTAGTGAAAATGGGCTGCAGGACTAATGAAAGGTGGCTACAGGAACCTTTCAGTGGAACTGAGGATAAATTGTGTAAGTATCGAGTTATTGTCGTGAAATTAGTTAACACAGAATAGAGCTATTGAAGGTATTATTTAGAACTGCTGAAGGTATTGTACAGAGTTATTGGAGGTAATATGTCTCGCCTGTTGTGGATTCTGGAAGGAAATTGTTCATGACTTCGCAAGGCACATCTTCAGAGTGAGGCTGTGAGATTGTAAAATTATAACTTGCCTAGAACTTTCCTACAGCTCGCACCACAAGGGCTCGGTTTCTCGTTAGTGTGGCTGACGGTGACTGAAGTACTGTGACACAGTCAATGGCAGCGCCAGCGGCCCTATCCTGAGGCTGAGTTGTTCAACGGCCCAAGAAGTCCCCAGACGCATCAGATCATCTGGTGGCTGAAGCTGTCGAAAATGGTGGAGCAGCTGCAGCGCTCCAAGACTAGAGGCGAGACGACGAAATCTGAAGTAGTAGTGATTACTGTGTGAGGGCATCCGACAAGGAAACCTCGCTTTGCCGCGTTTTTCCATTAATGCTCAACTTGATTGTCTGGGCTCCAACTGATCAAAATGCTTCTCTGAGTGCAAGGGTCCCCTTCTGTGGGCTACATTTGACTTGGTTAGCCAATGATTTCCATCCTACCACTCTCCTCTAAAAAAAGTCGTTGCTCGCTAATCCCGTCTCTCTCCTCAGCCAATGAGGCAGCTTTCTTCCAGTACTGTCATGCGTGTTTGTCGCTCTGGGAAAAGTTTACATGAACCAATGCGTGCAGGTCTTACGTTATTAAGCAAATCTTTTCTGTAAGAGCTGCGTGTCTGGTGAAATCTCATCGTTTTCAAAGACTAGTCGGGGCTCTCCTTTCACCTGCAAAATAGCGATCTCCAGCGTCCGTCACCAAAGTCTGTTTTCTACGGGCGGCTGAAAACACTGCCTTTCGCTGAAAATTGCTCCTCACTCCACTTCTTAAATACATTTGTATGGGTGGTCGGTACAAAAAATGGTTCAAATGGCTCTGAGCACTACGGGACTTAACATCTGTGGTCATCAGTTCCCTAGAACTTAGAACTACTTAAACCTAACTAACCTAAGGACATCACACACATCCATGCCCGAGGCAGGATTCGAACCTGCGACCGTAGCGGTCACGCGGTTCCAGACTGAAGCGCCCAGAACCGCACGGCCACACTGGCCGGCGTGGTCGGTACAGTATCTCCTTTGTCCAACTGCATGATGGCGCCTTGGGTTGTCATAAAGATACATGTGGGCCTGGCAGTTCCAATGACTGGCTGCCCTAGCTGGCCCAAGAACTAATGAGCAGGGTCCCTGACTGTATCAGCACTTGGCTCTGCAACCATTTCCAACCATCATGCAAATCTGTTTTTGATTACTACAGGAACTAATACTCACTCACACATTTAATATCAATTCATTTCTTCGATAGTAATTAATTATTTAGGTAAGGGCTGGGTCTCCACTATGAATTTATGTGAATTTACGGGTTTCTCGTCACTGTTCCAGAAAACTATCCCACAACAGCATTCTTGATGGTCATCTGTCTACGCCCTATCTTATTGCCTGCAGGGATCCTCGGGTAAGGTGCACTTTTCTCTTTGTCCGCCAGGCCATTCACAATGTTAGTCCATTCTTAAGCAAGTTGAAGATACCTGCCAGCGTAACCCCGTATTCTTGCATATTGCCCACATGCCTGTGTCTCTAGCGACCACTGAATGAGGTACAACTTGCCCCTCGTCCTGGGCTGCAGGTGCTGGGAGACGGCGAAAGTTGCCATTGGCGGAGGTATCACACTGTGCTAGTCTGCTTTTTGTGTCGTCTCTACTTCATCTGCCCGCATTATTTTGCTTCGAAACTTGCAGCATTCCTTCATTTTGTGATTCACGATTTTAAGATTATCGCTAATCTCAGTTCTGCCACTTCTCACATCTTCCATTGGTTTACGCTCAGTCCGTGTTGTGTGTTTATTAAGGCTAAAGCTCCATTTATTGGCCCTGTCAGGTCATCCGGTACTGAGTGTCCGCCGTATCATTCTCTGCCAATGTGTCAATGGCGTCATTCGGATGTGTTATGTAGGGGAATAGGGTTAGCGCCCCGCTCTCGCAGTCGTTGTCAGATACGTCATCAGGCGTCGACGCAACCCTGCAACACACCTCTGCCAGGCGGGCTGCAGCAAGCACATCCCCTGCGACTCAACGATTGCACAGTCCAGCGAGCCAAAATGTTTCCAGCCCAGGCCACAGAGGACCGTTGCGTACAACAGACACGAAGAACAGGTGCCGGGCACAACCGCGAAAGGGCTCACTCCTGCTGCGGACCTTTTGTTGCATCTACCGTGTCACGTGCTGTCAATCGAATACATGTATCCCTCCAACAAGCACGTATTTAGGACCACACCAGCCCCGATTCAGGCGGTTACGTCACAGCTAGCCAACTGATGTCATCTGCCATGGACCCAGGCACCGCTTCAGACCACCCGCCGCCTTTGCCTCCAGTGGACAGCGCTAAGTTTAGCGACGTGCTCGTGGGTATCTTTCGTTACTTTCAGATTCGTTCGGCGAGGTTGTCAGAACCGTAAGTTTCATTCTGTTCAAACTTACACTCCCAGTGGAAATCTGGGCTTAAGAGTTTTCCGAGTGTTCAGTCAAGTGGGAAGACTGTATCACAACACAGAGAATATCTTTGGGCTTCCAGTAATAGAATGTGTGGTGTCACCGCCAGACACCACACTTGCTAGGTGGTAGCGTTTAAATCAGCCGCGGTCCGTTAGTATACGTCGGACCCGCGTGTCACCACTATCAGTGATTACAGACCGAGCCCCGCCACACGGCAGGTCTAGTCTAGAGACACGCCCTAGCACTCACCCCAGTTGTACAGCCGACTTTGCTAGCGATGGTTCACTGTCTACATACGCTCTCATTTGCAGAGACGACAGTTTAGCATAGCCGTCAGCTACGTCATTTGCTACGACCTAGCAAGGCACCATGTTCAGTACTATAATTACTATCTTCAAGAATGTATTCTGAACAGATAATATTGTGAATCATGTACCGTCAAGAGCGACGTTCATCATTAATGGATTAAATCAAACTAATTACGTCCGCTTTCTGAATTCTCATGCCTTGTCATGTTCCAGACCTCATGTCAGTATAGTTCTTCCCTCCTCACGCCAGCCTGCTTGAGCTAAAACGCGTGCATTTCGGCCTCCACTAGTAACACGGTGTTGGCTTTTCTGCTAACACAAAAGAAGGATTCTGTTGCGAGGCATCCACTGAACTCTGTTTAGTCTGAGAATTTCTGCTAGATTACTGACATTTTTGCGCTTTGTCTGTTTTGAGCTTCAGCATCGGTCAGATGAGATCATTTGTGTTAAGTCGAGGAAAATCATTTGTTAACAAATTGAAACAGCACTTTATTCCTACAGTTTCTTATAGGAGCGTTCCGAGCCCAGAACACTTCGCTTCTCACTCAAGTAGCTCCTCAGTTGGCATGACGAGGCTGAGTGATCCCCAGTCCAGTTCCCCAAAAAGTCCCTGCCAGTAACTACAATCGAACTCGGAGCCTCCACCTAGCAGTTAGACACACTAAACACTGAGCTACAGAGGCGGACATTCTGTGCTCGTTAGAAAGTTTTCCCCTGAGGGCTCGTAATTGTTCCTAACATTCACTGAGGACAGCACCGTCATCAGCAAATCTTCTCATTGAATTCCCTTTTAATCCCACCTTGAAGCTTTCTTTTGTTTCCGTCATTGCTTCTTGGACGTACAGATTCAAGACTGCATCATTGTCTTGCCCCGTTTCTAATACGAGCATTGGGCTCTTTGCCTTCCATTTTTATCGTTCCCTCTTGGTTTTTGTATGTATTACATGTTAGCTGTCTTTCCCTTTAGCAATCATACTGAAAATGTAGCACTGAAGTTGTACAAGTTAGGCTTTTGGAACATATTGCCAGCAGATCTGCGTTAAGAAACTTCACAGAGAAAGCTAAATTTTGTAAATAATATAAAATTTCACCAATACTTTTAACAACATATATTCGTTGCTAAAAAGAAAATGTCAGATTTTCGCTAAATGTTACAGTGTACCTCTATAGTCTTAGTATAGTTTTGGCAAAAATATGCGTTTATTCATCTGTATTTCCGTATACATTTCACTACAATTTCAGAAATTGCAATTAAGAACGCATAACACTCCCACAGACACGCGTTCTTTCGTGTTGACGTTGCACCTTAAGCCCTGAGATGAAACTGTGAGGTCTAAATGTAAAATGGATAAAGAAATAAGCTGTTGTAAAGACAGTAGACATATTTTATCTTCACAATAAATCGTCAAAGAAACTGTCATAGGCATGCGTGTCCAAATACAGGGATGTGTAAACGGGAAGAATACGGCGCTGTGGTTGGCAATGCCTATATAAGATAACAAGCGTCTGGCGCAATCGTTAGATAGATTATTGCTGTTACAATGGCAGGTTATCAAGATTTCAGTGAGTTTGAACGGGGTATTACAGTCGGCACACGAGTCATGGGACACAGCATCTCCGAGGCAGCTATGAAGTGGGGATTTTCCCGTACAACCATTTCACGAGTGTACCGTGAATATCAGGAATACGGTAAATTATCAAATCTTCGACATCGCTGCGGTCGGAAAATGATCCTGCAAGAACAGGACCAACGACGACTGAAGAGGCTTGTCCAGCGTGACAGAAGTGCAACACTTCCACAAACTGCTGCAGATTTCAATACTGGGCCACCAACAAGTGTCAGCGTGCGAACCATTCAACGAAACATCATCGATGTACCCTTGATGACTGCACGACACAAAGCGTTACGCGCCGCATATGCCCGTCAACACCGACATTCAACTGTCTATGACTGAAAACATGTTGCCTGGTCGGACGAGTCTCGTTTCAAATTGTATCGAGCAGATGGACATGTGCGGGTATGAAGACGACCTCAGGAATCCATGGACCCTGCATGTCATCAGGGGACTTTTCAAGCCGTTGGAGGCTCTGTAATGGTGTGGGACGTGTGCAGTTGCAGTGATATGGGATCCCTGATACGTCTAGATACGACTCTGACAGGTGACACGTACGTAAGGATCCTGTCTGATCACCTGCATCCATTCATGTCCAATCTACATTCCGACGGGTTGGACAATTCCAGCAGGACAATGCGACACCGCACATGACCAGAATTGTCAACGAGTGGCTTCAGAAACACTCTTATGAGTTTAAACACTTCCAACGGCCACCAAACTCCCCAGACATGAACATTATTGAGCATATTTGGGATGCCTTGCAACGTACTGTTCAGAAGAGATCTGCACTCCCTCGTACATATTTATGAACAGTCCTGCAGGATTCATGGTGTCAGTTCCTTCCTACACTACCGCAGACATAAGTCGAGTCCATGCCACGTCGTGTTGCGGCAGTTTCTTTTGCTCTTCAATGTAAATTTTCCATCCATTTCACTGTCTAGGTTCTGTGAAGGATTACCACTACGGCTACCAAGAAATGCAAAAAAAAATTACCATAAGAAACAAAATTGCTGAAACACTTGCTACAAGAAATATTTTCTAGGGAAAGCTTTATATTAACATTCCACAATAGAAGCAATAAGAGAATGCCCTTGAAGAAAGAATGAAAACTGACACCTAGTGAAAATATGAAAGAATGTTGGAAGATTAAGAAATTAAGATAACAAACCAAGAAAGCTTAAAAATTTTACCAAGAATAATATCCAAACAGTTATCTGTTTTTAGAAGTTTGACCGGCTGCTGTCCCCTTTCCACAATGGATCTACAGAAAATTTAAAATTGGCATAGCGGAAAGAAAAAAGTAAATATCCAAGACGTTGGTCAATATTTTAAACTAAGTTATTCCAAAAGTGAAAGTGCTTAACCGCAAGTATCAATGTCGATCCAGTTCACAATCACAGATTTAACAAAGATGGTGTCCATCCGTTAAGGAGGCTGAAGACATGTAAGACACAAGCTACATGCAGAAAAGCTAGGCAGGAAAGGGCAGTCTGTAGCCAAATATTGCGCACGCTCGACTACCAAGAAATGCCGATTGCGGAAGACAGCAGCTAGGGGCGGACGGGGAAAAGAGGAGGGGCTGGAGGAGTGCGCGCCTGAGCCTCTACCCAGCCTCCCCTCCCCCCCCCCCCCACTTTCCATGACAGTCTCTCCCTTCCTCCTCCTCCCCCCCCCCCCTCCACCATTACCCGCCCTGCTGACGGCGGCATGCCTGTCAGGCTGACAGTGACATAGCGCTGCGCCGCCTTCGCTTGTTTAATCTCGTCCTCCTCCCCCTCCCCCCCCCACCCCACCTACCCCCGAAGCCAGCAGCGCCTCTCGCAACACGTGTCACACAGGCGAGTGACGGCCGTGCAACAGAGACTTTCTCGTCCGCCTGCAGAGAGCGGAGTCCCCGTTGTCTGCCGGAGTTCGTAAACAGAAGGCACAGCATGAATGCCTATCTGCTGTAGCGTTTCAACCCCAGCATGCCACTTTATTATATTCCTCTACTACGCTCTCATAAACAGACTCAGAATGACTTCTGAGTTCTTGTTTTACTGCGTATTCAGCGACAATGGACCTCGACTATAAGTGATAATCACAAGAAATTGAATTTTCTCGTACTGAGTAATGAGAAGGAGCGATCTGGTAAAAAACTCCCTAAAGGCAAGATCGCATAAACATTTCGTTATTGTCAACAGATTTAGCTGTCCTCTTCAGGTCTGTAACACAGTGCACATACTCGGAATATATCTCATACCATGAATTACTACGTAATATTTGAAAAAAAGGTTTTTTTGACATTACAAGAAATAGAAATGAACAGTTTCCATTTCCGCTTTTTTTAATGTCAAACAAATGAAAGCCGTAAGCACTATCTTCTTATCTCGTGTTTTCTAGTGAAAATCTCGTGCTTGTACTCTTGTTAACTTTACTATTACAGAGATCGCCTAAACTTTATTTTTTTTTAATTGGTCCTGTGCGCAACAAATAACTTACTTGGTCTTTCTGCTGCCACTGCTTGATCTGCTGCATTCCAATATTTAACAAAAACATAAAAATCCTATTATTCACGCTGAGTGCAATGCATGTTCTGCATGGCGGCTCCTGCTGTTGCTGCTGCTGCTTACTACAACTACATATAATTCAAGAGAAAGGGTTTGGTCAAATCTAAACTCGATAAATGATAACCCAAACAAGTAATTCCTTTTTTCAAAAACTGTATTCTGAAAGCGATTCTTTCTCATTCAATTAACAAAACGCTAGAAGCTCTTTGAACAATCGCTTCGTATGTAAATCTGCCTCCAGGGGCATTAAAGTAATATTACAAATAAATCAAACTCTTGAGACAGACTGAAATACTTCTCAAATAAATACATAGTGAAACAATTCCCTGACAATTATAAAAGAAATCAATGACAAAAATCAATACTTAATCTATTCGCCTAACAATGATTTCCCTTAAGAATTCAACTCCTATCATTATAAAAATTACCGTCTGCTGCTATGCACATACACAAACCCTTTTCTTTAAACTAATAAGCGCGCTGCAAATTATAAAAAATATCAACTCACTACCAAATCCTGTGTCGCTGCTGGCGGACACGGCAGTACGGCAGCTCGGCGACGACCCCTCGCCCAACACACGTGCGCACCACAGCAGGCGAGCTCCTACACTGACCTCCAAGCTGCCACTAGTTAATCCGTGCGCTGCGAAGCGCGACAACAATATCTTAGATTCCAGAGGTTGAGTATGCACCTTGTAGCCAACCTTTAAATCCTAAGACAGTATTGCCAACTCTCACAAAAAAGTAAAAGTTCATGATATGAAATATATTCCAAATATGTACATTACGTTACAGACCTGAAGATGACAGAAAAACCTGTCAATACTGGTTGTTGAAAAGAAAGAAATGTTTATGATGTCTTAGTTTTAGAAAGATTTTTACCAATTACAAGAAAGATTTAGTCCCTAGAAAAATTTTAAATTGCGATAAAAAGATCGTTCCTTTATCCTGAAAACTACAGGTGTTTTTAGCAACTGCAGGAGAAATGTGTAGCTCGTCTGACGAATCATTAACCATGACGACCAACCCACCCTTGCGAGGTTCGAATCGGAGAAGTCACATGACGAGAGTGGTAGGTACACCCTTTATGTACCTACTGCAGGGCGCACCGTTATTACTTACACAAACTGTCTACTACAGTGGTTCGAGGATCATTTTAGGTGGGGAAAATATGTTTGTAGAAGACCTACACTGTTATCAGAAATAATTACCAGCATTTAACACGCCAACTAGTTAGGATGGGACAGTGGAAGGCTGTGTTCGGTTGCAACCAAGTGAACCATTAGACGTCTTAATTTACTAGACAAACTTGGGACACAGAAGTTTAACAGTTTAGAATCGGAAACTATTTCATACTAAATACATAAAAATTAATAAATCAGACCTGAACTATGTTGTAATTGACCGGCCTCAGTAATGTCGGCCATGTTTTTTAAAAGTACGAGCACTTCGAGTGGCGATAAAATTAACTAGCGCCAGAAAGAACCTCGAAAAAATGCTAGAAAACAAGATGTAAGAAACTCAAAATTAATTATAGCACTGCTGAGTGAATGACGGCTGGTAAAAAGCCAGTCTATACGAGTGGTTCCCACCCTTTCAGACTATTACCACTGTATGTAACCAGATATTACCTACTACTCCAACCCCACTCATCTCCCCCCCCCCCCCCTCCACTACCATCGTCATCATTAGCACCGAACAAAATTTTAGAATGAAAAATATTTGTGTGTTAACACTTTCATCTTTAAAATGACGAAAGATAAATGTTAGAAGGTATTTGCAAGTGTTTTATTAAACCACAAATGACTCAAACAGTTGATGCTTCATATTTCTAATAGTCTGTTTTATGAATGTTGAAACAATTCTCAGTGCACCGTGAGTGCTACCTACAACTCTCTCTCGGGAAAGAAAGCTAACCATCTATACCGAGGGCAGACTCTTCTTACAGAACGTTATTCCTCTCGTGACACTTGCCTCATCCAAACCCTGCACCCCAATTTTAAAACAAACAATATTAAAATGTGTTCACTACACTTAGGCCTGCTATTTGTAAATCACTCGATTGCTGGACTCTTTACTTCTGAACTGGTAGAAATTATAAGACTTTAGGCAGTCAACGCTTTGTGCATGACCACTGCCACTAATAATAATAATGATGACAACAACAATCTTTTTTTGGCAACAGGTCAGACTGATTACAAGCAGAAGCACGATGATGTGGTACGAATGACCCACTGGCAGTTATGCTAAATTACTGAAACGAAACTTTTTGTACCGTTCCAATGTTTTATTAAATTTCTAGAACGCAGAAATTATTAGCAAGATTTTCTTCTCTTCCAGGTAATACCTCAGCTGGTGTCCAAAAGGAGAGAATGGACTAAACAGTGTTATTTATTGAATTTTTTTCTGTTGTGTACCACGTTTCCCAATTTCCTTTCCTTTGTGCTATTTGGACGGTATAAATGAGTGAGTGGCTGAACTAGCAGAAAGCTTTAGGCACACATTGTAACACTGCATGAATGGTCGATCTGGGGTAGGGTAGTACCAACCCCCAAGCGTGAACAAGTTTAGCAGAGACCAAGTTTGCAGGTCAGGCCAAAGATGACACGTAGGCGCGCGAATTGGCTCTGTCAGGTTGGCGCGCCACACCCACCACGTTTGTAAGCGGAACGGTTAGGCGAATTCGGTTGGAAGAGCACTTGTTCCTGGGCAGCGGCGCGGTACTGACGCAGAAGTTGGAGTTCTGCACTTTACGGTAGTATGATGTAAGGTATTGGAATGTTTCAAAACTGCTGCTGATTAAGCTCAGGATACTGGAAGCAGTTGTAACATTACCGGCAAACCCCCAAAAGGGAATTTATTTTCGCTATTTGGTTTAAATTTCCGTAAGAACTTGGATTTGTGCCTTGCACAAGCAGGGACCGTGGGCCCTAAGCTCACGGTCGTATTTCGGGTCTAAGTGTGAAGTTAGTTATTTCATGTCATGCCTTTTTGTGTGCTCTCTTCTGTATGGTAAAGTTTTGGGGGATTTTTATGATTTTTTCAATGTTTTCTTTGTGGACACAGTTTCCCGCCATGTGGCCAGTTGGAGTAACGGTCAAGGCATTAAAGTATAGATCGGTTATCGCTTAGATGTTCAATTAGCTTCAGTAAAGTTTCGCTAGTAAATTAGTTCCGTGATTATAAATACTTGCCTAGAATTAAATTTGATGTTAGGAAATGTGCGCTGGCTCATTTTGGCGCGCAATGGGATCAACGGCCATTCATAAGAAAACAGGTCAGATTTATCAATATGAGACCCAAATGAATAATTAAACAGTAGTGCACGACTGCAATAAACGGTCGAGTTGATCTGGTGCGTCAAGATTTCGTGAATTGTCCATGCTTTGAATTACTCCAACTTAGCCACGCGTGCGAGCTGGGACCAATGTTAGTTGGCAGATGTGCGTGTGTCCTCCTCTTTAAACATTCTGCCTTGCTAAGAATGAAGTGTACTTGGTAACATGCGGAGGAGAGTACTGTTTACCTGGTAATGAGCTCCGATTAAGCCGGCATTAATACTCGTGTGATTTTGGCACGTGGTAATAGGTAGATGTTCCTGAGTTCCTTTAATCACTTTGCTTTAGAATATTGGAGCTTGCCGCGAAATGTTTAGTGCGCGATGCAGTTTATTAGAGAAATTTCCGTTTTTCGGTATAATTTGTGCTGCTATCAAGACTTGCATAACTCTCCCCTCCACGTGGCACGAGGTAAACGTTATTGAGCTCCCCCCGACCACTTTGCTTTAGAATAATGGTGGCTGCCACGCAACCTTCAATGAACGATACCGTTTATTAGAGAGATTTCCGAATTTTCTGGATAATTCTGCTATCATTAACATTCGCGTAACTTTAGCGCCACGTGGTACGAGATAAGCGTTCTCCCACCACTTCCCACCACTTTATCTTCTGCTTTATAATGATGTTTACCCTGAAACATGCACAGTAAGGTACTATTTATTTGAAAGAGCCCCGATTTTATGTATAGTTTTGATGGCCCTGATAGTTGCATCATTTCCCAGCCACTTGGTACTTACAAGGGAACCTCCCCATCACACGCCCCTCAGATTTAGTTATAAGTTGGCACAGTGGATAGGCCTTGAAAAACGGAACACAGACCAAACGAGAAAACAGGAAGAAGTTGTGTGGAACTAGGAAAAAAATAAGCAAAATATACAAACTGAGTAGCCCATGCGCAAGATATGCCACATTAAGGATAGCCTGAACCCAGGAACGCCGTGGTACCGTGGTTAGCGTGAGCAGCTGCGGAACGAGAGGTCCTTGGTTCAAGTCTTTCCTCGAGCGACAACTTTACTTTATTTATTTTCGCAAAGTTATGATCTGTCCGTTCGTTCATTGACGTCTCTGTTCACTATAATAAGTTTAGTGTCTGTGTTTTGCGACCGCACCTCAAAACCGTGCGATTAGTAGACGAAAGGACGTGCCTCTCCAATGGGAACCGAAAACATTTGATCGCAAGGTCATAGGTCAATTTATTCCTCCACAGGAAAACACGTCTGATATATTCTATACGACACTGGTGACGCGTCACATGACAGGAATATGTTGTCGAATGGCGAGTGGGTAAAAAGATTCTTCTACCTTGTCCGATTTAGGATTTCTTGTGGATGTGATAATCACTCCCAAAAAAGTGATGAAAACATAACGGACGGACAGATAATAATTGTCTGAAAATAAAAAATTAAAATTTTGCACTAGAGGGCAGACTTAATCCAAGGACCTCTGGTTCCATAGCCGCTGAAGCTAACCACGGGACCACGGCTCTACTGAGCTTACATACTCCTTAATGTTGCCTATCTTGCGCATGGACTACTCAGTTTGTATATTTTGCTTATTTTTTCATAACTCCACGCAACTTCTTCCTGTTTTCTTGATTGATCTGTGTTCAGTTTTTCAAGGCCTATCCACTGTGCAACTTATAACTAAATCTGAGGGGGGTGCGATGGGGAGGTTCCCTTGTTAGTAAATGTGCGTGTATGCCCTATTTTATCTATGTAGGATTATTTTGTTAGAGAGGCCTTCTTTGAGAGTAAATAGGGCTGATTCCCCTGCAGTTGTATGACTTTGGTGCTTGCTTAGTACTAATGTGTTAACAATTGTCTTGGTATCATTGAGACAATAAATTCCAATCAGTATAGAACTGCCAATAGTTTTTCCTCAAACCTGTCATCAATAATTTAAAGCCATAGTCAAATGTCAAATAGCTCAAATGCTCCAGTACAGAAAATTAGAAATTAATTAATCTTCCCTAAGAGATAAGAGACAAATGAATCCCATTAGCTAGTCACATGTTTGATCTAATCAGGAAATTTTGAAAGATCAGATGCCCCCTAATAAGCTCTGTTTATGTGCTTTCTGTAGCGGCTTTTATAGATGCGTTATCCGTTGCGTTTATAATTTGGTGGGTTAATTAAACCACCTTGTTGAAGCATTAACGCTCCAGTATTAAGTCTCGGGCCTATTGTTTTTTTGAGCCAAAGCTACAGAGGGCAACTTGCATGAGCTCTGGACTCGTTAAGTAACGGTAACCCTCCCACTGTGTAGAGTTCTACTGACACTCAACCCAAACACACACCCTGAGGGTTACGCTGCATTACTATCTGCCGGTGGCGAGGAACTGGTGGGACCACAAACCAGAAAAAGTTGTCGGAAATTAACATGTCAAATTACTATGGGACTTCAGACTTCAGACAGATCGAATACTGGAACACAGTACGTCAGACAAGACAATTCAGGAGAAAGGGAAAGCGTGGATCACTTAGATTGCCATCTCTGGTGATAACAGAATTGGCGAGAAACAATTTGGAACACTTGCCAGATACGAGGACTTGAAAATCTGACTGCAGTGACTATGTCGTAAACCGGTGAGGGTGACGCTAATGGTTCTTGGCACAGTGGGAAAGTAGACCTTAGTGGGCACTAGAAAACACTGGCGCTGACAAAATATACATCTGCCAGCTGCTAATAACCACTTCACTGGGATCTCCAAGAATTATCGACCTGCACATCACGTAATCTTAGACGCTTGAGAATTGTATAATTAGTGACAAAATACGAAATACAGCCTAATGAACTCACGTGCTGTGTCCACTGTTGTAAACGAGATGTATTATAACAATAAAACGGTGTAGGCCCGTCAGCAGTATGGTCGCCGTTACATAGTGACTGATGCGCTCTGCTGTCAATTAATTCCTTCACTGTTGCGAATTCGTTATAGATTCAGTGAGTGGAAGGTCTAGGATGAAGTGGGTACTACATTCATTTAAGAAAACATCAATTTATTACAATATTAAAAAGCAACAGACATTTCTTTAAGATAATTTTAAAAATCCCCAGTAACAATTTCTGTTACAATTTTAAAATCTCAATATTCCCAGCAGGTTCACTGTAGTGATGCCTCATGCAACATGAATTATAATAATAGTAATAATAATGACGAATTTGAAAATAGTTCAACTAATTTCTCATACAATATTATCAATAATAAGGCAGAGTATCAGAATGGTTAATTATAAATAATTTTTCACACAGTTATAAAAAGGCAGAATTTCAGGCTCTTACTTCCAGCGAAAATAAACCCTGATATAAATACAGTAAGCCTGTACAAATACAAAGATACGTGAACAGGCATAATACGGTGCTGCGGTCGGCAACGCCTATATAAGACAACAAGTGCCTGGCGCAGTTGTTAGATCCGTTACTGCTGCTACAATAGTAGGTTATCAAGATATAAGTGAGTTTGAAGGTGGTGTCATAGCCGTCGCACGAGCGATGGGACACAGCATCTCCGAGGTAGCTATAAAGTGGGGATTTTCGCGTACAACCATTTCACGAGTGTACCGTGAATGTCAGGAAGCCGGTAAAACATCATATCTCCGACATCGCTGCGGCCAGAAAAAGATCCTGCAAGAACGGAACCAACGGAAACTGAAAATAATCGTTCAACATAACACAAATGCAACCCTTCTGCAAAGTGCTGCAAATTTCTGTACTGGGTCATCAACAAGTGTCAGCGTGCGAACCATTCAAGGAAACATCATCGACATGGGCTTTGGGAAACGAAGGCCCACTGGTGTACCCTTGATGACTGCACGGCACAATGTTTTATGCCTTGCCTGAACCCGTCAACACAGACAATGGACTGTTGATGAATGGGAAACATGTTGCCTGTTCGGGCGAGTCTCGTTTCAAATTGTATTGAGCGGATGGACGTGTACGGGTATGGAGACAACCTCATGAATCCATGGACCCTTTATGTCAGCAGGAGACTGTTCAAGCTGGTGGAGGCTCTGTAATGGTGTGGGGCGTGTGCAGTTGGAGTGACATGGAATCCCTTATACGTCTAGATACGACTCCGACAGGTGACACGTACATAAGCATCCGGTCTGATCACCTTCATCCATTCATGCCCATTGTGCATTCCGAGGACTTTGCCAATACCCTCAGGACAATGCGACACTGTTCTGAGTTTAAACGCTTCCGTTGGCCACCACACTCTCCAGACATGAACATTATTCAGCATATCTGGGATGCCGTGGAACGTGCTGTTCAGAAATCTCCACCCGCTTGTACTCTTACGGATCTATGGACAATCCTGCAGGATTCGTGCTGACGGTTCCCTTCAGCACTACTTCAGACATTAGTCGAGTCCATGCCACGTCGTGTTGCGGCACTTCTCCGTGCTCACGGGGAGCGCTACACGATATCAGGAAGGTCTACCAGTTTCGTTGGCTCTTCACTATATACGACTTAGGTTTACAAGCTAGCACACAACATAAATGATTGTGAGAAAGCACCCCTTTTACATTAGAAAAGTTTTGCTGAACAGTACACGCCCATATACTCAATTTATGGAGAACGTGTCTGGATAAGGTTTTTGGAAAGTACACATGTAGAACTACCTGTCTAATTTACCAAATGAGAAAACATTACAACTCAACACCATTCGCAGTTATCAAAATGTGTGCTTCCCCAGTACTTCTAGCATCTACAACCCAGACAACACTACTCGCTTCATGATAACATCGGCCCCTCTTTGCGTGCCATAACCAGTTCAGCAGCTGCACAGACACATTAGGCACGTCGTTTAGCGATGCCCAGCCAATTTTCCCCTTAGCAAAAAGCTTTCTTGACCATGAGCACCAACTGGTAGTATGACGGTGACTGCCCTTGCCACCGATACCGACCAAGTCGACAAGATGCGTCGGTGTAGCGAATGGCGTGCTGCAGGGAAGCTAACCCTCCCAGGTTGCAGAGCCTCATCCAGGCAGCAGCTCCTGCGGTGTGTGCGGTAAGCTGCAGCTGCAAGTAGGAGACGCCACACTCTTCATGGAGTTCAGGAGAAGAGGGAACGGCAATTCAAGTCGCCGCAGCTTGTGACGACTACAGCCGACACAGAAATGAATAACGAAGCAATTCCTGGTCTGTTGCAGGAACTACTTACAACTTGGAGACGGCATTTTTCCATTAAATATTGAAGTACATGTGCGTATATGTCTCAGTTTCATTGTCATATGTGCATGATACAAAGTACTTGGGTAGTGGGTGGACCATGAGAGGAAGAAGTTATTCACACATTCTTTTCACAAGCTGTCATCTTCACCATTCTATGTCACAAGTTCCTGCCAGTATTTGAAAAAAAAATGCAATTATGGATCATTTATGTAATCAGTACTACAGTTTTATGAAATACTGCTTATAGTAATGATCTTTCAAAAATAATTTAGTATCATGACCAAACCACTATTGAACCCTTTATTTTCTACCCCTCAGTAAATTATATCTTACTCCTCATAAGGTAATTGTGGTGTCACCGCCAGACACCACACTTGCTAGGTGGTAGCCTTTAAATCGGCCGCGGTCCGCTAGTATACGTCGGACCCGCGTGTCGCCACTATCAGTGATTGCAGACCGAGCGCCGCCACACGGCAGGTCTAGAGAGACTTCCTAGCACTCGCCCCAGTTGTACAGCCGACTTTGCTAGCGATGGTTCACTGACAAATTACGCTCTCATTTGCAGAGACGATAGTTAGCATAGCTTTCAACTACGTCATTTGCTACGACCTAGCAAGGCGCCATTATCAATTGCTATTTATCTTGTGATGCATGTACCGTCAGACCGATGTTCACCAATTATGAATTAAAGTTAAGTATTCCAGTAGTTACGTACGTTCTTTGCTACTATAACGTTCTTGTCCAGTTCCAGACCTCACGCCAGCCTGCGTGAGCTTAAAAGCGTGCCTTTCGGCTTCCTGCTAGTGGATTGGCTGTCTTGCCAGTCCACAACAGTAATTACCCCCACTCCCACCCAACTTTGGGAACCACTGTTCTATACATCAGTCCGTAGCAATATTGAACCCTTTATTTTCTACCACTCAGTAAATTACATCTTTCTCCTCATGAGGTAATTACCCCCGCTCCCACCCAAGTTGGGGAACCACTGTACTCTACATCAGTCCGTAGCAATTCATAAGCGATGTGCCACATACGCTGGTTTGAGCTGCTTTCATGCACTCCAAAGACTGTCCACATGCAGACCCATAGCACTCCACAGTCGTCTGCTGAGTCATTGCTGCTTACTCAGCCCAGATCAAGAGACCCGTCCACTGCCAAGGAGCAAGCAGCGCCCTCCTCCCATCTCGCAATCGCCAAATAACTAGAGAAGGATCACAGAAGCCAGTTTAAATTCAGTGGCATGCGACTGACAATGTGTGTACGGAATGCAAACAAAATGTTGAAATACTGAACAAAACTGTGATTAAATTATGATAATCTTCAAACTGAGTACAGACCACTGTAACCCTGAGGCGGTACTATGCGTTTCGTATGCAAATGTGTGTAGCCAATCATGGTATGGCGTGATGCCGTAGAGAAATGAAAGTTTTGCGAAATCATTTTTCCTATACATGCAATAATGATAATCAAATAGCTCACCAATACGAAATCATGACAAGATATTGTCAAAATATCGAATATTATATCTATTCCAAGACTGTATACAGGACGACTTTTCGATGTTTACGGAAAATTAAGCAATTTACAAATAATGCTGAAAAGAATTAAAAAGTTTTATAATAACTTCCACGCTAAAACATATTTACACAGCTATCGCTCACAAACGACAAAATGGATGAACAATCTAAGACATACGTGAGACGGTCACATTATTAAGATACCATGTAACTGTTTCGCCTAAATGAAAGATATTAGCCATAAAATTCACTGAAGTTTCAGCAGCGAACCAAGTGGAATTAGTTCTTAACTTTGGAACCACCGCACTTCCTCTGAGCTTGGCCCGCACTGATACTTGTAGGATGTCGTTTAGCAAATGTGGTATACGTGTCCTTGTGCACTACTACTGGCTAAAGATAGATCGTACCTTGAGTTACGTCAGCAGTGACTGGTTCCTCTAGGCGAGCACATACTGTACACTTAGATATACATCCAGTGATGATCTAAATCACATTATGATCCACAATGTGCTGTGTCGAACGTCACCTTTATTTGCCTGGCGCCACGTTGTGCTGGTGCCACCTGAGGGCAGGTGTGGCGGATTGGTGAATGCTACGAGTGCTGCTGTGGTCGGATTGAAGATGTGGATAAATGGAGACGCCGTCAGTAGCTGGAGTGACTCCAGGTAGACGGTTCTGAGTGGAACTCCTCAAGAAGCTGCTGTAAGGAACGGTTACCAAACAAGACTGTGGCCAGCATTGTCAGGACTGCCACGTGAGTAACGGACGCCCAGAAATTCCAGTGGAGACAGAGGAACGGCTTCAGCATAGCATAAGGAGCACCACCTGAGGATTTAGTAACTAATGATGACGTGCTGGTGGAGGAGTTATTGAGGCAGCATATGTGCGACCAGTGTCGAGTGTAGCATCTTGTAAACAACTTTATGCATGAAAGTCTGTGGGTGCTGTAGTTATGTGTATTTACCACATACCACACGAGGGGGGGGGGGGGGGGGGGGGGTACGACACAGTGTGTGGTTGCAACCTCCCCCTCACTTATCGACCTTAATGACAGTGAAAAATTAAACCGCGTGTACCTAATGGAAATTTGGGAAAAGCAATCGTCACCGAAGTCAATTTGTCGGTAAAGAGGGAGGAAAGGGTTACATCTAAATGAAAGGAAAAATGCAAATGAAAGTGGTGGAAATTAATTTTGAAAAGGGCTAAAGTTAATAAAGAAAGTAAATGTGCGGCCGTTACGTTAACAATTAACTAGCGGTAAATAGATATATGAGATTTGGGGGAAATTACGGTCGCCAGTCCTAAGGACAATTACTATAGTAACTGAAAAAGAAGGGTTATTACACATATAATTAGCACCAGAAGCGTGGCAGCTGAAGGTTGACACGTGTAGTGTGAAAACGGAATGTAATAAATTTCGCTACACTCTGACTTAATTTAGCAAAAGAATTAATAAAACTGAAAAATCGAAAGTTAATTTAGTGACTGAAGTTAATAGTGAGCTTTCGTTCTGAAGCGCTTCGAAATTCAGTAAAATACGGTTAGTCTTGGACTACCTCAACAATCATTTCAAAAGCTACTTGAATCTACGCAATTTAGAAATAAGAGATTTAACTTTGAACTTGAATTAAATGATTCTGAACAATTAACAATAGTAAAATTTAGTACGTACCAAGCTGAGCTGCAGTCACAGGTAAGCTAAAATACGGTAACAAAACTCGCACTCTTAATTTGTGCTTGTGTAATCTAAATATTGTAGCCAGCTATGAATACCTTAACTGAACTTTGAAATTAAAGCAGTGAAATCGAATGATGCTGGCGTTTGAATTTCAACGACACTCGGGCTCATTTCGGAAAAGGAAGGGACCCTGCTTGGCAATGCAATTGGGACAATGAGCAACAAACGTTCATGCTAAGTTGCTGTAATTTTGTGTTGCAACAATTTTAAAAGTTTGAAAAGCTGAGGTCTGCCATACAGTTCTAAAACTTTACGTGCTTCCAGTCTTCCTTGTTGGTTGATTGAAGGTTTGAAGCCGTCGATCGAGGAGGCGGCGACAGTCACTCATTGTCGGCCGTCGCTGTTGCAGAAGCTGGATGTTGGCGCGCCTTCTTCTCGACACGGTCACCAGACGAAACGGGCTCTTGATGTGCGCCAGCTAATGCTTCCCGTCCGCGACACCATGTCAGAAACTATCATCGCAAGTCGAGCGCAATTACATGCTGCCAAACCCCGAAAGCGCGGCATCTCGCGGGAGCTTCACACAACACACCTGCTCCATTGCACCACCCCAGCCAGACTCCCCCTCTGCCCGCGTTCCCCGCGACAGAGTTAACACTACCAAAGATCCTAAACACATTGGTTCTCCACACGACCTATCGATGTATTCGTTCGATAGCATAGTTTTCCCTAGGCCAGACCCAGCGTATAAATACAAGTAATATTCACAAAACAAACCAACATAAATGCATATATACATATATATATATATATATATATATATATATATATATATATATATATATATACAAACAGTAAAACAATTACAATATATAAAGACACAGAAATGTCACATCTTCAGGTAACAAAACAAGAAAAAAAATTCTAGTACAGTAGATGGGAATAGGAGGATATGCATTTCCGGCTACATGGTGTGTGACAGTTATCATAATTGTATTATTACACGCTGTGGGTGTGATTAAGCGCGTTAAGAGGAAACTCGTTGTTTATCGCTGTGTGCGTCATCATTTGGTTACTCCGGTGGTTTTAAGAGTTCATTGTGTTATTGATTTTATGTGATTGCGTATGAGACTCACTCTTGTTTTATGTGAACATCTGTTACATGTGTAATTGTATAATAAGTTATTTCGATACAAGTGACGTTGCGGATAGCTGGTGTGTAGTTCTTTTGCACTGTAAGTTTTTCAGTTATTATTTGCGGTTACGACCAAGTGACAGGTACCTTAAACTGTTATGTTGTTGCCCAGCAGTTGGTTATAGCACAAAACGGATTTTTCTGCATTGTGCCATTATTGTTATTAGGCTAACTATAATATTTGTTGTTTTCGTCCTACTTAAAGTTCTTTTGGGCTGTAGAATTATATATTTTGTTTTGTTGTAAATGGATTACTATCTAAATCCCACTCTACACTGGCAAAAATTTTTGAGCAGTGCAAAGTTTGAAACGTTCTCTTGCAATGCCAATGCGAGTGCCTGCTTTGAGGTGTAGAAGTTCAATCACGGTCAATGCGTTCCCCCCATACGTTGGTGGCAGCAGTGCGACGAATTTCAGTCGCCCTTAGGATATCCGTTTGAACCAGGAGTGTGTTATCATCTTTCCATTTTGAGTCCAGCTACCTCTGAGGACCACCTCATAACTTAATTCATTTAAGATGTCCCTGTAAGGAACAAAAGTTTCGTTAAGGCCCTGTTCATTAGGTTCAGTCCTTCTCTGTCCTCTTCATGACTGACATGTGACGAAGGCTCTCAACAGATTTTAGTGTAGTTGTACCACTTTTAGAGAATACGTCTGCTCCATCCGCTTCTCAGCAGAAATTCATCGAAGCAACACACGTGATTCGTAAAATTGGTAGTATAGTCTCCTCCATCCGCTTAACAGGTTTCAGTGCAGGTCCATTTATAAAAGTTGATTTTGATGAATATGAATCATCTTTAGCATCTTTCTTCTGTCGCTTCTACTGACAACCGCTATTTATCAAACGGTGCAGATGCTGATACTAATGTTTCACGTTAAGGTGTAATATCGTTTCCATGCAGCATATTACAATCTCTTGAGAATAAAAATAGGACTAATCAAAGCAAACGTCTTTAGAGCCTTTTACTAATATCAGTATTAAGATTTTTCACAATGAAGCCTTCTCATGAGAGATGGCTCTGCTCCGGCTTCTCCTACGTTTTTCGAAGGAATCTCTTGCCAATCTCTCGAAAACACATAATTAAAAAAATAAATAAAGACAGTTGTTTCTGATTGACGGTGAAACAGGAAGTTAATACTGATGATATGAAATCATCTTTAGGGTAAAATTCGTTGTTCATTGTCTCTAAAATCGTCGTCGTGGGCAATCTCCGATGTTTAACCATGATTTGTTTTAAAGTGTTGGTAATCTTTAGTTGTAGGATTGGTTTTACCGTGTTGGTACAAGTTTTACTTGCAATTCACTTATTGCTACTTTATATCATTCGATTGTGTGACAAACTGAAATGAATATGCACTGTAGACTTTTATATAGTTGTGTGCGTATTAGCCAAAACTTCTTTTTATATTACTGTTCCATGTAGTTTACAAACAGTCTTTAACAGGAATAAATATTATCCTCTACAGTCACGCCATCTTTATCCACATCCGTGACCGCATCCTCAAGAAAACCCCTGCTATTAAGCGCCAGCAAGCAAGTAATCAGTAACCGTGGGAGGGCTACAAATGGATCAGGATAACCTTTGAACATTCTTGGCGTCTCGTGGATATGATAATACGACATGTCGCCGGTGTGCTCTGTGAGGAACGGATTTCTGCCATCTCCTAATACTATTACTATTGTCCATGACTGCAAATGTAAAACTGTTCCGCAGAAACAAAGAAACAATAGCCAAAACAAAAAAATGTGTTTGCACAAAATTAAGAAGTCTTACTGTGAGGCCATAGCATCTACCGTGTCGAAAGTGAAGTGTAGAGAAAAATATCTCAACCATCTGATACAAAAACTCCTGTAAAACTAGATCTAATCCTTAACCGTTCACTCGTCTGCTAAGAAAATTTATAAGGGTTTGCAATCCAAAAATAAAAATAGCGAAGCTATAGCGATCACATTTATCAAAATGTTTTGCCCGATTAAGCATCGTTGTTTCTGTTGGGTTCTTCAGTCCCAAGACTGGTTTCGTGCAGCTCTCTACGCTACCCTCTGCTGTGCAAGCCTGTCCTTCTCTGAATAACTACTGCAAGCTACATCCATTTGAACCTGCTTACTGTATTCATTCCTTGGTCTCCCCCTACAATTTTTAGCCCCATACTACCCTCCATTACCAAATTGGCGATTCCTTGAAGTCACAGGATGTATCCTATCAACCGAGTCCTTCTTCTAGTCACGTTGTGCCATAAATTTCTTTTCTCTCCGATTAAAAAAAAGCTACTGATACAATTTCCACTAAAATGAAAGTAACACGTACAAAAAACGATGCATAACAACCCCTTCTCTATGCAAACCGTCTGACGCAAATCATCTCTGTCTGCATACACAACCTACAAGCCACCGACTGGTCATGCTGAAGGACGCCTTGAACCACTGTTAATCATTTCCTTTCCTGATCCACTCTAAAATGGGGCGAGGGAGAAACAACTGTCTGTGCACCTCCGTACGAGCACTAATTTCTCTCATCTCCGTAACCATTAAGCGAAATGTAAGCTGGCAGCAATTGAATCTTTCTGCAGTCAGCTCCAAATGGCGATTTCCTAAATTTTCTCAACAGCGTTCCTCAAAAAGAACGTCGTCTTCCCTCCAGGGATTACAATTTCAGTTTACGAATCTCCCCCGTAACACTTGCGTGTTGATCGAATCTGCCGATAACAAATCTAGTAGCACACTACTGAGTTTCTTCGATGTAGTTTTTTTAATCCTACCTGATGGGGTTCCCAAACGCTCAAGCAGTACTCAAGAAAGGGTTTCCTTTGTAAGTAAGCTTCATATTCCTAAAATTCTTCCAATAAACCGAAATCCACATTCGTCTTCGCCACTAGCGACCTTACGTGCTCGTTCCATTTTATTTCGCTTTGCAACGTTACGCCTTGGTGTTTATTTAATCGACCTGAAGGTGTCAGACAGCTGAAGGTGACTGCATACAAGTGTTGTAGTTAGGCTCATGATGTTATGTGTTTGTATGAATCTCCGATAGCCGTTAAGCGATGCTTATGTGCCATGTATGTGTGTTAGTCACATGGGTTCAACAATTTTGTAAGAGTAACGGCTAATGAGTCGTATGAACTACACACATACTTTGTACTTCTTTTGTGTCACATTCTCAATTCTCACCTAGCTGACAATGTCTTTCTGATGCTGCGCAAACATTTTTAGGCAATTTATTAAAAGAGTAACTCGTCAAAGTTCAGCACTCGTGAACACATTACGTTTTGCAATTTAACAAAACTTGTCCATATACGATGCTCAAAATCAGGAAACATGATAATATCATTGTGTTTGGCAGTTGTGTGTGATTTGAAAAAGTCGAAATCTACCGCACATACATAGCCTGGAACTTAAGGTAAGGCATCGGGAAATAGCACACACAGTTCCGGATGCATACCAAGAAGGAAGACTGATACCGAAAGGAAATGGACAAGGAGATATAAAGAACTTGCTTTTGAGTAGATCCTATACATTATTGTAATGAAACGTTTGTTAATATGTTTGACATTACAAACAAAAACAAAAAACAGCGCAGGATACGAATTTCAGAGGAATAATGGAAAGTAATCTCAACAAGCTATGCCTTAAGTGACACAATGTCTGACCCAAAATGATACAGAAATTCTTTTTCCATATACTCACAGATACTGGCATTATTGACGAGTTTCGACTGTTCCACCTCTCTCTTAAAATCAATTCTGATACAAATTCGTATCCTTTAGCACGCTATTGTTTCTTTGATTAATTTTGTAAATTTTATTTCCGTCCAAATCTCAGTGATCCACTCAACAACGGTACTGTTAGTACATGAAATAAGTCAAATCTTACAACACTTAAACACAAAGAAGTGAACAAAAATGTGCTATTATAACGAACCTTTCTAAATAATTACTTCTATATATACAACCAATGTAAATGTTACTAACTCCGTTACTACACTTTCATTATTATGGTCCGTCATGTCATTAAATCATTAAAGTAATTTCTACATATCTCACAAAATAACATTATGAACCTGTGAATTATTAAGTATGTGTTACATCAGCTGATTACAAAGCTATAGTTCAACCTACGCGCTAATATACCACACCTCTAATACAATGTATCGTTTAGCTGCAGGTTTACGTCACACAGGCACCAAATGTTAAACAAAATTTCCCAAACGGATATTTCTTCAAGTTGTTTCTAAACTGTGGCGTCCTACCAGAAAGATTGTTCCTCTGCCTGCGAAGTGCACTGAACACTTCATTGGTCCAGATATATATTCCTCTTTGTGCAAAATTATTTCTGCATTTTTCTTGGTATCAAGGGCGTTCTCCACCCTCGTGTTGCTATCTACATCTGCATCAAGTTGAATACTCCGAAGATTAGTGAAGAGAATGCAGTTCCTCTCAGTTAAAGATGTGTAGGACAATTTCGTTAGACATCTGTAACGTTACGAGCATGTGGGCGAGCGAATGGGCCCCCCGGTTCTGATACGAAGTACGATGAAATTGTTATAGGGCTGAACGAAAGCGGGCACGTGGATCAGGGCGCGCCGCGGGAAGTTCGGCTTGTTGGTGACCGTTATGGACGAATCCGGGTACTAGAACGAGCAGCGTCGCCGGAAATGGGTAAATCCCTAAGCTGGGAATTTGGTCGCCTGTTTCTCGCGTGGCCTTTGTGCATGAGAGGCACCAAAAATGGAGGAATGTCAGATGAGCTAAAAGATGGCTTCTTACAGCTCTTTGAGATCTGACAATAATTCAGAGTCAAATATTAATCAAATCTGAATACATCCGCGATCTCAGAAAAATGAGGCGCAATCAACGACACAACAATATTTACAATATCTTTAAAACTACAGAAGTTAATATTTCACAGTGACTAAACATTTTCACAGTGATCCTCTAAATTAACATTTTTTTAAACATTTCATTGATTTCACCAAACGGTAACCCGAGGGATAGTAATTGCACAAGAGCTCTCACCCCTAAAAGCCACTCATCTATATTTGTATTATTTGTTGATTTATAATGTCTTTTGTATCTTTCTTATTATGCAAATATTTGTCATAAGATAGTATTCTCCACAGCTATGCCGCAAATGAAGACAGTATGCATGCTCATAGATTGTCATACTTTTAGTCATTTAATGAGCAGTTTACTACTTTTCCAGTAACTGTATTTAAAAGTTGACTGAAAGAAATATTTAAAAATATGCTAATTTCTGTCAAGAAGTCGTAAATAATTGTTTAAACAACATTTAACGACAATTCGTTGTCATTTAATATGAGCATACTTGAGCACGAACACTAGCTTATTTATTTATCAACAAACCTTCATTTGTAATTATTATGAATGATCTAAGTGTGACTAAATATTTATAACATTTCTTTACTAAATATTGTTGTAATAATAACTTTAGTCATGGAAGTGATCAAGTTGAGCCAAATCATGTTGTAGAACGTAAGAAGGATTGGTGGGGTGGCCTTCAACCAATGTAAAAGCAGACAATAGTGGAACACTATAGGAGTCAAGTTGAGACTCGGAATTTTCAAAATAAGGGAGCGATTCTGGACAACAGGATGTTCGTTCTGGAAGGTTTCTGAAGTGACTTCATATTTCGAGAGACCTGAATGTGCTCCACAGTAGGACTCTTTCTGCTTGCGTTACAGGACTGAGGATAGACAGATTATGAGTTTCTGCTCATCATCTTGCTTTTTTTTTTTTTTAATTTGTAAATCATGTCGAACTCTGAACTGTTCTGAGATGGTGAATTTATCGTATTGCGATTACGAAATGGACTTAGTTTTCGCTTATCTTTAATGACCATTTAGTTTGGGGATTTTGCTACCATTTTAGTAACACTCTCGGCATAGCTTAACTGCAATTTGATAAGAGTATTGTCTGTCTGTATTTTAACTTAATATCGTAGGATCCCTTCCCATACATTTGAGATGTCCCTTCGCCAATAATCATCATTCAGTATAATGCTCTGTCGTCTACATCAGTTACAGATGTTAAAATAGAACTCTTGTTATTAAATTATTCATTCATCTTTTATTTTGATTTCTGTGTATTTTATTAACTCTAGCCAATGTATAGCCTATTTGACTGCAGGTTCACAGCTGTAGGTTATTACCCGTAGACAATTAGCTGCAGGGCATGAAAGTAGACGTCTACAGCTCGATTCTGTGACTACACTGAGGTATTCCTTTTAGACAGAGCCGTGCATAGCCCAAGTATCTACCGTACGAGTAACCACAAGTAAAGATTCAACTTGTTTGCTCGTATGGAATGATGTTTGGAAGAGCAAATGCACTAGCAGTAACCATTACGAACGTCGCACATTCTATTATGATTACCTTGGATTGCGCCAAATATTTGAATTTTCCGTTTCTGACCCAACAACATCCCCCAAGCCAGGTTCTAATTTCATAGATATTTTATAACATTCAACAGCAAGACATGGAAACATTCTAAGATCAGTGCTGTGATAGTGCGTTACAGTAAACGTAGTCAGGTGGTTTCGGTTTTGCTAGTCTTTCGAAAAGCCTTGAATGCCGTACTGCATTGGCGGACACCTGCTACAGAGAAGACCTTCGTACAGGGACATCTACCCAGGTCTGGGACCAGACAAGCAAAATTAATAGCACTTTTTGCTGATTGTAGAGTCAGCCGTAGATATAGTGCCCGTGTTTCGTTTGCCTGAGGAAGTGTTATATTGTTCATGTTATTCATTACTGGCATAACAAATAATATTAGTTGCAATCTCTCCGATAGTATTAGTCACTATATCAGACTTTTCATCCATGATACTGTAGTCAGTGGAAAAATGTTAATATGCTGAAATTTTAGTAACAACGAGTTATAGCTGTGCAATATAATTCCCATGTGAAGATAGAATATCAGGTATTAGTGATGTTAAATATACAGTTTCACAATTCATGAAACGTAAAACTGATGCAGCTCTTCACTACGACATTGGTTTGTTAAAAATAGAATCAGCCGTGTCATACGAGTACATGGGAATATGAATAGGGGGAGATATGAAATAGATAAATGCACAGCATCAGATAGAAGTAGGCCGAATTGCATCATGTCGTCTATGACATCAAATGCTTAAAGTGACACCTAAACAGACTTCTTAAGTAAGTAGCATCAATAGTATATTGAAAGGGGTGGGGGGAGAACATCAAGAATCAATAAAGAAGGAAGATGCTAATGTTCATGTATTTCTTTGACTGGTGAGAGAGAGAGTAGCATAACAGCTGAAAAATATCAGATTATTGGCAGTTCAAAAGGCACAGTAAACGAGCATCTCGTGAATACCTGCACAGAAACTTGCAAGATTCGACTTTTAGAGCAGACTCTCAGAGTATGCTTAGACCACTTAAATATGGCTCAAATAGACACCGTGAAAAAATTAGACCAACGACAGCGCACATGATGACTGGTAACTGTGTACTTCATCCGGACTGGAACACAATGGCTTCATTTCATTTGACATCGCTAGAAATTTCAAGGCTGCAAATAAACAACCATAGGGTGAGTGCTTTATTCAGTTTAGAGTATTCAAAAGTGCGTACATCAACATCCTAATGACAAAATTCGAGCGCATATGTCGTTAAGAATGTTAATAGAAAGTGAAAGTTGGAAGTTAGAATAAAATTCAGTATCTACGCCCTCTCCTACGTCCCAACCCTCTACACACACACACACACACACGCACACACACACACACACACACAAGATGATTCAACTACTAGCAAATAACGCAAGAGAAACAAATCTCACAATAGTGTACCGCACGTAGATAGCAGTAAGAAAGAGTGTTAACCACTGCCAGAACACTTTATATCTCCTCGCACCGTCGCCTTTATGGTGTAAGCCTAGGGTAGCATAGAAATGCCAGTAATTTACTCTCAGTTTTGATGACAGTGAGCTTTTACCATTGGTGGTATTAGTTTTATGGACATTAGGACGGACGGCCGCTGTGGCCGAGCGGTTCTAGGCTCTTCAGTCCGGAACCACGCGGCTGCTACCTTCGCAGGTTCGAATCCTACCTCGGGCATGGATGTTTGTGATGTCCTTAGGTTAGTTAGGTTTAAGTAGTTCTAAGTCTAGGGGACTGATGACCTCAGATGTTAAGTCTCATAGTGCTTAGAGCCATTTGAACCATTTTTGTCATTAGGACGTGGTCTAAAGCATGTTCCTATGCATAACGTTTCATCTCCAACCATGGGTGATATCCTCATAAACCACAGAGACTTAATTTTGGAAAGGAAATTTCCTTAACCAGCCGAGCATGCCAGTTGGACCCTCGGACACATAAGTTTTATCGAGGATGTACAGAGTGGACATAGAAATTCAGAAAAACTAAAACCATGTTAACATAAAAGAAGAAGCTCTTCGTGCTAGATAAAACAAACAACGCCAGTTGTTCCGCTGTACAAGCTTCTTAACACCGGTCGCACGACTCGGCGATCTTAAGCACCGTTCAGATTACGTCACAAATTGGACGTCGGCTACTTGGAGACTAGTTGCAGCGATTCATGGCCTTCAGGTTCCCAAACAACGATGTCATGTCACTGTGCCACATTTGTTGGCGATCGGTTTGAAGAACATTCTGCACAATCCGAGCGAATGATTTGGCCTCCCAGATCGCCCGTCATGAGTCCCATCGAACATTTACGAGACATAATCGAGAGGTCATTTCGCGCACCGATACCGGCAACACTTTCGCAATTATGGACGGCTATAGAGGCAGCATTGCTCAATAATTCTGCAGGAGGCTTGCAACGCCTTGTTGAGTCCTTGTCACGTCTAGTTGTTGCACTACTCCAGGCAAAAGGAGATCCGACACGATGTTATGAGGTATCCCATGACTGTTGTCACCTGAGTGTAGTTTCAGTGTTTAAACAATTTGGCAGACTACATTTGAAAAATAACTATATCTTTACAGCCTCTGAGATTGTCCCATGTAGTTGGAAATGATACATTAGACAGAGAATTATGCCTCAGACCCCGGCCTAATTACCACAAAGTCCGTAAAACCACTTTCACAGTTAATGTAGATATCAGCTGTGAAAGTCGCCTCTGCATGTATTTACCAACTCATTTTCGAATGGCATTTGTTTATTTAATTCTCCCTTTTTTACACACAATGCTGCGAACTTTTGCCTCCCTCCGTACCGATTCTTTGTCAACATGTGAAGCAATGTGTAAGATCTCTGCATGCACATCTAGTTTGCATGTGTTACGCCGATATGATCGTATGAAATTAATATTATGTGTCTGTGAGGACAGCCTGATGTTTTCGTAGTGGTATACTTACTTCAAGAGAACGAGAAAGGATTATGCATGTACTGCCGAGAGTCGTAGTTTCTACCCCGAAAACGCCCAGGCTGATATTCCAGAGATATTGATATTAGACTGAAGAATTTTACAGAAAATAAGGACAAAACACACATAATATATCTCAGAAGAAACAGTTTAGAATAAGAATAGAAGTGTAATAATATAGCTTTGACAACTATTTCTGCGTTTTATTAATAACAGTATTCCGAAAGAAGACAATAGCACACAAATAAAAGTTCCAGCTGCTGTCGAGGAGATCCGTATTTCTAGCGAACACTTTACCAATTTATGCGATACGTATCGTGTACAGTTATGAATTATGTTTAACTGCATATATATGTGGTTCTGTTCTGTCGGATATTTCCGACAGATCAGGTACTGTATATAGTATATCTGTAGGCATGGCTACCTTGATAACTTCAGAGTGGATGCACGACTGGGACTACGCCCCTTCCTGGAATACAGAACTCGTTGCGAGCAAGTAGGTGAACGGACAGTGGACGCTGCAGGCGTGTGACAGGTTGAGAATTTTGGTCGGACCGGAGGCGCGTCTGGAGGGCAGAGGCGGTTAAGGCAACCACTCCCATTAACCAGGAGATCTGGGTTTGGGTCCAGGTCCGGCACCAATTTTCAACTTTCACCATCGAATTATTTTGATGCCCGATTGAGGCTAGAGTCGGTCTATCCATTGAAAACTGAAAATTATGTTTAAGGTTCTAGAAAATGAAGCACCAGAAAATTTGCCAAATAAACTACAGTCACCAGACACATTCCGAAAGGAAAGCGATTGTCAAGAATGGCTTCATAATCGAGACAATAGATTAGTGGAGATCCAGTGGCTAACTTACAGCATTATTTAAGAGCTATCTGTGTAAGACAGCGATTCCTAATATTTGAAACAAATGTGTAAGTTTCACTCGTGAGCTCTGTGCCTTTTATCTGGTTAAGTCACAATTACCAAGTATTCTTATGTTTGACACTGATATTTTTGCTTAGTGCTACAAGCTGGCGTGAAATTTAAAACATCAGTGTCAAACACAGGAATTCTTGGAAAGTTTTCAAGCACACGATACTTGCAGATGAAAATGCTGTCAATAAAAATAACACTTAATTATCTTCTAAAACGAAATGTTTTTAGATCTACATGCAAAACAAAATTGTAAATTTCTTTTATTTCAGATTAGTAATTATGTTTGAAATGAATAAAACTAAAGCGAAATTATAGAACAAAAATGAATATTTAATAGTTTCCAAGGCCGATTTCATGAACTTTTTAATAACTGTCTAGTGACTATGGATACCTTAGCAACACAAATATGTTGCTTTCATGTAGTATTAAAACCATTGCACTGCACTGAATAGTAAGTGATTAACAAGGTATAATACGGTTACCGTAAAATAAATTATGGAGATCCTGGGTTCGATACCAGGAGACCACCTCAGATTTTTCTGTGACGGAAACATTTGAAACGGAGTTCACTCGAACCTGTGAAGCAAAATGAGGAGCTCTAATTCTTCAGACTATCGCGGCCATCTGTTGACATCCTGAGGTGTCTGCTATTCTGTCGGTTATCGAAGACACTCTTCCACGATATTTCGACAACGTGACTCGTTATCTTCATAAGATGTTACTTGAGACTGCTGGTAGAGTGGAACGACGCTGAAATTCTGCAGAATACCCAACAGCACAGGATGTCAAAATGAGGAGCTTCTTGATAAAATAAGCAGTGGAACTGACACGCTAATTCCCCAGTTGGCACCTGTGTTCTAAAGTGTCTGAGCTAACATGAGCTGAAAAAGTGTAACTTTACTAGAAATTTTTCAAGGTAACTGCTTACAGCTGTCAAATATTTGAAGAAATGCACCGCTGAACCATCGGTTGTACAAATACACTTAATACTCTACCGGTTTCGGTTAAATACTATAAAATGTAGAAACAGAAAAAATATATGTGGTATGTTGTGTCTAGACAAGACAGCCTAGACACAATGAGAGGAAGCCGAAAGGCACGCGCTAAGTTAAATCTGAATGGCGTGAGGTCTGAAACAGGATACGTAATGAATGCTATAAAGAAAAGTACGTAGCTGTTGACTCTATAGTTACATGCAATGTTACTAATGGCGCCTTGCTAGGTCGTAGCCATTGACTTAGCTGAAGGCTATTCTAACTATTGGCTCGGCTAATGAGCAATGCTTCGTCCATGTAGTCGCTAGCAAAGTCGTCCGTACAACTGGGGCGAGTGCTAGTCAGTCTCTCGAGACCTGCCTTGTGGTGGCGCTCGGTCTGCGATCCCTGACAGTGGCGACACGCGGGTCCGACATGTACTAATGGACCGCGGCCGATTTAAAACTACCACCTAGCAAGTGTGGTGTCTGGCGGTGACACCACATTCCTCCCCCGCAAATCGGCGAACGGTCGTGTTATAAGGCTTCCGCCCGCCGTGGGGAGGACCCCATGTTGACGTATGCGATGAGGTGGGGAGCCTAACAACAGGCGAGGCTGTGCCACCCGCACCCGGCCATTCGGTCCGAGGGGAGCTAGGAAACGCCTGAAAACCTAGTCCAGGGTGCACGTCAACATGCGGTGTATGCGCCCGTAAAGAGACAGGAGGGGCCGAAGGGTCGACCTCCATTGCGTCGGGGTATCCGACGCGCGATGACGTCATGTGGTCCGGAGCGGGCAAGAGTTCCATGGCGGAGGACAGCTGGTCACGGGAAGCGATTGGCGGCGCGTGACCCAGGGAGGCGCTTGGCGGCTGCAGCGACGCCGGCTGGAGGACAGGCGGCGGCGGCGGAGGCAGCAGCGGCTCGTCGCCATGGGGCAAAATGGAAGGCATCGTCGGTAACACCTGGGGATGAGGCGAGCCAGTAGATGGGTCCCCAGGGCGCTGACCGGACGGCACCGTCGCTGAAAGCAGACGGGGAGCGGCAGAACCCGTGCGACGACAGAGGCGCAGCTGATTGAGATGCCGACGCACCTCACCAGAGGCCCCCAAAACCAAATACATCGCGCGGCCGAGGCAGCGAAGAATGCGCCCTGCGAGCCAACGCCGTGAACCTCGATAGTTGCGATAGAATACAACGTCGCCTGGAGCAAAAGCAGAAGTCTGCCGCTGCACAGGAACCTGTGTTTATAGCTTCTTTCTCTATCTGCGAGTAATTTCTTTGCGCAGACGAGAGCAATTTGGACGCAAAGGCACTAGGGCGATCATGCGATCCATCTTTGTGCGCAAGCACAGCCCCGATCCCGAAATCCGATGCATCTACCATCAACAAAAGGGGTTTCTGGGGATCGAATGGCGTAAGGCAAGTATTAGAAAGCAACGCCGATTGCAACTGGCGAAAGGCTCGTCGCATTCCGTCGTCCAGACGAACGGAACACCTGTACGGCGTAAGCGATGAAGCGGAGCTGAAATGGAAGAGGCGTTGCGCACATTCACTCACACCTTGTGATTCTAAATCGTGTAATGTTCTTGCGACCTCATCACGCAATGCGTGAGGAACATTGCGCGCTCTGAAAAATTTCGGTGGCACGTTGACTTTCAGTTCCAAATGTGCTTCATAGTTCTTAGCGCAACCAAGGCCCGGTGCAAAAATGTCTGCAAATTCTTCACAAAGCCGAGAAACACTTGCGGAAGGCACAGTCTGATTCACTGATAGGACCTGATTTACAATAGACAAGTTAAACAAGTGAAATAAATCTAAACCAAATAAGTTCACTGCAGTATAAGAACGAAGAACGTAAAATGACACAAGTTTTGTTTGACCCTAGTATGTTGCAAGAAGAGTGCACTGTCCTAACACAGGGATATTCTGACCTGAATAACTATTTAACTGAACATTTGCGGCACGCAACGGAGGTTTGCCCAGTTGTTTGTACGTGTCGTGATTGAGCAATGAAACTGCAGCTCCGGTATCGAGCTGGAATGGGATCACTTTACCTTCAAAGTCCAAGTCTACAAAAAGTTTATTGTCCTGCCGACGACAAGAGTGACTTTCGCGTGCAATTTGAACGGACACTGGGACAGAAGCACTTGCGACTTGACGGGATTTCCGGTGACGTCGACGCACACGTTGTGTGGGACGAACACTGTCACTGTTTGAGAAAGTGGCACTGGACGGGGTGGAATTAACTACATGAATGTCCATGGGCGAAGGTCCACGAGACTGAGTGTCCTTGGTTCGATACCGGCGCGAAGCAAAGGGCCTGGAATGGTTGTGATTGTCTGATCTGAGCTTTTTCTGGCAAACACTTTGAACATGTCCTTTCTTATTACAGTAAAAACAAATAGCTTGGCGTGACGGGCAATTGTCACGCGAATGTCTAGTAGCACACCCGGGCATGATTTCACGGAATTTGTATGCTGGCGTGGCACACCTGGTTTAGAGCGTGGCGGCAGCTGCGTAGACGTGCGCGAGGGCATTTTATTATCGGTCCGCGCAGCGCGCCCGGCGGGCCGGTTAATGTGACACACGGCCGGCGAAGTTTCAAATGATTCCTGTGCAAAGTCAAGTGTGTCTTGTCTATCCAATATGTCTATCACTTGTTGAAGGGAGGGATTGACGAGTTTCAAAATCTGTTCCCGTATGCGAACATCAGAAATGTTCTGTGCTATTGCATCACGTACCAGAGTATCTGAATAAGGGAGTCCACATTCACACTCAAAAGCACAATCCCTTGTAAGGCCTTGCAATGTTGCAACCCACTCCCTATTAGTCTGACCGGCCGTACGTTTTGTACGAAAGAAAGTATACCTTTTTGCAACTACATTAACTGTTTCTTTGAAATAGGCATCTAAAGCAGACAAAATTTCTTCGTAGGACAGAGTTGCTACGTCGCGTCGGGGAAATAATTTCACTATCACACGGTACGTTTGCACCCCTACACACGACAATAAATGAGGCTGCCGCTCGTTACCTTGAATTCTGTAGGCGGCGAGATGAAATCCAAACTGGTGTGACCACTCCGTCCATGTTTCCTTAGCTGGGTCAAATGGCCTAAAAGGCGGTGCAACTGCGAGTTGTGGCTGCGGTAGCGGTGAAGCGGCGGCTGCTGCATCGTTTTGCAGTGCACGTTGACCCTGGACGAGCTGTCCAAGGGCATCCAATAACGCCTGCGTCTGCTGATTCTGCAAGCGATAAAATTCGGACAGTACATCTGGCGAAGCCATAACACAAGGAAATCAAGTAAGCAATTAGAAAGAACAAGACCTTTTTTGGACTCGTCGCCAAAAATGTTGTGTCTAGACAAGACAGCCTAGATACAATGAGAGGAAGCCGAAAGGCACGCGCTAAGTTAAAGCTGGATGGCGTGAGGTCTGAAACAGGATACGTAATGAATGCTATAAAGAAAAGTACGTAGCTGTTGGAATACTTAACTTTAATCCATCCTTGTGGTACATCTGGAGATTGTGGCGATACAAGTGAGACTCTATAGTTACATGCAATGTTACTAATGGCGCCTTGCTAGGTCGTAGCCATTGACTTAGCTGAAGGCGATTCTAACTATTGGCTCGGCTAATGAGCAATGCTTCGTCCATGTAGTCGCTAGCAAAGTCGTCCGTACAACTGGGGCGAGTGCTAGTCAGTCTCTCGAGACCTGCCTTGTGGTGGCGCTCGGTCTGCGATCCCTGACAGTGGCGACACGCGGGTCCAACATGTACTAATGGACCGCGGCCGATTTAAAACTACCACCTAGCAAGTGTGGTGTCTGGAGGTGACACCACAGTATACATAGGCAAAAGAGGCACATGTGGGGAAAACAGTCAATTAGAAACAACTTACAAAGTTTTGCAATGATGCGTCACGAATACATTATTTTCAAATCAAATCCAATCGTATGTCCATACAATTGTTCCATAGGTTAGATGAACTAAATTACTTTGTCTGATGCAAATACAGTAATGTACAGAGTTTTTCCGTAACAGCATGCAAAAATGTAACAGGACACAGAGAACACTCCACTGAACAATTTGAGGTAGGAGATTTGGGGTTGGAGAAGCCAGCTTAAGGGGATATGGTAGTAAACGTGTCTACCGCTTTGTCTAGCATTACTGTTTTCCAGCTCATTTATAACTAACATGCCTACAAGTTTACACGTTCTGTGTTGTTTATTTACACGTACATTCTTTATTTCCTGGGCCGCCATTGTAGGCGACAATCTCATTGGGCTATATATTCTAGCGGTCCTATTCCATAGCCTCCGAGATCACGTGACATGAATCCCCTTGATTATTTCCTCTGTGGATATTTAAAGTCACTTGTCCATGAGATCCCAGTGGATACAGATATGTAATTAGCGGCAGAAGTGTAGCTGCGCGTGATGAGATACTAAACATATCAGGGATATTCGTCAGGATGCGTCATTATCTTGTACACCGATGTCATGCTTGCATTGCGGTTGATGGCCGTCGGTTTCAGCGCATTTTGTAAGGTGCAGTACAAATGGTACGTACATTGTGTCAGTGATCTTATTCGTAGTTAACTGTAACTAATGTAAATAAAAAAGTACACACTAATGTGATTTTATTCCTATTATCTCCTTAAGCTGGCATCTCCGACCCCAGGTTTCCTGTCTCAAATTGTTCTGTGGAGCATTCTCTATGACCTGTTTTGGAAACACCCTGTAGATAGGCTTCCACAAGGCTGACGGTCCCACGGCATTTAGTCAGAAGGAATGGAAACTAATTCCCTATTCTGTGTGGCAGAAGGTCGGCAACACCTTAAACATTGTGCAAAAAAGAAATCGTTTAGTTTATTAATTTACAGCTAGTGCATTTCGGTAAAAGCAGGCGCACAAACGTTACTGTCTCATAGCTTACAGAAAGTAAATTTTTTATTCCTGCCCATAATTTAGAGAAATCAAGGAGATGTGATTGTAGCTTGAAATAAAAGTTCTCTACGTTATTGTATCAACAGCCGTTGTTCTTGTGTAAGGCGAAAAACCTTTGCCATGTGTGAAAGGCATAATTATTTTCAAGAAATTTGAAAAAATATTTTATTCTGTAAGAAGACAAAAGCATCCAGTGTGAAGCCTCAGCACATGGTATTCCTCGAAATGCGGCACCTGCAAGTGCACGAAGACTGAACCGCGAATTTCATTGGCTGTAGCAGGAATGGACTAAAGAGCGCTGCAAACTTGAGGGGAAACGAGGCTGGAGAAAACAATGCCGCATCTGCAATGCAAATGGATGAATCCACCGACGTTAGGAACGTTCCCTCGGCTCTTCGCTTCCATTTCTTTAATTCGCAGAGGAGTGTAGCTGGACAATACCCACGTGCCAAATGAATAGTAATGCAGACGTAGATATTCTTTTTTGTATAAACATATCGGAAATTCGTTTTTGTTAAGGAAGTATACAAAGTAAGCCTTCTAAAAAACTATTCGTAATTAGATCGCAGTCGTCAAAGTATAAACAACGTCTTAGATCATTTAACCGGTTTTATGCCGATTACAAAAATACAGAATTTGTCAAAAACTGATACATTTAGAAGAAAATACGGTAATTAAAAGCATAATAGCAGCAAAGTTTTTGAACTTCGAGGGCTAGAAAACTAGTTTATCACATATAATCCACGAGCCTGTACCGAGTTGCTTTGCTCCTCAAAGAAACCATCACTAGCACCAGTTAAATATAGTTACGTAATTAATGTTATGTTTTAAGATACAAATGAATTACAGCGGCCATTGATCGACATGAAATTTTTTGCCGGACGGAGATTCAAACCCATGTCTCCTGTTTATTAAGCAGACGTTCTGACCACATTTCGCCGAATCCCGCAAGAGTTCGAGCTTGATTAGCATCTGCACTGAAGACATCATTGGCCGCCACGCCTTTCGGATACGACATATGTATATATGATTTCTTCATCTCTTCAGTATATATGTGACCCAGCAGCCGTTATGAACTGAAACACAAAGGAATTACAGACATATAAGAGCAGAAATATGGAAATTAAATGACAATAATCTCACACAAGCAACCCACAGAATTATATCAAATATTTGGGAAGGTGAACAAATACCTGCAGAGTGTAAATGTGCATTAATTCACCCTCTCCACAAAAAAGGTGTAAAAATCGATCCAAAATATTACAAGGGAATTTCACTGCCCCCTGTAATATACTAAATTCTTTCAAAGGCCCTGTTGAACAGACTAGAGGAACAAGCGGACCAGTTAATAGGGGAGTATCAGGCAGGCTTTCGCAAAGGTCGATCTTGCATCGAACAGATATGGAACTTAAAAACTATTTTGCAAATGAGAAGATGTAGAAATACTGTGGTAACTTTTGTCGATCTTAAAAAGGATTACGATTCAATAGATAGACAAATCTTATTTCGCACCTGAGAGGAGTTCAGGATTGACGGGAAAATATGGCCAATTATTCAACAGGCATTACGAGATACAACCTCCAAAATTAAATTAATGGGAGAAACATCAAAAATGGCTCTGAACACTATGGGACTTAACTTCTGATGTCATCAGTCCCCCAGAACTTAGAACTACTTAAACCTAACTAATCTAAGGACATCACACACAGCCATGCCCGGGGCAGGATTCGAACATGCGACCGTAGCGGTCGCGCGGTTCCAGACTGTAGCGCCTAGAACCGCTCGGCCACCCCGACCGGCAGAGAAACATCAGAAGCATTTCATATCCGTACTGGTGTTCGCCAGGGAGATGGAATGTCCCCCCATCTATTTAACATGGTTCTGTAAAAAATTGAGAGGACATGGATGGGAAATGGAAATAAAAGTAATTCAGCTTGGAATTAAAAAAGAGCAGAGACTTAGGGTGTAGTGTCTGGCTTTCGCGGACGATCTTGCCATTCTAACGAACAATGGAGAGGAAGCCAAACTTGCATTGGAAAAACTACACGAAATCTCACAGAAAACTAGGCTACAAATCTCCTACGAGAAAACACAGTATATGGAAAACCAACCTGTAGATAATCTCCCCATTATTACTCAGTACGGGAAAGTGGCACAAGTTGCCCACTTCAGATATCTGGGAGAGACAATCCAACCATGAGAACTGAACTCAATAGCCAATAAAGATAGAATCTCCAGATTACAAAAAGCATATAAGCTCACTTGGAACCAGTATAATAAGAAATCTACTTCTGTCGATGCGAAACTAAGGCATTACAACACAGTAGCCCTACCAGAAACACTTTATGCTGCAGAAACTATAGTGATTCATGGTCATTCTAAGATCAGAGAGATTGAAAAGCAGGAAAGAAAAATTCTGAGGAAAATATATGGACCGCTGTTTCGGGAAGGAATTTGAATGAAGAGGCCAATTAGAGATATTTACAAAGACATAGAAACAATAACAGACACCATTAGAAAGAGAAGGATGAAATTTTATGGACATATCAGCTGGATGAATAAAAGCAGGCTCACAAGACAAATCTTTGAGATAGCAAACAAGAGCAAAAACAAGACAAAGTGGCTCACTGAAGCAGAAGAAGACATTAAAGAACTGGGGATCACACAAGAAAACATAAACAATAGAGAACTGTTTAGAAACATCGTAGAGAAACACACACTTAAACAAGAACATACGGAGAACAGAACGGGAAGAAGATGGTCGGAAAAACGCAAGAGAGAACACAGTGAACGTATGAAGAGAATTTGGGAAGAACGAAGTAAGAAGAAGAAATCATGACTACTCAGGTTCAATCACGCTCTCAAAAGGGAATAATCGAAAAAGTAACTGGACTCCCCTAGGGCTCTGCAGTCGCCGGATATTTTGAACCTTCGGCTGGACGGCATTGTGTTCGTAAGAGTTGGATGAGCTGAAATGTATTGTGGTTTCTAAGGACACAGGTTGAACATTATATATTTATCGTGGCGTGTATACATTACTCGTTAGTCGTAACTAACCTGTCTACACATTCCAGTTGACATGGAGAAAAATGGTGAAGAGTTGTGCAGCGTTTAGTTGCACAAGGAGATTCGAGAAAGTGACCAGTATTATCTTTCAGAACTACGTGAATATTTTTAGATACTTTGTACGTTAATGACATTGCCCAATAAACCTGTCTACAATGATATCAATATAACGAACGACCATTTATTTGTAGCCATCCTGTTTGAAAGCCACACCTTTCAGAAAAATGTTGCCGTGCTGTCAGGAGACATGTTTCCGACTGATAGAAAACCATTTTCCACGTTCGGAAAATTTCGAGGGAAGTTGTGTCCTTGCAAATTACGTACATTGCAGAAGGCTGATAGATAGTGCTTCTCCACCCATCTTTCGTTTTCCGAACTACGTAGCTAGAGGTATATTACAAATTACCTTTGTAAGCCATAGGACTTACCATATTTTATTTTAACTATGGCAGCAGGAGACATCGCGCATGAGTTTACCATCACAATGGTCGCTATTCAATTAGTCTGCGGTTGACTGTATAGACTATTTACGGGATTGTGGTGCCTTGTGAAAGTTACACATCGTATGAGTTCACTGTAGTGTAGTGAACAGGGGCGAACATATACACCACGAAATTAGAAGGTTCGCATCCAGACATACACAAATGTTTCTTTGTATACACAAATGTTTTTCTGTACGTCTTGCGTTATCAAAGACTTTTGAGACTTATTAATCATTTAAACGGAAGTACGAAAGTTGTTGTTGTTGTGGTGTTCAGTCCTGAGGCTGGTTTGATGTAGATCTCCATGCCACTCTATCCTCTGCAAGCTTCTTCATCTCCCAGTACCTACCGCAACCTACATCCTTCTGAATCTGCTTGGTGTATTCATCTCTTCGTCCCCCTCTACGATTTTAGCCCTCTACGCTGCCCTCCAATGTTTTGTAATTTTTGATGCATCGATCCCACTTCAGAGTGAGTTGTTCGGTTTTGTTAAGGTGCCAAGGAATACTGACTGCGAGAATGGTTGTCTAAAACATATTCATGTTAACTGAGAAAATGTCCGCCCCCGGTAGCTGAGTGGTCAGCGCGACAGACTGTCAATCCAAAGGGCTCGGGTTCGATTCCCGGCTGGGTCGGAGATTTTCTCCGCTCAGGGACTGGGTGTTGTGTTGTCCTAATCATCATCATTTCATCCCCATCGACGCGCAAGTCGCCGAAGTGGCGTCAAATCGAAAGACTTGCACCAGGCGAACGGTCTACCCGACGGGAGGCCTTCGTCACACGACATTTCCATTTTTTTCCAACTGAGAAAATTGCGGAGATAATGTGATGAGGAAAGTTATGAGTAGCGTACAAATACGCGTATCTTCATATATAGAGGGCTCCATAAAAGTGAACACACTCTTTGATAGCCAACGTTAATGGAACAAAATGACATACCGCTCCAATTCTCGCAAGGGTGGGAAGATTATTTTACGTGACGTCGATGTCGAACTGTTGAAATAACTGTGACAGCATAACAGAATGCTTCGATGGTTTCTCGTAGATCGTGCAGGGTAGCTGGCTTCTGTTGATAAACTTCATTTTTCAAGGTCCCCCATAGGTAGAGGTCAAGAGGTGTAAGGCCTGGAGACCGTATTGGCAACTCAACAGTTCCTCTTTGTCCTATCCATTGCCCAGTTACATTTTTGTTGAAGTAGGCTCTGACATCTCCGCGTTAGTGAGGCGGAGCGCCTTCTTGTTGTAGGTAATTTTTTTTCATTTCCAAACACCTCTCAACTGACAGGTAAAGCCGATGTTTGCATCATCACATGAAGATACACGTCACCAGTTACGGTACCTTCAAAGAAGAATGGGCGAATGAAACCACGTGACGACGTGCCACACCCCACCTTAACATCCGGTAGATTAACATTTTTGTCCACGTGAACATGAGAGGGTGAGTAAAGTGGTTGACAGAGTGGCAGAAGCTTCGAACATCTCTACAGCAACAGTGAAGAAAGTCACAAATAATAAAGAGGCTGCCAATTCAGCTGCGACCCCCGCTATTGCGATGCCTGGAAAGTCGAGGAAGAGACTGTGTCGTGTGACTGTAACAGACAACTTTGACGGAAGTGCTATCAGGCAATACATATATGCGTACTATAGCAGGAAGGAGCATTCGACACTTTAAAAGTTGACGGCATCACCGTCGGACAGTGGTTTGTTCACAGGCAGAACGACAAGTCTCTCCAGTGTCATTAATTAAAACTTCCGGGCTGAATTGCCGTGGTCCATATATAAAACTTCTCCTTCCAGACGTTTCGTTGCCTACTGCGGGCAACATCTTCCGAGGTGAGTCGGCGAATGGCTGCTAGGCGCTGGAGGTCCCGCTTATACAGAGCGCTTAGATGGCGCCACCACTCATCACGTGCTTTCGACTTTAAAACTATCTCTGGCTAGTGCCATCTCTCTCGATTATAGGTAATCGATAGTCACTTCGTTGGTACAGAGTCGACCGCCATATCTTGTCTAGTTTCAATCCTACTTCTTTTTTATTAAAATTATTTTCGTGCTTGTAGATCTCTATAGCTTCTCTATACATGCGGGTATAATAATGTGAGGTCCTAGCTACCACGTCTGTATCACTAAATTTTATTTCGTGATCACCGTCTTTGAAAACGTGTTCCGCTACAGCTGATCTGTCAATTTGTCCCAATTTACAGTTTCTTTTGTGTTCCGTTAGGCGGGTATTAACACTCCTTTTAGTGGTTCCAATACAAACCATGCCACAGCTACACGGAATTTTATACACACCTGGGGTAGCTAAGGGGTGTCGTGCGTCTTTCACCGATCTTAAACTTTCACTAATTTTCTTGGTAGTTCGAAAGATTGTCTCCACTTGAAACTTGGCCAAAACTTTCCCAATACGGCCCGTGGTGTTGTGAATAAATGGAAGAAAAACTTTTCCAGCCGACAGTAGTTGTTGTTGTTGTGTATTTTCGGACACTTTTCTTCTAGGGTGGAGCGCTCGATCTCTCCACTGTTTTGAAAAAAAAAAAAAAAAAAAAAAAAAAAAAAAAAAAAAAAAAGACTTCCTTTGGAAAAAGTTCTCAGAAGGAATGGTATTAATGGAACACTCGAGTTGCTAGCAGTGAATCCACAAATGTAATATGGATTGACGAAACATGGGTCAACGTGCGTCATGCACGTTCCGTCTCATGGATAGACGACACGCGCCACAGAACTATGAGTGTGCCAACTGGTAAGGGAGGGTGACTAATTATAGTTCATGCAGGCTATATGAACGGTTTTGTGCCCGGTGCTATGATGATGTTTCAGTCATAGAAAACTGTCGATCACCACCAGGAGATGAATGCAGATACATTCAAAGACTGGTTCGTTACTCGTTTGCTACCAAACGTCAGTTCTGGTAGAGTTTTTAGATGGACAATGTGCCGTACCATTCTGTACAATTAAATAAGGCACCAACGACTGCTTCAAGGAGGGACGATATAGTCAGCTGGTTGAATGATAATAAAATAGGCTTTGAACAGAATATGCGGAAAGTGGAACTTTTGGAATTAGTGAAATGATACAAGGCACAGAAGATGCATTATGTGATTGATACATTAGTAGAGAACCACGGCCACAAAGTTGTACGTCTTCCACAGTAATACTGCCATTACAACGCAATTGAACCCATCTCGGCTCAAATATGAGCAGATGTTGCGGAGTGAAACAAAACCTTTACGTTGCGAGACACAGAGAGGCTGGTAAATGAGGCTGTCACACGAACAACGCCAGAAAATTGGAAGAACCTCGTGAACCACGCGTGGAAAGAATTACGAGTTCAAACACAGAAGAAACTGTAAGAGAAGAATCCGTTCATAATATTGTAATTTCTTTATGAGACGATGAGGACAGCAGCAGCGAAGATACCGAAGACTATGTGGTCGTGACGAGAGATGAGCAATCAGATGACGATGTTCTTGGGGTTTCTGTTCACCGGCACAAAAAATAGATGTAACGTCCTTATTCGATATTTTACACATAACGTTTATGCTATTTGCTTTACCTTGTTAATGTTGAAAATCTGATTGTGTGTAATTTTTATTTTGGCTGGAACCATAGTTATGGTAATTTTTTTAATGATGTTACCGCCGTTTGACGATAATAAAGTATGTCATTTTCACGCACAGTAACTTATTCATATGTCAAATGATATCAGACTGATACGAAATACAGCGAAATCTGAACAGTATAGCAATAAAATAGAAATTGTTGCTGTCAAATGTCTGAAACATCATTAAAGAAAATATTTGTGTGTGTGTGTGTGTGTGTGTGTGTGTGTGTAAGGTGACAAACACTCGTAACGCATGGAAAAAAATATTCCATCAAGAAACACATCGGTTAACAAAATGCTGCCCCTAGAGGAATGCTGCAATGAATGACGTGGCATTGTCAGGTTCTGAAGGAGCTGAGTGTTGCCGCCGGCCGGAGGGTGGGATGGGAAGGTCTGTCGCCCCCATCCCCCCGCCGCTGGCTAGGTTGCCCGTCTGTGTTGAATACTAGCAACTGTGCTGCCAGCTGTCGGAGCTCTTCTCTCGACATACGGATTATATCCCAGTTAAACATGGCACCTGGAAAACAGCTGATACAGTTTATGATTTAGTCAGCACGACCGCTATTTCTCTTTAATTAGAAGAGGTGTAAACAACTTCAGTCTCATATTTCTACTCATCCTTCAGTGTACAGAAAGCCACTCCGTCCATATTATATAGCATTGCCTCCGGAAAAAGAAGGAGTGCAAAATTAACTTACCGAAATTCAACAATAAAGAAGCGCTATATGCGCTCTTAGAATCGTATTAATTGTAATCTTTGTCTCGTGGTATAAAAGAAAAGCACGTTTTTTGTTTCATTGTCTACAGTGTCTTCTTGGTTCTGAAGTCCCAACTGACGGACGCATGTAGATCACAGTCTGTAATTAATACAATTATCTGTAGCGTTATTATAATTTTTGTTAAATATATATCCAAATAATTACTGTAGAATGTGTTTTTGTTAGTAGCAAGAAAGTACCTTCCCTTTTCATGACTTAGTTACGTGATAATTAAATGTTGTCCTGACTATTTTGTGTAAGTGCATTGTTGAAGCGACGCCATTAACGATAAAATGATAAAAATATTTTCAATAGTCATTTAATTCTGAAAGTATTGAAGTGATTGATCACAATAAATGTCCGCCCCCGGTAGCTGAAAGGTCAGCGCGACAGAATGTCAATCTTAAGGGCCCTGGTTCGATTCCCGACTGGGTCGGAGATTTTCTCCGCTCACGGACTGGGTGTTGTGTTGTCCTACTCATCATCATTTCATCCCCATCGACGCGCAAGTCGCCGAAGTGGTGTCACATCGAAAGACTTGCACCCGCCGAACGGTCTAACTGACGGGAGGCCCTAGTCACACGACATATATTATTATCTCAATAAACACAACACGGCGTCTTGTAATACTTTCCAATTCAATTTTTAGGCCAGAGGTACAGTTTCATTAAAAAGTATTTTCTATAAATGTATACGCTGCCATTGCACATAGGCAGCTATACTGGAGCATCAAGCCTCACAAAAAGAAATACACTCCTGGAAATTGAAATAAGAACACCGTGAATTCATTATCCTAGGAAGGGGAAACTTTATTGACACATTCCTGGGGTCAGATACATCACATGATCACACTGACAGAACCACAGGCACATAGACACAGGCAACAGAGCATGCACAATGTCGGCACTAGTACAGTGTATATCCACCTTTCGCAGCAATGCAGGCTGCTATTCTCCCATGGAGACGATCGTAGAGATGCTGGATGTAGTCCTGTGGAACGGCTTGCCATGCCATTTCCACCTGGCGCCTCAGTTGAACCAGCGTTCGTGCTGGACGTGCAGATCGCGTGAGACGACGCTTCATCCAGTCCCAAACATGCTCAATGGGGGACAGATCCGGAGATCTTGCTGGCCAGGGTAGTTGACTTACACCTTCTAGAGCACGTTGGGTGGCACGGGATACATGCGGACGTGCATTGTCCTGCTGGAACAGCAAGTTCCCTTGCCGGTCTAGGAATGGTAGAACGATGGGTTCGATGACGGTTTGGATGTACCGTGCACTATTCAGTGTCCCCTCGACGATCACCAATGGTGTACGGCCAGTGTAGGAGATCGCTCCCCACACCATGATACCGGGTGTTGGCCCTGTGTGCCTCGGTCGTATGCAGTCGTGATTGTGGCGCTCACCTACACGGCGCCAAACACGCATACGACCATCATTGGCACCAAGGCAGAAGCGACTCTCATTGCTGAAGACGACACGTCTCCATTCGTCCCTCCATTCACGCCTGTCGCGACACCACTGGAGGCGGGCTGCACGATGTTGGGGCGTGAGCGGAAGACGGCCTAACGGTGTGCAGGACCGTAGCCCAGCTTCATGGAGACGGTTGCGAATGGTCCTCACCGATACCCCAGGAGCAACAGTGTCCCTAATTTGCTGGGAAGTGGCGGTGCGGTCCCCTACGGCACTGCGTAGGATCCTACGGTCTTGGCGTGCATCCGTGCGTCGCTGCGGTCCGGTCCCAGGTCGACGGGCACGTGCACCTTCCGCCGACCACTGGCGACAACATCGATGTACGGTGGAGACCTCACGCCCCACGTGTTGAGCAATTCGGCGGTACGTCCACCCGGCCTCCCGCATGCCCACTATACGCCCTCGCTCAAAGTCCGTCAACTGCACATACGGTTCACGTCCACGCTGTCGCGGCATGCTACCAGTGTTAAAGACTGCGATGGAGCTCCGTATGCCACGGCAAACTGGCTGACACTGACGGCGGCGGTGCACAAATGCTGCGCAGCTAGCGCCATTCGACGGCCAACACCGCGGTTCCTGGTGTGTCCGCTGTGCCGTGCGTGTGATCATTGCTTGTACAGCCCTCTCGCAGTGTCCGGAGCAAGTATGGTGGGTCTGACACACCGGTGTCAATGTGTTCTTTTTTCCATTTCCAGGAGTGTAATTAGCATTGTGTTTAATTGGTTTATCGTGTAACATTACAGAAAGATTTTGTTTTTCATCCATCGTGAGTAAGACGGATGTCTTCACGTTGGAATACGTATGATATTTCTGGCGGTAGCGCCCTGAGAAATATTAATTGTCACTTTTAACAAACATACAAGAGAATCTTTAACAAAACATTTCATTCCAAATTTAACAGAATAATTTATTTCATTCACTTTCCAAAAAGTTACGCGATAATTAGCCGAAATTTTTTAAAAACAAAACGAAACCCGACAGTCCAAGCACGTTTCAAAATCGGTTGCTTTTACGTGGAAGCGAAAATCGATTGCGAAATTGGAAAACCGGCAACCAGAAGCGGATTTCCAGAACCGATTTTGAAGTGTTTACACGAGCACCCAGAATAGGTATTGGGAAATCGGATTACGAAATCTGGTTTTGGGAACTCCATGTAAATAGGGGGAAAGATTGCTTCTAGGTAGCGTCTTTGCCTTAGAAATGGCGTTATTGTGGGTAAAATCATACACTAGAATCGACCCAGTTTTCGTACTTCCAGTACCATTTCAATACAGGCTTGCGTTGCTCAAACGACAATCTCACTTCATTCATTGCTGCACTGCCATCTGCTGGAAAACACGCGCCAATACCGTTTGAGAAAACAATGGACTACGCTACCACGTAAAACTGCAACGATATGTTATTTTGTTCCAGAGATATTAACCATCGAAGAGTCTAAATTACTCTGCAACACTCTGTACTCGCCAGAAAATTTATATAAAGTACTTTAGTTATGTGACAACTTCCCTTTTTTAATCAGAGAGAAGTATATACTTTGCAACAAATTGTCTTGTTCCTTTTTCTGACAAAGCAATTACAAGCACTTTTTCTTCTACATGCACTGTTGCTGGAGCACGTGTACTAAAACTGAATTTCATTACTCAGCTACGGAGGGCACGTAATAAACTGTAAATGTAAGTGCAAAATATTTACTGAATGGATTTTGTACCACGAATGAATCAACAGACAAAGTACAATTAATTTAAATACCAAAACTGAAGGCTTTATGATTTATCCAAGTATTAACTACATATCTCAGTTCCCGGAGGCTTTTACCATCTATAGATCAAGTGACATTTGCTTCTAAGTTCCAGCTGACACTAGCTTCTCTCTCACAAAAACGTTTTCTACGCTCTGGCGTGTCAGCACGGCCACAGTCCGCTATCGTTATAAAGGAGACCTCTTCACTACTGAGTCAGCTTTGAGGAATCCCCCCCCCCCCTCTCCCCCAACTAAGTCTACCTCCCGCCATCACACACCTTACTTCCATAAAACACGATGAGGCGATGAAACCCGATAGCAGTAAACAAATATACAGAACAACTGAACGACATTTTGACATCACTTTCTAGTAAGGTTCGAGTGAAAGCAGCATCCAAAACAAAATGTTGTAGCCCACTCATAAAGTGGAGTAGCCTACATACGAATCACACGAAAAACCAGATGCAGTGAAATTGCAACACCATCATATATGTTGTCATTGCTACGTACGACTTTTTACTCAATGTTAAGGAGACGTGGGCTGCAGAGTGGTGACACACCTATCGTCGTAGGAAAGCTGGACAGGCGCAGAAATGATTAGCGAACAAGTAAACACAACAAACAAAAGATTTATACGTACAAATAATCTTAACAAATAATGCAGTGAGAAACAAAGTTCAGCTATCACAGTGTCAACCAGGTAGACGGTCCAAGTGCAAGTGGGTGGTGTCGCTGACGCTGGCCGTCCTATATCGCGGCAACAGAAAGTCTGAAACCGCTGGCTGCGTGGCTCAGCGGGTGTGCTCCATTGGGTCTGCCAAAGATCTCGTGCAACCGCTGTCCTAGTCAGACAGAAATGAAATTCCATTGCCAAGTACGACACGCAATTGGGGTGGTATCGATACGTGATACCATAGTTACCACTATCAGCAAGTGCCATGTTTGTGATAAATCTGGTTACATTTACAACAAGTGATCAAAAGTGTCCAGACACCTCGCTGAAAATAACTTACAAGTTCGTGGCGCCCTCCATCGGTGTTGCTGGAATTCAACATGGTGTTGGCCCACCCTTAGCCTTGATAGCAGCTTCCATTCTCGCAGGCATACTTTCAATCAGGTGCTGGAGGGTTTGCTGGGGAACGACAGCCCATTCTTCACGGAGTGCTACTGTGAGGAGAGGTATCGATGTCGGTCGGTGAGGCCTGGCACAAAGTCGGCGTTCCAAAACATCCCAAAGGTGTTCTATAGGATTCAGGTCAGGACTCTGTGCAGGACATGTCCAGAACAGTGATGTTACTGTCGTGTAACTACTCCGCCACAGGCCGTGCATTATGAACAGGCGCTCGATTGTGTTGAAAGATGCACTCGCCGTCTCCGAATTGCTCTTCAGCAATGGTAAACACGAAGATGCTTAAAACATCAATGTAGGCCTGTGCTGTGATAGTGCAAGGCAAAACAACAAGAAGTGCAAACCCCCTCCGTGAAAAAAAAAGCCAAACCATGACACCACCGCCTCTGAATTTTACTTTTGGCACTACACTCGCTGGCAGATGACGTTCACAGGCCATTCGCCATACCCACACCCTGCCATCGGATCGCCACATTGTGTACCGTGATTCGTCACTCCACGCAACGTTTTTCCACTGTTCAATCGTCCAATGTTTACGCTCCTTACACCAAGCGAGCCGTCGTTTGTCATTTACCGGCGTGATGTGTGGCTTATGAGCAGCCGCTCGACCATGAAATCCAAGCTTTCTCACCTCCTGGCTATCTGTCACAGTACTTGCAGTGGATCCTGATGCAGTCTGGAATTCCTGTGTGATGGTCTGGATAGACGTCTTCCTGTTACACATTACGACCCCCTTCAACTGTCGGCGGTCTCTGTCAGTCAACAGACGAGGTCGACCTGTATGCTTTTGTGCTGTACGTGTCCCTTCACGTTTCCACTTCACTATAACATCGGAAACAGCGGACCCAGGAATGTTTAGGAGTGTGGAAATCTCGCGTACAGACATATGACGCAAGTGACACCCAATCACCCGACCACGTTCGAAGTCCGTGAGTTCCGCGGAGCGCATCATTCTGCTCTCTCACGATGTCTAATGACTACTGAGGTCGCTGATATGGAGTACTTGGCAGTAGATGGCAGAACAATGTACCTAGTATGAAAAACGTATGTTTTTGGTGGTGTTCGGGTACTTTTGATCACATAGTGTATTTTGTTTGCTGAAGTGCTGTACAGAAGAGCAACGAAGTTTTGCCAGAAGTCAAGACGTATAGAATTACATGTGCCGATCCATCAACAGCCATAAAAGTCCGCTGTTACTCGTAATTTAAAAGTTGCATAGCTTAGACATACCAAGACATCTATAAGATGTTACATTCCATTTACGTTCCTAGCTACTGAAAGAAGAAAGAATTCGAAAAATTCTATTTCATTAATGATTTTCCCTGAGGCAGTCCATTGTCAGAGAACAAGTTAGTAATTTTTTTGACTTTATTTACATTTTCAAGTAACAAAATTTGTCTGCTAGTCCTGGTTACAATACTTTAAACATTAACAAAAAGTGTTTATTGGACACGCAATCGCAGATCATTTATATATCACCAAAAGAAGAGGTAGTATTGATCCTTGTGCAACATCTGTAGTGACTGCAACCAGTTACGATGTTGGTGTCCTCTTAATTTAAATCTTCCACATTAGGGTTGATTATTATACTTACATTATCAGCAAAGACAACTCTTTGACTTCTTCCATACACAGTGGCAGCTTAGTTATTCATTGAGTGGAGCACTTAAAGCTTTCACTCTTTTTTATTTCGTGAACCGTTCAGTATATCGAAACTGTAGTAGCTTGGATGCCCGCAGAAATTTTCTCAGCGGAGCAAGGCTCTAAATTGCCATTTTTGATGTAAATGTTTTTCAGTTTTGGAAAGTACCATTCCATTGGAACTACATGTTATAGATGACACAAAAAATTATTATATCTCAGAACATTAATGATTATCCATTCAATATACAGGGGGTGTGAGTTACCAAAGAAATTGGTGTAGGCACGTGTATTCAAATACAGAGGTATGTAAACAGGCAGAATATGGAGCTGCAGTCGGCAACATCTATATAAACAACAAGTGTCTCACACAGCTGTTAGATAGATTACCCGCAATGGCAGGTTATCAAGAATTAAGTGAGTTCGGGCGTGGAGTTATAATCGGCGCACAAGCGATGGGACACAGCATCTCCGATGAAGTGGGGATTTTCCCAAACGACTATTTCACGAGTGTACCGTGAATATCAGGAATCCAGTAAAACTTCAAATCTCCGACATAGCTGCAAAAACGGGACCAACGACGACTGAAGAGAATCGTTCAACGTAACAGAAGTGCAACGGTTCCGAAAATTGCTGCAGATTTCAGTGCTGGGCCATCAACAATTCTCAACGTGCGAACCTTTGAGGAAACAACGTCGATTTGGGCTTTCGGAGCCGAGGGCCCACTCTTGTACCCTTGATGACTGCACGACACAAAGCTTTACACCTCACCTGGGCCCGTCAACACCGACATTGGACTATTAATGACTAGAAAGATGTTGCTGATCGGACGAGTCTCGTTTCAAATTGTGTAGAGCGGCTGGACGTGTACGGGTGTGGAGACAACCTCATGAATCCATGGACCCTGCACGTCAGCAGGGACTGTTCAAGCTGGTGGACGCTCTGTAATGGTTTGCTGCGTGTCCAGTTGGAGTGATATGGGACACCTGATACGTCTAGATACCACTCTGACAGGTGACACGCAAGCATACTGTCTGATCATCTGCATCCATTCATGTTCAGTCTACATTCCGACGGACTTGGGCAATTCCAGCAGGACACTGCGACAGCCCGCACGTCAACAATTGCTACAGAGTGGCTCCAGAAACACTCTTCTAGGTTTAAACACTTCCGCTGACCACCAAACTCCCCAGACATGAACATTACTCAGCATATCTGGGATACTTTGTAACATACTGTTCAGAACAGATCTTCACCCTCTCGTACTCTTACGGATTTATGAACAGCCCTGCAGGATTCATGGTGTCAGTTCCCTCCAGCATTACTTCAGACATTAGTCGAGTCTATGTCACGTCGTGTTGCAGCACTTCTGCGTGCTCGAGGGGGCCCTACACGATATTAGGAAAGTCTACCAGTTTCTTTGATTCTTCAGTGCATAAATTATATCTCTGTGCTTTAGATTCCATTGGGGAGGGGGAGAGACTACATGCCCTGTTCTGCCTTTTGCCCTCCCTTCCTCCTCCCCCTCGAAGACGCCAACTGAGATAATAAAGCAAGCATACTTTTTGTTATAGTTTTACACTTTTTAACGGCATTCGCAACCTAATGCAAAGACAAGTAGCGGTGAAACTTTTCGCAAACTATCCGAGAAATGAGCTAAAGCGAAACGCAAGGTGGTCGTAATCGGCTTTTTCTTTTATTTATGCTTTAGCGTGTTTACGCTATTTAGCCATCAACAATTACACTACAAATTATGTTTTAAAAAATTAAACAATATTTCTACACTATTAGTAAAAAGGGAAAGCTTATCAATTTCTGAATATAGAAGTTATAGTTAAATCTTTTTTTCCAAAAGAGATTCGTGAAGTTTCAATTCTTTCAGATACAGTCATGTTAATTCCAATATGTTAGCTGCAAATTGATATCATTCAAGGAAACTTCGGTAACTAATCACTAAAACGATGGTTGCCCCTTCGACTTCAATCAGCTGTCGCAGTGCAAACTTGTCAAGTGTGAATGTCATGCATAATTCTGTCGTCATATGCAGAGAAGATAGACCTAAGCTGCTGGCATTAAACATATTATCTCTTGGCCCTGCTTTATATGTCACAAGCGCAGTATCACATACTATTGTTGTAAAAAGAGCCATACGCCAACTTCCAGTGTATCAGAAGGGGCCTCGCGAAATTAGTATAGATGTGTGGTCATACTATCGTTTAAGTAAACAGCTTTCGTGGAAACAAGTAGACAGTGGGAAGGATCGGTACAACGGCAGAGTCTGATATGAGAGCCCAACTTAGCAGTGTTTATAAAGCAACAGTTGATTCCGGCCAGCTTCTCTTTCAATTTTAGCACATTTCTCGGATATTTTTGCGAAAAGTTTCAATTCCAACATTAATAAGCGTTATAGCACTGCACTCATTATTCCAAGAGCTTTTGAATGCCTTTAAGGAAGTATTGCATTGGGTTGGTGCGTAAGTTCGTGCCGTTTTTACTGTGCCACGATTCTATTTTACTAACAGAAAATACACTACATTATATTACAATAAACACACAATAACAAGATTGATTCATTATTCGTTAATGTAATCACTATTTTTGTCAATGACCGCCTGTCAGCGTTTACGTAACATAATATGGGGTGAATACAATCTGTGAGAGTAATAGGAGCGAAACTTCCAAAAAAGTTATATCCCATTGTGTCAGATGATAAATGTGAATATCATTCAAAGATTTATTTTTCTAGTTTAGTGGTGAACTAATCTAACAGCTAAATTATGAATTTCAAAGTTGGCGACACTGTCAGTTGACTTTTTGTTTACTGGCTGGCTGGCTTCAATATTTAGATTACACAAGCACAAATTAAGAGTGCGTGTTTTGTTAGCATATTTTAGCTTACTTGTGACTGCAGCTCAGCTTGTTACGTACTAAATTTTACTATTGTTAATTGTTCAGAATCATTTAATTCAAGTTCAGAGTTAAATCTCTTATTTCTAAACTGCGTAGATTCAAGTAGCTTTTGAAATGATTGTTGAAGTAGCCCAAGGCTAACCTTATTTTATTGAATTTCGTAGTGCTTCAGAAACAAAGTTCACTATTAAATTCAGTAACTAAATTAACTGTCAATTTTCCGGTTTTATTAATTCTTTTGCTAAATTAAGTCAGAGTGTAGCGAAATTTATTACTTCTGACAAACATTCAGTTTTCACACAACACGTGTCAACCTTCAGTTGCCACGCTTTTAGTGCTAATTATATGTGTAATAACCTTTCTTTTTGAGTTATTATAGTAGTTGTCCATAGGACTGGCGACCGTAATTTTCTCCAAATCTCAAATTAACGCCAGTTAATTGGTAACGTAACGACCGCATATTTACTTTCCTTATTAAGTTTACCCCTTTTCAAAATTAATTTCCACCAGTTTCATTTGCATTTTTCCTTTCATTTAGATGTAACCCTTTCCTCGCTCTTTACCGACAGATTAACTTTGGTGACGATTGCTTTTCCCAAATTTCCATTAGGTACATGCGGTTTAATTTTTACTGTCATTAAAGTCGATAAGTGAGGGGGAGGTTACAAGTTGTAAGTTTAATTTAACTTGTGTTTTGACAAATTGAAAACTTGGGGTTATGTTTCCGGAATTAAACTTGGAGTTATGTTTTGGGTGTGAATAGAAACAGTAATTGTCAGTTTTTCTTCAGAAGGATACCAAGAATTTTACAGAAATGAAGGACCACCTGGCATCGTTCTCAATCCAGGAGATTATGGTATGATTGAAACATATCAAAAAAGTAAACAGTCATTTAGGTAGCATGCAAGTAAAATTTCTTATTTAGAAAATAAAGGTTACTTTTTTAAGTCAAGGCCGATGACACACGCTAATTTTAAATGGTCAGGAGTCACTTCATATCAAGCACATGTTGTTCGAGAGCTCTCTGTTGCTTCTAAGGGTAACGCAGACGTGTAGATGCAAAGGCTTGATCATTTTCAAAGATGATGTACATAGTTTAATGTGTTAACAAGAACATCAAGTTCTTTATTTTTATATTATAGTAACGTTTATTTGGAAAACATAATAAAAATTTTAAAATTATCGATTTTTTCTTTTAAAGTTGAAAACTGTTCCTATTCATCCCATTTTATAGTAGGAGTATTATGTCCATCCTATAGAAATGTTGTGTTTTAGAGTTGAAGAAATCTGTGAACCAGCTGGTAACCTGAATGTTGTTAGAGACCGGAAAAGATGATAATCAGAAGAGGATAAGTCTGGTGTATGGCGAAGGTGAGTAACTGGTAACTGGACTGTGCGGCTGATCCCGGCGGATGTTCGAGTCCTCCCTTGGGCATGGGTGTGTGTGTTCGTCCTTAGGATAATTTAGGTTTAGTAGTGTGTAAGCTTAGGGACTGATGACCTTAGCAGTCAGTCCCATAAGATTTCACACAAATTTGAACAATTTGAGTAACTGATAACACCAGCAGTCGCATCTATGGTGATTCTGACCTAATGCAAGCGTACGTTATCGTGGGGTAACAACACGCTTTGACCAGTTCTTTTGCTTTCAGTATCGACAGCGAGCTGTCTTAGCTGTTCAGTATACGCAGCAGCTTTTATCGTTTCTTTTCTCGGTAACAGTCCATGACGCAGAATGCCAGTTTCGTTCCACCAAACACACAACATAATTTTTTGGGGGTCTGCGCCATTCTTCGCAAGTTCAAAATGGTTCAAATGGCTCTGAGCACTATGGGACTTAACTGCTGAGGTCATCAGTCCCCTAGAACTTAGAACTACTTAAACCTGACTAACCTAAGGACATCACACACATCCATGCCCGAGGCAGGATTCGAACCTGTGACCGTAGCGGTCAAGCGGTTCCAGACTGAAGTGCCTAGAACCGCACGGCCACACTGACCGGCTTCTTCGCAAGTTGTTGCCTTTCGTGATTGGGTGAGCCACTCGCATACAGACACCATTTCTCATCACCTCTAAAAATGTTCCAGGGAATGGCTTAAGCCTACGACACTCGAAACATAATGTGAACGCAATGGCGTACAGCATCTAACTAGTGCACCGTTCCATCCACAGTCAAACGGCGAAGTGGAACGTTTTGTCAGAACATTCAAGCAGCAGACGGCCAAATTCGCTCCACACAGACCACGGATCAAGCATTGCAACTGTTTCTCGCCTCATATCATTGGCACCCACGAGACGGACCATCGCCAGCGGCACTGCTTCACGGCCGCCGCCATCGGACGCTCCTTCACCTGCTCCACCTTGCTCAGCATCCGACGCCGAAGGAAGACCGCAACTATCGCTTCGCGCAGCGTGATATTGTGTGTTACAGGGCTTTTAGTGGTAGCAGACTGTGGGTGTGAGGCGAGCTCGTCCATCGACTTGGCGCTAGCATGTATCTTGTTTCAGTTCCAGCTGGCTTGGAGGCCACCATCGAAGTCAACTTCGCCTCTGTCATGTACACGATGATCTTTCAGTCTGTCTTCCCCCAGATCCATGGGGCCAGAGGAAAACGCGCCCACAACAGCCGCCAGAGAGTGTGATCATCACAACACGGGACGACCCCATTGAGACGGAGCCTTCGCCTCCTCCGCCTCCTCTCGTTCCACCGATGACGCTGGACCCGCCCACACCAAAGCAGTCGCCGCCTTCTTCATCTGGTTCCTGGCATCAGGAGGTGGATGCGTACCCTTCTGGTCGTTTTTCGGGGCGTTTCCGCCAGAGCGCAGGCCTGATGGCGGGGGACGGCTGAAACCTTGATGCCCCTTGCAGCCACAGCTTCCGGCCAGTCGAGGCGCCCACACTCCTGCATCCTCCGCCGTGGTCGCACTCCATACGCGACAACGGTCCGTCGCGTTGTGTAAGGGTGCGGGGGGGGGGGGGGGGGAGGAATGGTCTGGCGTAACCACAAGCCCCGGAACGAAGACGAAGAACGGAAAAGCAGAAAAGGCGGAGAGGCAACGTCAGCCAGTAGCCGGCTTGTATCACCATAGCTTAGACACTACGTACCTTTTGTTGATTAATTTAGCTTTCTCTTTTGTTCAACCTCCCATCGTTGAACTTCTGTAATTAGTGTATGATTAATTCGATACTGTAATGAAGTGTAATCTCTGTAATATGCACAATATGAGCAAATTATATGTTTTGCCTTTCTCACATAATCTCTTTGGTTGTCTTTAAAAATGAATAATTTTATTCAAATAATTTTGTGTAGAACTACCAAAATGTGCAAATGATGCGTTTTGTTTAAAGTGATTGTTTGCTGTTATGTAAACTGCTGACCTTCACTTAGGCTTGTTAGTTATTTTGTATGTAGATGGTGGTGTGGTTCCCCTCGGGAACGGAACTTTGTAGCGCGCGCAAATTGTGGTTCGCATAGGTAGAAGAGGCGGATTAAGAGTTAGTCGGGGATGAGCTATTGAACCATCAACAGCTCACGAAAAGGTTGTGAATTGTGCTGGTGCCGAGAGGAGCCCTTTGTGCCGTTTTCCAGTGTGCGAAAGCCTCAGATGGATGCACTGACTATGGAATTATGTTGGAATTGATATCTATCATCACCACTAAGAAATCACAGAGTCCAGCAATTCTACCTGCAAGTCCACCGACCAACATGCACTCGCCACAACATTGCGCAACCACTGTAATGGAACAGAAGAACTATAGTAATGTACAGTGATAGATTAGCTCATAGGATGTTATAGTGTACTCTAATATAAGGTAAATTTTAACTGAACTCTTGTACCTACCGTGATTTATCCTCAGTCACATATCCTCTTACGGTCCCTGCCACGCTAAAGTGCTTATCGAGTGTCCTTTATTGAAAGGATATTAAGATTAATATGGCAATAGAGTGTGCTAAAATTAATATTGCTTGTTGTAAGGATCTTACAAATACCTCAGTTTTGTGTTTCACTGCAGTAAAAGTTCAGAACTGCAACTGTTGAGAGTTATATGTTCATGCTTGCTAAGTGCTTGTTTCACTAATGTAAAGAAAGTTCGTTTACTTTGCTCTACTACAGTAGTCAAGATGTCAAGATTAAGCTCCCCCCCCCCCTCCCCCACCCTTCCATTGAAAGTAGTCCAAATGCTCAAAGTTACTCTTGCTATTCCACTCAAGTTCTGTACAATATTGGGTTCCTCTTGTCTATTAAAAGTACATATTAATGGTGTTACAGGATCCACAGTTTGTCTATTGTGCTCATGCTAGATAACGATTAATAGAAAGACCACTATCTATGAAAGCAGTAACTAAAGTTACTCTTGCTATTCCAGTCAAGTTCTGTACAATATTGGGTTCCTCTTGTGTATTAAAAGTACATATTAATGGTGTTACAGGATCCACAGTTTGTCTATCGTGCTCATGCTAGATAACGATTAATAGAAAGACCACTATCTATGAAAGCAGTAACTTCTTTTATTCAGAAGACAGTGAGAAATAGTTTGGTAGTGAAATATTTTTTTCATGTCAGATAGAAAAGTAATTGGTAAAGGAGATACTGAATATTAATAATAATGTTATTGAGATCATTCAGTTGAATAAGCCCTGAAGGTAATAGCCTGTATCGTTATCTGTTATACTGACGCAAATAGTTTGTTCTGTTCTGTCAGCTCCAACCTTTACGTGAACATAGGCAGGTGCCAGAGTTCATCGCACTCTCGCGTGACAAAAGTATAGGCTGTCTTTGCCCATTGAAGTTACTTATTTTCAGTTTTTTAACAAGAATGTTACTCATTCTTATGCCAAATGAGGCTGGCGACCATTTTTATTATCATTTGGACGCTGTGGATAGGTAAATTATTGTTTGTTACTGTTTAAATATTTACTTAATTCTGACTTTCACTTCCGATAAACCGCCTCCGTTAGGTATATCACGGTCAACACAACTAAATTCCTTTCAGAGAGTAACACTGCACTGTTGTTTTATACCGTAATTGCTTTAACAAGATAGTTTCAGTATACGATCTACCTCCAACTTAAAGGTTATGGTATAACAGTAGGAGTGGGAGTGTTATATGCTGAAAAGGACCGAGCCGCGCCAGGAGCGCCCCCTGCAAGAAGTGAATATGAGCGCCGCTCCTGCCAGCTTCGGCCGTATACGGACAATAGCGGACAGGACTCACCGAGGAGTATTAGTGACGTGTGTCAACTTCCAGGAACATTACACATAGCCAAGGACTCTAAATTATATTGCATGTCGCTCTTCGTTTGCCCCTACTACTTGTAAATCTCAAAGTATTGTCGATCTGCTTATTTGAAATGAAACTACTAATGTTATTTGCTTGAATTGTTGAATAGCTTTCCGAGAATGCAGCACGCCTTAGGCACCCTATGAGCGACGGGTGGGCAAGACCCAACACATATCGTTAGTCACTGACTTCTGTTGATCTCGCTTAATACGCATGGTACCCAATTTTTGCACCTTACTCAATGAATACAAATGGCACACAGTGATTACGTGATTATATTCCACAATTTACGCCAATTCCTACGTTTCCAGAATGAGATTTTCACTCTGCAGCGGAGTGTGCCCTGATATGAAACTTCCTGGCTGATTAAAACTGTGTGGCTAAGCCATATCTCCGCAATATCCTTTCTTTCAGGAGTGCTAGTTCTTCTGTAAAGTTTGGAAGGTAGGAGACGAGGTACTGACAGAAGTAAAGCTGTGAGGACGGGGCGCGAGTCGTGCTTGGGTAGCTTAGATGGTAGAGCACTTGCCCGCGAAAGGCAAGGTCCCTAGTTCGAGTCTCGGTCCGGCACACAGTTTTAATCTGTCAGGAAGTTTCATATCAGTGCACACTCCACTGCAGACTGAAAATCTCATTCTGGAAACATCCCCGATGCTGTGGCTAAGCCATGTCTCCGCAGTAGCCTCTCTTTCAGTTCTGCAAGGTTCGCAGGAGAGCTTCTGTAAAGTTTGGAAGGTAGGAGACGAGGTACCGGCAGAAGTAAAACTGTGAGGACGGGGCGTGAGTCGTGCTTGGGGATGGTAGAGCACTTGCCCGCGAAAGGAAAAGGTCCCGAATCCGAGTCTCGGTCCGGCCAGTTTTAATCTGCCAGGAAGTTTTAATTCCTACGTTGTTTGGCGAGGATTATTGTCGACCAACTGATTTAGACACTTTTCAAAAAAAAAATGTCTTCCAGAACGTGATTCATCACACAAGTCGAATTTTCCTTCTCGGAAACGAGAAAACCATTTCCGTGCCGTCATTTCAGCAAATGTGTCCTAAAAGCACACACTACAAATTCTTCTCGTAGCTTCTGCAGCATTAAATCCTCGATTAAACACGAAGAGTAAAATGTATCGACAGTATTCTTCTTTCGCTTCTTGACTGTCCGCACTGATCGACGTTGAAAATGATTATACTGAGCCGTTTACAACTTACAACCTCATGTTCGTAACAATCAAACTCCAGGCTGAAGAAAAACGGTCGAATAGCGAAAAACGATAGCTTCATAGTGCAATTAAGAACAACATACACTTATATACCGAGCCAATACATCATTCCATTTAAAGAAAATCATAGTTGCTTTAATATCTCGATTGACAGAAGAGTTAAGAGTATTATTCATGCAAGAAAATAACGACTCTACTGGCTTCTGTTATTTCCTGAAGCTTTGCTTTAGATTCTTGAACCGTTCATAAAATGCAAAGGATGAGCTGCAAGGGCCTTGTGATCGTTTGTAACGCCTCCAAACGGACTTACAAATTTCTCTACAAAATTATGGTTTATGGATACTGCGTTGAAAAGTTTTATGATTTTTCCCAAACATAATTGTAATTATATGAAAGTCAAAGGAAGGACAATAATAAGATTGCTCATCGAAAAATATGTATAGTTTATAATGTGACTGATCTACTATCAGTGAACTCTAAATATCTTTGATGGACGATAAAAAGCTACTAGCGACTATTGTTCTCTTCCCTTCGGTATCTTGAGCCAAGCGCGTAAGCATCTCCTTTCATCCACTAGTGTAATTTCATTAGCTGAAAAATAATTGCCGTGCGGGATCAGCCGAGCGGTCTTAGGCGCTGCAGTCATGGTCTGTGTGGCTGGTCCCGGCGGAGGTTCGAGTCCTCCCTCGGGCATGGGTGTGTGTATTTGTCCTTAGGATAACTTAGGTTAAGTAGTAAGTAAGCTTAGGGACTGATGACCTTAGCAGTTAAGACATATAAGATTTCACATACATTTGAACATTTTTTAATAATAATTACTTCAGATAATAATTTGTTTTATTTCAAGGAGTTTGACATTGTATCCGGTTGATAAATGTTAACAAGAATCTCTTTGTACCTCATCAGAATTTGGTAGCATTATGTTGACTAAAAGGTATCAGATAGATTATATAATGGTAAGACAGAGATTTAGGAACCAGGTTTTAAATTGTAAGACATTTCCAGGGGCAGATGTGGACTCTGACCACAATCTATTGGTAATGACCTGTAGATTAAAACTGAAAAAGCTGCAAAAAGGTGGGAATTTAAGGAGATGGGACCTGGATAAACTCAAAGAACCAGAGGTGGTACAGAGTTTCAGGGACAGCATAAGGGAACAATTGACAGGAATGGGGGAAAGAAATACAGTAGAAGAAGAATGGGTAACTTTAAGGGATGAAGTAGTGAAGGCAGCAGAGGATCAAGTAGGTAAAAAGACGAGGGCTAGTAGAAATCCTTGGGTAACAGAAGAAATATTGAATTTAATTGATGAAAGGAGAAAATATAAAAATGAAGTAAATGAAGCAGGCAAAAAGGAATACAAACGTCTCAAAAATGAGATCGACAGGAAGTGCAAAATGGCTAAGCAGGGATGGCTAGAGGACAAATGTAAGGATGTAGAGGCTTATCTCACTAGGGGTAAGATAGATACTGCCTACAGGAAAATTAAAGAGACCTTCGGACATAAGAGAACCCCTTGCATGAACATCAAGAGCTCAGATGGAAACCCAGTTCTAAGCAAAGAAGGGAAAGCAGAAAGGTGGAGGAGTATATAGAGGGTCTATACAAGGGCGATGTACTTGAGGACAATATTATGGAAATGGAAGAGGATGTAGATGAAGATGAAATGTGAGATACGTTACTGCGTGAAGAGTTTGACAGAGCACTGAAAGACCTGAGTCGAAACAAGCCCCCGGAGTAGACAACATTCCATTGGAACTACTGACGGTCTTGGGAGAGCCAGTCCTGACAAAACTCTGCCATCTGGTGAGCAACATGTATGAAACAGGCGAATACCCTCAGACTTCAAGAAGAATATAATAATTCCAATCCCAAAGAAAGCAGGTGTTGACAGATGTGAAAATTACCGAACAATCAGTTTAATAAGCCACAGCTGCAAAATGCTAACATGAATTCTTTACAGACGAATGGAAAAACTAGTAGAAGCCGACCTCGGGGAAGATCAGTTTGGATTCCGTAGAAACACTGGAACACGTGAGGCAATACTGACCTTACGACTTATCTTAGAAGAAAGATTAAGGAAAGGCAAACCTACGATTCTAGCATTTGTAGACTTAGAGAAATCTTTTGACAATGTTGACTGGAATACTCTCTTTCAAATTCTAAAGGTGGCGGGGGTAAAATACAGGGAGCGAAAGGCTATTTACAATTTGTACAAAAACCAGATGGCAGTCGAGGGACATGAAAGGGAAGCAGTGGTTGGGAAGGGAGTAAGACAGGGTTGTAGCCTCTCCCCGATGTTATTCAATCTGTATATTGAGCAAGCAGTAAAGGAAACAAAATAAAAATTCGGAGTAGGTATTAAAATCCATGCAGAAGAAATAAAAACTTTGAGGTTCCCCGATGACATTGTAATTCTGTCAGAGACAGCAAAGGACTTGGAAGAGCAGTTGAACGGACTGGACAGTGTCTTATATCCTCCTTTCAAGATATCAACAAAAGCAAAACGAGGATAATGGAATGTAGTCGAATTAAGTCGGGTGATGCTGAGGGAATTAGATTAGGAAATGAGACACTTAAAGTAGTAACGGAGTTTTGCTATTTGGGGAGCAAAATAACTGATGATGGTCGAAGTAGAGAGGATATAAAATGTAGACTGGCAATGGCAAGGAAAGCGTTTCTGAAGAAGAGAAATTTGTTTACATCGAGTATAGATTTAAGTGTCAGGAAGTCATTTCTGAAAGTATTTGTATGGAGTGTAGCCACGTATGGAAGTGAAACATGGACGATAAATAGTTTGGACAAGAAGAGAATAGAAGCTTTTGAAATGTGGTGCTACCGAAGAATGCTGAAGATTAGATGGGTAGATCACATAACTAATGAGGAAGTATTGAATAGGATTGGGGAGAAGAGAAGTTTGTGGCACAACTTGACCAGAAGAAGGGATCGGTTGGTAGGACATGTTCTGAGGCATCGAGGGATCACCAATTTAGTATTGGAGGGCAGCGTGGAGGGTAAAAGTCGTAGGGGGAGACCAAGAGATGAATACACTAAGCAGATTCAGAAGGATGTAGGTTGCAGTAGGTACTGGGAGATGAAGAAGCTTGCACAGGATAGAGTAGAATGGAGAGCTGCATCAAACCAGTCTAGGACTGAAGACCACAACAACAACAACATGTTGACATTCGATCAGATGCCAAGAACCACAGGTCGAGCCTTCTTAAAGTGAAAATTTTGTTCTAAAAATAAATTTACTTTATATGCAGCAGATAATAATCAGATCTTTTCTAAGCCAATGTTCATTCAGCGCGGCGGTTTAAATTTCCCGCGCGTAGTCTATTATTGACGTACCTGCTTACGATATCGCGCTTTACGTCAGGGCAGCAGTAGCTGGATAAAAATTATACAGTTTTTATTCTCACTTTCAATGAAAATAATCAACTGACGAATCATTTAAAATTTTAGCAGTTATGTGTCTACCTGAAGGCAAACTGGGTACTTACGTAACAGGACTGTTAATTATATCGTTCCCACCCTCCTCATATTTATGGAAACGTTATAATTTGTAAGGGGTTTCAAGACGTTGGGGTATGGAGTATTTTTAATATTTTAATATTTTATTTTGCGTGACGGATGGAGGCTGGTACGTAGCCATTCCGGCTTTGTTAAAAACCTACGTAATACCGACTTTTAAATCATTTTCTTGAAAGAAAACACCTGAATAGATTATATATTTTTCAGTTCTTCAAGGACAATTGGGAGGGGGGGGGGGCGCTTGGCGCCGGTCCTGGGCGCCCTTGGTTAAACTATAGGTGATTCACCCAGAATAAGTAGCACGAGACAGAATGCTGATGCCTGTGGCACTTTTAATGATTACTGCCCATTGTGAAGTTACATTTCCCGTATGTACCCTCGGACCCAGAACAGACGACAGAATTTCGCCCCCCATGGGCGTCGCAGTGAGTGCTAAGTCATCCTAGAACTATACATCATTAATAACCCGTGAAAATTCTGGCGATATATAAAAATCGCTAAGTGGGTCCAAGGCATCCATCCAGTCTCTTGTTGACCAGTCTGGTGTGGTAGTTGAGGACAGCAAACTGGAAACAGAAGTTTTAAATTTCACGTTTAAGAAATCGATCACGCAGGAAAATAGTACAAACGTACCATCGTTTGACCATCGAACAGACTCCCTTATGGACGACAGAGTAATGAGCATCCCTGCCGTAGGGAAACAACTGGAAGAGTTGAAAACAAATAAGTCACCAGGTCCGGATTGAATCACAGTTCTGTTTTTCCAAGATTGCAGCACTGACCCCTTTGCATTTTATCGCGATTCTCTCGCCCACCGCAAAGTCCCAAGCGACTGGAAAAAAGGCACTGGTGACTCCTGTATATAAGAAGGGGAAAAGAACGGACTCGCAAAATTAAAGACCAATATCCCTAGCATCGATATGCTGCCGAATACACGTCCTCAGTTCGAATGTAATAAATTTTCTTGAGACCGAGAATTTAGTGTCTACGAATTATCACGGTTTTCGAAAACATCGCTCGTGTGAAATTCAGCTTGCCCTTTTCTCACATTAAATACTGGGAACTATGGATGAAGTGCAACAGTAGATTCCGCATTTCTAGATTTGTGGAAAGCGTTTGACACGCCTCCCCATTGCAGACGACGAAGGTACGAATATATGGAATAGGTTAACAGATATGTGAGCGGCTCGAAGAGTTCTGAAGTTACAGAACCCAGTTCGTTGTCCTAGACGACGAGTGTTCATCATAGACAAGAGTATCTCAGGAGTGCCCAAGACAAGTGTGATAGGACTGATATTATTCTCTACGTACATAAATGAATAGGCGAAAGGGTAGGCAGCGATTTGCTGTAGTTTGTCGATGATGCTGTGGTGTACTTTAATGTCTCCAAGTTGAATGACAGCAGGAAGGTACAAGATGATTTAGACTAAATTTCCAATTGGCGTGATGAATGGCAGATAGCTCTAAACGTAGAAAAATGTAAGTTAATGCGGATGACAGTGTCCTGCTTCACACAGTCACGTGCTTTAAATATCTGGGCGTAACATTGCAAAGTGATAAGAAATGGAACGAACATTTGAGGCTTGTGCTAGGCAAGTCGATCGTCCACTTCGGTTTATTCGGAGAATTATAGTAAAGTGTAGTTCATCTGTAAAGATGACCGCCGGCCTCTGGTGGCCGAGCGGTTCTGGCGCTACAGTCTGGAACCGCGCGACCGCTACGGTCGCAGGTTCGAATCCTGCCTCGGGCATGGATGTGTGTGTTGTCCTTAGGTTAGTTAGGTTTAAGTAGTTCTAAGTTCTAGGGGACTTATGACCTCAGCAGTTGAGTCCCATAGTGCTCAGAGCCATTTTGTAAAGATGACCACATGTAAGACCCTGGAACGACCTATTCTTTAGTACTACTCGAGTGTTTGGGATCTGTACCAGGTCGGATTAAAGAAGATATCGAAGCACTTCAGAAGCGAGCTGCTAGATTTGTTACGGGATGTTCGACCAACACGCAGGTGTTACGGAGATCCTTCGGGAACTCAAATGAGACTCCCTGGAGGGAATGCGGCGTTCTTTTCGAGGGACACATTTGAAGCTGAATGCCGAATGAATCCACTGCTACCAACATACATTGCGCTTAAGCACTACGAAGATACGAGAAATTAGGGCTCGTACGGGGGCATATAGATAGTCATTTTTCCCTCGCTCTGTTTGGGAGTGGAACAGTGAAGGAAATGAGTAGTAGTGGTACCCTCCGCCATATACCGTACAGAGTGTCTGTGTAGATGTAGATGTAAATGTAGATGAAGATTTAGAGACATGCGGCGTAGCCGGCCGAAGTGGCCGTGCGGTTAAAGGCGCTGCAGTCTGGAACCGCAAGACCGCTACGGTCGCAGGTTCGAATCCTGCCTCGGGCATGGACGTTTGTGATGTCCTTAGGTTAGTTAGGTTTAACTAGTTCTAAGTTCTAGGGGACTAATGACCTCAGCAGTTGAGTCCCATAGTGCTCAGAGCCATTTGAACCATTTTGAACCCGCGGCGTTTGCGTAGATTTCTCAGTAGTAACACTGCGTGAAATAATCACAAATATCAATGTAGGACGTACGAGAAACGTATCCGGTGGGACAGTGCGGCAAGATTTGGGGTTAATAGGATATGGCAGCAGACAACTGACGCGAGTACTTTCGCTAACATCACTGTTATACCGGAGCCAAGGTAGCCCCTGAGGGCCGGCAATCCACATTACACCACAGAGGACGAGGTTGTCTATGCCTAAGACGTACCAAAAGCACCACGGTACACACTGGCTATTTACGTACAAGATAATGGAAACAGAGATTCCGAGCACTACTTTCTGCAGGGGGAGCTCGAGCCACGGCCTGCAGGAAGTATCACTACGCCAAAACTTTCGTTTGTTGTTCAGTCATCAACCTTGTGAACTTACATCAATAAAAGTTGTGTTCGTGAAATATTGCGAATTGTCAGTGGCAACGATCACGACATCGCCTGCAGCGCCTCTCGTGGGCTCGTGATCATATCGGTTGGACCCTAGACGACAGGAAAACCGTGGTTTGGTCAGATGAGTCCCGAGTTGTTGGTAAGAGCTGGTGGCAGGGTTCGAATGAGACGGAGACCCCACGAATCCATGGACCCCAAGTTGTCCACAACGCGCTGTGCAAGCTGGCGGTGGTTCCATAATGGTATGGATTGTGTTTATCTGGAACGGACTCTAGTACAACTGCACCGATCATTGATTGGAAATGGTTATATTCAGCAACTTAGAGACTATTCGCAGCCATTCATGGACTTGATGTTCCCAAACAACAATGCTCCTTGTCACCGGAGCACAACATAGATTTCAATAACATTCTGGATAATTCGAAAAAACGATTTGACTACCCAGATTGCACGACATCAATCCCATCGAATATTTGTAGGACATAATCGAGAGGTCACTTGGTGAACAAAATCTTGCACCGTTAACACTTTCACAATTATCGACGCCTATAGAGGCAGCATAGGTTAATATTTCTGCGGGTGACTTCGAACGACTTGTTGCGTCTATGCCACGTCGACCTGCTGTAGGATGCCGGGCAGAGGTCCGACACGATATTAGGATGTGTCCCATAGCTTTTGTCTTCGCAGTATGTCCATTACAAGGTTACTTCTTCTAAGTCCAAAAACCTATGATAAATGTTGCACCTTCGCATGAGAAAATGTTGAATATAGTTATCAACAAAAAACGACGCTTAGACGTGATCCACTCGCAGCACAATAAGATAATTCAGTCTGTGAAAATAACAGTGAAAGGTACGTGATCACATGCAACCGATAGTAAAATTGGAAGGAGCAGGAGATTAATAACTTCCCGAGAGATGTTACGGACAAGCTTCAGGAACTCATATGGGAACACCTTGAGGGAAGGCGGTATTCTTTTCGCGGAACACTACTGAGAAAAAAATTAAAGAAAGGTATTTGGGGCTGACTGCGGAACGATTCTACTGCCTCCAACATCCACTGCACGTTAAGGACCACGAATATACACTAATGGCCATTAAAATTGCTACACCAAGAAGAAATGCAGATGATAAACGGGTATTCATTGGACAAATATATTATACTAGAACTGACATGTGATTACATTTTCACGCAATTTGGGTGTATAGATCCTGCGAAATCAGTACCCAGAACAACCACCTCTGGCCGTAATAATGGCCTTGATGCGCCTGGGCATTGAGTCAAACAGAGCTTGGATGGCGTGTACAGGTACAGCTGCCTATGCAGCTTCAACACGATACCACATATCTTGAGTAGTGACTGGCGTATTGTGACGAGCCAGTTGCTCGGCCACCATTGATCAGACGTTTTCAATTGATGAGAGATCTGGAGAATGTGCTGGCCACGGCAGCAGTCGAACATTTTCTATATCCAGAAAGGCCTGTACAGGACCTGCAACATGCGGTCGTGCATTATGCTGCTGAAATGTAGGGTTTCGTGGAGATCGAATGGAGGCTAGAGCCACGGGTCGTAACACATCTGAAATGTAACGTCCACTGTTGAACGTGCCGTCAATGCGAACAAGAGGTGACCGAGACGTGTAACCAATGGCACCCCATACCATCACGCCGGGTGATACGCCAGTATGGCGATGACGAAAACACGCTTCCAATGTGCGTTCACCGCGATATCGCCGAACACGGATGCGACCAGCACGATGCTGTAAACAGAACCTGGATTCATCCGAAAAAATGACGTTTTGCCATTGGTGCATCCAGGTTCGTCGTTGAGTACATCATCGCAGGCGCTCCTGTCTGTGATGCAGCGTCAAGGGTAACCGCAGCCACGGTCTTCGAGCTGATAGTCCCTGCTGCTGCAAACATCGTGGAACTGTTCGTGCAGATGGTTGTTGTCTTCCAAACGTCCCCATCTGTTGACTCAGGGATCTAGACGTGGCTGCACGATCCGTTGCAGCCATATGGATAAGATGCCTGTCATCTCGACTGCTAGTGATACGAGGCCGTTGGGATACAGTACGGCCCCTCCTGAACCCACCGATTCCATATTCTGCTAACAGTCATTGGATCTCGACCAACGCGAGCAGCAATGTCGCGATACGATAAACCGCAATCGCGATAGGGTACAATCCGACCATTATCAAAGTCGGAAACGTGATGGTACGCATTTCTCCTCCTTACACGAGGCATAACAACAACGTTTCACCAGGCAACGCCGGTCAACTGTTGTTTGTGTATGAGAAATCGGTTGGAAACTTTCCTGATGTCAGCACGTTGTAGGTGTCGCCACCGGCGCTAACCTTGTGTGAATGCTCTGAGAAGCTAATCATTTGCATATCACAGCATCTTCCCCCTGTCGGTTAAATTTCGCGTCTGTAGCACGTCATCTTCGTGGTTTAGCAATTTTAATGGCCAGTAGTGTTGTAAGGTGTCAGGCAAATCCAACACCTTCCATGAAAACCCTGACATGATAGCAAATCCGGCAGTATGTCACATAGCTCCAAATAAATCCTGACATTAAATTAACCAAAGTAATACGATCAACGAGTGAGCAAATGGAATACCACAGACTAACACAAGAACGCCTAAATGCATGTCATACCTTCCCACCGTGAAATAGACGCAGTTCCGAGGGGAGAAACGAGAACAGAAGCCGAGAGCAGAATCGTGTAGGCTAGGAGGCCCTACGATAAGGGACGGACACCCACGTCGCCAGCTGACCGCCAAAACCACCCCCCAGCCCATGTTAAAAGATAGAGCCCTCCAGAAGAACAGTATAGATCTTACGATAACACTAAAAGGGCCACACCAGCTGCAAGTTTTAGCGTGAGACTTTTTCGCGTCTCTGTTACGTTGCAAACGTTAAAAACATTGCCCCACCACGAAGAGTATAACGTTTCTCATTGGATAGACAGAATTTTTGATGGCGGAACTTAAGGTTAACATTGAGACCCTGATTGGTCAGTTGAAAACACAGCCAGATACCTTTTTCTTAAACGAACTTCGGCAAATTGTAGTAAAGAGAAGTTGGAGAGAGCTGCTTCCGAGACGGCGAGATGTGTGGAGCTGCGCCGCCCGCCGCCCCCTGACGCTGACTAACCACCGACAAGGTAACGAACGCACGCGATGCCGCATAAGAGCGCATAAAGCTTCACTCAGAACTGCAGAAGTCTCATCTGTTACATCCCCTTTTTACGTAATACTAGTGTCGATCGTCAACTACATCTCATGGTGTTCACATTTGCTACTTGAAGTTAAAATCTGAAACGCGATGATTTTTCTGTTATATAATTACTGAGAAGCCACATCAGCCACTGTAATTTACGACAAGTTAAATAAGTAATTAAAGATAATTGAGGGTCACTGTAGACCATTTTTGATAGTTTTGTCTTTTATGAAACGTAACTTAAACCTAGATTATGTGATACGGCATAGGTCATCCTTCGATCCATTATATAACTTGGAAACCCATACATGGAATATTTGTTCACATTTTTGTTGAACGCAGTTGGTTTTTATCGTCCTGTATTAAAATATTTCCTTTTATCAATAGTGCAATTTATAAACAATGTTTTGTGAGTAGAATAAAAATTCCAATGGTAAACTTAACTGCTTTTTTGACGTTATTTTACCAGCTAACCAAAAATAGGAAAGCCTTGAACTCCTTCCACTAAATTTAGTTAGTATTAAGATTCTTTTACAGGGAGTGCAGTGCAGCTGGCGCTGAAATCATTAAGTATTTGATTATATCATCGCTAGTCTCACTGAACTCTTCTGAATTCTACATGTCATGTGTAGTCTGGCGACTCCTTACCAGCAACAAGTCCCAGGTTCTAACTAGTCAATTCCCTAAAAAACACGCTCAGAGCGTCGTTGCGCGAAAGTCATAGGGAGACACGACTTAGAACAAACAGACACCACGCAGAATGTTAGACTTCTTTGCTGTCCACATGTCGATAGCTTAAAAAAAGCAAAGACAGGCCCTCGACTCCTTATTTGTGGCTTGATTTGCTGTCCCTAGGAGTGGAAAAAAGAGCAGACCTACCCGTCCTGTATACCAAAGAACTTGGCACAGTAGCGTCGCGCGGCGGCTGGACAGCAACAGCGGGGGAAGAAGGGCACGCCAGCGGCGGTGGCTGGCAGACAGAAGCTGGAGGCGGCGTCAGGTGGGCCTGCAGATAACTCAGCGCGGCGGGAGGCTCGCCAGCGGCCTCATCACGGTAAAAGCCAAACCACCGCCGCAATTATTCTCGCGGCCGCGGCCGCAGCCGCAGCGCCCGCCAAAACCACCTGGCAGCGCCGCGCAGCGCCGAGTTACCGCACTTAACTCACAACTCGGCGCCGAGTCCGCGCCAGCGGCCGCGCGCGCACGTGTTTCGCGGTGGGCGCAACTCCTGCCGCTGTTGTAGCCGAGCCTGTCTCGCGGCGCCGTCTGGCGGAGCAGCCACCTGGCCCGGGCCAGAGGTTCTCTTTTGCTTAATTTAATACCTAAGCTAATTCAGTGACTACAGCCATAAGATACATGCGGTGGCTGGAGCACTCGACAGCTGTTTTTATTTATTAATGCATTTATTTTACTTGGCAAGATCAGGCCCTCTCTTGCACCTAACCAGGCATAGTCAGATTGAACGAATTTCAGTTTCTACAGAACATTATGGACTTACCACGTGTTATACAGTATTAATGTCAAAGAAAAAGTAGAGATTATAACAGTAGTACAAGGATAGTTATAACAATCAAAAAATAATTATAACAATCAAGAAAAATAACATTAATGCCGCCCGGCATTAGCCGAACGGTCTGAGCCGCTGTAGCCACGGACTGTGTGGCTGATCCCGGCGGAGGTTCGAGTCCTCCCTCGGGCATGAGTGTTTGTGTTTGTCCTTAGGATAATTTAGGTTAAGTAGTGTGTAAGCTTAGGGTCTGATGACTTTAGCTGTTAAGTCCCATAAGATTTCACACACATTTGAACATTTGAATAACAATAATATAGTAATGACTAAGTATATGAAAGTAAACACGTTTTTCTTTTATGAATGTCAGGTCCTATTGCTAGTTGGGAATTTTCTCGTCATGTTCTTGCAGCTTGTGAGTTATTCACATCGAGTAGAGACATAAGACGATAGAATGGGGTGAAAGAGATATAGAAGAGGTAGCTAGGTTAGAGGAAGAGAAATAGAATGGTAAAATTCGAAGCTATGATGGAGAGGAGAAAGAAAGAGATGAGAGGGGCACAACAATGGTGGCTATACCATCCCTCTTGAATGGTGAGTGGTTCTGGATAAGACGCAGATCACAGGGGAGCGCGTTCCATAGTCGTATGGCTGAGACGGAGAATGACACGGAGAAAGATTTTGTGTTATGTGGAGGTAGAGCCAAGATGCTAGACGTATCCGATCTGGTATTGCGGCTGTGGAATGATGATAGGTGTTTAATGTGAGAAGATAAGTATTGGGGGCACCAGTGACTAAGATATCGATGAAGTAAGCACATCGTGTGGAGATCGCGTACCTTATGTGGGCGTATCCAACCTAGCTGGGAGTATGAAGGACTGATATGATCATACAACCGTATATTGCACACGTATCTAAAGCAAGCATTCATCACTAGCTCGAGGCATCTCGAATTTTCACTATTTGTGCCGTGTTGAACTACATCACAGTAGTAAAGATTAGGCAAGACTAGTGTTTGGACTAATGTTTGTTTAACATCGGTTGGAAATATTTTTCTGAATTTTTGGATTGCATGTAGGAAGGAGAGCGATTTCCGGCAAGCTGTGACTGTTTGTTCTCCCCGGTTTAGGTGTTCATTCAAGATTATTCCAAGGTCTTTTACTGTCTTTTGGTATAGTAGTTTGTACCATTGAGGAGTACTTGAGGGACTGTTTCGCGAAAGTACCGGCTGATTAACTTTGGATGAGATATAAGAATGACCTGGGATCTCTTGGGGTTTAGTTTCAGACCTATGTTCTGTGACCATCGAGAAACAGAGCAAAGATCTGCGTTCATGCTCGCTACTGCGTCAGCAATGTTCTTGGGACTTGCACTTATGTGCAGTTGGATGTCGTCGGCATATAAATGGTAGTTGCAGGAGTGAATCACTGAAGAAATATCATTAATGTACAGTAAGAAGAGTAATGGACGAAGGACGGAGCCTTGGGGAACTCCAGAGCGCACGTTTTTCCATGATGACTTCTCCGATCCACACTTATTTGGGAAAACATTGAAACCGGTCATTATTTTCTCGTTAGCGACTTTACTGGTCAAAAGTAAATGCGAGCATAAGCCTATCGTCAGAGAACCACGGAAGTGTATTGTGCAGAGTTATTCGTATCTTTCAGGGTTCAGAACACGGCTGCTCGAAAACTACAGGACATGCTGAAATATGACACATATCACTGGAAGAGCATCTCTCCAGGTTTCTATTATAGCGTGTTTTCTTTGTGGAGAAAACTGTGGCCGGACATACTGCAGCGGTAGGGTATGTCTAAATTACGGTAAGACAGTGCCGACTGCCAAGACATTGCTCCATCACACTCCCTTTCAGAAGTTCACGATTACCTGTATGCCTAAGTGACTCAGCGTGACCAGGCGTGGCTCTCATCAGTGGAGGCTCGTCAATATACATTCTGGGTTCAAATGGCTCTGAGCACTATGGGACTCAACTGCTGTGGTCATAAGTCCCCTAGAACTTAGAACTACTTAAACCTAACTAACCTAAGGACATCACACACATCCATGCCCGAGGCAGGATTCGAACCTGCGACCGTAGCGGTCGTGCGGTTCCAGACTTTAGCGCCTTTAACCGCTCGGCCACTCCGGCCGGCCATACATTCTGGGTTTTAGATTCACATAAATCTGAGAATGTGAAAGTAGTAGCATCTGCTGTATAACAGTTATGCTTATCATCAAGTTTATACAACTACAGCCACTGCCAATAATAATAACACCAGTAATAACAACGATAGTAATAATAAGAATAAGAATAAGATGCATAACTTATCTGACAAAACCCGGCCACGGTGGCCGAGCGGTTGTAGGCGCTTCAGTCCGGAACCGCGCTCCTGCTACGGTCGTAGGTTCGAATCCTGCCTGGGGCATGGATGTGTGTACTGTCCTTAGGTTAGTTAGGTTTAAGTAGTTCTAAGTTCTAGGGGACTGATGACCCCAGATGTAAAGTCCCGCCGGCCGGGGTGTCCGAGCGGTTCTAGGCACTACAGTCTGGAACCGCGCGGCCGCTACGTTCGCCGGTTCGAATCCTGCCTCGGGCATGGGTGTGTTTGATGTCCTTTGGTTAGTTAGGTTTAAGTAGTTCTAAGTTCTAGGGGACTGATGACCTCAGAAGTTAAGTCCCATAGTGCTCAGAGCCATTAGAACCTTTTTTTTTTTGTTAAGTCCCGTAGTGCTCAGAGCCATTTTATCTGACAAAAGAAAGAATTATTTTTGTGGAATTTTCTTGTTTTGTACATAATTAAGTATAGTTTAGGGCAATAACGAAAAAATTTGCAAGCTTTCGCAACTCCCCATTTCGCATTTTTGTGTAAGTGGGAGGTTTTAGCACGACTCACGATTACTCCTCACAGCTTCACTTTTCTGTTAGTATTTAAAACAGATTTACATAGTTCATGTTTACACTGTGCACGAAAGCTGATTCCTACACAGTAAACAACCAACACCAAACACAGAGTGATATATGTGTAAATGATTAAACTCAAGTTGTAATGTCTACCAGATCCGTAAGGGCCTAAAGCACACTGTCATCCCTAAATCACTCCAGGCAAATGCCGGGATGGTTCCTCTGAAAGGGCATGGCCGACTTCCTTCCCCATCCTTCCCTAATCCGATGAGACCGATGACCACGCTGTCTGGTCTCCTTCCCCAAAACCAACCAACCAACCACACTATCATCGATGCCAGTTTTAAGTGAATCTCACAGAGACCAGTGATAGAGCTTTTCGTGAATTTTCATGTATACAATGTGGGCCTACAGCGCAGATAAACCTGACTCATCGTAAGGTCAACAGATTTCAGAACCATGAATAAATGCTGCAATCTCACATCGATGGCGATGTGCTTTAGGCCATTGGGATTCTCAATGCCTCAAATAGATTACTGTATGATAAAATTAGTAACTTAATATACTATGACTCATTCAGAAACCCACAAAACAGGTTCACTGCCAGTACTGCATTTATTGACATCCGACCTCACTTTACTGCAGTATATGTACCACCTGGTGTCACTGATATAAACTTCTAGTTGAGTCGCAAGGTCTATCTGTGCACATAGTGAACTGTGCACAGCGTTTATCAAATCAGTATGCATTTGGTCCATAAGGCAATTACCTGACGTGAGATGCGCATGTGCAAAAGCTCCTTAAAATTGTGCACAACTGAAAGTGTGCTCACGGAGTCTAGAGGAATAGTACCACGGTAGATTTAAGTGGCGTGTCTTTCAGATTTCAGCATCTATACTACGTTTAACAGCAGTCAAAGAAAAATAACCAATAAATCCGCAAGGTGTCGAAAGTTAGGGTGTTTACGTGCACTTGTGCTCTTACACAGCAGCCACCACTGGTTCCAATCATGAGTCTCCTTTTCAGTGGCCTCCACTGTCACTCAACTTAACTGTCTGATTACTTCTTCTATGGTTATATCCCCACTACCACCTGACTACCACCAAACGGTGTTCGTATTGAGTACCTGTAATGTGAGTTATACACTTGGAGAGACGCTCTGTCCACTAGCATGCGGTCTATTTTCTGTACGTCCTGCAGTTTTCACGTAGTCGCCTTCCGGAGTCCGAGAGCTACTTGCTAATTACCCTGTACTGAGTTGGAATTTTTTGTATCCGTGTTTCCTTACTCATAGCTGCTCCTCAAGGTGAAACTATCCCAGACGAGCTGACGGACCACCTGGTGAAACAAAGTGTGACTGGTGGTCAGCCTTACCACGCTTGCCTTCCATATACAGATTTTGTCGCCGACGTAAAGAAAAAAGTTCGTCAAGAATGGTCACAGACGTGGTAGACCCCACAACAGACCAAAGGAAGACACTGCGACGCAGTACAGCCCAATATTCAGCGAAAAATCTGATTCTCCTGAATCAAGCTATCTAAACGTCATAACACTACCACAACGCGTATCCTTCTGGGTCATGGCTGTCCCCCATCACATTTTTATAGGATGCAGATTCAACTATCTCCATACTGCGAAATATCTCCATACTGCGAAGTCCACCCGACTGATATTGCACACTTCAACGATGTTATATTTCGCATGTTAACAGTAATGTTTTTGTATTTAATAGATGGACTAAACATTCCTGGTACCTTTATATACGATCCTATGGCTTTCTCATACGAGAATAACAAGCCATGTTGGCCTTATTCTGCAGAGTACTGTGGGGTGGGAAGATCTGGGGAGCGCGTGGTCACTGCTCAAGTTTGTAACATAGACATTCACATGCACTAATTCACACGGTAAAAAAAATCTCGGCAGCATTCATTAGTGGGAAGAGTTGTATGCACCTCGTGGCTGGCATCGAGCAGGATTTTGGTGGCTGCATATCTTAGCGTGAAGCGCTTGGAATCAAATCGATTCATCTTGCCGAATATACGCTCGGTACAGTTTTATTGATAATTTAAAATGTCCCTCAGAAATAAAATAAAATAGCGGACAGTAGCTTTCAGGGCTTGGGCTGCGGTCTGAATCTATAGACCGCGTGGTCGCGCCTAACGGAAATCACAGTATTATGACACTGATTAACTGACCCAAAAAATTGTAGCCAGAACCTAAATGGTAATTCAAAAAATGGCTAGGAGAAGAAATTGTTGAGATTAACAAATTATTATTAATAGATTCAAATACCTTTTGTGCGTAGTTCGACACAGCCGTTCTGAGGGAACGTCTGGTCGCTTACCTGTCTTCAGAACAACTCAACCTGTAACCGTCGCGCGGAGCTCTCTCCGAACCACCCGCCCGAGGTGGTAGGGAGGCCCATGACCAACCTCTGCTAGGAAAACGTTTTGCTTTACTCGTCTGTGGCCAAACGCTCTTGTTCCTGCTCTCTGCCTTCAGCGACACCGTTTAGGTTGGTAGAAGATTAAGAAACCCACCACTTCTCTGGTTCGTCTGCTACTACATTCAAATCATTCACACTTGTCCACACACTTTCAGGAAGGGTGAAAAATTGAAATCAGGACACAGGACGTGCACATAAGAACGAAAAAAAGAACTGTATAGACCCATATGGCTTCTACAGGCATGCGGCTTTTGGGGCTGAGATTAATTACACTACTGGCCATTATTGCTACACCAAGAAGAAATGCAGATGATGAACGGGTATTCATTGGACAAATATATTATACTAGAACTGACATGTGATTACATTTTCACGCAATTTGGGTGCATAGATCCTGAGAAATCAGTACCCAGAACAACCACCTCTGGCCGTAATAACGGCCTTGATTCGCCTGGGCATTGAGTCAAACAAAGCTTGGATGGCGCATGCAGGTACAGCTCCCCACGCAGCTTCAACATGATACCACAGTTCATCAAGAGTAGTGACTGGCGTATTGTGACGAACCAGTTGCCCGGCCACCATTGACCAGAATTTTCAATTGGTGAGAGATCTGGAGAATGTGCTGGCCAGGGCAGCAGTCGAACATTTTCTGTACCCAGAAAGGCCCGTACAGGACCTGCAACATGCAGTCGTGCATTATCCTGGTGAAATGTAGGGTTTCGCGTGGATTGAATGAAGGGTAGAACCATGGGTAGTAACACATCTGAAATGTAACGTCCACTGTTCAAAGTGCCGTCACTGCGAACAATAGGTGACCGAGACGTGTAACCAATGGCACCGCATACCATCACGCCGGGTGATACGCCAGTATGGCGATGACGAATACACGCTTCCAATGTGCGTTCACCGCGATGTCTCCAAACAAGGATGCGACCACCATGATGCTGCAAACAGAACTTGGATTCATCCGAAAAAAAGACGTTTTGCCATTCGTGCACCCAGATTCGTCGTTGAGTACACAATCGCAGGCGCTCCTCTCTGTGATGCAGCGTCAAGGGTAACCGCAGCCATAGTCTCCGAGCTCCATAGTCCATGCTGCTACAAACGTCGTAGAACTCTTCGTGCAGATGGTTGTTGTCTTGCAAACTTCCCTATCTGTTGACTCAGGGATCGATACGTGGCTGCACGATACGTTACAGCCATGTGGAAGATGCATGTCATCTCGACTGCTAGTGATACGAGGCCGTTGGGATCCAGCACGGCGTTCCGCATTACCCTCCTGAACCCACCGATTCCATATTCCGCTAACAGTCATTGGATCTCGACCAACGCGAGCAGCAATGTCGCGATACGATAAACCGCAATGGCGATAGGCTACAATCCGACCTTTATCAAAGTCCGAAACGTGATGGTAAGCATTTCTCCTCCTTACACGAGTCGACATAACAACGTTTCACCAGGATCGTCGGTCAACTGCTGTGTGTGTATGAGAAATCAGTTGGAAACCGGCGCCAACCCTGTGTGAATGCTCTGAAAAGCTAATCATTTGCATATTACAGCATCTTCTTCCTGTCGGTTAAATTTCGCGTCTGTTGCACGTCATCTTCGTGGTGTAGCAATTTTAATGGCCAGTAGTGTAGTTGCATCACTCATTTTTTTAATGATGTAACGGCACCTATTGTGATGTTACAATAAGAAAAAATTTAAAAAGAAGGACCCCAGAGGCGTCGCAATCCGTCTTCTCTAACTGTCCTGCGTGCACTGTGCTGATCCTGGCTTCGTCTGAATGGCTTTACTGTTTGTTTCTGTCTCCCCTCCCTCAGCCTTTTCAAAATGTAGACTGAGGTGACAGGAGTCATGGGATAGCGATACGCACACATACAGCTGGCGGTAGTATCGCGTGCACAAGACAAAAAAGTTGTGCATCGGTGGAGCATTCATTTGTACTCAGGTGATTCGTGCGAAAAGAAACGAGGGGCACACAGCGGTCAGTTGCAAACCCATTAGTTTTTATTACCCTTGCAAATCTAGATTTAGGCTATAAATAGCCATCTTCAGTACATTTTCGTAACAGTTCTGCCAACACACCTGTAAGAACTTACGGTGACATGAACTGGTGCGTGTCTGTTGAATTGTAGCGTAGATGCACTGAAGAAGGCTATTTGTAGCCGAAATCTAGATTTGCAAGAATAATAAAAACTAGTGGGATTGCGACTGACTCCTTCCTTACAACCTACGGCCACTGTGCACAACGGTTCCTGATCGAATCAAAGTTGGTCTTCTGAAGAGGCTTCCGACGTGGTTGTGATGGCACAACGGGAATGAACAGACTTTGAACGCGGAAAGGTATTTAAGTCTAGACGGATGGGAGATTCAGTTTCGGAAATCGTTAAGGAATTCAATATTTCGAGATCCACAGTACCAAACTGTGAAAGGTGGCTACAATTTCGCACCCTACAAGTACTCGTCCACATACTTTGCCGTCAACTAAAACCACAAGTAGATATCATCTGATAGGTAGGTTGTACATCGTATTTTGAATATTTAAAGGAGACTGACATTGTCACGTACGCCTTATAAATAACTGTTAACGCTTATTGCATGAAAGGTGACGGAGTGACTTTATTATGTAAGCGGTGTAATGAATGATTGCCTATACTCTGTTTCACAGAGGAAGACAGCACTGCAGTTCCTTCTCTAAATCCTCGCACAAACGAAAAAATGGCTGACATCGAAATAAGTGTTCAAGGAATAGAAAAGCAACTGGAATCACTCAACAGAGGAAAGTCCACTGGACCTGACGGGATACCAATTCGATTCTACACAGAGTACGCGAAAGAACTTGCCCCCCTTCTAACAGCCGTGTACCGCAAATCTCTAGAGGAACGGAAGGTTCCAAATGATTGGAAAAGAGCACAGGCAGTCCCAGTCTTCAAGAAGGGTCGTCGAGCAGATGCGCAAACATATAGGCCTGTATCTCTGACATCGATCTGTTGTAGAATATTAGAACATGTTTTTTGCTTGCGTATCATGTCGTTTTTAGAAACCCAGAATCTACTCTGTAGGAATCAACATGGATTCCAGAAACAGCGATCGTGTGAGACCCAACTCGCTTTATTTGTTCATGAGACACAGAAAATATTAGATACAGGCTCCCAGGTAGATGCTATTTTTCTTGACTTCCGGAAGGCGTTCGGTACAGTTCCGCACTGTCGCCTGATAAACAAAGTAAGAGCCTACGGAATATCAGACCAGCTGTGTCGCTGGATTGAAGAGTTTTTAGCAAACAGAACACAGCATGTTGTTCTCAATGGAGAGACGTCTACAGACGTTAAAGTAACCTCTGGGTGCCACAGGGGAGTGTTATGGGACCATTGCTTATCACAATACATATAAATGACCTAGTAGATAGTGTCGGAAGTTCCATGCGGCTTTTCGCGGATGATGCTGTAGTATACAAAGAAGTTGCATCATTAGAAAATTGTAGCGAAATGCAGGAAGATCTGCAGCGGATAGGCACTTGGTGCAGGGAGTGGCAACTGACCCTTAACATAGACAAATGTAATGTACTGCGAATACATAGAAAGAAGGATCCTTTATTGTATGATTATATGATAGCGGAACAAGCACTGATAGCTGTTACTTCTGTAAAATATCTGGGAGTATGCGTGCGGAACGACTTGAAGTGGAATGATCATATAAAATTAATTGTTGGTAAGGCGGGTACCAGGTTGGGAGAGTTCTTAGAAAATGTAGTCCATCAACAAAGGAGGTGGCTTACAAAACACTCGTTCGACCTATACCTGAGTATTACTCATCAGTGTGGGATCCATACCAGATCGGGTTGACGGAGAAGATAGAGAATATCCAAAGAAGAGCGGCGCGTTTCTGTGCAGGGTTGTTTGGTAACCGTGATAGCGTTACGGAGATGTTTAGCAAATTCAAGTGGCAGACTCTGCAAGAGAGGCGCTCTGCATCGCGGTGTAGCTTGCTCGCCAGGTTTCGAGAGGGTGCGTCTCTGGATGAGGTATCGAATATATTGCTTCCCCCTACTTATACCTCCCGAGGAGATCACGAATGTAAAATTAGAGAGATCAGAGCGCGCACGGAGGCTTTCAGACAGTCGTTCTTCCCGCGAACCATACGCGACTGGAACAGGAAAGGAAGGTAATGACAGTGGCACGTAAAGTGCCCTCCGCCACACACCGTTGGGTGGCTTGCGGAGTATAAATGTAGATGTAGATGTAGGTTGGAACGCCAGTGGAGATGAAACCGCAGGCAGAACTCAAGCCCTGGGTGGAAGGCCCACACAGTTGTGGTGCTTCAGCTCCACGACAGGGAATGCCAAGACGGACAGTCTGGACACCTGAGCGCGAAGACACAGTACAGGGGCGACCGGCCGCTATCGGCCGCTATTGTAGTAGCGGCCGGAAGGATGACCGGATAATTCTCCCGAACTCTGCAAATCTTGGACGCAGGTGAGAGGAACGAAGAAGCGGCACCTCGGAAACCACGCATGCTGGGTTGTTTGCAAGGATTTTTACTCAGCTGCGTACCATTGTACGAGTACAGGATTTTCCTCTCAAACTTTCCGCGCTGGACGATAAAAGACTAAAATATGGTTGGTCGGCGTTCGGAAGTATCTGTAGAGAGGGAGAATATTCCGTGGTTTTGGGAATATGGTGGAGAGACGAGGTCTTCCGTTGTGAGCGCCCGTGTGTGACGGTCGCTCTATATCAGCTTTGTTGGTACAGAAGAACTTGCTGTCTTTGCTCTCAGGAGAGTTTATAATTAGAACAGTTAGGCACTGTACTGTTGCGAACCTATACGATTCTGGACTTCACCTCCATGTTGGAAGTCGTCGTTGAGTACGCAGCGTTCAGTAATTGAGAGCACTTCCTCTGCCTATACTTACGTTGAGACGTTATCTGAACTCCGTCCTTGTGGCTGGGAGTTCGCGTTTCTCGTCTGTAGAACACAGAGAGGAGAAGACAGTATTCGAGTATATTAGTCAGAGGACCGCCTTCTGCCGTCCTAGTGTTTGAAAGAGTTTATTTGTGGCTGGAGTTCTTCCATCGTCGCAGACGAGTACGAGAACCATCACTTCGACGCACCAGACGCAGTACATACGGTGATATCACAAATTGCTTAGGCTTATCAGGGCTATAAAAGCTAAACAGCTGTGATCACGTTAGTTTATTTCCACTGAGGTTCCATACCACCGTAGACAATCTTCAAAAGTAGTGTCTTCTATTGTTTGGTACGTAGATGATGTCACTCATCTCGTGTTATTTATATTTGATCCCGCGGTCATAAAAAGGGCAGAGTTGAGCAATTGATTAGTAATTTTACTTACGAACCGTAAACTTCGTAAGGTTTTTTTTAATCTACAATACATATATAAGCAGGAACAAGTTTTATCATTTAGTAGGGTTAGTTGCCTTCATCATTTTTATTTATGTTTAGATTGTAATTTATAGAATTAAGAGATCCTAAGATCTACTTCAAGGGGTAGTCCGACAGGGCCAAATCTTCATTTTAGCGTTTATTATTTTCCGTTGCGCACATTCATTTTGCACCCGCCTGGAGAAGCACCTTGGAACTGTGTCGAGAACACCAGATTTCAGGCATCACCTCTCAGCACGGACAACGCAGTGGCCGACGGGCTTCACTGAACGACAGAGAGCAGCGGCGTTTGCTTCGAGCTGTCAGTGCTAACAGACAAGCAACACTGCGCGAAATGACTGCAGAAATCTGTGTGGGACGTACGACGCACGTCTCTGTTAGTACAGTTGGCGTTAATGAGCTATGGCAGCAGGCGACCGACACGAGTGTTTTCGTTAACATCACGACATCGCCGTCTCCAGGGTGTCCCATTTATGACCACCCTAAATGTTTGTCCAGATGCAAATTACAAAATGTTTCAAGCAAATGTTCTTTAGCTGTCAGGGGGACATCAACCAGCATGATTTCCTTCGTTGTAGCTTTATTTTTTACAAAGATATGAGCAGAGGTATGACTTTTTTAAATAGCACCCTGTATTTTTAATTCGATAATTCATTTCCTCTCCTAAAGACCTATTCAAAAGTATGTCGCAGTGTACCATTCACTGAGACACAACGTTATTAATTACATAACACAGCATTGACTTTGAGCCCGGGGTCACAAACTCATCCATTTGCTGGAGTTGTAATTAAACAAATGAAAACCATGTAAAAACATAACACAAAATTGACTTTGAGCCTCCTGTACCATTGCCCAGGAGTAGAATATTCAAACGTGCTCAAAGTGGTGACCCTGGACACCGATACACTGCTGCACTCGTTGAATGAAAGAATTATTTACTGCTTCCGGTGTTGCCTGCTGAAGAGAATTACAAGCAAGCAGGATACATTCCTGCACGTCGTCTGGAGTTGTTTGAATATCGCGATGGACAATGTCTTTAATGCATTCCCAAAGAAAAAAGTCGAGAGGATTTAAATCAGGAGACCTAGTAGGCCAAGTAACTGTTCCTCCTCGACCAATCCATCTGGCGGAACACCTTCAGTTCAAAACGTGCACGCAAGGCATTATGTGCTGGACATCCATCGTGTTGATACCACATAAGCATTCTGGTCCTTAACGGCACTTTATCCAGAAGAGGAGGAAGAATTCGTCTGAGGAAGTTGGCATACGCTGTGCCGTTTAGACTACTATTGATGAAATAAAGGCTAATAATTGTAGTACCAAGCATCTCTCCATTGACGCTGATGTTCCACATGTCTAAGCCAGCGTGGGCTGTCGCTGGACCAATAATGCATGTTCCTTGTATTTACCTGTTCTTTGTTTGAGAAGAACATTCATCGGTAAATAGAACATTGGTGAGGAAGATCGGGTTGGCGAGGATTTGCTGCAGTGCCCACTAACAGAACTGTACGATTCTGTAAATCATTCCCATGCAATTCTTGATGTAGGTGTACACGGTAAGGATGGAACTGGTGGCGTGTAAGAATACGATGTACAATGGTTTTAGGAATACCAATCGTGTTCAAGCTGTCGTGTGTTCAAATGTGCATTCATAGCAACGGAAACGAGAACAGTAACTTCGGCAGCTTCGTCTGTGCGAGTGCCTCGACGATTGCGTTGTCCTGGGTTGAAACTTCCAGTTTCCTGGACGAGAAAACATCCGTCAGGAGGGTGGGTTCTTGTCAGGATATCGCTCTCTGTACAGTTCCGCTGGCTGCGTAACATTTCGCCTACATTCAACAACAACAACAATAAAAGAAACGTTATCCCGATTCAGTTTGTAGGAAGGACAGCCTTTACTGTATGCCTACTCTACACAACAGTATTTAAAAGGACTAAACTACTGTACTAAATGTATCCGTACATAAGAAAGCAGTATTGCATTTACTGTTCTGCTAACTTGCATTCCCCGTAGATGTGTAGCATTTCTACCTTCCCTTCGTTGGTGTACATTCTACTCACACAACTCTTCAACTAACGATGGTTGACGGAATGACGGGTCTCATTCTACTTACGTTTGTTTACATTTGTCCTCTGTCAACGTCAGCACGTTGATGTGTTCCATTATCCCGAGTACCTGCACTAAGCGCTGGGACCGTCAACATCAATGTTGTGTTATGTAATTAATAACGTTGTGTCTCAGTGAATGGTACACTGTGATACATTTTTGAATAGGTCTTTACGAGAGGAAATGAATTACCGAATAAAAAATACGGGGTGATATTTAAAAAAGTCATACCGTTGTTCAAATCTTTGTAAAAAAACAAAGCTACAACGAAAGCAATCATGCTGATTGATGTCCCCCAGACGTCTAAAGAGCATTTGCTTGAAACATTTTGTAATTTGCATCGGGACAAACAATTATTTATGGTGGTCAAGGTAAATGGGACATATATATATACTGGGTGGTCCATTGATAGTGACCGGGCCAAATGTCTCACGAAATAAGCATCAGAAGAAAAAACTACAAAGAACGAAACTCGCCTAGCTTGGAGGGGGAAACCAGATGGCGCTATGGTTGGCCCGCTGGATGGCGCTGCCATAGATCAAACGGATATCAACTGCGATTTTTAAATAGGAACCCCCATTTTTATTACCTATTCGTGTTGTACGTAAAGAAATATGAATGTTTTAGTTGGACCACTTTTTTCGCCTTGTGATAGATGGCGCTGTAATAGTCACAACGTATAAGTACGTGGTATCACGTAACATTCCGCCAGTGCGGACGGTATTTGCTTCGTGATACATTACACGTGTTAAAATGGACCGTTTACCAATCGCGGAAAAGGTCGATATCGTGTTGATGTATGGCTATTGTGATCGAAATGCCCAACGGGCGTGTGCCGGGTAGTTACGTCATTTAAGGAAACAGGAAGTGTTCAGCCACAGGTGAAACGTCAACCACGACCTGCAACAAATCATGATGTCCAAGTAGGTGTTTTAGCTGCTGTCGCGGCTAATCCGCACATCAGTAGCAGACAAATTGCACGAGAATCGGGAATCTCAAAAACGTCGGTGTTGAGAATGGTACATTAACATCGATTGCACCCATACCATATTTCTATGCACCAGGAATTGGATGGCGATGACTTTGAACGTCGTGTACAGTCTGCCACTGGGCACAAGACAAATTACGGGACGATGACAGATTTTTTGCAAGCGTTCTATGTAGCAACGGAGCGTCATTCACCAACAGCGGTAACGTAAACCGGCATAATATCCACTACTGGGCAACGGAAAATCCACGATGGCTGCGACAAGTGGAACATCAGCGACCTTGGCGGGTTAATGTATGGTGCGGCGTTATGGGAGGAGGGATAATTGGCCCCCATTTTATCGATGGCAATCTAAATGGTGCAATGTATGCTGATTTCCTACGTAATGTTCTACCGATGTTACTACAAGATGTTTCACTGCATGACAGAATGAAGGATGTACGGCACATGGCTCGCGTGTGGTTGAAGCGGTATTCAATAGCATATTTCATGACAGGTGGATTGGTCGTCGAAGCACCATACCATGGCCCGCACGTTCACCGGATCTGACGTCCCCGGATTTCTTTCTCTGGGGAAAGTTAAAGGATATTTCCTATCGTGATCCACCGACAACGCCTGACAACATGCGTCAGCGCATTGTCAATGCATGTGCGAACATTACGGAAGGCGAACTACTCGCTGTTGAGAGGAATGTCGTTACACGTATTGCCAAATGCACTGAGGTTGACGGACATCACTTTGAGCATGTATTGCATTAATGTGGTATTTACAGGTAATCACGCTGTAACAGCACTAGTTCTCAGAAACGATAAGTTCACAAAGGTACGTGTATCACATTGGAACAACCGAAATAAAATGTTCAAACATACCTACGTTCTGTATTTTAATTTAAAAAAACCTACCTGTTACCAACTATTCGTCTAAAATTGTGAGCCATATGTTTGTGACTATTACAGCGTCATCTATCACAAAGCGAAAAAAGTGGTCCAACTAAAACATTCATATTTCTTTACGTACTACATGAATATGTAATAAAAAATGGGGGTTCCTATTTTAAAAAACGCAGTTGATATCCGTTTCACCTATGGCAACGCCATCTAGCGGGCCAACCACAGCGCCATCTGGTTTCCCCCTTCAAGCTAGTTTTTTCGTTTGACGCTTATTTCAGGATGTAACAATATTAAGAAAAGGAAAACTGCTACTCACCATATAGCGGAGATGCTGAGCGTGACTACAATTGCCTGAGACTGCAGTGATGTGTGTGTGAGTTCCGTTTGCGTGTGTGTGTGTGTGTGTGTGTGTGTGCGTGCGTGTATGTGTGTGTGTGTGTGTGTGTGTGTGTGTGTGTGCTATCGTCTATTTCTGACAAAGGCCTTACGGCAGAAAGCTATATTTGTGACAGTCTTTTTGTTGTGCCTATCTGCGACTCAGCATCTCCGCTATATGGTGAGTAGCAACTTTCCTTTTCATAGTATTGTTACATTCCGTAGAAACACTGGAACACGTGAGGCAATACTGACCTTACGACTTATCTTAGAAGAAAGATTAAGGAAAGGCAAACCTACGTTTCTAGCATTTGTAGACTTAGAGAAAGCTTTTGACAATGTGGACTGGAATACTCTCTTTCAAATTCTAAAGGTGGCAGGGGTAAAATACAGGGAGCGAAAGGCTATTTACAATTTGTACAGAAACCAGATGGCAGTTATAAGAGTCGAGGGACATGAAAGGGAAGCAGTTGTTGGGAAGGGAGTAAGACAGGGTTGTAGCCTCTCCCCGATGTTGTTCAATCTGTATATTGAGCAAGCAGTAAGGGAAACAAAAGAAAAATTCGGAGTAGGTATTAAAATTCATGGAGAAGAAATAAAAACTTTGAGGTTCGCCGATGACATTGTAATTCTGTCAGAGACAGCAAAGGACTTGGAAGAGCAGTTGAATGGAATGGACAGTGTCTTGAAAGGAGGATATAAGATGAACATCAACAAAAGCAAAACAAGGATAATGGAATGTAGTCTAATTAAGTCGGGTGATGCTGAGGGAGTTAGATTAGGAAATGAGGCACTTAAAGTAGTAAAGGAGTTTTGCTATTTGGGGAGCAAAATAACTGATGATGGTCGAAGTAGAGAGGATATAAAATGTAGGCTGGCAATGGCAAGGAAAGCGTTTCTGAAGAAGAGAAATTTGTTAACATCCAGTATTGATTTAAGTGTCAGGAAGTCATTTCTGAAAGTATTCGTATGGAGTGTAGCCATGTATGGAAGTGAAACATGGACGATAAATAGTTTGGACAAGAAGAGAATAGAAGCTTTCGAAATGTGGTGCTACAGAAGAATACTGAAGATTAGATGGGTAGATCACATAACTAATGAGGAAGTATTGAATAGGATTGGGGAGAAGAGAAGTTTGTGGCACAACTTGACCAGAAGAAGGGATCGGTTGGTAGGACATGTTCTGAGGCATCAAGGGATCACCAATTTAGTATTGGAGGGCAGCGTGGAGGGTAAAAATCGTAGAGGGAGACCAAGAGATGAATACACTAAGCAGATTCAGAAGGATGTAGGTTGCAGTAGGTACTGGGAGATGAAAAAGCTTGCACAGGATAGAGTAGCATGGAGAGCTGCATCAAACCAGTCTCAGGACTGAAGACCACAACAACAACAACAGTATTGTTACATATATAGTGAGTCCCCTAAAACTTGCATCGCAGATATTGCAGAAATGGAAAGTGCTATTGACATGCTGTTTTCACAGACTGGATTTGTAGTCTTGGGAACTTATTGATAGCCAATAAACAGATCATACTAATACTTATAAATGTATTTTTTTGTGCAAACTTACACTCTTAAATGGAGCAATGTTTATTGACATTAGCAAATTAAAAGTAGGTTAAATTAGAATGTCAGTGGAGTATGTTGCAGGATTCCAGTGCGAGTCGTTCACGAGATATCGTGTTTTGAAAGTTCCCACATCGAAACTTGTACAGTACCTGTGGTAGCATACACTAAAGAGCAACACAAGTGTATACACTAGTTCTATGGACTGTGGCCAGTAACAAGACAACTGGCATCACAGGTTGGGTTCAAAATGACCACCAGCAGCGGCAACGCGCTTCCATTCTGGCATGGAACAACTGCTGCACACGTGCTTGCATTTCAGCGGAGATGTCCGAGCATGCTGCATTAAGACCTCGTTGCATATCATCGTGTGTAGTTGGTATTTCTTTGTAGACAGAGTCTTCAAGCTTTCCTCACAGAAAAAAGTCTATAGGCGTCAAATCCGTGGAAGGAGGTGGCGAAGGGGCGAAGGTACAGGTTCTCTGCGTCCAAACCAGCAACTTGGGAACGGTTCGTGAAGGCAGGCTGTAACAGTTCGTCTACTATGGGCCGGACGGCCGTTATGTTGGTACCACAGGTTCCCCCCAGTCTGCAGAAGAACGTCTTCTAGCATCCGTGGAAGATGGTTTATTACGATGCTGCGACACTTGTGCGCATTCAGTTTTCCATCTGCGAGGGGCATATGAAAAGACTGTGCAAAAATAAAAAACTACTTACGTGTTTCGGTTAAACATTTTTATTTTTCGACATAGTCTCCTTTTAGACTTATACACTTCGTCCAAAGATGTTCTAATTTGTTGATCCCTTCCGAATAATAGGAATTATCCAAGTTTGCAAAATAGCTATTAGTTGCTTCAATCACCTCCTCATTTGAATAAAGTCTTTGTCCCGCCAGCCATTTCTTCAAATTGGGGAACAAATAGTAGTGTGAGGGAGCCACGTCTGGAGAATAGGGGGGATTTGAAACGTGTTGGAATCGTATTTCCATTAATTTTGAGACCACAACTGCCCAGGTGTGTGCTGGTGCATTGTCGTGATGGAAAAGGGCATTTTTTGCTGTCCAATCGCCAGCGTTTTTCTTGCATCTCGGTCGTCAAACGGTCCAATAACGATGAATAATATTCACCTGTAATAATTTTCCGCTTTTCCAGATAGTCGATGCGAATCCCAAAAGACAGTCGCCATAACCTTTCCGGTCGAAGGAATGGTCTTCGCCGTTTTTGCTGCTGATTCTCCCTTGGTAACCCATTGTTTAGATGGTTGTTTGGTCTCAGGAATATAGTAATGTATCCATGTTTCATCCACAGTGACGAAACGACGCTTAAAGACCTGCGGATTCTTCCTGAACAGCTGCAAACCATCCTTGCAGCACTTCACACGATTCCTTTTTTGGTCAAGTGTGAGCAATCGCGGAACCCATCTTAAGGATAGCTTTCTCACGTCCAAATTTTTATGCATAATATTATGTACCTGTACATTCGAGATGCCCACAGCACTAGAAATCTCACGCACTTTAACTCTTCTGTCATCCATCACCATATCATGGATTTTATCAATGATTTCTGGAGTCGTGACCTCCACAGGGCGTCCAGAACGTTCAGCATCACTTGTGCTCATATGGTTACTCGGAAAATTTTGAAACCACTTATAAACTGTTCTAATCGAAGGTGCAGGGTCACTGTAATGTTTATCAAGCTTCTCTTTAGTCTCTTGATGCGTTTTGCCTTTCATAAAGCAATGTTTAATCACCACACGAAATTCTTTTTTTTTCGTCCATTTTTTGACAATCACTCGACTTCCTTGATTCACATGAATGCCAAACACAAAGAAATAGACCAATATGGCTGAAACTTGGTGTACGTTATTTCCAAAGATGCTACTAATGTTCATCAGTGAACACGACACACGATACATCCTGTCTTTATGCCGAAGAAGAGGAGTTGATACTATTCTCGTAATCGTCTCCACGCAGCTCGTGATGGAGAGAGACGTGATAGGGATGGAACCAATGTCGATGGAGAATGTGTAGGGCACTTGCCTAACTCATGTAACTTCCTCCAGCGATTACGCAGGAGCTAACGTGCGGATCAAATGCAACAGCAACAAGGACGTTAATTTCTGCCTCTTCTGCCGTCACTTGTTTCTTTCTGTTAATTGCCTATATGTGTTACACTGCCACATTCGCGTAAGTGGTTGAAGACGTTGATAAATAATTGCCGAGATAGTTGACGCCCATCGGAGTATCATGCCACATACACCGTACAAGAAAAAACTGCGTTTTCCTACAGTCTCTGACCGAGCGAGGTGGCGCAGTGGTTAGACATTGGACTCGCATTCGGGAGGACGACGGTTCAATCCCGCGTCCGGCCATCCTGATTTAGGTTTTCCGTGATTTCCCTAACTCGCTCCAGGCAAATGCCGGGATGGTTCCTTTCAAAGGGCACGGCCGATTTCCTTCCCCGTCCTTCCCTAATCCGATGAGACCGATGACCTCGCTGTCTGGTCTCCTTCCCCGAAAACAACCAACCAACCAACCTAAGTCTCTATACACCATGAGCATGTCGGCTTTTTTTGCGTTGGAAATCCCATCGTCCACTCGCGAGCTACCGCTACTGTGTTACACATTGACTAAAAAGTCGTAATGCTCACAATGAACGCACAGGCATACTGTAAGCAAACATAACATCATACTTAGCAACAACGCAGGTTGAATGGCACAAACAAGTGACGGAGTGGAAACTTTTCAAAACACGATATCTCGAAAACGACCCGCACTATAATCCCGCAACCAACACCACTGACATGCTAATTTACCCTAGTTGTAGTCCGTTAATGTCAATGATCATTGTTCCATTTTAAAAATAGTGTATGTTTGCACAAAAAATACGCTTTCTAAGTATAATTATTATCCGTTTATTGGCTAACAAAAAGAGCCTCTGACTACCAATGCATTCTGTGAAAACCGCACGTCAAAAGCAATTTCGATTTCCACAATACTTGCGGTGTGCGTTTTAAGTGCGTGTGCATGCGCGCGCGCGTGTTTGTGTGTGTGTGTGTGTGTGTGTGTGTGTGTGTGTGTGTGTGTGTGTTCAGTTATTAGTCTTTGAAGCACAGAATCCTGTAGAACCATTTATATCAGTATCACTGATTGAATTTCGTTTATTATTTGTCTGTCACGATGTCACAGTTTTTAATCTTCTGTCTTCATCTTTCCTGACACTGGCCTGACAACGAGCAGGACAAAATTCGCGACTGATCCGCTTAATTACGCATTATACAGGGTGTAAGAAAATGTACGGCACAAATTGCAGCACACATTCCTCATACGTAGACGAAGGAATTTTGTTCTACCAAGATGAGTCAGGAAACGCTTTGTTTGCAGGTTACAACTCGTTTTCTCCAACTCATCAAGCCTGGGAAACACACAAGAACAGAATGTTACAATCGTGGGGAACTTCCACTCTTGGTGACGTCTGGTTACGTTGCGCACCGCCAATGTTTTGTTTTATGTGTGTCACTGCTTGTTTACAGGTAACATCATCTGTTCCAGCGATCGGTACGAGCGTTGCAGACACACGGGTTACTACTTGGAGTTTATCACAGACTTGTCTCGTGCAGTGGCAGTGTACACAAACGCAGAGATGACAGGTGCCCAGTTGATGTATGGATTAATTGGCGGCAATGGCGCTCGCGCACAGCGTTTTTACCGGGAGAGATTTCCAGGACGAAGACGCCCCGACAGGAAAACGTTTGGAGCCATTGATCATCGTCTTCGGGAACGTGGGGCATTTTATTTGTGGGGACATTTGAAACCCTTTGTGTACGGTACCCCCGTACAAGATGTTCAGAGTCTCTTTGTCGTATTATGGAAGGCTGCGAAACCATACGCAATACTCTATGGATGGGGCGTAGAAAAATTTCCGTTAGCAGTCACAATAGAACGTTATTTATTTGTCACGCGACCAGTGCACACGAATGTATGAACACCTGAGGATGGGTGCAAGCCCGAAACCGGTCGTGCGACAAATAAATAACCTTTAATTGTGACTGGTAGCGGAAATTTTTCTACACCCTATAAAGGGACAGCCACGGAGTTCAACAGCATCTACTATGGATAAAATTCATTTACTCTATGGATGTATCAGTCCAGCCGAGATTCACTTCAAATGGTTCAAATGGCTCTAAGCACTACGGGACTTAACATCTGAGGTCATCAGTCTCCTAGACTTAGAACTACTTAATCCTAACTAACCTAAGGACATCAAACACATCCAAGCCCGAGGCAGGATTCGAACCTGTGACCGTAGCAGCAGCGCGGTTCCGGACTGAAGCGCCTAGAACCGCTACGCCACAGCGGCCGCCCCGAGATTCACTACGGCGGCTGGTTTATGCATGTGTTATTGCGCACAGAGGGTATATTGAACATCTCCTGTGAGAGAGTTGCATGTGGTGTGCTGGTGCTTTCTGATCGTGTGCGTTTCCCATGATTAATGAGTTGGAGAAAATGATTTGATACATGGAAACAAAGCGTATCCAGGCCCAATTTCACACGACACAATTTCTTCGCCTACTTGTGAGGAATGTGTCCTGCAATTTGTGCCGTTCATTCTCTAAGTCTAAGAGCCTTAGATCGGCGGTGTACGACGCCCAGGAACATGGTAATCCGTTATATTGCTGTTGGGAAGAACTTATTGGCTCATTCAACTAATGTAAATCAAAAGAGAGACACTTCTCATTTGTATCTAGGAACGTTAACTGTACTCATTTTTTGTAACGATATCTTTTCTGTGGAAAAATTGCTTTTATAATTGTTTGGAATCTGCGAAAGTTAATATGTGAAGTATGCTGATGAGATTCCTTATCCATACAGCCTGTCTTGGCTGTTGTGTGACTAACTGTATCTACAAAAGTAACGTAGTTGACGTTTAATTATACATCATTGAAGATAACCAACGAATACAGACTTTTAATCTTATTATTGTTATACTGTTTCTGAAAGTGTAAAAAATTATATATCACGCGGATGCTACACCGGCCAATGAGAACACTGAGCATCTTGCGTGTGAAATACCAGGTGGTTATAATTAAAGTGCAGCTAGTCATGGTAGTCCAGTGCGGGCTGCAATCATGGCATCAAAACTTGGTAGATATGCCAATATGATAATTCTGAACCGATTTAAGCTATAAAAAACTTAGTTCAAATTTTTTACCGCCAGGTGTAAATCTGGCGTTGTACAACATCGTCGCAGTCTCCGGTGCTCATACTGAACAAATTTTGTAAGTGGCAGTTAATAATAAAATCAGCATAAAACCTTTCTCACTTGTTTGACCTTTTATGCCCATGTCCCGTTCCTAAGCTTTTACATACAGAAACATTTATATACGTCTTTCTTGCATTCACAGCTTCAGATATGCAACCAAAATAGGAACTTATTTCTAGTGGAGATCGGTTCCACATTAACGAGGTAGAATATCTAGCCAATTTCACTGCCTTATGACATTTACAGCCCACACTGGACCTCTGCCCGCGCGGGATTAACCGAGCGGTCTAAGGCCGCTGCAGTCACGGACTGTGAGGCTGGTCCCGGCAGAGGTTCGAGTCCTCCCTCGGGCCTGGGTGTGTGTGTTTGTCCTTAGGATAATTTAGGTTAAGTAGTGTGTAAGCTTAGGGGCTGATGACCTTAATAGTTTAGTCCCATAAGATTTCACACACATTTGAACTTTTTTTTTTTTTTTAACTGGACCTCTCTGAGTAGTGACGTTCAATCACAACCACACGGTACAAAGACACTCTCGTGTCGACACTCGTTCCATCATTCGCTGCGGTCAGTGCGCGGTAACAAGCAATATTCAAACATTTGTTTTATGTTTGACGTGAACGCTTTCAACCAGCAACCCCTCTGTGTAATGGTGAGACTGCAGCAAGCAAGGAACATTTCAGTTGCATTCATAAGATTTGGGTACTTGATAACATCCAAGTTCGGTAAAGTCGTGTCTTTTCGCCTTTTCTTGTACAGTCATACTCAAAAGTATCCGAACGACCTGAATTGCATTTCGCCGGATTCGCATGCAACCCACATAACGCAGCTGTCTAGCAGGTCCTCTAATCGCTCCTTGGTACAGTCGTTTGACTATTGAAAATGGTTCCAACAAGTCACCACTAGAAAACATTGCTCTGTATCACAATAACTCAAGATGTAAAGTAATAATACGATACTACAAACATCAGGGAACACCTTATCACAGATAAGACTGTCCGTAAGGATTGTAAGCTCACATTTATTACAATAAATGACATACCTGAAATGTTACCACTCTCATTATTACGTCAGATAGGTAATGCACCTAGTAAGTTCGTCTTATTCATGATTTCCTCTTCAAAGTAACATACCGTACTTATTAATTAACACAAAATGACATTAAAAATCTAAGTTATTCACGAGCAGCTAGTTGAGAATATGTATGAACTTCAAATGACACGACGAACCGTCTCGTTCTGCATATGGATTCAAACCCAGGTCATGCAGACTAAGCAAAGATTTCGTGACCGACGGAAACTAACAGTCATCCCTGATTAGGCATACAGAGAGTGATATACCTCGATTTCAGACAGTATCAATTAGCAAATACCAACTTTAAATTACATAAGGCAAACATTTTTAACGGACGCGAATTCCTACCCAGCACGTATTGTCCCTGTTAACGAACTACGAGAGATGTTAAATATTGCTTCTTAACAAGTAACTTACTCGAAATGTCGTGAGGTAAACCTTTGTGTTGGACAGGGATTGGAAACCAGAACCTAATGAGATAGATATCGAAGCACAATCAACTGTGACATATCGCATTTTCTTGGCAGTAGCTAGATGTTTTAACTGAAATGACAAGACGAAACATTAATTTTTTCCTTCCCTGGGCTCCAACCCGGCACCTATCGCTGTTATATTCTAGAGAAAACGAACGTTAAATATGGGTTTGTTGCACCAGCAGCGACATGTGAACATGTTTGAACTAGAAATAATATGACGAAGAGTTCAGTGCTGACTGGGAATATAGCTCCACACATATCGTTGTTGACTACACACAAAGAGACGTCAGCTACCAAATTTTTCTCCACCAGCAGCTCGGAATAACATTTTGAGATTACAGTGATCTCGCAAATAGTTCTGTGTCTCATTGGGAGTCAAAAACGTCAAATATCGTTAGTGTGGACACCGAATGAAAATACATTAAACATCGAAATTATTATCCACCAGCAGATAGGTGTTCTCGTGGTAGATCTTGATAATACGTAATGAAATCTTTAGTGACGGGCCATGATTCGAACCCATTCACGCGCAATATGTGGAGATGTTGAGGAATCTGCAGTTTTGAACAAACAACAAATTGTAGCCGAGCTGTATTGTCACGAAGAGAACAAATTCCGCGTTAAGGGCGGTCTGAGTTGCATTCCCAGTTCAGAACCAATTTTATCGACGTACAGAAGCTCAGATAAAAGATGGCATAAGTGTCCTGTGATCCTACATAGCGTTTGTTTCGTTAGTAGAAATAAATAACTAGTATAAGAAAGGTTACTAGTGATAGAGTTTCTATATGTCGCCACTCCAGACTTTATTGTGGCTCAACCTCACGTCCACTTGGTAGAGAAGGAATATCATTTTTAAAGTGAATTTCAGACCACAATGTCATTATATCGTCTCCACTTGGTGTAGCCAGAAGAGAATGGAATCTGTCTCTCCCTATCTAAAATCACTGACCGAAGTTGGAATCGAACCCAGACGATAGATATATGAACCTATCATCAGCCCAACAGACCACCAAATCCTCTTCTCACAGGTTCATTTTTCTATCATAACGCCGTTGTACCACACTGGCTGAGAATTCTGACACACAGGCTCCCTGTATCAATTTGCAGCATGTTCAGTAAATTCTTTTACTTGGTTGACCGAATCACCATGAACTAGATGCCTCGGATACCCAGTGCATACATTCACTGAAATAAAATCACGTAACTGCCACCTACACAGAACAGCCAACATTGTAGGATGCAGAAATTTAAATATGAAGTGTTCCTTTCCACTTGAGCTACTGAGCGCTATCTGTTTGTTGAAAACGTCATGCAGTGCAAAAGAAAAGGTATAACTGTTTGTCTCTCATAAGTATTGACGTGGCCATATGCGTTATCCCACAGCGCTGTGGAATGCAAAAGTTCTGGAGGAATTGATCTTGACTTCTTGAGCTGTTATACCTACGTGTCAGCTAGTAGGGTAATGCTACGTATCGCGTGCGGTAGATAAGATGTCTCGAGTTCGAGTACATTCACTGCTATATATTTTTAAAACGCAATTCTGCTGTCTGCTAAAGTTATCAATCTAATGGAACATGTAACATAATTCTCTTCACTTCTGAACCCAAAATAGTCGCATGTGGGAAAAGAGCTAACTTCTGCGACATTTTATTCTTTTCAGATATAATAAATAACCAGGCAGCAGACGCATCTTGAAACTTTTGTAATATGTATGGGGAGAGCGCATCGTGCCAAAATACGTCGGAAAAGTATTTTCTACATTAGCTGTCGTCTGGTAGTGGCATTTTATTCTTCTTGAAAACTTGTTTGTCAGCTTTAATTCAGAACAAGTTTTCTACATGCATGTAATCAATAAACTGCATGTGCATTTTCAGACTGTTATAGATAACATCAGAGAATTCGCATATATCGTTGATTATTAATTTCTCTCTCATGTTTACTATTGTTTTAACAACACGAAAGGAAACCTTACGAAAATTGTGAGCTGTATTATAAGAAATGTAATAAAACTACCCACAATAATCTTACGACGAAAATCTGTTTTTATGAAACTGAGTATCTGTATACGAGCTTGCCTCTATCGACACGAATTGGTAAAATACTACTCACTTAGATTTTGATTGGTTCTGTGTTTAATTGGTATGCTGTGTCATACTCAAGAGGTATGCAAATTTGGCATTTCATAAATATAGTTATGTATTTCTAGAAACCCAAAATTTGCTGGTCAGCAGCGGAAACACGCGTTACCTGTTGTGCAGCATTGTAAGTTTTTCACCATTGCACTATGAGCCGAAAGTATTTTCTTGCGATTTCCTTATTGATGTTTGATCTGACTGCTTGTAGCTCTTTCACAGAAGGGGTAAAAACGTTGAAGTCAGTGGGACGGGAACTGCGAACCATAACAGAAGCTTTTTCACAGTTCAGCACCTTACCACAGAGCTGGCGAACAGGTATGGGTGTCGGCTTCCTCTTACGAGGCCAATAGTGGCTAGAACTCATAAACCGAAGTTTACAATCCTTTGTTACACCTCAAGCGATAATAACTGATATTATTCAATGGAAATGACAGGTAAAATCAACTGAACTTTGAGGCTTAATTCCGTGCACACAAGGAAGTAACTCGTCGATCACAGAGTTGCCAAACATACGTTGCCTTGTTGCCAAATCTCAGTTACAGTACCAGTAGGAAGAAGACGAACCGATGTGATCTTATAGCGGGCTGGGTAGTGACCATAGCTGGTGTCTCCAAGTCGCGGCTGCTACGGCCTGGAATACGTAATGCGTCTGATTCGCATTTCTGTAACTAGGTTTAGGGACTGGAGCGTAGTTACTAATAATACTCAGAACTGACTGCAAACTAAGCATCATAAAACAGTAACTCTCATAGTTGTTTTTATATTTCTTTCGTAAGTGTACTCAAAACTAAGAAACTCATTCACAGACGTTTTCGGGCCTCGCCGATGGTCGAGCACAACAAACTAATAAAAATAAAAAAAGAATGTGTGTGTGTGTGTGTGTGTGTGTGTGTGTGTGTGTGTGTTTGTGACAGAGAGAGAGAGAGAGAGAAAAATCAAAAAGAATGAGCAGATCTTGCTGCCTTCCGATACACGTCGCTCTCAGGTCTTCCATATGATTTGGTCGACATGACCTGTTTCAAGTTGTGTATGACAGACAATGTTTTAGAAAATCAATTGTTTCCTTTGCAATAAACAGAAAGATTTTCATTCTAAGCTATACAAGTAGAAAATTTTCGCAATGTTAGTTCAAATTTAATATTCGCTTCTATAATGTAGGAAAGTATTTCACAGTTGCAAAACACGCATCCGACTCATTGACCTTACACTTAGTCGCTGACCATAAATTCTAGCTCAGAGTGACACCTAATTAAGTAACCTAATGTAGCGAAGACTGTTTGCCAGTGCTCTTTCTCACCGGAAAATACGCAATTCACTCATTGGGCTCCGTAAGTACACTGTAACAGTAATTTCTGTGTGTATGCAATGCATACGGATTAGAATTTAGTGGTGCTCTCTCTTCTGCTTCTGTATAAAATATGCCTGACCTAAACGGGTCCTTTATCATTACAGGCCCTGGGCAGTGCAACATCATACTGGCAACAGTAATGTCCTTATACTGACAACCTGACTGTTCGTGTTACCCGATTTTGTAATCATTTAAATAAAACAACATGACCTTCCAATGGGAGACATGTCGTCCCTGTTTTCCTTTTGTGAAATTTGTCAGTAAGCTTTATGCCGTCCAGCCAGCGAAATGTGGCAAAGCACGGCCGGTAAACGATTCACAAACCACGATTTAGTGCCGTTAAGACGATTTCTTTAAACATTGTCGTAGCTGAAGGAATTTAGTTTCGTCTTAAATCGTCTCAAGTAGCAATGTTCACAGGCATCTTAAATAGGAATAAGCTCATTATCCACGTACGAAGGTTGTAAAACAAATTTCCCACAGTTTGTGACAGGTTGATCTTTTCGTCTGATAGCTCTGCGTAAGTATTTTGTGTATGAGGTATCACAAGTAGTTCGTTAACAGGCACAATAGGTGCTGGGTAGCAATTCGCGTCCGTTAAAAATGTTTGCGTTATGTAGTTTAAAGTTGGCTTTTGCTAATTCATACTGTCTGAAATCGAGGTATATCACTCTCTGTATGCCTAATCAGGGATGACTGTTAGTTTCCGTCGGTCACGAAATCTTTGCTTAGTCTGCATGACCTGGGTTTGAATCCATATGCAGAACGAGACGGTTCGTCGTGTCATTTGAAGTTCATACATATTCTCAACTAGCTGCTCGTGAATAACTTAGATTTTTAATGTCATTTTGTGTTAATTAATAAGTACGGTATGTTACTTTGAAGAGGAAATCATGAATAAGACGAACTTACTAGGTGCATTACGTATCTGACGTAATAATGAGAGTGGTAACATATCAGGTATGTCATTTATTGTAATAAATGCGAGCTCACAATCCTTAAGGACAGTCTTATCTGTGATAAGGTGTTCCCTGATATTTGCCCTGATATTTGTAGTATCGTATTATTACTTTACATCTTGAGTTATTGTGATACAGAGCAATGTTTTCTAGTGGTGACTTGTTGGAACCATTTTCAATAGTCAAACGACTGTACCAAGGAGCGATTAGAGGACCCGCTAGACAGCTGCGTTATGTGGGTTGCATGCGAATCCGGCGAAATGCAATTCAGGTCGTTCGGATACTTTTGAGCACGACTGTACATGCACTTCACGTGCAGCATCCTGAGACTTTGTTCTGACTTTAGGTTGATTCACAGCATGTGGTGATCGAGCTCCGTCTCTGTGCTAGGTATTTGTAAATTCAAATCATTTACAAACAGCTTCTCTCACCTGCGACTATAACTCTAAACGATTTGTGAATTTTTTTTATATATACGGTGTTTTCACAGTCACCATGGCTAATCTCTTCATCTAACCTGCTTGCATATTGCACTACGCTTACGATGCATTTTGGTCAGGTTTTACATTGTACATGTCTCCCCTCTCGCATTTATTTTTCGACTAAGAAATTTCCAGCAGTCCAGGTAAGTTGAAGCTGATACAGTTCTCCGAAATATCCTGCGGGTGAAGCGATTTAATTGTAAATCATCTCATACACTATACGAGCTCTATGTTTATAGGTTATTGGACAGTGTACGTAACAGACGAGAAAAACATATTCCCTACACAACTAGGATATATAAATTACGATTTCTTATACTTTGAGGCTATACGAGGTTGGTTTAAAAAGTTCTCGAAATCACCGTGAGAGGATTTTCACGTGATATTCATTGGACTGTTGCCTGCAAACACGTGCCACGTCAGTGCTCTTAGAAGAGAGCTGTGGCGGTGACGTGGCTCTGTTGTTCTTCCCGCGTAGTGATTTGCATGGATGGAAAAAAATCGAGATTCGAGCAGTGATTAAGTACTTCGTAAAGAAAGGTATGAAATCAAAGGACACTCATGCCCATTTCCAGAATACACTAGGGGACTCTGATCCTTCATATTCAACTGTTTCTAAGTGCACAAATGAATTTAAATTTGGCCAGGAGAGCTTACATGATGATCCGCGCAGTGGTCGAACAAGCTGTGTCACTGCTCCAGAAATCACTGCAAAAGTGCACAAAATGGTTGTGGAGGATCGCCGATTGAAAGTGCGTGAAATTGCTCACGCTTGCCAGATGTCATTTGAAAGTGTATATCATATTTTAACTGAAGAATTAGGAATGAAAAAATTATCTGCAAGATGGGTGCAGCGACTCTTGACGCTCGATCAAAAACGCATGAGAATGGAGATATCGGAACAATGTTTTGCCCGTTTTAGGAGCAACGAACAAGATTTTTTGTGCCGGTTTGTGACCACAGATGAAACTTGGGTGCACAACTATACCCCAGAGACAAAACAACAGTCAAAATAGTGGAAACATGCTGACCCTCCTCCACCAAAGAAAGCAAACATAATTCCTTCGGCGGGAAGGGTCATGGCATCAGTGTTCTTGGATGCGAAGCGAATTCTGTTCTTAGGCTATTTCCCCAATGGGAAAACAATTACTGTAGAATACTATGCTAACCTCCTGGACAAATTGCAAAAAAAAAGTCAGGTTTAGCAAGGAAGAAAGCCATCTTCCATTAAGACAATGCGCGCCCGCACACATGTGCCGCCGCCATGGCAAAATTACACGAACTAAGATATGAATCGTTGCCACACCGCGTTATTCACTTGATATGGCTCCGTCAGACTTCCCTCTCTTCCCGAAACTGAACATTTTTCTTGGTGGACGAAGATTCACTTCAAATGTAGAGCTGATATCCGGAGTTGACAACTATTTTGCAGGCCTGGAGGAAACACATTTCCAGATGGGATCAAGGCACTGGAACATCGTTGGACCAAGTGCATTAATTCTCAAGGAGACTGCATTGAAAAAAAAATGTTTCAGTGATGTAAGTACTTTTTTTCTATTCCGTTCCGAGAACTTTTCAAACCAACTTCGTAGTGCGTGATTTACATTTCACGTTTATGATCAATGTTCAGTTGTGTTACTTCCTACTAACTTTACTCCTCTGCCTGCACTTCGCTAAACTTTACATCTCCTATTGCTATTCAGAAGCCAAATCGCATAATCAATGGGCAATATTAATTTTCTGGGAGTGTATTTCAGGGCATAAATAATGTTCATAATTTGGTTTGAACAATTGAGTATAGCTTTGAAAGGAATGGCAGCTCATAACTGATGACCCTCTGCCAGTATTCTTTCCTCTTATAAATCTCCTAATGATAGGAATAATATAGGAAAGTGTATACGAATGCATGGTTTCGCCAAGTAGTTTAAAATCCACGAGATTTCGGCTGAGTACTCCTCAGCCATTGTCAAGCGGTGACTGTCTTTTGGCTGCTGTTACCGTCCTTATATAGCAGCATTGCCTTTCGTGACGTCACTGGTGCTGGCTCCAGCGCCATATAAGGCAATGTTCTCGTTGTGTGTCCGACGAGCCTGCTTCAACCTTCCGATTGTCGGGTCTCAAGCCGTGTTTAGCTGGAGTCCACCGTTTTTATCTCGATCGCTTATTTTTATTACTTTCTTTTCAAAACGGTAATTTTTCTGAATCTCTTCCTGAGGGCCCTGTTTGAAACTGGGAACTGTGTAAGCCAGTAGAACTAATTTAAGAACGCCATAAAACCTGTGGAATGTGAAATAAAGTCTGCCACTAGATATATCCCTGGACCGTAATTCACGCCATTAGAGCGTTGTCTAACCATTCTTCCCATTGCTAACGTTGCCTGGTTTTCCACAACCAAATTTAGCGGTCTTTGAAGTTCTTGAATATCATGCTCTCTCCCTCGCCTTCCGCATTCATCTCCTTTATCGCCTCTCCTCAGATTTCTAAAATATGTCAGGAACGCGTAAAAATCTCGGAAAGTCCTGTCGTCTCTGTACTTCTCACTGAACTTGGACCCTATTGTGCCTCTAAAAGGATATATCTCCTTCTCTTCATCTCCACACACTTCTTATTTTGTTCCCAGGTGATTACGGCCAGTTCCCGCTTTTTGACCCAGAAATTCGTGCAGAAATTTGTCCTTCCTACTAGCTATAGTACCTTCCTACCCGATCACCTATACAGATCAAAGGTCTGGTACTCCTCCAATTCTCACTGCAAATCTAATCCCCCGATAAAAACCGAACCAACTCATTCTCCAATCCTGCCATAAAACGTCATCAGTCCACTTTCACGAGACGCAGCTATTCTTTCACCAGCAGACACCAACCAAGAATAACTCCGTATTCATCAATAAATTTTATTACTTCTCACCTATTATTAAAATTAATCTTTAGTTAAATGTAACGATTTGTGGATGACATAAAAATTTGATACTTTCCTTTGTAAAAACTCTATATCTCATGTACATTCAGCGGGTAATAGCTAGGAAAGTCGCGCGTTGTGTTGTCTGTGGCTGAGAAATACATTTGACACCTGACGATGGGCTAAAAAACTCATTCTCCAGTCCTCCCATGAAACCCACCTCAACCTCCTACTACCCATCTTACTTCACTTCTCATGCACCCCGTCATCAGCCCACTTTCACGAGAGGCAGTTACTCTTTCACCAGCAGTCGCCAGCCTAGAGCAACTCCTTATTCATCAATAAGTTTTATATTTAGTTCTCACCTATTATTAAAATTAATCTTCAGTTAAATGTAACGATTTGTGCATGGCATGAAAATGTGGTACTTTCCTTTGTAAAAACTCTATATTTCAGGTACATTCAGTATTTGTGCGGGTAATAGCTAGGTAAGTCGCACGTTGTGTTGTCTGTGGCTGCGAAATACATTTGACACCTGACGATGGGCTAAAAACCGAAAGCCCCTTCGTGATCAGATAAACAATATTTTGCAAAACATCAGAACTGGCTTTCTCGTTCAATACGTTTTTTCAGTTCATTGATCTCGTTTTCGTCGATTAGTGAATTTCAGTCGACCACGCTGCGCTGTAACTGGAGAGCGAGCAAGGTGTCGCGCGCCTTCTCTTTATTCCATTCCGAGCCTGGCGGCGCTGAGCCGCACCGCCCTGCATCCCGCGTGTTGTGCTGCAGGCGCCGGGCCTCTGCCCGTATTACACCACGTCAGAGCGGAACAGCTCCCAAGCGTAGCCGGGTGAATCTCCCCTGCTCACGCCGAGGGCCGCCCGCGGGAACAGACTTCCCACGGGAAAGGCCCGCACTCCTCGATCGCGGCGAAACGACATCCTTTCAGCAGGAATTCCATCTTACGGGGAGGGAAACACCCGGGCGAGCGTTGTAAGGTGAATAAGGCTCAAAGGAACCGGCGCTGCTGTCTGTGAAAGGCAGGCAGAGGCACAAAGTGGGTTACAAACCAAGCCGGCTCAATACATGATTGTTGTCGTAGTCTCCGAGGGTGTTTCGACACGACTCTGCTACCCCGTCCCAGACGCATCGAGCGAGCTGCACAGGTAGGAGGACAGCAGTTCAGATCCCCATTCAGCCATCAGTATTCAGATTTTCCGACTAACGAAATGGAATACACTGCTTGATAAAAAAGTTAAGCACTCAGAAAACATGGTCGGATGTCAATGTAATTCCATACACTTACAAACAACTGGCAGGTTGTTGCTGTTGTGGTCTTCAGTCCGAAGACTGGTTTGATGCAGCTCTTCATGCTACTCTGTGCAAGCTTCTTCATCTCCCAGTACGTACTGCAGCCTACATCCTTCTGAATCGGCTTAGTGTAGTCATCTCCTGGTCTCCCTCTACAATTTTTACCCTCCACGCTGACCTCCAATGCTAAATTTGTGATCCCTTGATGCCTCAGAACATGTCCTACCAACCGGTTCCTTCTTCTAGTCAAGTTGTGCCTCAAATTCCTCTTCTCCCCAATTCTATTCAATACCTCCTCACTAGTTATGTGATCCACCCATCTAATCTTCAGCATTATTCTGTAGCACCACATTTCGAAAGCTTCTATTCTCTTCTTGTCCAAACTTTTTATCCTCCATGTTTCACTTCCATGCATGGCTACACTCCATACAAATACTCTCAGAAACGACTTCCTGACACTTAAATCTATACTCGATGTTCACAAATTTCTCTTCTTCAGAAAAGCTTTCCTTGCCATTGCCAGTCTACATTTTATATTCTCTCTACTTTCAGCATCATCAGTTGTTTTGCTCCACAAATAGCAAAACTCCTTTACTACTTTAAGTGTCTTATTCCCTAATCTAATTCCCTCAGCATCACCCTTGTTAACTCGACTACATTCCATTATCCTCGTTCTGCTTTTGTTGATGTGCATCTTATATCCTCCTTTCAAGACACTGTCCATTCCGTTCAATTGGTCTCCCAAGTCCGTTGCTGTCTCTGACAGAATTACAATGTCATCGGCGAACCTCAATGTTTTTATTTCTTCTCCATGGATTTTAATACCTACTCCGAATTTTTCTTTTGTTTCCTTTATCGCTTGCTCAATATACAGATTGAATAACATCGAGGAGAGGCTACAACCCTGTCTCACTCCCTTCCCAACCGCTGCTTCCCTTTCATGTCCCTCGACTCTTATAACTGCCATCTGGTTTCTGTACAAATTGTAAATAGCCTTTCGCTCCCTGTATTTTACCTCTGCCACCTTCAGAATTTGAAACAGAGTATTCCAATCAACATTGTCAAAAGCTTTCTCTAAGTCTACAAATGCTAGAAACGTAGGTTTGCCTTTCCTTAATCTTCCTTCTAAGATAAGTCGTAAGGTCAGTATTGCCTCACGTGTTCCAATATTTCTACGGGATCCAAACTGATCTTCCCCGAGGTCGGCTTCGAACAGTTTTTCCATTCGTCTGTAAGGAATTCGCGTTAGTATTTTGCAGCCGTGACTTAATAAACTGATAGTTCGGTAATCTTCACACCTGTCAACACCTGCTTTCTTTGGGATTGGAATTATTATATTCTTCTTGAAGTCTGTGAGTATTTCGCCAGTCTCATACATTTTGCTCACCAGATGGTAGAGTTTTGTCAGGACTGGCTCTCCCAAGGCTGTCAGTAGTTCAAATAACTGGCAGGTGTGTAATGCAAATAACCAGAGATGCAGTTCTCTGTGACAGGTAGAACGGCCATCAGAAGGCGTCAGTGCTATTCGTCTTTTGCGCTATCGTAGGGTATACTAGGGTTGGATAAAAAATAGTGACAACACTGCCGTAACATGAAGGAAGTGCGGCAAATGGCATGTGCGCACCAAGTAGCTGATAGTAGGTCACTTGAAGTAGTGCAATGAGCGGTGATGGCTGTATATGAGTCAATTGCAGTGTGTACTGTTTGAAAGTGCGGACGGCGGTGGCCAGTTCAAGCACCCTAACAGTATGTTTAGGAGATACGGAAAACTGCTTGGATCAAGACTGAAGTGGCACTTTGTCTGAGCGCACGACAATGTTTTCAGGGATAGCGCGAGGTGTGTGGTGATGCAGCATGGCCGTAATGGTGAAAGTTATTCGGGATGGCAGGGATGTCATTCAAAATCGGCCCAATGAATAGATCCTTGCCCATACAACGTTCGCCGTGAACCAGCTTGTATACCAAAGCGATGGCTATTGTGGCTTAAGATATCCATAAGTTAATCCTGCATTACGTTGTACCGCAAGAACAGAAGACGGCCAGTGCAATTTCTTGCTGCGTCACCTTTGTCTCGCACTGAGAAGAAAGTGGCAGCATCTTCCAGCACGGTATCCTGCCACCCTTCAGACAACCCACGACACCACATGGTCAACCCCGTGCAGGAGCTTCTGCGTAAGTGGGGATGGAAAATACTGGAACATCAACCGTATTCACCCGATCTCAGTCCTTGACCTGTTTGTCGAAATGAAGAAAACTCCTTACGGCACGTACTACAAGACAAGAGATCATCAGTGGCACAGTGCAGTCCCATCGACAGAGATGGAAAGCGTTGATCGTGTACGAGCCTTCCATCTGTGTGGGAGAATGTGAGCGTGGTGCCTAGGTAGCAGAATTCATTAACTTGATCTACTTCGTGGCCATCAATCCTGATGTTACGTTTCTCCCTGTTCTCATTTCTACTACTTCTCATTACCTCCGTCTTTCTTCGATTTACTCTCAATCCATACTCTCTACCCATTAGACTGTTCCTTCCGTTCAGCAGATCATGAAATTCTTCACTTTCACTCAGGATAGCAATGTCATAAGCAAATTTTATCATTGATATGAATTTTAATTCCACTCCTGAACCTTTCTTTTATTTCCATCATTGCTTCGTCGATTTACAGGTTGAACCGTAGGGGCGAAAGGCTATATCCTTGTCTTACACCCTTTTTAATATGAGCACTTCGTTCTTGGTCGTCCACTCTTATTATTGGCTGTTGTACATATTGTATATGATCCATTCTCCCTATAGCTTATCCCTACTTTTTTCAGAATTTCGAACATCTTGCACCATTTTACATTGTCGAACGCTTTTTCCAGGTCGACAAATCCTATGAACGTGTCTTGATTTTTCTTTAGTCATGCTTCCATTGTTAACCGCAACGTCAGAATTGCCTCTCTGGTGCCTTTACCTTTCCTAAAGCCAAACTGATCATCATCTAGCGCATCCTCAACTCTCCTTTCCATTCTTCTGTACATTATTCTTGTAAGCAACTTGGACGCATGAGCTGATAAGGTGATTGTGCGATGATTCTCGCACTTGTCAGCTCTTGCCGTCTTCGGAATTGTGTGGATGATGCTTTTCCGAAAGTCAGATGGTATGTCGCCAGGCTCACACATTCTACACACCAACGCGAATAGTCGTTGACCGTAAGTCCTCCAAAGTTCTTTTAAATTCTGCTTCTAGGTTCGCTAATGAAATTTCTATACAAAGTTTAAGATTGTTATTGACTTGGCAGAATGGCTGAGAGCCGCACCTACTTGACTGGAATATTTATCCGTTACAATGTTGCTAGGTACGGTCGAGGCTATCGTGTGTGAAATGCATTGAAGTGTACAGTTGTGGAGGAAATATGGGGCTCGCAAGAGCTGTAGTGCACAATAGCGTAAGCTGCAATGACTGCTGTCTGCGCCGCTCGCTGCTGACAAATAAGATAACTCTCCCTAAGCCTTGATGAAGTCAAGGACTCCTATTCTCCCCTAGTCTAACTGTTGGCATGGTACACCGGTCAGATAACCAGTCCACCACGATGCCACTCAAAAATTCGCTCGCAGGCGTTTAACTATAACTCTGTCCGTTCACACCGCACAATAAGTGTGGCGGCCAACACAGTGAACAACGCTTAATCGCAAGGACTCAATATAGAGTCGCACTCCGATTCGCTCTTGACAGAGGAGCTCTCCCAGTGAAGTACTGAGGAGAGACTTGTTCCTCGCTCTTTGAGTACATGTACGTTACATGTTCTCGCTCCAAGAGCGACAATGGAACGGCCCCTCTCCACGCCAGACATGAAGGGCTATATCTTTCGGTCTCTTCCATTACTCCTTCAGCTCAAGGCGTCAGGAATATTGTCTGCCAATGAGCAAGACTCTTCTAAAATGGGAGAATGACGTTTCGTTTAAGGCGACCAATCCGGAAATCTGTAGCATTGGCGTTTGGCGTTTGCTGTATCCCTGTGAAAACCTCTGAAACTGCATGCTATATTTGTAAAGAATGCGTAGGCTGGGCGCTCCCTCACAATGTAGCGGAATTTTCTTTTAAACCGAACACGGGGTGGTTCTGCCTTTCACTCGGGCAAATGCTGTCTGTTCTACGGGTGGTCGCCGGCTGACGTAGATTGGTTGACTCGTCCTCTGAAGGGACTGGCCCCCCGGCGTGCAGTTTGCCTCTCCCGAACTAAAAGCCCCTCCGACTGTCGTGTCTAGAATGTGTGTGTGTACGCCAGCCTCGAGTATTACAATCTCAGTGCGCACTTGCGATTTACTAGTTATTTGCATATTGTTTACATGAATTCATACAACATTGACTTTATCTTATCGAGTTTGGGTTCGAATGAAGCATCTTGATGTGCGGAATATGATTGTGAGGGCGGAATATGTAAGCAATGAAGGTCAGGAGACCGCGACATCTTACACTGTTTCTTCTTCTATCACATCAGACAAATCTACCCCCTCATAGATGCTTTCAATGAATTCTTTCCACCTGTCCGCTCTCTCCTCTGCACTTAACAGTGCACTCTTAATCTTGTCACCCTTGCTTTTAATGTCACTGAAGGTTGATTTGACTTTCCTGTATGCTGCGTCTGTCCTTCCGACAATCATTTCTTTCTCGATGTCTTCACATTTTTCCTGCAGCCATTTCGTCTTAGCTTCCCTGCACTTCCTATTTATTTCATTCCTCACCAACTTGTATTTCTATATTCCTGAGTCCCATGGAGCATTTTTGTACTGCCTCCTTTCACCGATCAATTGAGTATTTCTTCTGTTACCCATGGTTTCTACGCAGTTACCTTCTTTGTACATACGTTTTCCTTCCCAGCTTCTGTGATGGCCTTTGGCCTTTTTTAGAGATTTCCATTCTTCTTCAGCAGTACTGCCTACTGAGCTATTCCTTATAGCTGTATACATATCCTTAGAGAACTTCAGCTGTATCTTGTCATTCCTTAGTACTTCCGTATCCCACTTCTTTGTGTATTGATTCTTCCTGACTAATGTCTTAACCTTCAGCCTACTCTTCATCGCTGTTATATTGTGATCAGAGTCTATATCTGCTCCTGGATATGCCTTACAATCCAGTATCTGATTTCGGAATCTCTGTCTGTCTAACTGAAATCTTCCTGTATCACCCGGCCTTTTCCAAGTATACCTCCTCCTCTTGTGATTCGCTATTACTAGTTGAAACTTGTTACAGAACTCAGTTACACTTTCTCCTCTCTCATTCCTTGTCCCAAGTCCGTATTCTCCTGTAATCTTTTCTTCTACTCCTTCTCCTACAAATGCATTCCAGTCCCTCATGACTATTAGATTCTCATCCCTCTTTACATACCGTATTACCCTTTCAATATCCTCATACACTTTCTCTATCTCTTCATCTTCAGCTTGCGACGTCAGCATGTATACCTGAACTATGGTTGTCAGTGACGGTTTGCTGTCGATTCTGATAAGAACAACCCCGTCACTGAACTGTTCACAGTAACACACTCTCCGCCCTACCTTCCTATTCATAACGAATCCTACTCCTGTTATACCATTTCCTGCTGCTGTTGATATTACCCTATACTCATCTGACCAGAAATCCTAGTCTTCTTTCCACTTCATTTCACTGACCCCTATTACATCTAGATTGAGCCTTTAGCCTTTGCATTTCCCTTCACAGATTTTCTAGTTTCCCTACCACGTTCAGGCTTCTGACATTCCACACACCGACTCGTAGAACGTTACTCTTTTGTTGATTATTCAATCTTTTCCTCATGGTAACCTCCCCCTTGGCAGTCCCCTCCCAGAGATACGAATGGGAGACTATTCCGGAATCTTTTGCAAATGGAGAGATCACCATAACACTTCTTCAGTTACAGGCCACATGTCCCGTGGATACATGTTACGTGTCTTTAATGCAGTGGTTTTAGTTGCCTTCTGCATCCTCATGCCGGTGATCATTGCTGATTCTTCCGCCTTTAGAGGCAGTTTCCCACCCCTAGGACAAGAGAGTGCCCTAAACCTCTGTCCGCTCCTCCGCCCTCTTTGACAAGGCCGTTGGCAGAATGAGGGTTACTTCTTATGCCAGAAGTCTTCGGCCGCCAATGCTGATTATTAATCAAAATTTAAGCAGCGGTTAATTCGAACCTGGGCCGAAGACGTTTTGATTATGAATCGAAGACGCTACCCCTTTATTTATGAATCACGTGTCACATCTCCTGCGTATACAGTTTATGTACTCATATCTACATCTAGATCTATATCTACATGGTTACTCTGCAATTCACACTTAAGTGCCTGGCAGACGGTTGATCGAACCATCTTCATACTACTCCTCTAGCATTCCACTCTCGAATGGCGGGTGGGAAACAGGAACATCTAAATCTTTCCGTTCGAGCTCTGATTTCTCTTATTTTATAATGATGATCATTTCTCCCTACGTAGTTGGGTGTCAACAAAATATTTACGCATTCGGAAGAGAAAGTTGGTGATTGAAATTTCATAAATAGATCTCACTGCAAAGAAAAATCGCCTTTGCTTCAGTGACTGCCACCCCAACTCACGTATCATATCAGTGACACTCTCACCCCTATTGCGCGATAACCCGAAACAAGCTGCCCTTCTTTGCACTTTTTCGATGTCCTCCATCAATCCTACTGGGTAAGGATCCCATACCGCGCAGCAATATTCCAGCAGAGGACGCAAAGTGTAATGTAGGCTGTTTCTTTAGTGGGTTTGTCGCATCTTCTAAGTGTTCTGCCAACAAAGCGCACTCTTTGTTTCGGCTTCCCCACAATATTATCTATGTGGTCTTTCCAATTTAAGTTGCTCGTAATTGTAATTGCTAGGTATTTAGTCAAATTGACAGCCCTCATATTTGTGCGATTTATCGTATACCCAAAATTTATCGGATTTCTTTTAGTACCCATGTGGATGACTTCGCACTTTTCTTTGTTTAGTGCCAACTGCCACTTTTCGCACCATACGGAAATTCTCTCTAGATCATTTTGTAATTGGAATTGATCGTCTGATGATTTTAATAGACGGTAAATTACAGCTTCAGCTGCAAACAATCTAAGGGGGCTGCTCAGATTATCACCTAGATCATTTATATAAATCAGGAACAGCAGAGGGTCTATGACACTATCTTGCGGAGCAGCAGAGGACCTATGACACTACCTTGCAGAACGCCAGATATCACTTCTGTTCTACTCGATGATTTACTGTCTATCACTACGAACTGTGACCTCTCTGAGAGGAAATCACGAATCCAGTCACACAACTGAAACAATACTCCATATGCACGCAATTTGATTAATAGTCGCTTGTGAGGAACGGTATCTGTGGTGTCACCGCCAGACATCACACTTGCTAGGTGGTAGCCTTTAAATCGGCCGCGGTCCGTTAGTATACATCGGACCCGCGTGTCGCCACTGTCAGTGATTGCAGACCGAGCGCCGCCACACGGCAAGTCTAGAGAGACTTCCTAGCACTCGCCCCAGTTGTACAGCCGACTTTGCTAGCGATGGTTCACTGACAAATTACGCTCTCATTTGCCGAGACGATAGTTAGCATAGCCTTCAGCTACGTCATTTGCTACGACCTAGCAAGGCGCCATTATCAATTGCTATTTATCTTGTGATGCATGTACCGTCAGACCGATGTTCACCAATTATGGATTAAAGTTAAGTATTCCAACAGCTACGTACTTTATTTGCTAGACTCAAATCCTTTAACTGTTCCAGACCTCACGCCAGCCTGCGTGAGCTTAAACGCGTGCCTCTCGGCTTCACCTCTTAGTGGCTTCGCTGTCTTGCCAAGTCACAACAGTATCAAAAGCCTTCTGGAAACCTAGGAGGCTGTCATTGCCTCTGCACCCCCATTCTGTTGATCATTAGTGATAATTACGCCCTTTAGCAACAATTTCCCAACCATCTTCGACTGGACCATTGGCAGGATGAGGGTGATTCCTAATATTGTGTCTTTGGCCTCCATTATTGATAAATTTTATTCAGTACTTAAGTACTGGCTTGTATCGAAAACCGGAATCCATTACGTTTTGATCAATAGTCAAAGGATTCTAGAAATGTGATAGTGCAATTGTTTCATTTTTGTGGTATCCTCCACGTGCCTGCCCAAAAATATTCCAAACCCCCTCGTCCTTATGGATGCAACGTTCTTTTTTTTTACGATGGTGATTCAAAGTGGCTAGTGTGATCATAAGAGCCACTCAGTAAGAAAAAGTGTGGAAATTTTTAGAAGTGTGAAATATTACCCATAGACACAACAGGAAACGGAGGAGCGACGCGTCGGGTAAGTATTCTTCGTGTTGTGGGACGTCGTCGTGAGTATAAATAGAGACGTGACGACGCGCCGCAGCACGACGGCGAGAATGACCGATGGGGAGGGTGGCGGCGTCTTCTTTAGCGGCCCTGGAGAGGGCTGTACGAGAGGCGCCGGCCCCAACTGCATCCGTCAGACGGGTGGCGCTGGAGCGCGGCCAAGGCGCGCCACTTTGCCGGCCATACAGCAGCAGCCCCCCCCCCTTCCTCCCTCCCACACCCTCCCCCCCCCCCCCCGCCCACCCACTGGTGCTGTCAGACGCGGCGTCGGGAAGCGGAGCGGCCGCGACGCCCCACACCACCGTCCTGCGCTCAGCCGTCTGAGAGCGGCGAGGCACGGGTGGCGCCAGCTCTCGCACACACCCTATTATTTGCATTGTACCATCACAGCGTTCTACTCCTTTTTTATGAATGAGTTAATCGAGATGTACGAGGGCTTTTTTTTTAACCTCCGATTGACTGTAAATAAAAGAAAAATGTACAGAAAATAATAATTTTATTACCAAAAGTACACTAAAGTCTTAACTTATTCTTCTACATATCTTTAAACATGGAAACAGAAAAGATTGTAACAACTACAGAGGTATCTCTTTAATCAGCGTTGTGGGTAAAATCTTCTCAGGTATTGTTGAAAGGAAAGTGCGAGTATTGGTTGAGGAGCAATTGGATGAAAATCAGTGTGGGTTTAGGCCTCTTAGAGGTTGTCAGGACCAGATCTTTAGCTTACGACAAATAATGGAGAAGTGTTACGAGTGGAACAGGGAATTATATCTATGCTTTATAGATCTAGAAAAGGCATATGACCGGGTTCCTAGGAGGAAGTTATTGTCTGTTCTACGAGATTATGGAATAGGAGGCAAACTTTTGCAAGCAATTAAAGGTCTTTACATGGATAGTCAGGCAGCAGTTAGAGTTGACAGTAAACTGAGTTCATGGTTCAGAGTAGTTTCAGGGGTAAGACAAGGCTGCAACCTGTCTCCATTGTTGTTCATATTATTTATGGATCATATGTTGAAAACAATAGACTGGCTGGGTGAGATTAAGATATGTGAACACAAAATAAGCAGTCTTGCATATGCGGATGACTTAGTTGTGATTGCAGATTCGATTGAAAGTTTGCAGAGTAATATTTCAGAGCTAGATCAGAAATGTAAGGACTATGGTATGAAGATTAGCATCTCCAAAACGAAAGTAATGTCAGTGGGAAAGAAATATAAACGGATTCAGTGCCAAATAGGAGGAACAAAGTTAGAACAGGTGGACGGTTTCAAGTACTTAGGATGCATATTCTCACAGGATGGCAACATAGTGAAAGAACTGGAAGCGATGTGTAGCAAGGCTAATGCAGTGAGCGCTCAGCTACGATCTACTCTCTTCTGCAAGAAGGAAGTCAGTACCAAGACTAAGTTATCTGTGCACCGTTCAATCTTTCGACCAACTTTGTTGTATGGGTTACCTTATCAATAAGGTTGAGGTTACGGATATGAAAGTAGCTAGGATGATTGCAGGTACTAGTAGATGGGAACAATGGCAGGAGGGTGTCCACAATGAGGAAATCAAAGAAAAACTGGGAATGAACTCTATAGATGTAGCAGTCAGGGCGAACAGGCTTAGATGGTGGGGTCATGTTACACGCATGGGAGAAGCAAGGTTACCCAAGAGACCCATGGGTTCAGCAGTAGAGGGTAGGGGGAGTCGGGGCAGACCAAGGAGAAGGTACCTGGATTCGGTTAAGAATGATTTTGAAGTAATAGGTTTAACATGAGAAGAGGCACCATTGTTAGCACTGAATAGGGGATCATGGAGGAATTTTATAAGGGGGGCTATGCTCCAGACTGAACGCTGAAAGGCATAATCAGTCTTAAATGATGATGATGATGATGATGATGAATCGCCATAACGATTGAGGCACTTGTCATACCGTGACACAAGCTTTTCGATGCCTTCCTCAAAGAATGTTGTCGCCAGTGAGGACAGGTAAGTCTTGACGGCGTCCTGAAGTTCATCGTTAGTAGCAAAGCGCTGCCCACCTAACCGTGACTTCAGTTCTCGGAACAGGTGATAATCACTTGGTGCTAGGACCGGGCTGTACGGTGGATGTTCAAAAACTTCCCATTTAAACTTTTTGAGGAGGTCTTTTGTCATGTTGGCACTGTGTGGTCGGGCGTTGTCATGAATCAAAACAATGCCAGACAAAAGCATTCCTCTGCGTTTGTTTTGAATGGCTCTGCGGCACTGACGTAAAGTTTCACAATAAACTTCCTTGGTTATCGTTGTAGCTTGCTCCATAGAGTCCACCAGCAGCACTCCTTTATGGTCCCAAAACACAGTGGCCATTGTTTTTCTTTTCATCAGTGAATGTTTAAACTTTTTTGGCTTGCTTGCGGAAGCTGTGTGCATCCACTGCTTTGATTGTTCCTTTGTTTCAGGATTGTCATAGAGGACCCACATTTCATCGCCAGTAACAATCGACTTCAAAAAAACGTTTCCCTCATTGGCATAACGTGTGAGAAACAATAATGCTGATGCCATCCTTTGCGTTTTGTGGTCGGTACTTAGCATTTTTGGGATCCAACGTGCACACAATTTCTGATAGCCTAGGTCTCGAGTCACAATTGTGTACAAAGCAGACCTTGAAATATCTGGAAATTCATCAGACAGTTCGCTAACTGTAAACCTTCGTTTGCATCTCACTGCCTGATCAACACGCTCAACGAGGCCTACAGTGGCGACAGACTTGCGGCCTTGTCCACCTTCATCATGGATGTCTGTTCGTCCTTCTTTAAATTTTTTACACCATTTCCGAACACTACCATTACTCATTACGTTGTTACCATCATACACGTTGCTCATTCTGCGATGGATTTCCGCAGCACTACATCCTTCTGCTTGCAGAAAACAGATTACACTTCGTAACTCACATTTGGCGGGAGCATCGAGCGTAGTGGCCATGTTTACACGGACGTAGCTCGGCTACGACTGACACACTGCAGTTGAAAACGGCAGATGTTGTGGTGGGGGAGCTGCGCAATCGCATGACGTGCAGGTCCAGCCCCTCCCTACCTCTTACTTGCTTAGATGTACGATCGGAGGTTGACAAAAAATAAACAGCCCTCGTACATCCGAGTGCTGTAGTGGAATGGAAGACGTATGTAAGGTGACAAGTTTACTGTCAGGTGCTGTGCTTACGCTCGGAAGATGTCGTGAGGACGGGTGCTGGAGCGGAAAAGTTGATCAGCCTGGCCGGTCGAGATTTTCAAGAGATGTTGTAGGTCTCTGTGAATGGGCAGGTGGTGTGCGGCCTTACGGCAAGAAAAAGGAATAAAAGTGAGATAGTGTTAATACTTTCATCCTTCTTTACCTCCTCTGCATTACTGCAGATGACGTGTCACTGAGCACATTTGTACTGCGCATGCAGCACACGTGAGGTGCCTAGTTGTTTCCACTGCCCTGTGTAGAATACATAAGTTCTTGTACACTTCACTAACCTGCTGTCTTCATGATGATTATGTCCCAGCGCAGGAAACAGCACGCAGGTCGTGGATTCTTTTTCTTGAGGCTGAAATTAACTTCGCAAGGAACTGCTGCTACGAATAAACTGTAACTCATTTGGGATGCCACTCGCGTTTTTATTGATATAGACACGAGAAACTATTCTTGATCACAACGTATTGAACATATCTTTCCACAGTCATTATATCTGGCTAAAATAACATGAAATACATCCTGCCGCAGACAACATGTCTGTCTACTGGAACCGTCAGAACTGGAGAATAAAATTACAGACAACGTGTCTGTACCTAGCGACGGTCGGAACTGTAGTAAATTAAATTGCATGAAACAAATACTGCTATAACAGACAACATGTCTGTCTACTAGAACGGTCAGAACTGGAGAGCCGGACTGCCCCGAGACACTTCGCGCGCCAAGCCAGCAAGGCGTGACCCGAACGCCACCGAAGTGCATCGGCAGTAATATCGTCAATGTTTTCTTTTAGTAATACTTTGATTTTAATAATTTTGAAATGAATGATTGACAGCTGGCTGTTAAGAGATGTTTATTTAAAAAATGAATTAATTTGGATGACAGGTTTAATTAATAATAGCAACTAAAGTTTAACGTTTTGGCGCCCTACCGCCGAACACAGCAGCCAATCACAGAGCAGCAGCATCATGCAGGCGATCTTTCTCACGGGAATGGTGCCGAATCTAACATCTGCCACCGGTACCTCATCCCACACTGCGTCATCTCTATGCTTCTTGCATCTCCACTGCCCTGGGAATAGCTTCCTGAAGCCTAATATGATGGCTGAAAAAGCCAGAAATATTACAACCTGACGGATTTTACCGACGTGGAGGCGTCACGCGAAACCGTTCATCGCATGGAAGTAGGGGTGGGACCTCGATAGCCTGGACGACTTTGGGCGCATAAAAAATGCCAGTCTCTGCGAAAAACTGAGCCAGCGAATCACAGTCCTGCATTTAAGTTGTGTATTTTACATACAATATAAAAATTGCTTCATAAATCCAGACAAGTTATTAAAATGGATGTATGTACGTACTTCCGTACGAAGGCTGTTCGGAAAGTAAGGAACGATAGGTCGCGAAATGGAAACCACAGTGAAAATCCGATGAAACTTTGCACAAATGTGTAGGGCACTGTCTCTAGCATGTCCCCCTAGCGTAGATGCAACCCCACATAGCATACCTGCCATTCGTTTTATTCTTCATGAGATTTGTCGACCGCCCTCTGCAGAAGCAATGAAGATGCTCCTGCTGTGTTTCTGGTGGGAAGTATTTGATCACCCATAATACAGCCTACAATTGGCTCTCCCTGGGTTTCATCTCTGCTCACATAAACTGCTCGCTATGAAGACAACATTTTGGCACAGACGGTCAGGTGGAGACCAGAGTAGAGAATAGGCAGAAGGTACCGGTGACTGCCTTCTATGACGTGGATATTGGAAAGTTGATACAACGCTACCACAAATGTCTAAGTCGAAGCGGCGACCGTATAGAGAAGTAGCTGGAAGGTGCAGTTAACTGTTGCAAATAAAACATTTTTGAATAAAAAGCTCTCGGGTTTCCAACCGCGTCAATTGGTTAAAACTACACGAGCTTTCGGCTAAGCACTCCTTGGCCATCGTCAAGTGTTATGACTGCCAGTGGGCTGTTGGTGCGCCCTTATATACGCTAGCTGCCGGCTGTGACGTCACTAGTGCCCGTGACATTGCCATATATGGGCATGCTTTGAGACGGCGTTCGCCTACGCTATCCAGATAAATCTGCTTTAGCTGAGCAAGCGTTAGAAAACGGTCACCACATAAAATTTGGCGATACCTCTGTCGTGGCTCGCACTAAAGGCTTCTGGGACAGTTTAATAAAGGAAGCTATTGAAATAAAAACTACCGCAAACACCCTGAATAGAGACGGTGGCTTACAGCTCAGCGCTGCGTAGGATCTAGCGATAGCGCGGTTGCCCATATATGGCAATGTCACGGGCACCAGTGACGTCACAGCCGGCAACTAGCGTATATAAGGGCGCAAAAAACAGCCCACCGGCAGTCATAACACTTGACAATGGCCAAGGAGTGCTTGGCCGAAAGCTCGTGTAGTTTTAACCAGCATGCGTTAGAAAACGGTCACCGCATAAAATTTGGCGATACCTCTGTCGTGGCTCGCACTAACGGCTTCTGGGACAGTTTAATAAAGGAAGCTATTGAAATAAAAACTACCGCAAACACCCTGAATAGAGACGGTGGCTTACAGCTCAGCGCTGCGTGGGAACTAGCGATAGCGCGGTTGCCCATATATGGCAATGTCACGGGCACCAGTGACGTCACAGCTGGCAACTAGCGTATATAAGGGCGCAAAAAACAGCCCACCGGCAGTCATAACACTTGACAATGGCCAAGGGGTGCTTGGCCGAAAGCTCGTGTAGTTTTAACCAATTGACGCGGTTGGAAACCCGAGAACATTTTATTCAATGTTATCGCTGCGAGACTCTGCATTCATACAAAACATTTTTGATTTTCACGTTTCCATTCCGCAGACCTTACTTTCCGAATAGCCCTCGTAAAATTGCTTTCTAAATCCAAACAAATTATAAAAATGGATTATGTACTTATGTATGTATTTGTGTCCCACATCTCCTCCTAATCCGCTGGACCGATTCCAACCAAACTTGGCGCACATATCATTTACTGTCTTAAAATAGTCAGTGCGGAGGTAAGAACCACCCACCTGTCAAAGGGGTGGCGGTGGGGGTGGAAAATTAGTGTTGCCCACGACGCGAAAATACCCATGCTTTCGTTATCCAGTATTTTAGAATGAGAGCACTTAGAGACTTCCAATAAACTTTACACGTCATTTCAAACCTTAACGAAACTTCCTCTCGCAGACCCTCCCACCCCGCCCCCCGCGCAAAACGATGAAAGGAAAACGGTTTGTCGCTTACTACATTTCGCTTTTTCCTTGAGTAAAACTGTCACATGAAGCATGACATTTTAATTTATTAATTCTTTACTACTAACTGTATTCATGACACATTTTCCAGACAGTATTACGTATACCATTGAATGAACCTAAAAATTATATCGTTGCATGACACTTAGTTCAGGAGATACCACGTCACAAACACTGAATGCGTGAAAAACTACTGCATCATTGAAGACGTTTAAATTTATCACTTTGTTGCTACCAACTTTATTCGCAACACATTTCTCAGGCGGTGCTCACATATGCCGCTGACTGTGCCTACAACACGATTCAGGACATACGACGTCAAATACTGAGATGTATCAGAAACTGCCGCATCTTGCGTGAAGTTTTAATTTATTACTTCTTTACTACTAAATCTGTTCACAACAAATTTCACCAACCGTAGGCATGGTATAACACTCGCTTGCTAACAACAGAATTCAAATGTTTCACGTGGCTCTGAGCACTGTGGGACTTAACATCTCAGGTCATCAGTCCCCTAGACTTAGAACTACTTAAACCTAACTAACCTAAGGACATCACACACAGCCATGCCCGAGGCAGGATTAAAACCTGCGACCGTAGCAGCAGCGCGGTTCCGAACTGAAGCGCCTAAAACCGCTCGGTTACGACGGCGGGCGTTAATGACACAAACTAATGTTACCCTCTGGGAGGATTTTTATTTTTGACCGTGCATGTGTCTAGTGGATGAAAGTATCGGACAGTAGTTTTGAATATATTGCAATTAGTAGAAAAACTGAACAGGCTTTAACTTTGGGGTTCTATGAAAGTAGAAAAGTTCATACGAATGAGACAATAAACGGCCGCCAGGCCAATTAGGCACATTAATTTGAAATATTATGTTCAAGAAAATTTAATATTAGTTGTTGTAGTGACTTTCATTGAGATTCCCTTTGCAAATCACACTGGATACACACGAATACAGAGCAATCTAAGTTGTATGTAGCAGTAGTTACCATTAATGCACAAATCAGTGATCATAAAAAGCAAGTTCTACCCAACTCATAATAATAACAGTTACAATCACTATCATTACGTGAGTCACTATTGAGATGTTACTTCAGGAAGCACCGAACTGAAGTTGGACATGGAGGGGCTTCTGACTTACCTGACATAAAAATACCACTAATAAAATTAAATAATGAAACTTCCTGGCAGATTTAAACTTTGTACCGGAGCGAGACTCGAACTCAGGACCTTTGCCTTTCACGGGCAAGTGCTCTGCCACCTGAGCTACCCAAGCACGATTCACGGCCCCTCCTCACAGCTTTAATTCCGCCAGTAGAGCACTTGCCCGCGAAAAGCAAAGGTCGAATCTCTTCCCCCAAACAATCCAATCGAGTAACTTCAAAAGAATCGTTCATGATAGCAATCAAGGCTAAATTATGTTTCAAAAAAGTTTTACTTATGTGCCTTTTTCAAAATGGCTCTGAGCACTATGGGACTTAACATCTTAGGTCACCAGTCCCCTAGAACTTAGAACTACTTAAACGTAACTAACCTAAGGACATCACACAACACCGAGCCATCACGAGGCAGAGAAAATCCCTGACTCCGCCGGGAATCGAACCCGGGCGTGGGAAGCGAGAACGCTACCGCACGACCACGAGATGCGGGCTATGTGCCTTTTTTCACCTGTGAAGCAGATATTTAGAAAGCAACATTTACACAGTCTGGCACTGAATTATTATACTTTTAATACACAGAAATAAATTGCTAGTTTGTTTGAAACAGGATACTCGGTCTTCTGAACACTTAGGAGGGGATCCTGCATAGGTTCATGATTAGGATAAAAGTTATAGTTCTAAACACAGGTTTATAGCACTTGGATTATTACTGAAATCACTCACACAAATTAACTGGTCCATGCTCTGATACATATCTGTGTGTATGAAGTTGGTGGAGCAGTGGCGAAGTTGTGGTGGCAAGCGACGTGGCGGATAACTGTACTCACGGCTCTCAAAGTAGCTCCACCAGTCAATAAAATTCTTCTGGGCTTGAGGCCGCATTGTCATCTGGAAAATTCCGACGTTTCGGCGACTGTTCCTCAGCCTAACTGCAGTTAGCAATACGCCCTGAGGAAGGCACCTTGCAACAGTCGCCGAAACGTCGGAATTTTACAGATGACAATATGGCCTCAAACCCAGAAGAGTTTTATTGACTGTGGCCACGCCCGCGGAAGGCTACGTTTGCATTCAGCTAAACCAACATTCTCTTGCTCTCTTTCGTCGACTAGCAGCTCACCAGTTTCGTCGTTGCTGCGGTAAAACTGTTGGCTGTCTTCCGTTTTCCGCTGTTTTGATTGGACTAGTCGATAAATATCACGTTCTCCTTCGTGTGTGTTACGTTTCGTGTAGAGATCTGAACACTTGTCTGCTTTAGTGAGTACAATGACCAACATCGCCTCTCTACGGGCTTGTTTGTAAGCATTCCAACAGGATAGTGTTTTATCTGCAAGAAACTCATGGTATAATTTTTTTCTTGCGTCCGTCATCCTGGGCATCGTCGTTCCAAAGCCATGTGTCTCCGTTGATCCTTCGTCATCCTGGTTTCATTGTTCGGTAAATAGAGCGTGCGGCCTCATGAGCAGAGATCAATTTAGCCTAGCTAGCTTGGACTGTAGTAATTTTTGTCATAACGTCAGCGTCCTTTTCCTTGAAGTGCCACCATTTGAGTTTTGATGGTCCATTTCTGGCAAAGTACCCAGATTTTGGTGGCTTTATTCTAAGCTTACAGACGACTGGTCGGTGTTGCGTTGCGACAGTGTCAAATGGAACAACTTTCGTGTCTACCACATCTTCTAGGTTCCGACGTCTTCCTATAACACAGTCAATCTCAGTTGCGTTTGATCCACTATAGTAAGTGATTACGTGAGTTTCACGTTTTGTGAACTAAGTGTTGGTGATGACTAGATCATGAATTTCTGCATAATCGGGGATTCACTGGCCATCATCGTTTTTCTCTCGATATCCAAGTCCACTATAGTCTCATGATGTTCTTTTTTTGTGCTACATGTCGATTTAGGTCATAAGCTACGATGCGATAGTCGTCTGCTGCGACTTCAGCAGTCTTCTCGTCAAGCAGTGCCCGGAATGTATCTCTTATTTCTGCGCTCGGCGTGGATTGTGGGGTAAAGGCACTGAAGAAGTGAACTTTTCGTTTGTCTGTAATTCGTTATAAAAAATAAAATGTAACCTTCACCAATAACATTTTTATTTTCGTCTCACACTCCGTTATTAAAAATTAAATGAAAGAAGAATGAAGAGCAGCCACCTGCGACGACGCAACAGCATCGAAACCTCCACGAATGTCAGTTTTCAGAGGTCTGGCTGAGTTGGTGGCGCAGTACTTACGGCACCGTACCACATTCGTCAGGAGTTGGCTTCAAATCCATCATAATCTGTACAAATATGGACTTCCTTAGTTCCCCGATATAAAACTACCTAAAAAGTTGATATTAAAAGTGGTAATCAAAATACACTCAAGCGCCAAAGAAACTGGTATAGGCCAGCGTATTCAAACGTGTAAATAGGCAGAATATGGCACTGTGGTTGGCAAAACATATATAAGACAACAACTGTCTGGCGCAGTTGTTAGATAGGTTACTGCTGCTACAATGGCAGGTCACCAAGATTTAAATGAGTTTGAATGTGGTTTTACAGTCAGCGCACGAGCGATTGGACGCAGCAACTCCGAGGTAGCGATGAAGTGGGAATTTCATGTACGACCATTTCAAGAGTGTACCGTGAACATCATGAATCCGGTAAAACAGTAAATCTCCGACTCACTGGGGCCGGGATAAGATCCTGCAAGAAGGAGACCAACGGCGACTGCAGAGAATCGTTTAACGTGACAGAAGTACAACCCTTCCGCAAACTGCTGCAGATTTCAATGCTCGGCCATCAGCAAGTGTCAGCGTGAAAACCATTCAACGAAACATCATCGATATGGGCTTTAGGAGCCGAAGGCCTATTCGTGTACCTTTGATGACCACGACACAAAGCCCGTCAACACCAACATTGGACTGCTGATGACTGGAAACATGTTGCCTGGTCGGACGAGTCTCGTTTCAAATTGTATCCAGCGGATGGACGTGTACGGGTATGGAGACAACCTCATGAATCCGTGGACACTGCTTGTCAGCAGAGAACTGTTCAAGCTGGTGGAGGGTCTGTAATGGTGTGGGGCGTGTGCAGTTAGAGTGATGTGGGATCCCTGATACCTCTAGATACCACTCTGACAGGTGACACGTACGTAAGCATCCTGTCTGATCACCTGCAGCCATTCATGTCCATTTGCATTCCGACAGATTTGGGCATTTCCAGCATGACAATGCAACACCCCGCGCGTCCAAAATTGCTACGGAGCGGCTCCAGAAACGCTCTTCTGAGTTCAGACACTTTCGCTGGCCACCAAACTCCCCAGACTTGAACATTAGTGAGCACATATGGGATGCCTTGCAACGTGATGTTCAGGAGAGATCTCCAACCCCTTGTACTCTAACAGATTTATGGGCAGCCCTGCAGGATTCATAGTGCCAGTTCCCTCCAGTCCTACTTCAGACACTTGTCGAGTCTATGCCACGTCGTGTTGCGGCACTTCTGTGTGCTGGCGGGGCCTTGCACGATATTAGTCAGGTGTACCAGTTTTCTTTGGCCCTTGTGTGTAACAAATCATGCTCGAAGCAAGGAGGAACTTAGAAGTAGACCATCGCAGTCAAGGAGGACGTTCCTCGCCGAAAGTAGTCTACTGGTATAAAACGAAGGCTTTAAGTTGAGAAATATATACCTGAGATTGTACATCTGTAACACCACATTGTATGACAGAGTATCATGGACAGTGGGAAATCGGAAAAAGCGAAGAATCGTAGTTTTTGAGACGTCGCTTAACGGAAGGATGCTAAAAATTAAGAGGATTGATGACAAAACATGCATTGAACAATGGACAACGAAAATAACGTGTGAAAAACATTAATCGGATGGAGGAATGTGAAGACAGCACATGTGTTAAGACATAGGGGGAAACTTCCGCGGTGCTAGAGGAAGCTAATATTGTGGGAGGGGGGGGGGGGGGGGGGGGGGCACTGATTTCAATATACACAACAAAAATAATTGAGGATGCTGTCTGGCAGCTTGGGCTCCGGAAAATTTTAGGAACATGCGGGGCTATCCTAACTGTATGGCTAATCTTAGAAAATAGACTGCATAAAGGCAAACCTATGTTTCCAGCACTTCTACGTTTGCAGAAAGCTTGACATGACACAATCAAATTATTCATTTGTACGGCCATATTGTCCGTAGTTGCTTTACAATTTTAGAGGGGACTTGCAACGACAGAACGAACATACCCTAAAGAATCACAGAAAGCTTTTGATATTGTTGATTGGAGTGCACTCTTTGAAATTTTTAAGGTAGTAGGGGTAAAACACAGGGAGCGAACGATTATTTTCAACTTGGACAGAAAACAGACGCAATTATAGGAGTCGAAGGGCAAGAAAGAGAAGCAGTGATTGAGAAGGGAGTGAGAGAAGGATGTAGCGTCTCCCGGATGTTATTTAATCTGTACATTGAGCAAGCAGTAAAGGAAACCAACGACAAATTTGGAAAGCGAATTAAAGTTCAAGGAGAAAAAAATTGGACTTTTGAGGTCATTCTATCAGAGACAGCAAAGGATGTTAAAGAAGGGTTGAAAGGAATGGGTTGTGCATTGAAAAGAAGTTATAAGATGAATATGAACAGAAATAAAACAAGAATAATGGCATATGGTCAAATTAAATCAGGCGATGATGAGGGAATTAGATTACGAAACGAGACACTAATATTAAATGTTAGGAAATCTTTCCTAAAAGTATTTGTATGAAATGTATCCTTGTACAGAAGTGAAAAGTGTACGATAATCAGTTCAGATCAAAAGAGTGTAGAAGGTTTGAAATGTGGAGTTACAGAAGAGTTCTGAAAATCAGATGGGTAGACCGAACATCTTATGACGATCCACAAGTTGGAATTGGGAGAAAATGAAATTTATGGCACAATCTGACTAAAAGGAGTGATCGGTTGATAAGACACGAGGTGCCAAGGAGTGTACAATTTGCTAACAGATGGATGTGCGGGGAGGGGCGAGGGGGAGGATATACAAGGAGACCAAGGCTTGAATAGAGTCAGCAGGTTCAAATGGGTGTAGGTTCCAACAGCTACGCAGGGACGAAGGGACTTGCACAGTATACACTGGATGGAGAACTGCGTTTAACCAGTTTTAGAAATAAAGATCGTGGCAACTATAACAACAACAACGAATAACTAAGAACGTGGCTGTAAGTGCTTCAGCACAGGGGAAGGGAAGTATCAAATCAGTCAAAAGATTTTTTGAGTCATCAGTCTTCTGACTGGTTTGAGCGACCCGGCTCGAATTCCTCTCTTGCATCAACTGTTTCATTTCAGAGAAACACTTGCAACCTATGTCCTCAAATATTGCTGTATATGTTCCAATCTATGTCTTCCTCTACAGTTTTTGCCCTCCACAGCTCCCTCTAGTACCATGGGAATCCTTCCCTGATGCCTTAACAGTTGTCCCTTCTCCTTCTCGGTGTTTTCCATGCATTCCTTTCCCCTCAGATTCGGCGCGGAACCTCCTCTTTCCTCACTTTATTAGTCCACCTAATTTTCAACATTCGTCTATGGCATCACGTCTCAGATGCTCCGATACTCTTCTGTTCCGGTTTTCCCACCGTCCATGTCTCGCTACCATACAATTCTGTACTCCAGACGTACATTCTCACAAATTTCTTCTTCAACTTAACGCCTATGTTTGATACTAGTAGACTTTATTGACCAGGAATGCCCTTTTGCGAGTGCTAGTCTGCTTTTGATGTCCTTCTTGCTCCATTCGCCATGGGTTATTTTGCTGCCTAGGTAGTAGAATTCCTTAAATTCATCTACTTCGAAATCGCCAATTCTGATGTTAAGTTTCTCGGTATTCTCACTTCTGCTAGTTCTCATTACTTTTGTTTCCTTCAAATTACTCTCGATCCATATTCGGTATCCATTAGACTGTGCCGGCCAGAGTGGCCGAGCGGTTCTAGGCGCTACAGTCTGGAACCGCGCGACTGCTACTGTCGCAGGTTCGAATCCTGCCTTGGGCATGGATGTGTGTGATGTCCTTAGGTTAGTTAGGTTTAAGTAGTTCTAAGTTCTAGCGGACTGATGACCTCAGAAGTTAAGTCCCATAGTGCTCAGAGCCATTTGAACCATTAGACTGTTCATTCCCTTTAGCAGATCCTGTAATTCTACTTCAATTTCACTCCGGATAGCAATGTCATCAGCGAATCTCATCACTGATATCCTTTCACCTTGAATTTTAATTCCACCCTTGAAGCTTTCTTTTATTTCCGTCATTGCTTCTTCGATGTGTAGGTTGAACAGTAGGGGTGAAAGACTGCACCCGTCTTACACCCTTTTTGGTCCGCCATCTTCGCTCTTGGTCTTCCACTCTTCTTTTCCCCTCTTGGCTCATGTACATATCGTACATTACCCGCCTTCCCTGTAGTTTATGCCTATTTTTGTCAAAATTTCGAACATCTGTCACTATTTTGCACTGTCAAACATTTACTCCAGGTCGACAGATCCTATGGACGTGTCTTGATTTTTCTTCAGTCTTGCTTCCATTACAAACCGCGTCGTCGGAACTGCCTCTTGGTGCATTTACCTTTCCAAAGACCAAACTGATGTCATATAACAGAACCGCAATTTTCTTATACATCCTCCTGTGTATTATTCTTGACAGCAGTTTGGATGCTGGTTGTCCGATAATTCTCATACTTGTTGGCTCGTGGAATCTTGGGAAGTGAGTTTGTGATATTTTTCCGAAAATCTGATAGTATATTGCCAGTTCTAACAACCCTACCACAACAAAGGTCAAAAATTAATTATGACTGTCGTGTTGCTCACGCTGATAAATATTGCATTTTCGGGCAACAACAAAGTTATATTATGTGGCAGGTGTCATTAGAGCACAGTTAATAAAGTCATTTCTTGAAATAATGGATAAACTAGGCACTCATCTTTTCGTGTTTCCAACGCTGGTCTCGTTGTGAACTCATGGTTCAACCGTCGAAAATCTAGGTAGTGATGATTCCAAGCTCGGATGCAAAGAGGCTTAGGTGTTATTCTGCGATATTCAAAAGTTTTATAGATGTGTTTCATAAACCATTCTTGAAGATTAAACTTTTGCAAGTTAGGACAATGGTGATGTAAAAAAGTAATCAGCACTCCGAATTTAAGTTATATTTCTTTTTTATTACTTTTGTTGCAATATAACGTAACTCGTTCCAAAACATTACTTCACAATATTAATCATACTTGAAAATATCGTCCTCACTGTTAAAGTTCACGTTTCATAAACTGTCTACAATTTGCGTCTCTGTAACATGACGACCAAAGCTTGACTCACTAATAACTGCTTACGCGCCCAAAAATCAGAGTTACAAGTACGTCAAAGATCATAGTGACAAAAGAAAGAATACACATAAGAATAATATCATTGCAATGTATACATATCGACGTATCGAAGTACCTCTACATTAATGAAATCAAATCTGAATGTTCTCACAGAAATATGTTAACTATCTTACAGAAACACAGTAGAATATTGCTGGTATCGAGAGGCTGAGGTGAGGTGCCGTAATGGTTACGTAATTCAAGTACCATTACACAGTCACAAACGTTCAGAAGACTTTTGCTAAAAAAAAAAAGAAAAAGGAAAAAAGCCGAGGCGGTTCCCTTGAAATTGTCACTTTAATTTCCATTCTCAATCGGAACACGTGCTGAGGTTTAATGACCTTACAGTCGACTGTACGTTAAACCTGAATCTTCCTTCCTCCTTGCACTTATTCAAACACAACAGATGAAATAGGCGGAACGATAAACTGCGGTAACATAACCATTATTTACTCGAGCAGTATTTGCACAGCCGCTCCCCCGCGGTTCGTATAACGGTTTTGAAACAATAAATCTGGCGGAAGGAGGCAGTAGCTCCGGCCGGCAGAGTGTGTTAACTCACGCGATTCAATGTTCTTTTAGACCGCGCGGCCAGCTGGCTGGGAGCGCGGTGCATCTCGCGGCCTCCGGGGCCTTCATAACCCCTCGCCGCGGCGTTGCAATATACGTGATTGATAGCAGCAATTCGTGCCCTGCCCGCCGAGAGGGGACGGTCGGTCGCGCCCTCGAGAATCCCCCGCGGGGGCGGAAGAAGACGCGGGGGTGGCGCCTCGGCGGCAGCGCTGCCCGCTGTCAGGGCGACGACGCTGTCTTCGCTTCCATTTCGGCCGTCACTTCCGCCCGTCGGTGTTGTATTTTGATACATTACTGTCGTTGTGGTGGTCCGCTGGATGCAGCGGCGTCGAAGCTCTCTGGCACGCCATTGTTGTATTTATTTATCCGTAATGGATTGGTAGGACTTGTAATGGTACTTGAATTACGTAACCATTACGGCACCTCACCTGAACCTCTCGATACCAGTAATAGTCTACCGTGTTTCTGCAAAGTAGTTGACATATTTCTGAGACAACATTCAGATTTGATTTCATTTGTGATACATCGATATGTTTATATTGCAACAATATTATTCTTATGTGTATTCTTTCTTTTGTCACTATGATCTTTGACGTATTTGTAACTCTGATTTTTGGGCGCGTAAGCGATAGTTAGTTAGTTGTTAACTTGTTAGAGTCGGACCTTGAGAAAGTCAAGTCTTGGACGTCATGTTGGAAAGATGCATATTGTAGTTGGCTTATAAAATGTGAGAAAGATGTTTTCAAGTACGTTTTGTATTGTGAAGTGATGTTTTGTGTTTACGTGATATTGCAATTAAAAAGAAGTGTAACTTAAATTCGGAGTGCTGATTATTTTTTTACATCACCATTGTCCAGCAAAAGTGTAATCACGAAGAACGTTTTGTGAAGCGCATCTACAAAACTTTTGAATATAGCAGAATAAAACCTAGGCCTCTTTGCATCCGAGCTTGGAATCATAACCACCTAGATTTTCAACGATTGAGCCATGATTTTACGACGAGACCAGCGTGGAAACACAAAAAGATGAGTGCCTAGTTTTTTTATTATTGCATGAAATGACTATTAACTGTGCTCTAATGACACCTGTCACATAATATGACTGTTGTTGCCCGATAATGCAGTATTTAGCAGCGTGAGCAGCACCACAATCGTTATTAAAATTTTGACCTTTGTTGTGGTAGGGTTGTTAGAGACTGCATGAGGATTTCGGGGACAGATTGATACCGTTTATTTGAAATTCGTACCGATTCTGATGCGCGCTGCAATAGCTTGAAGTGGCACGTTTGCGTGACAAAAATACAGCATTAAGACACATGTTTAAGGGAAAATCTTATTTCAGTATGTATCACTAAATTGTAATTAACACGAAATAATCTGAACACACTTGCCAACATTTACGAGTATTTTTTCATTCCTTTTATGTGTAACGTCCGAGAGCATCGTTCTGTATCATCAGTTTTCAAACTCTGTAGAGCGCCTCCCTCCCCCCCCCCCCTCTCCCCCTCCAAAGAGTGCTTGAGGACGTATAAAAGGGAGCGCGACCGGGCCGAGCGGTACCAACGCATTACATTATTACAAAAGTAACTATTTAACCAAGACAAATGTGTTAGTACTTACGACGAACTGTCTACCGGGTACGCAGTATTCCTTATGTATTCAGAGATTCATTTTCGTCTTAGATCATCAGCCCAAACATAAGCGCAGTAATAAGCTGGAATTCGTTGCGTGAGAGTACAGTTGATGTAGTGGTCTTCAGTCCTGAGACTGGTTTGATGCAGCTTTCCATGCTACTCTATCCCGCACAAGCTTCTTCATCTCCGAATAAGTACTGCAGCCTACATCCTTCTGAATGTGCTTAGTGCATTCATCTCTTGGTCTCCCTCTACGATTTTTACCCTCCACTCTTTTCCCTCCAATACTAAACTGGGGATCCCTTGATGCCTCATAACGTGTCCTACCAACAGATTCCTTCTTGTAGTCAAGTTGTGTCCCAAATGCCTCCTCTCCCCAGTTTTTTAAGAACAGACATTGTTGTTGTAGTTGTTGTACGCGAAATTTTAGTCAGTGGCTTACCTCAAGGGAGTGAGTGACGCAGAGGGAGTGTTGTTTATCCGCCATTTTCGTGAGAGGGGGAATGTTGACTTGGCTCCACATCAGTGCTGCCAACCCACAAGTGCGTGCACTGTATGAAAGCCAACGTTTTGGCTAAAAGCATGTGCCAAAGTAAAGTAAATATAAATATCAAACTGAAACTTAATTTTGATTCTGCGTATTTTAATTGTTTTTTGCTTATTTGTGCAATTTTGGTCTTGTGGCGGCTCATGAATGCACGTATGTTTAAGATATGATATTGCATGGAAATTGTAGCTCTAGTAATGAGTCTCCACGAATCCATTTTACTTACGTGCGGTATTCACTTCCTAGTGGCTGATCGGTACGTGGCTCATGCACCACTTTTATGTTGACAGTGCCGAGAGATAAATTAATACAGACTCATTTCCCATTTCTCGACACGCTCTCCTCACCAAATCCTTAGCGTTTTCAGGTGCTTGCTGTTGGTAACACGGTATTATCATTGAGAAGGGGGGTGCGAAGTTTCCACTTTTGGCAGTAGAGGGACGCGACAAACAAAAGTTTGGGAACCCATGAACTACAGGGTGTTTCAAAAATGACCGGTATATTTGAAACGGCAATAAAAACTAAACGAGCAGCGATAGAAATACACCGTTTGTTGCAATATGCTTGGGACAACAGTACATTTTCAGGCAGACAAACTTTCGAAATTACAGTAGTTACAATTTTCAACAACAGATGGCGCTGCAAGTGATGTGAAAGATATAGAAGACAATGCAGTCTGTGGGTGCGCCATTCTGTACGTCGTCTTTCTGCTGTAAGCGTGTGCTGTTCACAACGTGCAAGTGTGCTGTAGACAACATGGTTTATTCCTTAGAACAGAGGATTTTTCTGGTGTTGGAATTCCACCGCCTAGAACACAGTGTTGATGCAACAAGACGAAGTTTTCAACGGAGGTTTAATGTAACCAAAGGACCGAAAAGCGATACAATAAAGGATCTGTTTGAAAAATTTCAACGGACTGGGAACGTGACGGATGAACGTGCTGGAAAGGTAGGGCGACCGCGTACGGCAACCACAGAGGGCAACGCGCAGCAGGTGATCCAACAGCAGCCTCGGGTTTCCGTTCGCCGTGTTGCAGCTGCGGTCCAAATGACGCCAACGTCCACGTATCGTCTCATGCGCCAGAGTTTACACCTCTATCCATACAAAATTCAAACGCGGCAACCCCTCAGCGCCGCTACCATTGCTGCACGAGAGACATCCGCTAACGATATAGTGCACAGGATTGATGACGGCGATATGCGTGTGGGCAGCATTTGGTTTACTGACGAAGCTTATTTTTACCTGGACGGCTTCGTCAATAAACAGAACTGGCGCATATGGGGAACCGAAAAGCCCCATGTTGCAGTCCCATCGTCCCTGCATCCTCAAAAAGTACTGGTCTGGGCCGCCATTTCTTCCAAAGGAATCATTGGCCCATTTTTCAGATCCGACACGATTACTGCATCACGCTATCTGGACATTCTTCGTGAATTTGTGGCGGTACAAACTGCCTTAGACGACACTGCGAACACCTCGTGGTTTATGCAAGATGGGCCCGGCCACATCGCACGGCCGACGTCTTTAATTTCCTGAATGAATATTTCGATGATCGTGTGATTGCTTTGGGCTATCCGAAACATACAGGAGGAGGCGTGGATTGGCCTCCCTATTCGCCAGACATGAACCCCTGTGACTTCTTTCTGTGGGGACACTTGAAAGACCAGGTGTACCGCCAGAATCCAGAAACAATTGAACAGCTGAAGCAGTACATCTCATCTTCATGTGAAGCCATTCCGCCAGACACGTTGTCAAAGGTTTCGGGTAATTACATTCAGAGACTGCGCCATATTATTGCTACGCATGGTGGATATGTGGAAAATATCGTACTATAGAGTTTCCCAGACCGCAGCGCCATCTGTTGTTGAAAATTGTAACTACTGTAATTTCGAAAGTTTGTCTGCCTGAAAATGTACTGTTGTCCCAAGCATATTGCAACAAACGGTGTATTTCTATCGCTGCTCGTTTAGTTTTTATTGCCGTTTCAAATATACCGGTCATTTTTGAAACACCCTGTATATAGTTTAATGTGCTCTGCAACCCAGATTTCTTCTTTAAGATGTACTTCAGTTTCATACATTTTGAAAATGTTTTTTGACTGAAATAATATTTCAAAGAACTCCTGAAGACAATATTCACTGATATAGTTGCGCAGGCTTTCGTGGCTACAGTTAATTGACTAACTTTTCTGCGTATAGTACGGCCTAATAGTGTAGAAAACTATACTTGAGAAATCTACGTTTCGGCTACAGAAGAAGGCCATTGTAACCGTGGTTGAGATGCTGGATTCTTCATTACGGTTTTTTACATTATGATGCGGTACTTTTACGTCAAATATCCACTGGCTCCAGTAAATAATAAATAACATCTTCGTAACTTATTATGTATTCCAAACTGAGTTTACAGTGTGATAACAAACAATTCGTTATTACTTTCACCCAACCGATCTAGATCGATGAGATCCGCTGAACTGTTGGTGACTGTAGCCTCCTGAATTTCTGAATAAAGATTCCTGCAGAAATTCTAATTACCGTACATTAATCTTCTGCAAAACGTCAGACTACAACAGGAAACACTAATATTAATTCCAGTTCTCACTGTCACTTAATTCCTTCTCAGAAGAGAAGCAAAATATAGATCAGTACTCCTCTGGAATGATATGCCACATCTACAAATATAGTCCGATATTATTTCTCCATTAACAACGTTAGAAAACAGAGCATGTGTCTCTGCATCTTCTCCGTTTAATTATTACTAAGACCCTGTCCAGCTTTAAATGATATGTCATACCTATTGTGGTTTTTGCATAGCTCCAACAATGTTATACGTAAAAATTGCATCGAACACCGTCCCCCCTTCCCCCGTGAAATTTAATCGACTCCATCATTTTCGTTTCCTTACCTTTATAACTATCGGACATTGAGCTGGACATAAAGTAAAAGAGAGAGAAATTTAGAATGGGAATTAAAGTTCAAGGAGAAGAAATATTAATTTTGTGGTCATTGATGACATTATACTACTGTCAGAGACGGCAAAGAACTTGGAAGACAAACCGAACGGAATGTATACAGTCTTGCAAAGATGTTGGAAGACCAACACCAACAAAAATGAAACAATAGTAATGGAATGTAGCTGAATTAAATGAGGTGATACTGAGGGCATTAGATAAGGTAATGAGATACTGTAATAGTGGAAAAGTTTTGTTATTTGGAGAGAAAAATAATTGATGACAGCAGAAGAAGAGAGCATATAAAATGCTGACTGTTAATAGTAATAAAAACTTTTCTAAAAAACAAAGATATTTTGATTTTTAATATAAGTTTAACTGTTAGTAGTTTTTTCGTGCAGTATTTTCCTGGAGTACAAAAGTGTACGAAAGTGAAACGTGATCGATAAAGAAAACAGACAAGAAGGGGATGCAAAATTTCCAGATGTGCTGCTACAGAGCAACAGTGAAGATTAGGTGGGAAGAACGGATGAAGAGATACTGAATCCATTCAGGGGAAAAGAAATGCGTGGCGCAACTTGACTAGTAGAAGAATCAAACGATAAGACACATCGTGAAGCGTCATGGAATAATCAATTTCGTTATGTAAGGAAATCTGTTGCCTATAAATTACAAACGCAGATCAAGGTTTGAATACGGTGAGCAGGTTCCATTGAATGTACGTATCAGTTGATGTGCAGACATGCAAAACGCGCACAAGCTAGACTATCGCAGAGAACTGCTTTCACCAGTCTTCGCACAAAAGACAAAAACAACAACAGCCTGACTACAGTGGGATTAGAGTTATTGAATTCAAATGGTACCAAAGTACGTTTATTTTGTGATCAATAACAGATGAACAAAATTGAATGTAGTTAAGTAGAATCGCTTTCGAATAACCGAAAAAACTCAAAATCACGAAATTCGGTATCTACGATGAATCCTGTTCTGCAGCAGAGCTAGCCACTCTGCACATCCAACCTCGCAAGTAAAAGAGACACAGACTCCGGCAGACTATTAACAGCTTACAGAGTGTCCAGTTCATCACGTGCTCCACCGAAGGTTAGTCACTCGAGAAGTTATCAGTCAGGCCGCGTGCGAGACGCCACACTTCTCTACCCATCATTGACCTCAAAAAGAAATATCCACTATCTCGAAAAATTCTGCCATTATTAACTTCTTGCTTTCAGTGTGCAGTAAACATTTTCTAGGGCTAAGAACATTTCCCCTTAGTTCATTTCGTACCTTACTCTGTCTCCCTCCCTCTCTCTCTCTCTCTCTCTCTCTTTCTCTCGCTCTCTCTCTCTCTCTCTCTCTCTCTGTCTCTCTCTCTCTCTCTCTCTCTCTCTCTCTCTCTCTCACACACACACACACACACACACACACACACTTCGCATCACCAAACGACACTCTCCAGTATCTGTAGCACCATAAGCGGGGTCCACGACAGCATTCACTCTCTCATCGAGGAGATGACCTCCGACTATTGATGACTGGAGCTCCAGTAAGCTTGTGTAAACTAATCGATGTAATTGCGTGAGTCATTTATTATTTTAACTCCTCTAAGCGAACAAGATCCTACCCCCATCCCCGTTTCCCAACCACGACGATGAACGTATGAAGGTACAAAAGGTGATTTTTATTGTATGGCGCGTCTAACCTCCTCTGTGTAAAATCAGCCTATGTCTTGCTAAAAGTTGAAAAATCCCAGTATCTATCGAACGCTGAAGTAACAGGAGTTCGTGAAAGCACTTCTTTGACACAGCTATCTTCAAATCTGGTACTCAATTGCAGCGAAGAGTATCAAATTAAAGTTGTTTTAATACAACGCAATAAGTATAACAAAAACGACACCAACCGTTAGATTTCTGAGGCTGTCAGCAGTCGGATTCATAAGGACAGTCAACACTATGTGCGCGGAACTGTCATCAGAATCCTTGTGCGATTTTTTATGTTTTCTCTAGTGTCGACTCGCGGCCAGCACGCAACATTCGCACCATTCTACATTAGTGGTTTCGACAGAGTGCTGCCTCATACGCATTCTTCACTCTCCGAAAGATGTCTGCCGGTATTTCGGCACCCAGCAAAAGAATACAGCACATTGGTCCTGTCTGGACGCATTTGGTAATAACGTCGCCATAGATCCCTTGTCGTCCGCTTCGGTAGCTATGGAGTCAGGTGGGACAGACTGATAAGGGTCCGGGCTCTATTCCCAGGTGGGTGGGAGATCTTTCTCCGCACTGGGACTAGGAGCCGTTTTGTTCTTATCTTCGTACCGTCACAGCTGCCACGAAAATCACCTGCATAGCGTCACATGACAAGTCTAAGCCCACATCGTTCCAGGAAATGGCTTGGCCATAACGAATGTTATTTCACGTTTCCGCATTTACCGCACGAATACTACACTAATCCCTTGCCTACATTTCGATGCTTATATACCCGCATCGGAGTCGCACTACGTTGCACACAAAAGCTGCAGCAATGCACTCAAATTTTTTGATTCCACCTTATAGTTTTAACAATGTGGGAGAAACATTCATTCACTATTGGACAGAATAGAGCCAGCTGAGACAGTCCGAGATGGAAGCCAACCAGATAAGAAAAGGTAAAGTTTCAATTTCCTCCTGAATGCAGAGTAGTTTTGGGTATGACGCGAGTTACAAGGCAGTTTGTCCTGGAGTCGTAGGGCTGAAACGGAGAGGGAGATAACGTTTTGTGCTATGCATCGGTACACAGCCAAGATGCTGGACGTATCAGATCTGATACCGCAGTCATGGAATGGTGACAGTTATCTGATACGCGTGAAGAGGTGCTGAGGACATCAGAGAGTAAAAAACTGATGAAGAACACGGATGGTGCGAAAATCACGTGGCCTGTCCGGTTGCATCCCCCCCCCCCCCTCTCTCTCTCTCTCCCTTAACTGGGAAGAACTAATGTGATCGGACAACCGATTGTTACACACAGATCTAAGGCAAGCATTTATGGCTCGCCCGAGTTGTCTGGAGTTTACACTACTTATGCCGTGTTGAGCTACATGACAGTATAAAAATTCGGCGGGACTATGTACTGGACTAATTTTTGTTTGTTTTGTACAGAAACATTTTCCAGGAAATTTTAGATCGCATGTACGCAAGAATGTGATTTCCATCGTATTGTGACAGTTTCTTCTTCCCAGCTCACTCATTCTAAATTATGTACAGATCTTTTTCTGTTTCTGATAGGGTAACTGGATACCATTAAGGAGTGTAGGAGAAATTGTTTCACGAAACTGTTCACTAGTCATCATACAGTGTGATACGAAAATAACCTTTGAATTCTCAGGGTTTAGTGTAAGACCCATGTTTTTTGCCTATTTGAAGTAAGATTTCGGCACCTATACAGTGTTCGAACATCATGAAATACCTCGAAGAAAACGATCTATTGATACACGGAGAGCACGGATTCAGAAACAAAAGTTCTTACAAAACACAATTAGCCCTTTATTCACACGAAATAATGATTGATGTCGACCTGAGATCTCAAACTGACGCTATGTTATAGATTTCCAAAAGACTTTTGACACCGTTCCTCGAAAGCGACTTTTCTTGAAATTGCGTGCCTATGGAATATCGCTTCAGACGTGCGACTGTGTTCCTGGGTTTTCTATAGAAAAGTCACTGCTCGTAGTAATTGTTGGAAAGTCATCGCGTAAAATAGACGAGACATCTGGCGTTCCACAAGGAAGTACTGTAGCCCCTCTGTTGTTACTAATCTGTATAAACGAGGTAGCAGACAATCATGTTGTCATTCAGCGTCTAATAAAGTCGTTAGTGATCAAAACCAATTGCAAAATGATTTAGACAAGATACCTGTATGGTGCGAGAAACAGCGAATGACCATAATTAATGACAAGTGTGAGGTCATCCACGTGAGTAATACAATGAATCCGTTAAATTTCGGCTATACGATAAATCGTACAAATTTAAAGGCTGTAAATTCAACCTAGTATCTGGAGATTACGAATTACTTAAACCGGAAAGATTCTGTGGGAACTGACTGAGTTTTATTGCAAGAACTCTTACAAGATACAACAAATCCACTAGAGAGGCAGCCTACACTACCCTTTTCTGTCCTCTGATAATTGTATTGCTGTACAGTGTACTTACCAGACAGGATTAACAGCTAAAGTTCAGAAAAGTGCTGTTCGTTTTGTATGACTATCGCGAAATACGGGAGTGTGTATCACGGATATGATATGCGAGTTGGGGTGTCAATCATTAAAAAAAAGTGTTTTTCTTTGGGGCTATATATTTTTACAAAATTTCAATCCTGAGCTTTCTCCTCCGAATGTGAAAATATTCTGTTGATGCCCAACTATGGGAGAAATGTCATCGTAATAACATGAGAGAAATCAGAGCTCACACGGCGAGATTTAAGTGTTCGTCTTTGTTTGCCGTTCGTGAATGAAACGCTAGAGAAATAGTGTGAAAGTGGTTCTATGTAGCCTCTGACAGACATTTAAGTGTGAACTACAGAGTAGTCATGTAGATATAGTTGTAGATCGCGATATTGAACCAAGGTTATCGCTAATACTTGACACTGCAGCACCAATATTTTTAGGGCTGGCGCTTAGATATAACTGAATGTCACCAGCAAATAAATGGGAGTTACAGTAACTTAGTACTGATACAGTGTCATTGATACATAGCGATAAAATCAGTGTACCAAGAAGTAAACCCTGAAAGATTTCTCAGAGCACATATTTCCGTGACGAACTCTCCGATCCACAGACGATTCACTGATATCTGTTTTTAAGGCAGCTGTCCAACCACATTATTGCACTGCCTGAGAAATTCAAATGTGTCATTTTCGTAAGTAGTATACAGAAATCAGCCGTATCAAAGTCTCGATGAAATCGAGCAGTTTTACAATGGTCGCTTCATAATTATTTACAGGCACTTGAAGATTACAAACTACTGTCGAAATTCACCCACTGAAATATTTTAAAAGAGTACATGTGATGAAAAATCATTATTTGTCGTTTAGCTGTATGTGCTCAATGTTTCATCTGACGGCTGGCCATGAACTTAACATACGTAACGTACTGCAACATCAGTTACCGGTGGAGATTTTCACTCGCCTCATTAACAATTTACCTGTGGCCGCCTGTGGACTTTTTCCTTTCTCGTTGCACCAGCCACACGCTCTGCGAACGCAGTATACGCATTCCTAACGAGCGCAGAAATTAACGAGTGACTGCATAGCGGATAAAATTAACTCATCTGTCTCACGCAATTATAAATACGAGGTTTGAGCAATAATTTTTTAAAAATTTTAATATAATTTAAAAACTTATTAAGGGAATGTAGGGTGATAAATTTTAATTTACAATTTAATTTTTCTGTACAAAATTTAACTAACTGTGCTGCCGTCTGTTTCCGTGTTCTTCGTACGCTCTGTTTGGCAGAAATATTGTGCACCGCTTGTGCCGGAGCGGAAAGCGGGTAAAGTTTGCGTCGGAGCTACACACAGCGTTTATCACGAGGCGCTAAGCATCTGCGAACACGTTTCTCTTTTATCATCTGTTTCTCTGTTCCATTTACGGTTCTCATAGTATTTACCCAAACGTAAATTAGTGGATATCGTTATCGTGTTTGCTGCACAATATTGTTTCCATTACTTTTGTAAGACGATTTATAGCTCAGTTTTGTTTCGTTACTGCTTTTATAATTGCTAGCTTCTGTTCTTCCCTGAATGTTATTCATGAAGATAAGAGCCATTTTTAGGTAGGATCACTGATAACTGTAAATACATAATTTACCTCGCAATTAAAAGTGCACCGAGCACATAAATCTAACTGCAGGGACGCTAGATACTACACTGAGAAGGAAGAAAGACTGGGGCTTAACATACCGTTGACATCGAGGTCAACGGAAACAGAGCAGGCGCTCGGCATGTTTCATGGATGGGGAAGGACATCAGCCGTGTTCTTTGAAAGGAACCGTCCCGGCATTTGCCTGGAGCGATTTAGGGAAATCACAGAAGGCCTAAATCTGAATAGGCGGACACGGATTTGAACCGCAGCTATCCCCAGTGCAGATGTACTGAGAGTCACTAGAAGAGTCATACAGTAATTCCGACTATTGCGAATGTTAAAAATGATCAGTAAAGTAAATCTTTTGTGTATATAACGTGCGTGCCTAGAAGTCAGAGTCAGTATTTTAAGTCACCACACAGCTTGCATAATATTACCCTGCAATTCATACTTACGTGATAATTAATTGAAACCCTCAGCTGCCGACAGATGTTGTTGATGTACCTTGATTGGGACAACTGAAAATGTGTGGCCCGACCGGGACTCGAACCCGGGATCTCCTGCTTACATGGCAGACGCTCTATCCATCTTTTTTTTTTAATTTTGTTCGTTATGGTTCTTTGTATTTCGTCGTTTCGGACGTCATATGACATCCGTTGAAGTTCGTTGTTGACCTTTTCATTTAGTTTTTTTTTTTAAATTACAGATGCGAGCCAGCTCTCTGACCGAACACTCCGAGCTACCGTGCCGGCGCCCATCTGAGCCACCGTGGACACAGATGAACAGCGCGACTGCAAGGACTTATCCCTTGCACACTTCCCGTGAGACCCACATTCCCAACTGTCCACAATCTACATACGTAATGCTCCTAATAGACATTTGCCCATCCGCTCATTACTCGCACCAACTATGTAGATTGTGGACAGTTGGGAATGTGGTTCTCACGGGAAGTGTGCAAGGGATAAGTCCCTGCAGTCGCGCTATTTATCTGTGTCCTCGGTGGCTCAGATGGATAGAGCGTCTGCCATGTAAGTAGGAGATCCCTAGTTCGAGTCCCGGTCGGGGCACACATTTTCATCTGTCTCAGTCGAGGTATATCAACAACACCTGTCGCCAGCTGAGGGTTTCAATTAATTGTCATTTATTCTAGAGAAGCTGCGCGGTCATCAATGGTATCTGTTCTTTTGAGAACAGTTACTATCTTCATATATCATACTTAAGTGCTTGGTAGAACACGTACGACTTTCACTCATTCTTCTACCGTTTCGCCCTAAGAATAGCAATCGGTAAAAAACATGACCTAAATCTTTCCTTGTGACCTCCAGTTTCTTTTACGTTAACACCGTGGCCATTCTTGTCCTTGTAAGAGCGGAGCAACAAAAGAAACTGCTCGAAACGCTTTGCATCATCCCCATAACTTTCACAGTTCGTGTTACTTCTTTTCTTATAGGAAAAATTTTTCAGTATTGTTTTGATCACAGGAAATGGCTCTACTTGTAATGGAGATAAAGGAAATCCTGCATTATTGGAACAGTTTAGTGTCTCAAGTCGTAAATGGGACAATGTGACTTGTGTACATTTTTGTCTGGCAACATGCCTCGAAAGGTCGTCTCAAGCTTTGACCGTGCACGCTCCATTACTTCGCATCAAGAAGACGTGCCAGCGCGGTAGTTTTCCAGCCGAATTGTTGTACACCACAGCCGCTTCATTTGAACATACAACCGATTTCGTGAGACATCAAACGATGAAGATCTGCCTCACGGTGATCGCCTACGGGCAGCGACACTACCTGATAATCGCTGCCTACTTACTTTGGCTCGTACAGCCAACGGGCTTGCCTCGTTCAATACAGTGCTTCCAGTCAGATCACCAAAGTTGAGCAACGGCCGACGTGGCCAGTGCTTGGATAGGTGACCGCACGGGTACGTCACGCGTTGTTGGCAGCTTTCCCTTCGGAGTACTGTCAAAGGGGAGGATGGCTGGTGGAGAAAATTTGCTGATCACCAGACCTAGCGCAGATGCCTTTGATCCCTCCGTCGGATGGGACGTTATCCTCTGCGGGCCCCTTGATGCTATTCTAGAGGAGTAGGCGACGTGTCAGCACCGAGTTTCATCTCATACAGTGCAAACGTGACATTCCACTACATACCTATTACCATTATCTACACGTATCAGATACACTTAAAAACTAATCTCACAGTTCCCAGGGAAAAGGCAAAACCTTTCCAATTAGATAGCTGAACCTGTTCCTCTGAGTCTGCCGTCCAATAGTGGCACATGACTTTACTTTTTCTGTAGCTCGTGAGATCATGAGTAACAGTAAATAGAACCGCGCACTGCCTTTTTGGATGCACCTAGGAAGTCTGTGTCGGCTCATACAGGGTGTTACAAAAAGGTACGGCCAAACTTTCAGGAAACATTCCTCACACACAAAGAAGGAAAATATGTTATGTGAACATGTGTCCGGAAACGCTTACTTTCCATGTTAGAGCTCATTTTATTACTTCTCTTCAAATCACATTAATGATGGAATGGAAACACACAGCAACAGAACGTACCAGCGTGACTTCAAACACTTTGTTACAGGAAATGTTCAAAATGTCCTCCGTTAGCGAGGATACATGCATCCACCCCCCGTCGCATGGAATCCCTGATGCGCTGATGCAGCCCTGGAGAATGGCGTATTGTACCACAGCCGTCCACAATAAGAGCACGAAGAGTCTCTACCTTTGGTACCGGAGTTGCGTAGACAAGAGCTGTCAAATGCCCCCATAAATGAAAGTCATGAGGGTTGAGGTCAGGAGAGCGTGGAGGCCATGGAATTGGTCCGTCTCTACCGATCCATCGGTCACCGAATCTGTTGTTGAGAAGCATACGAACACTTCGACTGAAATGTGCAGGAGCTCCATGGTGAATGAACCACATGTTGTGTCGTACTTGTAAAGGCACATGTTCTAGCAGCACAGGTAGAGTATCCCGTATGAAATCATAATAACGTGCTCCATTGAGCGTAGGTGGAAGAACATGGGGCCCAATCGAGACATCACCAACAATGCCTGCCCAAACGTTCACAGAAAATCTGTGCTGATGACGTGATTCCACAATTGCGTGCGGATTCTCGTCAGCCCACACATGTTGATTGTGAAAATTTACAATTTGATCACGTTGGAATGAAGCCTCATCCGTAAAGAGAACATTTGCACTGAAATGAGGATTGACGCATTGTTGGATGAACCATTCGCAGAAGTGTACCCGTGGTGGCCAATCAGCTGCTGATAGTGCCTGCATACGCTGTACATGGTACGGAAACAACTGGTTCTCCCGTAGCACTCTCCATACAGTGACGTGGTCAACGTTGCCTTGTACAGCAGCAACTTCTCTGACGCTGACATTAGCGTTATCGTCAACTGCACGATGAATTGCCACGTCCATTGCAGGTGTCCTCGTCTTTCTGGGTCTTCCCCAGTCGCGAGTCATAGGCTGGAATGTTCCGTGCTCCCTAAGACGCCGATAAATTGCTTCGAACGTCTTCCTGTCGGGACACCTTCGTTCTGGAAATCTGTCTCGATACAGGCGTACCGCGCCACGGCTATTGCCCCGTGCTAATCCATACATCAAATGGGCATCTGCCAACTGCGCATTTGTATACATTGTACTGACTGCAAAACCACGTTCGTGATGAACACTAACCTGTTGATGCTACGTACTGATGTGCTTGATGCTAGTACTGTAGAGCAATGAGTCGCATGTCAACACAAGCACCGAAGTCAACATTACCTTCCTTCAACTGGGCCAACTGGCGGTGAATCTAGGAAGTACAGTATATACTGACGAAACTAAAATAAGCTCTAACATGGAAATTAAGCGTTTCCGGACACATGTCCACATAACATCTCTTCTTTATTTGTATGTGAGGAATGTTACCTGAAAGTTTGGTCGTACCTTTTTGTAACACCCTGTATAATACACAACCGTCTCCAAATGGCCAAATTGGTCCCTAGAAGTCTACTGCGAACAACTTTACTAACCCCAGAGCCGCTATGCGCGGAGAAGATAGGTAAGAAAATGCCTAAAATTGATCTTGGGTCAGTGGCGACGGGTTTTCTTCACCGACAGGGGAAGGATTTGTCTGGCGCCTGATGTTCGTCGTAGGCATGCAGTCCCACGGTGCAGCAGGGAGTTGGGTCACTTGTGTTTTGGCGAAGTATTAAATAATGAAGTCGGACGGCTCTCTTAGCTATCGAAGGCTGCACTGTATGGGAACAGGATGCTCCATTCTATTGGCCAGTCCAGTCCGAGCGCGGAGCGTCCAACTAGTGAGTACCTCCCTCTAGGAGGCAGCGATCCGTCCAGTGGAGTGCCCTGTAGTATCTAATGTCACGAACCGCGTTGAGCATGATCGTGGCCAGTTCAGACTTGAAGTGTGTCGTGATAAGAGCCCCGCGGATGTGCTGGCTCCATCAGAATGGCCGCTGTCGATAGCTGGAATAGCCCTGAATAGCGACGTCTTGACTATCTAGTAGATAGCTTGCCGTGGAAGAGTCAGGTACGCTACAGTTTACGGACTGGAGCAAGTGGTATTGAGTGTTGGTTCAAAGTGCAAGACGCCACTGAGGTACGGCTAAACATAACGAGTGCCTTTGATCTGAATTGAATATACCCTCTCGACATGCAGATCGCCCCCCCCCCCCCCCCCCCTCCTGGCTCAGATATATTTGATAAACTGCGCGCATTAAAACGGATTGAAATGTGTTGCTCCTGACAAGTGACTCATGGGTGTAGTTCTTATTGAAATTAATAGTAATAATTGGGATAAGGGGATTCATCTGTGTACACTGAACTGAAAGGTCGGTAACGTAGACCATTACAGAACATGTCACAAGTGAGATTGTACGTGATAAGCAAAAGTGATAGTTAACTCCCTCACGCACTGGAGGTGAGCAGAAGTCGTAAAATCCGTATAATTAAACAGTTGACAGAAAGTGAATGGCAAAGTCCGCAGGGAATGGAAGAAAATAAGCTGGGAACAAAATCACGGTTTAACTCACATTGATCAAGTATACGGTTTCGCAACGGTCATGTCTGCGTCGATCTGATGGCGTTTAGAAAGACGCAAGCAATAAATCCAAGTAACTGAGTCATGGAAAAGCCATTAACTGCCAAAGCATAGCTGATAACAAGAACCCCAGCTTACTTTGGAATGGAAACGCTCTTACCCCTGCATCATTACTAACCTCTGTAATCATCATGTGTGTACCATTTGAATATCAGAGCACGCATTGTAATAACTCAAAAAATACGGTCGCAGGTTCGAATCCTGACTCGGGCATGGATGTGTGTGACGTCCTTAGGTTAGTTAGGTTTAAGTAGTTCTAAGTTCTAGGGGACTGATGACCTCAGAAGTTAAGTCCCATAGTGCTCAGAGCCATTTTTAACTCAAAAAAAGAGAAAGGTTGGCTCCAGCCTGACGCATTTCAGCAAGGGTAGAAAGATGTGCACTTTCAAATAGAGAGACCGTTATACTTACTGTTTTCTGTTTACTACACTGTAAATGTTACTGTCCTTAGATCTGAACCAGCACACGTTCATAGATACTCACATGCTCTAACTCTATCACGACACCCTCCAAATCTGATCATCTCACCTCACTCCCACAGTCGCCAACATACTCAGGTCGACGTTTCTCTACTTCTAGGAGACATCGTTAAAATCCAGCATAAATATTACTTTTCTGTCATAAAATTCCTGCTGGGCAGCAGGGTCGCTGTTGTTTATTTATATGTTCATTCAGACCTTGATAAGTCTTAAAATGGTACAAAAACCAGCGATTTGCTTCGAATATTGATAACTCTAAAATTGTGCTCTTCACAAAACCAAAAACATAGTATACTCTCAATGCAATGTCAATGAGATCAAGTTTTAAATCTAGCTTAAAATCATTTCTTTTGGACAACCCCTTCTATTCCATGGACGAGTTTCTGTTTCGGAACTGGTAAAAAAAGTTGTACCTATAAATGTAGTTGCATGTGTAAAACTAAAAATATCAGTAAAATTAGTATTAGCACTATTCATGTGTGTATATAAATCTTGTAATCTGACTTGTTCCACATTATATCGATAAAATAATCGTAAAAATGATCCACGGAACGTGATATAATTAAACTAAACTTAACTTGGAATCAGTCAACACATATAAATACATCTGTGTGCCACAATATATGGTAATAAGAAAAGCAATTATCATATGTGCTCAGTCATATGTATAGCAGGTGGAAGACTTTTCTTCCTTGATAGTATCTGCGGAAATGCACTCAGACTACAAAGGAGATTGCTTATAAAACACTGGGAAGATCCATCCTAAAAGCGTGTGGCAGCCACACTAAATAGGACAAACAAATGATATCGAATGTACACAAAGAGGGGCAACACTAATGGCAGCCGATTTATTGACTCTCCGTTGAGCGTCAAGGAAATGCTGAAGAACCTCAATAGAAGACTTGAAAATATACATCAGATATCCTGGAAGCCTAGTTGTAAAATTTGTTGATCCGGTATGAAGTCAGAAATCGAAGAATATATAATAGCCTCGTATAATGCTCCCGTCTGGGCCACGCAGGCACCAGACTAATTACAACGCGCAGTAAGACATGTTAACAGTCATTCCTCCAACACTTCGTACATTAATGGGATGTCTATAAACCCTAATACATGGTACATTGGGAAGCCACGTAGTTCACAGTGGGTTGTAGTGCAAGGATTTAGATGTAGATTGACAACTTTGAAGGAGAACAACTTTTAAATGGGTATTGCTGATGTGGGGTGAGTCAGCTTCTCCCACGATTCGTTTCATGCAACCCGTTCTACGTGTGTATAAGGAACGGTATCCGGACAGGGGCCCTAATCTGTATCGTTCATACCGATCGGTGTAGTAGGTTAGTCTCGGTAGTGACGTCATTTTCGGTTCTTTATCGAAATATCCTATTCAGTAAGCTTCTGAGACTTGTTACCGAACGGTCCTCCCACCGATTTTACGACAATTGTACCGAGAGGTTTTGGATTTCGGTCTGGCCCTGTCGATCGGTGAGCTGTGGTTTATGTACACCTATAATTTGTCATTTTAAACATATTTAGGGGTTTTAGCTTTGGATTTAGTGATTGTGTTACTAAAGAATCACCCAGGGACGCATCCGGTTGGAAAGTGAGTTCATAATAGACTATTTTCCTTTGTTAGAAATATGATTAGTTTAGCTTGTTACTGAGAATGATTACATCAAAACAAAACAAAAAACGTTTTCGGTCAATATTCTCTCAAAATAGGTGTTATTTTTATTCAAATAAGAGTTTAAAGATCATTAAATATCAAGACATCGGTTCGCTTATGTATATTACATGAGTGTGAACTAACGTTACTAGTGCCTTTGTGTACTTTTTCTCACTAATGGGTTAGTTAGTAATTGTCGAAACGTGTTTACAACTTTCAAGTAACAATGGAAAGCAATTATGTGAAACCTGATATTGAAACCTTCCAAACTATCACCCATTTATGACTTAAGCAGCACCGTTTGGCCGGCCAGAGTGGCCGCGCGGTTAACGGCGCTTCAGTCTGGAACCGCACGACCGCTACGGTCGCAGGTTCGAATCCTGCCTCGGGCATGGATGTGTGTGATGTCCTTAGGTTAGTTAGGTTTAAGTAGTTCTAAGTTCTAGGGGACTTATGACCACAGCAGTTGAGTCCCATAGTGCTCAGAGCCATTTAGCACCGTTTGGCAACGAAGTCAGCCTACGTTCCTTCACACGATAATGCAAGATTTGAGCACTATGCGTCTTGTTGGGCGTGGCCAAGTGGTTAGCGCGCGGGAATGCAATACGAAAGGACACGGATTCGAGCATGGGTGAAAGCAAATTTTTGTTTTCCTCTTCATATATGCAACACGTTCTGAGACATTGTTTTTCGAGTAAGTTAAGATTTTTCTGCAATATTCGTTATTACTTACATGTAAGAGCGCACTTCCCCAGTAATGATTTCTTGATTTCTGTGTGTTTAAAATACGAAATATGAAATTGTTGGAGATGAAATTGCTGCGAGTGAAACAACCGACAATGACCTCTATATTTTTTCCGAATATGTAGCGATTTCCGAGTATGCGGTTAGACAGGAATGTTAGAGCACAGCTTAAATTGCTGGGAATGTAACTAGCAGCGGTCATCTTCATAATCTTGCTTCTCACAAGTTTTTATCTGCGATCGAATCCTAAACCACAGTAGACAGAGATGAAATATCTCTGCCGTAATATTTTTAGACTGTAGCACTATATACGAAACATTTTCATTCATGAGATGCATGTTATAAACTTTGACGAACTGCAGGAGCTCTCGAAAATGTGTTTTTTTTTTCAATTTTGTTTTTAAGACTCAAATCGTTGACGTATCACATAGGGAAGTGGGGTACTTAATCATTTGGATCTCTAGGAGCGAATTATAACCACATTCTGTTTATCTTCTTATTCTTTGAAATTTCCAGAATCAATTTTTCGTGTGTTTTTATGGATGTAGTAGTACGTTTTCCGAAACGTAAAATCCAAAACACGATGTCAGTGTGAATGATTATAAGATGACATAATGCGGCATTTACGACAATCTGCCGAATACAGCCAAATACGCTATCGTTATTATGCACGCATGGAAACTTGCGGTCAGAGAAACTGTAAATTTTTTTTATGCATTTCAGCTGAGAATCATGGAAATGGATATACTGCGCCTGATACTGTTAAGGAGGAGGCAATGGCGATGAAGGCGGGCACGTCAGCTCGATGGAATGCGGCGTCATGCGTTATGGCAGCGTTAACGCAATTTTCGGTACTTGGAAGAATAGCGCGCCTGTGTCGTCTGCTAGCCGCCTTGCGTTCGTGGCGCTGTGTGCGCTGCAGTGCGCATGCGCGGATCTGCGACGGCTTGCTTTTGATTGGCTTGCGCGACCCGAACCGACAACAGCGCTTCAGTTCTCTAGACCCGAGCGGTATCGCTACTGAAATGCATACTGAATAATGCAGGGACTCTAATTCGAGTACTAGACCGTTCGGTGCTCTTGAGTACCGATACGATCGGCACAAGGGCGGAAAGATACAGAATAGGCACCCTGCAGGAGACAGCCACTACTCGATATAGGTTCCTCCTCAGAGCTTTGGGCGACTGTTACCAAACGTGATCGTACTGTAAAAAATAAAAGTGAGGGTTGGCCACGAGTTACAAGGTATTTTTGGACCAACATATATCTCACTTCTGCCACATTACCCAAGTGTCTCTGACCTTTCGGTGTAGTGGTACAGTTGTTTACTGCCTCTGTGAGTTCATTGCGTTTATAGTACTTAATCTTTCGTAAATGGTTCAGAAATATTGCCTTATACAGTGTGTTTCACCACTGGAAACAACAAAATTAACAGGAGGTATCAAATTGGGAAGTGTAGAAGCAACTACTTTTCGGTATATAACCTCTGAATCATTTACCACAGATTAAGCACTGTAAAGGAATTAAACGTACAGAGACTTGAAAAACCTGTGTGTCGACAAAGATAATTACACAAAAAGACTGGACACACTTGAATAAGTGTGGCACACGTAAGGTATATCTTAATTCAAAAACACCATGTAATGCATAGTCAATCCTCACTTATAATTCTTACAATTTGATTCCGTTTGCCAGCAGGCGCCGAAAGCTCTGAGTGGGAACTTACAACGATTACATTACTGTTGCCTGTCAGGATACCGTTGCTGATACAGAAGTAGTGCTGGTTGCATAAAACGAATCGGTAGGGGCAACAAAATCACCCTGTACATGTACAGGATCGCAACAGCAAATCTTGAGTAATGATGGACAAATCTACATCTACGAATTCACCTATCAATCTGTTGTCACGGTGTGTGGTAAAGGGTACTTCACGTGCGACTGTCACTTCCCCCCATTCTGCAAACCTTTGGTCAAGGAAGTTTAACAAAAAACCTCACTGTGATGCCCAACGCTTTCTTGAAACGATTACAACTGGAGTTGGATGAGTATCTCCGTAGCACCTGCCAAACGAACCCGTGACGAAATGTGCTGCTCATCCTTGTAGTTTCTCTGTTTCCTCTACCAATCAATCAAGAGTGCCCAACTGATGAACAATACTCAAGTATCGGTCAGACAAGGGCTCTGGTATACCAATGGCTCTCACTCTGACACCTGTCTCTCCTTAGATTAGTGTAATGTGGTCGTTCCACTTTGAACCGTTCGGTAATCATACTCCCGGATGAAGCTTTTTCCACTGATTGTTCGGCAATCGTTTAATCAAACAAAACGGGTCTTTCCGCTTATTTACGCACAATATACATACGTTGTTGTCAATAAAAATATAAATTGCCTTTTGAATTGTTGTTTAAACTCCCTGTTCACAGTAAACTGTGGCTTTGAATTTCCCTGTTAGTATAACCAGCATCTCTGTACAGTTGTCATCAAGTAAAATGGTTTTCACATTTCTATGTTACCGTTATCTTATTGTATTGTTGTTGTTGTCTACAGTCTGTAGACTGTTTCTGTCCTGCTTTCCACGCTAGTCTTCTATGTACAAGCCTTTTCATCTGTGCGTAACTGTTACAACCTGCATCCACATAGACCTAGTCTTGATTCTCTCTAAAATTGTAACCCCTGCGCTACTCGCTATTATCAAATTATGTTTTCCTTAATGCTGCAGAATGTGTCGTATCGTCCGATCATCCTTTATATCAAGTTGCGCCATAAATTTATTTTCTCACCAGTTCGGTTCAGAACCTCCTCGTTAGTTATCCTGTCTACTCATTTAATCTTCATCACTCTTCTGTAACACCATTTTTCAAAAGAGTATATCGTCTTCTTGTGTGTACTGCTCATTGTCCACATTTCACTTCCGTCCAAGACTACATCCAGACGAATAATTTCAAAAGAGACTTCCTAACGCTTATACAGTATTTACGTTCGATGTTAATAGATTTGTCCATTTCTTACTGTTGCAGATCTGCATATTATATACTCACTACTTCTGCCACTGTCAGTTATTCTTCTGCCAGCTACTTTGTGTCTCGTTTACTAAATCACTTCCCTCAGCATTCGTTGCTGTTCACGTTTTAACACTGTACACTACGTTAAACTACTTGTTCAAGGCCTTTGCCATCACTGGTAGGATGTCAGTGTCATAAATTTCTCATTGGGTTACTTCATTATTCGTTCAATGGACAAACTGGATGACATGGTGATTAGGCTACAACTCTCTCTCTCACTCGGTTCTAAGTTATTGCTTCCATACGTCTTTCTACTAATATAACTGCGGTGTGGTTTCTGTACAAATTACAAATAACCATCCGTTTGCATCATTAGAACCTTTTAAAGATACCTGTATAAATTTTCGGAACACATTATCCTTATTATTCGTTCGGATTTGCTGTCTATTGCTGCAGAGTGAAAGCTCGTCGCTGTGAAGTGACAACGTGTAAGATGAAACGCACAGGCCTGGGATTACGGCCCTGCTGGACCGCCGGCTTTGGAAGTCACCCAGCTTGCGGCAGCTACGAGGGCCGATAAGCCAACGGAGCGACTACACCCGATCTGCCCGTGGGCGCTTTGAGGATCCGTCGTGTCTCTGCCATCCCTCATTGTACAACACCTCTCCTACCCTGCTTCGTACGGACAGTTCCTCGACAAACTGTATATCGAGGCCGCAGCGCAAATTATATATTTCGCTGTAATTTCCGCAACCGTCACTTTTTTGTTTTTATGTAGTAGAGTAACTGGTGAAAACTACAATATTAATAGCAAACACAGGGTGAGGCAGCTAAACAGGCCACCCCAAATACATACATAATGAATAAATACATCGAGGTGCGGTTTCCACCATGTTATAGCGGACAATATGGCGAATTTCCTGACGTTCGCAAGTAATTTTTATCGTTTATAATCGCCGAATTACGTAACCTACTTTGGTTTTTCATAGTGGAGCCATACACTTTTCTGTGACATTTGAAACAAGGTTCTGGGAGGACTTCAACGACACAACCTGTATGCGATTTCATCAAACAACATCAAGATAGCGCCGCAATCCACTGTCATCAGGAGATGAGGTTCCACAAACGTCTGCCCTATAATACCAAATGTCAGTGAAGCCTTAACTCAGGTATGGTTCTTGTGTCTACCTGTGCGCTTGAAGCCCATCAGTCTGTATTCTACTGTTGTAGCAGTCGAAAGAGTGAATATCGTTTTTGGCGAAAGTCGCTAAATTATTAGAGCAACGATGTGGTTGTGTGACGAAGCTAAGTACTCGCGATCTGTCTACGTCTACATCTACACGGATACTCTGCAAATCACATGTAAGTGCCTGGTAGAGGATTCATCGAACCACCTTCACAATTCTCTATTATTATAATCTCGTGTAGCGCGTGGAAAGAATGAACACCTATATCTTTCCGTACGAGCTCTGATTTCCCTTTCTTTAGCTTGGTGATCGTTCCTCCCTATGTAGGTCGGTGTCAACAAAATATTTTCGCATTCGGAGGAGAAAGTTGGTGATTGGAATTTCGTGAGAAGATTCCGTCGCAACGAAAAACGCCTTTCTTTTAATGACGTCCATCCCAAATCCTGTATCATTTCTGTGACACTCTCTCCCACTTTTTCGATGTACTCCGTCAGTGCTATCTGGTAAGGATCCCACACCGCGCAGCAGTATTCTAAAAAAGGACGGACAAGCGTAGTGTAGGCAGTCTCCTTAGTAGATCTGTTACATTTTGTAGGTGTCTTGCCAATAAAACGTAGTCTTTGGTTGGCCTTCCCCACAACATTTTCTATGTGTTCCTTCCAATTTAAGTTGTTCGTAATTGTAATACCTAGGTATTTAGTTGAATTTACGGCTTTTAGATTAGACTGATTCATCGTGTGACCGAAGTTTAACGAATTCCTTTTAGCACTCATGTGGATGACCTCACACTTTTCATTATTTAGGGTCAACTGCCAATTTTCGCTTCATTCAGATATTTCTTCTAAATCATTTTGCAGTTTGTTTCGATCTTCTGATGACTTTATTAGTCGATAAACGACAGCACCACCTGCAAACAACCGAAGACGGCTGCTCAGATTGTCTCCCAAATCGCTTACATCGATAAAAAACAGCGACGGGCCTATGACACTACCTTGGGGAACGCCAGACATCAGTCCTGTTTTACTCGATGACTTTCCGTCAATTACTGCGAACTGTGAACTCTCTCACAGGAAATCACAAATCCAGTCAAATAACTGAGGCGATATTACGTAAGCACGCAATTCCATTACGAGCCGCTTGTGCAGTACAGTGTCAAAAGCCTTCCGGAAATCCAGAAATACGGAATCGATCTGAAATCCCTTGTCAATAGCACTCAACACGTCATGTGAATAAAGAGCTAGTTGTGTTTCACAGGAACAATGTTTTCTAAACCCATGTTGACTGTGTGTTAATGGACCGTTTTCTTCGAGGTAATTCATAATGTTCAAAGACAATATATGTCCCAAAATCCTGCTGCATATCGACGTTAACGACATGGGCCTGTTATTCAGTAGATCGCTCCAACTACCTTTCTTGAATATTGGTGTGACCTGTGCAACTTTCCAGTCTTTGGGTACGGATCTTCCGCGAGCGGACGGTTCTATATGATTGTTAATTATGGAGCTAATGCATCAGCACATTCATCAAGGAATCGAATTGGTATACAGTCTGGACCTGAAGACTTGCTTTTATTAAGTGATTTAAGTTGCTTCACTACTCCGAGGATATTTACTTCCACGTAACTCATGTTGACAGCTGTTCTCGATTCGAATTCTGGAATATTTACTTCGTCTTCTTTTGTGAAGGCATTTCGGAAGGCTGTGTTTAGTAACTCTGCTTTGCTAGCACCGTCTACGCAAACAATACAAAAAAGGTCTAGAAATTAGAAGTGTGTAGAATCAAATACGTCAAGGGAAAATTAGAGCAACTGATGTAAGAAATGAAACCAACATTTTAGCAGCAGCAACACGTTACTGATCAATAAGAGACGCCTCGGAAGTATGATAGTGCACGAGAGTGTTTTGCGAATGCTACATTCCTTCGCATTTCATCATCTTCACATTTCAGCAAATCAAAAACTTCAGGGCAGTCACTTCCAAAATTGGTTACATGTAAACATGTAGGGATAAAAAGGAAAGGGAAAGAATGGGTGCGTAACCGTCACAGCTAACAGCACAGGGTACTGTAGTAATGCAGTAGCGAAAGTTGAAAATTTGTGCCGGGACCAGAACTAGAGCTCGGATTTAGCGCTTCTCTTGAACGTTTGCCTTGTCCGCTTCGATCTTCCGAACACGGTCCTTCACTGACTAAATTTTTCATCTTATCGCACGCTTCAATGCTGTTGTTGTCCATTAAACAGACTTGCAAATTTCGTCTCCCGTAGGAGCTCGGACGATATTTGCGCATTCGCATTGAAACAAACGTCGAGGAGCCGTTACGTTCTTTTTCAGAAATTTATGTAGCTGAGCGGTGTATTGCCCATCGGACATGTTCGAGAGGACGGACATCACTCAGACTTAAAAAACGGGTTTTAGTCCTCCAAATTTTACCCACGAAAAGTACAAAGTGGCGCGGCGTCTCTATGCAACATTTTATTTAAGGGAGAAGGGTCGTTTACAAACCATGGTCAAATCATGTTCGCCATATGCACTACTCCTCAGTTGGGAATCCACCCAGACTCAAATACGCGGATAAAAACAACCCTCTTGAAATATCAACGTTTGGTGCGTGTTTTTCAAGATCCACATCATTAGTCTACATTTTATTGATTGGATCCCAAATACAGTCAAACATCTCTAGTTCGTAAGAGATGTTGGAGCCACAATTATAGGAAGACATACTACTGGACATGACGCAGTCATCTTGGTGATAATATGACGGCTGTCCTTCTCATCCTACACACGTGACGAGAGACCCTCTTAAGAGAACATTTGGAACACTGAAATGGTCGTTCAGCAAACGAAAAATATTCTGCACGGCCACGAAATTTAACACTTTCATACTTTTATCTGTGGCGAAGTTTGAAACAAGATGTCTACTAGAAAACACCAATACCATAGGCTTGCGGTCCCGTTAATTTCAATATGCAGTATTGTTGCTTCAATGCTCAAGATTAACATTCTGAGTACTTGGTGCGACAGCAGTGATAATAAAAACCCGAACGATATCTGAGTTACATGTTTGCTTATATTTGCATAATAGGGTAAACTGTTGTGGAACCTCTTCTCCTGACGTCGCGACAGTGATTTCCGGGACTTTCATTTTGATACTGTTTGACAAAGTCCTATACATGTTATGTCATAGAAGTTCTCTTGGAAACTTCTTTTACGTGCCGCAGATAAAAGTACATAGTTCCATTAGAAAAAAAAAAAGAAAAAAAAAACAAACTCGCTGACGTAGTTCGGTAACTATAAATGATAAAATTTACTTGCGCAAATCGGTAAATCTCCTTTATTATCTGCTGTAACTTGGCGAAAACCTCACATAGATGTATTTATTCGCGCTGGATGTCTTTTTGGTGGCTTCTCTAAGCTGCCTCACCCTGCCGACACATATCAGTGGATAGAGTATTACTCCAAGTTCTTAACTCAAATCGCATGTATTCAATATGGGCACCGTTTGTGACCTAGCAAACACCAATACGGGCGGAAGAGCCCATGTGTGCGTTTCATTGAGGTTGCCGCTGCCCGGGAAGACGCAACGACAGCAGACCGCTGTGGAAATGTGTTAATTGGGTTGCCTATCTGCAGGCGATAACTAATTCCATGTGACAATAAGGAGGGTACGATTCGTCTATATGTTCTGACACGCCTGCCACCTAGTGGTGCCCTCTGCAACTACGCCGCGGTGTGTATTACGAATCAAAACGCAGAGAGTTGTTCTATCCACTAAAGAGTGTCGTTCTTCTGCATGTGTTAGTTTTCACGAAGTCATCTTCCGAAACCTTGTACGTAGTTATGAATAACCCGGTATATTAAACACTACCAGCCACGAAAATTGCAACACATGGAGATGGCATTAACTGTACTTACTGCTTGGATACGCAAATGACTACCACTTCAACGCAACGTCAAATATCAGGCATTAGTAACGCAAACTACTTTCTGTATATGAGGAAAGGCTGCGTAACGGGTTTCTCACTGAGAAATTGTTTTTGAGTTTGTGTTGTTTGTGAGAAGACCGCGTTATGCTTCATATAGAAGGCGAAACATCTGCCGGTACTTGGAATTCGACAAGTGCACGATCGTGGCCTGTTGAGACTGCTTTTACATCATTCCGTCATATTGCTGTGGCAATGGAAATGTGAAATCGATTTCTTCACGAAAGCCATACTCAGTTATAATGTTCCCGCAAGCGTTAGTGGATTTCGTGACTGTGTATTTTCGCTCAGTAGCGCTGGGACGATTTTATCTCTGAAAACAAAAGACACTGAGATTACAACGAAATTAATATTTCTGTAATCATATTACCTATGTAATGAAAGTGAACAAGGATTCGCAACCTTTTGTTCACTCTCTTCCTGGTCAGCCATTGCCTGGTAAGGTCAAAAAACATTGTTGCTTGGTCAATGTTATGTAGAGATTTTGTTATTTGTGTTCATTTTGCATAATAATACCAATTTAATGTCATTGTGTTTGTTATTACGATTAATCATACCTTTCTTCCTCAGCTTTTTTCATGAATTTGATAGTTAAATGTGACTTACTTTGTGTGGGAATGTCTGCTAGTGAATTATCGCGTATTAACCGCACCAATCAATGTAATACGTTAGGTTTGCTTTCAGAATAGAACCTCATCTGAAGTTTCACTTTTCACAAAACGAAGTCCGACAGCTTTTAGGCGCAATCATGTCCCAAAACTATATTCACTAACAGGTAATCCCTGTAGAGGGGCCTAGCTAAAAAACTATGAATCATGATGGTGGTAATTAAATTTGAATTCCAATATGTGCAAAATATTTTTACATGATTTTTCAAGTATGTAATTTTTCTTGATTTAATTGAATATTCAATTAGCCAAAGATAATTTTAATTTGATTCAAACTTGCATTTGACTTCAAACATTTTAAAAACTAGAATAACATAAAATTAAATTATAATAAAAAAAATAATTTTAAACCACCACTAAACAGTGCTATGTGGGATTTCAACTGCACTGGGCGACTAGTGTCGAAGATGATGGATATATTGTTCACTCGGGCTTACGGGATGGTACAGACCGTCATGTACCTTGATTCAAGGACTGAGCTTGTCCGCAACAAGACAAATACCCACACGGACAGTGCGACTAAATTTGGTGCTTGCCTCGACGCTGCAGCTGCGTGAAGTGCCCAGCAGCGGTGCGCCCAACAACACTGGACACAGGAGTGCACCAGACGGGTCCCTGTTCTGAGTAGAGCCTCGGGATCCTTGTATGAAAGTTCCTAGGATAGTGAACTTAGCCAGTTCACGTCCTTCGTCGTTACACGGGCGCAGCACGTCGCCTGGTGGTACAGGCTGCCGTTGGGGACACTGCACGAACACCTCCGGTTCCCACAGTCGGTAATTTAGACAGTAGGCGCTACATTTCCCACATGGTAAGGCCGGTGGCTTAGCCCTGTCGTCGAGGCCACATGACGTTACCTTTCAACGAGATAACGGAAGACTGCAATCTGTAAGTGCTGTCCTGACCAACTTCAACAAATAGGACGTTTGACGTGTACCGTCTCCTGGAAAGCCTTCTAAAAACCGCAGTAAAATGTTACGATAACCACAAGTGAACTGTGTCAATAACGAATAAAAATGTTCGTGTTTATGTGTATAATTGTGCTATCAATGATGAAATATTATTTTGGAACGAGAAAACTCTACACCGTTACGTGCTTTGAACATAAAAATATTAATAAGAAATATATTTCTGCGTAACAAATACTAAGAATAATAAGACTATGAGTGTGTCATGTCATGGAATTTCTATATAATTATGAGCTAAGGCTTGGATGAATAAAATGATCACTCTGGTGTGAGGTCTCGTACGAGGTTGCTTATATGGAATGAGGATAAGGAATTAAAGAGGAAGCCGCCTGCTAGAATTTTGCACAGAGCATAACTTAATCATAGCTATCACTTAGTTCAAGAATCATGAAAGAAGGTTGTATTGGGGGAAGAGGCCTGGAGACACTGGAAGGTTTCATATAGATTATATAATGGCAAGACAAAGATTTACGAAACAGGTTTTAAATTGTAAGACATTTCTAGGGGCAGATGTAGACTCTGACTACAATCTGCAGGTTATGAACTGTAAACTAAAACTGAAGAAACTACTAAAAGGTGTAAATTTAAGGAGATGGGACATGTATGAACTCAAAGAACCAAAGGTTGTACGGAGTTTCAGAGAGAGCGTTAGGGAACCATTGACAAGTGCGGTGGAAATAAATACAGTAGAAGAAGAATGGGTAGCTATGAGAGATGAAATAGTGAAGGTAGCAAAGGATCAAGTAGGTAAAAATACGAGGGGTATTAAAAATCCTTGGGTAACAGAAGAAATATTGAATTTAACTGATGAAAGGAGAAAATATAAAAATGCAGTAAATGAAGCAGGCAAAAAGGAATACAAACGTCTCAAAAATGAAATCGACAGGAAGAGAAAATGGCTAAGCAGGGATGGCTAGAGGACAAATGTAAGGATGTAGAGGCTTATCTCACTAGTGGTAAGATAGATATTGCGTACAGAAAAATTAAAGAGACATTTGGAGAAAAGAGAACCACTTGTATGAAAATCACGAGCTCAGATAGAAAACCAGTTCTAAGCACAGAAGGGAAAGTAGAAAGGTGGAAGGAGTATATTGAGGGTTTACATAAGGGCGATGTATTTGAGGACAATATTATTGAAATGGAAGAGGGCGTAGATGAAGATGAAATGGGAGATATGATACTGTGTGAAGAGTTTGACAGAGCACTGAAAGACCTAAGTCGAAACAAGGCCCCAGGAGTAGACAACATTCCATTGCAACTACTGATAGCCTTGAGAGAGCCTTCCCTGTAAAACTCTACCATCTGGTGAGCAAGATGTATGAGACAGGTGAAATAACCTCAGACTTCCAATGCCAAAGAAAGCACGTGTTGACAGGTGTGAAGATTACCGAACTATCAGTACGATAAGTCATGGCTGCAAAATACTAACACGAATTCTGTACAGACGAATGAAAAAACTGGTAGAACCCGACATCGGGGAAGATCAGTTTGGATTCCGTAGAAATATTGGAACGCGTGAGGCAATACTGGCCCTACGACTTATCTTAGAAGATAGATTAAGGAAAGGCAAACCTACGTTTCTAGCATTTGTAGGCTTAGAGACAGCTTTTGACAGTGTTGACTGGAGGCAAACCTATACTTCTAGCATTTGTAGGCTTAGAGAAAGCTTTTGACAAAGATGACTGGAACACTCTCTCTCAAATTCTGTATGTGGCAGGGGTCAAATACAAAGAGCGAAAGGCTGTTTACACTTTGTACATAAACCAGATGGCAGTTATAAGAGTCGAGGGGCATGAAAGGGAAGCAGTGGTTGCGAAGGGAGTGAGACAGGTTTGTAGCTTATCCCCATGTTATTCAAACTGTATATTGAGTAAGCAGTAAAGGAAACAAAATAAAAATTCGGAGTAGGAATTAAAATCCATTGAGAAGAAATAAAAACTTTGAGGTTTACCGATGATATCGTAATTCTGTCAGAGACAGCAGAGGACCTGGAAGAGCAGTTGAACGGAATGGACAGCGTCTTCAAAGGAGGATACAAGATGAACATTAACAAAAGCAAAACAAGGATAATCGAACGTAGTCGAATTGAATCGGGTGATGCTGAGGGAATGCGAATAGGTATCAAAATGTTCAAATGGCCCTGAGCACTATAGTACTTAACACCTGAGGTCATCAATCCCCTAGAACTTAGAACTACCTAAACCTAACTAAGGATATCACACACATCCAAACCCGAGGCAGGATTCGAACCTGCGACCGTAACGGTCGCGCGGCTCCAGGCTGAAGCGCCTAGAACCGCTCGGCCACACCGGCCAGCTTAGAACAGGAAATGAGATACTTAAAGCAGTTGATGAGCTTTGCTGCTTGGCGGGCAAAATTACTGATGATGGTCGAAGTAGAGAGGACATAAAATGTAGACTGGCAATGGCATTAAAGCTTTTCTGAAGAAGTGTTTTAACATCGAGTATAGATTTAAGTGTCAGGAAGTCGTTTTTGAAAGTGTTTGTATGGAGTGAAGCCATGTATGAAAATGTAGAGAAGAAGAGAATAGAAGCTTTCGAAATGTAGTGCTACAGAAGAACGCTGAAGATTAGATGGGTAGTTCAAGTAACTAATTAGTAGATACTGAACAGAATTTTGGAGAAGAGATTTTTGTGGCACAACTTGACCACAAGAAGGGATTGGTTGGCAGGACCTATTCTGAAGCATCAAGGGCTCGCCAATTTAGTATTGGAGGGAAGCGTGGAGGGTAAAAATCGTAGAGGGAGACCAAGAGATGAATACACTAAGCAGATTCAGAAGGATGTAGGTTTCAGTAGGTACTTGGACACGACGCAGCTTGCACAGGATAGAGTAGCATGGAGAGCTGCATCTACATGTACATGGATACTCTGCAAATCACATTTAAGTGCCTGGCAGAGGGTTCATCGAACCACCTTCACAATTCTCTATTATTCCAATGCGCGGAAAGAACGAACACCTATATATTTCCGTACGAGTTCTGATTTCCCTTGTTTTATCTTGGTGATCGTTCCTCCCTATGTAAGTCGGTGTCAACAAAATATTTTCGCATTCGCAGGAGAAAGTTGGTGATTGGAATTTCGTGAGAAGATTCCGTCGCAAGGAAAAACGCCTTTCTTTTAATCATGTCCGTCCCAAAATTCTGTATCATTTCTGTAACACTCTCTCCCATATTTCGCGATAATACAAAACGTGCTGCCTTTCTTTGAACTTTTTCGATGTACTCCGTCAGTCCTATCTGATAAGGATGCCACACCCCGCAGCAGTATTCTAAAAGAGGACGGACAAGAGTATTGTAAGCAGCCTACTTAGTAAATCTGCTATATTTTCTAAGTGTCCTGCCAATAAAACGCAGTCTTTGGTTAACCTTTTCCACAACATTTTCTACGTGTTTCTTCCAATTTAAGTTGTTTGTAATTGTAATACCTACGTAAATAGTTGAATTTACGGCATTTAGATTAGACTGTGATTTATCGTGTAACCGAAGTTTAACGAGTTCCTTTTAGCACTCATGTGGATGACCTAACACTTTTCACACCATTCCGATATTTCTTCTAAATCGTTTTGTAGTTTGTTTTGATCTTGTAATGACTTGATTAGTCGAACAACGACAGTTTCATCCGCAAACAACCGATGACGGCTGCTCAGATTGTCTCCCAGTTCATTTACATATATAAGCAACAGCAAAGGGCCAATAACACTACCTTGGAGAACGCCAGAAATCACTTCTGTTTTGATCGATGACTTTCCGTCAGTTACTACGAACTGTGACCTCTATGACCGGAAATCACTGATCCAGTCACATAACTGAGACAATATTCCATAAGCTCACAATTTCGCTACGAGCCGCTTGTGTGATACACTGTCAAAAGCCTTCCGGAAACCCAAAATACGGAATCGTTCTGAAAAAAAAAAATGTTCAAATGTGTGTGAAATCTTATGGGACTTAACTGCTTAGGTCATCAGTCCCTAAGCTTACACACTACTTAACCTAAATTATCCTAAAGACAAACACACACACACATGCCCGAGGGAGGAGTCGAACCTCCGCCGGGACCAGCCGCACAGTCCATGACTGCAGCGCCCTAGACCGCTCGGCTAACCCCGCGCGGCAGTCGTTCTGAAATCTCTGGTCAATAGCACTCAGCACTTCATGTGAATAAAGAGCTAGTTGTGTTTCACAAGAACGATGTTTTCTAAACCCATGTTGACTGTGTGTCAATTGGCCGTTTTCTTCGAGGTAATTCATTATGATCGAAAACAGAATATGTTCCAAAATCCTGCTGCATATCGACGTTAACGATATGGGCCTGTAATTTAGTGGATTACTCCTACTATCTTCCTTGAATATTGGTGTGACCTGTGCAACTCTTCAGTCTTTGGGTACGCCGGCCAGTGTGGCCGTGCCGTTATAGGCGCTTCAGTCTGGAACCGCGTGACCGCTACGGTAGCAGGTTCGAATCCTGACTCGGGCATGGATGTGTGTGATGTGCTTAGGTTAGTTAGGTTTAAGTAGTTCTAACTTCTAGGGGACAAGTCCCATAGTGCTCAGAGCCAGAGCCAGTCTTTGGGTACGGATCTTTCGTCGAGCGAACTGTTGTATATGATTGTTAAGTATGGAGCTAATGCATCAGCATACTCCGAAAGGAACCTAATTGGTATACAGTCTGGACCAGAAGACTTGCTTTTATTAAGTGATTTAAGTTGCTTCACTACTCAGGGATATTTACTTCTATGTTACTCATGTTGGCAGCTGTTCTCGATTCGAATTCTGGAATATTTACTTCATTTTCTTTTGTGAAGGCATTTCTGAAGGCTGTGTTTAGTAACTCTGCTTTGCCAGCACTGTCTTCGATAGTATCTACATTGCTATCGTGCAGAGAAGGCACTGACTGTTTCTTACCGCTAACATACTTCACATACGACCAGATTCTCTTTGGATTTTCTGCCAGGTCCCAAGACAAAGTTTCGTTGTGGAAACGCATTGAACTCCGCGCTAAATTTCGAGCTTCTGTAAAGGATCGCCAATCTTGGGGATTTTGGGTCTGTTTAAATTTGGCATGTTTGTTTCGTTGTTTCTGCAACAGTGTTCTAACCCGTTTTGTGTACCAAGGAGGATCAGCTCCGTCGTTTGTTAATTTATTTAGTATAAATCTCTCAATTGCTGCCGATACTATTTCTTTGAATTTAAGCCACATCTGGTCTACACTTATATTATTAGTTTTGAATGAGTGGAGATTGTCTCTCGGGAAGGCGTCAAGTGAATTTTTATCTGCTTTTTTGAATAGGTATATTTCTCGCTTATTTTTCGAGGATTTGGAGATTACAATATCCAATCTTGCTACGACAGCCCTGTGTTCACTAATCCCTGAATCAGTTTTGATGCTCGTTACTAACTCAGGATTATTTGTTGCTAAGAGGTTAAGTGCGTTTTCACAACCGTTTACTATTCGCGTGGGCTCATGAACTAACTGCTCGAAACAATTTTCAGAGAATGCTTTTAGCACAATTTCGGATGATATTTTATGCGTATCACCGGAATTAAACATGTATTTTCGCCAACATATCGAGGGTAAATTAAAGTCACCACCAAATATTATCGTATGATTTGGGTACGTGTTTGAAAACAAACTCAAGTTTTCATTGAACCTTTCAGCAACTGTAACATCTGAATTGGGAGGTCGGTAAAAAAAATCCAATTATTATTTTATTCCGGTTGCCAACAACGACCTCTGCCCATACTAACTCACAGGAAGTATCTACTTCAATTTCGCGACAAGTTAAACTACTTCTGACAGCAACAAACACGCCACCGCCAACCGTGTTTAGCCTATCCTTTCGGAACACCGTTAGGTTCTTCGCAAAAATTTCGGCTGAGCATATATATCCGGCTTTAGCCAGCTCTCAGTGCCTGTAACGATTTGAGCATCAGTGCTTTCTACTAGCGCTTGGAGCTCTGGTACTTTCCCAACACAGCTACGACAATTTACAACTGTTATACCAATGGTTCCTGTATCTTCGTTTTTCCTGTGTTCAGCCTGCACCCTTTGTAACTGAAGCCCTTCTTGTGTTTTCCCGAGACCCTCTAACCTAAAAAACCGCCCAGTCCACGCCACACAGCACCTGCTACGCGTGTAGCCGCCTCCTGCGTATAGTGGACACCTGATCTATTCAGCGGAACCCGAAACCCAACCACACTTTGGCGCAAGTCGTGGAATCTGCAGCTTACACGGTCGCAGAACCGTCTGAGCCTCTGATTCAGACCCTCCTCTCGGCTCTGTACCAGAGGTCCGCAATCGGTCCTGTCGACTATGCTGCAAATGCTTTCATTTTGCAAGCGAGACTGGCGGCCCTTAACCGCTTCTGTTAGCCGCTCGAAACCAGAGAGAATCTCTTCTGATCCAAAGTGGCACATATCATTGGTACCGACGTGAGCCACCACCTACAGTTGGCTGTACCCTGTGCTCTTCATGGCATCCAGGAGGACCCTTTCCACATCTTGAATGACTCCACCCGGTAAGCACACGGAGTGCACATTGGCTTTCTTACCCTTCTTGTCAGCCAAGTCCCTAAGGGGACCCATAACGCGCCTAACGTTGGAGCTCCCAAATAACAATAATCCCACCCTCTGCAATTGCCCGGATCTTGCAGGCTGAGTGGTTTCCTCTGAAACAGGGCAGGCGACAGCATCTGGCTCAGCGATAGTGTCAGCCACAGACAGAACCTGGAACCTGTTTGTCAGACAAACCGGGGAGGCCGCCTGGGAAGTCTTTCGCCGCCTGCTTCACCCCGGGGCGACTTCCCACTCGACCACAGGTGAGAGGTCAGCCTTAGTGCGAGCAGTAATTGGGTCGGCCACCGGTGAGGAACGACGGAGGACTCTGACGTGCTGGACGTCCGTTGGATGCCCACTGCCGGCCGACAACAGTGGTCCCCATCCAGTGCAGCCTCAAGCTGTGTAACAGAAGCCATCACAGCCTGAAGCTGAGAGCGAAGTGTCACCAACTCGGCTCGCATCCGCACACAACAATCGCAGTCCCTGTCCATACTAAAGACCGTGGAAAACTAAACCATGCAGATAAACGGACTATCAGCACGTGCTGCGCAACTCTACTGTAGAACCTGACGAAAACGCACGAACTGTGTCCAGTAATATGCAGATATTCAAAAACCTAACTACCGAAGCACTCAGGTGAAATTAATTAGACCCTGTTTTGGAACTTGTAATACGTCACATAATCGGCTTACTTTCGGACGCAAACGAAAAATGCGACAACTGTGGCTATGATATATTAAATTTACACGCAGAAACTCAATAAACTGAACTATTAAAACACACAGATGATATAATAAAATTAGCTCTTGTGTAGGAACTCGTAAATAACAAATGCGGTTGCTTGCCTGTTGCTGGGTCTGTCTCGGTCGGCTACTGCTGCCTGTCTCTAGACTGAAGACCACAACAATAACAAATTATGAACAACAGCAACAACAACATATATAAACAGAATTTGTCCTTTTAATCTCATTCCATACCTCTCCTTCCATGTGAATATAACTAAGTGGAAATAATTATTGCTAGAATTCAAGTTTTATCATTGTCCATCTGCCATTCATTTGTCGTAACGGCGCATCGGCAGTCATTGCGTGAAATATAATTAATCACATGATTTTCGGGCTTCAACCACGAGAGTACTTGAAATATTTTGCTGTCAGGAAAAGAAAATATTTGTTGCAGAAAAGTTTTTATTAAATATATACGACGAATATATACGATGACACATAACATTTGTCAATCACCCAATTTCGCCCTTCCACAGTTCGATTCGAAGCCCAGCCACATTAGAATCATTGTTGCTGCCAGAGGTGTACTAAATTCTGCACCCTGTCCACCCCAAAATCACCTGCTACTTTTAATTATGCATTCTTCCAACACGACTGTACACACACAATCTTGGGGTGGCGCTACTAATAGCTGTTTACCTGACAATGCAGTGCGCCGTCACGAAGTTCACTAGAACTCCACAACAGACATAGGTAATAACACAAAATATACCAGATCCTTTGTTGTGTAACAAATAATAGCATTCCACAATGTACAATATTGCTTGTAATAAAATAATGAAAGACGATTAAATTTTAAGTCCATTCGTCGACGTCACAATTAGAGACGCAGCACAAGCTCGGCTTTAGTGAGGGAAATCGGTTGTATTCTGACACAGGAATCAACCCGGTCTTTGCCACAATGGGAGAAACTAACTTGTATCTCCATCATGTTAAATTCACCGTTTTCAATATACTTTTTTTCAGGAAGTGTTAATAGTAGAACACTGAAACTTTCACACAGATTTAAACTGTTTTCTAACTTTCTGACATTTTCTGAAACTAGTATACAAAAACTACAATTTTTTTTAATTTTGATAGTGACCTGTTTTGTGCTCAAATTTTTAAAACAGAAAGGTCTTAGGTTCCTTTATAATACAGCTAGAAAGCTAAAAGAAAACCTCACTTCCAGCACGTGAACGGAGAGTAATTTCATTGTTCCAGGAGAAATGGTTTCAGAGAAGAGGTACATTAAGCTAGAAAAAGCAAAAGCTACGCGATACTGAGTTTAACATTTTATTGCACTTACAGAGTCCTTAATACAATGCTGCTATGAACTCAACATTTACATTCACAGCTCCTTTCACTGCACATCTCAAACTCTTAGATTACATTGCCAATGATTTGCAAGCAGCTTACATTGGAATTATATTTCTGAATATTTTTGGAAAGTTTGCTAAGTTCATAACGGCAGATAACGTTTCCCTTACTGGTAACATTTTTCCAATAGTACGCGTGCCAAACGCAAACCAAATATTATTTTCATTCTATTCACTGTTTTCTTTCTTCCAGGTCCTCCACACCTGTTCTCGACAAATTTGAGATCGATCTCGGTATTTCTTTCCCCAGAATCAAAAACGCACATGCTGCGTTGTTACTTTAGGAAACAACTGAATCAAGACAACAAACGAACTGTGTAGCCAATTGCTGACAGTACAAAACAACAGGAAAAAATGTCCGTAGGCTTACAAATTCAAAGAAGAGAAGTCATAAAGTAACAAGCGTAGATGTCTTGCTCTGGAAGCTGCCATTTAAACTAACATTTGGCACCTTTAAATAAGAATTTTGTCCAAAGCACTATTATATTGGCACAGAGCATGCTTCAAACCATCATAATCACCAGTACAAAGGAATTTCATATTTTCTTCATTTTCAAGATACCTTCTGCCCGTAAGTGATTTGTAAAGACCATGGAAAACGTAAACCTGGATGATCCGACAGGGATTTGAACAGCGTTCCTCTCGAAGGCTATTCCGATGTGTTAAACTCTACGGCACCCCTTTTGGTGTTTGCAAGTACACTTATCCTCAAAAATTAAGAATAATTGCAAAATGTGGTGTCACACAACGTGGCACTACAAAAAACTGGCGCTAATACCATAGGCACATAGGAACACACACGACATTGGTGATAAGGTGAGAAAACCGTCCCGAAACACATGTGCTACAAAACACCACTGTTTCCTGCGCATGTATCCCGTCATCAATATAGGATATGATCACCATGCACACGTACACAGGCTGCACAACGGGTTGGCATACTCCGGATTAAGTGGTCGAGCAGCTGCTGGGGTATAGCCTCCCATTCTTGCATCAGTGCGTGTCGGAGCTCCTGAAGTGTCCTAGGGATGTGAAGACGTGCAGCGATACGTCGACCGCGAGCATCCCAGACGTGCCCGATGGGGTTTATGTAAGTCTGGAGAACAGGCAGGCCACTCCATTTACCTGATATCTTCTGCTTCAAGGTACTCCGCCATGATGGCAGCTCGGTGTGGCCGTGCGTTATCATCCATCAGGAGGAAGGTGGGACGTGGGACGCACTGCACCCCTGAAAAGGCGGACATATTTGTGCAAAATGACGTCCCGATACACCTGACCTATTACAGTTCTCTGTCAAAGACATGCAGGGGTGTACGTGCACCAATCATAATCCTACCCCACATCATCAAACCATGACCTCCTCACAGGTCCCTTTCAAGGACATTAAGGGGCTGGTTCACGCCAGATGAAAACCCGGCGAGAATCACTTTTCAGACTATTCATGGACTCGTCCGTGAACATAACCTGGGACCACTGTTCCATTGACCATGTACTGTGTTCTTGACACAAGGCCTTACGGGCTCACCTGTGACCAGGTCTCCGGGAGAATAAACCGTGTCTGTTCAGTCGTCTGTAGACTGTGCGTCTGGACTCAACTATTCCAGTGGCTGCGATAAAGTCCCGAGCAAGGCTACCTGCAGTACTCCGTGGCCGTCTGCGAGCACTGATGGTGAGATACCGGTCCTCTTGTGGTGTTGCACACTGTGGACGTACCGTACTGTAGCGCCTGGACACGTTTCCTGTCTGGTGGAATCGTTGCCACAATCTTGAGATCACACCTTGTAGCACACGGAGGGCCCGTTCTACGACCTGCTGGGTTTGATCAGCCTCCAGTTGCCCTAGTATTCTATACCTCATAACGTCATCAATATGTGTTCTTTGAGCCATTTTCAACACACAGTCGCCATTAGCACGTCTGAAAACGACTCCACACTTACTCGCTGCACCGCACTCTGACATGCACCAACACACCTCTGCGTATGTGGACTGCTGCCAGCGCCACCGTGCGACGACCGCAGGTCAAATGCACCGCATGGCCATATCCTGAGGCGATTTAAACCCGCAAACCGCAAACCAGAGCGTCGTTTCACCATGTATCAGCATTATCCTTCATTTATGAGCATGAGTGTAGTTCTGATTTATCGGCCGCATTTGTGCCGATTGATGCACGGTACAGCCCGTTTTCTCAACTGCCGTCACTACGTGAGCGAGCAACATGGAGGACAGCGCTCGACGACGTGGTTTCTATGGAAAAAGTGTGTAAATACCACGGATATTCACCGCCACGAAAACTGCTCTTGCAACAACGCTCGTTCCCATACGAGTGGGTAAGCGACTGCTGCTATCGCTGAAACGGGGTTACAGGTACTGACGCACCCGGCGTAGCTTTAACCTCAGTAGCACCTTCTCGAACACCCTTTATGAGTCTGTCGTACCACCGCAGGACAGCTGCTCGCACTTCCGTGAAGTCTGAGGAATGATGACCGCGCAGAGGTTTCTTCATAGCCCCGAATAGGTGATATGCAGGTCAGGAGAATACGGAGGACGCAGCAGTACCTGTAACCCCAGTTCAGTGATGGCAGTCGTGGTTTTCCGACTCGTATGGAGATGAGAGTTGTCTTATTGCAGGAGCTCTTTTCGTTCCACACACTGCCACCAGTCGCCTGTGAATATCCACAGTGTTTACACCCTCCTACCACACAAACGACGTCGTCCAGCGCTGTCCTTGATGACCACACTCCATGTCCTCCGCCCACGTAAGACAGCAGTTCAGGAAATTGCCTGTACTGTGCATGGATTACACTTCTTGTGATTGCCCTGACACCAATGGTTAGACCGAACTACTCACTAAATAGTTGCAGCTTCAATGGTGAGTGAAATGGAGCACTACGAATTATGAGAAAAAATAAACTGTAAATCGGTATGGAACGCCCATCGTATAATATCCCTCTCCTATACCCTGTTCCCTCTCCTCCCGTGATTTTTGGATAGTTTCTTCCTCTTCTGCTTTTACTGTCTCGTTCGATCACTTCATTCAGTCATTTTCTGGTTATTTTCTTCGACAAGTTTTCTTCCCGAATTGACCAGTATCTTTTCATTCGTTTCGATCTTTTTTGACGTTACTCGTTGTAAACACCTTTTTTATGGTTAGTCGCTTGTCTATTTTTGGTTTAAATCTTTTTCATGTTTTTCAGTTTCTTTAAATTTTTTGTTTTGCTTTGAAAATCGTCCAGGGTTAATTCTAGCTCTTGCACATCCTCCCTGGTTTCCTTTGTCCACCCTACTTTTTGCTTCAAGTTCGAAAGTTTCTTTATAATTGTTCTTGGAATCTTGTTTCTGGTGTCCCATAATGTGGCAAAAAAGAGATCCTTCTTTTCCATATACGTAGTACCTGTAATGTCTCTACTATCCGTAATTGTCCAGCTTGATATTCCTTATTTATGCATGTTCTAGCTATTCTTCTCTCTACGTTTAGGATTTTGTCGGTTCTGTTTTTTCAGGTGAGTTTGAAAAGTGTACAACTTCCGTATGTCACCTTTGGTTGAACCACAGTCTAGTAGTGTTTTAATTTAGTTTTTATTGGCAGACATTTTCTTTACTGAACGTAGACCATGCTAATATATGACCTTTTATTATTTTGTTGGCTTTTTCTTGCCATGTAGCTTTCTCGTCCAAGTTGTGTGTCATAATTTCTCCTAGATATCTAATTTTTTCACTGTTTCTTTTATGTACTGTTATGTGGTTGACTACTAGTAGATCATCTACCATTTTCTCAGTCTTTTCGAGTGTATATGGAGTCGTACTTTTTGTTGAATATTTTGTATGCTTGTTATTTGATTCCTGACTTCTTGAATGTTATTAGTTAGTAATGCTAAGTCATCTGCGAATTCCGAGACATTTAAGTTTACTTGTCATTTCTTGGTTCGAAATTTTTTTTTTTTTTTTTAGGATTTTCTTTGTACCATTCCCTCATCACGTACTCGAGTGCACAGTTGAAAAATAATGGCGGTAAACTATCTCCGTGTCTTAACCCCGTTTTAATTGTAAATGGCTCAGATATTTCTCCTCTGAACTTTACTTCAGATTGTGTGTTTGTTAGAGTTAAGTTTATCATTTTTATTAATTTTGGATAGCCACCGAAATTCCTTAGTACCTCCATCACTGAATATCTGTCCATCTTTGGTCAGTATATTTAATTAAAATCTACTTTATTATATTTGACATTGACATGTAAAGATTTTATCTTCTCCAGTTCCTGCCACCGACAGCATCGGACTGGTTTGTTACTTCAAGGCGTAAAACTTTCCAATTCTGTTGACTACTATTACTCTTGACACAAGAAGGAGGATTACGGTTGGTTGGTTGGTCGGGGAAGGAGACCAGACAGCGAGGTCATCGGTCTCATCGGTTTAGGGAAGGACGGGGGAGGAAGTCGGCCGTGCTCTTTGAAAGGAACCATCCCGGCATTTGCCTGGAGCGATTTAGGGAAATCACGGAAAACCTAAATCAGGATGGCCGGACGCGGGATTGAACCGTCGTCCTTCCGAATGCGAGTCCAGTGTGGAGGATTACGGTTGTAACGTCCCGTCGACGATGAGGAGATTATAGACGGAGCACAAGATCGAATTGGAAAGATCAGGAGTGGAAATCGGCCGCGTCCTTCCCAAGAGAACCATTTGGACACTTTCCTTAAGCGGTTTAGGATAACCGACAGGAAACCTAGATCTGAATGACTAGACAGCTTTGATCCGCTTTTCTCCCGGTTCGATTCCATTGTCTTTCGTTTTTGATTATTCTGAATTCTCAGGTATGTCATTGGGGTGATAAACTACAAAATAAAAGTGAGCTAAGTTGATATGAAACTGAAGTGAGACAGAGTGGTGACAAAAGCCATGGGGTAGCGATGTGCACTAATACAGATGGCAGTAGCATCGCAGTGCATTGACAGACTGTCATTTGTACTCAGGTGGGTCACGTGAGAGGGTGTGGCCGCTCGACGGGAATTAGCAGACTCTAAACGTGGGATGGTAGTTGAAGGTAGACGCAGAGGATATTCCATTTCGGAAATCGTTGGGAATCCAATATTCTGACGTCCACAGTATCAGGAGCTTGCCGAGAATACCAAATTTCAATCATTGCCTCCCACCACGGTCAATGCAGTGGCCGACAGCCTTAAGGTACAGACCAATAGCCGCGGCGTTTGAGTAGAGTTCTAAACGCTAACAGACAAGTAACGCTGAAGGCTTTTGATACCGTTCCTCACAAGCGACTATTAATCAAATTGCGTGCATATGGAGTATCGTCTCAGCTGTGTGACTGGATTCGTGATTTCCTCTCAGAGTGGTCACAGTTCGTAGTGATAGACGGTAAATCATCGAGTAGAACAGAAGTGATATCTGGCGTTCTGAAAGGCAGTGTCATAGGCCCTCTGCTGTTCCTGATGTACATAAATGATCTAGCTGATAATCTGAGCAGCCCCCTTTGACTGTTTGCAGATGACGCTGTAATTTACCGCCTAGTATTATCTTCAGACGATCAATTCCAATTACAAAATGATCTAGAGAGAATTTCTGTATGGTGCGAAAAGTGGCAATTAGCACTAAACAAAGAAAAGTGCGAGGTCATCCACATGGGTACTAAAAGAAATCCGATAAGTTTTGGGTATACCATAAATAGCACAAATCTAAGGGCTGTCAATTCGACTAAATACCTAGGAATTACAATTACGAGAAACTTAAATTGGAAAGAACACATACATAACGTTGTGGGAAGGCGAAACAAAGAATGCGCTTTGTTGGCAGAACGCTTAGAAAATGCGACAAACCCTCTAAGGAGGTAGCCTACAATACATTGACGGAAGACATTGAAAATAGTGCAAAGAAGGGCAGCTCGTTTCGTGTTATCGCGCAATAGGGGTGAGAGTGTCACTGATATGATACGCGAGTTGGGGTGGCAGTCACTGAAACAAAGGCGGTTTTCTTTGCGGCGGTATCTATTTACGGAACTTCAATCACAAACTTTCTCTTCCGAAGGCGAAAATATTTTGTTGACACCCACCTACGTAGGGAGAAATGATCATCATTATAAAATAAGCAGAGCTCGAACGGAAAGATTTAGGTGTTCCTTTTTCCCACGAGCCATTCGAGAGTGGAATGGTAGAGAAGTAGTATGAAAATGGTTCGATGGACCCTCTGCCAGACACTTAAGTGTGAATTACAGAGTAAACATGTAGATGTAGATGTAGATATCCAAAGATACAGGGTGGCAATTATTGAATTATATGAAAAAAGGGTAAATTTGTTACAAACTACGGCGTGCACACACTTTTTTCAACATGTAAACGTCACTACAGATATTCGGATTTAGGTCATGACATTTTCGATATGCCTGCCACCAGTGGCGATGTTGTGGCGCAGACGGATAGCGATATTCTGCATGACCCGCTGAAGCGTCGGAACGTCTACGCCGTCGATGACCTCCTGAATGGCTGTTTTTTGCTCAGAAATGGTTTTGGGATTATCGCTGTGCTCTTTGTCTTTAATATAGCCCTACAAAAATGAGTCGCATGTGTTCAGAGCCGAAGAATATGACGGAGCCAGAATGCGGTATCCAGAGTGCTCCTCCAGGACATCAAACGCTCTCCTGCTTCGAAGGGGTCGAGCTTCGTCTCGTGTGAACCACAGCTTGTCACGATCAGGGTCAATTTGTATAATGGGGATGAAATCATCTTCCAAAACCTTCACGTGCCGTTGGGCAGTTAAGAGTGCCATCAAAGAATAGCGCACCGATGGATATGCCACACCGCGCAGTCACCCACTGAGGGTCCCCAAATGCGCAAATTTTTCTTATTGACGAACTCATCCAAATGAGAGTGGGCTTCGTCTCTAAACCAAACTATGCATGTGCATTCTAATTCCCATTATGCCCCGCAGTCTACCTGCAGTTTGTACGTCCTAAAGCAAACCGTTCAGAAGTTACAACGATTTTATTTCATATACAGGGCTATTACAAATGATTGAAGCGATTTCACAGCTCTACAATAACTTTATTATTTGAGATATTTTCACAATGCTTTGCACACACATACAAAAACTCAAAAAGTTTTTTTAGGCATTCACAAATGTTCGATATGTGCCCCATTAGTGATTCGGCAGACATCAAGCCGATAATCAAGTTCCTCCCACACTCGGCGCAGCATGTCCCCATCAATGAGTTCGAAAGCATCGTTGATGCGAGCTCGCAGTTCTGGCACGTTTCTTGGTAGAGGAGGTTTAAACACTGAATCTTTCACATAACCCCACAGAAAGAAATCGCATGGGGTTAAGTCGGGAGAGCGTGGAGGCCATGACATGAATTGCTGATCATGATCTCCACCACGACCGATCCATCGGTTTTCCAATCTCCTGTTTAAGAAATGCCGAACATCTTGATGGAAGTGCGGTGGAGCACCATCCTGTTGAAAGATGAAGTCGGCGCTGTCGGTCTCCAGTTGTGGCATGAGCCAATTTTCCAGCATGTCCAGATACACGTGTCCTGTACCGTTTTTTTCGCCGAAGAAAAAGGGGCTGTAAACTTTAAACCGTGAGATTGCACAAAACATGTTAACTTTTGGTGAATTGCGAATTTGCTGCACGAATGCGTGAGGATTCTCTACCGCCCAGATTCGCACATTGTGTCTGTTCACTTCACCATTAAGAAAAAATGTTGCTTCATCATTGAAAACAAGTTTCGCACTGAAAGCATCCTCTTCCATATGCTGTTGCAACCGCGCCGAAAATTCAAAGCGTTTGACTTTGTCATCGGGTGTCAGGGCTTGTAGCAATTGTAAACGGCAAGGCTTCTGCTTTAGCCTTTTCCGTAAGATTTTCCAAACCGTCGGCTGTGGTACGTTTAGCTCCCTGCTTGCTTTATTCGTCGACTTCCGCGGGCTACGCGTGAAACTTGCCCGCACGCGTTCAACCGTTTCTTCGCTCACTGCAGGCTGACCCGTTGATTTCCCCTTACAGAGGCATACAGAAGCTTTAAACTGCGCATACCATCGCCGAATGGAGTTAGCAGCTGTTGAACTTCGTCCTGAAGTGTCGTTGCACTGTTATGACTGACTGATGTGAGTGCATTTCAAGCACGACATACGCTTTCTCGGCTCCTGTCGCCATTTTGTCTCACTGCGCTCTCGAGCGCTCTGGAGGCAGAAACCTGAAGTGCGACTTCAGCCGAACAAAACTTTATGAGTTTTTCTACGTATCTGTAGTGTGTCGTGACCATATGTCAATGAATGGAGCTACAGTGAATCTATGAAATCGCTTCAATCATTTGTAATAGCCCTGTAGTTCAATAATTGTCACCCTTTATCAATGTGGGACGTACGATGAAAGTATCCGTATGGACAGTGCGGCGAAACTGGGCTATGGCAGCAGATGATTGGCCCGAGTGCCCTAGCTACCAGGATGACATCGTCTGCAGTGCCTCTAATGGGCTCGTGATTCTACCGTTTGGATCCTAGACGACTGAAAAACAGTGGCCTGCTCAGATGAGTCCCGAATTCAGCTGATAAGAGCTGATGGCACCGTTCGAGTGTGACGCTGACCCCACGAATCCGTGGAGCCAAGCTGTTAGCAAGGCACTGTGCAAGCTGGTAGTGACTCCATAATGCTGTGGACTGTGCTAACATGGAACGAACTAGGTCCTCTAGTACAACTGAACCAATCATTGATTGGAGATGGTTGTGTTCGGCTACTCAGAGGCCATTTGCAGCCTTAACAACAATGAGCCATGTGAGCGGGGCACAACTGTTCGCGACTGGTTTGAAGAACATTCTAGATCATTCGAGCGAATGGTTCAGCTTCCCAGATCGCACGACACACGAATGGCATCGAATATTTATGGGACATAATCGAGAGGTCACTTCGTGGGAAAATGCTGCATCGGCAACACTTTCGCAGTTATGGACGGACGGAGAGGTAGCAGGGCTCAATATTCCTGCAGGAGACTTCCAACGTCTTGTTGACCCCACGCCACGTCGAGCTGATGCACTACGCCGGGAAAAAGGAGGTCCGACACGGTATTAGGAGGTGTCCCACGACTTTTGTCGCCTCAGTGTGTGTTCACTACGAGGTTACTTCTTTCAAGTACAAAAACCTATGATAAACGTTGCACCTGCGCGTGAGAAAATAGTGAGTATAGTTATCAACAAAAAACGACATTGGGACCTGTTCCACCTGCAGCACAATAAGATAATTCGATCTGTGACAATAACAGTGAAAGCTGCATGGCCACATGCAACGAATAGTAGGATTAGAACAAGAGGAGATTAATAAATTCTGGAGACGAAGAAGGAGGAGCTATGGGACCAGCCGGGTTTGAATAAACTCGCAGCTTTATTTACTTTGATCATGCAGACAATTATTAGCGTGCAAGACACATTGTCACCTTGTAACCTCCCCCTCACTTATCGACCTTAATGACAGTGAAAAATTAAACCGCGCGTACCTAATGGAAATTTGGGAAAATCAATCGTCACCGAAGTTAATCTGTCTGTAAAGAGGGAGGAAAGGGTTACATCTAAATGAAATGAAAAATGCGAATGAAACTGGTGGAAATTAATTTTGAAAAGGGGTAAAGTTAATAAACAAAGTAAATGTGCGGCCGTTACGTTAACAATTAACTAGCGGTAATTAGATATTTGAGATTTGGGGGAAATTACGGTCGCCAGTCCTAAGGACAATTACTATAGTAACTGAAAAAGAAAGGTTATTACACATATAATTAGCACTAGAAGCGTGGCAACTGAAGGTTGACACGTTTAGTGTGAAAACTGAAAGTTTGTCAGAAGTAATAAATTTCGCTACACTCTGACTTAATTTAGCAAAAGAATTAATAAAACCGGAAAATCGAAAGTTAATTCAGTGACTGAAGTTAATAGTGAGCTTTCTTTCTGAAGCACATCGAAATTCAGTAAAATACGGTTAGTCTTGGACTACCTCAACAATCATTTCAAAAGATACTTGAATCTACGCAATTTAGAAATAAGAGATTTAACTTTGAACTTGAATTAAATGACTCTGAACAATTAACAATAGTAAAATTTAGTATGTACCAAGCTGAGCTGGAGTCACAGGTAAGCTAAAATATGCAAACAAAACTCGCACTCTTAATTTGTGCTTGTGTAATCTAAATATTGTAGCCAGCTATGAATACCTTAACTGAACTTTGAAACTAAAGCAGTGAAATCGAATGCTTTTACTTTAATGCTGGCGTTTGAATTTCAACGACACTCGAGTTCATTCCGGAAAAGGAAGGGACCCTGCTTGGTAATGCAATTGGGACAATGAGCAACAAATGTTCATGCTAAGTTGCTGTAATTATAGTTACGAAAATGGAACAGTTTGAAAAGCTGAGGTCTGCCATACAGTTCTAAAACTTTATGTGCTTCCAGTCTTCCTTGTTGGCTGATTGAAGGTTTGAAGCCGTCGATCGAGGAGGTGGCGACAGTCACTCATTGTCGGCCGTCGCTGTTGAAGAAGCTGGATGTTGGCGCGCCTTCTTCTCGACACGGTCACCAGGCGAAACGGGCTCTTGATGTGCGCCAGCTAATGCTTCCCGTCCGCGACACCGTGTCAGAAACTATCATAGCAAGTCGAGCGCAATTACCTGCTCCACTGCCCCACCCCAGCCATACTCTCCCTGCCCGCGCTCCACGCGGCAGAGTTAACACTCCCAAAGATCCTAAACACTTTCGTTCTTCACACGACCTATCGATGTATTCGTTCGATAGCATAGTTTTCCCTAGGCAAGACCCAGCATAAAATACAAATAATATTTAGAAAACAAACCAATTATACATCGACATAAATGCATAAATATATATATACAAATAGTAAAACAATTGCAATATATAAAGAGATAGAAATGTCATATCTTCAGGTGACAAAATAAGGAAAAAATTTATAGTACAATAGATGGAAATAGGAGGATATGCATTTCCGGCGTTACAACCTCTAGCTTATAAGTTCCCGCATACGACTCTGAAAATCTAGCTCCAATACTCCTTGTGGAGACGCATCAGCTACAGCGCGGAGCATTTAGTGTCTAAAGATGCATTTACACGCTCCGTGTATGTTTGGCTGCAGTAGCGTGTTTGTCAATGCCGACGTATCTTGGCTGTAATACACGACAGTGTTGCCGCGCGGGCTGGCCAATTGCTGACAGAGCAGGCTGTTGAAGGTAGTTGCCGAGCTGTGAACGAAGCGTTGCCGCAGTAGTCCGCGTGAGGTACAGAATGTTGCACTGGCTCGTCGTACCTGTCACTTTGTGCATGCTGCCTTCTCACTCGGACACTCCTTCCTCTTTCTAAAGCTGATAGCACTGTGGTCCCCCCTAACATAATCTGAGCAGTGGAACAACATGATTTCATTTTAGTTCGAAATTTCCCAGCCTACATAGAAGCACTTGATTTGTTTGTTGTCTACAGCAATGTAGTAGTGAATATAAGAGAAAACAATATATTTCATAACAGTGATGCATCTATCATCAGAGCTATGAGACAAATTGTAAAAGAAATATTCGCTTCTACCGTCGTATTAGAAAATCTGCATCAGTGAACCATAACTGTATTCTACACAGGTTCTAAGACTTCTAAACTTTTTTAAAGCTCCATCAAGCATGTTATGTTCTCCTACCCATGGCCAACAACTTACTGACTGTCCTTTTTTTAGCGTTCCGTACACCAGTCGATAAAACCGGAACTTTTATAGAATCACTTTGCTGTCCGTCCGTCTGTGTCTGCCTGCCTGTCCGACTGTTAAGAGTCCTTTTCCTCACGAACGGGTGGAGAAATCAAGTTGAAATTTATGCCACATGCAAAGATCTATGATTTCATGGCAAATCAATACAGTCGAAAGACACAGTCATTTTCTGATACTCAGAAAGTCACTCACTCACTGTTGCCCTACAATAATGAAATTCGCAGAAAGCTAGGCTTCAGAGTACAAGTAAAAAGAAAAGTCAGGAAACCGTTAATTTATAATTATATCACATAAAGAACTGTTTTGCCGTTACAAACTTACACTGCATTCATAATTTTGATCTGGCTTTAGTAATAGGTAGAGCGATGCACGAAGAAATTTTGTGTGAATAGCTTACAAGGGAACCTCCCCATCGCATCCCCCTCAGATTTAGTTATAAGTTGGCACAGTGGATAGGCCTTGATAAACTGAACACAGATCAATTGAGAAAACAGGAAGAAGTTGTGTGGAACTGTGAAAAGAAAAGCAAAATATACAAACTGAGTAGTCTATGGGCCACATAGGCAACATCATGCACTATGTGAGCTCAGGAGCGCCGTGGTCCCGTGGTAGCGTGAGCAGCTGCAAAATGAGAGGTCCTTGGTTCAAGTCTTCCCTGGAGTGAAAATATTACTTTATTCATTTTTGCATAGTTATTATCTGTCCGTTCGTTCATTGACGTCTCTGTTCACTGTAATAAGTTTAGTGTCTGTGTTTTGCGACCGCATCGCAAAACCGTGCGATTAGTAGACGAAAGGACGTGCATCTCCAATGGGAACCGAAAACATTTGATCGCAAGGTCATAGGTCAACCGATTCCTCCACAGGAAAACACATCTGATATATTCTATACGACACTGGTGACGGCATGTGCACCACATGACAGGAATATGTTGTCGACCCACCTAACTTGTACACTTGGCGATTCATCTACCTTGCCCGATTTAGGTTTTCTTGTGGATGTGATAATCACTCCCAAAAAAGTGATGAAAACATAAGAGTTTGTCACATAAACTGAAAATAAAAAATAAAAATTTTCACTCAATGGAAAATTTGAACCTAGGACCTTTCGTTTCACAGCTGCTCACGTTACCACGAAACCATGGCGCTCCTGCGATCCTACTCTCCTTGATGTTGCATATGTTCCTATGAACTACTCAGTTTGTATATTTTGCTTATTTTTTCACAGTTCCACACAACTTCTTCCTGTTTTCTCAATTGATCTGTGTTCAGTTTTTCAAGGCCTATCCACTGTGCCAACTTATAACTAAATCTGAGGGGGGTGCGATGGGGAGGTTCCCTTGTTAGAAACATTTCGTGCTAATTGGTTGAGCTGCGGTGAAGTGAACACGATGCCTTTGCCATCTAGCGGTGATAGGCGTAATGTCTCCCGACTACCACGCCACGCTGGCGCTAGCATCGCAGTTCCTTTTACGATCTGTACATTCTGCATGCATACATTCCCTGACAGGCTATGCCGACGATACATCTGTAATGTTTCAGACCAAAGTAACATTGTTAACTGATGCAGGACTGAACCTCCATTGTTTGGGATAAGGTCCTGATATCTCATAAAATATCCGATGGAGCATTCCACGGAACAATTCGATATTTGCATAATGACAATAGCCCGGCTGTATTCTTTTCTTCTCTGGCGACCTCCGTCAGATCTTACCAATAACTGCAACATTTCCGATTTGCGTAGCCCGTTAACAGAGCTCCAATTTCATTAAATAAAGGAAAAATTACAATAACAAATGAGAAATTATACAAAAAATTTAAACTTAAAATTAAGACACAAAGGAATTATAGACATTTTCTGCAAGCGGGTATTCATTGAAATCAATGAGAATAGTTGAAAATTTGAGCCAGCCCGAGATTCTAATCCAGGTCTCCAATTTCTTAGGCAGATGCTCTGATCACTAAGACATCAGGACACAGCAGTATATATATATATATATATATATATATATATATATATATATAGGGTGAGTCACCTAACATTACCGCTGGATACATTTCGTAAACCACATCAAATACTGACGAATCGATTCCACAGACCGAACGTGAGGAGAGGGGCTAGTGTAATTGGTTAATACAAACCATAAAAAAATGCACGGAAGTATGTTTTTAACAGAAACCTACGTTTTTTTAAATGGAACCCCGTTAGTTTTGTTATCACATCTGAACATATAAACAAATACGTAATCAGTGCCGTTTGTTGAATTGTAAAATGTTAACTGCATCCGGAGATATTGTAACCTAAAGTTGACGCTTGAGTACCACTCCTTCGCTGTTCGATCGTGTGTATCGGAGAGCACCGAATTACGTAGGGATTCAAAGGGAACGGTGATGGACCTTAGGTACAGAAGAGACTGGAACAGCTCATTACGTCCACATGCTAACACGTTTTTATTGGTCTTTTTCACTGACGCACATGTACATTACCATGAGGGGTGAGGTACACGTATTACGGAGTGGAATAGAGTGTGTCCCGACATGTCAGGCCAATAGATGTTCAATTTGGTGGCCATCATTTGCTGCACACAATTGCAATCTCTGGCGTAATGAATGTCGTACATGCCGCAGTACATCTGGTGTAATGTCGCCGCAGGCTGCCACAATACGTTGTTTCATATCCTCTGGGGTTGTAGGCACATCACGGTACACATTCTCCATTAACGTACCCCACAGAAAGAAGTCCAGAGGTGTAAGATCAGGAGAACGGGCTGGCCAATTTATGCGTCCTCCACGTCCTATGAAACGCCCGTCGAACATTCTGTCAAGGGTCAGCCTAGTGTTAATTGCGGAATGTGCAGGTGCACCATCATGCTGATACCACATACGTCGACGCGTTTCCAGTGGGACATTTTCGAGCAACGTTGGCAGATCATTCTGTAGAAACGCGATGTATGTTGCAGCTGTTTGGGCCCCTGCAATGAAGTGAGGACCAATGAGGTGGTCGCCAATGATTCCGCACCATACATTTACAGTCCACGGTCGCTGTCGCTCTACCTGTCTGAGCCAGCGAGGATTGTCCACGGACCCGTAATGCATGTTCCGTAGATTCAGTGCCCCGTGGTTTGTGAAACCCGCTTCATCGGTAAACAGGTAGAACTGCAACGCATTCTTTGTTAATGCCCATTGACAGAATTGCACTTGATGATTAAAGTGATCACCATGTAATTGCTGATGTAGCGACACATGAAACGGGTGAAAGCGGTGACGATGCAGTATGCGCATGACACTACTTTGACTCAGTCCTCCGGCTCTCGCAATGTCCCGTGTACTCATGTGTGGATTCATGGCAACTGCAGCTAACACACCAACTGCACCCGCTTTTCCTGTGACGGGCCTGTTACGGACTCGTTTGCGTGCTACGACCATATCTGCTGCATACAGTTGGCGGTAGATGTTTTGCAATGTGCGGCATGTTGGATGCTCTCTGTCCGGGTACCGTTCTGCATACACCCTGCAGGCTTCAGCCGCATTTCGTCGACACTCACCATAGATGAGTATCATCTCCGCCTTTTCAGAGTTCGAATACACCATGGTCACAGTTCCTACAACACTACACTATCACAGACGTCTGGTAACACGGTGTACTACAGTTGGTCTGCGTGCGGAGACGAATGCAGAATAACAACAGCAGCAAGCGCTACATGCGGACACTGCGACAGCTAGACCAAACCACAACAGTGCACTACAGCCACACTCTTAAACACGGTCGTCATCGTAAACATGTCCCTGCAGATGCTGCTCGCCGACCGTGGCCCGTGTTTGTTACAACACGCAACTGAACGTCGGAGGTTTCAGGCGTCAACTTTAGGTTACAATATCTCCAGATGTAATTAACATTTTACAATGCAACAAACGGCAGTGATTACGTATTTGTTTATATGTTCAGATGTGCTAACAAAACTAACATGGTTCCATTTAAAAAAACCTAGGTTTGTGTTAAAAAACATACTTCCGTGTATTTTTGTATGGTTTGTATTAAACAATTACACTAGCCCATCTCCTCACGTTCGGTCTGTGGAATCGGTTCGTCAGTATTTGATGTGGTTTACGAAATATATCCAGCGGTAACGTTAGGTGACTCACCCTGTATATATATATATATATATATATACATATATACCAGGAACCCACACCATGAACCACACACACACACACACACACACACATATATATATATATATGTGTGTGTGTGTGTGTGTGTGTGTGTGTGTGTGTGTGTGTGTGTGTGTGTGTGTGTGTGGTTCATGGTGTGGGTTCCTGGTATCATGTCCTAGTTCATGAACCACGGGCAACGTATGAGTGGCCAAGTAAGTGGTCCTGACAGTCCGGATACCAGTTACTTTGGAATAAGGCTGGGCATCTCGGACATATTCCGAGTCGTGGCCACCTTTGTGCTCAGACGGCAAAGACTACCAAATCCACCGGTTAGTCCCTCAACCGTTAGGGGTAAAACTCAATGGGACCTGGGGCAAGTAAGGCTAGCAACCTGCTTCCCTGGTACTATAAATATGATGCTGGCAACAATCAGAGCAAAATGCCTCGGACCTTTGGAGGTGACGGAGTCCCACCTCTAATTGACAAACCAGGGACTCCTAAGATACGACTCGGCAAACGAATGGTAACGAGATGTCAATGGGGGCTACTCTGGGAAGAAGGTAGAGCTGGCAGAGGCTGCAAGTAAGATAGGGTTGGACGTTTTAGCTGTTAGTGACATTCGGGTAAGGGGTGAGAAAGAAGAGGAAGTGGGAGAATACAAGGTCTACCTGTCAGGAGTCAAAGCAGGAATAGCACAATTGGGTGTAGGGCTTTTCATCAGGAAAGAAATGGAACCCAGTGTAGCTGCAATAAGGTATGTGAACGAACGACTGATGTGGATATATTTGACAGTGTCTAGCAAGAAAATTAGGATTGTGTCAGGTTATTCGCATTGTGAAGGGACAGATCAAGATAAGATGGATAGTTTTTATGACACACTCAGTGATGTAGTTGTTAAAGGACAAGGACAGTGCTCTGGTCATGGGTGATTTTAATGCCTGGATTGGAAATCGAACAGAAGGGTATGAAAAGGTTATGGTTAATTTGGAGAGGATATGGAGGACAACAGGAACGGGAAACAGCTCTTGGATTTCTGTGCCAGTATGGGCTTAGTAATCACAAACTCCTTTTTTAAACATAAGAACATTCACCGGTATACTTGAGAAGGCAGGGGGACCAGATCTGTCATTGACTATATAATAACAGATCAGGAATTCAGGAAGGCTGTGAGGGACACACGTGTATTCAGGGGATTCTTTGATGACACTGATCACTATTTAATCTGCAGTGAAATTGGTATTGTGAGGCCGAAAGTGCAGGAGGTCAGGTCCATGTGTAGGAGGATAAGAGTGGAGAAACTTCATGATAACGAAATCAGACACAAGTACATAACAGTGATCTCAGAAAGGTACCAGTTAGTTCAATGTAGTCAATTGCAGTCACTGGAAAAGTAATGGACAAGGTACAGGGACACAGTACTAGAAGTGGCCAAAGAATGTCTTGGAACAGTAGTGTGTAAAGGTAGGGTGAAGCAAACAGCTTGGTGGAATGACACAGTCAAGGCAGCCTGTAAAAGGAAAAAGAAGGCATATCAAAAATGGCTACATACTAGAACTCAAGCAGACAGAGAAAGTTATGTTGAAGAAAGAAACAAAGCCAAACAGATAATTACAGCATCCGAGAAGAAATCTTGGGAAGGCTTTGGAAACAGGTTGGAGACGTTGGGTCAAGCTGCTGGAAAACCATTCTGGAGTGTAATTAGCAGTCTTCGAAAGGGAGGTAAGAAGGAAATGACAAGTATTTTGGACAGGTCAGGAAAACTTCTGGTGAATCTTGTCGATGCCTTGGGCATATTGGGAATATTTTGAAGAGTTGCTCAATGTAGGTGAAAATACGATCAGTAATGTTTCAGATTTCGATGTACAATGGGACAGGAATGATGATGGAAATAGGATCACATTTGAGGAAGTGGAGAAAATGGTCAGTAGATTGCAGTGCAATAAAGCGGCTGGGGTGGATGAAATTAAGTCGGAACTCATCAAATACAGTGGAATGTCAGGTCTTAAATGGCTACACAGGATAATTGAAATGGCGTGGGAGTCGGGACAGGTTCCATCAGACTGGACAAAAGCAGTAATCACACCAATCTTTAAACATGGAAACAGAAAAGATTGTAACAACTACAGAGGTATCTCTTTGATCAGCGTTGTTGGTAAAATCTTCTCAGGCATTGTTGAAAGGAAAGTGCGAGTATTAGTTGAGGACAAATTGAATGAAAATCAGTGTGGGTTTAGGCCTCTTAGAGGTTGTCAGGACCAGATCTTTAGCTTACGGCAAATAATGGAGAAGTGTTACGAGTGGAACAGGGAATTGTATCTATGTTTTATAGATCTAGAAAAGGCATATGACCGGGTTCCTAGGAGGAAGTTATTGTCTGTTCTACGTGATTATGGAATAGGAGGCAAACTTTCGCAAGCAATTAAAGGTCTTTACATAGATAGTCAGGCAGCAGTTAGAGTTGACGGTAAATTGAGTCCATGGTTCAGAGTAGTTTCAGGGGTAAGACAAGGCTGCAACCTGTCTCCACTGTTGTTCATATTATTTATGGATCATATGTTGAAAACAATAGACTGGCTGGGTTAGATTAAGATAGGTGAACACAAAATAAGCAGTCTCGCATATGCGGATGACTTAGTTGTGATGGCAGATTCTACTGAAAGTTTGCAAAGTAATATTTCAGAGCTAGATCAGAAATGTAAGGACTATAGTACGAAGATTAGCATCTCCAAAACAAAAGTAATGTCAGTGGGAAAGAGATATAAACGGATTGAGTGCCAAATAGGAGGAACAAAGTTAGAACAGGTGGACGGTTTCAAGTACTTAGGATGCATATTCTCACAGAATGGCAACATAGTGAAAGAACTGGAAACGAGGTGTAGCAAAGCTAATGCAGTGAGCTCTCAACTACGATCTACTCTCTTCTGCAAGAAGGAAGTCATTACCAAGACTAAGTTATCTGTGCACCGTTCAATCTTTCGACCAACTTAGTTGTATGGGAGCGAAAGCTGGGTGGATTCAGGTTACCTTATCAATAAGGTTGAGGTTACGGATATGAAAGTAGCTACGAAGATTGCTGGTACTAGTAGATGGGAACAATGGCAGGAGGGTGTGCACAATGAGGAAATCAAAGAAAAACTGGGAATGAACTCTGTAGATGTAGCAGTCAGGGCGAACAGGCTTAGATGGTGGGGTCATGTTACACGCATGGGAGAAGCAAAGTTACCCAAGAGACTCATGGGTTCAGCAGTAGAGGGTAGGAGGAGTCGGGGTAGACCAAGGAGAAGGTACCTGGATTCGGTTAAGAACGATTTTGAAGTAATTGGCTTAACATCAGAAGAGACACCAATGTTAGCACTGAATAGGGGATCATGGAGGAATTTTATAATGGGGACTATGCTCCAGACTGAACGCTGAAAGGCATAATCAGTCTTAAATGATGATGATATATATATAGCGTTCTCGAAACCACCGCGCGGTGTAGCCGCGTGGTCTAGGGCGCCTTGCCACGGTTCGCGCGGCTCCCCCCATCAGAGGTTCGAGTCCTCCCACAGGCATGGGTGTGTGTGTTGTCCTTAGCGTAAGCTAATTCAAGTCAGATTGTGAGTTAACGGGCGTTTCGCTCTCATTTAAGCATGTGGCCGAAAGAGTCAGCCCTCAGGAATTGTGAAACGAACCCTGTCGTCCACGACCGTGTGCCACAAAGGGCGCAGATTCACCACGAGATGGGAAAAGTCCACGGGCATCTACAGTGCTAAATGAACCAAGGCTGATCAGGTGCCGGCCGCCGTGGTCGAGCGATTCTAGGCGCTTAAGTCCGGAACCACGCGGCTGCTATGGTCGCAGGTTCGAATCCTGCCTCGGGCATGGATGTGTGTGATGTGCTTAGGGCAGTTAGGTTTAAGTAGTTCTAAGTCTAGGGGACTGATGACCTCAGATGTTAAATCCCATAGTGGTTAGAGCCATTTGAACCATTTTGAGCTGATCAGGCCTAAGCGCTGTAGTGTGCGAATAAGACAGACGAGAACCTACGTCACAGGGAAACCCAGGGAAGCATAGCAGTGTTAAATATGGCGGACCTAAGATCGGCCATAAAAGGAAACATTTATGAAAACTATTTAATTCTGTAGTAATTCAGGGAATTAAGCCACCCTTCCAAATTTTCGTGGTGATCCCAATAAAACTTGAATATTGATCGTATCTATAATAGTTTAGGGTTTACTGTTCGTGAAATTAACAAGTTTTGTAACAAATACCCGAATGCTACAATCGGAACGCTTTGATCGATCTTAACGATCGGCATTTCATATAGAAGCTCATCATTAAAATGACAAATGTTGTAATTATCAATTCTGTAACTTTATTTGTTTAAAAGATATAGTAAATTTAAATTATCAGTATTTTCAGTTAAGCATCAGATCATCATTTCCTCCACACAAAACACATTGAACGATGACAGCATGACATCATATCGAATCATTTGGTAATAGAGTATTTGTTGTAAAGTTTAGTGCATAACAGTTACTTTTGTTCTTTATTTATTTATCAGAAAGCACATTGGTGCAAGGCCACTGGCCGTGGCATTCAAAGCTAAGAAGGAAATTGTATTCGTTTTATGTAAAAGAATTTAACGTTTAGTAAATAATGGATATTATTGTTACTTTATTTATATCGTGAAAGTGGTGAAGCTTTGAGTATTTATGTGGTGTCACCGCCAGACACCACACTTACTAGGTGGTAGCTTTAAATCGGCCGCGGTCCATTAGTACATGACGGACCCGCGTGTCGCCACTATCAGTAATTGCAGACCGAGCGCCGCCACACGGCAGGTCCAGAGAGACGTACTAGCACTCGCCCTCGTTGTACGGACGACTTGGCTAGCGACTACACGAATGAAGCCTCGCTCCTTGGCCGAGCAGATAGTTAGAATAGCCTTCAGCTAAGTCCATGGCTACGACCTAGCAAAGCGCCATTAGCCTTATATAACAATTGATAGTTATCATATGAAGCATGTCTCATCAAGAACGATGTATACAACAAGGATGGATTAAAGTTAAGTATTCCAGAAGCTACGTACTTTTCTTTATAGCATTCATTACGTATCCTGTTTCAGACCTCACGCCATCCATCGTGAGCTTATAGCGTGCATTGCGGTCCCCTAAAACCACACTGTGTCGGCACTTCTGTCGACACATCAATTTAAATATGTTAAAATGTAAAATAATGTAGAATAAACTGTAGCCAGTCAGATGGACGGCTTCAGGAAAGGGAACTGCCGTAGTCAGTTCAGTGACGATGTTCGGCACGCGGGGAACGCCGCCGGAGACGGGCAGAGAAACAGTGCTGGTGGAGACACCAAAGGGGACAGTGCTGGCGGAGACGCGAAAGCGGACAAAAAAATGGTTCTGAGCACTTAACTGCTGTGGTCATCAGTCCCCTAGAACTTAGAACTACTTAAACCTAACTAACCTAAGGACATCACACACATCCATGCCCGAGGCAGGATTCGAACGTGCGACCGTAGCAGTCACGCGGTTCCAAACTGTAGCGCCTAGAACCGCACGGCCACTCCGGCCGGCGCGAAAGCGGACAGTCGGTCTTTAGGTAGCTAGGAACTGAAACGACTTAGAAAATTTCGCTTTGTGTGGCATCGCGAGACTTAGTGTCTGAGCGGTGAGCAGCCGCGCGCCTGGTGTGAACACTAAGGTTTCGCGTAGATAACGAGGTGTAGTATTGGACTTGCGTTTCGCGAAGAGATCGTGAATGATCGAACTGTTTCAAATGGATACGCGCTCGAGTATAACAGTAACTCTAAATACGACCACTTTCGCTATTAGTTTGCTGTCTGAATAAATATCATTGTAAGTAATTCGCAAATGTGTGGCCTACATCATTTCTGGTTCATTAATTTATACACTCCTGGAAATTGAAATAAGAACACCGTGAATTCATTGTCCCAGGAAGGGGAAACTTTATTGACACATTCCTGGGGTCAGATACATCACATGATCACAGTGACAGAACCACAGGCACATAGACACAGGCAACAGAGCATGCACAATGTCGGCACTAGTACAGTGTATATCCACCTTTCGCAGCAATGCAGGCTGCTATTCTCCCATGGAGACGATCGTAGAGATGCTGGATGTAGTCCTGTGGAACGGCTTGCCATGCCATTTCGACCTGGCGCATCAGTTGGACCAGCGTTCGTGCTGGACGTGCAGACCGCGTGAGACGACGCTTCATCCAGTCCCAAACATGCTCAATGGGGGACAGATCCGGAGATCTTGCTGGCCAGGGTAGTTGACTTACACCTTCTAGAGCACGTTGGGTGGCACGGGATACATGCGGACGTGCATTGTCCTGTTGGAACAGCAAGTTCCCTTGCCGGTCTAGGAATGGTAGAACGATGGGTTCGATGACGGTTTGGATGTACCGTGCACTATTCAGTGTCCCCTCGACGATCACCAGTGGTGTACGGCCAGTGTAGGAGATCGCTCCCCACACCATGATGCCGGGTGTTGGCCCTGTGTGCCTCGGTCGTATGCAGTCCTGATTGTGGCGCTCATCTGCACGGCGCCAAACACGCATACGACCATCATTGGCACCAAGGCAGAAGCGACTCTCATCGCTGAAGACGACACGTCTCCATTCGTCCCTCCATTCACGCCTGTCGCGACACCACTGGAGGCGGGCTGCACGATGTTGGGGCGTGAGCGGAAGACGGCCTAACGGTGTGCGGGACCGTAGCCCAGCTTCATGGAGACGGTTGCGAATGGTCCTCGCCGATACCCCAGGAGCAACAGTGTCCCTAATTTGCTGGGAAGTGGCGGTGCGGTCCCCTACGGCACTGCGTAGGATCCTACGGTCTTGGCGTGCATCCGTGCGACGCTGGGGTCCGGTCCCAGGTCGACGGGCACGTGCACCTTCCGCCGACCACTGGCGACAACATCGATGTACTGTGGAGACCTCACGTCCCATGTGTTGAGCAATTCGGCGGTACGTCCACCCGGCCTCCCGCATGCCCACTATACGCCCTCGCTCAAAGTCCGTCAGCTGCACATACGGTTCACGTCCACGCTGTCGCGGCATGCTACCAGTGTTAAAGACTGCGATGGAGCTCCGTATGCCACGGCAAACTGGCTGACACAGACGGCGGCGGTGCACAAATGCTGCGCAGCTAGCGCCATTCGACGGCCAACACCGCGGTTCCTGGTGTGTCCGCTGTGCCGTGCGTGTGATCATTGCTTGTACAGCCCTCTCGCGGTGTCCGGAGCAAGTATGGTGGGTCTGACACACCGGTGTCAATGTGTTCTTTTTTCCATTTCCAGGAGTGTAATTATTATTACTGTTATTGTATGTTACGTTAACTTTGTATTTCTCGAAACTTGCCATCAGCCAGACAGTTTAACCAAAGGGTCACAAGTATCTAATTTAGGGCGTGTAATGCGACACGTTCAGCCCATAGACGAGATTGAGCCAAGACATTTCGACGAAGAGGAACCGCATGTGAGACGGAACGTCATTGGGATGTTAGCTCGCAGTACGGAATCCTCGGAGCATGAGTTCTACTCCCACTGGTCCTTTTATTATTATTATTATTATTATTATTATTATTATTACTATGGTCACTGCCCTCTCCTTTTTAAAGATAAACATAAAATTTTTGCATAAATCACCAATAGCCAAAATGCAAAGGATGATCGCCAGTATGTTTGTAACTGATACACAGTACAGTAGTCTTACCAACTCTCGGACAACCTCCTATTAGGACGTGAATCTTGAAATATTTCTGGCGTACTGAGCGCTGTATGATGTTTCGCCAGTGCAGCCGGTTTTCGTTTACTACCACATACATTTAATCTTAGCACCTATCAGACATCTTCAGGCAGGCCGCCTAAGATTAACATCGGATACCTGCATCGCACAGTTTGTTAACGCACTGTATGGTTTATTTGAGGGAGGGCACCGAACAGCGATGTCATCGGTCCCATTTGGTTTAGGGAAGGATGGGGAAGGAGATCGGCCGTGCCCTTTCAAAGGAACCATCCCGGCATTTGCCTGAAGCTATTTAGGGAAATCAAGGAAAATCTAAATCACGATGGCGGGTGTGCGGGTTTGAACCGTCGTCCTCCCAAATGAGAGTCCAGTGTGCTAACCACTACGATATCTCGGACTGTATGCACTTTGGTCGTGCGTCAAGGTCTTAATTGCAATATGCTTGGCGGCAGCCTACCAAATTTATTGAGATTTTCAAAAATGTCACGAATTATTTTATATTCTGGCCATCCGCAGCTGCTGAAAGGAAGAATAGGAAGAATTCAGCTAACAAGTGGTAAAATGGTTGTTTATTGAAATACAACCGGTTTTGCTCCCTAACGCCGCATCATCAGGTGCAACGACGTTAGAAGGTCATAGGCATACCCATCACTCCTCTTCAAAATTTACTATACACTGAATGTTGTCAATATTGTGGCGAACGAAAAGTACTGAAGACGTGCTCCATTCATTTAGGACAAGCTGCTAAATGAATGGAGTACGTCTTCATTACCTTTCGTTCGCCACAATATTGACAAAATTCATATTCACTGGCGATCTTTTACAGAAGCTCCGAATTTAGAGCGGACTTCAATGCGAGATGCTTATAGTAGTTTCCACAAGAAAACTTTGTTTCGAAACCTAGCAGAAAATCCAAAGGGATTCTGGTCGTATGTGAAGTATGCTAGCGGCAGGTCACAATCAGTGCCTTCTGTGGCCATGGTAATGGAGATACTATCGAAGACAGTGCTGCCAAAGCAGAGTTACTAAACATACCTTCCGAAATGCCTTCACAAAAGAAGACGAAGTAAATATTCCAGAATTCGAATCGAGAACAGCTGCCAACTTGAGTAACTTAGAAGCAGATATCTTCGTAGTAGTGAAGAAACTTAAATCACTTAACAAAAGCAAGTCTTCTTGTCCAGACTGTATCCCAATTAGGTTCCTTTCAGAGTATGCTAATGCATTAGCTCCATACTTAAGAATCATATATAACTGTTCACTCGCCGAAAGATCCGTACCCAAAGACTGGAAAGTTGCACAGGTCACACCAATATTCAAGGGAGGTAGTAGGAGTAATCCACTTAATTACAGGCCCACATCATTAACATCGATGTGCAGCAGGATTGTGGAACATATATTGTGCTCGAACATTATGAATTACCTCGAAGAAAACGGCCTATTAACACACAGTCAACACGCATTTAGAAAATATCGTTCTTGTGAAACATAAATAGCTCTTTACTCGCAAGAAGTGTTGAGGGCTACTGACGAGGGATTTCAAATTGATTCCGCATTTCTGGATTTCCGAAAGGCTTTTGATACTGTACCACACAAGCGACCTGGAGTGAAATTACTTGCTCAGTTATGTGACTGGATTCGTGATTTCCTGTTAACGAGATCACAGTTTTTAGTAATTGACAGAAAGCCGTCGAGTAAAACAAAAGTGATTTCTGGCGTTCCCCAAGATAGTGTTATAGGTCCTTTTCTGTTCCTCTGCTATATAAATGATTTAGGAGACAATCTCAGGAGCCGTCTTAGGTTGTTTGCAGATAACGCTTTCGTTTATCGATTAGTAAAATCATCAGAAGACAAAAACAAATTGTAAAAGATTTAGAAAAAATATTTGTACCGTGCGAAAATTGGCAACTGACCCTAAATAACGAAACATATGAGGTCATCCACATGAGTGCTAAAATGAATCCGTTAAAGGTCGTAAATTCAACTAAATACCAAACGTAAATTGGAAGGAACACACATAAAAAGTTGTGGGGAAGGCTAATCAAAGACTGTGTTTTATTGGCAGGACACTTAGAGAATGTAACATATCTACTAATGAGACTGCATACACTACGCTTGTCCGTCCTCTTTTAGAATACTGCTGCTCGGTGTGGGATCCTCACCAGACAGGATTGACGGAGTACATCGATAAAGTTGAAATAATGTCAGCACGTATCGTATTATCGCGAAATAGGGGAGAGAGTGTCACTGAAATGATACAGGATCTGGGGTGGATATCATTAAAACAAAGCCGTTTTTCCTTGCGGCGGAAACTTCTCACGAAATTTCAGTCACCATCTTTCTCCTCCAAATGCGAAAAGACCTAGTTGATACCCACCTACCCCTAGCGACAAACGATCACCATAATAAAATAAAGGAAGTCAGAGCTCGCACCGAAATATGTAGCTGTTCGTTTCTTCAGCGCACTGTATGAGATTGGAATAATAGAGAATTATTCTGAAAGTGGTTGGATGAACACTCTGCCACGCACTTAAATGTGATATGCAGAGTATTCATGTAGATGTAAATAATCGTTGGCTTTCCTTCACCGTAGCCCGAGGCTCCTGTAGGTAGGCAACCAGTTGACACAACCCTTAGGCCAGTTGCCTGCTAGTTCCGTTTCATTGGCGACTTCTGTGGTAGGTCGCGCGAAAGGCTAGCAGTCTCGCACCGCCTAGTGAGCAGGCTGTTCCGTGCAACCTTTGTTGGTAGAGGGAAGGCAAACCTGCAGTGGGTTTGCGACCATGCGACTTGTGGCCACAGCACCACATACAAGAAGTGCAAAATAAAAATGGCCCGGACTGTATTTCAAGCACCTTAACATAGGCTGTCCATCTCACATCATCCATCCTTGGGCGGAACTGTAAGTCCGGTTGCCTATTTTAAGGTGCATTAAATATTTTCTTGGCCAGCTTTATTTCGCCCAAGCTGGAAATGGGTTGTGGTTCAAATGGCTCTGAGCACTATGGGACTTAACATCTATGGTCATCAGTCCCCTAGAACTTAGAACTACTTAAACCTAACTAACCTAAGGACATCACACACATCCATGCCCGAGGCAGGATTCGAACCTGCGACCGTAGCAGTCGCGCGGCTCCGGACTGAGCGCCTAGAAATGGGTTGTGGTCGGAGCCTATTACGCAAGTGGTCTTCCTGTAATAGAATGGTTTTTAGCTCCTGTTGAAAATAAGCTCTTGAAAATACTATAAGAGAGCAGAATTTTGCCGAGAAATGCTATTAACGGAAGCAGAAACTGGCAAACGAAAATGCCAGCTTTCTGCTTGTGCAGTTGGTTGGCTGAAAGGCATAAATATTCAAGCAATTACAAGGAGCCGGTTTGGTTCTCGCGCAGACAGAAGTCGCTCTATAAAGCAAAATGTGAGCCCTGCGGTGTCAAGGCGATGTTTTCGAGATCGCTGAATGCATCAAGTCACGATAGAATGATCCTGGGATCGATTGAGTTTTGAGTCTTGAAAGAGCGTTCTAGTGCATTCTTGCGTACAGGAATGGAGAATTCAGCTTAATCTACCGTTTTTCTATCCAAATGCTGCAGTTTAGTGAGTGCCCTCTAATTCGGTAGAAAGATGCTGCACAGAAGAGGACAGACCCATTAGCTAGATGGAAGTGGTATTCAGTGAATGATATGGACTTAGCAAGAACTAATAAGTCAACAAATTTCGTTGGTTCCAGTGGAAGCCCGAAGTGTGGCTATTATTATTAGTTGTGTTGGAGTGGTGACGATTTTAACCCTGTCTCCCGGATCAAAGCGAAACCGTTGACCTTTTAATCAGACGGATTTAAAAGTGTGACGATACAAAGGAGTTATACGGGTCCGTCAATAAACGTTTCCGTGTAAATCTGCGGAGAAATACGACGTGTAATTTGTTTCGCGCGCCGCATAGCTCTGTGAGTTGTGTTGGGTTATGGTCGCGGCCATGAGCGGGTGATCGCACGACGCCACAGAAGCTGCGAACAGGAGAGTAACGGAACATTTCAAATGATGCACAGTGAGTAGTTGCCGTCAGGGTCAGCTGCTGGTGGCAGCAACGTGTTCATGACATGGGTACTTGTAAACTACCGCGGATCGTACGACCACTATTATGTGAAGGCGACTAATGGCGCGACTATTGGCTCCTGCTATCCTGCTACTTGACAGGGCATTGTAGTATATCGTCAGCTTATACGGAAAACCACGTACTTCAGAAAACACAAATTTTACAGGAGGTGATATAAACTAATTTTGAGTTAAGCTTGTTTCATTCCATCTGACCTAATCTTTATGCTTGTTTTTCACGTCTAGTTGTAGCATTCTAGAGGTAAGGTGATAGGGTATATCGATTAATAGCTTAACTTAAAGATAAATAGAAGCGTGTGTATTTATCGTGATAAATGTATGCTTTGTCTGCTGAAAACTGTTGCATATCGTGGAAGTACGTACAACAAACTTCACAAGTTAGTTTCTCAACCAAACCGGTAGCCTAGCTATATAAGAGGTTTCTCTTTTTCCTCACTAGAGCGCAGCACGAAGGGCATTACCTCTCACTGACTTACGAATAGTTGAGATAAGAGGTTTTTTTACCTGATAATGCATTAAAATATTTTTTTTATTTTTTCTTAGATAGTAGATTTCCATTCTAAACCGACGTTATGCAGACTATCAGCCGACGGTAACTAACGGCACCACTGAGCTGCTACTGGAAAAGCGGTAACAGGGTTATTGCAGTAAACGGAGAGTATTAGCTGTGGGCGACCGATGCGATGACGCGGCCCACGACAAATACCCCCCTCCCTCCGCCGCAACAAACTTACGACGTCACACTACATCCCTTTCCCTACATACATCGCGAATGCTCAGCTCGCCTCGGACCAGATGGGAAATCATTATCTCAGTGAAAAAGTACCCACTAAAGTCCTTAACTTTGACGTGTGTGCAAACAGACAGCTATGAGGTATTAAACTGGTCTGAAATGCTAACTCACTCCTCGACGTCGACGGTCGCTGAAACTCGTAAGACCTGTAATGTAACGTGCTGAGACGTACGCCACAGTGCCCGTATATCTCGTTGGCCCCGTGCGGCGACCGGAAACGCCACTAATGATGCCTGTAGTTGTCAAAGGGCTCGTGAACTGGTCAACTATCGGCTGAAGTTTTAAATAATTGTTCGCCTTTCACGGGCTAATAGTCAGATGGGAGAACGGTGTCCTAGGAAGAACTTTTTTCCTTACACTTCGTAAAAAAAAAAAAAAAAAAAAAAAAAAAAAGCGAAGATTCAGGGCATTCCGAAAGCGTCCTATGTATTCTGCTGAGCTGTCTTGAGTTTTGTGTTGTACTTTGTTTGATGTTCGAAGTGTAGACGACAGTAAATTTTTCCAGTGTCTTCGGATGTCAAAATGTGGAGAATCAACACAGAAATAATCAAGTGATTTTCAGCAAATGAAAAACTGATAATTCATATTGTAGATATTAATATCTTTCTCATAAAGTATCTTATTTAACTACCTATAATTTTGAATGTATATGGTTAGCTGACAGGGGGACATTAATCACCATTATCTGTAATGGTGAATATACACGGTTAGCTACCCGGGAGACATCAACCAGCATGAATGGCTTACTTGTGGTTTTGTTCGACCATCAGTTTTAAATGCCGTCATATATTTTTTACTGACGATTACACTAGTCTAGTACATCAAGCAAATATTTTTTCTGCATTTTTCACTTCTAATGACGAATTTCGTTATCACCATTATCAGAAATGTTACAAGTTAACATGTTTTTCTTGTAACATCCCATATAGCCTGAGATAGTTTGCGCACTGACGTGATGAAGGAATTTATAAAATAACAAGGTACTATGTATTGACGTAATATCTGATAATGGTGATACCAAAACTCGTCGTGAGAAGTGAAAAAATATAGAAAATAAACATTTTTGGCGACAGAGACAAATGCAATCAATACAATAGAAACGTAACACAAAATTTATTACGACTCTCCTCTGCAAGCACACCCGGGGTAACGTAACCCGTCCTCTAGAAGGAGTTGAAAGCAAACAAATGGAAAGACAAGGAAAACTCACACCGATCATTCAGTCAACCATCTTCAGTTGAAAAGTGAGTACAATGCGCAGCAACGAAGAGAAGATAGAAATGCTTCTCATCTATGGAGAACGTTAAGTTAGCAGAACAGTAACCGCAGTAATGTACGTTTCAGCACTTATTTCTATCGGTCAACTGCACTGTAAATCCTGTTCTGCCGTTGACGGTTGTTTATGACGATTCTTTCGTACAGCTTTAGAGTCGTGAAGCCCTTTTCATTTAATTTGTAAAACGTCAATAATCGGGTGCCAACGGCTTTGCCGCAGTGGTAACACCAGTTCCTGTCAGATCACCGAAGTTAAGCGCTGTCGGGCTGGGCTAGCACTTTGATGGGTGACCATCCAGTCTGCCGAGCGCTGTTGGCAAGCGGGGTGCACTCAGCCCTTGTGAGGCAAACTGAGGAACTACTTGAGAAGTGGCGGCTCCGGTCTCGGAAACCGTCATACGTCCGCGAGAGCGGTGTGCTGACCACATGCCCCTCCACATCCCATCCAGTGACGCCTATGAGCTGAGGATGACACGGCGGCCAGTCAGTACCGCTGGTCCTTCATGGCCTGTTCGAGAGGAGTTTAGTTTTTTTCAATAATAGGGTATAGCGCTCACTTCACGGTTCCATTTCCTAATAACATAAGTGAAGTAGTCCTAGGTGCATATAACTCCTGTACAATCCATGTCGTGGAATGCCCGTACTTCTGGACGCCTACAATCGTACGCCATTAAGACTCATTCATGTCATCCTGACAAAAAACACGTCTACGGTGTTGACTCATTTTTGTCTTCTCTTTTATATCCCAAATGCATAGCAGAGCGCATTCAGTGTGTCGTACAGAGAATAGCAAACATAGCGCAAATACAGGTATACAAGTGTAGAGGTAGTGGGCCCTGTCAGGAATAACAGAAGGTTGTGGTATACAGTGCCACTGAAATGAAAAGAAGAGAGAAATCCCCTTATGACAGGTAGAACAAATTGGCTCTTGCCATTTACTTCGGAAAGACGTACAGAAAGGATCATCAAAAGCATTTACAACTCTCTAGGCGTCCTCGTGTTAGTTTCTAATGAATTCCCCGCAGTTAACAACTGGACACGGCAGGAGTCATGAGGAAGTACTCAGATATTTGAAACAGGAAAACGGAAAGCCTCGAGCTTCAGTGGTATTTTTGCTTATCTCTCAAAAATGGTTCAAATGGCTCTGAGCACTATGGGACTCAACTGCTGAGGTCATTAGTCCCCTACAACTTAGAACTAGTTAAACCTAACCAACCTAAGGACATCACACACATCCATGCCAGAGGCAGGATTCGAACCTGCGACCGTAGCGGTATCGCGGTTCCAGACTGCAGCGCCAGAACCGCGCGGCCACTTCCGCCGGCGCTTATCTCTCGGGGAGCGCTACTTAGACGAGAGATTTTGTTAGTTTCCCAAATGAATTCCCCGCGCCCGCATCTCGTGGTCGTGCGGTAGCGTTCTCGCTTCCCACGCCCGGGTTCCCGGGTTCGATTCCCGGCGGGGTCGGGGATTTTCTCTGCCTCGTGATGGCTGGGTGTTGTGTGCTGTCCTTTATTTAGGTTTAAGTAGTTCTAAGTCCTAGGGGACCGATGACCGTAGATGTTACGTCCCGTAGTGCTCAGAGCCATTTTTTTTTTAATTCCCCGCAGTTAACAGTTGGACACGGCAGCAGTCATGAGGAAGTACTCAGATATTTGAAACAGGAAAACGGAAAGCCTCGAGCCGCAGCGGTATTCGTGCTGATCTGTTGGAGAGCGCCACGCAGAAGAGCGATCATTGCGAACTCGCAGCGTCATTGTCTTGCGCGCTTTAAACCGCGCAAGTGAAACAGTGGAACCGCGCACACTTCGACAGCGGCGCTGGCAACTCCCCGCGAGAAACGGCGAGAGAACTGTGCTCCCTAACCACTGCTGCATCGTAGCGATCTCACCGATCGCCGCGTAGCAGCAGTCATTATAGGTGAATGGGAAAGGGCACAGGAGTTCGCAACCCTGTACTGCGTTCATCGTATGGGTGAACCTGCTCTAAACATTACAGTATGTATTCTTCCGCTTAGCTGGAACCTAATGGATATCGTTTCACGTGGAGCGGAAACCAAGCTGTCTCGAGCACAGCCGATAGTAAGGATACGTTATATGCTGTGCATTACGCGCGCTTCCACTCGGCGCTGACACGGGGCGACAACTTACCGGCGTATTTAACTTGGACGACGCCAGCCAGCCACGTGATCCAGCTAACCTGTAGTGATGTGATCAGTTGCAATTTTCTTAGCTAACATAGTGTTGTAATTAATTACAAGACTAATTAAAATCCTAACTTAAACGCAGGGTAATTTTTCTGCGAATACCATGAGTGACGTAAAAGCTTATTGCAGAGATTTTAACCATATAGTCAAGTACTGAAGCCACTGAAGGTATTACAGTCAATCGTCTGGTAATACCGGACTCCGAGGAATGCGTTTCGGTACTGTAACTCTCATGAGCTAATCCCCAAAGCAATCAAAAATGCCACATTTCCTCCTCTTATTTTATCAGGTGCTATTCTGCATTTCGTCAACTATCGGTATCGACATGTGACAAAACTTCGTGCATCACGTGACTGCTTGAATATCTTGTTATTTCTTGAGGCAAATTCCTTGACCCTCAATTATTAAACCCTCTAAAATTTACTATTGCAGTAAAGGAAGGGTATGAAACAGGACATTTTTATTTAATTTGGTATGTACAATACCATTGGATATCTAATAATTGTACAGGGTTATTACAAATGATTGAAGCGATTTCACAGCTCTACAATAACTTTACTATTTGAGATGTTTTCACAATGCTTTGCACACACATACAAAAACTCAAAAAGTTTTTTTAGGCATTCACAAATGTTCGATATGTGCCCCTTAAGTGATTCGGCAGACATCAAGCCGATAATCAAGTTCCTCCCACACTCGGCGCAGCGTGTCTCCATCAATGAGTTCGAAAGCATCGTTGATGCGAGCTCGCAGTTCTGGCACGTTTCTTGGTACAGGAGGTTTAAACACTGAATCTTTCACCTAACCCTACAGAAAGAAATCGCATGGGGTTAAGTCGGGAGAGCGTGGAGGCCATGACATGAATTGCTGATCATGATCTCCACCACGATCGACCCATCGGTTTTCCAATCTCCTGTTTAAGAAATGCCGAACATCATGATGGAAGTGCGGTGGAGCACCATCCTGTTGAAAGATGAAGTCGGCGCTGTCGGTCTCCAGTTGTGGTATGAACCAATTTTCCAGCATGTCCAGATACACGTGTCCTGTAACATCTTTTTCGCAGAAGAAAAAGGAGCCGTAAACTTTAAACCGTGAGATTGCACAAAACACGTTAACTTTTGGTGAATTGCGAATTTGCTGCACGAATGCGTGAGGATTCTCTACCGCCCAGATTCGCACATTGTGTCTGTTCACTTCACCATTAAGAAAAAATGTTGCTTCGTCACTGAAAAAAGTTTCGCACTGAACGCATCCTCTTCCATGAGCTGTTGCAACCGCGCCGAAAATTCAAAGCGTTTGACTTTGTCATCGGGTGTCAGGGCTTGTAGCAATTGTATACGGTAAGGCTTCTGCTTTAGCCTTTTCCGTAAGATTTTCCAAACCGTCGGCTGTGGTACGTTTAGCTCCCTGCTTGCTTTATTCGTCGACTTCCGCGGGCTACGCGTGAACCTTGCCCGCACGCGTTCAACCGTTTCTTCGCTCACCGCAGGCCGACCCGTTGATTTCCCCTAACAGAGGCATCCAGAAGCTTTAAACTGCGCATATCATCGCCGAATGCAGTTAGCAGTTTTTGTGAATCTTTGTTGAACTTCGTCCTGAAGTGTCGTTGCACTGTTATGACTGACTGATGTGAGTGCATTTCAAGCACGACATACACTTTCTCGGCTCCTGTCGCCATTTTGTCTCACTGCGCTCTCGAGCGCTCTGGCGGCAGAAACCTCAAGTGTGGCTTCAGCCGAACAAAACTTTATGAGTTTTTCTACGTATCTGTAGTGTCTCGTGACCATATGTCAATGAATGGAGCTAAAGTGAATTTATGAAATCGCTTCAATCATTTGTAATAGCCCTGTAATGAAGTAATTTCTAAACTATGAATTACGATTTCCTTTGATGTGGAATAATACAGTTTACGATGTTTCAATAGCAATGTAACTTTCCTATCTGGCCACCCTCGGCCAGCTCTTGTTCTTTTCCGACACTGACGCTATTAGGTTTCGAGGGCTTGGGGTCTTTCATTTTCCAACCTATACTTCTCATGCAGCGTCTGACCCGGAGCGGGCGGCTGCAAAAGGCTTCTGTATCCCATGTTAGGGGTGGCCTCTAGAACTGCGGAAGGCAACGGAATACCACCGCAGATTATCTTCCCTGCATAATGCAGTCTCCATTTTATGCACAAAAATGGCTTCCTCTGATGTTAAATCAGTGTCCGGAGGTAAAATAGTCACCCATTCGGATCTCCGGGGGGGACAACTTGAAAGGAGGCAAAAAATCAAAACGAGAATTGGTACCTGGAATGTCAGAACTCTGCTACAAGCAGGAAAACTAGAAAACCTTAAAAGAGAGATGGAAAAGAATCATATGGACCTCGTAGGAGTTGCTGAGGTAAGATGGAATGGACATGGAGAGTTGCAGTCAGATGAATATGTATTGTAATACTCAGGAGGAGAAGTAAAAGGAATGAATGGAGTAGGAATGATTATGACAAAGGAATTGGCTAAATGTGTGGAATATGTAGACTATGCAAATGACTAGGTTATTGGTGTAAGGCTGAAAGGAGCACAAAAAGATTTACTGATTGTCCAGGTGTATATGCCAACTTCAGAACATCATGACCAAATTGTAGAGGAAACGTACAATGTAATAGAGAGAATAACGGACGAAAATAAAAAATGCCGCAAAATAGTAATGGGAGACTGGAACACCATTGTGGGAGAAGGGAAACAGGGAAACATAGTAGGAAGTCATGGTTTTGGAAAGAGAAATTACAGAGGTGAATGGTTAATTGACTTCTGCAGGGAAAGGCAGCTGATAGCGGCAAACACATGGTTCAAGAACCACAAGAGGAGGCTCTACACTTGGAAATCACCAGGGGATAAATACAAAAACCAAATCGATTTTATACTGGTAGAAGAAAGATACAGGAATGGAATCAAGATGGTGCACACATTACCAGGCGCAGATATTAATAGTGACCACAACTTACTTATGGAAGAAATAGAAATAAGAATGAAAAAACTGAAGAAGGCGACCATGGTGAAGAAGTGGGATTTAGAGAAGATAAGATCCAGCAAAGAACAAATTACAGAAATGCTGTCTCGGGAGTTCCTAAACACATTACGAGACAAAGAACCGCCTGATAAAGCCAACGAGTCCTGGAATATGCTGAAAGAAGGAATCATTAAAGCAGGACAGCAAAATATAGGATGTGTAAAAGGGAAAAGGTAAAAAAACCATGGGTCACACAAGAAATGATTTCCAAGATGGAGGAGAGAAGAAAATTGAGAAACAATAACACTGAAGATGCAAGAAAGATATACCGAAGGTTAAATAATGCATTGCGAAGAGAAACAGAGCAGCCTATGAAAAAATGGCTAAAAGAGGAATGTGATGAAATTGAAGAACTGGACAGGAAGGGAAGATACGACTTTCTATACAACAGAGTAAAGACTATGGGATGGGCACAAAATAGAGCAGGAAATGTTACTATGGAAATTTTGAGTAAAGACGAAGAGGTAGTGTACAAAGACCGTGACGATGTCCTCCAGAGATGGGAAGAATATATAAAAGAGCTATATGACACAAATAGCAAACCAGAAACTCTGGAACTTGAATCACACAACAGTATAAGTGATGACGAGAAAGGACCAACCATCATAAAGGAAGAAGTAAAGTCTGCCATGAAAGTTTCTATTAATAAACAAAACTAATAAAATAAGATAAAATTAGTACTAGACAAGGCTGCATCAAGAGGTATGAAACATGGAGAGTGATACACAACCTATTAAAAAAGAAGAGACAGTTGTCAATGTAAATACAGAATACATAAGGAACTTAAGCAATATCAATAAGATAAACAGAAATTAATAAATGCAGGAAAATGGAGGTGTTTGAGGGAACTCATCAAACACTGTTCATATTTTACTTTGCTCATTTATTTAATGAAAACTGGTACACAGCCACTGCTTTGATTATAATGTTAATGTTAAAATGCAGTACCACCACACTCTCAAGCTGTAGGTTCCCTCAAACACGTCCATTTTCCTGCATTTATTAATTTCTGTTTATCTTATTGATATTGCTTAAGTTCCTTATGTATTCTGTATTTACATTGACAACTGTCTCTTCTTTTTTAATAGGTTGTGTATCACTCTCCATGTTTCATACTTCTTGATGCAGCCTTGTCTACTACTAATTTTATCTTATTCTATTAGTTTTGTTTATTAATAGAAACTGTTATGTAGGCATGCTATTCCTATTTTGTGCTAAAGGTTTTCCTGTCAACTCCATTGTTATTTATGTACTGTTCAGTTTTTATTATTTTATTGCAAAGATGTTACTCACTGTATGTTTCTACTTCAGTCTAGATGTGTTACTTCTCTTCCAATGTTGTCTACTAACATTTAACTTCTTTGGTGTTAATACTCAGTAAATATCTGAAGATGGTCTTGCAACCGAAAACCGGTTAGCAATAAAAGTAATATTGTAGAACAAAAGCAAACTGGTGCTTTTCATTTATTGTGTTAAGAATAATTAATAAAAGACTTGAAAAAGTAATGGGGAAGAATCTTTGCGAGGAGCAGTTTGGCTTTAGACGGAATACGGACACCAGAGATGCAATAGGGCTCCTACGAATCTTGGGAGAAAGGTTTATTGAAAAAGGAAGAGACCTATATATGTTCTTCATCGATCTAGAAAAGGCATTTGACAATATGGTTCGGGACAAGCTGGCGACTATAATGAGGGAAAAGAGAGTGGACTGGAAAACCAGAAGACTTATAAACTCCATATATCTCAATCCAAAAGTTTCAGTTAAAGTGAGAGGAGAAAGTACAAACTGGATCAGACTAGGAAAAGGAGTAAGACAAGGATGCTGTCTGTCACCTACTCTTTTCAACCTCTACTTGGAAAATATGATTGACCAATGCTCATTAGATGATAAAGGAGTAGAAATTGGAGGAAGAAGAGTAGGGTGTTTGAGGTTTGCTGATGACATGGTCCTTCTAGCCACAGGGGAAAAAGAATTTCAGGATTAGGTGGACATCATTGCAACTAACGGAAAAAAATATTGAATGAAAATTAAGACAAATAAAACAAAAGTATTGGCACTAGGAGGAAATAAGGAAATAAAAATGCTGAATGGAGAAATACTAGAACAGGTGCAAAATTTTAAGTATCTTGGAAGCAGGATAGACACTGACTGGAAGTGCATCACAGAAATTAAAACAAGGATAGCAATGGCAAAAGAGGCGTTTTATAAGAAAAGGAGAATTTTCTGCAGCGGTCTGGACGGAGAACTCAGAAAGAGACTCATAAAATGTCTTCTATGGAGTGTTCTTCTATATGGCGCTGAAACATGGACTATGAAGAAAAAAGACAAAGGCTGGAGGCTTTTGAGATCTGGACATGGCGGAGGATAAGTTGCATGGACAGAGTAAAAAATGAAGAGATGTTGAGAAGAGTGGGAGAGAAAAGACAGTTACTAGATGTAATAAAGAGAAAAAAAAGAAATTTGGTTGGGCATATATTAAGAAAGAATGACGGACTGATAAAAACAGTTTTAGAAGGTTATGTAGAAGGGAAAAGGAAGCGAGGAAGGAAGAGATTCCAGATACTGGATGACATGATGGACGGTACAACATACAGCAGCCTTAAGAAGGAAGCAATGGATAGCAGAAAATGGAGAGGCAAAGGTCCTGCTAATATAGCAGATAACTGATGATGATGATGAACATTCCGCCCCCTCTTTGGTGTTCCACGGTCAACTCGGCTCCATATCAATCCTATTGGTTTCAGATTGCTGTGGTACAGTGGCAACTGTAAAGATGCAGCATTTCGACGGTATGCTGTGAAAATTATCGTTTTCCATTCTTTTGCGGCGTATGTCACTCTGGCTCGTGTAAGACCACATCTGTGCTATAAAACGATAAACACAAACAAATGAAGAGTATTTGATTTTTCATTTTTCTCCCAAAATTTAATTGTGTAATATTTCCTTAACTTAAACTCTTTCATAAAATATCGGTAATTAATAATTTATATTTGCGACATGCAGCTGGAAACTAAAAGACGTACATTTATAATAAAAACGATTATTAAATATGAATTAATTAGCACGTATTTAATTAATTTCATATTTAAATTATGTAGATATCCAAACTGAATGAAAAAAAAGAAAAGAAAATTCACAGCGAAATTCAAATCAGCACGCCAGAGAATATTCGATTATCAGACTCCAGTGATACAGATTGCGCCACGCATAAGACCGCTATATATATTTTGTAAATGCTGTTCTCAAAAAACTTCAAAACCATTTTTGTCTGTAATCCTGTGAAAAACATTAAGAACAACTTGTTTCTCGCCATTTTAACTGGCACGATGTTTCACTACGAAGCAGGAAGCAATGTCGGTCATTTTCACAGTACGTATTAACAGGGCGACAATCAGAACACATGTAGCGTTTACAGAAACTGCGACTATACACGGTTTTTAAAATAAAAACTATGTAGCTAACGTATGATTAAAAACGTTGATGGCTGTTAATCCATTAGAATATCTTAAAGTTTCATTTACATTCTCAGAGTAGTAAGATATCTAATACGTAAACTAAACCTACCTCCACTAGCGTAACAACACCAGAGCACGTGTGCTATAGCTGTTGACCAGTCTCTGTGTTTGTTCACATCAGGTTTGTTCTTATGATGAACGAAGTACAGCAACAGCTACCGCCAGCTTGCCATTGATGCAGCCGGTTTGGATGTGCAGTTTTTCATTGAAGAGCTAAACAAACACCCTGAAATAAGGAACACGTCTCCCGAGGAGTATCATAATAGGAGATCCCCATGGTTTCAAGTGTGTGAGGATTTTGCTGCGAAACGGGATCAGGAAAAAAATGATGTAGCTATCTAACTACTATCCTGTGTGGAGTTTTTGCACGAATGTTGCCATTCAGAACCCGGAATACAGCTAAGCAGCAAACGCTTGGTTCACTGTCGAGAGCCCTTTTACCTGAATAAACAAATCTTCAAATTACTATTTTCAGAAGATGACGTTCGTTTATTCACGACAGCTACTCCACCCGCCTGCCATCACGAGTATAATTTCTTTCTTTTAAATTATATTTTGGGTATTTTATATTTTACTATTATTATCATGTTTCCCTTTAAATGCATTCCCTACTAACATTTCTGTGTTATGTGGTCTGAAGAGGATCACGTTTTGGCCGAAACCGGTTACCATTGCCAATAAATATTTCACTGCAGTCAAGATTGTTTTTAATTCAGTTTTAAAGTATTTTATCGAGAGCGCTGATATTCTTCACGAGAAATGTTCGCAAAAACCACTAAATCTTCATTTAATAACAATAGTTTAAAACAAATTCTGTTACTTTAGCCAGTTCATTGTAACGAATACTTTATTGTACTGCAGCCACAAAATACATAATTGCACATGTTTTAATACCCATATAAATTAAATAGTCTTTCATTTTCGGTAATAAATTAATTCAGTGTTCACTACGACTGTTACCGACCATGTTTAGATACATTTGACTTGCCATGGTACTTAACCAGCATTGTTTGTAATCAGTAAAATCTTTTCTTCTACTCTTAAGTGAAGTTTCTCTTTGGATTCATGGATTTTCGCTTTTCATATTACACAGCCCCCGTATACTTAAAATGTCTTCAAAGTTAAAACCGTCTCTGAAATGGCAGTAGTTGTGAAAGACTCTGTAACATTTGATAACGCTAATACTAAAATTCATGTTAACATTGATAGGTCTGTGAAATATTGTCCACTTATCCATTAGAATGTGCAGACATGTTGCCAAGTTTGTCTCGATTACGCTGCAGACGTTTCTCTGGGAAGACCTTACACATCCTCCATACAGTCCCCATTTCTCCACATGCGATTTCCATATTTTTGGAGTCCTGAAGAAAGACATTTGTGCTTTCGATGTGCTTAGAACGAAGAGGTGCACACCTGAGTATAATGATGGTTCCGTAGGCAACAGCAAACATTTTTCCATGTGGGCATCGACCGTCTTGTCTCGCAGTGGGATAATTGTATTAACAGTTACGGCGATTACTTTTCAAATAATAAACGGTTTACTTACTTTTTTTCTGCCATTTGTGTGGTTTTCATTTGACTGCCCCTTATAAATTACCACATACTAATTAGTAAAATCCTTAAGTTCACTAATGTGATAACAAAATATCGTTGAGGAAAGAATACCATTTACAGTTCTGTTCCAGTTAGCTTTTGTTTAAACTAACTAACATGACGTGACTGCTTAAATGCTCTCTACTTACAAATCAGATTATCAAACCACATGCAAAGCCACACATGTTGAATGATAATTTGATTTGTGTGATGTGCTTGAAAATAACATGATACTCAAAACTGGCATGTAGTACAGCAGATAAACGATATGAATATACAACCTACAACGTGCCATATTTTATTTTACGAAATACTTGAAGACTGTGGACAAGCATATGAAGGGCTTATTTCAATAGTGGTATAAGTCCATTGCCTCCACTTTTCTGTCTATAGTGGTTCTGAAATAGATGAGCCAAACAAACAGAAAGAAAGGTTCATCTCTAACAAGAAGGCATGTGCTTGAATATTTCTAGTATCTCAACTGCAGATTTTTCAGCGTTCATTTAACTCTAGGACTCTGTATCTCAATATGAACAAAAGTGGACTTGTACCACTATTGAATTAAGCCCTTCATATAAACAAGGCTGTAAAAGGGACTCGACCATACTAATCTTGGTTCACTTTGTTGCATGCGGTTATAGAAATAGGACCTGCGGCAAAACGGCACCTTACGAATGTGTGACACATCAGTTACAAATTTTTCGTGCGACAGAACTAAAGACTCGTAAAATTGTCTACAGTAGGTTTTATGGTCTCTCACCCTATTCCCCAGTGCCGTGTTAAAGACGTGTGTATTGTATGTTAAACTGAGGACGTAGAAACGGTTCACAACCCCACAACAGGCCACAGCAGTCCACCCACCCCACCACCGTCCCACACCGAACCCAGGGTTATTGTGCGGTTCGGCCCCCCGTGGATTCCCCCCCCCCCCTCCCCCCCCCGGGAACGTCTCATACCAGACGAGTGTAAACCCAAATGTTTGCGTGGTAGAGTAATTCTGGTGTACGCGTACGTGGAGACAGTGTTTGCGCAGCAAACGCCGACGTATTGTAACTGAGGCGGAATAAAGGTAACCAGCCCGCATTCGCCGAGGCAAATGGAAAACCGCGTTAAAAACCATCCACAGGCTGGCCGGCACACCGGAGCTCGACACTAATCCGCCGGGTGGTCTCGTACCGAGGCCCGGCACGCATTCCTGCTCGGAAAGCAGCGCATTGGACCGCGCCGCTAGCCGGGCGGGCGTTCAAGACTTAGGAAGTTGCTGTAGAAGTTCATAGGCTCATCATAATACACTGGTGTTCAAAACTTAAGGACGAAAGTAACTTTCGCAAGACAATGGGTCATTGCTTAGTAACATAGACCGATGAAACTTTGACCATGTACTGGTCACCTGTGGCCCTCGGGCTGCTGCTGCTCCCAGGACAGGACCGGACTCGAACCCGCGCCCTCCTGGACGTCGTGCCGCTAGTGGTGCTTGCCGGATGGTAACGCCTGCCGCCGCATCTGGCGCTGTCGCAGCGCTGCTTCGCCTCCCGCAGCCAACGCCTCGTCCAGACCCCAGTACGCCAGGTGGGAAGCGAGCGTGGCCCATAGGTTGGAGTGGAACCGAACCCCTCCTGGACCCACTGTAGACCTCTGTCATTGCCCTCTTTCAGGCAGACCGTGCGATCTCCAAGTTCCAGGCTGCCGTTCTGTCCCGCCCCGTTGTTGTCTCCCCGGAGGCGGAATATAGCTCGAACAAGTACGTAGAAGCAAAGTACAAGTTTACGGAGAATACTTATAACATTGCTTCCAGGCTGGCCCCTATAAGTGTAGACCAGCACAGGTCCGTCCCGACGCCCGACTGACCTGGCACACCCCGTCAAACTACTATTGCTCATCTATTTATATTGGTTTCTCCCTCGCTTTTGACGTAGTATCGGAGAGAGACAAACTATGGCAGGGATAAATTCCCACACGTCAGCCACTTACAAATCGCCACTCCTGGTTCTGGCTTAGTGCCCCGCCTCATACATCGCAATAACTTAAAGCAACTCTGCAGTTTCCTGTCTCGTTGTTGCTCCACTCAAAACAAATCACGCGTGCAATACCGCCGTCGTAGCTCCGTGCCCACGAGTGCCATATTTACCTTTCCTGGTCTGCTGGCTGTCGTCTGTTACCACACTGTGCCAGTGGCCTCAGATTTCATCGCCCAGCCAGGCCTTCATTGAATTTTGCTAAAATTTCCATTTTCCTCGAATAGGACTAACACTAGCGCAGCAATACAGAGCTGCGAGGTACTGGTTAAAGGTGGGGAGACTAGATAAGGTACACACAATAACCGGTGTGCCCATAGAGACGATACGTCACCTTAAAAGTTGGCGTTTGGATACATGGCAAGGTGAGTGGGATGTAAGTGATAAGGGACGTAGGCTGCACGACTTCCTCCCTGACATAAGGGAGCGGTTGAGAAAGAGACATATCGATCCCAGCCGCGGTATGGTACATTTCTTAACCGGGCACGGACCTTATCCCACGCACTTAAACCGCGTGAGTCTGAGGCAGACACCTACATGCACATGCGGGGAAGAAGGTTCCCCAGAACACACTGTCTTTTTCTGCGGGCAATACACGAACAGTAGACATACACGACACTTAAATTACACAGATACAGACATAGATATACACACAGCAATAAGAGACGAAGAACAATGGGCACAATTAAACGCACTGACAAACAGTATTTCAAAAGCAACATATGAAGAGTATACGCGGACACGACATCACAGACATGCCTACGTGCAGCGTAACAGAAATCTCCAGAGGATGGACAGCGATACCCACAGTGACAGCGAAAATAGTGAAAATGAGGAGGAACAGGAAGAGGAAGCTGAGATGTGACAGTAAATAAGCAAATTGCTGGCAATCTAGCCAAGAAAACACCAAATGCTGTACAAGGATGCGCACCTAATGTAGTTAATACATAGGATTAGTAACAAATAGGATAAGAAACATTATTTCTCTACTAATAACCATTTGTGTGTGTGTGTGTGTGTGTGTGTGTGTGTGTGTGTGTGTGACTGGCGGTCAACGGCTCGATGAAACCATTCCGAGGTATTCACCGTCAATCACACTCGGCGATGGTACTAACATATCTCTCATCTATCCTATCTTCTTTTTATATTCTTCTTAAAAACAACAAAATTTTATTTATATTTCAACCTCAAATTATTGTTATTTTGAATCATTCTTTGTAAATGTTGTAGATAAAACAAAAGGAAAGAAAACTGTAAAAAGATGAAAAACGAAAATTGTAAGATGTACGACCTGTTTTAAACATCAGGTAACAGGTCTATAATTTGGCAATAAATAAATAAATAAATATAGAAAGAACTGCTGCAGTATAGTACACATGGTAATTCAAACAAATAAAAAATGACATGACACTTTTATTCAAAGACAAGAACTACACTGAAGTCACCGCGAACCATGGTAGTCCCAGGGACATTAAAAACGGCGGTACGTGGCTGTTAACAGTGTGTGATCACTACAAACGGCAATGCATGCCCTGCAGCGCGCTCTCGTGCTGGTCGCAGTGTTGGTCAGGAGTTATTGTTGTAGAGCGTTCCTTTCGTCCGCCAGCGCGGATGACAGTTGCTGGTTGATCGTTGCTGCAAGTGGACGCGCTGTAATATGACTCCCCAACGCATCCCACGCACAGTGGATGGAATTTAAGTCGGAGGAACGGACAGGTCAGCCCATTCACCGAATATCCTCTGGTTCTACAAGCTGCTCCACCTGTGCTGCTCCATGCGGTCACGCATTGACACCCATAAAAATGAAGCCAGGCCGAATGCATCCTTGAAAATATGCAAATGGGGAAGGATACAGTGTCGCATTAGCGTTGACTGGTGAGTACACCGTGTACAAAGATTTGATGGTCAGTAGTGATATGTCTGCGTAAGCAGAAGAAACTAACAATCAGAGCCCGTAAACAATTTATTGGACTGTTCAATTAACCAAAACAAATTCTCCACGTATAACACCAACACAAAACAGTGATCCGTCTTCGAATCACAACTACATACAAGAATAATATAGAGAACAACTGAAATAATTTCCTACCTGTCTCCGCCACAGACTTCTCCGATATACCGAGCCTAATCCAGAGATCGGCGAGAAGATCCAAGCCGGGCTGCCGCGACGGCAGCTATCCACGTTTGCTGGCGGTCGATGAACTGCCGACGTGCGGCCGAGCGCCGGTCTTTATAGCGCTTCGGCGGATAAGTACCTCACAAGGGAACCTCCCCATCGCACCCCCCTCAGATTTAGTTATAAGTTGGCACAGTGGATAGGCCTTGAATAACTGAACACAGATCAATCGAGAAAACAGGAAGAAGTTGTGTGGAACTATGAAAAAAATAAGCGAAATATACAAACTGAGTAGTCCATGCGTAAGATAGGCAACATCAAGGAGAATATGAGCTCAGGAGCACCGTGGTTCCATGGCTGCCGGCGCAGTAGCTCAGCGTGTTCGGTCAGAGAGCCGGTTGGTTCAGATGGTTCAAATGGCTCTGAGCACTATGGGACTTAACATCTATGGTCATCAGTCCCCTAGAACTTAGAACTACTTAAACCTAACTAACCTAAGGACAGCACACAACACCCAGCCATCACGAGGCAGAGAAAATCCCTGACCCCGCCGGGAATCGAACCCGGGAACCCGGGCGTGGGAAGCGAGAACGCTACCGCACGACCACGAGATGCGGGCCGAGCCTGTTGGCCTCTGTAGTAAAAAAACTGAGTGGAAGGATCAACCACCGAACTTGACCAGGATGTCTTGCGACGTCCGCAACGACCAAACACAACGATCAATTAAAAAAATAAATAAATAAATAAAAAAAGAGGGCGTGTTCGGTCAGAGGGCTATCTGCTCTCTGTAACAAAAAAACCTGAGTTAATGGATCAACAACGAACTGAAATGGGTGTCTTTCGACGTCCGCCCAGAACAGATACAACGAACGAAAAATGAGAGATTAAAAAAAAATGGTTAGCGTGAGTGGCTGCGGAATGAGAAGTCCTTGGTTCAAGTCTTCCCTCGACTGAAAATTTTACTTTCTTTATTTTCGCAAAGTTCTGATCTGTCCGTTCGTTCATTGACGTCCCTGTTCACTGTAATAAGTTTAGCGTCTGTGTTTTGCGACCGCACCGCAAAACCGTGCGATTAGTAGACAAAAGGACGTGCCTCTCCAATGGAAACCGAAAACATTTGATCGCGAGGTCATAGGTCAACCGATTCCTCCACAGGAAAACACGTCTGATATATTCTATACGACACTGGTGACGGCATGTGCGTCACATGACAGGAATATGTTGTCGACCCAATTACCTTGTTCACTTAGCGAATGGGTAAAAAGATTCTTCTACATTGCCCGATTTAGGTTTTCTTGTGGAAGTGATAATCACTCCCAAAAAAGTGATGAAAACATAAGAGTTTGTCACATAAGCTGAAAATAAAAAATTCAACTTTTCACTCGAGGGAAGACTTGAACCTAGGACCTCTCGTTCCGGAGCAGCTCTCGCTAACCATGGGACCACGGCGCTGCTTAACTCTTATTGTCCTTGATATTGGCTATCTTCGCATGGACTACTCAGTTTGTATACTTTGCTTACTTTTTTCATAGTTCCACACAACTTCTTCCTGTTTTCTCGATTGATCTGTGTTCAGTTTTTCAAGGCCTATCCACTGTGCTAGCTTATAACTAAATCTGAGGAGGGTGCGATGGGGAGGTTTCCTTGTCAGAACTATCTTCCATCATATGGTTTGACGTGTGAAAATAGTTCCGGGATCTGCAGCGATCTCTTCCTTATGTTTATGTGAGCCGGTAGTGGGCCCTGCTGGCCGCTGGTGTCTTTGCTGTGTTGTTGTTGTTGTGGTTGTTGCTGTGGCTGTTCATCAATATTGCCTGTCGGTTGTGTAGTGCTTCGGTGTGCCTGCGAGGCGGGCAACCCGCGGCTGCAGGCTGTCAGTTTGGTTGCTGATACTCTAGGCGCCGTGATGTCTGGTGGAGAAGGCCACAGCAAGTAGCCCACGCAGTATTGTGTCTCCCTACACCACAACACCCAGACTACGAGATGTTCACGTCCAACACTGCTGGAAATACCCTCATATGCTGAGAGGTGGGAACACGTAATACACCAAGTAACATTGTCGACCACGATCGTTTTGGTGGTCCAGCCGTTATGGTCTGGGAAGGCATAAGGTATCATGGGCTACTGACCCGAGGAACTTTCAACACTGTGCAGTCCCTGATCAATGTTATTGTGACACTGTACTCGATTTCCATCGGCGTCTTTTCAGGGGTGCATTCGGTCGTGACTCGATTTTTACGTATAAAAATGCGCGATCGCAGAGAACAGCGCTGATGGAAGACATCTTGGAATGACAGGATACTCGGAGAATGGATTAGTCTGTCAGTTCCTCCTACTCAAATCCCATCAACCACATATGCGACGCATTGGCGAGATGTGTTAAGCATGCCCACGTCCACCAGTGACCACACGGCAGTTGTCAACCGCACTGGTTCAAAAATGGTTCAAATGGCTCTGTGCACTACGGGACTTAACATCTCAGGTCATTAGTCCCCTAGAACTTAGAACTACTTAAACCTAACTAACCTAAGGACAACACATCCATGCCCGAGGCAGGATTTGAACCTGCGACTGTAGCAATCGCGCGGTTGCGGACTGAAGCGCCTAGAACCGCTCGGCCACCACGGCCGGCTGGCAATGACAACGCTACCCAAATGCCGCTGGTGTCGGTCGTTTAGTCACGCAACGATGGCCACAAACGCCCTTCGCCACCAGACAACCTCACCGCGTCCCATATATATGTCCCAGAAGTCGAGAAGTGAACAATACCATACGAAAATTTATTGAAAAATCACGTCATTTTCAATTTTTTCTCGTCATAACTCCATGATTTGTTTGTCTATCCCAGCACAACCTGTATGAAAACCTCGGGTGGCCACTCTAACCAGCTACGCTTTTCTTTCAGGTTGATCGTTGACCCTTGACCCTTACCAGTTTCTGTTGTTTTGTCAAGTATCAGCTACATCATTAACATACACATATAACCCACGTAGTATGATTGTTGATTATGATAAATAATGTGGATATTATTAAGACATCCTACAGATTATCTTCAGACTTTTTGAACATAATGCCAAATTACGCAAATTTCAGATTGTTCAGATACTTGTGAAAAGAGCACAAACTACAGATTATTTGGATACTTTTGAACATGGCACCAATTTATGCATGGTTCAAGATGTTCAGATACTTTTGAACATGGCACTCAGTTCATAAAAATCAAGAGTTCACACATGTAATTACTGAAGTTAAACTGATATTAACATGTAAATACTGGGCTGCAGTGAATGCAAACGAAAATTGAAATAAGGAAAAGCTTTGTCAATGCCGACCGTTACGATAAACATCAATCAAACAGTTCCAAAAACCTTCCAGCCAAACAAAGAGACATTCTCCACCATCTTATTCAAAGTTTTGTGGAACCTCCTGCATGAGAACTGCGTTCCATATGGCTGCGTTTCATTCTGCTGTAGCACGCTACGACACGAGTAAATAATTGAACAATATCGACACTCCAATTCACAAAGTGATGTTACTGTTAACGAGCACCATACAGACAAAAGATGAGGAAATAAATGGTCAACGTATATTGGTAATGATACAGCAGAAAATTACAGCGGAGCTCAATACAAGTGTAATAACAACGAATCTGCTGTAATCATCGCTACAGTGGACGAATAATTAAATATTTATCCAACCGATTCCAACGTAACGATACAGGGATTAATTCGTTTATTGAAATTTAATTATTCATGTCATATGTGGATGGAAAAATGGCAACATTTTTGTATGTACGTGAGCAGTGTTTCTCTAGTTCACCATGGATGCTAACCTGTTGGCTTACAATTAGTCTATACATCAAGCGGTGACATACGCGAAATTGCCATACTTTGAAAAAAAGCTGTATTCCAAAGTTTTGAAGACAAAGTGATAAAATGTGGCATAGTTATTAAGAAATGTTATATCGTATCTAAATAAGATTTCATCCTTATTAACATTATACGCTCTTAATTATAAACAATTAAAATTTTTTCAGCGAAGTAAATACAAATGTTTCTTTTTTGAATAATCTGTTAGAGAGAGAAATTAATACATTTTTGTACAATTCTGATACAAAAATCTGTTGAACAGAATTTTGGTAGCTACTTTTGGTAGTTTTTTACAGCTCTCCAAATATCTATGAAAAAATGCACCAAATTTTAGAGCTACTATAGTATTGACTGGTTGCATGCCAAATGTAAGTTCTCTTAACGCCAAAGGTTTGTGAGGAAAAGGTAAAGTCCCCAAAATGTAGATTACAGTAAACTTGAATTAAAGATTCGACACTGTTTCTATTACGCCTTTCAGTCAATGATCGATTCAGTTGGACCACAGGACCCAGTCCATTCCATGTAAACACAGCCCACACTGTGATGGACCCACCACCAGCTTGCACATTGCCTTGTTGACAACCTGGTGAACCAGTGCGAACCGTATGCATGCTCCTCTGCATCCTCAACGAGTCTTCTCTTTATTTGTTAACAACTTTGACCCATGGCTTCGTGGGGACAGTACCACACTAGAACCCTACCATTAACTCTTACCAACTGAAACAGGGACTCATTTGACCAGGCCACTGTTTTCCAGTTGTCTAGGGTCCAACCTATATTATCACCAGGAGAGGCGCTGCAGGCAATGTAGTGTTTAGCAAAGGCACTCGCGTCGGTCGTCTGCTGCCACACCCATTAACGCCATTTTCATCCGCACTGTCCTAACGGATACGTTCGTCGCAGGTCCCACATTGATTTCCGCGGTTATTCCAATCAGTGTAACTTTTTGTTGGCAATGACAAAAAAAATGGTTCAAATGGCTCTGAACACTACGGGACTTAACTTCTGAGGTCATCAGTCCCCTAGAACTTAGAACTACTTAAACCTAAATATCCTAAGGACATCACACACATCCATGCCCGAGGCAGGATTCGAACCTGGGACCGTAGCGGTCACGCGGTTCCAGACTGTAGCGCCTAGAACCGCTCAGCCACCCCGGCCGGCTGGCAATGACAACGCTACCCAAATGCCGCTGGTGTCGGTCGTTAAGTTCAGGCATCGGCCACTGCGTTGTCCTTGGTGAGAGGTAATGCCTGAAATTTGATATTCTCGGCACTCTCTTGACACTGTGGATTTCGGAATATTGAATTCCCTAACGATTTCCGAAATGAAACGTCCCATGTGTCTAGCTCCAACTATCATTCCACGTTCAGTGCCTATTAATTTCCGTCGTGCGGTCATCATCATTTGGCTAACTCTTTCACATGAATCACCTGAGTACAAATGACATCTCCACCAATGCACTGCCCTTTTAAATCCTGTGTATGCGATGCTATCGCCATCTGTATGTGTGCATAACGCAGTCCCATGACTTTTGTCACTTCAGTGTACAGTATAGCAGGAAGAAGACAATAAATCTGTAGAAGCTTTGTGATGTACAGGGTGCAAAATATGTAGAAGGTATGCAAAATTGAAAGCGAGACCAACACTTAGGCGGTGTTGTGTGAAATCCCAGTGGGTGAACGTGTTTTCCACCAGATGGCGTGTTGGTATTCTCAGTTGCACAAGTGGAGTTAGCTGCTTCTCCATTTCTGGAGAGTTGTTTCCGCGATTATTGCATGATGTATTCCTCCCGATCAGTACCAACAGCGGTTACGCGATTTCTTTTTGCAGAAGGGAAGCATGCTTCACAAACTTATGAAAGCCGTATACGGAGAGCAGTGGCTTGCACGGTGCACAATACATGGTGTCCGAAAAGACTTTCCCTGATTACATAAATTGATAGCTCAGGCTAGAAGTAAGATACAAATACGAAACTTGTGTCGAATTGTTTACAACTATCAAAGTTTTTTTCCGTTTTAGGTTCGCAATACGTAAGTAGTGGATGAGGTGCAGTACCCAAGAAGCCATGATAACCAATCAGGAGAAGGCACAGTGTGTCCTGTGGTGCCATGAGACACGATCACCAACCACAGTGCAGAGACACTTCCAGACAACATTTGGAAGGAATCCACCTGATGCCAAGAGCATTAAAGCCTGGTATGAGAAGTTCAGGAACACAGGATCGGTTGCTGACCTTCCGAGGTCTGGTCGACCAAGAACCTGAGCAGACAGGGTGAAAGCTGTAAGGCAGTCTTTCCTGCGAAGTCCGAAGAAATCGGTGAACAGGGCCTCACGTGAATTACAGATGCCGAAAAGCTCTCTCCATCACATTTTACACAAACGTTTATTGTTTCGTGCATACAAAGTGCAAATCGTTCAGGCCTTTTTGCCCAATGACAGTACACGTCGATATGACTTTGCGGTCGAAATGCTATCACGTATTGAGGACGATGATGGTTATCTCAAACGAATTGACTTTTCCGACGAGGCGACCTTTTTTGTCAGTGGAGTAGTGAATCGCCATAATGTGCGCATTTGGGGTTCACAACCCCCTGGTGAGGTCATGGAGTGCACCATGGGCAGTCCAAAGATGAATGTTTGGTGCGTGCTATTGCACGATCGAATTATCGGGCCATTCTTCTTCGCTGAGGCTACCGTCACATCTGCAGTGTATCTGGTCATATTGCAACTGTATGCTGTTCCTCAGCGGCTTCAGTGTCACCCCGGTGTCTTGTTTCAGCAAGACGGTGCACCGCCCCATTGGGGTTTGGACGTCCGTGTAAATCTCGATATGACCTTTCCTGGGCGATGGATTGGTCGTGATGGGCCAACGGTTTGGCCTCCACGCTCTCCTGACATAACCCCATTAGACTTCTTTTGATGGGGTTATGTCAAGGACGAGTTCTACCGAACACATGTACCAGATCTTGAAACCCTGCGGCAACGGATAACCACAGTCGTTGAATCGGTCCCTCCAGTGATGTTGGCTAATGTGTGGACGGAAATTGAATATCGCCTAGATGTGCTACGTGCTACCAAGGGTGCTCATGTAGAAGTTTACTGATGTGTGAAAAAAACTTTGATAGTTTGTAAACAATTAGACACCAGTTTCATATTTCTATCTTACTTCCAGCCTGAGTTATCAATTTATGTAATCAGGGAAAGAATTTTCGGACACCTTGTATTTCAGTGGTGTCAGCGTTATGAGGCGGAGCGTGTAAACATTGAGAACATGCCACGCCCTGGGCAGGCGCACATTGTCACCACCAGTGCCGCGATGTCTGTTGCGGAGGAGCTTATACAGACGAATCGTCTGATCACCACACCTCACACTGATGTCGGACTGTAGATGAAAAAAAAAAGGAACTGCGCAGCACATAATTCATAAGAAGCTTCGTTGTGGCAAAATTTGTGCACAGTGGGTGCCCAAGCATCTTTCAGAGGATCTAAAGGCAGCGAGAGCCATCTTTTGAGATACGCTGAGCAAGGAGCGCGTTTCAGTGCTCAGATTGTGGCATGTGATGGTACGTAGTGTCACTACTTCAACCATGCCTCCAAATGGATGATCATGGAGAGGTGGCATCCCGGCTCCACACTTCTAAAAAGAGCTCACTCTGTACCAAAGGACGGAAAAGTGATGCTCAGATTCTTTTTCGAAGAAGAAGGACTTCTATTCATCGGCTCTGACCAATAATGCAATACGTTCCTGACGCTCAAACAGGTTATCAAGAACAACCACAGTTACAAGTTCCTTCAGAAATTTCCAAACAGACCCAATAGCTCCCCATATGACTCGCATATCCTTAGTCCCTCAAAACAATCTCTGAAAAATGCAGCGGTTCATCCATGAAAAGGAAGAGCAAGACACCGTGGGAAACTGGATCTGACAGTAACCCAGGAATATCTACACTGAAGCCATCCACTTACTTTCAAAACATTGGGATCGGTCTATCGGTGTCAATCGCAATTAAGCGTAATTGTAATGTTCCACATGAACAGTTATTATACTATCGTTTTCACAATTTCTTCACATGTAACTATATTCTCCTTTTAATTTGGGTATACCTTATAGTACACTGAACTTATACTTCTGGCTGCAATAATCGCTCGAACCCAACTCAGCCGAACTGATGCTGAACGACAGATAAAGAGTATGTCATTTCATACTGTTTCAACTGGGTGTGCCAATCTCTCAGCAACTCACGACCAGATTGGAGAGCGACTGGGGAACGTGCTGGCTGCACTAACAGTAGAGCACCCTCTGTATCGAGGTACGTCAGGTATGAGCAACAAGCGACCTTGCGTTATTTTATTGAAAGATAACGTGATGGAGACCTTGAATAAAGAGCAAAGCCAACGGTCCCAAAAGGTCAGAAATGGCTGCTGTGGACATTACTGACTGTGCAAAAGATAGGTGACCAAACGGCACCCATTCCAACCATGAGGTACTGGGCCGATATAAAGATGATGAATACATTTCTGCAACTTTCATTCTCCTCAGAGCCTCCACAAATGGATACGTTCATCTTGACGCTGAATGCAGAACGGGAACTGTTCGTAAACGTGCCTCCTGTGTTCATTGTTTTCACAGGGCGCACCACTGTCTTTGCGCCTCTGTATGATGCCCATGAACCATGGACCTTGCCGTTGGTGGGGAGGCTTGTGTGCCTCAGCGATACAGATGGCCGTACCGTAGGTGCAACCACAACGGAGAGGTATCTGTTGAGAGGCCAGACAAACATGTGGTTCCTGAAGAGGGGCAGCAGCCTTTTCAGTAGTTGCAAGGGCAACAGTCTGGATGATTGACTGATCTGGCCTTGTAACATCAACCAAAACGGCCTTGCTGTGCTGGTACTGCGAACGGCTGAAAGCAAGGGGAAACTACAGCCGTAATTTTTTCTGAGGACATGCAGCTTTACTGTATGATTAAATGATGATGGCGTCCTCTTGGGTAAAATATTCCGGAGGTAAAATAGTCCCCCATTCGGATCTCCGGGCGGGGACTACTCAAGAGGACGTCGTTATCAGGAGAAAGAAAACTGGCATTCTACTGATCGGAGCGTGAAATGTCAGATCCCTTAATCGGGCAGGTAGGTTAGAAAATTTAAAAAGGGAAATGGATAGGTTAAAGTTAGATATAGTGGCAATTAGTGATGTTCGGTGGCAGGAGGAACAAGACTTTTGGTCAGGTGATTACGGGGTTATAAATACAAAATCAAATAGGGGTAATGCAGGAGTAGAATAATGAATAAAAAAATAGGAGTGCGGGTTAGCTACTACAAACAACATAGTGAACGCATCATTGTGGCCAAGATAGATACAAAGCCCATGCCTACTACAGTAGTACAAGTTTATATGCCAATTAGCTCTGCAGATGATGAAGAAATTGATGAAATGTATGACGAGATAAAAGAAATTATTCAGGTAGTGAAGGGAGACGAAAATTTAATAGTCATGGGTGACTGGAATTCGTCAGTAGGAAAAGGGAGAGAAGGAAACATAGCAGGTGAATATGGATTGGGGGGAAGAAATGAAAGAGGAAGCTGCCTTGTAGAATTTTGCACAGAGCATGACTTAATCATAGCTAACACTTGGTTCAAGAATCATAAAAGAAGGTTGTATACCTGGAAGACTCCTGGAGATACTAAAAGGTATCAGATAGATTATATAATGGTAAGACAGAGATTTAGGAACCAGGTTTTAAATTGTAAGACATTTCCAGGGGCAGGTGTGGATTCTGACCACAATCTATTGGTTATGAACTGCGGATTGAAACTCAAGAAACTGCAAAAAGGTGGGAATTTAAGGAGATGGGACCTGGATAAACTGAAAGAACCAGAGGTTGTACAGAGTTTCAGGGAGAGCATAAGGGAACAATTGACAGGAATGGGGGAAAGAAATACAGTAGAAGAAGAATGGGTAGCTCTGAGGGATGAAGTAGTGAAGGCAGCAGAGGATCAAGTAGGTAAAAAGACGAGGGCTAATAGAAATCCTTGGGTAACAGAAGAAATATTGAATTTAATTGATGAAAGGAGAAAATATAAAAATGCAGTAAATGAAGCAGGCAAAAAGGAATACAAACGTCTCAAAAATGAGATCGACAGGAAGTGCAAAATGGCTAAGCAGGGATGGCTAGAGGACAAATGTAAGGATGTAGAGGCTTGTCTCACTAGGGGTAAGATAGATACTGCCTACAGGAAAATTAAAGAGACCTTTGGAGAGAAGAGAACCACTTGTATGAATATCAAGAGCTCAGATGGCAACCCAGTTGTAGGCAAAGAAGGGAAAGCAGGAAGGTGGAAGGAGTATATAGAGGGTTTATACAAGGGCGATGTACTTGAGGACAATATTATGGAAATGGAAGAGGATGTAGATGAACATGAAATGGGAGATAAGATACTGCGTGAAGAGTTTGACAGAGCACTGAAAGACCTGAGTCGAAACAAGGCCCCGGGAGTACACAACATTCCATTAGAACTGCTGATAGCTTTGGGAGAGCCAGTCCTGACAAAACTCTACCATCTGGTGAGCACAATGTATGAGACAGGCGAAATACCCACAGACTTCAAGAAGAATATAATAATGACAATGCCAAAGAAAGCAGGTGTTGACAGATGTGAAAATTACCGAACTATCAGTTTAATAAGTCACAGCTGCAAAATACTAACGCGAATTCTTTACAGACGAATGGAAAAACTGGTAGAAGCCGACCTCGGGGAAGATCAGTTTGGATTCCGTAGAAATGTTGGAACACGTGAGGCAATACTAACCTTACGACTTATCTTAGAAGAAAGATTAAGAAAAGGCAAACCTACGTTTCTAGCATTTGTGGACTTAGAGAAAGCTTTTGACAACGTTAACTGGAATACTCTCTTTCAAATTCTGAAGGTGGCAAGGGTAAAATACAGGGAGCGAAAGGCTATTTACAATTTGTACAGAAACCAGATGGCAGTTATAAGAGTCGACGGACATGAAAGGGAAGCAGTGGTGGGAAGGGGTGAGACAGGGTTGTAGCCTCTCCCCAATGTTATTCAATCTGTATATTGAGCAAGCAGTAAAGGAAACAAAAGAAAAATTCAGAGTAGGTATTAAAATTCATGTAGAAGAACTAAAAACTTTGCGGTTCGCCGATGACATTGCAATTCTGTCAGAGACAGCAAAGGACTTGGAAGAGCAGTTGAACGGAATGGACAGTGTCTTGAAAGGAGGATATAAGATGAACATCAACAAAAGCAAAACGAGTATAATGGAATGTAGTCAAATTAAGTCGGGTGATGCTGAGGGTATTAGATTAGGAAATGAGACATTTAAAGTAGTAAAGGAGTTTTGCAATTTAGGGAGTAAAATAACTGATGATGGTTGAAGTAGAGAGGATATAAAATGTAGACTGGCAATGGCAAGGAAATCGTTTCTGAAGAAGAGAAATTTGTTAACATCGAGTATAGATTTAAGTGTCAGGAAGTCGTTTCTGAAAGTATTTGTGTGGAGTGTAGCCATGTATGGAAGTGAAACATGGACGATAACCAGTTTGGACAAGAAGAGAATAGAAGCTTTCGATATGTGGTGCTACAGAAGAATGCTGAAGATAAGGTGGGTAGATCACGTAACTAATGAGGATGTATTGAATAGGATTGGGGAGAAGAGAAGTTTGTGGCACAACTTGACTAGAAGAAGGGATCGGTTGGTAGGACATGTTTTGAGGCATCAAGGGATCACAAATTTAGCATTGGAGGGCAGCGTGGAGGGTAAAAATCGTAGAGGGAGACCAAAAGATCAATACACTAAGCAGATTCAGAAGGATGTAGGTTGCAGTAGGTACTGGGAGATGAAGAAGCTTGCACAGGATAGAGTAGCATGGAGAGCTGCATCAAACCAGTCTCAGGACTGAAGACCACAACAACAACAACATGATGCTGTGTCAAGAGAAGCCTCAACAATGGTCGCCATCCTGACAGTTCATAGCACTTCAGATGTCTTTGCACTACCTGAATGAATACGTAACTCCATTTTCTGACTCGAGGCTGTGGCTGTACGATTCCGCAAGGTTGAGTGGATAATATGTTGTCCTCTCAGGAGCCAGTCGCGTATGGTCGTTGAGATTTCGCATGGCGCTGAGTACGATCCTCTTGAACTCACTGATTCCATGTGACCAGTGTGAGAGGACCGTGTAGAGCATCATACCTGAGGACAACTTGTCCTCAGGTATGATGCTCTACACGGTCCTCTTACACTGACCACCGCAAGAATCTAACAATAGTAATGATATTTCTCACTCACTGGGAAAGAAAACGTCTTTCAAATATCTTTTGACTTGGTTAGAAGTTCGCTTACCAGATTTCCATGCTGTCTCAAGGACATTTGCAGTTTCAAAAAGAGATTCTCGAATTCTCTGGCCAAACTCACCATTAGTTTCTTTTAAAACCATGGAAAGGCGGGTGGTCAATGTGAAACAAACCATTTTCAGTGTCCTACGCGAGGACAAGAAACATCTAGTGATCCAAAACATATCGATGGCACAGGTACAACCGTGGAACTTATACGGCTCTCGATGTTGGAAGAACTTTGTGAAAAGATTTTAATATCTAGCTCTGTTGAATGATTATGATGTCAGTATCCACTTGTAAAACAATACAATGAAGCTACAGTCACTAGTACATAATCAATTCTCTTCGCCAAGGCTTACCAATGTACTGAATATTTAGGGGATCACCCGTGACAACTTGAAATCCTGCTGAATTTTGTTTTACATTTTCTTCTCCATCATATACATTACGTGAAGAAATTTCGTTCGTTCATTTAACGAGCATGATGTAAAAAAAGTTTGAAGGATTTCTTTACAGATTATCTTTATTGTAATTCTTTTCTATCATAATAACGAGTTACTTTCTATTTTCAGTTAAGAAAATACATGTATGTGAAACGGTAAACCAAAAAACAAAAAACCATTAACGTAAAACGTAAAATAACAATTTGAGACATAAAACAAATATAAGTAAAATAAATGATTAGAATAGGAATGAATGTGTAGATATTTCAGTAAGGAATGTTGAAGATATTCTGGCACCACATTGTGACAACTTATTTTCCAAACATGGTATTTCGGAAACCAGCTTGGTTACACAGGGATGTAAGCAGCGTGAAAACTTTTTTAATTTGTGTTGTAGCAAAAGTTTTCATTTTTCAAAATTAATTAATGATAGTGGGGTACTTTGCAAAATTTCAAATTATTACAAAAATTGATTACACAGTTTTCAAAAACATTAATTACACATAAACTTTTAGGTGAAAAACATTATTATAAAAATCATATTCCACGAACCTACTATGGTGTCGTAGCAGGCGGAGAGGTGATACTCCGACGTGGAGCATCCCAGGTGGCGGATAGGGGGGTCCTCACCGGTTTACCGGCGGACTTGAGCGAAATAAAATAGCTCTCGTGGACCAAACACTAAACAACCTCTATGGCTAACAACCGTAGTTGTAACTCGGAGCTTGCTCCATACAAGGTTGACTACCTTTGAAAGTCAAACATGGAAGGAAATCTTTCAAGGAATAATCCACCGCTTGGCAATAACCAAGGAAGACTGCACTCGGATACGGTGGGCAGTCACCTGAAAGATAACTTGGATGAGTCGGAGCATCTGAAAATACCCAAAACGGACAGACAACCAAAACTCAAGACAGGACAAATAAACTACATTGCGACACACAATATAAATTCCCTCATACAACCAGGCAAACTCAAAATTCTGACGGATGAAATGGATCGCAAGAAGATTCTCATAACCGGACTTCAAGAAATGAGAAATACTGATCAGGAGCCGATAGAATCACAAGGATACAGGATTTATAAGGGAAAACCAGGGAAAAGAGTCATGAAACAGTGTCCACAATTTGGAACAGGATTCGTGGTGAGTCTGAAAATAATAGAGTCCATAATAGAATTTAAAACACAATCTCCCAGGCTCTCAACATTAACTCTAAAAGCTGCAAATAAAATGTACACAATAATAAATGCCCATGCCCCGACAAATGATAAAAATAATAAAAAAGAACACAGAGAAGAGGTAGAAAAATTTTGGGAGCTCTTAGATCAAACGACGAATAACATTAATAAAAATGACATCAAAATTTTAATTGGAGACTTCAATGCCCAGTTAGGAAGGGAAAAGAGATATAGAGACATAATAGGGAAATGGACACCACAAAGAAGAACAAACAAAAATGGCATAAGACTAGTGGAATTTTGCAGAAACCATGACATGATCTCAAAGTCGACGTACTTTAAGAGAAGACCAAGTAAACTAAAAACTTGGAAACATCCAGACTGGAAAAAAGGAGAATGGCAACTGGACCATGTCTGCATGGATAAGAATTACCACAAGGAATTTTACAATGTGAAAGTACTGAGAGGGACAGATACCGGATCAGATCATTACATGATAAAAATTAAAATTAAATTAACCCCAGTAGCAAAGAAAAAATCCCACCAGAAGAAGAAGAGAACCTATGACCCTCATAAACTGATACAAAATGAGGATTATGAAGCACAAACCAGGGATATAAAAATAATTCCCAAATTGAAACAAATAGCTGAACAAGTTGCCCTTATAAATCCAAGGAAAAAACACCAGTGGTGGAACGATGAATGTGATGAAGCAGTGTTGGATCGACACCAAGCCTGGTTAAGGCATCAAAATGAAAAAACAGAAAAATCATATTTGGAACTCACAAAACAAAGGAAGACAACACAAAAAATAATAAGGAGAGTTAAACGTCAGTACCAAAAAGATATACTTCTAATGATAGAAACAAATAGTGAAAAAACAAACTCAAGAGACTATTGCAAAATATTTGGCAGACAATTACGAAGATATGATCCTCCAACATTAATGTTAAAAGATAAAGATAATAACCTAGCCCATAGCAAAAGTAAAAATACAGAAATTCTAGCAGAAACATTTAACAAATTACTAAATTGTGAAGATCCCCCAGAACTTCTTCAGATAAACACAGAAACCCCAATTAAAACACCAGCAGAAAATATAAATCCACCTACAATTAATGAGGTCTACAGAGCTTTGAAAGAACTCAAAAACTACAAAGCAAGTGGAGAAGATCAAACATTTGCTAAACTTTGGAAATATGCAGCAGAACCAGTAAAGATAGCATTACACCAATGCATAGTAAAAATCTGGAATGAAGAGAAATTACCAGAAAATTGGACTACTGCTATAATACATCCATTACATAAGAAAGGAGAAAAATCAAATCCAGACAACTATAGAGGAATTTCCCTTTTGGACTGCACGTATAAGATCATGTCAAGAATACTATACAACCGCTGTAAAGATGAATTAGAACTGGAACTGGGAGAATATCAAGGAGGATTTAGATCCTGGAGAAGCTGCCCAGAACAGATAATCACCTTGAAGTTAGTTATGGATGTCTACAAAAGAAGGCAAAAACAACTAGTCATAACCTTTGTAGATTTCAAAAAGGCGTATGAATGCATCCATAGATCTTCGATGATGGAAATATTAAGGAATTTTGGACTTCATCCTAAATTAATAAAAATGATACAGTTAACCTTAACAAACACCAAATCCAAAGTAAAATTTAGAGGAGAAATATCTGAACCATTTACGATTAAAACAGGGTTGAGACAGGGAGATTGTTTATCACTATTGCTATTCAATTGTGCTCTTGAATATGTAATGAGAGAATGGTACAAGGAAAATCCTATGAATATTAAAATTGGAACTAAGAAAGATAAAATAAACCTAAATTGCTTGGGATTTGCTGATGACCTAGCATTACTAGCTAATAATATTCAGGAAGCCACGAAACAAATAACAAGCTTACAAAATATAGCACAAAAATTAGGACTCCAGATATCATTTGAAAAGACTGAAATAATGGTAACGGATCCACTTGTAATAGATCACATCACAGTGAACAATAGGGAAATTAAAATAGTGAAACAATTTAAATACCTGGGTGAAATTATAACACATAAATTGGACGAGAAACCTGCATGGCAAGCAAGAACTAATAAAATGATAAAAGCTCAAAAACTAACATGGTCTACGTACAATAAAAAATGTCTATCAATTAAAACAAAATTAAAACATTACAAGACGGTGGTTCAACCAGAGGTTACATATGGAAGTGAAACTCTTTTTAAAGTCACCCAGAAAAACAGAATCGACAAAATTTTAAAAGTAGAGAGAAGAATTGCTAGAACATGCATAAATAAGAAATATCAAAAAGCTGGGCAATGGCGGATAGTTCCAAATGAAGTGGTATACAGAGAACTGGAGCCCATCACTGATACTATACGAAAGAAAAGGATCTCTTTTTGTGGTCACATTCTGAGGACACCAGAAACCAGATTATCAAGGAAAATTATTGAGAAACTCTGGAATTTGAAACAACAAGGAGAATGGCTTAAGGAAATAAGAGAGGATATGGAAGAACTGGAAATAACTCTGGATGATTTGCAGAACAAAACGCCAAATTTAAAGAAGTTGAGGGACACAGAAATAAGATTTAAACCAAAAATTGACAAACGACATACAATGAAAAGGGTATTTACAGATAAGGAACGACAAAAAGCATCGGAACGAACGAAGCGATACTGGGCCACTCGGAAGGGGAAAATACCAAAGAAGAGGACCAGAAATGATTGACTGAAGTGGTCAAATGAGGCCGTAAAAGCAGAAGAAGAAGAAAAAATCATATTTTCGAACACATTTTCTCTAAACCTAAAATTCCATATTACCTTTCCGTGTGTGTTTTACCCACTAAAAATTAAATTGGTCACAAACAAAAAATACGTATTGCACTATTTTGCCCCTCTGCACACCCTCCAAGTTTCATGAAGATCGTTTATTGACACCTGGGAATGTTTCCTTGTTTGTCGCACAGTTCCGATTGTGCACAAAACAACAGGTAGTAAATTATGTGACGTGTTACCGCGAGGACTGTTAGACGCACTGCAGTAGGGACATATTAAGGTAATAATGATCACAATATCTTCCCTTATACCCCAACACCCTAAATACATATACGACTACTTACTTTTTTCGAATGTGCTGAAAAGGTTATCATTTCTCTAACCAAGCACATAGTATACTCCATGTCAATTTGATGTTCGTTGCATGCCATTGTCAGCGCGTTGCAAATTTATTTGTCTGCAGTGTATCAGGCATTATTTACTGACCAATTTTCGTGTTACTTGTCGAAAGAATCTTCCGATAATTCTATCCTTTTATGAAGCGTTCACGTACACACGTTAGGTAGGACATTGAACACCCTTCCCCATTCTGGATGTTTTTCAAAACAGTACTTTTAACCATTGATTTTGAAGCGTATTATTTGGTGTCGGGCGTAAGCTGAGAAAGACATTGATTCCATGTCTTCCTCCCAGATGCTAGATGGTAAGAGACGATATTAATATCGCCGCATAAACGAGCTGTGCAGGTTGTAAAAAGAAAGCGTTATCGGGGAGGTAGTTTACCCGGTGCCAGCGGAAAGTCTACGATCGCGACCAACGGCGTCGATTCTCGAAGGAGCCCATAATACAGCACCGGCGCGCGCTCCTCGTAGAATAGGCATTACGGAGCGCCTGCGCGGCCGACGACCTACTTTTAAATTCTATTTGGCAATTTCATTTTGTGCGGCGCGCCTTGTAGCGGCCGTCGCGGTGGTAAGGGGTTCAGGGCGAGCAGGCGAGGGGGAAGTCCCTGGGGGTGAGGCGCGAGCAGATGCAGGCTTGCCAACAGCGTCGCATCACGGCGTCTTGTAGCGTGCGTTGTCAGCCGTGGGAAAGATGTGTGCCGTCACCGGGCCTTGACTACCTGCTCGGAAGTAGGCCAATGCTTTACTAGAGCAAGTCCATCTTTCCAAAAGTCTGTTATTAGTGGAAAACTTATCAATAAAATCCGTCCACATTCCTTTCAATACCGTTTATAATCCGCCAATTCACATTTCGAAAACCCAGCTTCAGTATTAAGGCTTCAGTTGTTACGTAAAAACCTTTATTACGACGTCAACAATCCGGAAACACGTACCTACAGGAGTTGCAGTATCCTCTGCGAAAGATGATGGTTTCTGTTAAATAATATGGCACCACAATGAAGTAACCTAGACGTGATGGTTACTTTGTTATTTGAACGTACACAATTCACAAAGATGATTCACTGTCGGCTGTACAAACTGTAAACGTTCATATAACAGTGAAAACAGTATGTGGAAATTACTTCGTAAACCTTTTCAGACCTGATTTTTCTCTGGAAGAAGCAAATTGTTTCTGTGTGGAGTAATGCTCTTAGGTGATTTTTTAAATGGTTTTATATGCAAGATTTGTACAAAAAATATGTATCTGTTGTAAGACGTGTATATTTCTATTGTCTATTGTCAAACCACAATTTATGAAAGATATTTATATTTTATTAATAGGATTAAGTAGGAATAATTAGTATTTGTCATTTTGGAAATAATTGTGGTAGCAGCGAATGTGTGCACCAAAGTATTGTTGGCAGGAGAGATCGCTCATTGCTATAATTTTAAATAGGGTGGGAGGGACCGCGTATGGATATACACTCCTGGAAATTGAAATAAGAACACCGTGAATTCATTGTCCCAGGAAGGGGAAACTTTATTGACACATTCCTGGGCTCAGATACATCACATGATCACACTGACAGAACCACAGGCACATAGACACAGGCAACAGAGCATGCACAATGTCGGCACTAGTACAGTGTATATCCACCTTTCGCAGCAATGCAGGCTGCTATTCTCCCATGGAGACGATCGTAGAGATGCTGGATGTAGTCCTGTGGAACGGCTTGCCATGCCATTTCCACCTGGCGCCTCAGTTGGACCAGCGTTCGTGCTGGACGTGCAGACCGCGTGAGACGACGCTTCATCCAGTCCCAAACATGCTCAATGGGGGACAGATCCGGAGATCTTGCTGGCCAGGGTAGTTGACTTACACCTTCTAGAGCACGTTGGGTGGCACGGGATACATGCGGACGTGCATTGTCCTGTTGGAACAGCAAGTTCCCTTGCCGGTCTAGGAATGGTAGAACGATGGGTTCGATGACGGTTTGGATGTACCGTGCACTATTCAGTGTCCCCTCGACGATCACCAGTGGTGTACGGCCAGTGTAGGAGATCGCTCCCCACACCATGATGCCGGGTGTTGGCCCTGTGTGCCTCGGTCGTATGCAGTCCTGATTGTGGCGCTCACCTGCACGGCGCCAAACACGCATACGACCATCATTGGCACCAAGGCAGAAGCGACTCTCATCGCTGAAGACGACACGTCTCCATTCGTCCCTCCATTCACGCCTGTCGCGACACCACTGGAGGCGGGCTGCACGATGTTGGGGCGTGAGCGGAAGACGGCCTAACGGTGTGCGGGACCGTAGCCCAGCTTCATGGAGACGGTTGCGAATGGTCCTCGCCGATACCCCAGGAGCAACAGTGTCCCTAATTTGCTGGGAAGTGGCGGTGCGGTCCCCTACGGCACTGCGTAGGATCCTACGGTCTTGGCGTGCATCCGTGCGTCGCTGCGGTCCGGTCCCAGGTCGACGGGCACGTGCACCTTCCGCCGACCACTGGCGACAACATCGATGTACTGTGGAGACCTCACGCCCCACGTGTTGAGCAATTCGGCGGTACGTCCACCCGGCCTCCCGCATGCCCACTATACGCCCTCGCTCAAAGTCCGTCAACTGCACATACGGTTCACGTCCACGCTGTCGCGGCATGCTACCAGTGTTAAAGACTGCGATGGAGCTCCGTATGCCACGGCAAACTGGCTGACACTGACGGCGGCGGTGCACAAATGGTGCGCAGCTAGCGCCATTCGACGGCCAACACCGCGGTTCCTGGTGTGTCCGCTGCGCCGTGCGTGTGATCATTGCTTGTACAGCCCTCTCGCAGTGTCCGGAGCAAGTATGGTGGGTCTGACACACCGGTGTCAATGTGCTCTTTTTTCCATTTCCAGGAGTGTATTTCAAGAAAAGAGCGGAAAAGACCTTGCACTGATACATTTTGTAATGATAGCAGGGATTGTCTGCACCAGAAAGCATTGTTGGCGGGAGAGACCGCACTTTAGCGTTCGTAGTAAGTCAGTAGTAAGCGAGAAGTAAAGCGAGTCGGTAACAGGTCTGAAGGGAGAGGATGTGAGGAGCGGTGTGCCTGCCAGCCACCAGCTATGATTTACAAGAGATTATAAACAGATGCACAGAGACATCAGCTAACTATTATCGTAAGAGGAACTAACATTATTGAATTCTGTTTTTTTTAGGAACTCAAGACTACTGAAGGTATGTTTGCGCAATGTTAGTTGTAAGATTATTGTAAAAATTGGGCCCATTTGAACGTTTGTAAAATCATTTCATTCGGAATATAATTAATTTTTGCTAGCAATATTGCATTACTGATTATAATCCATCCCAAAAACCATCAACGTAAAACTTTGCAAAATTTTGTTGTTGTCAAGAAAAAGTTTAACTATGAATTACGTAACGTCAGTCAAATTAATTAAAGAATAACGTCAGCTTTGCTATTAAAGAATAACGTCAGCTTTGGTAATAAATACAGCCACGTATTATGACAGCCCACCAGCAGCTAATAAAATATAGTAAAACACAGTAAGTATATTCATGTCGCATTTCGATGTAGCAGTCAGATGGCGATCCAGTTACAGTGAAAAAGGTAAGGAACAGTTTTGGGTTATTGCAGGTAACGACTGAGGGCCACGACGACGACACATTCGTCGAAATAATCAGAAAATCACTTTTAATAAGCAGCTTTTAAATTCGTATGCGAAGATTGAGAAAGAGAATAAATTTCAAAGGGAAGATTTCATTTGTTATTATTAAGCAAGAGAAAGAAATCCTAAGGGAAGGTTTCGTAGGTTATTGTAGAAGGAAAGGTTGCGTAACAAAAGAGATATAGAGGAGACGGGAAGGTTTCACTGTTTTCAAAATATACTTCGTATACTTGCCTTCATTTTATGGACTAAAACAAATAATTATTAAAAATTCGCTGTTGTAATAAACAGTAAAATGATCATTCAATAATTACCATGCAAAATAACAACAACAACATTCAGTTCCAACTGGAATATGACGAACCAATCATATTCATGAATTCTGGTGGTCACGCGTTGATGCGCATTGCTACATTGACTTGCTGATATTTCCATAATGATTCCCAACAGTTGGCAGCACTTGTGCATAATGAAAAGGTTGAACATTCCCAAATTTGTACATTAGCTTTCCAATAAGAAAAAATACTTGTGTTGCAGTTAGGACACAGTAAAAGTAATGTACACAATTGTAGCCAGAGGGTCTGAAAGAGCTATGATGTAACAATAAAATAAGTAAAATTCTCAGCGTGCACTATAACTCCCACGGACACGTGTTTCCGGAGTATTGACATCGCAGTGAAGTTCTTACATACGAATAATAACGGGAGTCCTGATGATGCAGCTGCGATTTCGAAATGTAAATTGGTGAAATTAAAACGTTATTTAAATGACAATAGATAGACTTCAATATTAAGTTTTCCACTTAGTTCACTGATTCGGTTTTGCCACGAACAGACTCTGTAACTGCTCTGAAACTACACTGCCACACAAAAAAGTGAAACACCCAGAAGGGGTTAAGAGGGTATGTGAGGTTGTTTCAGTGATTATTCGAGACAAATTTACAAAGAAGTTGACAATATGAGCTCATTTAGCAGTATGACATTGCACCTCTTCTGGCCTCCATGCATTCATACATGCGTGTACTGATTCGGTTGAGAATGGTGTCATAAGGACTCTCCTGCGACGAACTGGCTCACAACTGTCGTAACCGGTCCTTGATATCCTCTGTACTGGGACTAGGACGGAGCTAACACCCGAGCTGGTCCTAAACATGTTCTATCTGGGCATGTTGTTGGCCACGAGAATACCTCAACATTACGCAGATGGTTCGTAGAGAAACGTGCTGTGTGTGAACGAGCAATGTCCTGTTGAAAAATGGCACCACTACACTGACACAAAACAGGTAGCACACGAGGACTCAGAATGACCGTGGAGTACCGTCGTGCCGTCAGAGTTCCTTCAGTCACCACCAACCGTTACTTGAAGAAATGTCCGATGGCTCCCTGCACCACTGAAGTAATAACTGGAGTAATAACGAGTTGCCTCCAAAATATTGGAACGGGACCTCTCCGTAGGTTGCTGCCTTGCTCGTCGACGATGGCAAACCCGGCCGTTTGTGTTGTGGTGTTAATGGGATGCTATTAATATCTACGCATTGGACGGTAATTCCCTAGTCCAGCTGCTGCTGTCTACCAATGAGGTAGTCTGACACAGAATGTTGCAAAAAGTCCACATCTTGTTCTAGAATGGTAGGCGCTGATGTCAAGGGGCTACGAAGTGCTTGATGCACTATATGACGACCCTCCATTTTGCTGGTCGGATACGGTCAGCCGGAACTTGATGATGAGTAAGCCTGCTGTCACATTCCCATGCACTCCAGTATCGAACCATTATCACGTCCCAATGCCCCACAAACCTGGATATTGCACTATTCGACCAGCTGGTCGAATGGAGACCATCAAGTCTATCAGGTGCTGTGACACTGTCTCACAGGAGTATGGGGCAACTCCGTCTCCTGCCCAGCTATCACTCAACATCTGACCCTGTTAACGACCCTTATATAACCTAAAAGGACAGGTAAACACACCAAACACAAACAGCACTAATGCTCCTTGATGGCCGTTCTATCTGTCACAGACAACTGCAACTCTAATCATTTATGTACCCGCCGATTATATACGTATAAAATGTTACATTGACATTCGACCATGTATTCCGGGTGCTTCACTTTTTTCGTCAGGTAGTGTTAATTATTTATGTTTTTTTTGTATATCCAGCAATTTTCTTTCGATGCAGTTGCGTCATCTTCAGTCTTTCTACTCTTTCAGTGCAGGCAATCAAGCACCAAGCTAATTAAACCTTATTGCCTTCCCTTTGACGTTCTTATCTTCTTCCTTCCTGCACTGTTGTCTTTATATTAAGAGGAGAAGTAATGGATTTTGGTCCAAAAATTCGGCTTCTCAAAAATATTATTTTCTTGATCTACACAGTTTAATCTATGTTGTGTGTGGATTTAATTGTGATATCAGCTTTAGAAATACCTTTAAATGGTGGCAATCATTAAAACAAAGACTTTTTCGTTGCGACGGGATCTTCTCATGAAATTTCAATCACCAGTTTTCTCCTCCGATTGCGAAAACATTCTGTTGGTACCCACCTGCATAGTGAGAAATGATCATCACGATAAAATAAGAGAAATCAGGGCTCGCACGGAAACATTTAAGTGCTCGTTTTTCCCGCCTGCCGTTCGAGAGTGGAACTGTAGAGAGACAGCATGAAGGTGGTTCATTGAACCCTCTGCCAGGCACTTTATTGTGAATAGCAGAGTAATCACGTAGATGTAGACGTAGAAATTGTTAAACTGATTAACTCTACAGTGGCGGCCACTCCCACCTTTTCCGACATTTGGGAAACTGCTTGCTTTAGCGGAATTTTTGTCAGTGTGAAAGCTATTTTCTTTCGATATCTTTGGCTGACAACTATATCTCTGGCTGACATCTATATCTTTACCTGAAAACTTTCTTGCATGTGGTTCATTTACGTTTAGACAATACTAACACACGTTAGTAGGTGGAAGATTGAATTCGCAAACCTGAACGTGGAAGTTAAGATGCATAATGGGTGGTGGAAAAACTGTGTTTAGAAAGCGGAGGTTTCATGGTAATCGGTTTACCAACAAAAAAGAGGAAGCAGCTAGAAATGAAGTACATAAGCTCTTAGCTTCAGCATCGAAACTTGGTACAGGACAATTGCACAGATGCATGAATTATGTTGATATGGAGGGTTTTAAAGGAACCATCCCGGCATTCGTCTGAAGAGATTTAGAAAAATCACGAAAACCTAAATCAGGATGTCCGGACGCGGGATTGAATCGTCGTCCTCTGGAATGCGAGTCCAGTGTGCTAACCACTTCGCCACCTCGCTCGGTGTTGCTATGCATTCCATTGGATTCAGACTTTTTGTTTAGAGCTTCTCTGCCAGGATATAAAGGTTTCACGTTCATGTGCTGTAAAAATACAGAATGCATGATTCTTGTTGAAGAAAGAAGGGTGGGAATAGCTTGTGATTTTATATTAATTTGTAATTCATATGGCTATGAATTTTCATTTTCCTCCTCCAAAGAAAACTGACACTGGTGCCTATGAAAGCAATTTGGGTTAGTATATGCTCTGAGATGCCTTGGATAGGGCAGGGAAGGAGGTAATTCATTGTGTGGTTTTCTGAACATGCCTCCACCTTGTGCAAGGTTTGAAAAAATAAACAAAGAAACGTCTGATTTTGTATGCGAGACTGCCAAAGTTTCTGCGAAAAAAGCAGTGCTTGAATTGGTGGAAATAAACCATAAAGAAATAGATCCTGGTGTAGATATTCATGACAGTGACTCTCCTACAAAACTCACTGACCTGTGTGTGTCTGTAGATGGGACCTGGATGAAAATGGGTCACACATCTCCGTATGGAGTTGCATCTGTTATTGGTATTGATTCAGGTAAAGTTTTAGATGTAGAAATTATGTCTCAATACTGCCACCAGTGTGCAACAAGGAAAATGTCCAACAATGAAGACAGTGAGAAACTGCGGCAAGAAAAGCAAGCAGTAGCATGCTCTAAAAATTGTAGTGACTCAAGTGGGGGCATGGAGGCTGCTGCAGTTATGAGGATGTTCTCCAGATCTGAGGACAAGTATGGTGTTAGATCTACTAACTACATTGGTGATGGGGTCTCCTCTTCGTTAAAAGCTGTAACAGATTAAAATCCGTACAATACAACAATAGAAAAGTTGGAATGTGTTGGCCACATCCAAAAGAGGCTTGGTATTAGGCTTCATCGTTTACTGAAAGAGAAGAAAGGTGAAGTACTTGAGGATGGAAAACCACTAGGAGGAAATGCAGTCTTACTCTGAAAGAAATTGATTCTCTTCAGTTGTTTTATGGGAGAGCTATCAGTGAAAAGACACATAATTTAGAGCCAATGAGGCGTGCTGTGTGGGCAGTTTTTTTCCACAGACTATCCACTGAACAAACACCAATGCACAATCCGTGTCCCAAAGACGATTGGCGTAAGTTCAACAACAGAAATGAGACGTATTCACATAAACACTCATTACCAGAACCTGTTATGAATGCAATTAAGCCTTCATTCAGGGTTCTTGCAAACCCTGAGTTATTGAGGAAGTGTCTTCACAGAAAGACAAAAAATGCAAATGAAAGCCTCAATAATTTAATTTGGATTAGATGCTCGAAAAAGACATTCTGTGGATAGGTGTCTATGATACAGTTTTATGTTACAATAACGGAAATGATGTCAGAACTGAAGTGCTGAAGAGAGTTGGTATAGATCCTGGTGCGTTTACAACAAAATCATTTGACACCGCCGACAAGAGCAGGGTCAAGAAAGCTAACAGATCAGTGTCTTATCTGCAAGTACATGCCAGGCAGATTCGAAGAGAAAAAAAGAGAGACCTAGAGGATGAGGAGTATCAGCATCGAGGATTTTAAAATTGAGGTAAGCTTATTGCATGTAGAAGTATAGAAGAAAATCTTTGAACCTCATTTTCTCTGTTTTTCATTTTTAACGTTATTAGAAGCCTATTTCTCAAAAAGTACATTCATTAATGCTATGAAATTTTCAGAAACTGTTTGCAACATGTTGCTGTCTCCCTGGAACTAAAAAATACGAGATCCTCCAATTACCTTCTGATTTTTAGATGTTGCATGTAGAAAAAAATAGTAATTTTGGATGTGCAAATTAAAAGCTCTGTAATGATACAGTTTGTACTATAAATTAATAACTGTTGTTCAGTGGTCTTATAACCTTCTCAGGACAATACAATTAACTTTTCAGATTAATTGCACGATTAGAATTTGAATTATGGCTTTTTATAAAAAAGATAATTTAAAAAATTAGAAAATTCAAATTTTTGGCAAAATATTATTCCTGCATATTTTATTATATTTTTCCATTAAAACACAGCTCACTTGCTTTACACGTGTACAATTTTAGATTTGTACATTAATAAATATGGCTACATTTATTTTTTAAATAAATGTTTACATTTTCCGTTATATCCCCCTTAACTGGTTTGCTTCATCTGACAGAGTTTCCCTTTTGTTAACTATGTCTCTGTGTTTTATGTCTTCATTTTATTGCTTGAGTCTGAGGTTTTATGAGATCTTCATGCACTTTCATGAAACCATTAGTGTACTCTCCTAATTTTTTAAAGTATTGTACAATTTTTTTCGTCATCCCACTGGATTTCAATTGTAATATTTTCCTAATTTAGTATTAAATTTTAATTTTTTCTTCCTCATATCAATTTTTATAATTTCTTCATTCTTTTATCGATAGTAAAAATTGTTTTTCTGGTACATCTACTGATTTTGGCGATCGCTGTACCATAATGATACATTTTTTGTATTTCTAGAAAGAAAATTGCAGTGTAAACACATTTTGTAGAATGTAAATTTAAAATCATCATAAGAAACTGCTTCATCGTCATATTTTTGCTTCATTAAGTTCTACATTAAAACTACGAACACCAAGGATTTAATTATACATTACATTAATGAGATTAGTCTTATACTGCGTAATTTTTGAGCGACATTAAAGCTACAATGAATCCTTCTTGCTCAATTTTCTGATCACAAAAGAAATTTTTAATTCTGTGCTAATAAACTTCCTCTTCAAACTGTATAGGGTTGGTGCGGGATTAGCCAAGCGGTCTCAGGCGATGCAGTCACAGACTGTGCGGCTCGTCCCGGCGGAGGTTCGAGTCCTCCCTCGGGCATGGGGGTGTGTGTTTGTCCTTAGGATAATTTAGGTTAAGTAGTGTGTAAGCTTAGGGACTGATGACCTTAGCAGTTAAGTGCCATAAGATTTAACTCACTTTTTTTCGTATAGGGTTGGGACTTCAAGTAGTTTTGCACAAAACATTTTCCTATGCCTTCTCTACTATATTAACTATGTGGCATTTTCGACCATTGTGATCGTTGGTGTTGAATGTTTTAATAATGCCATATTATATTTGATAAGCAACGACTATGCAAAATTATACTACGTTTGTTATGGATCTAAGTATGCGAATGACTAATGCTTGATGAAATAACTTTAAACAATTGCGGCAAACCCATATAAAATTCATTACATCATATTCAGAATTCAAACAGTATTCAAACACCAGAAGCTGAGAGCGAATGTTGCCCTAACTTGGCAGTGAGTGTCAGCTACTGGGTTTCCCTCATTTTGCAATGAGCACTAAACAAGTTGCTACGTTTTATATTCAAATCTTTTTTTTTTCAACTGTCCTTCATACAACTGCTTTTTCGAAACTCCACATCACAAAAACATCGGTGTTTCGCTGTGCAAACTTTTGGCACGAATAACAGTGGCGACGCATCGTGGCAAGGAAGAAATGAGGCCTTGGTAGGTCGCTGGAGGGAGATGGTACGACATCAACACACAAAAATAATCTAATTCTCGTAAATTTCGGGGAGTGGGGTGATGAGTTCTGACGCCAACTTCAATCAGATCTGGCCAGCTGGGAGGGGGGGGGGGGGAGGGGTGCAGCACATCAATTGGAAATGTCCACTGTGTCTCTCGAACCACTCCGTCATACTCCTAACCTTTTGACATGGCGCATTATCTTGCTGAAAAATGCCCCTGCCGTTGGGAGACACGATCGTCATTAAAGACATGGTCTGGAACCAGTGTACGATACTCCTTGGCCGTCATGGTGCCTTGCTCGAGCTCCACTCGACCCGTGGATGCCCAACTGAATGTTGTTCAGAGCATAATGGAGCCTCCACCAGCTTGTCTCCATCCCGCAGTACAGGTGTCAAGGGGCTGTTCCCAGAAAGACGATGGATTCGCGCTCTCCCATTGGCATGATCAAGGAGATACTGTGTTTTATCAGACCACGCAACGCTCCGCCACTGCACCAACGTCCAGTGCCGGTGGTCATATGTGCATTTCAGTCGTAGGTGCCCATGTTGTGTTGTTAACGTTGGGACATACACGGGTGTCCGCTAAGGAGGCCCACCGTTAGGAGTGTTCGATGCACTGTGTTTTCAGCCACACTTGTACTCTGCCCAGCATGAAGACCTGATGTTAGTTCCGCCACAGTTCGCCGCCTGTCCTGTTTTACCAGTCTGCCCAGCCTACGATGTCCGACATCTATAATAAAGGGTAGCTGCCCAACCCCACCTTGATTTCGCCACGTATTTTAGACGCTCACCACAGCACTCCTCGAACACCCGACAAGTCGTGCAGTTTTCGAAATGCTTGAGCTGATTCTCGGGGCCGTTACAATCTGCCCTCGGTCAAACTCGGGTAGATCGCTCGTCTTCCCCATTCTACACACGGACAGCATGCTCACTGATACTACACGCACCGTTCGTGTGTCTGACTAGCATTCATTCGTCACCAGGTGACGCTGCTATCGCCTGGACTGGTTTATATTGAATGTAGGTCAGTGGTCATAATGTTCTGACTGGTCAGTGTAGTTATTGTCAGCAGTAACGTAGATACATTAACCTTGCAGTGCCGCAAACAGTCGTTCTTTAAGGTTTTGCGAGATGAAGAATTGAAGTTACAATTGTTCCATATGAAAATCCGTAACCTATTGTCATATTTGAATGTACAAGTAGTGGGAATCATTTAAGCAGTCTGATAACTGCTTGGCAACGTTCCTCAGAGATATTCAGTAGGTGACTCTGTAGCGGGACTTTGAATTTCGCCGCGCTACACTCGTTCCCTCAGATAAAAAATATCCCGTCGCAGCGGTATGAGCGCTCGACGGCAGAGAAACTACTAAAATTGTAACTCTTTTTTTGTTTTCTATTCGTTTCTGAATTGTCTCTCGAGAGAGGAAGCTTAAGGCAGACGTGATCTGATGCTGACGTAAAAAACTTAATAGCTAGTCTTGATCTGATTTTAATGTGTAGACATATTGTGGAAGTTGTTAAGAAATTCGGAGGATGGAAGTAGCAAAGTAAATTAAATTGCATACAGTATCAAGATGATTTTAAATGGTATAAATTAGTGATTCCTGGACGATTGCAAGATTTCGGAGCAGACTGTTCACTCAGAACTGAAGGAGATTTTTGAAGACCTGGACGCCGTACGAAAGAAGACAAGTTTACCTGGTAAAGGATGAACTCTTATCTACGTCATTTCCCCCCTGTCAGTTACATTTTGTTATTCTCTGTACTTTTTCAATACTTTTTGTAGTGGAAATTGGTTTAACTTTTGCTCAAAAACGCCACAAGGACCACCCCAACAATAGCTTTTCTGTAATACGAAGTCCGATTTGTTTTTCATTCTTTCCCTTTTTCACGGTCTCTCTTCTCCATTTATTTTTTTTTATTAACCACTACAACTCGAATTACAGAATACCTTCCCACGTTTTAATAAAACATTGTTGTTGCATGAAAATACACAACCTAAGTTGCATTAAAAAAGGCTTAATTGTAATAGGAACACAGGAATACGACAACAGACATGTCAAGTTGCCTGCATTAATTTATATAGCACATTCACGATACACGTAAAGCGATTGACGACCTCTACGTACAACTACTTTGATGAAAAGTTGAGGGGGGACGCGAAAACGATCAAAACTGTGAAAACTTTTTAATTGGGTCTTCATTTTACTATATGGTATTAAAAGTCCAGTTCCTGGATATTACGTATAAATCCACTGATGGGTGTGATAAAAATAATAATTAACAAAAGCTTGCACGGGTTAATGCCCCTTTGTTGTTCTGTATTTCTTCATATTATTTATTCCTGCTGTGTTTTATTGCAATATTATGCATTCGCAATGTGGGGTATGTTTCGGTGTTTAGCAGATCCAGAACTTCTGCAAAAGTATGTGCATTATGATGATGATGATAATGATGTTTGGTTTGTGGTGCACTCAACTGCGCCGTCATCGGCGCCCATATAAAGTCCCAATTTTTACACAGCCCATTTCCTATTCACAATCCAATCTAGTCACGCTCACAAATGATGATGATGATGAAATGAGGACAGCCCGGCCGGGGTATGTGCATGGGAAAACTCAAAATTCTAATGAAAGTTACAACTGTCTGAAAGGAAAACTGTGCCCCAAGACAACGTTTGTTTCCACAAGTACAAATCAAGTTGCAGCGTTTGATGATTGTTTAGTTTTTAACTCTGCTAATGGCAGACTATGGGCTCTACAGAGGCTAGGATTTGGTCCAGGGGCTTTCACACTAACGATACTGAAGAAATCGATGGCAGGAGAATTGATGCAGCTGACGTTATTGTTACCGAGTTTGAAAATCAGAGTAACCTAAGACGACGAGCAAGGAAAAGACTGCTTGTGGATGAAGAGGAGAATGCATATGTTTTGTACTAGTTCACCCAGATAAAGTAGGGCCTGATAGGAGTACAAACATTATCAAATCTTTGACTCAGTTTTCCCATAACTTACATTTTGGGAACTTTATGTACCTTTTCGTCACAGACACTGACATTAAACTACTTAAGCTTGGCATGCAATTAATCAATACCATAGTGAAACATTCTGTGGAAGGAATTTTCATTTACTACAATAGTAAGGCATTTATGCAAGAGATAAGCCCTAAGATTTGGTATATTTTTTTATCGAAATTTGGAGAGTTGTAAAAATCTAGCAAAAGAAGATATCAATATTCTGTTCCATTAATATTTGTAATAATGGCGTGCCAAACTTCGTGCAAAAATATATTACTTTAGTTCTGACAGATTTTTCAAAGATAGAAACGTCTGTACTCACATTGCTGAAAAAATTTCAACGGTTTATCATTAAAAAACATATAACTTCAATAAGCATTAAAACATATATGTTTAGCGATGTAACATTCCTTAAAAACTGTGCCAAAGTTAGTTGCATTGCCTTGAAACATTTGGACTCTATAAGGTTTTTTTTACCTTCAAAATATTACAAATTCGCATATGTCCAACCTTAATAGCTATGAAAATTATGTGTGTGTTTGTGTGTGTAATGAGTGAAGTATTATGAAACTATGTGTGAATAGTGTGTCCGGTGACTGATAGTGATGAGATGTGAGTGAACAGTGTGGCATTACATTATTTAATAAGTTTTTTTTTTAAAGACTTGTATACGAGGAGTAAATCTAGTGATTGTCTCTAACTAGAAGTTTGTAAATGTATGTGTATACGAATTAGGTTATTTTAAATTGGTCTTAACTTGTAAATACTTTGACATGTCGTAGTATTTTTTTGTCTTTGTTTTTATGTGTGTTGCGGAGTGTGAATATTATCTCCCATATTTTGCTATTTCTAGTACAACACCTGGGCTTATAACAGTCCGAAACCGGTCGTGCGAAAATAAAGAAATTTACAACTGAAGTGGTATTTTCAACCTCTTCAATGATACTCAGTTGTGGATGCTTTTCAAAATATTTCCATATGCTTTATTTCAGTAGGATAGAAAATGTTCACAAAGGTAACTACAAGCAATCCTGTTGGAAGCTTGGAGAAGGAAGTGGGCCGTGCCCTTTCAAAAGAACCATCCCGGTATTTGCCTGAAGCGATTTAGGGAAATCACGGAAAATCTAAATCAGGATGGCTGGAGGCGGGTTTCAACCGACGTCCTCCTGAATGCGATTCCAGTGCGCTAAACACTGTGCTATCTCGCTCGGTGGCGAAGCAGAAGCTTCCTGCATGTGAATATGCAAGGTAACTCGAGATGTCTCGTGATAATTTGGTGGGTACGAAAGAGTTTAACACTGTATGTCTCTAAACATCATAATCTTGGGAAACATGTGAATCTCTCAATGCTGCCTCTCGAAAACAAGGAAATTTACCATTCTGAAACATAAAAAACCTTTCAAGGCTATCACATAGTAGCAGTACTGCTCATAAACAGTCAAGCAAAATATCTGAGCGCTCTTTATGTATTTTCACTCTAAAGAGAAGTTGGCAGCTCATTTGGTTAATTGTTTGCAATTCAGACTAGTCAACAACACCATGCTCAAAACAGAGAAACAATATACAAAATTCTATTAGAATAACAAACAATTAAAGCTACCGTTCTTCATGCAGACGATAGCTGAAATTTAAATTATAGACCTAAGTCTACGGAGCCAGTTATGTTTCTCAACCTTATGAATGATGACTCACATTTTATAATTATGAATCTGTGTGAATTAATGGAAGAAACTGAACGTAATAAACTACGAAAATAAATCCAGAATATGTTTCCATGACAGCATAAAATATGGGAAAGCATAAATCATTCATTAAATCTAATGCAGTTGCATATCATTCAGACGTAAACTTCCGGTTTATAAATTCCTTCAACTTTCTGGCATGCGCTCTAGAAAAATGGGTCCCATATTTAAGCCCTGACGACGCTAATGTGAGAAGAAAGTACTTACCCAATAGTGAGCAGTTCCATTTAATCAATAAGAAAGGTGTGTTTCCATAGTAGTATGTAACTGATGAATCCATTTTGTTGGACGAACAGTTGCCAGCAACTGTAGCAATTAAAAAGCTTCCCAAGCAGTGAAACAACAAGAATTGGGTTACTAAAGAGTGTGCAAATTACAGCGCTTATTTTAATATAAGACATCAGAAGATTACTCCAACTTAAATTTGAACACTAATTCTTTCTTTTTTCCACTTTATTTGGAAACTTTCTCACGCTCTGTCTTAAAACATATAAGGTAGATCCATCCCATTATGTGATTCAAGTGGTTTAGCAAGGGATGCATCGTGTAAGCCTACTGAAGTAAAATTTCAACTTTTTGTGGACACTGAAAAATTAAAATTTGTTGAGTCCAGTGTCAGAGGTTATATTATTCACTGTTCACATAGACATGCAGTTGCATACAATACGTTCGTAGTTGACTGTAACGAAAATAACAGCGAATTTTTATTACATATCTCACTGGTAACAGTCTCTACAAGTGGGTCGTGATGCAATACTTACTACTCTCTGATTTCGTATGGATGTCTTCGACGTTTTTGGTGCAATGAGCATACCAAATGGTTCAGACATAGGTTACATGGGTATATGGAAAAAATACATGAACTTCATTCTGACCTGGCATTATGTCCAGAGAGACTTGAACAAAAACAAAGCATCAACAAGCCATGAGTTTCAAAGAAGCTGATTTCCACATTGTACAATAAGAAAAGTTATGCGATTCACTACAAAAATTTAAAGCAAGGTTTGAACAATAATCGTATTCCAAGCAACATTCACAAGAAACATTGTTCTTCCGTCAAGATCCCTGGAGAAAACTGTATATCGGTATTAATGCTAAGAAAAATGTATGAACGCAAAAGAAAAATGATTTCGAAAAGAATTGATTCAAACTTACGAAGAACGATGTTTTTGGCAAAACTATGCAGAATGTGTGATGAAAGTTAGTAACAAGTGGGAGAGGTAGATGTGGAACTGTTGCACTACTTGGAAGACCAAATTTCAAGCACAGTGTTGTATTCAATGAAAATCTTATTGCTATCGAATTAAATAGACTTAACATTTTTTATGAAGCTATAGCTGTTTTTAGATATTACTAAGAGATGCCTGTAGGTTTCCATTATGGGTATATATTGTATAAATTTGAGCGAAAAACATTACACAGACGCAGCTAGCCTAATATATCATGTAACTGCCACAAATATTTGTGGTAGTTATTAAAAGTGATGTGCATAGGTAGTGTGATACATTTCCTTACGTCGATGGTAACGTTATAACATCACACATGTCATTAAAAAGGAAGTGACTTTAATGAAAAATGAATTACAGGCAAGATTATTACAGAATTCATAGGGCAAATAGGAACAATTTGCACTCTCGGAGCCGAGGCACAACACATAATGAGTAGAGTGAAAAGTGTGAGACGCTGATCAGAAGAATAACTAAGTATTGATAATTGCTGGGAATGTGTGCTATATGATACTGATAAACTGGCGTGCAGTATGTAATTAGATCCAAATTGCATACAGTTTTGATTATAAACCAATCAAAAATAAGTACTATTGGAAAACGATAGTAAGTATTTCATACTGGATGATAAACTGAGCACTTTTGTCTGGGTTTACTGTTGTGTGTGCAACAACTGATTTAGCAGCAACCTACAGTAATTGTTACTTATATTTTGTAGAAATACTGAAAAGATGTAAACTGGGTATGTAACCAAAATGTAGTAGATGCAGAAAATATGTAAGCTGAAGCCACATCATTCAATGTTTCTTCTTGCGATCCATACCGTCATGCCTATTTGAACTTCCATAACAGACACAATATTCCATCTTCTTTCCGCATTTCCTAGGCTGTATCATGCATTAGCTTTCTGTGTAAGGACTTGGCTGCGTGTAGACAAGCAAAATGAATCCACTGCATTACGCAGTTATTATCACCGTTGAACATGAATGATATAATGCCCCTTGTTCATCCTTGACACAGAAAGCTTTCTGATTAGCATTTAGCCCACTAAACTACTGGACCATCATTGGGACACCTAAATGTGTTTGTGTGTGTCTGTGTGTGTGTGTGTGTGTGTGTGCGTGTGTGTGTGTGTGTGTGTGAGGGAAATGAGACACTAAAAATAGTGAATGCGTTTTTTATGTTCGAGCAGCGAAATAAATGGTGATGGTGGAAGTGAAGAGATTGTAACATGTAGACTGGCAACACCAAGAAAACTTTTTCGGCAAAAGAAAATTACAGTACCATCGAAAGTAAATTTAGGTATTAGGATATCATTTCTGACAGTATTTGCTTAGGTTGCAGCCTCATATTGAAGTGAAAACTAGACGATAAACAGTACAGATAAGAAGTGACAATTTGCTTCTAATATCCAGACGGTTAGGTGGATGGATGCGATAGTTAATTAAGGAATAATGAATTTTGAAGTGGAAGGAAATGTGGGACTAAAATTGTAGAGGGAGACCAAGACTTGAATATAGCCAGTAGAGTTAAATGAATGTAGGTTACAGTAGTTATGTAGAGACAAAGAGACACGGGGTAGACTAGCTTGCAGACCTACATCAAACCAGTCTTCTGACTGAAGACCACTAGAAAAACCATAGTGGGTGGATATTCCACATACTTTGTGACATGAATGTCACATGTGAGAACCATGCGATAAGGTTTCACTTTCTACCACTATTTCGCTGTTATTTTATTGAGTGTACTGGTCATGTGTGCATGGATTGAAAACTCTCCGTTTTTCTTACTATAAAGGTGCGACCCCAGTGTGTTCTCAGTTCCTGTTTGTCGATAGGAAGCGGTCAGCGACTCTCTATAGGAGGGCCGAGTATTCCAGGGGACTTGGGCAGTTTTCACGGAAGCTGGGCTGTGGCATGCTCCATGTTTTTGTTGGGAGAGCCGGCGCCTGAAGAGGATGCCATGCCACCACTGCTATACCCATGGAATAATTACTGAGAATTACTTTTTTGTCTTTTCTGTGTGTACATCGAAGGACGAGATTCCATGGCATTACCCGACCAACGTGGGCTGTTTTCATGGAAGTTGGTCGGAGGCCTGCTCCATGCTTTTGTTGGCAGAGCTGGCACCTTCAGAGGATACCGTGCCACCACTGCCACCCCCAGAGAATATTTGGTATGACTTTTTTTTGTCTTTTCTGCAAGTATATCAAAGTTCAGAAGGACGTAGATTGCAATAGGTACTCCCCTTGGAGATGAAGAAGCTTGCACAGGACAGAGTACCATGGATAGCTGTTTCAAACCAGTCTCTGGATTGAAGACCACAACGACAACAACAACATCAAAGTGCGAGATGCCATGGCACTCCCCGACCAGTGTGGGAAAGTCGGTTGGTTTAGCTATTTGCTGTATCTATTCGAATGAGTCATTCCCAGCGCCGTGTTTGACGTGAAGAGGCCACCAATCGAACGAGCTGTGTCCAGAAGAGTACCAACTTCATGTTTGTTAATATGCACTTTGTACACCAAGAGTGGGAAGTTTCTGCTGTGTTTCGCAAAATAATCAGTATTCTCATTCCCACATTGGCAACAACATTGAGTCGTCTCCTCCATAGCTTTTTTTTTCCCAAAGGTAACAGTTTAGTGTTTTGAACAAAGGTTCTGGGCGATTCATCTCTCGGCTACCATCTGATTTTTATCGGCGCACGGTAGCTGATTTTTGTGGAAGTGGAAGTGTCGCAAATACGGTAGCGTCATCCATTTACAGTGCAGCTGCTACTTACTTTGCCACTCAACTTCTGTTCCTAAGTTAGCTGAAATCTGTGGCCTCCTTTTGTCTCGTTAATTTAAAATTCGCAAGCTGCTCAGATAAGAAGACCTTGTGTTTTCTCCGTACTGTGTTCCAAATAATATGGTACCACACCACAGTGTCCTTTTTCTAATTTCGTTTGAGCTTTTAGATAACATTGTTGTGTGTTAATTTTATGTGAATTACGTGAATCATTAACAGCAAATAAATACATGTTATTTCAGTCTTGACTCAGGTTTCAAAATACCCTCCTAACCTACAACTTTTCCATGGTTAGACGACACACAAATAACAAATATAACACATTGAGTTCTTAAGCTGTTGATCTTACTGTGGCGGTGTTTTCGTTGTGCATAGGGGCCAAACTGAACAATCAACCACTTAAAAATTCAGAGAAGAGAAGAAGCATTGCAATCGGTCGTCTTGTATGATTATAGATTTGTTTATTGACCAGAAAGGGTGTTTTCTATTTATCCTTGGTCGGTAATTTGGCTTTGTATTGTTTCATGATAGTACGGCTAACGAACTTTAAGATATCACAACCTTCAACATCCTCTCTCAGCAGTTTCAGTGATCTACATGCAGGATGATTCGGTGAAAGTGTACAAAAATTAAACAAAACATGGGGATGATCCGCTAAGCGCCCTGAGTAAGACAATAGGGGACCGAAAAACCAAATTAATAAGACACACTCTCTATGGTGTCTTTGATCTTTGTGTTGATTTAAGGTACAGACCATTGCGTCAGCTGAAATGTTGGTTCCGCTTACCCTTGTATGCAGCTTCACCTCATTCTTTGCGACGCGTATAGCCTACATTTCAGGGTCCTCCAGCAGTTGACGTAGCTGATTTTTTTCTCACATTGTTTTTTAATGAAACTTCCTGGCAGATTAAAACTGTGTGCCGGACTCAGACTCGAACTCGGTACCTTTGCCTTTCGCGGGCAGGTGCTCTACCAACAGTGCTACCCTAGCACGACTCACGCCCTGTCCTCACAACTTTACTTCTGCCAGCGCACACTTCGCTACAGAGTGAAAATCTCATTCTAGTTTTTTAATATCTGCATCTACCTAACTACTCTCGAGTTCACTTTTAAGTGCCAGGATGAAGGTGCACCGGATCACTTTGACACTGTTTCTCTAACGTTCCACTCCCAAATAGCATGCGGGAAAAACGAACACTTAAATCTTTCCGTGCGAGCTCTGATTTCTCTTATCTTATTACGACGAACATTTCGCCCTATGTTACTGGAAGTCAACAAAAACTATTCGCTTTCGCAGGAGAGATTGGTGATTGAAATTTCGTTAAAATTTCTCATCGCGACGAGAAACCCTTTGTTTTATTGATTGCCAACCCAACTCGCGTATTGTGTCCCAGACACTCTCTCCCCTATTTCGCGATAATCCAACTTTTTCGATGTCCCCCCTTAATCTGTTAATAATCCAGCAGAGACGAACAAGAGTAGTGCATGTCTTAAGTATTCTTTGGATCACCTTCCCCACAACATTATCTATGTGATCGTTACAGTTTAAATTGTTCCAGTTGCTCTACCTAAGAATTTAGCTGAATTGACAGCGTTTAGATTTGTGTGATTTATCGTGTAACCGAAATTTAACGGTTTCATTGAATGCATTGATAATATTTACATTTACTTCCCTGACATTGTTTGCATTTACTACATTAATTCATGTGCTGCCTACGAGGAAATGTTTACAGAAAATATTCAAAGCTGCAGAATCATGCATGACTATGGCAAAGATAGATTTTGCCTGTTCGATAGTTAAGGAAAGCTTTGTAGAAACGAGAATCAACAGCGTGAGTATCAAGAGTTCAAATTACAAATAAAGAAGGGAAGAGGAAGTAGAGGAATAGGATACAGATTTAATACTGAGAGCTGAGAGAAGAATTTGACCGACGACTGTAATACATAGCCGAAATAACGCATCTCGGAACTGCTGCTAACCTTTGGGAAGTCAGCCATGACAAAATTATTCCACCTAGTATTGAACATATATGAGACAGCCTTCATGAAAATAATAATAATCACAGCTCCAAAGAAAGCAGATGCTGGCAGGTCAGAACATTACCGAGCCATCAGTTTAATAAATCATGGTTACATCGGGGAATCTGTCAAAGAATGTGTTGATTTAAAAAAATCCAGTGGAAGGTCGGAACGTTTCAGTTGTTGAAGTCACCCTATCCAGATGGAATCTTTCCAGCTCTACTGAAACAAGTAGGAAAGAGAAGCATTGTGTAGTCGAAACTCTTTCCTGATCCACGTTTGCTTCCTAATATGTAATAAGGAAGTAGTTCTGCCTTAAGGAAACACAATTACCCTTTTTTTTCTACCCATACGTGTTTCGGAAAAGATTATCTTATTTATTATCTTATTATTACATATTGTTCACAAATGTGTTTGGTATTTGCAGCACAGCTGTAATTATTGTCTTCAAGTATGTCATTTTTCTGTATATCTCGCGTCTCCGTGTTTTTCTACAGTGTGTTTGTGTGGAGCTTCCTATTAGGAAGGCAATAATTATAGCTGTGCTTCAAATACCAAACAGGCTTGTGAACACCAATGTGTAATAATAAGATAGTAAAAAAAAACCACTGAAGATCGAGAAACTTCGAAACATGTATAGGTAAAAAACAAGAGAAACTGTGTTTGCTGAAGGCAGGAACACATTTCCTTGTTACATAAGCAGGAGAGGGTTTAATTAGATTCCTATGTGGACGTTTTACGTGAGCCTATTAGCAGGAAACATTCCTGATACTTGGAGGACAGTGAAGGGACTGTTTTCATTCTGAAGCCAGGGAGACATGGCTCTGAGGATATGAGACCGATCAGTCTGTCCTCCCTTCTTTTAAAGATTGATTAATGTGAACGTTAAGGGAAAGAGGTTAACTGAGGTTCAGTTATTTGTAAATGAACACGTATATCAACCAGGCAAATCATGTGAAACAGCATTTCACCAACGTGTTGGGAAGGTGGAAAAAGCTCTACTCTTTCAGTAAATTGCTCTATGCATTTTCCGGATATCGAGGGGGCTTTTAACAATAAGACTTCCGAATCTACATTATGTCATCAGAAGTATCCGGACACCTGGTTGCAAATGACTTACTAGTTCGTGGTATCCTCCATCGATAAAGTTGGAATTCAATATGGTGTTGGCACAACCTTAGCCTCATGACAGCTTGCACTCTCGCAGGCATATGTTGAATCACGTGCTGGAAGGTTTCTTGGGGAATGGCAGCCCATTCTTCACGGAGTGCTGCACTGACGAGAGGTATCGATGTCGGTCGGTGAGGCCTGGCACGAAGTCGGTGTTCCACAACATCCCAAAGTTGTTCTATAGTACTCTGTGCAAGTCAGTCCATTACAGGGATGTTACTGTCGTGTAACCCCTTAGCAACACGCCGTGTATTATGAACAGTGCTCGATCGTGTTGAAAGATGCAATCGCCATCACCGAATTGCTTTTCAACAGTGGGAAGCAAGAAGATGCTTAAAACATCAGTGTAGGCCTGTACTTTGATAGTGCCACGCAAAACAACAAGAAGTGCAAGCCACCTCCATGTAAAACACGTCGACACCATGGCCTTCGAATTTTACTGTTGGCACTACACACGCTGGCAGATGACATTCACCGGGTATTCGCCATACCCACACCCTGCCATCGGATTGCCACATTGTGTACCGTGATTCTACCATGATTCGTCATTTCACACAAAGTTTTCAATCTTCCAATGTTTACGCTCCTTACATCAAACGAGGCGTCGTTTGGCATTTACCGGCGTGATGTGTGGCTTATGAGCAGCAGCTCGACCATGAAATCCGAGTTTTCTCACCCCCCTCCTAACTGTCATAGTACTTGCAGTGGATCGTGACGCATTCCAGAATGAGATTTTCACTCTGCAGTGGAGTGTGCGCTGATATGAAACTTCCTAGCAGATTAAAACTGTGTGCCGGACCGAGACTCGAACTCGGGACATATGCCTTTCGCGGGCAAGTGCTCTACCATCTGAGCCACCCAAGCACGACTCACGCCCCATCCTCACAGCAAAGGTCCCGAGTTCGAGTCTCGGCCCGGCACACAGTTTTAATCTGCCAGGAAGTTTCAGATCGTGATGCGGTTTGGAATTCCTGTGTGGTGGTCTGGATAGATGTCTGCCCATTACACATTACATCTACATCTACATCTACATGGATACTCTGCAAATCACATTTAAGTGCCTGGCGGAGGGTTCATCGAACCACCTTCACTATTCTCTATTATTCCAATCTCGTATAGATCGCGGGAAGAATGAACACCTATATCTTTCCGTACGAGCCCTGATTTCCCTTATTTTATATTTGTGATCGTTCCTCCCTATGTAAGTCAGTGTCAACAAAATATTTTCGCATTCGGAGGAGAAAGTTGGTAATTGGAAATACGTGAGAAGATTCCGTCGCAACGAAAAACGCCTTTCTTTTAATGATGTCCATCCCAAATCCTGTATTATTTCTGTGACACTCTCTCCCATATTTCGCGATAATACAAAACGCGCTCCCTTTCTTTGAACTCTTTCGATGTACTCAGTCAGTCCTATCTGGTAACGATCCCTCACCGCGCAACAGTATTCTAAAAGAGGACGGACAAGCGTAGTGTAGGGAGTCTTTTTAGTAGATATCCAGAATGAGATTTTCACTCTGCAGCGGAATGTGCGCTGATATGAAACTTCCTGGCAGATTAAAACTGTGTGCCCGACCGAGATTCGAACTCGGGACGTTTGCCTTTCGCAGGCAAGTGCTCTACCATCTGAGCTACCGAAGCACGACTCACGCCCGGTCCTCACAGCTTTACTTCTGCCAGTATCTCGTCTCCTACCTTCCAAACTTTACAGAAGCTCTCCTGCGAACCTTGCAGAACTAGCACTCCCGAAAGAAAGGATACTGCGGAGACACGGCTTAGCCACAGCCTCGGGGATGCTTCCAGAATGAGATTTTCGCTCTGCACCGGAGTGTGCGCTGATATGAAACTTCCTGGCAGATTAAAACTGTGTGCCCGACCGAGACTCGGACTCGGGACCTTTGCCTTTCGCGGGCAAGAGCTCTACCATCTGAGCTACCGAAGCACGACTCACGCCCGGTACTCACAGCTTTACTTCTGCCAGTATCTCGTCTCCTACCTTCCAAACTTTACAGAAGCTCTCCTGCGAACCTTGCAGAACTAGCACTCCCGAAAGAAAGGATACTGCGGAGACACGGCTTAGCCACAGCCTCGGGGATGCTTCCAGAATGAGATTTTCACTCTGCACCGGAGTGTGCGCTGATATGAAACTTCCTGGCAGATTAAAACTGTGTGCCCGACCGAGACTCGGACTCGGGACCTTTGCCTTTCGCGGGCAAGAGCTCTACCATCTGAGCTACCGAAGCACGGCTCACGCCCCGTCCTCACAGCTTTACTTCAGCCAGTACCTCGTCTCCTACCTTCCATATCAGCGCACACTCCGCTGCAGGGTGAAAATCTCATTCTGGAAACATCCCCCAGGCTGTGGCTAAGCCATGTCTCCGCAATATCCTTTCTTTCAGGAGTGCTAGTTCTGCAAGTTTCGCAGGAGAGCTTCTGTTAAGTTTGGAAGGTAGGAGACGAGATACTGGCAGAAGTAAAGCTGTGAGGACCGGGCGTGAGTCGTGCTTCGATAGCTCAGATGGTAGAGCACTTGCCCGCGAAAGGCAAACGTCCCGAGTTCGAATCTCGGTCGGGCACACAGTTTTAATCTGCCAGGAAGTTTTAGTAGCTATGTTACATTTTCTAAGTGTCCTGCCAATGAATCGCAGTCTTTGGTTAGCATTCCCCACAACATTTTCTATGTGTTCCTTCCAATTTAAATTGTTCGTAATTGTAATTCCTAGATATTTAGTTGAATTTACGGCTTTTAGATTAGACTGATTTATCGTGTAAGCGAAGTTTAACGCGTTCTTTTTAGCACTCATGTGGATGACCTCACACTTTTCGTTATTTAAGGTCAACTGCCACTTTTCGCACCATTTCGATATTTCTTCTAAATCGTTTTGCAATTTGTTTTGATCTTCTGATGACTTTATTAGTCGATAAACGACAGCGTCATCTGCAAACAACCGAAGACGGCTGCCCAGATTGTCCCCCAAAGCGTTTGTATAGATAAGGAACAGCAAAGGGCTTTGGGAAACGCCAGAAATCACTTCTCTTTTAGTCGATGACTTTCCGTCAATTACAACGAACTATGACCTCTCTGACAGGAAATCACAGATCCAGTCACACAACTGAGACAATATTCCATTGTTGTTGTTGTGGTCTTCAGTCCTGAGACTTGTTTGATCCAGCTCTCCATGCTATTCTATCCTATGCAAGCTTCTTCATCTCCCAGTACCTACTGCAACCTACATCCTTCTGAATCTGCTTGGTGTATTCATCTCTTGGTCTCCCTCTACGCTGCCCTCCAATACTAAATTGGAGATTCCTTGATGCCTCAGAACATGTCCTACCAACCGATCCCTTCTTCTAGTCAAGTTGTGCCACAAACTTTTCTTCTCCCCAATCCTATTCAACACCTCCTCATTAGTTATGTGATCTACCCATCTAATCTTCAGCATTCTTCTGTAGCACCACATTTCGACAGCTTCTATTCTCTTCTTGCCTAAACTATTTATCGTCCATGTTTCACTTCCATACATGGCTACACTCCATACAAATACTTTCAGAAACGACTTCCTGACACTTAAATCTATTCTTGATGTTAACAAATTTCTCTTCTTCAGAAACGCTTTCCTTCCCATTGCCAGTCTACATTCTATATCCTCTTTACTTCGACCATCATCAGTTATTTTGCTCCCCAAATTGCAAAACTCGTTTACTACTTTAAGTATCTCATTTCCTAATCTAATACCCTCAGCATCACCAGACTTAATTCGACTACATCCCATTATCCTCGTTTTGCTTTTGTTGATGCTCGTCTTATATCCTCCTTTCAAGACACTATCCATTCCGTTCAACTGCTCTTCCAAGTCCATTGCTCTCTCTGGCAGAATTACAATGTCATCGGCGAACCTCGAAGTTTTTATTTCTTCTCCATGGATTTTAATACCTACTCCGAATTTTTCTTTTGTTTCCTTCACTGCTTGCCCAATATACAGACTGAATAACACCGGGGAGAGGCTACAACCCTGTCTCACTCCCTTCCCAACCACTGCTTCCCTTTCATGCCCCTCGACTCTTATAACTGCCATTTGGTTTCTATACAAATTGTAAATAGCCTTTCGCTCCCTGTATTTTACCCCTGCCACCTTCAGAATTTGAAAGAGTGTATTCCAGTCAACATTGTCAAAAGCTTTCTCTAAGTCTACAAATGCTAGAAACTTAGGTTTGCCTTTCCTTAATCTAGCTTCTAAGATAAGCCGCAGGGTCAGTATTGCCTCACGTGTTCCAATATTTCTACGGAATCCAAACTGATCTTCCCCTAGGTCGGCTTCCACCAGTTTTTCCTTTCGTCTGTAAGGAATTCGCGTTAGTATTTTGCAGCCGTGACTTATTAAACTGATAATTCGGTAATTTTCACACCTGTCAACACCTGCTTTCTTTGGGATTGGAATTATTATATTCTTCTTGAAGTCTGAGGGTATTTCGCCTGTCTCATACATCTTGCTCACCAGATGGAAGAGTTTTGTCAGGACTGGTTCTCCCAAGGCCGTCAGTAGTTGTAATGGAATGTTGTCTACTCCGGGGGCCTTGTTTCAACTCAGGTCTTTCAGTACTCTGTCAAACTCTTCACGCAGTATCATATCTCCCATTTCATATTCATCTACATCCTCCTCCATTTCCATACCCTTTTCAACTGCCAGCAGTCTCTGTCAGTCAATAGACGAGATTAGCCCATACGCTTTTGTGCTATACGTGTCCCTTCACATTTCCACTTCACTATCACACTGGAAACAGTAGACCTAGGAATGTTTAGTCGTGTGGAAATCTCGTGTACACCCAATCACCTGACCACGTTCGAAGTCCGTGAGTTCTGCGGAGCACCTCACTCAGCTCTCTCACGATGTCTAATGACTACTGAGGTTGCTGATATGGAGTACCTGGCAGTAGGTGGCATCACAATGCACCTAATATGAAAAACGTATGTTTTTTGTAGTGTCTGGATACTTTTGATCACATAGTGTACATTCCAAGGCAAGAGGTTCTCTTATGAGCGCTAGTAGGGTCTGTGGTAAAAACTGGACTCAAAACTCCAGAAGCAGGTACTGGATATAAACCACTGTGACCTATGATAATTTAGGAGGATACAGTATGATGGAATAAAATAAAATAGCAGGGAGCTGCTAAGGAGCTTACACTGCCTCACTTATCACATCCGTCTCCCATCCCCCACACAGATCCTTTATGATCTGATTCCCTTCCCCCATCTCCTCCTGCTCCTGGAATGAATACAGATCCTGTACGACTCCCCCCCCCCCATCCTTTGGTTTCCCCCGTCCTCTACCACCCTGTACCACAGTGTCCCGATTGGTCTCCATCTCCACACACTCTATATCCTCGCCCAAGGTTGCTTCCGCCAACTCCCCCTCCATGATGATGTCCTCATGTCTTCATTCTACCCCTCCTACCAGCTCTAATCTCTCCTTCTTCCTCCCCCTCCTCAGTGGTCCCTTTCTCCCTCCCTCTCCCCCTTCACTTCTTTCTCCTTTTCCCCTGCCGACCACCATCTTTCTCCTTTTCACCCCTCCCCCCAGGCTTCTGGCTCCTTCCTTCTCGACTCCACCGCCCCCCTCCTGCCCCCTCATGGTTTCCCCCTATCGTATCTCCCCCCTCCCTCTTCTTGCCCCCCTCCTACCCTTCACCTGGTGGTAGGTCCCCTTCGGTGCAGTGATTTTTAACATTTTCGTTGTGGTTTCAGTGTTTCTCCATTGCTGCAGTGCCGTGCGCAGTGCTACGTTCCACCAGCACCAACAGTGTCGCCAGCATCATTCAACTGCAGTGTTTCTTTTTTTTTTCATGTTGAGCCACAGTGCTCATTCTCCTCATGTGTATGTGGCTCTCGTCTCTGTTGTTTTTAAATCTACCATTTATACTCATCTACACTCCTGGAAATGGAAAAAAGAACACATTGACACGGGTGTGTCAGACCCACCATACTTGCTCCGGACACTGCGAGAGGGCTGTACAAGCAATGATCACACGCACGGCACAGCGGACACACCAGGAACCGCGGTGTTGGCCGTCGAATGGCGCTAGCTGCGCAGCATTCGTGCACCGCCGCCGTCAGTGTCAGCCAGTTTGCCGTGGCATACGGAGCTCCATCGCAGTCTTTAACACAGGTAGCATGCCGCGACAGCGTGGACGTGAACTGTATGTGCAGTTGACGGACTTTGAGCGAGGGTGTATAGTGGGCATGCGGGAGGCCGGGTGGACGTACCGCCGAATTGCTCAACACGTGGGGCGTGAGGTCTCCACAGTACATCGATGTTGTCGCCAGTGGTCGGCGGAAGGTGCACGTGCCCGTCGACCTGGGACCGGACCGCAGCGACGCACGGATGCACGTCAAGACCGTAGGATCCTACGCAGTGCCGTAGGGGACCGCACCGCCACTCCCCAGCAAATTAGGGACACTGTTGCTCCTGGGGTATCGGTGAGGACCATTCGCAACCGTCTCCATGAAGCTGGGCTACGGTCCCGCACACCGTTAGGCCGTCTTCCGCTCACGCCCCAACATCGTGCAGCCCGCCTCCAGTGGTGTCGTGACAGGCGTGAATGGAGGGCCGAATGGAGACGTGTCGTCTTCAGCGATGAGAGTCGCTTCTGCCTTGGTGCCAATGATGGTCGTATGCGTGTTTGGCGCCGTGCAGGTGAGCGCCACAATCAGGACTGCATACGACCGAGGCACACAGGGCCAACACTCGGCATCATGGTGTGGGGAGCGATCTCCTACACTGGCCGTACACCACTGGTGATCGTCGAGGGGACACTGAATAGTGCACAGTACATCCAAACCGTCATCGAACCCATTGTTCTACCATTCCTAGACTGGCAAGGGAACTTGCTGTTCCAACAGGACAATGCACGTCCGCATGTATCCCGTGCCACCCAACGTGCTCTAGAAGGTGTAAGTCAACTACCCTGGCCAGCAAGATCTCCGGATCTGTCCCCCATTGAGCATGTTTGGGACTGGATGAAGCGTCGTCTCACGCGGTCTGCATGTCCAGCACGAACGCTGGTCCAACTGAGGCGCCAGGTGGAAATGGCATGGCAAGCCGTTCCACAGGACTACATCCAGCATCTCTACGATCGTCTCCATGGGAGAATAGCAGCCTGCATTGCTGCGAAAGGTGGATGTACACTGTACTAGTGCCGACATTGTGCATGCTCTGTTGTCTGTGCCTATGTGCCTGTGGTTCTGTCAGTGTGATCATGTGATGTATCTGACCCCAGGAATGTGTCAATAAAGTTTCCCCTTCCTGGGACAATGAATTCACGGTGTTCTTATTTCAATTTCCAGGAGTGTATTATTGTTCTTGTTTATTCACCAATTTATACCATTCTATATATGTGTTCTTTTCTCATTTGACTATGTTTTTCTGTAACTCTCTTGGCTGGAGAGCAGCGTATTTTGCCACTGCCAGCCCACCCCATTTTGGAGAGTGAAATAATAATAAAAAAAGTTAAGGAGCTTAGCGAAGAGCAGAGACTGGCCTGCTTAGACATAACAGGCGGAATTAGCGGCACACACAGTGCTGGGATGGAGACCATGCTGGATATGCCCCCATTACACCTTTGGGTTATGATGGTGGTAGCGGCTGGGACATACAAGTTAAAAAGTAGAAATAGCTGGATATCTTTAGAATATCCAGAATCTTACACCAGTATAGTGAACCTAGCAAACGTAGGAATGGTTGGAGAAATGTCGGCTGAGCATAAAATAACTTCCAGCCTAACTGGAAGAAGGGGGCAGTGGAAGAACGAACCACAAAACCGTTCAGGAGACAGTCTGATTTACTGACGTGTCGAAAAGACATGGGTCAGAGTATATGGGTACAGCCTAGACTATGGAGAGAGCAATCTCGGGGTAGCTGGCCACAATATTCCGGGCAGAAACATCTGTTATCAGATAGTGCGCGGATGAAAATCTGCGTACATGCCACAAGAGTCGCAGCATGTACATTAATTCAGACAGCCAAGCAACTCTGAAATGTCTATTAGCCCCAGCAACGAGATCATAGATCATTCCAGAATGTCTTGAAGACCTTATGAGACGAGGGCAAAGCATTAGGGTCAACGTGGTGCGGATCTCTGGTAACTCAGGAATTAATGGCAATGAACAAGTTGATAAACTGGCCAGGACAGGCGTGACGACTCCATTTATTGGACCGAAACCTGTCCTAGCCATCACTATGCCGTTGGTAAAATCAGAAGTACAGGGAGCAGCACATAGAATATTGGAATGTGATCCAGAAACAATAACATGGTAAGCTACAGATACCAAAATCATAGTTCTGAAATCCTGGACTTGAACAAAAGACAGATTAAAGTCATGTTAGGATTTATGACTGATCTTAGGAACTTTAAAAAACAACAGCACACGATGAGTGTAGAGGAAGAAGGCCCTAAATGTAGACTAGGTCCTGGGGAGGATGACACCGCACTGTACCTAATCTTCCAAAGCGAAGCGTTGGTGGGCAAAACATACAGAATATTCGGTCCTGAAGAAATCGTGTGTAATAAGAAACTAGAAAGGGTACCATCTGGCTTGACTAGAAGCACAGGAACCGAAAGTGCACAATACACTCAGTTTCAGTGTGGGCAAGAGTGGGCTAAGATCACATGTGTTTTTGTCTCTGTGCGTTAATCAAATCAAATAAATTTGCACAACATAGACAGATACCCATTACATATATGAGGTGCGACAGTAAAGTAATGAGATTGATTTCCTTTGCAAGATGTTGCCACATCTGCAGGCTTGCGTAGTCACAATATCTTTGACCTTGGTCTATAAGCTGCTTCTAGTCCAAGCGGCACATCGATGCAACTGCTCAATCGTGAGTTGTGCTGTAATAAGTTAACACATGTTAGTGTCTCTCGTCACGGAAATGGAGCCGTATAATATTGCGCAAAGATATGCCTTTTTGCGTTAAATTGGGTGAAAACGTGACGACAACTTATGGTAAGGTTCAGAAGGCTTTCGGAGAGGAGGTTATGTCAAGAGCTCAAGTTTTTCGTTGGCATAAAATGTTTAGTGAAGGCAGGACGAATGTTGAAGATGAAGACCGCAGTGGACGACCATCAACCTCATGGACGGATGTCAGCTTGGCCAGGATGTGTGAACTCGTACGATCTGATCGAAGATTATCCTTGAAAATTATTGCAGAACTGAGCATCAATCGAGAAACGGTTCGTCTAATAATAACTGAATATCTTAGTATGAGAAAGATTTGCGCCATCCCATACTGCTCTGTCAGTACAGCAATTTTTAACCTCAAAACAAATTTCAGTACTACCACAGCCACCTTATTCACCAGATATCGCTCCTTGCGACTTTTTTCTATTTCCAAGAGTCAAAACGGCGGTCAGGGACACCATTTTCAAACAAGACAAGATGTCCAAAAGGCTGTGACGAGGGTCTTGGAGGATATTACAGAAGATGAGTTCCAGAAATGTTACCATCAATGGGAGAAGCGCTGGAAAAAGTGTGTGCAATCAGAAGGGAAATACTTTGAAGGAGACAACACTAAACTTGACTAAAACGGTAAGCAACATTTTTTTTCACATCAGTCTGATTACTTTATTGTAACACCTCGTATGTTAGAGCGTGAAATAATTCTAAATAATGATTCGTATTTTCCTTACAACAGAAGCTGATAGTGGGGTGATTTCTTCACGAAACACATTTTGTGTTTAAGTTAAATAAATCACACATTTGGACATCTGGCGCGTCGTAACGTTCGTACTGATTTCATGATACAACTGCGGCGTGGATCGACACAGATTGATGCAGGATAATGCTGGAGATTAGAAGAGTATATTGATTAATTAATGAAGTCGTAAGGGGTTGAAAAAGAGAGGTATGAGTTTTATGTAACAACCTGAATGAAAATATGAACAACTGACAGGACACACCCTGAGGCATCAAGAAATAGTCAATTTAATAATGGAGAGGAGAGAGAGAGTGAGAGACTGGCGGGGAGGTAAAAACCATACAATGAAACCAAGGCTTGGTTGCAGTACGCAGGTACTAATCGATGTTAGGTTGAAATAGTTACGTAGACATTAAGAGACTTACTTGTCCAGGATAAATTATCATTGAGGACTGCATCAACCAGTATTCGGACTGAGCACCACAATAATAACAACAACAACAACACTGTGCATGACTTTTACACATTCCTTACACGCTACGCTTTACCTCAAGCATTTTGATCGAGCGAGATGGCTCACTGGTTAAGACAGTGGACTCGTATTTGGAAGGAACGGGTTTTAAGTCCTCGTCCGGTCATCCTGATTTCGGCTAACAGTGGTTACCTCTGAATCGCATAAAGAAAATGTCGTGATTCCTTTGGAAAGGACACAGCTGTTTATTTTCCCATCTAAGCTCGTACTGCGTCTCTAATGACTTCATCAATCACGGAACGATTAACCTCTTATTTCTTCCTTCCTTCCTTCCCCAATCACTTTTGTATATCACTAACAGTGGTTATGTTATTCCAGTCACCTATTTTAAGCGTCTCATTCTAGACACAAGCACGATGTCGGTAGTCAATAAACAAAACAACAGACGCATTCGGTGACGTCTGTATGTGTTGACGTTACAGTACTCAAAGCGTACATGAGAGAAGCATACTTGAAACTTTATACGAATACGTCCTATGGAGACTAAGGAAAAGTTCTATGCGGACCATATTTATGCTCTGTACAGTTCACTAAGTGTCGTGCAGCCTAATGTTCCGAGTCGCGTTGTCGGTTACCGAAGCAAACAGAACCACAGAAACCTCTTCTTCTTTTTCCTTCCATTTCGTAAAATTTCAATATACAGTAGCTGGGTCGCGTATCTACTTCGCAACATCCCAATGGCGGAGTATCTCAGGAGAATGCGGTCGATGCTATCGGGCATAACGAATGAGAGCGCATCCTTCGTAAGTTTGTTGGAGCGCAGTTACCAGACAGCCGACTGTAGCTCGTAATGTGACTCGTAAACTGGAATTTTTAGCTCTGTTCGCTTTCAGATGGCAGGGTTCCGCGAACTGCAGAGCGTCCTGCGGAGTAAAATGCTCAATAAAATCTGCAATCTATTTTTCCATGGTGTTGCGGTGTTCATGAGAGGACCTGGCACGGAAGCAGTGCCCATTATGCAAGGATCATTCACGAAGTTTTTCGACTCCGGGTATATGTTATACAGATGCACCTTAACTAATAGTAATTATTAGTGAAAACTGATAAAGGTGTAAGTACGCGGTAATAGAAGTAAAAACAGTAAACATGCGAGTTAACTGCGAATTCGTGGTTACTAGCCGCCACTGACTGCAGCAGTGGTATGTACTGAACTTTCGTTCAGATGAGTACTTGTAAAACAAGAAAATGTCATTTTTATATGTGAAAACAGCTAATATGTGATTAAGTTAGATTCTCCTCAACCTCTTGGCGAATTCGTTGATCAACAAGTCGTACAATTCAACTTCAGATCGCAGCTACCGCGGGAGACCCTTTTCCATTGATAATATAGCTAACTCTTTAAGCCGTTCTTGAGCTTTTGAACTACATGCGTAGTTCTTTAACTTTTTAGGACTGAAAGCTTCTCTCAACTCAGACATTGATTTCAGAGCTAGTCGATTTGACTTAATAAAACTCAACAAGTTTTCAACAGTTCTATGGCGCATTTCTCTTTAATTCTATGTAATCAGTAGTTTTGATCTTAAGCAGGAAAAATCAAAAAATACCTATAGCAGCATTTTACTGATTGAAATGCAAATTCAGTGAAACATTCCAGAATAAGATTTTCACTCTGCAGCGGAGTGTGCGCTGATATGAAACTTCCTGGCAGATTAAAACTGTGTGCCGGACCGAGACTCGAACTTCATTTTTTTAACAACTCGGGACCTTTGCCTTTCGCAGGCAAGTGCTCTACCATCTGAGCTACCCAAGCGCGACTCACGCCCCGTCCTCACAGCTTTACTTCTGCCAGCACTTCGTCTCCTACTTTCCAAACTTTACAGAATCTCTCCTGCGAACCTTGCAGAACTAGCACTCCTGAAAGAAAGGATATGGCGGAGACATGGCTTAGCCACAGCCTGGGGATGTTTCCAGAGTGAGATTTTCACTCTGCAGCGGAGTGTGCACTGATATGAAACTTCCTGGCAGATTAAAACTGTGTGCCGGGACGAGACTCGAACTCGGGACCTTTGCCTTTCGCGGGCAAGTCCTCTACCATCTTGCCCGCGAAAGGCAAAGGTCCCGAGTTCGAGTCTCGGTCCGGCATACAGTTTTAATTTGCCAGGAAGTTTCAGTGAAACATTACTTGTACTGACCAAAATTAAGTACATTGAAAAGTTCAAAAAACAGAGAGTCCAACTTTCTGAGTCTACGAGTATCTTGTGACTGCCCCATCGCCGTGTCCAAAATTTCGCTGTAGATTATCCTGAAGTTTGTTTACAAATCGACTACAGTATTATACCTAGGACGTTTAGTTATTGGTTCATCCAATTGTTGGCCACGAATGGCTCTTTCCCATATTTTTTTTTTTTTTCAAATCTGTCACGTCTGGTATTCAACATTAATTATTGTTATAAATTAGCCAATGTTATAAGCGCTGGCTTCCAATATAACAAATGTGAAAGGCAGAATTTCTGCAAAAGTACACTCTAAGACACAAAAAAACGACTCCCGACGAAGGAATTATCCGAATGGGACGGAAATCGGTAAGTGTGATGTGCATGTACAGACAAACGAATTATTACAGTTTCAGAAAAATAGGGTGATTTATTCAAGAGAAAGAGCTTAATAATTGAGCGGGTCAATAACGCATTGATCCTCCTCTGGCCAATAAGCAAGCAGTTATTCGGCTTGGCGTTGATTGACAGAGTTTTTGGAGGCGTCCTGAGGGATATCGTGCCACATTCTGTGCAATTGGTGCGTTAGATCCTCAAAATGCCAAGCTGGTTGGATATCACTGCCCATAATGATCCAAACGTTCTGAACTGGGAAGAAATCCGGCGACCTTGCTGGCCAAGGTAAGGGTTGACAAGCACAAAAACAAACAGTAGAAACCCTCGTCGTGTGCGAGCGGGCATTATCTTGCTGAAATGTAAGCCCAAGATTGCTTACCACGAAGGGTAACAAAGCGTGGCGTAGAATATCGTTGACGCATCGCTGTGCTGTAACGGTGCTGAGGATGACAAAGAAAGGCGTCCTGCTATGAAACGATATTGCACCCCAGATCATCATCCCTGATTGTCGGTCGTATGGCGGGCGACACCCAGGTCGACATCCCACCAAGTCCGACTCGCCTCCACACACATCTCCAGCCTGGAATCTCATTGGGGTAGAATTGTCTTCAGTGATGAGGCCCGCTTCGAAATGAGCCCCGGTGACCAATGGAGACGTGTCTGGAGATGCCCCAGACAGCAGTGGGATACCAACCTAAATATCGCACGTCATTTAGACCGAAAACCGGGAATGATAATTTAAGGTACCATTTCATTTCATAGAAGGACTCATTTGGTTGTCATCAACAGCACAGCAATACGTCGACGATATTCTACGCACCGCTTTGTTGCCTTCGTGACAAGCAATCCTGGGCTTACATTTCAGCAAGATAATGCCCGCATACTCACGTCAAGAGTTTCTACTGTTTCTCTTTGTGCTTGCCAAACTCTGCTTTGGCCAGCAAGGTCGCCGGACCTCTTCTCAATTCAGAACCTTTGGAGCAACATGGGCAGGGCTATCCAACCAGCTTGGGATTTTGACGATCCAACCCGCCTTTAGACAGAATTTGGCACGATATCCCTCAGAAGGACATCCAACAGCTCTGCCAATCAATGTCAAGCCGAAAAACTGCTCGCATAATGGCCGGAGGAGGATCAACGCGTTATTGAATGGTTCAAATGACTCTAAGCACCATGGGACTTAACATCGGAGATCATCAGTCCCCTAGACTTAGAACTAACCTAAAGACATCACACACACCCATGCCCGAGGCAGGATTCGAAACTACGACCGTAGCAGCAGCGTGGTTCCGGAACGAAGCGCCTAGAACCGCTCGGCCACCGCGGCCGGCCACGCGTTATTGTCTCGCTCAATTTTTGAAGCTCTTTCTATTGAATAAATCATCCAATTTTTGAAATTGTAATCATTTGCTTGTCTGGACGTCTACAAAGCATATACCGATTTCGGCCGGCCGGAGTGGCCGAGCGGTTCTAGGCGCTGCAGTCTGGAACCGCGCGACCGCTACGGTCGCAGGTTCGAATCCTGCCTTGGACATTGATGTGTGTGATGTCCTTAGATTAGTTAGGTTTAAGTAGTTCTAAGTTCTAGGGGACTGATGACCTCAGAAGTAAAGTCCCATAGTGCTCAGAGCCATTTGAACCATATACCGATTTCCGTCCCAATCGAATAATTCCTTCGTGGTATGTCGTTCTGTTTGTCTTAGAGTGTATGTACAAGGATACTGAAACGGACATCTTGAATCGTGATTTCAGACCCACAGGCTGCAGTATGGGCATCTTTGTCCCATTTCTTATCTCTTTTCTCTGTACTACGGCATTCATAAAAGGTTTTTCGTTAGACGAGACGCAGAACTCCAACGTGTGGCAGATCCTTTAGGCAATAGTTTGTTTACGTCTTAATCTACAAACCTGATTCTTTTAGTTGACTTGAAGAGAAAAGCAGCAGGCGCCATTCAAAGTGAGGAAAAATTCTGCTTCGTTTATCTTTGACTCGGATAGTGATAGTGTAGTGACGTAACAAGACTGTTACGCCACTTGAGGTAGCCGATTGAAAGAAAGGCACGCGTACACACACGCCGACTGGCGTCAATTCTGGAACAGGATAACTATTGAATGGTAGCAAGAAAAGTACGTAGCTGCTTTATACTTAACTTTTATTATGTGATGAATACAGCGTTCTTCTTGAGACATTTATACTATAACTCTCAAAGTAGGTAAGGCTAATGGCGCCTTGCTAGGTCGTAGCCATGGACTTAGCAGAAGGCTATTCTAACTGTCTCTCGGCAAATGAGAGGAAGGCTTCGTCCGTATTGTCGCTAGCAATGTCGTCCGTACAACTGGGGCGAGTGCTTGTTCGTATCACGAGACCTGCCTTGTGGTGGCGCTAGGTCTGCGATCACACAGTGGCGACACGCGGGTCCGACATGTACTAAATGGACCGCGGCCGATTTAATCTACCACCTAGCAAGTGTGGTGTCTGGCGGTGACACCACATTCCTCCCCCGCAAATCGGCGAACGGTCGTGAGATAAGGCTTCCGCCCGCCGTGGGGAGGACCCCATGTTGACGTATGCGACGAGGTGGGGAGCCTAACAACAGGCGAGGCTGTGCCACCTGCACCCGGCCATTCGGTCCGAGGGGAGCTAGGAAACGCCTGAAAACCTAGTCCAGGGTGCACGTCAACATGCGGTGTATGCGCCCGTAATGAGACAGGAGGGGCCGAAGGGTCGACCTCCATTGCGTCGGGGTACCCGACGCGCGATGACGTCATGTGGTCCGGAGCGGCCAAGAGTTCCATGGCGGAGGACAGCTGGTCACGGGAAGCTATCGGCGGCGCGTGACCCCGGGAGGCGCATGGCGGCTGCAGCGAAGCGTCGAATGCGGGCGGCGCCGGCGGGAGTACCGGCGGCTGCGGCGGCGGCGGCGGCGGCGGCGGCGGCTGCGGCGGCGCGCCGCCATGGGGCAAAATGGAAGGCATCGTCGGTAACACCTGGGGATGAGGCGAGCCAGTAGATGGGTCCCCAGGGCGCTGACCGGACGGCACCGTCGCTGAAAGCAGACGGGGAGCGGCAGAACCCGTGCGACGACAGAGGCGCAGCTGATTGAGATGCCGACGCACCTCACCAGACGCCCCCAAAACCAAATACATCGCGCGGCCGAGGCAGCGAAGAATGCGCCCTGCGAGCCAACGCCGTGAACCTCGATAGTTGCGATAAAATACAACGTCCCCTGGAGCAAAAGCAGAAGTCTGCCGCTGCACAGGAACCTGATGCGGCGGATGCAGCAAAGACATCAAGGTTCGATGAGGACGACCGTGGAGCAACTCAGCCGGCGAGCGACCATCTCGGGGCTGAGAGCGATACGAAGACAAAAAGAGCAACAATGCGTCCTCCCGAGAATGCGACTCTTTCAGTTTCAACATCTGTGACTTGAAAGTCCGGACCAATCGTTCAGCGGCACCGTTTGACTGAGGCGAAAACGGCGCGGATGTCAGATGTTGAATACCATTGGCCTGGCAGAATGACTGAAATTCTGCGGACATGAATTGTGGGCCATTGTCGGAAACAATAGTCTGCGGAAGACCTTCAATGCAAAAGATAGTAGACAACGCTTGGATGGTGGCGGAGGATGTCGTGGAAGACATCCGGACAACAAAAGGAAAATTACTGAAGGCATCGACCAGAACCAACCATCGAGCATTCCAGAATGGACCAGCAAAATCTATGTGCAAGCGTTGCCAAGGGGAAGTGGCTTTTGGCCATGCAAAGACTTTCCGCGGCGGTGCGGATTGTTGTTCGGCACACGCCATGCAAGAAGAACAGATATTCGTAATCGCAGCATCTATTCCGAACCAAGTACAGTGCTGACGAGCAAGTTGTTTCGTTCGCACTATACCCCAATGTCCGCGGTGAAGAAGCCGTAAAACAGAGGACTGTAACGAACGTGGGACCACGACTCTGGACTGATCATTATCAGAACGCAACAACAAAACACCACGTCGAACAAAAAGTCTCTCCTTGTGAGCAAAAAATCGGCGAACCAACGGATCCTCGATCCGAGACTTTGACAAAGGCCATTGCGTAGCAACAAAACGCAAAACAGTAGCAAGGACAGGGTCAGCAGCTGTGGCTGTAGCTACACGACGAAAATCAATCGGAAACGATTCGACCACTTCATCGGTTTCCGAATCAATGAACATGCAAGCAAGTTCGGAAGAATCGAATGCTGTATCCTCAGCAACCGGCAAACGGGACAACGCATCGGCGTTTCCGTGCTTAGCAGTGGACCGATACAAGATATCGTAGCGGTACTGCGAGAGGAAAATAGACCAGCGAATGAATTTCTGCGCTGTACGCGGAGGTACAGGCTTGTTCGGATGAAAAAGCGATGTCAAAGGTTTGTGGTCCGTGATGATGGTAAAATGACGACCATACAAGAAATCATGGAACTTAGTAACACCAAACACGAGAGCCAAAGCTTCTTTCTCTATCTGTGAATAATTTCTTTGCGCAGATGAGAGCAATTTGGACGCAAAGGCAATAGGGCGATCATGCGAGCCAACTTTGTGCGCAAGCACAGCACCGATCCCGAAATCCGATGCATCTACCATCAACAAAAGGGGTTCTGGGGATAGAACGGCGTGAGGCAAGTATTAGAAAGCAACGCCGATTTCAACTGGCGAAAGGCGCGTTCGCAGTCCGTCGTCCAGACGAACGGAACACCTGTACGGCGTACGCGATGAAGCGGAGCTGAAAGAGAAGAGGCATTGCGCACATTCACTCACACCTTGTGATTCTACATTGTTCAATGTTCTTGCGACCTCATGACGCAATGAGTGAGGAACATTGCGCGCTCTGAAAAATTTCGGTTGCGCGTTGACCTTCAGTTCCAAATGTGCTTCATAGTTTGTAGCGCAACCTAAGCCCAGTGCAAAAATGTCTGCAAATTCTTCACATACACTAGAACCACTGTCTGTAGGCACAGTTTGATTCACTGATAGCACCTGATTTACAATAGACATGTTAAACAACTGAAATAAATCTAAGCCAAACAAGTTCACTGCAGAAGAAGAACGAAGAACGTAAAACGACACAAGTTTTGTTTGTCCCTTGTATGTTGCAAGAAGAGTTCACTGTCCTAACACAGGTATTGTCTGTCCGGAATAACTTTTTAACTGAACATTTGCGGCACGCAACGGAGGTGCGCCCAGTTGTTTGTACGTGTCGTGATTGAGCAATGAAACTGCAGCTCCGGTATCGAGCTGGAATGGTATCACTTTGCCTTCAAAGTCTAAGTCCACAAAAAGTTTATTGTCCTGCTGACGACAAGAGCGACTGTTTCGTGCAATTGGAACAGACACTTGTACAGAATCACTTGCTAATTGACGTGATGTCCGGCGGCGTCGACGCACAGTTTTTTTGTGACGAACACAGTCACTGTTAGAGAAAGTGTCACTGGACGAATCGGAATTAACGACATGAATGTCCATGGGCGAAGGTCCACGAGCCTGAGTGTCCTTGGTTCGATTCCGGCGCGAAGCAAAGGGCCTGGAATGATTGTGATTGTCTGATCGGAGCTTTTTCTGGCAAACACTTTGAACATGTCCTGTCCTATGACAGAAAAAGCAAATAGCTTGGCGTGACGGGCAATGTTCACGCGAATGTCTAGTAGCACACCGCGGGCATGATTTCACTGCATTTGTGGGCTGGCGCTGCACACGTGGCTTAAAGCGCGGCGGCAGCTGCGTTTGTTTGCGCGAGGGCAGTTGACCGGGCCGCGCAGCTCGCCCGGCGGGCCGGGTAATGTTACACACGGCTGGCGAAGTTTCAAAAGATTCCTGAGCACAGTCAAGTGTGTCTTGTCTATCCAATATGTCTATCACCTGTTGAAGGGAGGGATTAACTAGTTTCAAAATTTGCTCCCGTATGCGAACATCAGAAACGTTCTGTGCAATTGCATCACGCACCATTGTATCTGAATAAGAAAGACCACAGTCACAGTCAAAGGCACAGTCCCTAGTAAGGCCTTGCAATGTTGCAACCCACTCCCTATTAGTTTGACCGGCCGTACGTTTTGTACGAAAAAACGTATACCGTTTTGCAACCACATTAACTGTTTCTTTGAAATAGGCATCTAAAGCAGACAAAATTTCCTCGTAGGACAGAGTTGCTACGTCGCGTCGGGGAAACAACTTCACTATCACACGGTAGGTGGACGGACCGACACAAGAAAGCAAAAACGGCTGCCGCTCATTACCTTGAATTCTGTAGGCGGCGAGGTGGAAGGCGAATTGACGGGACCACTCTTGCCAGGACTCGTGGGTTGCATCAAAGGGTCGGAATTGAGGTGCAACAGCATGTTGTGGCTGCGGTAGCGATGAAGCGGCGGCGGCCGCATCGGTGTGCAGCGCACGTTGACCCTGGACGAGCTGTCCAAGAGCATCCAATAACGCTTGCGTCTGCTGATTCTGCAAGCGATAAAATTCGGACAGTACATCTGGAGATTGTGGCGAAGCCATGACACAAATAAATGTAAGCAAAGTAAAACACAAGATCCTTTGTAGACTCGTCGCCAATCTGTAGTGACGTAACAAGACTGTTACGCCACTTGAGGTAGCCGATTGAAAGAAAGGCACGCGTACACACACGCCGACTGGCGTCAATTCTGGAACAGGATAACTATTGAATGGTAGCAAGAAAAGTACGTAGCTGCTTTATACTTAACTTTTATTATGTGATGAATACAGCGTTCTTCTTGAGACATTTATACTATAACTCTCAAAGTAGGTAAGGCTAATGGCGCCTTGCTAGGTCGTAGCCATGGACTTAGCAGAAGGCTATTCTAACTGTCTCTCGGCAAATGAGAGGAAGGCTTCGTCCGTATTGTCGCTAGCAATGTCGTCCGTACAACTGGGGCGAGTGCTTGTTCGTATCACGAGACCTGCCTTGTGGTGGCGCTAGGTCTGCGATCACACAGTGGCGACACGCGGGTCCGACATGTACTAAATGGACCGCGGCCGATTTAATCTACCACCTGGCAAGTGTGGTGTCTGGCGGTGACACCACAGATAGCACTAAATTCACTTCGTGAGCGAAACTGTGGACGAATGCAGTAGGAAACATGTTTCTCGCTCTAGACTTCAATCCTTTCAAATTAACAGCCAAAAATTCCGCCCCATTATCATTCAGAACGATTAGTTTTTCATTGCACTTACAGTCGTGTATCACTCGTACCAAAAATGACACATCACTTAGGTTGTTCTGTCACCAGGGCTGCTCGTGAATTTTAAAAATATTTCATGGACTTTACCATCAGCTGTGACATGGCGAAATACTGACGAGAACTTCGAGAAATTACTCAAGTCAACAGTTTTATTCAGAACTACTGAAACCAAACTGAATTCATTAGTATCCTTCCTCATTTTATTCATGAGAGCATCTGGAAGAAGACCAATTAAGTGTTTCTCTGATAGATTTCACACTCCTGTACCCACAGAAGATTGCTCTGACTGATGTATCAGTTTTTAGCCAAATTCACTGAGTAGATGTACAAGTTTAATATTTATTCAGGGACCAGTGTGATTCACGACATCGTCTGAACACCATCTCTTGCGTTGGTAAAAATAATACTACATTAGTTATGAGTTTCATTGGCCCCCTTTTTCGTAAGAGACTAAAATGTTGTAAATTACAGTCTTCTGCTCAGCAAACATGCAACCATTTATGGTTTTCTCGAACGTATTTTCATTGATTGTGAAAAGTAAGTTGTCCTGAGACTGGCTGTACTTTTTAATGGCCTTGTGAACTTGAGCTACGTAACAACAACCAATATTATTCCAAAATTACACTATGTAATCAAAGGTATCCGGACACCTAGCTGAAAATGGCTTACAAGTTCGTGGCACCGTCCATCCGTAACGCTGGAATTCAATATGGTTTTGACCCACCCGTAGTCTCGATAACAGCTTCGACTCTAGCAGGCTTACGTTCGATCAGGTGCTGGAAGGTTTCTTGGGGAATGGCAGCCCATTCTTCACGGATTGCTGCTCTGAGGAGAGGTATCGATGTCTTTCGCTGAGGCCTGGCACGAAGTCAACGTTCCAAAACATCCCAAAGGTGTTCTATAGGATTCAGGTCAGGACTCTGTGCAAGCCAGTCCATTACAAGGATATTATTGTCGTGTAACCACTCCGCCACAGCCAGTGCATTATGAACAGGTCCGCGATTGTGTTTAAAGATACATTCGCCATCCCCGAATTGCTTTTCAACAGTGGGAAGCAAGAAGGTGCTTAAAACATCAATGTAGGCCTGTGCTGTGACAAAAAATGGTTCAAATGGCTCTGAGCACTATGGGACTTAACATCTGTGGTCATCAGTCCCCTAGAACTTAGAACTACTTAAACCTAACTAACCTAAGGACATCACACACATCCACGCCCGAGGCAGGATTCGAACCTGCGACCGGAGCGGTCACGCGGTCCCAGACTGAAGCGCCTAGACCGCACGGCCACACCGGCCGGCTGTGCTGTGACAGTGGCAAGCAAAACAACAAGGGGTGCAAGCCCCCTCCATGAAAAACACGACCACACCGTAACACCAGCGCCTCCGAATTTTACAGTTGGCACTACACACGCTGGCAGATGACGTTCACTGGACATTCGCCACACCCACACCCTGCCATCGGATTATCACATTGTGTACCGTGCTTCGTCACTTCACACAACGTTTCTCCACTGTTCAAGCGTCCAATGTTTACGCTCCTTACACTAAGTTAGGCGTCGGAATTTACCGACGTCGTAAGTGGCTTATGAGCACCCGCTCGACCATGAAATCCAAGTTCTCTCAGCCCCCGCTTAACTGTCATAGTACTTGCAGTGGATCCTGATGCAGTTTGGAATTCCTGTGTGATGGTGTGGAGAGACGACCCTCTTCAACTGTCGGTGGCCTCTGTCAGCCAATAGACGAGGTTGGCCTGTACGCTTTTGTGCTGTACGTCTCCCTTCACGTTTCCACTTCACTGTCACATCGGCTTTGGTGCATAATTCAGATGCACACCTTGAAACAGTCCTAACTTAGTTCTCTGACTCTTCCGACTAACCCACGCTACACTGTTACTACGCCTGTTGGACTGGTTATGACAGATGTGCAGAATTTTTAAGTAAGTATTAATTCTCTGACGTAAGGCATAACGCTTCCCACTGTAATAAGTCCGAGCGAACCCAATACTCTTCCGGGCGCTGTGGCCGAGAGTTCTAGGCGCTACAGTCTGGAACCGCGCAGCTGATGACCTCAGATGTTAAGTCCCATAGTGCTCAGAACCATTTTTTTGAACCCAATACTCTCATGCCGTACTGGCTATGATGCTCCTATAGCAAGAGTTCTTCGTGTTGTTACAAGTACTTAACACGTTAGTACATAATGTGGGCGCTGCAAACCCTCCTGACGAGTTTAACATGAAGTACCATGCTCGATTAACAAGTTCGACTGAAAGGGTACAGTACCGCCCGACATTAAAAATAGGTACAACATACTTCATTATTTTTGTCAGAAGAACACATTTTTTTTACAAAATAACTCAATTTCAATTAATACAGCGAAGCCGGATACCAGTGTGGGAAAGAATGACAATTTATTTATTTAATTGATCACATGTGCACTCCCACAAAGTAAATCCCTACATCCAGTTTGGTGAGATCTGTGAAATGAATGAATGTATGGTCGTCTGCTAACCGCAGATAGTGAATGCGAATATATGATCATCTTTGAGTCGATCCTTTGGCCACCTTTGGTGGGACCAAAGAGATGAAATTTGCCTGAGCTTTGAGCGCCTGAAATGTGGCTGACCAATGCGGTAGAAAGGTGCTCCCCCACTTCGACAGAGATGGGAGAGGACCTAGAGAACAGCCATGTTTCAGCACTCTGCCGCTGGATCTTGAGCTGTTAAGACCTGTTTTAGTTGCGCTCCGTAATGACGAAAGAGTAGAGACATGGTATGCATGTGGAATATTTAAGAGTAGTTTGAAATATTAATTTCTCTATTTCAGGAACTTTTGTGGGGAGAATTAAATGTCAGGCAGGTAATATTAATGGGATTGTAGTAATCTTCGGAAGTGACCAACGGTCACAATGAAACCACGTGTAGCAATAAGTTGAAATACTTCCGTGTGCTTAAGTTAAGCTGAATTACTAGCGTGTGTACAATAAGTTGAAATATTTAAGAAATAGCGTGTCTACCATAAGTTGAAATATTTAAGAAATGGCGTGTGCAGGACTTGAAATTAGAGACGAGTACTTCCACGTGGTGAGTACTGTGTGAGTCTCAACCTGTGTATTCTGGTATGATTTTTTTTTCTTAGTAATTTAATTGAAAGCTTTGTTGCTTTGGTAAAAATAAAATTGGTCCTTTTTGTCGTGACAGAATAAATTACTATTAATCACACCAGATTTGTCGGAGAACAGCAGCAACATGTGTAATTGATCCAGCTTTAAGAAACTCTATTACCTTTTAGCGGAAAATTCGTGCGGTACTCTCCGACGTTGGAAAAGTCGTGGTGTTCCGTTCGGAGCAGGAGGCGGCTGTCTTTTCTCCTTCGCGATATCAAAAATTACTAAAAAAAATGAACAGAATTTTTTTTTTTCCCCGGAGGAAGATCGCGCGGAGAAAACAGACGGATGTTACATGAAAGAAACCTAAGGGACCAACTGATTGGATTTGTACGAACATATAAACGGAACTGAAAGAACTTGGAATAAATACTATAGCGATGTCGTCACGACAGCCTCCTGTTCCGACAGAACACACGCTGGATCATAAGCTGCATAAATCTTTTAAACAGGAAGGATTATCACAAGTATAATTAATGAAAATAAGGTTGAGAGATTTTCTTTGAAATTAAATAAACTTCAAGGCTTCAAGTATTATAATATGAAACGGAAACTTACATTAACATTGCCACCCATTGTGGCGGTGGAGCGAATTTTTCACGATATACATTCTCGCTTGTTTGTGGCTACATATATTTTTAATCACTTAAACTCTTAACTTTACAATAAAATGATTATATCAGTATGGAGCACAATACTTTTGCACCCGACTCGCAACACATTCACAGAAGAGCTAGACAGCGACGCGGCTCCCTGCAGAAGTAAAAATTGGCAATTGTTATTTTTAAACATAGGTGCATCGTTTTTTTTTTTTTACTGATCGATAGCAGCGTATAACAGTTTATAGCTATCGTGATATTCTGCGCTTTTCAGGAGCGCGGCAAAGATATCTGGTTACAACATTCATTGGTATATGTTAAAAGTTCGCACATACTGACGCGAATAAAGAAAAAAAAACTTTTACACGTTAAAAATCGCAGTGATAAAGGCTGTAATGTCACAGTATGAGACAAAGGATAAAGAGAAGTACTCGTCCATGGTATCAGTTGAGGACTCGCGTGAGTGATGAATATGTTCTTAATATTACTTTGCGTGATATGATTCCGTGTGACGCTTGATTCAAACTCTGAGAGAGAAGCAAGGTGAGTCGGCCGTCTATCCAGCAACGCCACTTGGCTTGCATGGCACAGGAGGACGTGCAAATATCTCCAGAGTTCATAGTAGGAAAGTAGAATTATGAAGTGGGGCAGTGTCGTGTGAAACTGGGATAAATATTAATTGAAGTGGGAAAGCTGAGAGTGATAATGTTGTGACTATTCTCTGTGTAGTATTTCATGTTGTAGTGTGGTGTATGTCATGTAATTTGGGTATGTGTGGTTTGCATGGGAGAGTAGCGAGGTAGTTTCAAAAGATTAGTGGGTTATGCTTGTTCCTTCGGTACCGCTCGGTCTGGAGGAAAGTTTAGTGATGATGATTGTGAGAGTCGAAGTGTGAGGTATAATAAAAGATCCACCGTCCTATCCAGAAAGTGCACTGTAGCGTTAAAAAATAATTACGAGACCATAATATAGAGATTCACCATTGTAAAGCCATGCCCACTGGGCGGAATTTCTCATGTGTTATTGTTGTAGGTTGTAGAATTTGTGTGTTTAGGTTAGAGAATTTATCGGAATAAATAAGATAGTGAAAAGAAAAAGATTGGTGGACTTTTCCTTCGAATTGTATGTAGTCATAATGTCCCGAATTTATAATGTGTGCGGTGGCCACGTGTTGACAAAAGCCGTTAAATAAAAGACAAAAAGAAAATGTGGTATTGCCAGTGCGTAGTGTACAGTCAGAGTTCTGTAAATTACTGATAGTCAGATGCGTATTTCCGTTGCGTATTAATCATATAGGAGGATAACTTGTAACTTAAGTGTGAGTACTAGAGTTCATGTTACTCGATAAATAAGAATGAATCCACTCGCTTGGCAGACCACTCATCTTGCAGGCCTGACTGCTTGATGCCACAGTATGAGCAAGGCATGTGGGTGCCTCTCACGACTTAACATAGAATGCTTCGTATCCGATTAAATAATTCCCTGTAATCGCCTTGTGGCTGGATTTCCTCTCCCACCTAACTGAGATGAGCGAGGCCACATTTCCAAGCATTCCCACTCCCTCTTACAACACAATAGATACAAATACATATGTTGAAAGATACAAAAATATATCAGAAGGTCTATTGCAATGTTGATTATTGAGGAGTTGGCTGCTTACTATTGTAAATGAATAGGTGGACAAGTATCTCAATTATGTTTGATGCTGTTGTTATGCAAGAGACAGGTTAATAGAAATGCTCTACTGACATGAATTAGCTGCTCAGTGTGAGATACTCAAATCGAACGTAAATAGCAAAATGTTGACTGTTGTAAATATCAATTCCGTGTGAATTTGCGAAGTCCGACTAGAGTTGAGTTATTATTCTACAGAAAGACACGTAGTGTAGTGAACGTCTATAGCACGTATGTACTAAATCAACTGCGCGACGCACACACCCCCAGAACGGAATTCTTGTCCCGTGCCTCAAGTGCGCTGACCGTCTACAATCCAGTTCATTGGATCGAGTTAACTAAAATCGTTTTACCAAGGTACTTAGCTAAATAATTTTGTGTGGAGACGTTTCACTTTTCATTTGTCTAAATTACTGGCATGATACGAGACAACTGCCAAGCCGCCGTTTACGCAGATCCACTTAACCTGAGTCCAAGCAAGGCGATGCCAGTGCATTCATATGTCACTTGAAAGCCGATCCTGTTCACAGACCTGCCTGCCATGTGCCAGTGCTGTGTGAATTTTGGACGGTATAGTTCATATCGGAGTGTATATCGCAGATGAATTTATCACACAAAAGTTGCGAAAGCTAAAGACTGAAAGAAGAAGGAGGATGGATATTTTCTAGCAAATGCCCAACTAAAGATTCCTGAATTTATACAAAACAGGAAATACGGAAGCGTCCGATCCCACCCGTCTGCTTTGACCCATGACGTCACAAATATGGCGGAAACAAAGACAAACACACACACTTTCCACGAGAAGCCTAATGACACTAACGGGACAAGCGCGGGAAATGGGGTGTTTTGGCTGGCGGGCAAACTAAATATAAACAAATTTAGACGCCTTGCGTAGCTACAACGTGTAAGTGAAGACAGCCATGCATGAATACCCACCCACCTCCCTAGGGGTCGTAACCCCTGCAACCCATAGAAGATAAAGATGCTTCAGTAGCTGATTCGTGGTTTTTGTCTTTAAAAAAAAAAATCTCACGGGATAGAACGAACAGATCAGAAAGATAAATATAATAAACTAAAACAGAAATTCGAGGAAACAGATAATTAAAATAAGTAATAAGTGCTTTTAAATTTAAAAAAAAATCTCACGAGATAGAACGAACAGATCAGAAAAGTAAATAAAATAAGATAAAACAGAACTGGAGACAGCCACACTCAAACCAAACTCCGCGCCGTCATGACGTCACACACGACAACACCCTTACGTCACGGGTCAAAGCCGACGCGTGGGATCGGACGCTTCTGTCGACCCCAAAAACACTGTTTCAAAACTTCAGTTTTAAGTGCTCGAATTTGATGCTGAGTCTTTAATCACGATTAAAAATTCTTGTGCTGCAAGAGTAAAATAGGAAAGTACTCTTCGTTTTCTAGAAACAGGAGGTTATTTCAGCTCAAAAAAAAAAAAAAAATGCGGAAAGTACAATGTTCCTAAATGGTTCAAATGGCTCTGAGGTCATCAGTCGCCTAGAACTTAGAACTACTTAAACCTAACTAACCTTAGGAGATCACACACATCCATGCCCGAGGCAGGATTCGAACCTGCGACCGTAGCGGTCGCTCAGTTCCAGACTGTAACGCCTAGAACCGCACGGCCACTCCGGGCGGCGTACAGTGTTCCTAATAAATGTCCTTCTGAGATTACGGTATATTGATAATTTTTACTTATGGACCGTCTGACAGCAACTGAATAAAACACAATTTTAGTGCCATACGCGTTTTGCCTTTATTTTCTGCAAGGCATCATCAGTGGCCTGGAATATGTACATATGTTCGCTATTTAATTTACATTTTTGTCACTGTACCTATAGGTTATAAACAGTTCTGCTGGTTGATATTTCCTATCAAGTAGTAATGTTTTGAACTGTACTACAGGTTGCGTGGACAATTTCGTACGTATTACGCACCTGTTGCATTTTTGATGTTGTTCTTCTTCTTATGAATGCCAATTTGCGCTTTTTTACACATTCCACAGCACTATGAACCGAACGCTTGTTTCATAGCAATGTTTTGGTTTCTGTTTCCGACTGTCAAATGTTTTTGCCAACCTTTCAAGTGTAATTATTGAAGTATCTGTGATCTGTTCGTGTATGCATTTGTGTGTGCGTTTGTGTATGTTTGTTTGTGTGTGTGTGTGTGTGTGTGTGTGTGTATTTTGGTGTGATACATTTTTTTTGCTGTGTGTGTGTGTGTGTGTGTGTGTGTGTCCAGAAGGTGAAGGGGGAAGAGTTTTTTTTATGTTATCATTTCCTTTATAAAGTGTTGTAGGGAGCCTGTGCTGATGTGTGTATGATCGTTTATCACATGTTTGTTTTCTGCCATGGCTTTCTGGATGTGGAAGTTTTCTTGCATTTGTATAAGATGTTTGTCATGGTTGCTTATTCTCATTATTTTCATCTCTTGTTCCTTTTGAGAATATATGAGAAGACGAAGCACCATACATTAATATTCAATTGAGCAATATTACTTATAATAATAATTATTATTATTATCATTATTACCAGGTGTAGAAGTAAGGAACCCGAAGTTGTTTGCAATAACTACACGTCTATATTTTGAAACTGATAAACAATATTTCATTCAAAATAATCTCCAATGATATTTATTCATTTCTCATACCTCTCCGGCAGGCTATGAATGCCATGCCAAAAAAACACTTCTTCTATTGAAGCGAACCAGTTAGTGAGCCATTTTCGACATTTTCGTACGAATTGAAGCGTTGTTCAGAGACAGCGTGTCCCGGTGATGCAAATAGATGATTATCGGACGGAGTCAACTCTGGAGAATAAGTCCCATGCCCCAGTATTTCCCAACTGAACGCCTCGATCGTTTGCCTGATCCGTTTTGCTGTGTGTAATGGGACGTTATCATGGAGTAAAATGACTTTGTGTTGCCTTTTCCCGTATTCCGATCGTTTTTCACGCAATGCTAGATTTAAATCGATCATTTGCTATTGGTAACGGTCAGTGTTAAAGGTTATAGCAGCTCATAATAGATGACACCCTTCTGATCTCACAAAACACAGAGCATTGTCTTCTTTCCAAAGCGATTTGGTCTGGCAGTCGATGTCGATGCTTTGCCTGGATTCACCCATGATTTACGACGCTTAGGATTCTCAAAATGTATCCATTTTTCATCACCTGTCACTATTCGGTGGAGAAACGGCTTTCTTTTCTATATGGTACGCAGCATTTCACATGTGGTCTTTCTATTTGCTTGCTGTCTTTCATTCAGTTCATACGGAACTCGTTTTTCCACTTTCTGCACCTTTCCCATAGCTTTCAATCGAAGAGAAACAGCTTTCTACGTCACATTCAGTTGTTCCGCGAGTTCCTGTTGAGTTTGAGTATCGTCTTCGTGGAATAAAGATGAAGATTCGTTGTATTCGAACTTTCTCGGGGGTTTCCCGCGCTCGTCGTTTCTCGCGTCAAAATAACCACCTTCGAATTTTTTGAACCGCTCGAAACATTATGTTTTCCCCAAGAGCAAGTTCGCCGAAAGTTTCGACAAGCATTCGATGCGATTCTGCAGGAGTTTTCTTCAAATGATAACGAAAACCAATGCTGTCCACAGATAGTAGTTCGTAGGCATAAAAGTCGACATGTTTACGGGTTTCTAACAGATATCGATGTACAGTACTTGGATTAGCGTGTGTTGACATTCGTCGTCAGCCGTTAACGGAAGCAGATGACTCTGCAGACTCGGTCTCACGAGTCTCACGCTGACGGCTCACACCATCTGTATGGAAATTCCGGCTTCATACTTCTACACCTACTATTATTATTATGGCTTTCCGATGTTCTCCAGCATTTGTAATGTTTATATTGACGATATCATTCGTAACTGTTTGATTATACTAAAGGACACATTAAAAGAGTGATCATTTTAATTTCATGAGGCTGCAGTCTTCTGATGATCGGCTTATAATAGGAAAATCCGAATAAAAGGTTCAGACTACAGAAAATGAGTCAGACTGCCGCTTAATATGGAATGATAAAATCAGCAGATAAAATAAAAGTGATGGCGTTTCAAGGATTGGAACTAATAAGAGCCATAAGTTTTTATAAATGGACAAATAATTGACCAAGTAAGACAGCATCAATACCTAGAGTGCAATTTTAAATTTACCTACTCAGATTATGTCTAAAGACCGGTCAAATCTAGACATTTCTCTGGAACTATACAACATACGATAAAACATAACTGACGTAAAACAATTTAATTAAACTTAACAAAGTAACAGCTTTCCCTTTGCCGATGTATGGTAGCGAATGTTGGACCCCAACAACAGGCCAACACGAAAAGTCGAAACATCAGAGATGAAGTTTCTCCGTTTTGTTGCGGGATATTCATTACTGGACTGTAACAGAAACAAGGATCTTAGACAATAGCTAAATGTAGAAACCATTGCGGGATATTCGTCACTGGGAAGTAAAAGGAACACAGATGTTAGAAAAATATCCAAGTGTAGAACCCATTACAATTGTAACTGAAAAAAAAAAGAATGAAGAGGAGAGATCATTTCCAACGAATGTCTCATAACAGGAACCGGCCGCTGTAGCCGAGCAGTTCTAGGCGCTTTAGTCTGGAACTGCGCTGCTGCTACGGTCGCAGGTCCGAATCCTGCCTCTGGCATGGATGTGTGTGATGTCCTTAGGTTAGCTAGGTTTAGGTTGAAAAGGTACAGTACCGACCGACATTGACAGTAGGTACAACATTCTTCGTTATTCTTGTCAGAACAACATACTTTTTGTAATAATAACTCAATTTCACTTAATACACAGAAGCCGGATACCAGTGTAGGAAAGAAGGACAATTTATTTATTTAATTGATCACATGTGTACTCCAATTTGGTGAGATCTGTGAAATGAATGAATGTCTGGTTGTCTGCCAACCGCAGATAGTGAATGTGCAATATATGATCATCTTTGAGACGGTCCTTTCGTCACCTTTGGTGGAACCAAAGAGATGAAATTTACCTGAGCTTTGAGCGCCTGAAATGTGGTTGACCAATACGGTGGCATGGTGCTCCCCCACCTCAGCAGAGGTGCGAGATGACCTGAAGAACGGCCATGTTTCAGCACTCTGGCGCTGGATCTTGTGTTGATAAGACCTGTCTTAGGTATGTTCCGTAAATACAAAAGAGTGGAGAGAATTTTATGCATGTGAAATACTTAAGAGTTGTTTGGAATAATTATTTCTCTATTTCAGGAACGTTTGGTGGGAGGGGGGGGGGGGGGAATTACATGACAGGCAGGTAATATTAAGGGGATCGTAGTAGTCTTCGGCAGTGACCAACGGTCAATATGAAACCACGTGTAGCAAAAAGTTGAAATACTTGCGAGTGCTAGTACTAAGTTGAAATACTTCCGAGTGCTAATGTTAAGCTGAATTACTGGCGTGTGTAAGTTGGAAAGATTTAAGAAATGGCGTTTGCGGGACTTGACATTAGAGACGAGTACTTCCACGTGGTGGGTACTGTGTGAATTTCAATCTGTGTGTGAGACAAAGGATAAAGAGAAGTACTCGTCCATGGTATCAGTTGAGGACTCGCGAGTGTGACGAATATGATCTTAATATTACTTTACGTGTTATATTTCCGTGTGACGCTAGATTCAAACTCTAATACTCTGAGAGAGAAGCAAGGTGAGTCAGTCGTCTATCCAGCAACGCCACTTGGCTTGCATTGCTCAGGAAGACGTACATATATCCTCCAGAGTCCGTAGTAGGAAAGAAAAGTTACGAAGTGGGACAGCGTCGTGTGAAACTGGGATGAATACTAATTGAAGTGGGAAAGCTGAAAGTGAAGTTATTCTAACGTTGTGACTATTCTTTGTGATGTATTCTATGTTGCAATGTGATGTATTTCATGTAATTTAAGTATGTGTGATTTGCATGGGAAAGTAGCAAGATAGGTTCAGAGGCAATGGGTTATGCATATTCCTTTTTGTACCGGTCGGTCTGGAGTAAATGTTTGTGATGATGGGTGTGAGAGTCGAAGTGTGAGATTTAGCAAAAGATCTACCATCCTATCCAGAAAGTGCACTGTAGCGTTAGATAATTACGAGACCATAAGATAGAGAATCACCAATGTAAAGCCATGCCCACTGGGCGGAGTTTCTCATGTGTAATTGTTGTATAAAATGTAATGGTGTGTTTAGGTTATCTTTGAATCGTAATAGAATTTATCGGAATAAAAAAGATAGTGAAAAGAAAACGATTGGTGGCCTTGTTCTTCGAATAGTGTGAAGTCTTGACATCCAGAATTTGTATTGTGTGCGTCACGCATATTCAGTGCTATGGCCACGTGTTGATCAAAGCCGTTGGGTAAGAAAGAAATGTGGTATTGCCAGAGCGTAGTGAACATTCAGGGTTGTGTAAATTCCTGATAGTCAGTATACGTTATCGGTTTCCGTTGCGTAATATTCAAACAGGAGAATGATTTGTAGCTTAATTGTGGGTACCAGAGCTTATAATCAGTCATTGTTGTTACTCGAGAAATAAGAATAAATCCACTCGCTTGGCACACCACTCATCTTGCAGGTCTGACTGCTTGATGCCACAGTATGAGCAAGGCATGTGGGTGCCTCTCAAGGTAGTTCTAAGTCCAGGGGACTGATGACCTCTGATGTTAAGTCCCATAGTGCTCAGAGCCATTTGAACCATTTTCTCATGACAGGAAAACTAAAATTGCAATGTAGTTTAAACCAATAGGAAAGATAAACGTTGGACGTCCTTTAACGAGTGGCGTGAACAATTCTGAGGCGCAACAGGCCAAAAGGCCTAGTCGTTGAAGACGATGGAGATAATGGTGGTCAACGTCCATGCCGAGGTGGATGCATCAGTTGCCTTCAGATCGCCAAAACTAACCAAAGTGGGGCGTGGTTAGTACTTGGATGGGTGACCGACCGGATACGCAGCGTGCTGTTGACAGTTTTCCCTTTGCCTTTACGGGTGAGCGAACTGGTCTGGCGGTGGCGTAAAGTCTCTGATCACCAGTCTTTGTGCCAATGTCCTGGATTCAATTACAAACCTCTCCATAGTGTCTCATGGGGTAGGAGCTTGTGACATTGTTGGTGATCCGTCAGTCGGGTGCGGTAGATAAACTCGGCGCCCCCTTTAGCGCTCTTCGAGAGGAGCTGGTTATGTGTCGGCAATGGGTTTCGCCCTCTCCCTTGTCACATATCTCCACCACGAACACGCCACAACACTACACGCACACCATTACGGTCGTCTACACTTAACAGATACACTTACTTACACTACTCCTACACTCCGCGAAGAAAAGGCCCCTGCGGCCACGTAGAATAGGGAAAATCTTTCCAGTTAGACGGCTGTCCCTGCCCTTGAAGTCTCCCGGTCATTCATGCCACACGACTTTTCTTCACTTTTATGATTATTATTATGATTTGTGACTCAGATGAGTATTTATTTATTTTTGAATTCATTTTTCCCCTGTTTAATAAAGCGCTGCTGCAATTTGGACGTCGTAAACAGATGGGTTCAAATGGTTCAAATGGCTCTGAGCACTATGGGACTTAACATCTGAGGTCATCAGTCCCCTAGAACTTAGAACTACTTAAACCTAACTAACCTAAGGACATCACACACATCCATGCCCGAGGCAGGATTCGAACCTGCGACCGTAGCGGTCGCGCGGTTCCAGACTGAAGCGCCTAGAACCGCTCGGCCACATCAGCCGGCAAAACAGATGGGGGAACTGCATCTACGTGCAGTCGTAACGGAATTCACGACGTAAAATAAGGAGGAAACTCATTTTTTGGTATGACGTACTTATTCAAAAATTGCATTATTTCATTTGGGATGAAAACAAAGAGCAAACTTCCATGGCTATGATTTCTACTGCTTGTTGAAATTTTCTTAAGCGCCAGGTTTGAATCGACAGAAATCTTCTGGTCAGTAGTATTTCTGTGTTCGATCACTGCCAACCTCACAAATCTATGAAGAGGTTAAGCAGCAGTACAGCATCGTCGGTTTCATCTTCTCCCGTCTTACCCCCTCAATTATTTGTTGGATGTATTCTAATCCGTGTTTCCCTCAGTTTTTTTCCCCTCTATAGCTCTTTCTGCTACCATGGAGGTTATTCCCTAATTTCTTAGCACATGTCCTATCATTTTGTCCTTCTTCTTGGCAGTGTTTCCATCTCTTCCCTCTTCGCCGACTCTGCGAAGGACCTCCTCACTCCTTATTTTATCAGTCTATCTAGTTTTCAACATTCTTCGTTAGCACCACATCTCTAAAGCTCGATTCTCTTCTCTTCCGGCTTTCCCACAGTCCATGATTCGCTACCGTACAATGCTGTGCTACAAACGTAAATGCTCGGAAATTTGGTCCACAAATTAAGCCTGCGTTTGTTACTGCTAGACTTCTAAACGCCAGAAATACTCTTTCTGCCTGTGCTAGTCTCCTTGTTATGTCAACCTTTCTTCGCCCGTCGCAGCTCCCCCTTCGGAAGTTCGAGTCCTCCCTCGGGCATGGGTGTGTGTGTTGTCCTTAACGTTCGTTAGTTTAAGTTAAATGAAGTAGTGCGTAAGCTTAGGGTCCGATAACCTCAGCAGTTTGGTCCCATAACACCTTACCACAAATTTCCAATTTTCTTCGCCCGTCATCGTTTATTTTGCTTCCAAGGTAGGAGAATTCCTCAACAGCGTGTTCTTCATAATGACCAATTTTTATGTTAAGCTTCTCCCTATTCTCAATTCGTCTACTTATCATCACTTTAATCTTACTTTGGTTTACTCTCGATCCACATTCTGTACTCATTAGACTGTTCATTCCATTTAACAGATCCTGTAATTCTTCTTCACTTTCACTGACAGTAGCAGTGTCATCATCGAATTGCTATCTTTTCACCACGAATTTTAATCCCACTCTTGAACGTTTCTTTTATTTGCGTCACAGCTTCTTCGATGTGTAGACTCTTTTTAATCAGAGCACTTAGTTCTTGGTCTTTCAATCTTATTGTTCCCGCTTAGTTCTTGTATGTACTGTATATTACTCTTCTTTCCCTATAGATTACTCCTACTTTTCTCGGAATTTCGAGCAGCCTACACCATTCTGCGTTGTCGAACGCTTTTTATTTGCAGGTCGACAAATCCTATGCATGTGCCATGATCTTTCTTCCGTCTTGCTTCCCTTATCAAATGCGTCAGAACTGCCTCTCTAGTGCGTCTACCTTTCCTAAACCCAAACTGATAGTCATATAACAGATCTTCGATTTTCTTTTCCATTCTTCTATGTATTATTCTTGTCAGTATCTTGGAGCCATGAGCTGTTAAGCTGATTTTACTTTAGTTCGCGCACTTATCTACCTCCGTGTTTACGAAGAAATGCAAAGAAATGATGTAGTTCCAGCACTTATAGAACCAGCAGTGCGCGAGGAAGGCACAGGTTGGCTCTCCAAACCGCTCCACTGGAGCAAGGCCGCACAACGGTTAAAGCACGGGGCTCATATTGGGGAGTATGGCAGTTCAAATCCCTGTCCAGACATCTAGGTTGAGGTTTTCCGTGACTCCCCTAAATCTCTTAAGGCGAGTGCTAGGATTGTTACACTGAAAAGGCAGAGCCGATTTACTTCCCCGTCCTTCCCAAATCCGAGATTGTGCTCCATCTCTAAAGACTGTATCATCGATGGGGGCGTTAAATCCTAATCTCCCTATTCTCCAAACCGTCCTTACTATGCGGCACATGGCAATATGTTGGGCGGAACTTACTTCTTCGGCTCCACGCTCCCATTATTGACTACTTTTGTTGTTGTTGTTCTTGTTGTTGTTGTGATCCTCATTCCGAATGCTGATAGATGCAGTTTTCCCTGGGTATCTATCCTGTGTAAGCCTCTTCATTTCTAGTTAATTTATATAACGTACATTCGTTTTACTGTCCTTACTTTGTTCGAACGCTTGTCTCCCTCTGCAATGTTTACCCACCACGTTTTACTCCGTTGCCAAACTGACGATTCCTTCACACCTCAACATGTGTGCTATCAGTTGATCCCTAATTTTATACAAATTAGCCATTTTTAACCATTTTGAATCCAGAACCTCCTCATTAGTTACTAAATCTATCCATCTAATCTTCAGCATTTTTCTTCATCGTCATATTTCAGAAGCTTCATCTCTCTTTTGTCTGATGTGCTTGTTGTCTACCATTCATACATTGTAAAGCGTGAACAAAGCGCGCTCTGAAGCAGACAGTTCTTTGTGCTTAGACGCGGCACAAGTCGTGCGTGCATCAATATTGCGCACACAGAAACGTAGTGTCGAGTGGTAAATCGCCAATTCTTGCTTGCTCTGCAGCCACTGCAAAATGCGCCGTGGCAGTGGGCGACACAAAAAGGTAATTAAGGGTGAAAATTTGTATAAGCACATTGGATGCTTGGGGAATCTTAAAATTTCTTCGAATAGAACAAATTTTCGAGGGCAAGTATTCGTTTTGAAATTATGTATGCGCAAAGATAACTACTGATTTCTATTGTATCTTGGGCTATAAAAACTTTTACATACAGCTATTAGTGCCAAGTATTTTCACTGTTTCCTAAACCACTCTTTCTGGTGGTGGATTTGCAAATTGATTTCATATATGTGAATTTCTAGTGTATAATACGATTATCTTCGTAACCAATGGGCAATTTTATCAAGGATTGCGGTAGACAGAGCATAGCGTGTCATAAGAAAGTTCTACCCCATACGCAAAACTTGATTTCATTTTCAAACACAGGAACCGTAACTCCGTCTAAAAAAAGAGACGTCCACAGTCTTTGTGACGTCAACTGCTTCTGACCAGCGTTATAGAATAGTCTAGTCTTTGTCAGATGATGTCTGATTACGACTAACTGCGCTGGATATTTTGCTGTGGTGTGCACAAATCGTCGAGTTCTAGGTGCCGCCGAGCAAACTTCGCTCCAGAGTGGGCCACTTGATGAAAAGTACCGCTGCAGCTGCGCGGTTGCCAAGATATATTTTGCCCTCCAAACAACCGCGGGAAGCCGTAAACTTACCCTTATTGTCGTATGCTACTGTATTCGTGAGCGCATGGTCTAAATTCCGTAGGAAGAACAATCCAATAGCGAAACAACAAACGTGGGGGAATACACAGAGCAATGTTTACGTCCGTGTTAAAGCTACGGTAAACCGCGTATAGAATAGGGTTAGCCTAAACTATTCATTGGGTTTCAGTGCATTGTTTATTGGGAAGAGTACGTCGTCCAATCAATGGCAGGTGATACACCAGTAGACACATTTACCGAGTTTAAAAAGCACACATGGTGGCTCGCGTGCATGCGAGATGGCCGGCATGTGATGGCACTCTACGAAAACAAGAGAAGAGTTTCGCGTGTGAGATTATGCGAAGTGTTCGTCGGCTACGAAAGTTCAGCGTGCATTCGTACGCAAATACGGAAAGGCTGCACCTGGTCACCAGAGCATTTTGCTCTGGTTTCGCCAACCTCGTGATACTGGTTGTACCCATAAAAGGAAAAGCAAGAGGTGATCGTGTCTCTCAGAAAAAAATGTGGAGGACGCGAGACCGAACTTTGTCCGCAGTTCACAAAGATCAACCGTTCACGCAGGCTGTGAACTGGGCATTACGTGAAAACACTGTGGAATGTTATAACGCCTGATTCCAGATGATTATACCCGCCGATTAGAGCTTTTTAGCCGAATGCAGCAAGCTATGAAAGATGATGATGACTCTGCAGGGACATTGATCTTCAGCGACGTGGCGGCTTTCCAAATGTTGGGAAATGTGAATAGTCACCATATGAGAGTGTGGGGCACTGAACTACCGCATCCCCGTCTGCATTTGGAAAAGGACTCACCAAAACTGAATGTCTGCTGTGCCATATCCAAGACAAAGGTGTATGGCCCTTTGTTCTACATCGAGCAGACGGTGATAGGTTGCGTGTACTTATATATGTTCCAGTTGTTGTTGCTACGACTAACTGCTGAATCCTCGACTTTCATCTTTCAACGAGACGACGCTCCATCTCGCTGGAGCTCAGCTGTCGCGCCTTTCTTCAGCAGAGAACTGTCGCATCGCTGGATAGGATGGGCTGGTCTGCCATGGCACCTCTGGTCGTCAGATCTCTCGCCATATGATTTCTTCCTGTAGGATTATGTTGAGGGCCAACGGCCTGCCGCAGTGGATACACCGGTTGCCGTGAGATCACCGAAGTTAAGCGCTGTCGGACGTGGTCGGCACTTGGATGGGTGACCATACAGGTCGCCATGCGTTGTTACCATTTTTCGGGGTGCACTCAGCCTCGTGCTGCCCATTGAGGAGCTACTCGACCGAATAGTAGCGGCTTCAGTTAAGAATACCATCATAACGACTGGGAGAGCGGTGTGCTGACCCCACGCCCCTCCTATCCGCATCCTCCACTGAGGATGACACGGCGGTCGGATGGTCCCGGTAGGCCACTCGTGGCCTGAAGACGGAGTGAGTGTGTGAGTGAGGGTTATGTTAAGGGCAACGTTTATGTACCCTCATTGCCAACAACTCTCCCAGAACTGCAGGAACACATCACTGCTGCTGTGGCTGACATTGACGGAAACATGCTAGTGAACAGGATTACCGTTTGGATGTGACCCGCTTTGTACATCGTGTAGTTAAAAACAATCTCAAGAGGGTGCGTGCAGCAGAGGAAGGAAGTTCCCCCACCCGACTCCCACCACACTGGCAGTGAGGGCGGAGACAAATCGCACTTTCGTCACACAGTGCTTAGTGGTTTGGGAGGGTACGACAACGACTACATTATACACGGATGATCTACATCAACACCCATTCACTGCAAAGTAGTGTGAAGGGCATGGCCGAGGGTACCCCCCGTTGTACTAGTTACTATGTCTTCTCCCGGTGCCATTCACGTTTGGAGCGCGGGAAGAATAATTGTTCAAATGTGTGTGAAATCTTATGAGACTTAACTACTAAGGTCATCAGTCCCTAAGCTTACACACTACTTAAACTAAATTATCTTAAGGACAAACACACACACCCATGCCCGAGGGAGGACTCGAACCTCCACTGGGACCAGCCGCACAGACCATGACTGCAACAGCTTAAGCCATTGGCACACGGACCGTGCATCCGAACGTTGAGCGTTGAACGTGCCGAGTTTCTTACGTCATAGCTTGGAACAGCACGTTCGGGAGTCTTTCCGAACGTGCAGAGCAATATCTAGAATGTCCGATATTCTGAGCGTGCGTCTGAGCGTTGACCAACGAGATGACACGCCATCTCCCTTCAACACAAAGTTGTGAGGCGCCATATTGGTATTCATTTCAAGCCTGTACGTATATATGCCGGTTCTGAGCACCAGCAAATTTAGAATGACTGGAAAACCCATTGTTAACAGTGTGATCCGTTGCAATAAAATAATGAGAAACATCATATTCGTGGCAAAAGAATTATTGTAACTTACATATTATGAGAGTATGCTGTTTGATGGCAGCGATACACTGTGGATCCACCCCAAAGGCATTGTTCTTGGTACAATTTGTTACAATTAAATTTCAATTAGTAACATAGCTACGATTAAAGCTTTCAGCAATGCTAAGATCCTAGGAATGGCAACCAATGTTATGATGCTGGTTTAGCTTGGTGAGAAGCGTCACTGATCCTGCAATACAAAGACTATGTAAGGGCGGTGGTTCGCAACTTCCTAACATTTGCGTTTTTATTAGGTTCTGATACTTCATTATTAGGTTAATATATGTATATACTATAATTCTTGATGTTATGTAAATACAAGTTCACCTTTTTTTGGGTGTTCGATTGGCTTGATCTACAGGACAGCTAGCGCTATGTAAGGGGTCCGTAGGCCCTTACTATAACTTTGCACTTGGCACAGGTCGATAGGGTGAACAATCGATTGTGACGTGTTGAGAGAGCGAGTGTCGAGATGCGCCAGTGTGGTTGGCGGGTATATGTGTGTGTGAAGGCCATTGTTGAAATACAGGGTCATTAACCGAGAAGGGTGTCGCCATCGCCGTGGTTAGACCCCTAGGTAATAGATTAATACCGGTAAAGTGAAGAAGTATCATTATGAAAGTGATCAGTGACGTTACTAGTGCCGATATTTGGTTTCGCGTCTACCGCGCCGGCCTAACCTTGGATTGCAGTGTTGGATGCAGTGATGGATTAGCGTGTGACGATAATGGAAAATGAAGAAAGCCTGTGCTGAGATTGGCCGTAATTTGATATGTATGACGAAGGCAGTGGCTGTCTCCTTCTTGTGTTTTGAGAAGAATATAAGTTCGTAATTAGTAAAACTGTGTTGGTGTTCCTTATTACCAGACATTCAGTATTATAGTATTGAACAGGACGAACTGGAAAGTAACAACTTCCGTAGCAGTCAATTCCGATTACCAGCCCCATTAGGTTCACGGTCATGTTAATAATAAATATTGGACTGCTATTCGATCAGATCAGGTCGGGATAAAAACGGAGGTGTTACACCTTGGCTTACCATGAAAGGACAAGTGCAATCTTCGGACGAATAGTAAAGAACAATAGGTAATTTTATCTTGCTTAACGCGAGAAAATATTTTCCAATTTCGGATGAAAACAGTATATAAACTTTAAACTTGTGGCATTAAATTCATTCGGTTACATATGCATAGGTAGATGCAAAATTGAAACTTTAAAACAGTGTTTCGATGTCCTGTAGTTGCACAATATCACAACTCCAGATCGGAAAACAATTTTGAAAACATGGATAATTTCATTCATCTTCTTGAGTAAGCCAAAAGGTTCTAAACCTGATTTTTATTATTTATTTATTTATTTAACTTCCGTAGCAGTCAATTCCGATTACCAGCCCCATTAGGTTCACGGTCATGTTAATAATAAATATTGGACTGCTATTCGATCAGATCAGGTCGGGATAAAAACGGAGGTGTTACACCTTGGCTTACCATGAAAGGACAAGTGCAATCTTCGGACGAATAGTAAAGAACAATAGGTAATTTTATCTTGCTTAACGCGAGAAAATATTTTCCAATTTCGGATGAAAACAGTATATAAACTTTAAACTTGTGGCATTAAATTCATTCGGTTACATATGCATAGGTAGATGCAAAATTGAAACTTTAAAACAGTGTTTCGATGTATAGGACCTTATAAATGATTACCATAATTAAAACTGCGTAACCATAACGAATGTTGGACGGTGGACAATGTCTACACCATGTTTTGAAAAATTAAAAAACGCGACAAGAAAAAGTGCATCTTTGACAATACGAAGTAATAGCATCTTACAATTGTGAATAAACTGTTTTTTCGCCATATTAGATAAGAGTAGTAGTGTCGATAAACTGTGTTATAATGTGCAAACGCGTAAATCCGCGCGAAAAACTGTGAAAAGTGAATACCAAAGAAAGACACGTGTGAACGTTACCACAACAAAACAAGGCAAGAATTCGTCACGAAAGCTTTTAAAGAAGTGTCTGGAAAAGTTGAAGTCAGATTGTACATTCAACAACATGGGAAGGCGTATACGTAAGATACTGAGTACATGTGACACTTGTCAAAAATCTAAAACGACTACAGTACAGCACAAAGGATATATGCACCCAATTGTACCAACAGCAATTAAGGACTTAGTTGCAGTGGATCTGTTTGGGCCACTTCCTGCCTCACGAGGGAGTTACACACAAATCTTAGTAGTGGAAGAACTGGTTTCCAAGTACATAAAATTTTACCCATTAAAGAAAGCCACTAGTAGAGCCATCATTAACCAGTTTGAGAAAGACTATTTTCAAAAGGTGTGTATTCCTAAGCGAATCTTGAGTGATAGTGGTTTAATATTTCTTAAATTTAAAGAACCTCTCTCACACCGGCCTGATTTAGCTTCACTGATCAGGATAGTAAAAACATGCGTATATTAAGGGAATTTTCATTGACAAAGCAGACTTATCACATTCACACAGTTCAATACTGTTCTGTCCTGATTAAATTAAGCTTAACTTAAATTCCATAAGGCAGTGAAGCAATTTCGAAGTCTCGGTGCGACGAAAATTGTGAGTCGATCTCCTGGAAACATTTGTAATAATTATTAACTTTCGGTGATAACATGGGGAAGACCGGAGATCTGCTGGTAAGACCGTGTTAGCCTATTTATTTGAAGTAACTGGATATCTTGAGCATTCGAAACGGCAGGTTCGTCCAGTGTAAATCAGACGTTCCCCACTGATCCCGTGCAACACAGCGTAGTAAGCAGGCACTGTCAATAATAATAATAATAATAATAATCCGTTAAATAATACGCGAACACACTTACTTTAGTTTAGTTCATGTATTAAACTCCTTCCCATACAGAATCTCATCAAGATGGCGACTCGCTCAACAATACATACATATAGATCCTTCTTTTACGACTAATCGGCAAGAAGTTCCTATTCTTTTCATAAGAGAAAACATAGATAGCAGAGAAGCTATTCCATGGAGTAAATGGACGCTCCAAGGAATAATTGGGCTTGAAACTACTTTGCATTGATAATCGGTAAGATAAGAAGAGATATTTCGAGATATGTACTGAGTTATATAATTTATAAAATTTCTGAAAATATCGTGGAGAGACCGCTGCAAGAGACATTACATCGCCCCTCGCAGCAAGCAAAGTTGATATGTATCCACTTTGCGAGCTAACTATTGGCTTAGCTAACTCGTTAGAATTTTGTGGAACATATGTTCCTATAAATTTTAAGAAGTTAGTAAGAATTTTTCTTTTTGGTTACAAGAATTGAAAGAGATTTGGTATCTTCGTTACCTAGATAACTAGTTGTTGCTTTCACGTGTACTGGGGCATACCTGCATCCCACGTACACAACCAGGGAAGATGGACTTATATAGTTGTTAATCAGGTCTACCTATTCAGGAACTGGCCTTCACAGGGAAACCCCGGAAAATCTGGAGGCTTAGACCCCAATTAGGTATCACAGATGATAGGAAAGACAGAATAATTTAGAAATTTGAGAGATATTCTAGAATTTGTAGGAAAGATAAAATCTGCCACATAGCAAAAAAAAAAAAACTTTACACATGCAAATTTTGTTTATAATCTTCTGAAAAATTTTCTTCATCGATGTCTTGCTGAACTGCGGTGAAACTGATCGAACAGGAACATGGGACACGGCACGGAGGACTGGCGTCGCATTGGCGTACCGGACAGGAGACGTAACGGATTTGAGAGACCAGAAGGAACCTCAGGAACAGGTACTCAGGATTGTGGCATGAAACAATCGAAATTCGTCTAAGGAATGGTCAACTATTAAAGATTCCTGGAAGAGAATGGTTAGTCGAAATTTTCCAGATTCATTTTGAACTCAAATATGGACCTGATCCATCCAATCTTCCATCTGAGGAATGGGAAAATCCATTCGTCTTATACTTTCCACACTTAGGTGTTTTAATTGATACTGTAGTTGCACAATATCACAACTCCAGATCGGAAAACAATTTTGAAAACATGGATAATTTCATTCATCTTCTTGAGTAAGCCAAAAGGTTCTAAACCTGATTTTTATTATTTATTTATTTATTTAATTTTCGTTGGCTTTTCCAGGTGGATGTAGATCTGAATCTTTCCTAATTTGGTTTCAAGTACGAATGTGGATAGCATGTCAGAATGTTAAAAACTTTATTATTGGAGACAATTTCCAAAAAAAATTATATCTTACTCATACATGATTAAAATGAAATTTTCCTGAAAGAGAACGTTTGATTAAGTCTTGCTGCATGACCTCTCCAGCCGAAATTACTTTTTCTCTTTTATACTCCAAATGCCGCATTTTCTCATGAACATATATGAATGCAATATAACAATAAACAAATCCAACTGGAAAATGACACATTATTATAAATTCAATGAAGAACTTCCTTATTAACTCTAATTTTATAAACACACACTAAGCTGGTTAATTAAATTCTCTTGAATAGAATTTAGCTCGCGCCAAAAAAAAAACCAGCGAGTCTATGTATCTGTGGACAATAGCAATCGATTCTAATTTCCTAACACGGTTCATTTCTTCTCCTGTGAACTGTCAGTTTACAAACACTAACTTCACACGCAAGCACCGTATTCGATCATATAGTTTCAGTAAACTTATTCTCACTGGAGATTAACACTCCCTGAATGTATATTATTTCACATGCACAAGCTTCTTTGGTGATCATCGTGTAGACAGATAAACCGTAAGTCTTCACAGCAGCAATAGCTACAGTTCCACTTACTTTCCTAAATATTCCTATACTATCACAGAAGCAATCGCTTACTGTTCATTGAACTATCACAGATGCTTGGCATGCTGTAATTTAACCTATCACAGTAGCTGAGGCATACTGTCCTTCGCACTTCATTTTTAACACCCAAATACTTTATACAGACTTTTCATTTAATGTGAAACACTTTTCTTAAAAGTACCTCTTTAGGTCTACATGGGGAAATAATCCTTTTATTCTTCCAGAATCCGGGTATGCTAATAAATACGCACCAGGATTCGGTATATCAACTATTATACACTCCTGGAAATTGAAATAAGAACACCGTGAATTCATTGTCCCAGGAAGGGGAAACTCTATTGACACATTCCTGGGGTCAGATACATCACATGATCACACTGACAGAACCACAGGCACATAGACACAGGCAACAGAGCATGCACAATGTCGGCACTAGTACAGTGTATATCCACCTTTCGCAGCAATGCAGGCTGCTGTTCTCCCATGGAGACGATCGTAGAGATGCTGGATGTAGTCCTGTGGAACGGCTTGCCATGCCATTTCCACCTGGCGCCTCAGCTGGACGTGCAGACCGCGTGAGACGACGCTTCATCCAGTCCCAAACATGCTCAATGGGGGACAGATCCGGAGATCTTGCTGGCCAGGGTAGTTGACTTACCCCTTCTAGAGCACGTTGGGTGGCACGGGATACATGCGAACGTGCATTGTCCTGTTGGAACAGCAAGTTCCCTTGCCGGTCTAGGAATGGTAGAACGATGGGTTCGATGACGGTTTGGATGTACCGTGCACTTTTCAGTGTCCCCTCGACGATCACCAGTGGTGTACGGCCAGTGTAGGAGATCGCTCCCCACACCATGATGCCGGGTGTTGGCCCTGTGTGCCTCGGTAGTATGCAGTCCTCATTGTGGCGCTCACCTGCACGGCGCCAAACACGCATACGACCAACATTGGCACCAAGGCAGAAGCGACTCTCATCGCTGAAGACGACACGTCTCCATTCGTCCCTCCATTCACGCCTGTCGCGACACCACTGGAGGCGGGCTGCACGATGTTGGGGCGTGAGCGGAGGACGGCCTAACGGTGTGCGGGACCGTAGCCCAGCTTCATGGAGACGGTTGCGAATGGTCCTCGCCGATACCCCAGGAGCAACAGTGTCCCTAATTTGCTGGGAAGTGGCGGTGCGGTCCCCTACGGCACTGCGTAGGATCCTATGGTCTTGGCGTGCATCCGTGCGTCGCTGCGGTCCGGTCCCAGGTCGACGGGCACGTGCACCTTCCGCCGACCACTGGCGACAACATCGATGTACTGTGGAGACCTCACGCCCCACGTGTTGAGCAATTCGGCGGTACGTCCACCCGGCCCCCCGCATGCCCACTATACGCCCTCGCTCAAAGTCCGTCAACTGCACATACGGTTCACGTCCACGCTGTCGCGGCATGCTACCAGTGTTGAAGACTGCGATGGAGCTCCGTATGCCACGGCAAACTGGCTGACACTGACGGCGGCGCTGCACAAATGCTGCGCAGCTAGCGCCATTCGACGGCCAACACCGCGGTTCCTGGTGTGTCCGCTGTGCCGTGTGTGTGATCATTGCTTGTACAGCCCTCTCGCAGTGTCCGGAGCAAGTATGGTGGGTCTGACACACCGGTGTCAATGTGTTCTTTTTTCCATTTCCAGGAGTGTAATGGACCTGTATAAATTAGATTCAATTTTCTGATGGTCTTCTTCAACCTTGATGACTTGATGTGTCTTCTTAAAAGAATTTTTTGTCCGATATTGAAAGTCTGAATCCGTTTTATGTTTCTGTCATGGATTTCCTTTCGCTGTCTTGCTTTCTCCGTAATATTAATGAGAGCATTGCGAATTTTTTCTTCCCATGACATTTTGGTGTCCTCGAGTTTAGGCAAGTTATCTACCCAAAAGTTTCTTTCGTTATCCCTGACATCAGTTCATTCGGGGTAAAGTTTGTAGAACTATGAGGTAAATTATTATAAATCTGCTCAAACTCGGTCAAATAGTTTATCCAGGTAGTTTGTTTATCATGACAGTACGTTCTCATGAATCTGTTTAGTTCTCGAAAAACCCGTTCAATTAAATTCCCTTGTGGATGATAGCAAGATGTAAATATCTGTTTTATTCCTAGTTGTGATACTAATTTTCTCCATAAATATCCAGTAAATATCTTCGCATTGTCGGAGATTATAGATTTTGGAATCCCTGCATGAGGAATGTAGTCATTTACAAACTTTACTGCGGCAGCTCTTGCAGTTGCTGATTTTATAGGATATAGTTTAACATATTTTGTAAACACATCACAGAATCCAATAATGTACTTAACACCACCTCTGGCTCTAGGAAGTGGTCCACAAATATCACATGATATAAGTGGTCTTGGTGCTTCAGGTATTATTGAGTGAAGCGCAATTTTATTTCCCTTGTTGTCCGGCTTAGCCTTTTGACAGAGAATACATTTCTGGATGACTTGGTGCACTTTTCTCCTTATATTTGGGAAGTAACAATAATATCTAATCTTATTAGCACACTTAACAACACCAACATGACCCCAGGTCAAATGTGTGAACCAAATTAATCGTTCTTCATATTCTTCGGGTATGCAGACACACCACTTTGGATTCTCAGCCTTCCCAGATTTAAAAAATAAAATATTATTCACCAGCCAGTAGTATTCCAAATTGACCATAGGATTTTGTTGATTGAATTGTCGTATTATAGCATTCCATCGTCGATCCTTCTTCTGAAGCTGAGCCATTGTCTTACATAAATGAATATAATATAACTTGTAATTATTTTCTTGAAGAAGAAGCACTGGAAATTCTGCCTTATTATTTACATTTAGTTCAGATGTTATTCCTTCTGGAGATCTTGACAACGCGCCAGCTATAATATTTTCTTTTCCGGCTACATGAATAATTTGAAACTGATATTCTTGCAGCGCCAGCGTCCACCTTGTCAAGCGAGGATGCAGCAACTTACAAGTTTGTAAAAAGGTTAGTGATTGGTGGTCACAATAAATGGCTATCCTTGAGCCATATACATAATAATTAAACCTCTTCAAAGACCAAATAACTGCTAAAGCTTCCAATTCCGTAGTGGTATATGCTCTTTCACAGGTGGATAATACTCTGCTAGCAAATGCAATTGGACAAAAGGTTTTACACCATCGATGTACCTAATTTGAAATAAACAAGATCCTAATCCCACATCTGATGAATCAGTGGCTAAACAGAATCCGACATTCATATCAGGGTGGTATAATAACGGAGCATTTATCAGTTGATCCTTAATTTCACAAAAAGCCTTTTCACAATCAATAGACCATTGCCATGGTACATCTTTCTTCAGGAGCCGGTTTAGTGCTTCAGAGTTCATTGCTTGAGTTTTAATAAATCGACAAAAAAATGAAGCCAAGCCTATAAAGCCTTTCAGTTGTCTTCTGTTTCTTGGAGTTGGAAAATTTTTTATCGCACTAATCTTCGCTTCTGTTGGAAGAATGCCTTTTGCATTAATCATATGTCCTAAGAATTTAATTCTCTGTAGAGAAAATGGGGATTTTTTTAGATTTGCCGTTATACCAGTTTGTTTGAACACAGCAAAAATCCTCCTAATGAGTTGTACATGTTCCTCCCAAGATTTAGAGGCAATTAATAGATCGTCCACAAAAATCGTTATTCGACTACGTAGTTCTGGTCCTAGGGCATAGTCCAACGCAGAAATAAAAACTCCAGAGCTGATATTTAGACCAAACGGAAAGACCTTGAACTGATAGCTACTCCATCCATATATAAAAGCAGTATATTTTCTTGAGTCCTTGTCTAACTGGACTTGCCAGAACGAACTTCTCAAATCAATACTGGTTAAATAGGATACATCTTGAAATTTCTGTATTAACTCATCGATGTTCTCCGGATGTGTGCGCACAGGTACTATAATTTTGTTAATTTCCCTTGCATCTAATACCAATCGAACTTTTCCTCCTGGCTTTGGTACAACAAGCAACGGAGAACAATGTGGGCTGTTCGACGGTTCAATAAGATTCCAGTTTAACATTTTCTGTATCTCTTCTTGAACTGGTTGTTTTAATCGCCAGGGAATGGGATAGTGTGTGCGGCAAAATGTATTATGGGGCTTAATCTGTAATGTACAAACATATCCTCTAATAATTCCGGGCCTTTCATCGAAAACTGACTCATATTCTGTTAATATATTGAATAATTGTTCCCTCTGACTATCTGTTAGGCAATCTGACTCAGCAAACTTCTGTTCGACTGTTTGTCTGAAATCCTCTTCTTGAATTGACTTGATCGGTAGTCGGCACATATTATTATTTTCAGCACAAATCAACTGCACAGCAGCACCACGGAAATATCGCTCATACACTGCCTCCTTTCTCAGTAAGATCAGTGTAACAAATTGATCTTCGATTTTAAAATGCGCCTTTCCTTCTACCAAGTCCAACTTGCAATTGCAGGCTTGCAAAGTTCCAATGCCAAGAATACAATCTACTAACAACTTTTCCACTACAAGGAATGTGCATTGTTTAGCTACATTTCCCAATTTTGTCTCTATAAGCGTTTTGTATCTTGACGTTCCTGTATTTTGCTCCCACTGCACCTACAACTCGGGAATTTTGTACTGGTAGGACAGGGATTTTCTTAATTTTACTAATTCTGCGAAACAAAGTTCCGGATACTACGTCTGTAGATGAAGTTGTGTCCAATACCACATTGATTAAAATTCCTCCCACTTCTGTGATGATCTCAGACACAGGAACCCTTTTATCTTCGACTACACAGGCCTCTAAGTCTCTTGTCAATTCGTCTGTCATTAATTCGCCTTCATTATATCTCAACATTGCCACGGAATTAATTTCGTTTAAAACAGGTTTGCCCTTTTGTATTCCCCGGCCGACTTTACGGAGCATAAAGCGGCCCTCTTCAGTGTAAATGTCGATTATTATTTCCTCTTGAATCATCTACTACTTCTGTTATGACTGGTTGATGTTGATGACTGGTTGTGTTATTTGCTTCAAATCGATTGTCAGAATTTCTGTACGCATTATTATTATTTGAAAACTGCTGGTTCTGATAATCTCTTGCATTTCCAAACATTGGGTTGTATCTGCGACGTGTTCGATTGTCTCTGAATCTGCCCCTCGCAGCACTGTTATTGAAATTTCCATTTCCGTTGCAATTGTTTCCGTTGAATCTCTGACTATTCCTAGTATAATAATTATTAAATCCGTTTCCATTCCGGTTTGCATTTGGCGCCTCAATCGCTCTCCTCTGCATAACCGGTTGTCTTGGCCGATGTTCATCTTCCTCGATCATATCTATAGTGTCAAGCGTAGTCATGAAAGAGTCAAGGTCATGCTCATTAATATACAGCATTCTATTTCTGATGCTGGCCGTAAGTCGAGATTTTAATATACCAATCACGTCTTGTAGAGGCATAGGCTTATCCCAATACCGCGATTTGTTTATATATTTCTCAAAGTATTTCTTTAAAGACCCACGTGAAAAAGAAAAAGGTTCCAGGTATAATACCTCCTGCCTTAAACGTTCTTGTACTCCTTCAGACCAGTATTTGGATAAAAATGCTCGTTCAAAATCTTCATATGTGTCCCAAGTTGATATCATATCAGATGCCCATATAGCTCCTGACCCCTGAATATAACCGGTCACGAAACTAACCTTTTGCCACTCACTCCAAATTTTTGGCAATACTTCCCTAAAACTTCTTATAAACACTACGGGATAAACATTTTTCTTGTCTGGGTTGTAGATCTGGAATTGACGTTGTTTCAGCATTTTCTCCTCAGTATTGCTTTTACAATTACAGGCATTATGACTACCCTCATAGTGTTGTGATTGATGTTGATTGCAAAAACGAACGTGTGCATTAATGTCCCTGTCTGTACTTGATCGGGTAAATAATGTAGCTTCATTGATAGATCTTGTCATGGGTTCATTTCCTTGCGTGGAACACAAATCTTCTCGAGATAGATTTAAGGATCTCTCAATGTTTTCTTTCCATTGTTTAGGTTCTTCGCCTAGTTGTTCTTTGGCTTCTCGAAAACCTTTATTAAATAAATTTTCCTCAGAACTCTCGGTCATAGATTGTATAGCTGCTCTGACCGTATGTTCAATATTGTCTGAAGAAACTTAACTGCGAGAATTTTCCCGCGAGAATGTTTACCTTATGATCAACCTCGTCTTGTCTCTCCTTTATGTTATTTATGGATTTATCCAAATTTTGGATGTCCTTCGCGATCTTGTCTTGTGATTGTCTCAAATCCTGCATATCTGCTGACATCTCGTTTACTTGTTGCTTTAACTCATCTTGAACTTCAACTAATACCGGAATTACCACGATAGAACATTGCATCTATTCTTGTGCTTGAACTATCTGTGGGATTGACTCGACCTGCTCTTTAATAGTATCAAGCTTAGTAGCAACATACTCAGTTAGCTCTAGGCGTAACTTCTTCGTATTTCCATTACGCTGCTGAGTGACTTGCTCAATTTGAGCAGCTAATTTTAATTCTGTCTTTTCATTCTGAATTTTCAATTCTTCCACAGTTTTATTTAATTTATCATCAAATTTCTGAAAACTCTCTACTAATTTATTATTTAATTCCGCTTGATTAGCTTCTAATTGCTCTTGGACTTTCACTTGATTGGCTGCTAATTGTTCATTTATTTCCCTTTTAGTCTCTATTTGCGCTTTAGTTAATTCCCTTTTAGTCTCTATTTGCGCTTTAGTTAATTCCCTTTTAGTCTCTATTTGCGCTTTAGTTAAGTCTGTTACATTTTTGGCTAACAGTGTTAACTGCTGCATGATTACAGTCAATGGGTTTATTTCGTCCTGCTCAGATGACATCGAAACACTTAAGCTTTGTTGTGGGGCCTGACTAATGCTGCCGCTAGGCACTACTTCAGTTAAGCTAGCGTCTAATGTTTCACTAACCTCAGAAACAGCTGAGGGCTGTTGTGATTCGCTCTGCTGTTGCATTGCCATTTTATAAGCCGCCCTAGTAAGAACCATTAATACACAGAACAACAAACATATAAAGTCACTCGCATCTGAGTTAATAATGTCACTGACCTAAACTTTGCATAATACTCACTTCTATTAAACACTTCCTATCTAAAGTTCAACCCGATAGACATTTAAATAGTTATTATAAATTTCTATCTACAAAAATTTAATTGTATATTGTCTGGCCTGAACGACGTTCTCGTAGGTTGTGGCGAAATTGTGACTTCTGGAGCAGGCCTCGTCTTCTTTGCTCTCATGCACATGCAGCATAAAATTCACACAATGTTTAAGTAATGCTCAAAAATGAGTCCTGTCACAGTGAAGCCAAATTTAATATTTCTTAAATTTAAAGAACCTCTCTCACACCGGCCTGATTTAGCTTCACTGATCAGGATAGTAAAAACATGCGTATATTAAGGGAATTTTCATTGACAAAGCAGCCTTATCACATTCACACAGTTCAGTACTGTTCTGTCCTGATTAAATTAAGCTTAACTTAAATTCCATAAGGCAGTGAAGCAATTTCGAAGTCTCGGTGCGACGAAAATTGTGAGTCGATCTCCTGGAAACATTTGTAATAATTATTAACTTTCGGTGATCACATGGGGAAGACTGGAGATCTGCTGGTAAGACCATGTTAGCCTATTTATTTGAAGTAACTGGATATCTTGAGCATTCAAAACGGCAGGTTCGTCCAGTGTAAATCAGACGTTCCCCACTGATCCCGTGCAACACAGCGTAGTAAGCAGGCACTGTCAATAATAACTATCCGTTAAATAATACGCGAACACACTTACTTTAGTTTAGTTCATGTATTAAACTCCTTCCCATACAGAATCTCATCAAGATGGCGACTCGCTCAACAATACATACATATAGATCCTTCTTTTACGACTAATCGGCAAGAAGTTCCTATTCTTTTCATAAGAGAAAACATAGATAGCAGAGAAGCTATTCCATGGAGTAAATGGACGCTCCAAGGAATAATTGGGCTTGAAATTACTTTGCATTGATAATCGGTAAGATAAGAAGAGATATTTCGAGATATGTACTGAGTTATATAATTTATAAAATTTCTGAAAATATCGTGGAGAGACCACTGCAAGAGACATTACAGTGGGTCACAATTTAGGTCAAAGGAGTGGACAGAGATGCTAAATGAACATAAAATAGAGCAAATTGCCATTTCTAGATATAGACCAGCTTCTAAACCTGCAGAACGAACAATGAAAGAATTGAACCGTTTATGCCGAACATACTGTCATAGAAAGCATGGTTCATGGAAAGAATATTTGGAAGAATTTGAGCAGGTCAGGAATCACCTCCCACATGATTCTACAGGGTTTGCACCATGTGAAGTATTGCTCAATCAAGAACCCGACAGTATTTTTCACGAGTTGCTAGTCTACCCACCAGGAAGTTCATTGACCTGGAAAAGGAAACTGGAGCTAGTGGAATTAAGTATGAAGGAGAAGGCTAGGAAAAGACAGGAAAGACATGACAAGCTAGTGAAACAGATAACTTACCGAGTGGGAGACTTAGTACTAGTAAAGGTTCATGCAAAATCAAAGAAAATAAACTCTGAAATACACAAATTCAACCACGTTTATAAGGGACCATACAGGATTATAAAAATTGGACATCTTAACATGGTGGAGTTGGAATATGCATGGACAAAGAGAGTGCATGGTAAGGAGTATGTGGAGGTACTACTCACACGAGAACAGGGATAACCCAGGTGAGGAAGTGGAATTCGATTAGGTTGAATGTCTGAAATGGGCTGTTCAAGCTCCATGATGAAGTTGAGTAAGACGTGTTTGGAACATTTAGTTGTTAATTGGACATTTGAAAAAGGGGAATGTTTATTTGCATTGTATTTTCTGATGTATTATAAAAACTGGATATCTTAACATGGTGGAGTTGGAATATGCATGGACAAAGAGAGTGCATGGTAAGGAGCATGTGGAGGTACTACTCACACGAGAACAGGGATAACCCAGGTGAGGAAGTGGAATTCGATTAGGTTGAATGTCTGAAATGGGCTGTTCAAGCTCCATGATGAAGTTGAGTAAGACGTGTTTGGAACATTTAGTTGTTAATTGGACATTTGAAAAAGGGGAATGTTTATTTGCATTGTATTTTCTGATGTATTATAAAAATTGGATATCTTAACATGGTGGAGTTGGAATATGCATGGACAAAGAGAGTGCATGGTAAGGAGCATGTGGAGGTACTACTCACACGAGAACAGGGATAACCCAGGTGAGGAAGTGGAATTCGATTAGGTTGAATGTCTGAAATGGGCTGTTCAAGCTCCATGATGAAGTTGAGTAAGACGTGTTTGGAACATTTAGTTGTTAATTGGACATTTGAAAAAGGGGAATGTTTATTTGCATTGTATTTTCTGATGTATTATAAAAATTGGATATCTTAACATGGTGGAGTTGGAATATGCATGGACAAAGAGAGTGCATGGTAAGGAGCATGTGGAGGTACTACTCACACGAGAACAGGGATAACCCAGGTGAGGAAGTGGAATTCGATTAGGTTGAATGTCTGAAATGGGCTGTTCAAGCTCCATGATGAAGTTGAGTAAGACGTGTTTGGAACATTTAGTTGTTAATTGGACATTTGAAAAAGGGGAATGTTTATTTGCATTGTATTTTCTGATGTATTATAAAAATTGGATATCTTAACATGGTGGAGTTGGAATATGCATGGACAAAGAGAGTGCATGGTAAGGAGCATGTGGAGGTACTACTCACACGAGAACAGGGATAACCCAGGTGAGGAAGTGGAATTCGATTAGGTTGAATGTCTGAAATGGGCTGTTCAAGCTCCATGATGAAGTTGAGTAAGACGTGTTTGGAACATTTAGTTGTTAATTGGACATTCGAAAAAGGGGAATGTTTATTTGCATTGTATTTTCTGATGTATTATAAAAATTGGATATGTTAACATGGTGGAGTTGGAATATGCATGGACAAAGAGAGTGCATGGTAAGGAGCATGTGGAGGTACTACTCACACGAGAACAGGGATAACCCAGGTGAGGAAGTGGAATTCGATTAGGTTGAATGTCTGAAATGGGCTGTTCAAGCTCCATGATGAAGTTGAGTAAGACGTGTTTGGAACATTTAGTTGTTAATTGGACATTCGAAAAAGGGGAATGTTTATTTGCATTGTATTTTCTGATGTATTATAAAAATTGGATATCTTAACATGGTGGAGTTGGAATATGCATGGACAAAGAGAGTGCATGGTAAGGAGCATGTGGAGGTACTACTCACACGAGAACAGGGATAACCCAGGTGAGGAAGTGGAATTCGATTAGGTTGAATGTCTGAAATGGGCTGTTCAAGCTCCATGATGAAGTTGAGTAAGATGTGTTTGGAACATTTAGTTGTTAATTGGACATTTGAAAAAGGGGAATGTTTATTTGCATTGTATTTTCTGATGTATTATAACTAGAACTTCATATTTCATATCGACAATTACTTGAGAATGACTGTAAAACCTGTAACAACTCAACTGTAATATAATAACTCATATGTCATGTATTCACATAATAATTTTTGATTGTATGTTGTGTGTTACATTCAATATGGACTGTAGAGGATTATTGCTGCTTGATGGAAAATTGTGATTTGGGCAATGCCATGTTTGTGAGATAACCTTTTGTAGAATATTATTATGGAGGGAGCCCACTGCTGGAGTCGAGGGATTGTTTGGTAAATTGTAATTTCATTAATTATTTACACCGTGTGTTTTGTTCAGATGTAATAATATCTAATTTCTTTGCGGATTCTTTTACGCCAGAGGCTACAAAGAAGTTTTCTATGGCGGGGATGTAAGGGGTCCGTAGGTTCTTACTATAACTTTGCACTTGGCACAGGTCGATAGGGTGAACAATCGATTGTGACGTGTTGAGAGAGCGAGTGTCGAGATGCGCCAGTGTGGTTGGCGGGTATATGTGTGTGTGAAGGCCATTGTTGAAATACAGGGTCATTAACCGAGAAGGGTGTCGCCATCGCCGTGGTTAGACCCCTAAGTAATAGATTAATACCGGGAAAGTGAAGAAGTATCATTATGAAAGTGATCAGTGACGTTACTAATGCCGATATTTGGTTTCGCGTCTACCGCGCCGGCCTAACCTTGGATTGCAGTGTTGGATGCAGTGATGGATTAGCGTGTGACGATAATGGAAAATGAAGAAAGCCTGTGCTGAGATTGGCTGTAATTTGATATGTATGACGAAGGCAGTGGCTGTCTCCTTTTTGTGTTTTGAGAAGAATATAAGTTCGTAATTAATAAAACTGTGTTGGTGTTCCTTATTACCAGACATTCAGTATTATAGTATTGAACAGGACGAACTGGAAAGTAACAACTTCCGTAGCAGTCAATTCCGATTACCAGCCCCATTAGGTTCACGGTCATGTTAATAATAAATATTGGACTGCTATTCGATCAGATCAGGTCGGGATAAAAACGGAGGTGTTACAGCTACTTGTGTAAGGATATTTTGCTCCTTTTTCTTTTACGATTCTTAATTCGCATGTTTCAAAGATTCTGCTACTGGGTAGGAACAGTGATCAAGTAAGACTGACCTTGGGGTTTTACTGAAATGTGGGAATGATGAAATAGTGTAGATCTTATGCAGAGAAGTATTCAAAATTTGTACCGCACTGTTTGTAATGGAACTTTTATAAGCCTGTGTCCCTATTGATTGGACGTGGTACTATCCTTTTCGTGGACGATGGAGGAAATGTGCCTTTTAATAGAGCTAACGTGGGAATTTTACGCGGGCTCGATTAGTAAACAGTGTGATTTACGAACTATAAACTTCCCGCAACTGCCGCCGGAGTGCGTTGTGATCGAGTGTACCACATTGGTGCCCACGTACCGTATGCACAAGTCGCATCATGCCTGAGCGTTCAGCAGCACGTTGAACTCAGCACGCTCAACGTTGACGTTCGACAGCACGGTCCGTGTACCGACGGCTTTAGACCGCTCGGTTAATCCCGCGCGGCGAAGAATAATTATTTTTACGGCTCTGTGTGTGCTGTAATTAGTCTATTCTTGTTGTCACGAGCTCTACTAGAGTGATACGGAGGGTGGTGTAATATAGTCCTAGATTCACCATTCAAAGCTGGATCTCGGAACTTTATAAGTAGGCGTTATTGGGATACTTTGCGTCGACTTTTGAAGTTTCAGGGGTACAGTTGCTTCAGAATCTCATTGACATTCTCCCACGGGTCAAACAAACTTGTAATCATTCGTGCTGTCCTTCTCTGAATACGTTCAATATCTCCTGTTTATCCTATATGATATGCGTCCCACACAACTGAGCAATATTCTAGGCTTGTCGCGTTAATGTTTTGTAAGCAATATGGTTTCCGACAGATTGTATTTCCCTAGTATTCTAACAATGAAGTGAAGTCTACTATCTGCTTTACGTACGCCTGAGCATATGTGAGCGTTCCATACCATACCTCTAAAAATCGCCGTGCAGTGTAGTCGCGTGGTCTTGGGCCCCCTTGCCACGGTTCGCGCTGCTCCTCCCGTCGGAGGTTCAAGTCCTCCCTCGGGCTTGGGTGTTTGTGTTGTCCTTAGCGTAAGTTAGTTTAAGGGGCTACGGAACGCCCTATACTTGCAATGTTAAAGTAACGCTTATGAATTACATCTTTCCTCACAAAGTATTTGAGGTAGGAAGTTGAACTTTTTACAGATTATTTATTGGAATATGGGCTACAACTTAACACAGGGATTTTACAAAATTTTAGTTCAGTTATTAAAGATGATTTTTTTTCAATTGTAATGAAAATTCACAACATTTTTTTGCAATTTTTTATTTATATATGCAAAAATATACAGTTTTTTGGAAAAAGGCTGTGTTAAGTTATGCAGAAGGTACTGTGTAACATTTACTGAAAGTTTGAAACAAATATATTTGGAAGATCCTTAGAAAACATGTAATTAGTATGAGAAAATAAAATTTTTGGGAATCGAGCGACAAAGATTGGATTAACTTTTTAGTGCATTCCAGATCCATAGGATGGATTATCTTCATCCTCTGCAAACTCCTCCTCCAGCTTCCTGTTGTTCCTCCTCCTGTTTACTCTTGCTGCAGCCCGAAGGCGTTCCTTGTCTAAAGCAAGCATCGCTCGTTGTTGTGTTAGTAGATTTTGCTACCATTTTCTCCAGTTGCAGTTACTGCAACACTGTTCCAAAAGGTGGTCATGTATGAACACTTATCACATTTCAGTTGTATTTCACTAGCAAGTCCTACGTGCTTTATTATGGAGAGTTCCAGACCAACTTCACTACAATGAATACATCTTACACAGTTTGAAAAAATTCCTTTGAGAACCGACATATCAAATATTTCATTCACATCCGATTCGCCCATAAAACATTCATAGTTTTCACTCATTGAACCAAGCTTCTTCTGTGAAGTATTTTCTTTCCCACTTTCACTGCTATGGGCAGGTGTACTTGAGAGGTTAGGTTCACTCACTTGGTTATCGTCTTTATTGTTTACAGTAATAACACATACCTTTGGCTTTCCAACATTTCTCCTTTTCTTAAAAGCCTTCAGAGGATTTCTAATAACTTTACTTTTACTCATTATTATACTTCAACAAAATAGAGACTCAAGAAACAGAATTAATTACCAATATTTTCGAGATAACGACAGAGTAAATAAACAGTAAACAATCGACAATCACACCAGCGATATATATTGAACCATCACAGGTTAGCCACAACATATACTTTATCTCACATCACTAAAATGTACCTGATGAACACGGACGTTAATAATAACACCATTTGACAGCAGTTTAACAGCGCCACAGTGGGTCACGCCCATGTAGAACACATTTCAAAAAAAATTTAAAAATAGTTGTAGTCCTCGGAATTGAATAAATTATATATCTATTAAAAGGTAATAGTCTGCAGATTCAGAAAACGCAAAAAAGTAAAAATTGAACTTTTCATGATTTTGAGCCTTTCCGGAGCCCCTTAAGATAGATTAAATAGTATGTAGGCCAAAGGACCCATGACCTCAGCAGTTTGGGCCCACAGGAAATTACCACAAATTTCCAAATTTCCTTGAAACTGTCACAACCAGGCAGTCTGGGTAAGTAGGCCGATTCCAACAGTTATAGTTTTACATTGCAGTCATAGGAAACTATGAGTTTTCTTTAAGTCACGCGCACAGTTTACATTTCTGAACATTTGAAGCAAGCTGCCAACCTTTGCACCACTTTGAAATCTTATTAAGATCCGAACGAATATCTGTGTAGCTTTTTTTCAGACAGTATTTCATTACAGATAACTTCATCATTTGCGAAAAGTCTGAGGCTACTGTTAATATTGGTTGCAAATTCAATAATGCAGAAGATGAACAGCAAGGATCCCAATACACTGCCATGGAGCACATCTGAAGTTCCGTCTACAGCTGCCAGTAACTCTACGTCCTCGATAATAGGCTGAATCCTACCATACAGCCATGAATTTCACTTTGTACTCCGTACAATCGTGCTTTCGATAATACACTCCTGGAAATTGAAATAAGAACACCGTGAATTCATTGTCCCAGGAAGGGGAAACTTTATTGACACATTCCTCGGGTCAGATACATCACATGATCACACTGACAGAACCACAGGCACATAGACACAGGCAACAGAGCATGCACAATGTCGGCACTAGTACAGTGTATATCCACCTTTCGCAGCAATGCAGGCTGCTATTCTCCCATGGAGACGATCGTAGAGATGCTGGATGTAGTCCTGTGGAACGGCTTGCCATGCCATTTCCACCTGGCGCCTCAGTTGGACCAGCGTTCGTGCTGGACGTGCAGACCGCGTGAGACGACGCTTCATCCAGTCCCAAACATGCTCAATGGGGGACAGATCCGGAGATCTTGCTGGCCAGGGTAATTGACTTACACCTTCTAGAGCACGTTGGGTGGCACGGGATACATGCGGACGTGCATTGTCCTGTTGGAACAGCAAGTTCCCTTGCCGGTCTAGGAATGGTAGAACGATGGGTTCGATGACGGTTTGGATGTACCGTGCACTGTTCAGTGTCCCCTCGACGATCACCAGTGGTGTACGGCCAGTGTAGGAGATCGCTCCCCACACCTGATGCCGGGTGTTGGCCCTGTGTGCCTCGGTCGTATGCAGTCCTGATTGTGGCGCTCACCTGCACGGCGCCAAACACGCATACGACCATCATTGGCACCAAGGCAGAAGCGACTCTCATCGCTGAAGACGACACGTCTCCATTCGTCCCTCCATTCACGCCTGTCGCGACACTACTGGAGGCGGGCTGCACGATGTTGGGGCGTGAGCGGAGGACGGCCTAACGGTGTGCGGGACCGTAGCCCAGCTTCATGGAGACGGTTGCGAATGGTCCTCGCCGATACCCCAGGAGCAACAGTGTCCCTAATTTGCTGGGAAGTGGCGGTGCGGTCCCCTACGGCACTGCGTAGGATCCTACGGTCTTGGCGTGCATCCGTGCGTCGCTGGGGTCCGGTCCCAGGTCAACGGGCACGTGCACCTTCCGCCGACCACTGGCGACAACATCGATGTACTGTGGAGACCTCACGCCCCACGTGTTGAGCAATTCGGCGGTACGTCCACCCGGCCTCCCGCATGCCCACTATACGCCCTCGCTCAAAGTCCGTCAACTGCACATACGGTTCACGTCCACGCTGTCGCGGCATGCTACCAGTGTTAAACACTGCGATGGAGCTCCGTATGCCACGGCAAACTGGCTGACACTGACGGCGGCGGTGCACAAATGCTGCGCAGCTAGCGCCATTCGACGGCCAACACCGCGGTTCCTGGTGTGTCCGCTGTGCCGTGCGTGTGATCATTGCTTGTACAGCCCTCTCGCAGTGTCCGCAGCAAGTATGGTGGGTCTGACACACCGGTGTCAATGTGTTCTTTTTTCCATTTCCAGGAGTGTAGGTGTATGTGTGGAATTGAGTTAAATGCTGTTTAGAAATCTAGGAGTGCTACATCTACAATGTATGACTGTTGTTATCCGTGGCTTTAAGGATGTCGTGTGGAAATGGTGTGTATTGGGTTTCGCAGGATCGACGCTTTCGGAATCCACTCTGTTCGAAATATCTCATTACGTTTGAACTCAGAATACATTCTAAGAGCCGGTTCTGCGGCTGAGCGGTTCTAGACGCTTCAGTCTGGAACCGCGCTGCTGCTACGGTCGCAGAGTCGAATCCTGCCTCGAGCATGGATGTGTGTGATGTCCTTAGGTTAGTTAGGTTTAAGTAGTTCTAAGTCTAGGAGACTGATGACCTCAGATGTTAAGTCCCATAGTGCTCAGAGCCATTTGAACCATTTGAACAGCAAGGATCCCAATACACTACCGCGGGGCACATCTGAAGTTCCGTCTACAGCTGCCAATAACTGTCCATCCTAGATAATAGGCTGAATCCTACCATACAATCATACTTTTCGCTTGATACTCCACACAATTGTGCTTTCGATAGGTGTGTGTGTCGTACTAAGTGAAATGCTGTTCGGAAATCTAGGAGTGCTACATCTACAACTGCTGTGATGCATGGCTTTAAGGATGTCATGTGGAAATGGTGGGTATTGGGTTTCGCAGGATCGACATTTTCGGAGTCCACTCTGTTCGAAATACCTCATTACGTTTGAACTCAGAATACATTCTAAGATCGTACAAAAAATATGCTAAAGTATACTGGACAGAACTTTATGGATCACTTCTCCTACCTTACTTCTAGACTTTGAAACGTCCCCTTAGAAAAATTAATGAATTACTGTGCTGATAAACCTCTTACATTATTTGATTTTCAAACAGCTGAGCAGAACTGAACGTACTCAGACATTTCGCTCTTTACTTATTCTGATCAGCACTAAACTGACACTCAATACTTTTAGCGCAACGCACTGTGACTTTCAAAAATCCCTACAAAAGAATGGCCCTCACTAACTATAACCTATACCTTTCATGAATCACTTACCTCACAAAAATCTTCGTTACTCGAACTACTGCAATACAGCGAGCTCCATTACTGCCAGCTAAATAAAAGATTCAAACTACTGAAGGCACTAACTACTGATAGGCATAGTTAGCAAATGAAACATTTTGATAGAGAACAAACCATGTATTTACCTTAATAGTGTTCAAAAGTCATAATATATACACTCCTGGAAATTGAAATAAGAACACCGTGAATTCATTGTCCCAGGAAGGGGAAACTTTATTGACACATTCCTCGGGTCAGATACATCACATGATCACACTGACAGAACCACAGGCACATAGACACAGGCAACAGAGCATGCACAATGTCGGCACTAGTACAGTGTATATCCACCTTTCGCAGCAATGCAGGCTGCTATTCTCCCATGGAGACGATCGTAGAGATGCTGGATGTAGTCCTGTGGAACGGCTTGCCATGCCATTTCCACCTGGCGCCTCAGTTGGACCAGCGTTCGTGCTGGACGTGCAGACCGCGTGAGACGACGCTTCATCCAGTCCCAAACATGCTCAATGGGGGACAGATCCGGAGATCTTGGTGGCCAGGGTAGTTGACTTACACCTTCTAGAGCACGTTGGGTGGCACGGGATACATGCGGACGTGCATTGTCCTGTTGGAACAGCAAGTTCCCTTGCCGGTCTAGGAATGGTAGAACGATGGGTTCGATGACGGTTTGGATGTACCGTGCACTATTCAGTGTCCCCTCGACGATCACCAGTGGTGTACGGCCAGTGTAGGAGATCGCTCCCCACACCATGATGCCGGGTGTTGGCCCTGTGTGCGCCGGTCGTATGCAGTCCTGATTGTGGCGCTCACCTGCACGGCGCCAAACACGCATACGACCATCATTGGCACCAAGGCAGAAGCGACTCTCATCGCTGAAGACGACACGTCTCCATTCGTCCCTCCATGCACGCCTGTCGCGACACCACTGGAGGCGGGCTGCACGATGTTGGCGCGTGAGCGGAAGACGGCCTAACGGTGTGCGGAACCGTAGCCCAGCTTCATGGAGACGGTTGCGAATGGTCCTCGCCGATACCCCAGGAGCAACAGTGTCCCTAATTTGCTGGGAAGTGGCGGTGCGGTCCCCTACGGCACTGCGTAGGATCCTACGGTCTTGGCGTGCATCCGTGCGTCGCTGCGGTCCGGTCCCAGGTCGACGGGCACGTGCACCTTCCGCCGACCACTGGCGACAACATCGATGTACTGTGGAGACCTCACGCCCCACGTGTTGAGCAATTCGGCGGTACGTCCACCCGGCCTGCCGCGTGCCCACTATACGCCCTCGCTCAAAGTCCGTCAACTGCACATACGGTTCACGTCCACGCTGTCGCGGCATGCTACCAGTGTTAAAGACTGCGATGGAGCTCCGTATGCCACGGCAAACTGGCTGACACTGACGGCGGCGGTGCACAAATGCTGCGCAGCTAGCGCCATTCGACGGCCAACACCGCGGTTCCTGGTGTGTCCACTGTGCCGTGCATGTGATCATTGCTTGTACTGGAAGTAGGCTGTTTATGTTTTCTCTATGTAAGTAGGCTGTTTATGTTTTCTCTATGTAAGTAGGCTGTTTATGTTTTCTTATTGGCAACGTTACGTAGCGCTCAATATGAAAATCACTGGCTGTGCTGTGGGCAGTCTGTGTCTGCTTTGCATTGTTGTAATACTCGCCATTGTAGTGTTAGGCAGCTGGCAGTGAACAGCGTGTAGCGTTGCGCAGTTGGAGGTGAGCCGCCAGCAGTGGTGGATGTGGGGAGAGAGATGGCGGAGTTTTGAAATTTGTCATGAACTGCTATATTTATATATGATGATATCAAGGTAAATACATTGTTTGTTCTCTATTAATATCTTTCATTTGCTAACTATCCCTATCAGTAGTTAGTGCCTTCCATAGTTTGAATCTTTTATTTAGCTGGCAGTAGTGGCGCTCGCTGTATTGCAGTAGCTTGAGCAGCGAAGATTTTTGTGAGGTAAGTGATTTGTGAAAGGTATAGTTTAATGTTAGTCAAGGCCATTCTTTTGTAGGGAATTTTGAAAGTCAGATTGCGTTGCGCTAACAAAATATTGTGTGTCAGTTTAAGCACAGTCTTGTAAGAATTGTTCAAAGGGGACGTTTCATATGTCGACCCTTAGCCTAGGATACCTCACTGGAATCTTCTGATTTTTTCTTGTAGTTTGTGTATTTAGTGTAGCTTTTGTTTATTGCTAGCGCGTAATTGTAGAGAGAATCTCCTTTGTAGTTGCAGTCTTTCATTGTTGTACTGTAAAACAGTTGTGGCATGCATGTAGATTTGCACCAAGTATTTCGCAGCTGCGCTGGTAATTAACTAGATATTATTTTCAGTGCTATGTTAATGTATTCCCCTATCTTTGCTCTTCAAATTGTGCTTTTCTGTGTTATCGTGTGAAATATTGTGACAATAATGGCGTGTGAAAAACGTAACACTCGGCTCCAAAGTAAACTGAGAAATGACAGTGAAGACGAAAGCAGTGTGTTGGCCCCACCATGTAATGAATTAACTAATATTCAAAGTAGTAATTTGGTAACTGTGCATAGGGAAATGGAGCGGGCGTCAAACAATGGCGTAGGCAGTGAAACAGGTAGTGAACAGGGAAGCATTATCGATCGATCGGTCGGCAACAGCTCGCCTCAGGAATCCGAAATGATAGGACACAATTTTGCAAACACTGTAGATTCAGGTTTTGCGTCCTCACCGTTTTCTCAAATGAGTCAAGACACGTTTTCCGCTTGTCAAAATGTGAATGTTGCCGGTGCAAATTCACTGCCGAAAAGCACTGAGGAACATGTTTCAGACACCAGTGCATTGTTATTACAATTAATGCAACAAATGGGACAAAAGCTTGAAAAGTTAGACACAATGGAACAACACCAGAGACAAACACAGCAACAGTTAGACACAGTGGAACAAAATCTCAAAAAGTTAGACACAATGGAACAAAATCAGAGACAAACACAGCAAAAGTTAGACACAGTGGAACAAAATCTTAAAAAGTTAGACTCATTGGAACAAACTCTTGAACAAACACGTGAAGATTTAACTACTGAGTTACATAACATTGAATCGAAATGTCAAAAAGTCTGTAATGACGTAAAAACTCAAATTTGTGAGCATTTTCAACCTATTTTTTCGCGGCATGAAAATGCATTACAGAATCACGAAGCAGCCATAAAAGAACTGCAAACTATTGTTCATGAAAATCATGAGACCTTGCAAGCTAAATTTGACTCAGTTGCATCTACCGATTTGGTTACGCAACTTGCAAAAACTCAGGAAAACTTAAAGGACACAGTAGATACTCTAAAACTTGGTTCAGAAAAACACACTGAGGAAATAAGTACACTATCGGATAAAGTAGCCGAACTTTCAGATCAGTTCACTAACTTATCTACAAAGGTAGATGATGATCTGAATGACACAACACCTGTAGCCTTCACAGACACAGAAGAGTATGAACAAATTAGGAAATTCAAACAAAATCAGAATCAAATTAATACGCAACACCAAAGAGAAATCCGGGAAGTACAAGATCAGCTGACACAGGTAATACAAGAATTACGTATTTCAGAGGACACTCGCGCCCCAACACGGGAAGAGGGACTTAGAAATACGGAAAAGACGCAAAATAATAACACAGGGCATTTCGGAAGTTATGAAAGAAACTGGCAATGTGCACCGAATTTCGAGATGGAACGGCCGACACGACCTAACAATGACCGATATGCGACTCGCCGACATGATGATTTTGACTATAAGCTGTTCATTACTACACGTAAATTCAAAACATTTAAGAATTCGGGCAACGACATTCATCCACAAGCATGGCTCCATCAATTCTCTCATTGTTTTCCTCCCAACTGGTCGTTAGAACACAGATTAGAATTTATGTGTAGCTACTTGGAGAATGAACCAGCTGTAAGAATGCGATCGGTAATTCACGATTGCCACAGTGAAGGAGAGTTTTACCATGCCTTCCTCTCAGCATATTGGTCTCAAGCCACACAAGACCGTGTAAAACATAGCATCATGATGATGAAACGCTTTGAACAATCTGAATTTTCCAGTCTTGTCAAATATTTTGAAGACATGTTGCATAAGAATCAGTATCTTTCAAACCCATACAGCCCCTCAGAACTTATCCGCATTTGCTTAATCAAATTGCCTGAACATTTACGACATATTATTTTGGCAGGACATTGCAAAGACGACATTGAAGCATTTCAGGGACTCTTACAAGAATTAGAAATTGACACTGACAATCGCGGAACGCGAAACCAGGAACACAACAATTACAGGTCACATCCGTCGCAAATCCGCGATGAAAGAAGTAATAACTGGACACGACAAGGCTATTCTCACAACACAAATCGTGACCAAAACAGACACCACCCATATGACAACCGTTGGCAGAGTAGTAATAACTACAGGGAAAGATCATCTCTCCGTGGTAATGACTATCACAGAGACAATCAGAGAAACAGACAATATGGGAACCAAAATAAATATTATCAGGGGAGACAGAATAACTTTAGACGCAACGGTCCAGCGCGCAGTTTCGATTCAGGGAGAAATTCTCCACCACGTGACCGACAAGAAAGAAACTATGGCATCTACCGACATGACGACAGACGATATGATCGTAACGATAGACCTGAACTGCATCAGAACTGGCGGGATTCAAACAGAGCAGGGCCCTCTCGTCACGGTGAATTTGTAGAAGTTAGGTCTCCAAATCCCAATAACGACGCGCGCCAACAAAGAGACAATAGGCAATGACTCACACCGATGGCAGCCACAAAACGTACTTATGACACTAACGACGCAGCTGCCGTAGCTAGTAATTACGTAAAAATGGAAGACATTAGGGACATCTTACTCCAAGAACACGACGTAAAACATAACAATATTGCATATCCTGTGATTCACATTACAGTAAATGACGTAAAATTTACGGCAATACTTGACTCTGGCAGTCCCATTTCAGTAATTAGTGAAACAGCCTTTAGCAAATGTAACAAATCGAACGATTGCCCTACACTTCCGTTACGTAAGATTAAATTACAAGGTGCAATCTTTGGAAAAAGTGTAGATGTACGCCAGCAAACCAATTTAGAATTCTTTTGTCAAAGCCACAGCTTCTCTATGAACTTTCTTATTGTTCCATTATTGTCGACGGAAATTATATTGGGAGTAGACTTTTTGAATGAATACAAAGCAATCTTAAACTTTCACGATGCTGAAATAAGTTTAGAGAAAGAAGGTAAGTCAATAGCTTTGAAATTTGAAGATTGGCTCTCAAACCATGACGAGGAAATTAATCGGCTTTACCTTCTGTTAGACAACAGCTCGGAATTTTCTACGGAACTAGACACTAACAATCACTCTGCAAGTACTGACAGGGATGATATCGACGGCGCATTTGACATTAATAAGTTAATTCAGAATAAAATTCAAACAATTGAGAATTGTAATGACACTGATAGGCAGGACCTTTTTGAGATTTTACAAGCACATTCCACAGTTTTTACTCATAAAACAGGAACAATCAAGGGATTTCAATACCAATTTCGTGTTCGTGAGCATACTAAATTTTGTGTTAGACCATACGTAATTCCGGCGCATTATAGGGACCGTGTTAGAACAGAAGTACAATCTATGCTTGATGAGGGCATTATTGAGCCTGCAGTAAGCTCATACAACAATCCATTACATGTTGTTGAGAAGAAAAATGGATCGATCAGGCTTGTCTTAGATTCGAGACAAATCAATACCATCATTATTCCTGAAACAGACAGGCCGCAAACGTTGGAAGAACTTCTTCAAAATTTTAATGGTGTAAAAGTGTTGTCTTCCATTGATCTCAGATCCAGCTTTTATCAGATCGAACTTCATCCAGAATGTAGAAAATACACAGCTTTCCTTTGTTTCGGCGTTTGTTATCAGTTTCGGAAACTTCCCTTTGGTTTGAACATTTCTTCAGCAGCATTCATTCGCGGGCTAAATTCCATATTACCTGAGTTCTTAAAACGTCACATCACCTTATATGTGGACGATATTCTAATAGCAGAAGCTTCATGGGAACTACATAATCGCATCCTCAACAGTTTGTTACGTATTTTTGCAGAATCTGGAATTACAGTTAACTTGGAAAAGTCTGAATTCGGTAGGTCAAAGGTGAAGTTTTTGGGACATATTATTTCTTCTGAAGGCATTCAGCCGGATGCTGAAAAGTTAGAAGCAATCAGAGCCATTCCAGTTCCATCCACAAAAAGACAAGTTCGCAGTTTTCTAGGTCTCGTAAATTTTTACCGTCGTTTTCTGAATATGCAAATTCTTGTTACACCAAAACTTTGTTCTCTCACTGGAAGAAACACTATTTGGAACTGGGACGAACAAGCACAGATGGAATTCAATTCTTTGAAAGAATCGCTACTTAACGCTCCAATACTAGCTCATCCAGATCTGTCACAAGATTTCTGCCTTAGCACGGATTCTTCTAAAGTCGGACTTGGTGCCCATTTATTTCAAGAAGCCACAGAAAATGACACTACTGTTCAGAAAACCATTGCTTTTGCTAGCCGAGTGCTAACCAAATCTGAAAAAAATTATTCCGTTACTGAATTAGAAGCTTTAGCTATCGTTTGGGCATTTAACAAATTCCGTTTCTTTCTTTCTGGTAAGCACGTAAAAGTATACAGTGATCATCGTGCATTACAATTTCTTATGTCTTCAAAATTAAATCATGACAGGTTAAAACGGTGGGCATTGTTTCTGCAAGAATTCCACTTCACAATAGTCTATATTCCCGGCAAGGAGAACATTGTTGCGGACGCACTGTCACGCGCACCGGCTGGGCTTGAGAAAAGTAACACAGAACGCAACCTCGAGAAAAATTTCAGTATTCTTTACATTCAGAAAGTCGCCTTTGAAAACTTCATCACCACATCTTTAAAGGACATTGCTCATGAACAAGATAAAGATCCGATTTGGAAAGACATCAAAAGCAAATGGCATGAAAAGACACACACACAGATTCGGCATTATTATCTGGTTAGAAACAACATACTGTTCAAACGCTGCACTGTTGATGACAAGCTATGGGTACTTTGCATTCCTGACGATTTTGTTAATAAGCTCATTTGGTACATTCATTTCAGCTATGCACATTTTGGCCCAAGAAAATGTTATCATATTCTTCGAACGACTTGTTATTTTAACAATATGGAAAAGAGAATTCGAAGAGTCTTGTCTATTTGTAAACTTTGTCAAAAGGCGAAACCATCTACTATCTCCCATCGTGCTCCACTGTTTCCTATCATTCCTTCTAAATTAAAAGAATTTGCTGCTGTTGATCTCTTGGGACCGCTTGTCAGAACATCTAATGGATTTTCGTACGTTCTAGTCGCTGTTGAACTTACTTCAAAATTTGTTTCTTTCACACCGTTACGTAAAGCCACTGGACGGTCTGTATCCAACGCCTTTGTTAAAAATTTCTTACGTGAAGTTGGACACGTTAGTAAAGTCATTTCAGATAACGGACCGCAATTCAGATCTGCTGTTTGGTCACGCATGCTTTGGAATCATAAAATAAAACCTGTTTTTATTTCATTGTACTCACCACATTGTAACCCGTCTGAACGGATTATGAAAGAAATCAATAAGCTTTGCAGACTTTATTGTCACAGGAAGCATCAGCATTGGGACAGATATTTACACTTATTTCAAAACGTGCTGAATGAAATGCCTCACGACTCCACTGCTTTACCACCTACTCTTGTACTGAAGAATGAAGAACCACCGAACAGAATCAGAGAGCTTGTACCTTTCCCGAATACACGTAAACTTCGACACAAAGACATAATTGATTTGGCTCTTAAAAATATAAAATCTGCAGCAGACAAAAGGAGAAAACTACACGGTAAATCAAATGCAAAGAAATTGTATATTGGTCAGAAAGTTCTCATTAAAGCTCATTCATTGTCACATAAGAAGAAACACTTGAGTCACAAATTCTTTCTAGTTTACAATGGACCTTACAGAATCCGACGTATACCACATGATAATTGCGTTGAAATTGAAACTCTGCGTACTAGGAAGAGTAAAGGTTTACACCACATTTCACATGTAAAACCGTTTATTGAAAGATAATCTGCTTTTTAACTTTGTCTTTGCCATATAACTTTTCACTTTACATTGCTAGTAAGCGTTGTCAGACTTAGAATCTGTTAACATACAACAATGTTTGAAGTTAAATATCCAATCAAGAACCAAGAGAACTTATTTAAACAGAAATGACGAATGCATTGTTATAGTGAACGATTACGTAACGACTATCAGGCTTACATACTTGGAACCTATACTGGTACTGCTAATGAGATTTTAATGCAACATTTTGGTCTACTTGAACATATATTCTGGATTTAAAGTACTTTCAGTGAGATACCAGATGGCACAGTGGTTAGTTTATGTGACAGCTACACGATTTTATCACGACGCTACTAATGAGTGACAATTTACAATGTTGCTTTTGCAGTGTTTCTGTTTTATATCTGCACAGTTTTCTGTTTTATTCTGGAAAGTAAAACAGGTTTTAGTAGTAACTTTTGTGGTATAGCTACAATGAGACTGCCTTTTCCATAGCACAACAATACGTTACAGCACAGTACTTTCCTCATCACGGCAATAAGCGTAATAACTAAGACATTTATACGCAAAGCATTTCACTTTTGTGTATTATGAGGTAAGTACATTGACTTCTGCAGAACTTAGCTTTCGGAGGACGATAACTACTACACTTCCACACAGATTATGTTGCAACAAGACGCACATTTAGCGCTACAGTACACGTATTTGAGTGATTAATTTTGTACTTAAAACATTTATTTTTAAAGATTTTTGAATTACAAAGAAAGTTTTCCGTGATACATTTCATTCCATTGCTGTAATCTGTAACACCTGAGGGTATAATTACATTAATCCTCAGGGGGGTACACGCTCACTTTGTGTACCATGTGTTTGGCAAGCACAAGGAGCCCTAGCTAATATGGTATTTGCTTATACAACTTTACACTTCGGTACCATATTTCTCTAACACACAATTACACAGCTATCTGATTATTTGACAGAGAAACAAACATTTTTTTTTACTACGTCAGTGACAGATGTTTACGCAATTACAGAGTTGGATAACTTCACACTTATGAAATTGTATTTTGTCTGTACTTTGTAAACTGTTCATATTTTTTTTGGGACCATTGTGATACTATGAGAGCTTTGAATGATGTATTTGATATGGATTCATGATTTTTAAAGTACGTTTGAGGCAGATGACACTTTTGACATGAGCAGAGAATTTTTTTAATTATTGGAGGAAGCTACGACGATTTTGAGATTTGACTGAGGTGTTATGATGTTATTTTTACGACGACGATGTGTATTATGCTGCTGAGGTATGTTTACGATTAATAGGCTGAGGCTATATGAGTTATTTGATTATGCTTCATATTTATAATGACGAAATATTGACGAGTGTCGATGGATACGTATATGTGTAATAAGGTAAGGAGTAATGAATAGTGGGTAGGGACTCTTGACTTGTGAAAAAGGATGTTGGAAACCAAGAATCGTACTTTAGAATTATGAAATGTGTGTACATGTGTGAATCATGTGTGAATGTATCACAATGCCACTGAAAATTTTTTTGGACACTGTTATATTCATAGGATTTTGTTTCTACACATTTGCAAAGTAAATTCTCGACCTGTGAAATTTTGTATATATGACTGTCACTGTAGCGGAAACTGCTGTCGTAAATATTTCCGTACGAAAGTTAAGTGACCACCTGCACATAATGCGTCGTGGGCACCCAGGTGTGTCAGACGCCTGGAGAACAAGCCATTAGTGTGAGTGCCTCGTCAGAAGCACAGGTAGAAAAAAAAGAAAGGGAAGGCCATTGTCCGCGCTACTGACATCTCCTTGTTGAAAGCATACTGTGGAGCTCGTAATTTATGATATTTACTGAAATGCCTAATGAAACGATGAGAAACATTTCACAGCTATTGCCTTGCTAGTTAAGAAAAATGCCATATGGCTTGCTTTATGTATTTATTTACACATTTTGTTTAATATCAAGTTTCTAGCTGCACTGCAGCATTGGTTAAAATAAAATTTTATAGATGTACTAATATAAATATTTTCTGTCTACAGATCGAGTATATAATAATTTTTTCAAAAAAATGAGGGAGCACAAAGCGACATTTACCTTCACAGGAACTGCATTCGTAATTTTCTTTTCAAGTACTTGGTAATTTCTTTTGTAGAATAAATTGTGATGCATCACTCTAATGTTAAGATGTGACATAGGTATTAGACATGGCCATTTTAGTGTAATATTTTTTCTGCTTGCGCTATGTCATGTTTAGGTATAAGTTGCTGCTGTTTGCCAGGCATAGTGTTATTGAATTTGACTTTTGCTAATTTATACTGTAGCTTGCTTTGCAATTTTCCATTTTTTTCATTGCTGTTTATAATAATTGTTTTACGTGCTGCTGCATTGCCTCGTCCCTTAGTTTAGCATCTGAGCTCAGTAGATTTAAGTTAGCTTAAGAGGGGGTAGACTATATGAGAAACTGACTATGGAGAATAGGTAAAAAATGCATTGCGAAGTTATATAAAAAGGATTTGGGCCCAAATGAGTATTGTACAATCAGAAATAATTATTTTGAAAGAAATATGAACAGAATACAGAAAGCATGCTTGGATAAGATTTTTTTTTGGTGGAAGCAAAGGTTGAAATAAGACGAAAGATCTATGGAATGAAGTTTTGGGATGGACTGCAGTACCAAATGTTACACTGAAAACGAACCCTGTCCTTTCCTTTTGTGTTATCCCAGTATGTGTTTGTGTACCCTTGTGTATTTGTTTTCTTCCTGTCTCTGTGTAGTTTCATAGAATTTTTTTTCTCTTTTAATATTAAGCTACATTCACTATGATGAGGAATACTGTTATCCTCGAATATAATTGGCATTAATAATATGTTATTTACTTTGTAAAGATGTTAGACATTATTAATTCTGTTCTGTTCAATGCTCATGTGTGAAGTTGATGTTTCAAAAGTTATTGTGATCCTTTATGTATGTACTCATGTCATAATTCCACTGATGTATATGTTTATTTCTATTCTTTTGTAAAGCCTGTGTTACTACAAATGTTATCTGTATTGTTATGTTCTTTAATGATGTATTTTGTACCTTTGTAATTGTATTTTCATGTTGTAAATTTATAATTGTACAGACACCAGTTCTTCCAATTAAGTTACATTTCACTGCACACGTTTCTGTTGGTCATAGTATATGGACAATATGTGAGAAGTAGGGACTGTTAGTGTTTGCACGTTTGTTAATAATTCAGCAAGGGACTGGATAACAGCATTGCTGGTTCTAAGGACAATTCCAAAAACTTTGTGAGTGCACAAGTGGTGGTTTATGGACTTGCTATATTCTCCGCAAGACTCTTCAATGGTGAATGTGCACCTGCACAATCGCAACAGATGGCTGCTGGCCATCTCTACAAGGACTACAGTGGGTCTGCACCTCTGGTGGCCCACCAATACCATTATCTCTACAAGGACTACAGTGGGTCTGCACCTCTGGTGGCCCACCAATACCATTATCTCTACAAGGACTACAGTAGGTCTACATCTTTGATGATCCATCAATACCATTATTTCTACAAGGACTGCAGTGGGTCTGCACCTCTGGTGGCCCACCAATATCGTAATCTCTACCAGGACTACGGTGGGTCTGCTCTGTGATGACCTACCTACCAATATTCATCAAAACTTCGACTGACTCTGCAGTGGGTTTGCTCTGTTGTGACCCAATACTTGTCTGCATGTCGAGAGTCAGCACTGTCTTTCCGTTGGAAGGACAACACTACTTCTTCAAGACTGCATGGAAATCCACTACTTCCGTGTGCATTTTCTTTTACTGCTCAGACTTTGAGAAAAACACTGCTATTCTACTGTAATGAATGATCAGGACTATCTTTATAGACTGTGAGAAAATTTTAGCTTTTGACCAACATTGTATCAATAAGTGTGTGCATTTGATTTCTTTGTTATTGTAATTATGAAAAATTTTATCAAATCATTATTGGCCACTGCCCAAAAAAAATTTGTAAAATTTTTTGTGGGGAGCATGGGGGCTATGGAAGTAGGCTGTTTATGTTTTCTCTATGTAAGTAGGCTGTTTATGTTTTCTCTATGTAAGTAGGCTGTTTATGTTTTCTTATTGGCAACGTTACGTAGCGCTCAATATGAAAATCACTGGCTGTGCTGTGGGCAGTCTGTGTCTGCTTTGCATTGTTGTAATACTCGCCATTGTAGTGTTAGGCAGCTGGCAGTGAACAGCGTGTAGCGTTGCGCAGTTGGAGGTGAGCCGCCAGCAGTGGTGGATGTGGGGAGAGAGATGGCGGAGTTTTGAAATTTGTCATGAACTGCTATATTTATATATGATGATATCAAGGTAAATACATTGTTTGTTCTCTATTAATATCTTTCATTTGCTAACTATCCCTATCAGTAGTTAGTGCCTTCCATAGTTTGAATCTTTTATTTAGCTGGCAGTAGTGGCGCTTGCTGTATTGCAGTAGCTTGAGCAGCGAAGATTTTTGTGAGGTAAGTGATTTGTGAAAGGTATAGTTTAATGTTAGTCAAGGCCATTCTTTTGTAGGGAATTTTGAAAGTCAGATTGCGTTGCGCTAACAAAATATTGTGTGTCAGTTTAAGCACAGTCTTGTATAATTGTTCAAAGGGGACGTTTCAGTACAGCCCTCTCGCAGTGTCCGGAGCAAGTATGGTGGGTCTGACACACCGGTGTCAATGTGTTCTTTTTTCCATTTCCAGGAGTGTATATATCAGTTCATGACATCCAGTCTTACAAATTTACTGTCTCTGATGGACACACGTCCAGATCAGCCACTCTCAAAACTCCGCCATTTCTTTCCCCACATCCACCACTGCTGGTGGCGCAACGCTACGCGCTGTTAACAGCCAACTGCCCAACACTACAATAGCATATACACCAACGATGCAAACCAACCACAGCCTTCACACAGCACAGTCAGAGATTTTCATATAGAGCGCTACGTGGCGTTACCAATATAAAAACCTAAACAGCCTACTTACAACTTGTGCGACATGTACTTCCTTCCAACTACTGGCCAAAGCTTTTTATTTGTGTGATCTACGACAAATTGTGGTTAAAAGGGGACGGGGGAGTAATCTAGGCGCAAATTCGATATAGAACCAATTTTGGCAGTGAACGGACACAAAACGTTAGCTTGCTGAAGCCGCCTTCTTCTACCGACCTCTGCCGTTCCTGAGCTGGGCAGTCCTGGTTCAGTATCTCGTGAACAAACAGCACAGAACACGCCTGCTCCGATCAGTTGCCGTCGCCGTGCGTGACTGCTGAATTATGAGTTAATGCGAGCGCAACCAAACATGACCCTGCCTCACAATATGTTGAACTTTTATTTTATTTCTGTCGTGAACAATAAAGACGTCCCACATCTGTATGACAAATTTACAACTGGCGCCTTATTTCGCTGCTGACCTGAGACAACAGGTCCCTGTGACATTACCTTGCCTTCATCCGGCAGGCTATTCACCCCTCCCGGTGGACTCCTGAAGGTCCCCCCTCAATCACCATTACCACAGTGGGACAAAATTCAGTGCGTGCCATATGGCAGAATACGAAACAGCGCTTACGGCAGCTATACAGTATTCATGGGCCCACGTAATCCGCGGCCACTTGGGCAGGCGGGTCACACGTGTGGCGCCCCCCCTTCCCCTCTTCCCACTTCACCATCCCTCTCCTGAATACGCAGAGTAGGCCGAGTCGCCGGCACAAAGGGGCGCCTACCCGGATGCCTCCGGGGCGTCGTTGCGCGCAGAAATACAGACCGGCACGGCCGCCCAGTTGGGTCGCCGCTGCTATGAGCTTCGTGACCCGACATGGCACAACTAACTGCGACTCGCAAGCCACGCAAGGGTCTCCCTAACGCCCTTATGTTCCCACAGAGGGATCGTCTATAATACGTGTGCTAGCCATTTCTTGTGTTTCACCTAGACGTCGTACAGTGCGGACGTGAAGCGGCTCGGGGTTTCTAAACAAGGGAGACCTGGGAAACTGTTACCAGTGTGGTCAAACTGTCAAGTGTGGGGGAATTTTGCCCACAGCCGCATCTGTGCCCTAGTCTAGTAAGAGTTTAGCGTAGGATCCACAGCACAAAAGGTCACGTAGTACAAAAATCATTATCTGCCCTACTGGCCATTAAAAATGCTGCACCACGAAGACGACGTGCTACAGACGCGAAAGTTAACCGACAGGAAGAAGATGCTGTGATATGCAAATGATTGGCTTTTCAGAGCATTCACACAAGGTTGGCGCCGGTGGCGACACCTACAACGTGCAGGCATGAGGAAAGTTTCCAACCGATTTCTCATACACAAACAGCAGTTGATCGGCGTTGCCTGGTGAAAGGTTGTTGTGATGCCACGTGTAAGGAGGAGAAATGCGTACCCTCACGTTTCCGACTTTGATAAAGGTCGGATTGTAGCCTATCGCGATTGCGGTTCATCGTATCCCGACTTTGTTGCTCGCTTTGGTCGAGATCCATTGACTGTTAGCAGAATATGGAATCGGTGGGTTCAGGAGGGTAATACGGAACGCCGTGCTGGATCCCAACGGCCTCGTATCACTAGCAGTCGAGATGACAGGCATCTTATCTGCATGGCTGTAACGCATCGTGCAGCCACGTCTCGATCCCTGAGTCAACATATGGGGACGTTAGCAAGACAACAACCATATGCACGAACAGTTCGACGACGTTTGCAGCAGCATGGACTATCAGCTCGGAGACCATGGCTGCGGTTACCCTTGACGCTGCATCACAGACAGGAGCGCCTGCGATGGTGTACTCAACGACGAACCTGGGTGCACGAATGGCAGAACATCATTTTTTCGGATGAATCCAGCTTCTGTTTACAGCATCATGATGGTCGCGTCCGTGTTTGGCGACATCGCAGTGAACGCACATTGGAAGCGTGTATTCGTCATCGCCATACTGGCGTATCACCCGGCGTGATGGTATGCGGTGCCATTGGTTACACGTCTCGGTCACCTATTGTTCACATTGACGGCACTTTGAACAGTGGGCGTTACATTTCAGATGTGTTACTACCCGTGGCTCTACCCTTCATTCAGTCCACGCGAAACCCTACATTTCAGCAGGATAATGCACGACCGCATGTTGCAGGTCCTGTACAGGCCTCTCTGGGTACCGAAAATGTTCGACTGCTGCCCTGGCCAGCACATTCTCCAGATCTCTCACCAATTGAAAACTCTGGTCAATGGTGGCCGAGCAACTGGTTCGTCACAATACGCCAGTCACTACTCTTGATGAACTGTGGTATCGTGTTGAAGCTGCATGGGGAGCTGTACCTGTATGCGCCATCCAAGCTTTGTTTGACTCTATGCCCAGGCGAATCAAGGCCGTTATTACGGCCAGAGGTGGTTGTTCTGGGTACTGATTTTTCAGGATCCATCCACCCAAATTGGGTGAAAATGTAATCACGTGTCAGTTCTAGTATAATATATTTGTCCAATGAATACCCGTTTATCATCTGCATTTCTTCTAGGTGTAGCAATTTTAATGGCCAGTAGTGTATTATAAAAGTGTGATTAAAATTTGCGTGCCATTAAAACTCAGAAACAAGTCCCGGTACAGACAAGGGAGTTATATGCTGTGGTAGCCGTCTATCCCTCATCCATAAGAACGTTCCCTTTTTCACATGAAGGGTGTGCTTTTGAAGATACAAGGGCTGGGAAGTGTCGCCCTTCAGAAATTTCTAGAACATTCGAGACTATTCGAGAGCTTTCCCACTACATTCCAGAATGTTCCGAAATGTTCGACAATGATCTGGGATGTTCTGTAATGTTCGGGAATAGTCTGGAACATTCGGAAAGATTCCAGAAGGTTCGGGAACATCCTGCAACATGCAAGATCATTGTGGAACATTCCAGAACGTTCTCGAATGTTCTGGAACGTTCTGGAACATTATGGACCATTCGAAGCCTGTTTGGTACGTTCTGGAATTCGCCACTGATGGGGCTGCCCATTGGTATGGGTATATATAGTAAGACCCATCGTAGGTTCTTATCAGTGACGAAGGAAAACCGAAAAAGTAATGCAATGAGTGAATAAAAACAATCATTGAAGTGTGATTAACCAAAGTGATACAGTGACGGAATATAAATCGAAAATAAAGCGTGAAAAGTGCACTTGTTAATAAAAAGTTGATTTATATTTTAGACAGAGTGCAAACGTCAAAGAGGAGGAGATCTTGCCAGTTATGAAGCAAACGGCGAAAACAAGAAGAACAGCGGAAAAACGAAACAGACGAAGAGCGCGAACACTTCCAAGTTCCTAGCGAACGAGACTGTGCGCCGTGAGAAGCAGAGAAACCGAAGGGCAACGAAATGAACGGACTGAAGATTCAAGAATTTGCGACAAAATCTTATAATAAAAGACAGTGAACTCAAACCAACCATTAAAATATCACCCTGCGAGAAGCGCGGACGAGGACAAGTATACAGTACAACCTAACAAACGAAGCATTCCTCTACGACCCAACGAAAGAATATAACAAACACAAACGCTTCGGTAATCGGAAAAATGGATAACATCTGCTTATTTTTGCAACACGAAAAACATCAAAAGAGAAACGCCAGTTTTCTGTTGCATGAATGGGAAACTTCGGTTACTAACTCCCTGAGTGAAGCCGGATACCACAGATAGTTTAAAATAAAATGAAATATAAACACGGGTGGTTTTCTTACTACAGAAGTTCATTCTCCCAGATCACACAGAAATGCACAATGATTACTAGTTTCAGCGAAATTATATCGCCATTTTCAGATCATTTATACACAAAAAATTTTTACATTGGCAATCCATTTCGTCGACTATTCACATTAACTGGACACAATTTATAGAGACGACATTACATAGAACCGTCTCTCGTCATACAATAAGAAAATAGCTGTGCGAAAAGTGCACAATAGTTACAAATAAAATACCTAAGACGTGTATAAAATCCTTTCATGTTGTGTTCTTGTTGACAACTGATGGGAATTTTTTCTATAAAAATGAACTGAAGATGGCGATTTGCCGGCCGAAGTGGCCGTGCGGTTAAAGGCGCTGCAGTCTGGAACCGCAAGACCGCTACGGTCGCAGGTTCGAATCCTGCCTCGGGCGTGGATGTTTGTGATGTCCTTAGGTTAGTTAGGTTTAACTAGTTCTAAGTTCTAGGGGACTAATGACCTCAGCAGTTGAGTCCCATAGTGCTCAGAGCCATTTTTTTTATGGCGATTTAATTTCGCTGAAACTAGCAACCATAGTGTATTTCTGTGCGATCTAGGCGAATAAAGTTCTGTAATAGATTCTGAGATCGCCTTCAATACGGCTGACAATGTCAAGTTGTCATCAAAACGAAATATCTTCGTTTTGGTACTGAAGTGTGGGCTCTCATAAAAGGACACGTAATTTTATTCGCCTGAATTTTTTAGTGGGAATCTGCTATGAATTAAGATAGAACTCACCCTTCAAATTCAGCGATGAGTGGCGTCAAATTCCCAGTGATCCTTGATCAAATTCTCAATCGTGTTTCGTGAAAAGAACGTCGTCTTGGCTCCAGTGATTCCCTGAAGGCTGATGTGAGAACGGCGGTATTGCTGTAAAGAGTCTTCATTTGAACAAATACGTTTGCCTCGGGTGTCAGAGTTATTCGGGAGGGAACGTTTGACACGGAAAGTAGGGCAACTGTCAAAATGTAAATAGTGTTGTTAGTTAGTAGATTTAATGTGGACAGAAGTGTGTAGCTGGCCATTGGTGAGGACGAGATCAACATCAAATAAAGTGGCACAGGATTCGGAACAGGACCATGTAAAAATTTAAATTCAGAGATTCCAGGAATTTTAACAGGTCAGTCTCACCATGAGTCCATGTGATAAAGAATGTCATCAATCTATCTGAACCAATCCAGGGGCTGAAGGTTTATGGATCACGGAAAAGCCCCCTCCGAGTGCCCCATGAAAGGTTGGCATAGGAAGCTGCCATCCTGGTTTCCGTGGCTGTACCCCTACTCTGTCTCTATGTATGCCCCTCAAAGGTGAAGTACCTGTTGGTAAGTATAAAGTTGATTAAGGTGAGTAGGAAGTATGCCATACGTTTGGAATCAGGTCGACGCTGACTGAGGAAATCTACAGCACAATAGGTGGACCATGTATATGGGGGATGTTGGGATAGAGGTAGGTGGCAACAATGGTGACAAGCAAGGTGTGTGGTGGGATTGGGACAGGCACATATTTCAGATGATCTAGTAAGTGGTTGGTATCTTTGATACAGAAGGGAAGGCTTTTGCGGTATGGGTTGCGAGTGCTGATCAACTAATGCAGATATATGTTTGATGGGTGCTTTGAAGCCAGCAACCATTCGATGGCCAGGATGAATGGGTTTATGGATCTTAGGAAGAAGGTAAAGGTGGGGGTGCGTGTTTTGGGTGGAGTGAGAAGTTCTATGCATTGATGTGTTAGTCCCTGTGAGGGACCTGAGGTTGTAAGGAGGGACTGCAGGTGAGTAGGATCGCAGGAATGGGATCTCGATGGCAGGTGCTGTATGCAGACGTGTCAAGACAGCTGGCTTAGACCTCCACTAACATACTCCTTTCAGTCAAGAGCCACAGTGGTAGATCTTTTGTTTTCTGGGAGGATAATGATGGAGTCATCACCTGTAAGACAATGTAAAGCCTGGAGTTCTTCAGAGGACAGTTTAGGGACATGTTGTAGGGATCCAAGAAAGGGTTGTGAAGCAATGCTGGATGTGAAGATTTCTTCAAAGGTTTGTAAGAGATGATTGTGAGGTAGTGGTGATGACATTATGCTTGAAGGAAAGTAGGTCCTTCTCCAAAGCAGCGTGATCAAATGCAGGTTTAAGGCTGTAAGTGAAATCCTTGGATCATCATCATCATCTTGGACAGTTTCTAGCCTCTGGCCAGGTCTGTTTGAAACATAAGCCTCTCCATCGTCTTCAGTCTTGCCACCATCTCTCGCTCTTCACCTTGATCCTGTCTTCTCCTTCTCCTCCTTCTGCATTTCGCCACTCCTTTCAGCCATCTGTCTCTTGGTCTTCCTCTTGGTCTCCTTCCTTCCAGTTTTATCTCATGCATCCTCCTGGCTATCCTCTTCTCCTCCATTCACTTAACATGCCCATACCATCTCAGCCCTTGGATAGCGCAGGTAATTCAGTAGGGGAGATTTCTTTAGATGAGAGGTTGAGGACACTGTGCTGTTGTAACTGGTTCTTGCGATTATGAGTTATTATTGGGCTGGGAGGCAGTGGTGAAGACTGTGGGATGTTAAGGAGATTGACCAAGCTTGGTTTGTAGGAAAGGTTGATGGTGTGGCTGTTTATGGAGCTGCGCAGGGACAGGAAGGGAAACAACACTGTACAGGTAGTTTAGAAGAAAGTGGGATAGCTTTTTGAGGTAAAGCGTAGCATTTTGTTGCAGTTTGAAGTCGGCTTAGCGGATGATGCCATCCAAGGAAGCATGAAAGGCAAATAACTCCAGCATTTTGTAGAAGGAGAGAAGACTAGTGGAGTGGAAATTGGTCTGATGAGGCATATAGGTCACAGATTAGATGGGTAAGAGCAAGAGATTGCTGTATTTGAAACTGTAAAAGAGCCTGGTATAGAGTAGGATTCACAAACCCAATCATCCTGGCTGTTCTATATTTGGTGGCTTCAAAGCACCCACTGAACGTATATCTGCCTTAGTTGATCAGCACCTGCAACCCATACCGCAAAAGCCTTCCCTTCTATATCAAAGATACCAACAACTTACTAGATCATCTGAAATCTGTGCCTGTCCCACTCCCACCATACACCTTGCTTGTCACCACTGATGCCACCTCCCTCTATCCCAACATCCCTCATATACATGATCTGCCTATTGTGCTGAAGATTTCCTCAGTCAGCGTTGACCTGATTCCAAACGTATGACGTAGTTCCTACTCACCTTAATCAACTTTATACTTACCAACAGGTACTTCACCTTTGAGGGGCATACATAGAAACAGATTAGGTGTACAGCCACGGAAACCAGGATGGCAGCTTCCTATGCCAACCTTTCATGGGTCACTCGGAAGCGGCTTTTCCATGATCCATAAACCTTCAGCCCCTGGATTGGTTCAGATACCTGTTAAAATACCTGGACTGTTTTAATCCCTTCTTGCAATTAAATTTCACGTTGTCCTATTTTGAATACCACGCCACTTTCCTTGTTTTGACTTTGTCCACACTGAAGGCCAGCTACACACTTCTGTCCACATTAAACCTACTAAAAAACAATACTACTTACATTTTGACAGTAGCCATCCTTTTATGCCAAACGTTCCCTCCCATACAGCCTTGGCATTCGAGGCATACATATTTGTTCAGATGCAGACACTTTACAGCAATATACCACCATTCTCACCTCAGCCTTCATCGGACGTAGTTACCCTATCAGCCAAGTTCAAAAGCAGATATCTCGGGCCATCACATCCAACATTGGTACTGTTGATCCCTCAAAAAAATTTGGAGCTCACCACTGGTCCCTCAGTTATTACGCTGATCTGGGATGTATTAATGAGCTACTTCAATAAGGCCATGACTCTCTAAATGAGATCCATTCTGTCTGAGATTTTACCCACAATACCTACAATAGCTTTTTGTTGCTCTCCCTATCTCCGCAGTATTCTTGTCGGACCCTATGCTCCTTCCACACCCATCTCCCTAACCTTTGGCTCCTACCGCTGTGACTGTCCCCACTGTAGGACTTGCCCTATGTACCCTCCTACCACCACCTGTACCAGCCCTGTAGCTGGCAAAACGTATGCTATCAAAGGGAGAGCCACCCGTGAAATGACACATGTCATACACCAGCTGTTATGTATAAACTGTTTGACCATTTCCATTGGCATGACTTCCAGCAAATTATCAGTTAGGATTAATGTGCATGGGCACAGGGTGTATACTGGCAACATACAATATCATGTTGCAGAGCATGCTCCACAACATGCCAATTGTAGCCTCAATGCCTGTTTTAGCACACATGCCCTCTGGGTTCTTCCCCCAGACTTACTCAGATCTCCACGGGTGAGAACTAGCACTACATCACGTCCTTGGTTCTCGTCACCTGGCCTTAATTTACATTAATTTCTTCTGTCTCAGCATTTATTCACAGTAACTACTTCTTTATTCACTCTGTTTTAGTTTTCTACCTTTAATTTTCTTACCCATCTGTTTTTTACTGTCCCCCTCCCACATCTGTTATGTGCAATTCACTTAGCTTTTAACTCTTATTAACACATACACAATGTTTTAGCAGTAATCTCTATCTTGCATATTACCCTGTCTTTCACCTTCAAGCTCTCAGGTTTTCAAATCTCGTCCGGTCCGGTCCCCAACAATCAGTCTTTCCTTCTCATCCAGTCTGGTAAGTCTTCCCTGGCCCACGGTTATGGGTGACTTTTCTTAAATCCAACCATTTTTTCAAGACCTCTACAGTCCTTTTCCTTCACCCCTCTTCCTTCCCCTTCAACTCTGCTGCCTGAAAAGGAGCCACTGGTTCCGAACGACTGCCTAATTATAATCTTGTTTTATGTGTGTGGTCTGCCACCGATTGGCAAGTAGATTTTTTTATCTGTCCAATTACTTTATATTGTCAAAAACTGATTGTTTTCGTGGTTAAACTCAACGTTTATTAACAAAAAATGAGACGCAGAAATATTTTTAATAATCATTTTTAAGTGTCATAAAGAAAATAGGATCAGCTGTTCATTAGAAAATGCAACGCTGTATATGGAAGAGACAACACCTATGCACTGTGATAAAACTGAAGTTCAGCCCAGCCACCTCTCCTACTGAAATTAAGAAAATAATGAATTCACTATATAGTAAAAGTTCATGTGGAATTTATGGTGTTCCTACAGAGTACTGAAAGCTTGTTCCCAAGGATACTAGGCCACATATGTAGTAGATTACTGAAACATGGCATTTTTCTGGATAGACTGAAATATGCTATTGTTAAACCATTGCATAAAAATGGGTATACGTGTGATGCTAGCAACTACCGCCCAGTCTCACTGCTGACAGCTTTATCCAACATTCTTTAAAAAGTAATATATTCAAGAGCAGCTTCACATATGTGTAAAAATGAAGTACTAACGAAAGTCATTTTGGCTTTAAGAACAGCTTTTCAACAGAAATTGTTATATATGCTTGTACTGATCAAATATTAAATTCTCTGAATAACTGAACATCACCCTTTGGGATTTTTTCTGATCTCTCAAAGGCTTTTGACTGTGTGAATCATGAAATTCTTCTAGATAAGCTTACATATTGTGGTATGAGCGGCACTGTGCATAAATGGTTTAAATCATATTTAGCTGGAAGAGCGCAGAAGGTTGAAGTTAATAGTACAGACAGTCTACAAAAATAAGCAGAGTCCTTAAACTGGTGAAGTGTCAACAACAGTATGCTACAGGGTTGAGTCTTGGTTCCCTTATTGTTCTTAATATATGTAAGACTCGCCACTACATATTCAAGAAGATGCAAATCTAGCTCTTTTTGCTGATGATACATCTGTACTAATCACATCCAACAAACAAGAATTATTTAAGGAAGTTGTAAATAATGTCTTTCAGAAAATTATTGAGTGCTTCTCTGCAAATAGACTTGTAACCCTACGCAACTGTGCACGATACTTATTAAAGCCTGTACTATAGTAAGCTGACGGGCTTCACCTTACAAGAAAGGATTTTGGTATATATGTTGACCGCGTGTACCTGAATGGAGGCAAAATCAGACTTTCACCCACTCAGTAACAACAATGATACGTCAAGCAAGTCTGAAGTGCAACTACATGTTAGGACGGACAAGAAACAACACAGCAGATGCTACCAAATTGTTAATAATACGGTCGCCAGCCTAATTAGGCATTAACTGAGTTTCTTCCCAGTACAAGTTGATGTACGTTCATACCAAACAACACGTAACAACACTGCATACTATGGCAAATTTTAGAACCAGGAAATCTACTGAACTAATAATTTCACTTTCTGTACTAATATGGACAAGCCATAAATACACAACAATACACTATAATGTTCACTACAAACTTCGTACTGTCTATTGATCTGATTAAAATCGGGCATAGGTTACCCTAGAAATAGCACTTTCGAAACACACATACAATGTCAATTTTGAAAAAGGTAAAACACTAATAAATTTTGGTTTTATATTGACTTTAACTTTGCTGGTCAAATCAGTTCAGTACATTTTAGAATTTACATGAATAGAAAAGAAAAAAAGGGGGGAGGACACCCTGAAACTGTTATGATCACTGTACTGAAATTATTAACTATTGAAAGCATTAAGCACTCAAGATTTCCAATATATGAGTTACTACTGTTTTTGTCTTATTTCTTGCTCATTTAACTACCATTATTTTTGTCTCAAATTAATTAAACTTCATTACTAAACCAATTTCAACATTATATTCCAACTTTGTTGGAACTATATTATCTACCTATATATTCATTAACAACAAAGTTTTTTAAACATCATTCTAACATAGATAGGTCTGCAGGTAATTATTATTAACATAAACTTTAAACCTTCATCTCGGGACACTCGGATTGCACAACATGTGGAAAGGACCCTGTCTAGGTTAGTGATTAGGATAATTAAATGATAGGACAGTTCTGATAAAAGTTAAGTTGTTATTGAACAGTAAGCAACAAAAGAAACACTGGTCCACACGAATACAGTACTAAAAGTTTCAACCTGTTCGTATCGATGTGGCGGTTGGCAGGCGGCGAGATGACGAAGCGCAGAGCACACATACAAGCACAGCTGTGGCTCTTGATGTATCGGCACTTTACTTCTTCATAGCGTCGCAATAATTTTCCATTTAGTGCCAATGGAATACTGACATGCTGTATAGGCATCGGAAACGGCACATCTGAGGCTCAACGAAATCACGTTTTCCAGGAGAGCCTCCTCGATCCAGAACGTGTTTCTCAGACCGATGCCCAACCCCGACTACTACTGCTGAGCCCGTTATGCCGTGCAGCGCCCGTGTGCATTTTCCCGCGCTCGCCTGCCATCCACCTTTTACCGCTCCCCTACAGACAGGGTATTCACCCGAGGTTTTGCATTCTACATATCCTAATACATTGCCTACGTATGGACCAGATGCACAATTACAACTTTGACATCTTACAATAGTTTCAACGTTTCTTACATTTCAATTCTGTTATAACATTGCTTGAAATTTGACATAAATATTAATATTCACATCGAAAGTTGTTTATAGCTTCCTTAACATAATGGCATGAAACAAAAAAGAAATGAAATCAGAACATCAATTACACTAATCTATCGAAATTCAGAAGAAAAAATTATTATATGTACAAATGGTACAGCGTTGTTGTTGTTACAGACTCGCATTAAATTTTTAGAAAGCACAGTATGTAACACGTCCTCTTCTATTATTATGTTTTGCTTTTGTTGTTGTTAGAGAAATCTTTATTCAATCGGTCGTCGAAATCTTGAACTAAAAGTTATTGTGGATGTTTTCGTAATAAATATTTCGCGTGAAGCGCTGTTGCGACACAGGCAAAGATCAATTGTGGAAACTAAGCCACTGAATATTACAAATAATGTTATTAAAGAATACGGCCGACAGACTACATCAAATAAGAGGGCACGTATATTCGCGAATGAGTGATCAAAAAAAAAAAAAAAAAAGCGTTAATACTGTGTAGGAAATATAGTTACGCTTGAACACATTCAAATGTATGCGAACATACGAACGGGATAGAGGCACGTCCATTTTGAGTGTAGTCATCCCCCGTGGCCTGGGTAAAAAGAATTACAGTTAAATGCATTTATTCATCTTAGAACGTAAATGCGTGGACTTCGAAATTAAATGAAAAGAAAGACTGCAGGTTCTGAGTGTCGCGGCAAATATATTGAAATTGACGGCAGCGGCCACGAAAGGAGAAAGATTAACACATTCACGTACCTCTATTGTTGAGCAGCGTCGCCGTGAAGATCGTCGCCTCCATCTAAATTCTCAGCATAAAATTAAAATAACAGTAACAGTTTTCCAGAATTTTAGGAGCTCGGACCCATGGTATCACAAAAGACGAAATCGCTCTACTTCAAAACCACTTTCATTATTTAACCCAATGTTACCAGTAAGAAATGGCACAACACTTCTCAACACAACACTTCTTAACACTACAAAGGATAACAGTGAAAGGTTACTTATTCTAAAACTAATAAAGGAAGAGTGTAAAGCTTGTTTTGTTCAACAAATGCTTTACGCATTAATCTCTGGTAGTTGAACTAGTGTCTATATATTCATAAAAATTTTTATATAATTCCTTTACAAGTATATACAGTTCTGTACAGTATATTGCGTGACACTATTAATATATATAGACTTTGAACAGAACTCTGTTACTAAGTCAAAATATTCAACATTTCTGGGTGTGTGCATTGATAAGAAGTTGAATTGGAGGAAACAGAATGATTGTCTGTTGTAACGTTTCAGTTCAGCTACTTATGCTATAGGGTTATAGCAAACTTCAGTGATAAACATAACAGTAAATTAGCCTTCTATCCCTAATTTCATTCACTGCTCTCATATGGCGTCATGTTTTGGGATAATTCACCATTAAGAGAAAAAGTATTCATTGCTCAAAAGCATGTAATCAGAATAATAGGTGGATCCCACCCAAGACCACCTTGCAGACCTTTATTTAAGGAACTAGTGATGGTCACAGTACCATCACAGTACATATATTCACTTAGAAAATTTGTTATTAATAACTCATCCCAATTCAAAAATAATTGCGAACTGCATAAATACAACACTAGAAGAAAGGATGATCTTCACTGTTTTGGGTTAAATCTGACTTTGTCACAGAAAGAGATGAATCATGCTGCCACAAAAGTATTTTATCATTTACCAAACAGGATTAATAGTCTGACAGATAGCCAACCAGCATTTAAAGACAAATTAAAAGAATTTCTGAATGACAACACCTTCTACCCAATAGATGAATTCTTAGATATGAAACAGAAACTGTAAAAAAATTAATTATATCATATAAAGAAACCTTATGTTAAACTCATACATTCCACACCATTATGAAATATCGTATTCATGATCTATGTAACAAGTATTACTGTAATGTAATGATTCACCCATTCTTATACTTCACTCGACCTTTTAATCGTGAATATTTTTGTAAATGTTATTACTTTCGCTTTAATAGAGAATAAATTGAAGATTCTTATCATTTGTGGTTTAGATATAGCAACTATTGTGGAAATGATTTCTTCTGTCATAGGAGTTTTATTTCCATTGACGTTTTATTATCATGTCTGTGTGACTCTCTCTTCAGCTACAGGTGTCGTAGCTTACTTTGTACGGTAGATAATGTAGGTATTACATTCCATATAGGTTTTCCGCTTTCCACATTCATTGTTTTGGATGAAAGTACAGCAAAGAAAGTTTGGCATTGTTGGGTAAATATAAGACATCTTTCTGCAAAAGGTAAGATCTTCTGATATTTACTAGAAAATTTTTGCTATTAAAGTAGAGTGACATTCTTCAGTAAATATCTGTACGTTATAAGAGAATTGCAAATAAACTGTCCTGTAAGGTGCCATTTCGTACCTCTCAGGATCCTTAGGAAATTAAAGAACGACAAATGTGCTGCCTTTTTTAGTTATTGCCGATTTTTATTGCACTACATACGCTCTCTATTGTATAAACTATGTTACAAATCAGTGTAAATGATGGAATTCCCACTCATCCGGTATTGCATTCAGAAGTGTCAGTTACTGGCCACTTGGTGCGCTGCTGTCACAGTGGGTAACAAAAAACAGAGTGTCGCAACTGTTACGTTAGATTGTGGTTGAACCATGGAGAGAAGTTCGTCACAAAGAAATGCAGCTTCGCCGCAAAGGCCGCAACGGTGGTACCGTAGATGACAATTGGGGCAGGTGCGACGTGACGAGGACAGCTGAATAAGGCAATGTCAGAGATTTACAAAGCAGTAGCTGATAGGAGAGTGTGTGATTATTCATTCATAGAAACAAAAAAGACTGATGTGGGTTAGAATGTGGTTTTAGAAAAGGTTGCTAAAAACTGAAAAAGCCACAAAACAAACTCGTTGTCCTAAAGATTGGTCGTTAAATCCGTCCATTCATTTTTTTACAGGTGATCGTTGAACGAAGTTTGATTACACTTGCGTGTGACTTTTTTTTACCATAGCAGTACTCTCCTTCTGCAGTAGCCTATATGCTTCTTTCCCTCTCTCAGTGATGGGAGCTCAGTATAACGTCTACTGACTGTTCCTTGCAATACTACCCCCCCCCCCCCCCAATAACAGCTCGCCCACCAGATTTGTTAGAGAGATGCCATTGATCAAAATCCCTGCAGTACTTCCGTACGTCAGCCTCCGCACACAGACAGAAAATCGCGGTGGAAGACTTTGATGTAGTAACATGTATAGATATCTTAATTTCAGCCTGGAGTAGAATTAACTTAAATGGTGAGTCCTCTTCAAACTGAGCTCCGATGACCAGCTAAGTCGATCTGGAGATGTCCCGGCAGAGGTGTTATACCAACTTGACTATCGCCCACCATACGGCCCGACAACCAGGTGTAACGGTCTGGAGTGCCCTTTCTTTTCATAATAGCACTCCTTTGGTTGTCATCTGCGGCACCTTTACAGCGCAGATGTATGACGTCGATATACTACGCCCTACCCGTTCTTTGCCATTCATGACAAGCCACACTGGGCTTACATTTCAGCAAGATAATGCCCGCCCGCACACGGCAAGAGTTTCTACTGCTTGTCTTCATTCTTGTCAAAAACCTACCTTGGCCAGCAAGGGTGCCGCATCTCACCCCAACTCAGAACATAAGGAGCATTATGAGTAGAGGCCCCCAACCATCGCAGAATTTTGAGGATGTGACGCACCAACTGGACAGAAATTGGCATGATATCCCTCAGCAGGGCATCCGCAATCTGTCAATCAATGACAAGCTGAATAACTGCTTGCATTATGGCCAGAGATAGACCAGCGCTTTACTAGCCTGTGACGCGCTTTCTCATGAATAAATCCTCCAATTTTTCTGAAATTTTAGTCATTTCTTTGTCTGTGCATGTACGAGGCGTGTTTTTTTTTAAGTAAGTACCGTTTTGAAATTTAAAAAAAGACATGCTAAGATATCTCAATAATTTTATTTTTACATGAAAGCCTGTACCTGAATCTTCTTTTCTACGCAATTTCCGTCAATATTGAGGCACTTGTCATAACGTTGTACCAGTTTTTGAATACCCTCATCATAGAAGTCTGCCGCCTGACTTGCTAACCACTCCATTACCACTGTTTTGACTTCGTCATCATCTTGAAGACGCTGACCGCCCAGGTGTTTCTTCAAGTGCAGGAACAGATGGTGGTCACTGGGCGCAAGATCTGGTCTGTACGGAGGATGATCTAGAGTTTCCGATCGAAAATATGTGATGAGATATTTGGTCTGATTCGCCACATGCGGACGGGCATTGTCTTGCAGCAAAACGATGCCCTTGCTCAACTTCCATGGACTGTTGCTTTGATTCTGGTGTGACGTAGGCCACCCATGTTTCATTGCCCATAACAATTTGGCTTAAGAAATCATCACCGTCGCTGTGGTACCGCTCAAGGAAAGTAACTGTCTAAACGTTTGGTTTTGTGCACATGCGTCAACATTTTCGGCACCCAACGTGCGCACAATTTTCGGTAATTCAAGTGCTCGGTCACAATGCCGTACAAAACACTACGAGAAACGTTAGGAAAGTCATCCCGCAAGGAGGAAATCGTGAAGCGTCTCTTTTCTCTCACTATATTGTCCCCATCCTGCACCAAACTTTCATTAACGACCGAAGGACGCCCACTCCCTTGTTCATCATGCACATTTGTGCGGCCGTCTTTAAATGCTGTCACCCACTTTGTTACCATTCCATCACTCATAATGTTTTCTCCGTAAATTGCACAGATCTCACGATGAATATCGATCGCTTTTAGGCCTTTAGCACTAAGAAATCTTATAACAGCCCGTACTTCACAGTCGGCGGGACTCACGATTATCGGAGGCATCTTAAACACTCGGTACAGAACGTAAACAAGACAGAATCAGACTGTAATGGCGTCAGTGCGTAGATTAAGGTACGGGCTTTCATGTAAAAATAAAATTATTGAGATATCTTAGCACGTCTTTTTTTCATTTCAAAACGGTACTTACTTAAAAAACACGCCACGTACGTCACACCTACCGATTTTCGTCCCATTTGAAAAAAAGTATGGTGCGTCGTTTTCTTCTGGGAGTGTGTATCAAATATTTTACATAATAATAATAACAAATATAGTTTAGCGTCTCTCAGTGGCCTAGTGCAAGTCTTTGAAGCGGACGGCACTTCGACGACTTACGTGTCCTTAACCTACCCCAGTTATCCAACTGAGGAAAGAGGACCTAAAGTTTAGCGCGGAACCAGAACCACATGTCGTTTCCGCCGACTCCTCACATCGTTGAGAGGTGATGTCTAGGTTAAAGCAGATTGAAAAGATCCGTGGTCCGACCAGGATTTGATTCCGTGAACTCTTGCTTTCCAGTGCATGCTTTACCGCTATAACACGCTGGCCCAACATTGGTAATAATTTTTTATATTACGCTGAAGCCATGTGCTAAACACCAACGTAAGAAAATAAAAATAATTAGTTCGCATTAGTGATTAGTACATGGTTTGAGAATAATGTCAAAATAATTGTAATTCAGAGAAGTTAGCATTTGAAATGCTTTCTTCCGAAAATACAAGAAGGAAATGTGTCATACAATTGATTAAGAAATATAATAGCAACAAACTCATACAACATTGATAACATCACAATTTATATAACAAAAAATCGAAATACTGACTGACCTTTCTATTTCTATTATAGCTATGATAATTAACAAGTCTGCAGAATGTATCTATGCGAGTATGTTCATCAGGGGGATAGTTTTCCTACACTCTTTTCTGTCTGTGGCCGGAATTCAGTCTTTCGGTTATCCTCCCTGCTCAGCTTCGTGCGAGTTGTCGGTTTTACCTATGGGTTTAAGAAATATCTTGGGCATCTCATTAATAGAAAGTACGGTGAGCTTGTGAATGTGTTCCTCTACCTGGGTAATAAGTTACGGGCCAGATGCAAAGCCCATCCATGTGGATAGGGTCGCTCAAACAGCTGAAAAATATCCTTTTTTAAACACAGTCTACAATTTCCAGAATTATTTGCCGCTTTGAAAATACTTTAGCATTCATGCTTCTTAATTCTCGGAAACTTGGCTGTGAAATTGGAAACTAATGCACGTACAAATAAAAGCACTCCTACTAAAATGGCAATTTGGGATCGGGAGAGGGGTCATGACGAGCACAAGCACTCGCCTCCAACCCTTCGCCCAACCCCACCCCACCCCTTGTATCCACTCCCTATGGTAATCTGTCTTGGGGGATGATTCTGCCTCGCAACAACGCCCCAGCTCACTCTGCTCAGGATACAGTCTCATATACTCCTTCCTTGGGCTATTACATTTTGCCTCAACCAGTGGCGGATTTACACATTTACTACCTGTAGGCTATTCAAATTTTGCCGTCTCTACAATTTGATACTCTGCTTCACAGTCATATTAATAACAATGTTTTTTGTCAATGAAATTTATCTTCATGATTTGTGGACTATCGTCCTTATAACACCATCTTTTTACCGCAGTTAGTATGACTGTGAACTAGGGGTCGAAATGTCAATTCGTAAATTATTTTTACAACCCAAGATTTAGTTAAGAATATACAACAAATAGTTTTTGGTATACTTCTGGCCTCATAAAAGCTCAGTCATGTACTACTAATAAGACGGGGTAAGGTATGCCTTAATACTACTTACACAATAATGTATATTCGGTAAACGCAATTAAATAATTTTTATTGCACTTATTTACAGTTTAAAAACAATAATTCAGTTATCTAGTAACAATCCAGCTGGTTACGACGATGAAATTCAATTAATTAATTAAGTTATGAAACTCTTCCAATACCATTTTGCACGATTTTCTGTTGAGCCATGCGAACTGCCATATCCAAGTTTCGATAAACATTTTGGAAATTCTGTTTTGCAGGAAAAAAGACTTTTCAATGAGCCTGAATCTGATTTTACTAAAATTCTTTCAGGCATTGAAAATTACCTATTCTTGAGCTAAATCAGTCTTTAAATCATTAGGATACATTTCTTCCAAGAAAACGGCTTTTTCTGTAAGGGTTGATGATGACAATCTCCAGATGTACTGTACGAATTTTATCGCTTACAGAATCAGCAGACGCAGGCCTTACTGGATGCCCTTGGACAGCTCGTCCAGCATCAACGAGCAATGCAAAACGATGCTGCAGCAGCCGCTCCACCGCTAACGCAGCCACAACACGCAGTTGCACCAACTTTTCGACCTTTTGATGCTGCACTGGAAAGCTGGACGGAGTGGTCACGCCAATTTGGATTCCATCTCGCCGCCTACAGAATTCAAGGCAACGAGCGGCAGCCTTTTTTGTTATCATCAGTCGGGGTGAACACGTACCGTGTGATAGTCAAATTATTTCCCAGACGCGACGTAGCAACTCTGTCCTACGAAGAAATTTTGTCTGCATTAGATGCATATTTCAAAGAATCAGTCAATGTAGTTGCGAATTGGTATACCTTCTTTCGTAAAACGTACGGCAGGTCAGACTAATCGGGAGTGGGTTGCAACCTTGCAAGGCCTTACTAGGGATTGTGCTTCTGAGTGTCAATGTGGACTCCCTTATTCAGATAATATGGTACGTGATGCAATTGCACAGAACGTTTCTGATGTTCGTATAAGGGAACAGATTTTGAAACTAGTCAATCCCTCCCTTCAACAAGTGATGGACATATTGGATCGGCAGGACACACTTGACTTTGCTCAGGAATCCTTTGAAACTTCGCCAGCCGTGTGTCAGGTTAACCAGCCCACCGGGCGAGCTGCACGGAGCAGTAAACAGCCCTTGCGCCTGGCCGCGCCATTGCCGCCAGGCTCTCAGCCATGTGTACCGTGCCGGCAAGCGAATGCAGTGCTCAAATCATGCCCGCAGTGTGCTACTAGACATTCGCGTGAGAATTGCCCGTCACGCCAAGCTATTTGCTTTTACTGTAATAAAAAAGGACATGTTCAAAGTGTTTGCCAGAAAAAGCTCAGATCGGAAACTCAAAATCATTCCAGGCCCTTTGCTTCGCGCCGGAATCGGAATCGAACCAATGATACTCAGGCTCGCGAAACTTCGCCCATGGAAATTCATGTAGTTCATTCCACTCCGCCCAGTGCCACTCTCTCTAACAGTGACTGTGTTCGTCCCACAAATATTGTGCATCAACATCGCAGGAACTCCTTTCAAGTCGCAAGTGATTTTGTACCAGTGTCAGTTCCCGTTGCACGAGACAGTCGCTCTTGTCGTCAGCAGGACAATAAACTTTTTGTGGACTTGGACATTAACGGCCAAGTGATACCATTCTAGCTCGATACCGGGGCTGCAGTTTCACTGATCAATCAAGACAATTACAAACTGCTGGGCACACCTCCGTTGCGTACCACAAATGTTAAGTTAACTAGCTATTCAGGTCAAGAGATCCCTGTGTTAGGACAGTGCAGCCTTCTTGCAACATACAAAGGACAAACAAAACTTGTGTCATATTACGTCCTTCGTTCTTCTTCTGCAGTGAACTTGTTTGGTTTCGATTTATTTCAGTTGTTTAACTTGTCTATAGTAAATCAGGTCCTATCAGTGAACGAGACTGTGCCTTCAGACAGTGTTTCTTGTCTACGTGAAGAATTTGCAGACATTTTTGCACCAGGCCTCGGTAGCGCTAAGAACTATAAAGCACATTTGGAACTGAAAGTAAATGCGCAACCAAAATTTTTCAGAGCGCGCTATGTTCCCCATGCATTGCGTGATGAGGTCGCAAAAACATTACACGATTTGGAATCACAAGGTGTAGTTGAACATGTGCAGGCTTCTCTCTGGGCATCACCCTTAGTAATTTTGCCAAAACCTTCGGGAAAATTGAGGCTTTGTGTGGACTTCAAGGCAACAGTGAATCCACAACTAGTGTTGCAACTTTTCCTTTACCCCGCCCGGAAGATCTTTTTGACAAACTGTGCCCGGGTAAATATTTTTCGAAGTTGGACCTCGCAGATGCGTACTTGCAAATACCGGTGGACGAAGAATCCCAGCGCGCTTTGGTGGTTAACACGCATCCTGGGTTGTATCAATTCAAACGACTGCCATTCGGGTGTGCATCCGCCCCTGCATTGTTTCAGCAATATCTACTAACTGTTTGTGCGTCAGTCCCTACTGCAGCAAATTATCTGGACGATATTTTGATCTCCGGAAAAACCGAAGAAGAACATTTGGCCAATCTCAGAACATTATTTCAGGTCTTGCGACAAAATGGTCTTCATTTGCGGAAGGACAAATGTGTTTTTTGCTCGTGATTTGCCATACCTGAGACATGTACTCAATGCCCAAAGCATACATCCCAGTCCCACACACCTTTGTGCCATACAAGACTTGCCTTCGCCGCAGAATTTGATGCAGCTACAGAGTGTACTGGGAAAAATAAATTACTATACCAGATATGTGCCACATGCCTCTTCCATTTCAGCTCCGCTTCATCGCTTATGCCGTAAAGGTGTTCCGTTCATCTGGACGACTGAATGCGAACGCGCCTTTCGCCAGTTGAAATCGGCGTTGCTTTCCAATACTTGCCTTATGCCATTCAATCCCCAGAAGCCCCTTTTGTTGATGGTGGACGCATCGGATTTCGTGATCGGTGCTGTGCTTGCGCACAAAGATGGATCGCACGATCGCCCTATTGCCTTTGCGTCCAAATTGCTCTCGTCTGCGCAAAGACATTATTCACAGATCGGGAAAGAAGCATTGGCTCTCGTATTTGGTGTTACAAAGTTTCATGACTTCTTGTATGGTCGTCACTTTACCGTCATCACAGACCACGTTCGTTACAGTCCTCTGTCTTACAGCTTCTCCACCACGGACAATGGGGTATAGTGAGAACGAAACAACTTGCTCGTCAGCACTGTACTTGGTTCGGAATCGATGCCGTGATTACGAATATGTGCTCTTCTTGCATGGTGTGTGCCGAACAACAATCAGCACCACTGCGGAAATTCTTTGCATGGCCAAAAGCCACTTCCCCTTGGCAACGCTTACACATCAATTTTGTTGGTCCATTCTGGAATGCTCGATGGTTGGTTGTGGTAGATTCATTCAGTAATTTTCCTTTTGTTGTCTTCCACGACGTCATCTGCCACCATCCAAGCGTTATCTGCTATCTTTTGCATTGAAGGTCTTCCACAGACTATTGTTTCTGACAATGGCCCACAATTGATCTCCGCAGAATTTCAGTCAATCTGCAAGGCCAATGGTATTCAACATCTGACGTCCGCGCCGTTTTCGACACAGTCAAACGGTGCCGCTGAACGATTGGTCAGGACTTTCAAGTCGCATTCTCGGGAGGACGCGTTATTGCTCTTTTTGTCCTCGTATCGCTCTCAGCCCCGAGACGGTCGCTCGCCGGCTGAGTTGCTCCACAGTCGCCCTCATCGAACCTTGATGCCTTGATCCGCCGCATCAGGTTCCTGTGCAGCAGCAGACACCTGCTTTTGCCCCAGGCGACGTTGTCTACTACCTCCACTACCGAGGTTCATGGCGTTGGCTTGAAGGGCGCATTCTTCGCTGCCTCGGACGTGCTATGTATCTGGTTTTGGGGGCCTCTGGTGAGGTACACCGCCATCTCACTCAGCTGCGCCTCTGTCGTCACACGGGATCTGCCGCTCGCCGTCTATTTTCAGCGATGGTGCCGTCCGGTCGGCGCCCTGGGGACCCATCTACCGGCTCGCCTCAGCCCCAGGTGTTACCGACGCTGCCTTCCATTTTGCCCCATGGCGACGCGCCGCCGCCACCGCCTGTTCTCCCGCCAGCGACGCCCGCAGTGGACGCACCACTGCAACCGCCAGGTGCCTCCCTGGGTCACGCGCTGCCAATCGCTTCCCGTGACCAGTTGTCCACCGACATGGAACTCTTGCCCGCTCCGGACCATACGTCGTCTACGCCCGTCGGGTGCCCCGGCCCAATGGAGGTCGACCCTTCAGCCCCTACTGTCTCTCACTGGGCGCATACACCGCATGTTGGCGTGCACCCTGGAGCAGGTTTTCAGGCGTTTCCTAGCTCCCCGCAGTCCAAATGGCAGGGTGTGGGTGGCACAGCCTCACCTGTTGTTAGGCTCCCCACCTCGTCGCATACGTCAACATGGGGTCCTCCCCACGGCGGGCGGAAGCCTTATGCCACAACCATACGCCGATTTGCGGGGGAGGAATGTGGTGTCACCGCCAGACACCACACTTGCTAGGTGGTAGCCTTTAAATCGGCCGCGGTCCGTTAGTATACGTCGACCCGCGTGTCGCCACTATCAGTGATTGCAGACCGAGCGCCGCCACAGGGCAGGTCTAGAGAGACTTCCTAGCACTCGCCCCAGTTGTACAACCGACTTTGCTAGCGATGGTTCACTGACAAAATACGCTCTCATTTGCCGAGACGATAGTTTAGTATAGCCTTCAGCTACGTCATTTTGCTACGACCTAGCAAGGTGCCATATTCAGTTACTATTGATATTGTGAATCATGTACCATCAAGAGCGACATTCATCATTAATGGATTAAAGTTAAGTATTCCACCAGCTACGTCCGTTTTTCTAAATTCTAATTTCCTTGTCCTGTTCCAGACCGCACACCAGCCTGCGTGAGCTAAGACGCGTGCATTTCGGCCTCCTTTAGTAAAACGGTGTTGGCTCTCTTGCCAACCACAACAGTCCCAGTAGCTTGTTTACTGCTTTCCGGAGCAAGTGGAATGGTCGGCAGAGTGCGGCCCTGGGCGCGTCCGGCCACAGGACAATGAGCCTGAACCTGAGCCTTGTCAGGTAGGCAGTGGCTGGCGAAATAGAGCAGTGATGCTTCGTGTAGCTTGTCAGCAATTGTCACTGTTTGCTTGACAGGTTTGGGAGGCGTCTGAGCCAGAGCAAAGCGGATGTGAGGAGATAGTTTATCTGACCAGATGGCGAGGAGAGCTGTGTCAGAGAGCAGATTGGCGCTGACCAGGGCGTGTAGCTGTCTCCAGAGTTGGGAAGGTTTGTCGTTGCCTAGTTGTTCGACATGGAGCACTTGCTGTATTGCTGCCTCAGTCGAGCATGCAAGCCGACATAGAACTGTCTCTTTGGCTAGAGTGTACCGGGTAGATGAGTCCGTGGTGTCGACCAGGTCATCAATCAAGTCCTCCTGGTCGTGCAGGTGGGTGATGAGGCACAGAAATCTGGCTGACTCGTCGAGTTTGTAATGGTTGAACACTTTGTCCACAATTTTGAACCAGGTTGTTGCTCTGTCAGGATTAAACGGCGGCAGCATCGGTAATCATTGTAGAATGTTCGGAAGAACAGGTTGAGTTGAATTCGTCGGGGCACTGCCTGAAACAAGCTGTTGTTGCTCTAGTATTCCAGGAGAGTGTGCCTCCCAGGTATGTGGCGACGACGGCTGGTTCGGTGGCAGCGTGAAGGTGATGCGTTGTGGTTGAGCGCGATCCGTCGCGGCGCGGAAGGCCGACACGGGTGAGACGCCGTAATGTGTCGATTGTGGTTGCGGAAGCTCAACACGTTGTGGTTGCTTTCGATTTGATGTGTCACGGAAGACCGGCGCGGATGAGGCACCGGGATGTGCCGAGAACAGTAGTGGAAGCTCGACTGGTGCTGGCTGTCCAGAAGCACAGTGTGGAAAATTATGTCAAACATCGGATGGAATGTGTGAATGTTCACTGTTTGTAGTCACTCCACTCAAAACGGTGTGCAGATAAGGTGAATGTCATGGCACAAAACAGTGAGGTGTAGCAGTGGGACGGAGATGGAGGTCAGGCACAGATAACAAGTCATTGTACCTGTTGCAGGCCGAGGTATCAAAGCAGGAAAGCATGTGCTGATGCTTAACTGAGGCAAGTGCGGGTATGGTCGAATGCTGAGGAGGTTGACCTGTGAACAAAGCAGTTCGGATACGTGGCAGGAATCCGTGTGGTACTGCACAGATTGCAGCGTGGCAAATCGTTGTCCTGGCGGTGGAAGGTTGTCCAACGAAGCATTTGCAGAAATTAGCATTGGTCCCGCACTGCACGGAGATCCGTAAGAGGTAACTGCACCGTCGATGAGGGAGGGCACATGTGGTGGGAACAAAGGTGTCAGATAGCCAGAGTCATCCACACTCCTAACCTCACTTATTGTTGCAGGCTCGAAATCGGCATAATCGTCGAGTGAGAGGCATCGTGTTGCAGCCCTGGCGGGTGTACATCGCCCACAACACAATGCATGTCGATCACAAAATCCGGTGCTAGGCATTGGGCCGAAGTCATTGTTCGAATGCTCTGTCGAAGTAATACACATGAACATAACCAACGTGGAGTCCGCGGACACAGTAAAACGGCGAAAACTGAAGACGTTACAACTCGGGGTCACCAGTGAGGAGGAAGTTCGGGTCGATTTCACCAAACAACACTCCCATTTTGCAATAGCTCATTTATTCACCTCTTTACACAAGCAAGGACTACACAGAACTGAATGGCGGAACTGCACAAAGATAATGTTTAGCTTAGTTCGAAGACGATACTTAGATCGATACTGGTGTCGGCCTCATCGGCGCCACAGTATAGAGAAGACTTTGTGATTATAATACAGGATAGATATTGTAAAATAGCTACATCTTTTAGTAGCATGGATGGATTGGAGCTCTCTTTTGGCACCCGCCCCAACTGTAAAAAGCATAGAAGTAACATGGCACAGTCTAGTTGCACTGCATAGAAGGTCCACTCATGCAATTAATTTCCAGAATGGTGACAGAAAATTATTTGTAAGGTACAGTTGGCACACACTTGCAGTCGGGTGAGAGATTGTGTATGTAGTGGAACATATTAATAACCCTTCAGTAGTAGTAAAGTGCAAAGGATACAGAAATATTTTGTATATGCACACTGGGAATTACCTATTTCTGCGTACGACTACCATATTTGAAATTATAATAATTTCTGCTAATTCTTAATTAATGATGTATTTGTTTAAGGATGAGTGTCACTTGGCCCAGAAAAATTGGGATAACAAAAGTGTGATGCTGAACCTGAGAATTAAACAGGTGTAATGCACAAAGGCAACAATAATTATGTGTGTCCGAACTTTGACACCAATTATGTATTAAGTTAGCTTCCGACAATTAACCTGGTATTGTAAAGTCTGGATCCCTAGCTTCCTAATGGTTGTTGTATTGATTAACTTAGTCAGAATCTGTCATTACATGGTGTTATGGTAATTTCAATTATTCATTACTTTTAATCACTAAGTTTTCTAGAAAAACTAAACACATTACTGTATTTAGCATACTGCAAATTATCATCTTAATAATTCATTTACATTAAGTATGGCCTGAATAACATCCTGACATATTTAGGAATGCACTACATATGCCCAGCATGGATAACTAGCCTCAAAATGTAAAAAAGAAGAGAAAAAATTTAACTATTAATAGGAGTGCAACAGCAGTGTAGAATGGTTCTAGCCCATTTTGTTCCAAACAGAAGGTTTATTTTTTGGTTTTTCACCATGGGATATAACAAACAGCTGTGACAAATATTTCAAGTGCTAGAATCACTGAAGAAAATTTACTAGACTATATACTCTCTTGAAACACCTTTCAGTTCTTGAGGTATATGTTTCTTATTGACTTGCAAAGTTCCCAGAGCAGTCACAGTAGCTAGCAATTGCTCCCCGGATCTTTGTTCAAATCAATTGAAGTATTATATCTGTCGCTTGTGATACTGTGCCCTGAATTTTGTATAGGAATCACCATGCATTTCACCACAGCTGCAGCTGAATTTGATTGTTATGTGCCATCGTTTTTCTTTCCCGCAAATGGTTCCGTGCTGATAGTGTTATATTGTTTTAGAATCTGTAAGCATGCATATAACATACTTCTCAGGTTTTTCTTTCATGAAGACCTTAAAGGGACACCTGCAGTGTAATGACAATTCAACAATAACTCTCAACTTCCCTCTAGTACTGAATCAGTGATCCCTCGATGTTTCAGAATGTGTCCTATCAACTGATCCTTTCTTTTGGTCAAGTTGTGCCATAAATTACTTGTCTCACAAATTCTATTCAGTACCTCCTCATTAGTTACATCATCTACTCATCTTATCTTCAGCATTCTTCTGTAGCACCACACTTCACAAGCTTCTGTTCTCTCCATGTTGAAACTGTTAATCATCCGTGTTTCACTTCCATACATGGCTACATTCCATACAAATATTTTCAGAAAAGATTTCCTAACATTTAAATCTATAATAATTGTTAAAAATTTCTCTTCATCACAAAATCCCATCTACTTCAGCATCAAGTCAGTTTGCAGCCCAAATAACAAAACTCATTTAATATCCTAAGTCTCTCATTTCCTAATATAATTCCCTGAGCGTCACCTGATTTAATTTGACTATATTCCATTATCCTTGTTTTGCTTTTGTTGATGTTCATCATATCCTCCTTTTAAAAACACTGTTCCTTCCTTCCAACTGCTCCTACAAGTACTATGCTGTCACGCACAGAACTACTATGTCATCAGTATATCTCAAAGTTTTTATTTCTTCTGCCTAAACTTTAATTCCTACTACAGATTTTTCTTTCATTTCCTTTACTACTTGCTCAATGTACACACTGAATAACATCAGGGATATTCTACAACCCTGTCTCACTCCCTTCTCAACCACTGCTTCCTTTTCATGCCTCCTTGACTATTATAACTGCCAGCTGGTTTCTGTATAAATTGTAAATAGCATTTCCGTGCCTATATATTACTCCTGCTACCATCACAATTTGAAATGCTACAAGCATAAGTTTGCATTTCCTTAGCCTATCTTCTAAGGTAAGTCATACGGTAATTTTGTCTCGTGTGTTCCTACATTTCATCCGAATCGAAAATGATCTTCCCCAAAGTTGGCTTCTACCAGTGTTTCCATTCTTCTGTATGTTTGTATTTTCCAACCATGACTTATTAAACTGACAGTTCGGTTATATTCACCCCTCTCAGTACCTGTTTTCTTTGGTATTTAAATTACTATATTCTTTTTGAAGTCTGAAAATATTTTTCCTGTCTCATATATCTTGCACACCGAATGGAAGAGTTTTGTCATGGCTGGCTTTCCCAAGACTATCAGTAGTGCTGACAGAATGTTGTCAACTCCCAAGGCCTTGTATCTGCTTAGGTCATTCACTACTCTATCAAATTATTCTCAAAGTATTATATTTCCCACCTCATCTTCATCTACACCCTCTTCCAATTTATAAAGTTGCCTTCAAGTTCATCTCTCTTGTATAGACCCTCTATACACTCCACCTTTAGTTTGTACTTCCTTGCTTAGGACTGGTTTTCCATCTGAGCTCTTGATATTTATACAGCTGCTTTCGTTCCTCCAACAACCTCTTTCATTTTCCTGCAGAAGGTATTGATCTATAACCCAGTGACACATGCTTCTAAATCCTTAGATTTGTCCTCCAGCCATTCCTGCTTAGACATTTTGCACTTCCTATCAATCTGATTTTTTAAAGGTTTGCGATCCCTTTCCCCTGCTTCATTTGCTACATTTTTATATTTTCTCCTTTCATCAACTGAATTCAGTATATCTGTGTTATCCAAGGATTTCTGCCTTGTCTTTTTACCTATTTGGTCCTCTGCTGCTTTCAGTAATTCATCACTGACAGCTACCCATTCATCATCTACTATATTCCTTTCCCCTGTTCTAGTCACTCATTGCCTGATGCTCCCTCTGAAACTCTCAACAACCGCTTGTTCTTTCAACTTATTCAGCTCCCATCTCCTTGATTTCCTACCTTTCTGCAGTTTCTTCACTTTTAATCTACAGTTCATTGCCAATAAATTGTGGTTAGAGTCTGCCCCTGAAAATGTCTTACAATTTAAAATCTAAATCCAAAAAGCTATTATACAATCAATCTGAAACCACCTGGTGTCTCCAGGTCTCCACATATAGAACCTTCTTTCACAACACTTAAACTAATTGCAAGCGATGATCAAATTATATTCTGTGTAAAATTCGACCAGTTTCCTCTTTCAGTTCTTTCACCCATTCCATATTCACCTACAAGTTTTCCTTATCTTCCTTTTCCTATTATCAAATTCCAGTCTCCCATAATAAGGGGAAGAAAACCAATGTGCACTCCGTGTGCATACCGGGGGGAGTCATTCCAGATGTGGAAAGGGTCCTTCCGGATGCCATGGAGGGTACAGGGTGCACCCATCTGCAGGTGGTCGCTCATGTCGGCACCAATGATGTGTGTCGCTATGGATCGGAGGAAATCCTCTCTGGCTTCCGGCGGCTATCTGATTTGGTGAAGACTGCCAGTCTCGCTAGCGGTATGAAAGCAGAGCTCACCATCTGCAGCATCGTCGACAGGACTGACTGCGGATCTTTGGTACAGAGCCGAGTGGAGGGTCTGAATCAGAGGCTGAGACGGTTCTGCGACCGTGTGGGCTGCAGATTCCTCGACTTGCGCCATAGGGTGGTGGGGTTTCGGGTTCCGCTGGATAGGTCAGGAGTCCACTACACGCAACAAGCGGCTACACGGGTAGCAGGGGTTGTGTGGCGTGGGCTGGGCGGTTTTTTAGGTTAGATGGCCTTGGGCAAGTACAGAAAGGGCAACAGCCTCAACGGGTGTGGGGCAAAGTCAGGACATGCGGGGACCAAGCAGCAATCGGTGTTGTAATTGTCAACTGTCGAAGCTGCGTTGGTAAAGTACCGGAACTTCAAGCGCTGATAGAAAGCACCGAAGCTGAAATCGTTATAGGTACAGAAAGCTGGCTTAAGCCAGAGATAAATTCTGCCGAAATTTTTACAAAGGTACAGACGGTGTTTAGAAAGGATAGATTGCATGCAACCGGTGGTGGAGTGTTCGTCGCTGTTAGTAGTAGTTTATCCTGTAGTGAAGTAGAAGTGGATAGTTCCTGTGAATTATTATGGGTGGAGGTTACACTAAACAACCGAACTAGGTTAATAATTGGCTCCTTTTACCGACCTCCCGACTCAGCAGCATTAGTGGCAGAACAACTGAGAGAAAATTTGGAATACATTTCACATAAATTTTCTCAGCATGTTATAGTCTTAGGTGGAGATTTCAATTTACCAGATATAGACTGGGACACTCAGATGTTTAGGACGGGTGGTAGGGACAGAGCATCGAGTGACATTATACTGAGTGCACTATCCGAAAATTACCTCGAGCAATTAAACAGAGAACCGACTCGTGGAGATAACATCTTGGACCTACTGATAACAAACAGACCCGAACTTTTCGACTCTGTATGTACAGAACAGGGAATCAGTGATCATAAGGCCGTTGCAGCATCCCTGAATATGGAAGTTAATAGGAATATAAAAAAAGGGAGGAAGGTTTATCTGTTTAGCAAGAGTAATAGAAGGCAGATTTCAGACTACCTAACAGATCAAAACGAAAATTTCTGTTCCGACACTGACAATGTTGAGTGTTTATGGAAAAAGTTCAAGGCAATCGTAAAATGCGTTTTAGACAGGTACGTGCCGAGTAAAACTGTGAGGGACGGGAAAAACCCATCGTGTTACAACAACAAAGTTAGGAAAGTACTGCGAAAGCAAAGAGAGCTCCACTCCACTCCAAGTTTAAACGCAGCCAAAACCTCCCAGACAAACAGAAGCTAAACGATGTCAAAGTTAGCGTAAGGAGGGCTATGCGTGAAGCGTTCATTGAATTCGAAAGTAAAATTCTATGTACCAACTTGACAGAAAATCCTAGGAAGTTCTGGTCTTACGTTAAATCAGTAAGTGGCTCGAAACAGCATATCCAGACACTACGGGATGATGATGGCATTGAAACAGAGGATGACACGCGTAAAGCTGAAATACTAAACACCTTTTTCCAAAGCTGTTTCACAGAGGAAGACCGCACTGCAGTTCCTTCTCTAAATCCTCACACAAACGAAAAAATGGCTGACATCGAAATAAGTGTCCAAGGAATAGAAAAGCAACTGGAATCACTCAATAGAGGAAAGTCCACTGGACCTGACGGGATACCAATTCGATTCTACACAGAGTACGCGAAAGAACTTGCCCCCCTTCTAACAGCCGTGTACCGCAAGTCTCTACAGGAACGGAGGGTTCCAAATGATTGGAAAAGAGCACAGATAGTCCCAGTCTTCAAGAAGGGTCGTCGAGCAGACGCGCAAAACTATAGACCTATATCTCTTACGTCGATCTCTTGTAGAATTTTAGAACATGTTTTTTGCTCGCGTATCATGTCATTTCTGGAAACCCAGAATCTACTATGTAGGAATCAACATGGATTCCGGAAACAGCGATCGTGAGAGACCCAACTCGCCTTATTTGTTCATGAGACCCAGAAAATATTAGATACAGGCTCCCAGGTAGATGCTATTTTTCTTGACTTCCGGAAGGCGTTCGATACAGTTCCGCACTGTCGCCTGATAAACAAAGTAAGAGCCTACGGAATATCAGACCAGCTGTGTGGCTGGATTGAAGAGTTTTTAGCAAACAGAACACAGCATGTTGTTATCAATGGAGAGACGTCTACAGACGTTAAAGTAACCTCTGGCGTGCCACAGGGGAGTGTTATGGGACCATTGCTTTTCACAATATATATAAATGACTTAGTAGATAGTGTCAGAAGTTCCATGCGGCTTTTCGCGGATGATGCTGTAGTATACAGAGAAGTTGCTGCATTAGAAAATTGTAGCGAAATACAGGAAGATCTGCAGCGGATAGGCACTTGGTGCAGGGAGTGGCAACTGACCCTTAACATAGACAAATGTAATGTATTGCGAATACATAGAAAGAAGGATCCTTTATTGTATGATTATATGATAGCGGAACAAACACTGGTAGCAGTTACTTCTGTAAAATATCTGGGAGTATGCGTACGGAACGATTTGAAGTGGAATGATCATATAAAATTAATTGTTGGTAAGGCGGGTACCAGGTTGAGATTCATTGGGAGAGTGCTTAGAAAATGTAGTCCATCAACAAAGGAGGTGGCTTACAAAACACTCGTTCGACCTATACTTGAGTATTGCTCATCAGTGTGGGATCCGTACCAGGTCGGGTTGACGGAGGAGATAGAAAAGATCCAAAGAAGAGCGGCGCGTTTCGTCACCGGGTTATTTGGTAACCGTGATAGCGTTACGGAGATGTTTAATAAACTCAAGTGGCAGACTCTGCAAGAGAGGCGCTCTGCATCGCGGTGTAGCTTGCTGTCCAGGTTTCGAGAGGGTGCGTTTCTGGATGAGGTATCGAATATATTGCTTCCCCCTACTTATACCTCCCGAGGAGATCACGAATGTAAAATTAGAGAGATTAGAGCGCGCACGGAGGCTTTCAGACAGTCGTTCTTCCCGCGAACCATACGCGACTGGAACAGGAAAGGGAGGTAATGACAGTGGCACGTAAAGTGCCCTCCGCCACACACCGTTGGGTGGCTTGCGGAGTATCAATGTAGATGTAGATGTAGATAATTAAATTTTCACCTCCCATCTATCTGAACAGTTTCTTTTATCTCACCTCACATTTCTCCAGTGTCTTCATCATCGGAGGAGATAACTGGGATATAAGATTTGGTTACTGTGGGCTTTGTGTCTACCTTGGCTATGATAATGCATTCACTTACGCTCTTCCTGGTACCTTACCCGCCTTCCTGTTTTCTTAGTCATTATTAAATTAATCCTTGCATTACCCTACTTGATTTTGTATTTATGACCCAGTATTCACCTGACCATAAGTCCCGTTCCTTCTGCCACCAAACTTCTCTAATTCCCACTATAACTTCAATCTATCGATTTCCCTTTTTAAATTTTCTAACCTACCTGTCTGACTAAGGGATCTAACATTCCTTGCTCTGAGTAGTTGCCACCTAGAGAACTCCATATGGGACTATTTTACTTCCAGATTATTTCACCCAATATGATTGGTTGATGCTACAAGGCTGGATTAGTTGATCATCCAAATTGCAGCCCTTGAAACTACTGAAAAAGCTGATACCTCTCGTCAGGAACTTCGGCTTTCAGGGTATGCTAATATGACAGCTCCTTATTTAGCAATCATACACAAATGCTCGCTCAAAGAAAAATTCTTATCTAAGGACTGGGAACAGGAACATCTCACACTAATACTCAAGACAGGAAATAGGAGTAATGCGCTGAATTACAGGCTTGTATCATCAATTTCGATTTGCAGTAGTGTTTTGGAACATATATTGTGTTTGAGTATTATGAATTACTTCAGTGAAAATGCTATATTGACACACAGTCAGTACAGATTCATAAAATTTCATTCTTGTGAAACACAGCTATTTCTTTATTCACACACTAAGTCATGAGTGCTATTAACAAGGGATCACATACGGACTACATGTTCCAGATTACCAGGAGGTTTTCGACACTGTTCCGCATAAGAGATTACTAGCCATATTGTGTGCCTATGGAGTATTATTTCTATTGTGCAACTAGATTCATGGTTTTCCATCAGAAAGATCACAGTTTATGATAACCGACATAAAGTCATTAAATAAAACATAAGTGATATCTGGCATCCCTTAAGGAATGTTATAGGCCCACTGATTTAGGAGATAATCTGAGTAGCCCTCTTAAGATTGTTCACAGGCGATTCTGTCACTTATCGTCTAGTAAAGTCATCAGTTAAGATCAAAACCAATTGCAAAATTATTTACACAAGAAAAGTGGCAACTGTCTCTAAATAATGACAAACCAAATCTATTCCTAAACGACGGAAACTATATGACAACTTCAACAGTCTTAAATTTTTTGATTAAGTTTAACTGATAAATTTAAAACAACTGTAGAATCTGATAGAAGAATTCATTAAAAAATTATTTTTCAAAATTTTAAAATACAAAAGTACATGACAACACAAAACATACCGAAGACGCACGTCTGGCACACTCTTCAAATTTACCAGATGACTCAATACATTCATTACAGTCATTCAACAATCTATGATTGAAATTAACATTCAACAGTCTAGTCACAAAAGTAGCATGTGCACTACTCTTGTCCAAAATTATTTACACTGAATATGTAATTTCATCATAATGTACATCCATTAGATTCTTCTTGTAAGCTAGTGCTAACTGGATACAAATTTAGGTTGCACTGATTCCTATGACAAACAGCCCAGACCAATTCTTTAAAATTCATTCAGTGTTAGACATTTGATTAATATTACAATAAAATGAAATTTGTGATTACAGTTTTGTAATTCATGTTGGCAAGAAACAATTTGAGGTACATAATGAAACATACTTCACAAAGTTGACAGAAACATTTTTTTTATAATAAGTTTGTATTTCATATAAAAAAATAATCATATTTTACACTGTGCACAAAGTAATATTTATAATATCAACCATCATCATCCTCTGCATCTTCATATTCAAAGTCTCTGGTCTTTACATCTGAGTCCTCACCAAACTGAATCATGTTATCTATTGTCAACATAATGTCTGCTATGTTCTCCTCGTCTCTTACATCAAATGGGTAGAATCTCACTAAGCTGTAATCTTCAATTAAGCGTCCAATTGCTTCCGTTAATCTGTTGTACTTTTGATTCCACTTTGAAGTAGTCTCCATTTCTCCTAACAGTGCATGAGGATCTGGTTCCAAGTAACTGAAAATGCAATCACAGCAATATGAGAATTCAAGAAAATATACAATAAAAGTAGTTGAAATCGGTACCCTGCCTTGATTCTCAAGCACCGAGAAACTCCAATGACGTCCAATATTTTGTTTCCAAAAAGAATAAGATGAGAGCAGAAAGCAAAGCTTTTTGCAATTTAGTAATATTAATTTTATTAGCAGTTTGAGTTACAATAAAAGAACTTGAAAGCAACATACAAAAGCAAGACTACAGTTTTCATCTTTGACAGTGGTGCATATTTAATACCGAGATTTTGGTGAGTGACAAAAAAAACAAAATATTAAAAACACAAATTTAACTTTTTGGTGGTGATAATTAAAATTTTATGATCACCCCTCGAATATGTTAATTACTTCCTTTTCATTGACTAAATTTTCATGAGATGATTCAATTATTTGTTATTTAACAAGCAGCAAGGTTATGGACATCAGAGTTAAGCAAACTTTTATGGTTATGTTACGTGTTCCTGTTGCTCTCACAGGAATGTACTTTTACTTCTTGAGTTAGGTATAATGGCATATAATGTCAGGGAAATTTCTAGATTTTTTTCTGTTCTATTGTCAGTTTTATATTTTCAAGTTTACATGCTGCTGAGAACACAAACTTCATTGGAGTTATGCTTCCAGGATCAGTATACATACGTAAACCAACTCACAGATTAGGCCTTAGGCCTGTTCTAACTGACAGACTGCTGCCTCCAAGGCTGTACGAGGAACAACCTATGACTGTAGGACATGTCATGCTCATGGCTACGAAGTTTTTCACAACAGAGGCCATGGCTAAGATGTTGGTTTACTTGCTATATCAAATAAAGTTAAAATGCCAAGCTTTTGATGACAACCTCCACCATCGTCTTCAGGTGCTAAGCCTGACCATCATGAAACTGTACAGGATTCTGTCTTTTATATTCTGGAGGACTGCACGTGATTGGCTGGATTATGTCTTAGTGACATTACGGAAATGGTGCGAACTGAGGTGGTGGGACTCCTTACATCCACTGATTATGTTTGCGCTCTTTATCTGGCGTCGCTTGCAGCATCATCACTCACAACAAGAAGTCTTCCTCCATGCTCTTTCTTTATCCAGTACATGCTTCCATACATTGCTAAGTGCATAGACGGTGCACCTATTAAAACTATAATCACATCATTTTACTATCAAGTACTTCTCTGACCATAGATTCCCAATACTTTGATGTGTGGGCAAGAATTCTTGTGTGTTTCAACAAAATCTTGTTTTTATTTAACAGGCTGTGTCGGCCTCTAATGATTTTTCAAAATTCCTGTATATAAGGTGACACTGGTGCTCAACACAGTGATAGGCAACAGTCCATACAGACTGGCCGACATAACTTTTACCACACTCACAACTAAATTTATAAATCCCTGGTACTCTCAGGCCCAGATTATCTTTAACGTGTCACGATATTTAATTTCCCTGGCTGGCTGGCAGACTGGACAGATTCCTTCTCTGTTTAAAACTCTACCCACCTTGCTAGATGCTGCACTGCAGAATGGAAGTCATGCTACATGGCAGTCCTCCTGCCCTTGTGGAAAAGTGTCACAACCTTGTTTTCGTGACAGTGTTGAACCGATATCATGGACAGAATACCTGTTCCTTCTTACAACCATCATCAGGTGATTAATCTCCGAGCCGAGATGGTCCTGGACCAAAATAGTCCTGGCTCTGTGTAGATCCCTTCTGAGCTGGATGGTGAAAGTCACTCCTGCTGAGATACACATCTGTAAGCATCGCTTTTCTATAAACAGAAAGGCCAAGTCGCCCATCTGAGTTACTTTCAACCAACACATTTACAAAAGGCAACTCCATTTACACTGTAAATCTTATGTTACAATGCATACCACTCATACAGTTGATGAACTGCTGTGGCACCTCACTGACATGCAACCAGATTAAAAATGTATTGTCAACATATCTGAAGAAGCAGGATGGATAGAAGGGATCACTGTTCAATGCTCGTTCTTCTCAATCCTCCAGGGAAAAAAATTAGTTATGGCTGGTGACAGTGGGGAACCCATACCTGTTCCATCATCAGTTATTTCGTAATAATTTCCACTGTGCGAAAAAGAAATGGTCATCAAGATGTGCCGAAATAATTTTAAATTTTCAGCATAGAAATGAGCAGCCAATAGTTTCAATGTTGCTTCCACTGGTGCCTTCATAAAAAAGGAGACAACATTGAGGCTGACCATGACTTCACTTGGGACTGTCTTCATCTGCTTTACAATAACAACAAACATATATGATTTCTTAAGGTTATTTCTACAGGTACCAATAATTCGGTTAAGACCTTTGCTAGCCTTTGGGTAGTAGAATACATAGCACTAACACTTGATCTCAGCAGCACCCCGTGTCTGTGTATTTTAAGCAGACTTTACGTCCTGGGTAGTCTAGGTGCTGTCGGTCTTAAATTCTTCAAAAGTTACTCAGAGAAAAAACAGTTCTTTAGTAGCTCCCCTCTCTTCCTGGTAAGTGCAAAGTGGGATCCTGTTGAGAATTTGATATGTCCTGTCTTTCAATAACAGACCACGTTTCTTATGATAATATGTAGCACTGAGGACAACTGTAGCATTATGCTTGCCAGGCAATAAGACAATTCCCTGAATGATTTCACCCTAATAATATTGGACTTACAGGGATTGGCTGTCGGTAAAATCCAGATAGTAGCAAGGCTTACCTCATTTGCCGCTTCTTGGGGAATTGCTACACTGCTTGTTCTATTCCATTCAGTAACTGGTAGCAATTGTGAAACTTGAGCAAAGTTCATATCTTTACTGAGAATTGAGATGGAGGCTTCGACAAGTTCCTTATCGGAGAATTTGACAATAGTATGGTGAACATCACTGGACCTAGGAGTTCCTTGTCTATGGTTAAGGTGCTCAAATTTATTGGCCTGTTTTGCCATTGTCTTGCTTAAATTAGCTCATTGATGTGTAGTCCAAGTCATGTCCACTGCAGTATTCAGCAATGAAAACAAAGTCTGCCTGCACACAATTACAGTCATTTGTGTTTAAGAGGTAAACCTCGTGATTGGTATCTCGAAGAGTGTATTTGTCAACGATAATGCTGATTCCACCGTAGGCCATATGGACTGGGATGCAGTAAGTTACCACTCTTCTTCCAATTTCATGTTTGTGGAGAGAATCCTGACAGTGGTCGGTACATGCAGAATGTTATTTGCCAGTTTTCATGCTGTTCTAGCAGCAGGTGATGATAGGCTGTTCCAACATAATAATTCTCACTAACATTCTGCCCATGAAACTTAATATACTGTACAAAATGTGCAGCCAGCACAAACTTGGGCTTTGTCTCCAATTGGGCAAGTGGGCAGCGTGAAGGAATGACACATAATTCACGTAGCTCATCCGCCAAAACAGAGCTACCCAAACAGGTGGAGCACGCATAGAATAACATATTTCAAGCTAGTATTTGCCACCTGTAGGATTGTCCACATGGCAGAGTTAGTGCTTGCTAAACTGTGCACCAATATGAATGTTTCAGCAATGGCCCTTACATGATATCTCAGAACTACTTGAGCTACTGAAACATAAATGTAATAATTTCATGTACTCTACATTTACTGTCTCTGTAATAAACATGTAGTGAATTGTAAAACTCTCAATTTGTGTTCTTTCTTCTGGCATTGTACTGCACACAAGATCCATAGGGGCCAAATCTGTCGTTTTTTTAGATTAGATTAGATTTACCCATGGTGACAAAATTTCGAAATATGTGCTCAATGCAGAAAATAGTTATTTCTTTCATATAAATGTACACTGCAAACAGGTAATTGCACTATTTTATCAGGTCTGTTATTCATAAGCTAGCTGAAATCAACATCATACAAAGGAAAGTTGTAGTATGAAGAAATACTGAAAAAACATACTGGTCTACAAGGGTGGTTTGATAAGTCTGGTAAAAAACAAGAAAGAAATATCTGTTCTGTACACAACTCACCTTACTTCTCGATGTAGTCTCCTTTGACAGATATACAGCTGGTCCAGCAATCCCCCAGCTTCTTCATCCCCTTGGAAAAATAGGTTATGTAAAAGTCTACAAAATACTCATTGACTGCAACTATTCCTTCCTCATTTGATGAAAATTTCTTCCCAGCAAGCCAAAGTTTCAAGTTGGGAAACAGAAGAAATCACTCGAGGCCAAGCCTGGTGAACAGGGTGGATGAGGAACTGATTCAAAGCTCAATTCATGCACTTCTGCTATAGTTGTCACTGACGTGTGAGAAGGTGCATTATCCCGGTGAAAGAGAACTTTTCTGCATGCCAACCTTTGTCTTTTTTCAGGCACTGCAAGTTTCAAACAATCTAACAATGGTTCTATATTTTCCAAGTAATCTATGAGAATTATTCCTTGGGAATCCAAGAAAACATTGGCAATCACCTTACCAGCTAAAAGAGTGACCTTTGCCTTCATCGAAGCATTTTTAACCAGACTTTATATATTGTTTTGAACGTCGTTTTGACAATGGCATGAAATGATGGATCCAGGTTTCATCAACAGTCACAAATAATAATAGAATGAAGGCTTCCATGGCAGGTGTTGTCATCACTTAACATTTCCGGGCTGAGATGCTGTGGTCCATACATAAGACTCTCCCCTGACATTTCGCCTTCGACTGCGGAAGGCATCCTCCAAGGACAATCGGCGAACTGCAACGAGAGCAATAGTGAGCGCCGTATATACAAGCCATCAAGAGGGCGCCACTGTCAATCATATGACATTGGCTGTGCTGTGATCTCTGGTATTGCCAACTTTCTCAATTGAAACTACATCTACATCTACATCTACATTGATACTCCGCAAGCCACCCAACGGTGTGTGGCGGAGGGCACTTTACGTGCCACTGTCATTACCTCCCTTTCCTGTTCCAGTCGCGTATGGTTCGCGGGAAGAACGACTGTCTGAAAGCCTCCGTGCGCGCTCTAATCTCTCTAATTTTACATTCGTGATCTCCTCGGGAGGTATAAGTAGGGGGAAGCAATATATTCGATACCTCATCCAGAAACGCACCCTCTCGAAACCTGGACAGCAAGCTACACCGCGATGCAGAGCGCCTCTCTTGCAGAGTCTGCCACTTGAGTTTATTAAACATCTCCGTAACGCTATCACGGTTACCAAATAACCCGGTGACGAAACGCGCCGCTCTTCTTTGGATCTTTTCTATCTCCTCCGTCAACCCGACCTGGTACGGATCCCACACTGATGAGCAATACTCAAGTATAGGTCGAACGAGTGTTTTGTAAGCCACCTCCTTTGTTGATGGACTACATTTTCTAAGCACTCTCCCAATGAATCTCAACCTGGTACCCGCCTTACCAACAATTAATTTTATATGATCATTCCACTTCAAATCGTTCCGTACGCATACTCCCAGATATTTTACAGAAGTAACTGCTACCAGTGTTTGTTTCGCTATCATATAATCATACAATAAAGGACACTTCTTTCTATGTATTCGCAATACATTACATTTGTCTATGTTAAGGGTCAGTTGCCACTCCCTGCACCAAGTGCCTATCCGCTGCAGATCTTCCTGTATTTCGCTACAATTTTCTAATGCAGCAACTTCTCTGTATACTACAGCATCATCCGCGAAAAGCCGCATGGAACTTCCGACACTATCTACTAAGTCATTTATATATATATTGTGAAAAGCAATGGTCCCATAACACTCCCCTGTGGCACGCCAGAGGTTACTTTAACGTCTGTAGACGTCTCTCCATTGATAACAACATGCTGTGTTCTGTTTGCTAAAAACTCTTCAATCCAGCCACACAGCTGGTCTGATATTCCGTAGGCTCTTACTTTGTTTATCAGGCGACGGTGCGGAACTGTATCGAACGCCTTCCGGAAGTCAAGAAAAATAGCATCTACCTGGGAGCCTGTATCTAATATTTTCTGGGTCTCATGAACAAATAAGGCGAGTTGGGTCTCTCACGATCGCTGTTTCCGGAATCCATGTTGATTCCTACATAGTAGATTCTGGGTTTCCAGAAATGACATGATACGCGAGCAAAAAACATGTTCTAAAATTCTACAAGAGATCGACGTAAGAGATATAGGTCTATAGTTTTGCGCATCTGCTCGACGACCCTTCTTGAAGACTGGGACTATCTGTGCTATTTTCCAATCATTTGGAACCCTCCGTTCCTGTAGAGACTTGCGGTACACGGCTGTTAGAAGGGGGGCAAGTTCTTTCGCGTACTCTGTGTAGAATCGAAGTGGTATCCCGTCAGGTCCAGTGGACTTTCCTCTATTGAGTGATTCCAGTTGCTTTTCTATTCCTTGGACACTTATTTCGATGTCAGCCATTTTTTCGTTTGTGTGAGGATTTAGAGAAGGAACTGCAGTGCGGTCTTCCTCTGTGAAACAGCTTTGGAAAAAGGTGTTTAGTATTTCAGCTTTACGCGTGTCATCCTCTGTTTCAATGCCATCATCATCCCGTAGTGTCTGGATATGCTGTTTCGAGCCACTTACTGATTTAACGTAAGACCAGAACTTCCTAGGATTTTCTGTCAAGTCGGTACATAGAATTTTACTTTCGAATTCAATGAACGCTTCACGCATAGCCCTCCTTACGCTAACTTTGACATCGTTTAGCTTCTGTTTGTCTGGGAGGTTTTGGCTGCGTTTAAACTTGGAGTGGAGCTCTCTTTGCTTTCGCAGTAGTTTCCTAACTTTGTTGTTGTACCACGGTGGGTTTTTCCCGTCCCTCACAGTTTTACTCGGCACGTACCTGTCTAAAACGCATTTTACGATTGCCTTGAACTTTTTCCATAAACACTCAACATTGTCAGTGTCGGAACAGAAATTTTCGTTTTGATCTGTTAGGTAGTCTGAAATCTGCCTTCTATTACTCTTGCTAAACAGATAAACCTTCCTCCCTTTTTTTATATTCCTATTAACTTCCATATTCAGGGATGCTGCAACGGCCTTATGATCACTGATTCCCTGTTCTGTACATACAGAGTCGAAAAGTTCGGGTCTGTTTGTTATCAGTAGGTCCAAGATGTTATCTCCACGAGTCGGTTCTCTGTTTAATTGCTCGAGGTAATTTTCGGATAGTGCACTCAGTATAATGTCACTCGATGCTCTGTCCCTACCACCCGTCCTAAACATCTGAGTGTCCCAGTCTATATCTAGTAAATTGAAATCTCCACCTAAGACTATAACATGCTGAGAAAATTTATGTGAAATGTATTCCAAATTTTCTCTCAGTTGTTCTGCCACTAATGCTGCTGAGTCGGGAGGTCGGTAAAAGGAGCCAATTATTAACCTAGTTCGGTTGTTTAGTGTAACCTCCACCCATAATAATTCACAGGAACTATCCACTTCTACTTCACTACAGGATAAACTACTACTAACAGCGACGAACACTCCACCACCGGTTGCATGCAATCTATCCTTTCTAAACACCGTCTGCACCTTTGTAAAAATTTCGGCAGAATTTATCTCTGGCTTAAGCCAGCTTTCTGTACCTATAACGATTTCAGCTTCGGTGCTTTCTATCAGCGCTTGAAGTTCCGGTACTTTACCAACGCAGCTTCGACAGTTGACAATTACAATACCGATTGCTGCTTGGTCCCCGCATGTCCTGACTTTGCCCCGCACCCGTTGAGGCTGTTGCCCTTTCTGTACTTGCCCAAGGCCATCTAACCTAAAAAACCGCCCAGCCCACGCCACACAACCCCTGCTACCCGTGTAGCCGCTTGTTGCGTGTAGTGGACTCCTGACCTATCCAGCGGAACCCGAAACCCCACCACCCTATGGCGCAAGTCGAGGAATCTGCAGCCCACACGGTCGCAGAACCGTCTCAGCCTCTGATTCAGACCCTCCACTCGGCTCTGTACCACTAATTGATTGTCACGCTGTTGCTGCAACATTGACATCCATATCTTATCCAGCTTAATGCCTTCATCTTTTCTATTAAAATTATTGCAGTGTTTGGCAATCTCAATGGCCTCTCTGTACATTCACGCATAATAATGCGACGTCTTTGCTTTGCCGGTCGTCTCACTAAACTTTATTTCATGATCACCTTAGTTTCAATTGAGAAAGTTGGCAATATCAGAGATCACAGCACAGCCGACATCACGTGATTGACAGCGGCGCCATCTGGATGGCTTGTATATATGGCGCTCACTAGTGCTCTCGTTGCAGTTCGCCGATTGTCCTCGGAGGATGCCTTCCACAGTCGAAGGCGAAACATCAGGTGAGAGTCTTATGTATGGACCACGGCATCTCAGCCCAGAAATGTTAAGTGCTGAGTCACAAATAAGCACAAAAAGTCTTGTGGATTGGGGTTAAATATCACCAGATATTGTGTTGAAATCTATCGCCAGATGCACTTTTGATAGATTGTGACCAATCGTTGCACCCACCTCATATACAGCTTCTTCATAGCCAATTCTTCCTGCAGGATATTATGCACTCAGTTAATTGAGATACCTATGGTCTCAGCAATCTCACTTATTTCTAGTTGGTGGCCTTGCATTACCATATCATGGCTTCTCTCAATGGTTCCCTTTGTGGTAACCTCAACTGGACATTCAGAGGGCATATCATCTTCGATGCTCGCCCAAGTATGTTTAAAGTCATTAATCCAAAAGTAAATGGTCATCAAAGTTGTTGCAGCATTTGCATGAACTTCAATTCTGTTTTGATCTGTACGGCAGTCCACCCTTCAAATGATAACAGCACAAAACTCAGTTTTCCCCATTTTCAATCATAGTCAAGACACTGAACAATTCATATGATTGTCAAAAATGAATTGAATGCAGTACATTGTTAAAATTCTTTACACAATCCTTGAAATAATCAAGATTCCATCCATGAAGGTGCAAGAAAAATGTTCCATTTTTTATGGAAATTTACCAGATTTATCGAACCACACTCGTATTTGAGATTGGAGGTTAGTGTTTCCATAGCAGTTCCTGAAACAATGACTACTACAGAACAGCTTTTATAATTAATCAGAATTCCGAGATTTTGCAACTATAAAATAGTTTCTCAAGGTGGTGAAAGGGGTTGAACAGACAACAAAAAAAGGACATAAGCAATTTAGGATTATTTAAATAATCAAAGTTTGAAAAATGGGGAAGAGTTTTCAGAAAAGTGGCAAAAAATCATTATTCTACACAAGATACAGCACAGAAGCTTTACCTGTCAAGGCGTGATCGTGCAGTCTTGCTTAATAGGTCCATCTTGCTCAAGACATTTATATGTGGAAGTTCTAAATTTGTCATAACACTTAATGCTGCCATTGTGCCAGACAGAAACTTGGCAGGATCTACCATAAACTGAGAGTCTATGAGGAACACCGCACAAAGGCGAAAGTCCTGACGCTGCAGATGTTCAACAAGCTGTCTCATGACTGTCATGTGTGTGTACAGCTCTATCTGCCCAGGACAGTCAAACAGAGTGTAGTCATCCTCATCCTCACCTAGCTGCTCTTCCAACCAGTCGATATTCTCCACCAGGTACCTATACGAGAGAAAACACAATGATTATTTTTTAGTTTTCTTAATATATATAACTCACTGTTAAAAATTGTGTATCTCCAATCCTCTTCCTTTTCTTGGTATACTGCCCTAACATCACAAAAAAGAGGCAAGGGTATCTGTGTGTGTGTGGGGGGGGGGGGGGGGGGGGGGTCACTAACATTTTCTTTTACAAATAGACTCCTTATGCAGACTTCAGAGTAATGTTCCTTATCCTTATGCTGGTGCAGAGGTCTTCAACAAGCTCCCAGTTGGACATAAGGCAATAAACTGTAAATCCCAACAAATTCAAAAGAAAATTGGGGTTCATGCAGGGTCAGCTCCTCCTGCCACATGTTACTTGATGATCTACTTTCTATGGACTGAATATCTGTGTTAGCTATATGGCAACTACAATCAAAGGCTAGTTATTACACACATCTGCAACCAAGCAAACATCTGTGTGTGCACCTGAAAAAACTGTTCTGTGCATATTCCTGTATACATAACTATGTCAAATAAATTAGGCTACACCACATAACCACACATGAAAGATGTCTACATAATCACTTTGAACAAAATCTTACTTGAAATACTACAGGTTTTACTTTTGTTTCAAAGTATACTTAAAGAAATCAATGAAGATGTTGAAAATCAGCTACAGTCTTTTCAAAGGAAGCATCTCAACAACTGCGTCAAATTATTTAAGGAAACCATGGAAAAACAAAATCAGGATGACCAGACAGCAATGTGAATCTCAATCCTGCTAAATGCAGGTCCAGTAGCTTAAACATGGCACCACTTCACTCAGCAAGGACACCACTTGCCATTTACAATAATATACTGCATAACACATTCTTTAGGTTATTCAGATATTATAGAAGTTGGTCATTCAGATATTATAAAAGATACTCCTTATATTTACCTGTTTGTTATCAATAGATAGTGGAGTATGCTATTCAATCCCTATCAGAGATACAGGTGGGAGGACTTTAATATTCACTTACATTCATAATTTCATGAAATCTTGTTAAATGAGAGCCAGCAATGTTTCACAAAGTCAATTCTGCCTGTACTAATACTTCTTTGGGGAGGGAATCATTTCTCTCCCTCGGTCATTAGTACGTTACATTTAGGAAGCCCACAACAAACATTGGCGAGATTGGCTTATGTATCTTTGTAGTGTGAATGAAATTAGCTGTCCAATCTGTCACCACTTCCCTACCAGCAGGCAAAATATATTTTATATTCCTTGTAGGTCTTCAGTCCCCTGACCATGACAGCATTGGGTGCTGACCTTACAGTACGTGTTTCCACCAGGGGTAGTTATATAATATAGGACAGGAGGAAGGTCACAAATACACAGCAAAAAAAGCAGTAAGTCAATGGAATGATTATTTATTGCCCATTTAAGAATATATCTGGATGATTTTCTATAGCAGGGACAACATCAATCCACAGTTCCGAATAACTTGATGGATAAACAGTCATGTTTGTCTGGCCCTCATGGAGTCCTAATTAATGAAGCGTGGGACTTCATCTTAAGAATAAGGCAGGCGATACTGTTGCTGACCCTGAGAGGTAAGGGACGTGAAAACAAAGGTTGATAAGCATGGCAATTCCTACCCCATCAACATCGATGCATAGTATACAGACAGCTCGTAGAGCAAGTTGTGTGTGCATGTAATTATAATCGTCAAGGCCGGCACATGGCATAATCCCGTGGCGTAAGTGGATGTTACCGCTATGATTTTGCACACAACTGATTCCAAAGTAATGAACACCAGTTCATGTTAACACAAGATGACAGAGACTTCCACATTAATGTTTTAACAACATTTGAAATCTGCAACAGAATGGGGGCCAGAGAGCAGCTCTAAGAAGTTTTCCTACCTTAAAGGAAACACAATGAAGTGCATGCTCCACGAAAAAGCATTTCCTGTAGTCAACAAAAGAAGTAAATCCTTTATTCAGCCTTACCAAGGCAGGAGAGAGAATTGGGGAGGGGGAGGGGAAGGCAGTGCTGTTCATTCCTGTGGCTTTTTTTGGCCAGAGTTGCCTGAGTGGTGGGTTGGTTGGTTTGTTTAAAAGAGGGGAGAAGGGACAAAACTATGAAGTCATCGGTCCCTTATTCCTAATAAAACAATGCCACAAGTGTGAGAATAAAACAGACAAGACATACAACACAAAATGGAAAGAAAGGAAAAACCACAAGAACAAAGGAATGGCAACAAACACTAAAAGGACCAAAGAGGACAAGAAAACAACAGAGAGACTCTAGAAACAGAAGAGAGTAAAACAAGAAAGCGGATTACAGTGGCTGGCCGACCTAGAGAGTAAAAAGGAAATGCCAGCCACTCTGCAACACCTTAAAGCCCCCACCCTAAAAGCGCTATGGTGGAGGACACAGAGGAACAAAGGACATGCACTAAAACTTAGATCAAATGATAAAACCCACCCTCGTGAATAAAACACAAAATTAAATCAGCTAATGAGGCATAGGCAGATAAAATGACTGGCAACGAGTCTGGTAATCCAAGATTTCATCGCTGGACAATCAAAGCGGGACAGTGCACCAGAATATGGGCCACTGTCAGCTGGGCGCCGCATGACACTGAGGTGGGTCTTCACGGCGCAGGAGGTAACTGTGGGTGGCCCAAGCATGGCCAATGCGGAGCCAGCAGAGGACAATTGACTCCCTGCGAGATGCCCGCATGGCAGACTTGCGCACTTTCATAGTCTCCTTAATGACACACAGTTTGCTGTGCATACTGTTATGCCATTCTGTCTCCCAAAGTTGAAAAACCCTGCAGCGTAAGTCAGAATGCAGGTCAGATTCAGATTTGCCTATCTCCAGAAGCGGTTTCCGTGTAGCCTGTTTGGCCAGCCTGCCAGCAAGTTCGTTGCCTGGTATACTGACGTGTCCTGCAGTCCACATAAACACCACTGAACGATAGGACTGGTCCAGGGCATAGATGACTCCTGGATGGACACCACCAAAGTATGGCGAAGGTAGCACCGGTCGATACCTTTTAGGCTGCTCTAGGAATCAGTACACAGAAGAAACAATTCCTCAGGGCATGAACGGATATACTGAAGTGCACGAGATACGGCCACCAGCTCTGCAGTGAATACACTGCAGCCATCGGGCATGGAATGCTGTTCAATATGGCCTCTGTGGTCAAAGGCGTAGCCAACATTACCATCAGCCATCGAGCTGTCGGTGTAAACCACTTCAGAGCCCCAGAACACTTCAAGAATTGAGAGGAAGTGATATGGGTGAGCCGCAGGGTTAACGGAGGCCTTAGGGCCATGCAAAAGCTCCAGGCCAAGCTTCGGCCTACAGCTACACCACAGAGGTGTACGTGAATGGACCTCAAGGAGAGGTGGTACAGGCATGGACTCCAGTTCAGACAGAAGCAATCACTCACGAACCGAAATCATTAACCCTGACCTGGGTCAACTATGCGGGAGGTGAACCGCTGTGGTTGGGAAAAGAAGACAATAATTAGGATGTTCAGGTGAGCTATGAGTGTGTGTGCAACATAACTGGTGAGCAGTTGCGCACATCTGATATTCAATGGAGGGTCTCCAGCCTCCACCAGTACGGTTGTCACCAGACTTGTCCTAAAAGCTCCTGGTAGTCAAACTCTGCAATAGAGCAATGGGTCGAGCAAACGCAATGCTGAGGGCATCACCAAACCATAAATAACACTCCCACAGTCAAGGCGGGATTGTATAAGGGCTCTGTAGAATTGCAGCAGCGTGGAGCGATCTGCACCCAAGTTGGTGTTTCTCAGGCAGCGGAGGGCACTGAAGTGCTGCCAACACTTCCGTTTAAGCTGACGGAGATGAGGAAGCCAAGTAAAACTAGTGCCGAAAATCAGACCTACGAATCGATATGTCCCCACTACAGTGAGTGGATCGTCATCAAGGTAAAGTGCTGGTTCCGGATGAACGGTATGATGCCAACAGAAATGCATGACACGTCTTCATGCCGGAAAACTGGAAGCCATGGGCTAGAGTCCATGACTGCACCTTGTGGATGGCTTCCTGTAGGGACTCCATTCTCTTGGACATGGATGAAACTATGGGAGTCACCAACTTGGACATGGAAAGTATGGAGAGACAGGAAGTTTCGGATAAAAATCAGGAGTGGTCCCTGGAGACCCCACTCATACAATGTGGCAAGGATATGATGTCACCAAGTCGTGTCGTATGCTTTACGTAGGTCAAAAAAGACGGCAATCAGGTGTTGCCATCTGGAAAAGGATGTTCAGATGGCAGACTCGATGGATACAAGATTATCAGTGGTAAAGCGACCCTGGCGGAAGCTGCCCTGACATGGAGCCAGCAAGCCACGTGACTCCAGGACCCAACCCAGTTGCCGTAGCTCAGCCAGGCGGTGAAAAAACCGCTGCAATTCCACTGGAGGATGACGTCATCGTGAGACTGGGAAGGCATGCAACATTCAATGAGGCATTTTATGTCTCAGGGCCACCTGCTGCCACCCACTTTTTGCCTGAGCAGTCTATATCCATTGTGTCTGAGGGTCTGGAGAGATCTAGGTCCTCAGTGGACGCCAGAATCTCCACCCCATCGTCAGACACAGAGCTTGTAGGTAGCGGTGGTGTGGGTGGCATCGCAATTTCCTTGGTCTTATGGGTCTACTTTTTTTTATTTCTCTTGCTGCTCCTTGGGTTTCCCTGGCTTGGAGGAATTCACTGGCTCTGTCTCGGGGACTGAGGATGAGCATGAAGACCTACAACCAGCTTCTTTTGAGCTCTCCAGCCACTGGTGGGTGTCATCTTTCCCACTAGCAGAAACCTGGGAAGGGAATGACCCAGGGGACCCCATCCTAGTGAGAGAAGCTGAAGAAGACTTATGCTTCTCCATCTTAAAGGTGGGGACGGACGTCCCTGATAGTTTGGGGGGGGGGGGGGGGGGGGGGTGTCCCGAAGTAGGTGGTGCGTGCGAAACCAACAGGGAGGGAAGTGCCCCCCACCATCAAGGAGACAGGTGTAGTCTTCCGGCTCAGAGAGGTGACTGGGGTTGGCGGAGCTGATGGTGCCAGAACTATTGTAGCGGTGGCATAAGACGATGTCATACATACAGGATGCAGGCGTTCAAATTTTCTCTTGGCCTCAGTGTAGGTCAGTCGGTCCAGGGTCTTGTACTCCATAATTTTCCTTTGTTTCTGGAGAATCCTGCAGTCTGGCGAGCAAGGTGAATGGTGCTCTCCGCAGATGACACAGATAGGAGGCGGGGCACATGGAGTAATGGGATGTGATGGGTGTCCGCAATCTCAACATGTAACGCTGGAATTACAGTGGGAAGACACATGGCTGAACTTCCAGCACTTAAAGCACCACATCGGGGGAGGGATATAGGACTTTGCATCACAGTGGTAGACCATCACCTTGACCTCAGGCAATGTATCACCCTCGAAGGCCAAGATGAAGGCACCGATGGCAACCCGATTATCCCTCGGACCCTGGTGGACACACTGGACGAAATGTACACCTCGCCGCTCTAAAATGGCGCACAACTCATCGCCACACTGCAATAGAAGGCCCCTGTGAAACATGATACCCTGGACCATACTTAAGCTCTTATGGGGCTTGATGGTTACAGAAACATCCCCCAGTTGTTACAAGCAAGTAACGTCCGTGACTGGGCAGGGGATGCTGTTTTGATCAAGACTGGCCTAGATCTCATTTTGGACAATCCCTCCACCTCCCCAAACTCGTCCTCTAAATGCTCAACAAAAAACTGAGGCTTCATCATCATGAAAGATTCCCCATCAGCTCTCGAACATACAAAGTACCGGGGTGAATAAGATCTGCTGGCATCCTTAGCCTGACGTTCCTCCCATGGTGTGGCCAGGGAGGGGAACGATTTGGGGTCATACTTCTGTGCGTTGAATTGAGCTTGTGAACGCTTAGAGACTGCTGGTGTTTCACCACCAGCAAGAGATGATGGACTACGTTTCACTGCATGTCATCTGCCCTGATGCCACCCATTCCAACCAGGGCCACCCAGCCACAGCAAAGGACACCTGGCAGGATGGCCACTACCAGGAGTCCCGATGCCCCAGGGGGATGGGCAACTACCCCTTGGCATAAGCGGGGAGCTAACGGCACAGGCATCAGAAGAGCAATCCCTGTGAAGTCAGGGGGCTACAACCAACAGGGTACATGGTGACCCCACCACAACGGGCTGGCTACTGTGCTGGATATCAGGTGCAAATAAGTCCATGGTCATCGTCGACGCAGAATGCGACACTGCATAGTGCATGGTGCATGGTGGAAAACGCACCCAGGAAGGTGTCCTTGCCGAGGAGATGGAGAATGAGCAGGACTGAAATGCGACAACGAGAAAGTAGGCTAAAGATCTCAATGCACAACGGACATGATGCACCATGTAAGGCGCCCTTCCCCAATTGGTTCACTCTTCGGGAAAATTTTGTAGAATGGAGGTCAAACCCTACAGGGGACCATCACATGAAGGCTGAAACATGTGAAGCTCCTTTTAGTCGCCTCTTACAACAAGCAAGAATATCTCAGGCCTATTCTTATCCCCGGACCCACAGGGGGGAAAGTGGTGGGGAACACTTCCTGTCATTTAGGTTGGTCATTCGATGGAGGTGCCAGGAGGGTGTGCCCTGGGAAAAAAAAAGGTATCCTTTCATGGTGACATGTCTGCAGCTTCAGTCTGAGCACAATGTCTCCACCCTTTACCGACTGACGACATCTTGCGACTTTCTTCAACTATCTGTTTGGCTGATATTAAAACTACTTTACCACCACATCCAATAGTTCTTCATCTAGGCAACACATTGATGGGTCCTGATGACCGAGAAAAACTGATATTACAATAGAAATTTGCTTATCAAGTTTTCCACCTTGTTAAATATTCATGCAATGAGCATGTGACTGAGGTCATTGGATTTGAATTTTGCCTCTTGTCTGAATCAGTGATTTGAAATATTATTGTTCAAATAATTAAATACTCTCCCTTTGTAAGGACTGGATGACACTGCTAAGGCCTCTCCACATGCAGGTGATAATATGGTGGAAAAGTTTCAGATTTACACCTAGATGGGAACAAGAAATTGCTTGACAGTTGTGTGCAGCTGAACATACAAAATAATGATATCGTTACTTCATCATTACTCCCACACACAGTATGGCTATGACAGCAATAGCTGTGCACCGACAGACTGGCTCAAGGCTCAAGTCTAATATACAGGCAGGACTAGCCAGGGCACTTTTCCTGTATACAAGGGTGGTTTGAAAAGTTCTCAGAATGGAATAGAAAAAAGTACTTATATCACATACTTTTTTTTTTATTTTTCAATGTAGTCTGCTTGTAAATTAATGCACTTGGTCCAACGATGTTCCAGTGCCTTGATCCCATCTCAAAAATGAGTTTCCTCCAGGTCTGCAAAATAGTTGTCAACTTCGGCTATCAATTCTTCGTTTGAGGTGAATCTTCATCCACCAAGAAAAATTTTCAGTTTCGGGAAGAGATGGAAGTCTGACAGAGCCATATCAGGTGAATAAGGCTGGTGTGGCAAAAATTCATACCTTAGTTTGTGTAATTTAGCCAAGGCAATGGCACGTGTGCAGGCATGCATTGTCGTGATGGAAGATGACTTTCTTCGTTGCTAAACCTGGCATTTTTTCGTGTATCTTTTGTTGCAATTTGTCCAGGATGTTAACATGGTATTCTCCAGTAATTGTTTGGCAAGTGCGGACATAATCTACAAACACAATCCCCTTTGTATCCCAGAACACTGATGCCATGACCTTTCCCGCAGATGGAATTATCTTTGCTTTCTTTGTTGGTGGAGAATCAGCATGTTTCTACTGCTCTGACTGTTTTTTTTTTTTTTTTTTTTTTTTTTTTTTTTTTTTTTTTTTTTTTTTTTCTGGGTATAGTAGTGCACCCAAGTTTCACCTGTGGTCACAAACCAGCACAAAAAATCTTGTTCATTTCTCCTAAAATGGGCCAAACATTGTTACATTATGTCCATTCTCACGCGTTTTTGATCCAGCGTCACGAGTCGCGGCACCTATCCTGCAGATAATTTTTTCCATTTCTAATTCTTCAGTTAAAATGTGCAATACCCTTTCAGAGGTGAGCAATTTCACTCACTTTCAATCGGCGATCCTCCATGACCATTTTGTGAACTTTTGGAATGATTTCCAGAGTAGTGACACATTTTGGCCAACCACTGCGTGGTTCATCATCTAAGTGCTCCCGACCAAATTCAGATTCATTTGTCCACTTGGCAACAGTTGAATATGAATGAGCAGAATCCACCAGTATATTCTGGAAATCAGCCTGTATGTCCTTTGCTTTCATACCTTTCTTTATGATGTACTTAATCACTGCTCGGACCTCAATTTTTTCCATCTTCGCAAATTATTAAGCACGAACAACAGAGCCATGTCACAGCCACAGCTCTCTTCCAAGAGCACTGATGTGGCACATGTTTACATGCAGCAATCAATTGAACAACTCGTTGCACTAGTGCTGACCTCTCGTGGTGATTCCGAGAATTTTTCAAACCACCCTCGTGCTAAATACCTTGGTCATGTATCTGTTCCATGTATCTAATGATGATAGTAATTGGTAACCGGTGAGAGGCAAGAAAAGCTACAATATATTCGAGCATTGAATTTATTCAGTATTATTTGTAAATAATTCATACTTATGTTGAGTCATAGAAGGTTGTCTTAAATTGCCCCTTCCACAGTTCCAATATTTTCCTCTAGATTTTGGATGCAGGTTTTGGTAATAGATGTAACTGTAGCACAGCCTCAGGTATACATTAGGTTGAAAGGAGATAGTTCGGTTATGAGATGACCAGGTCAGTGTGACGTCATGAGAAAAAGTAAAGGCATTGAACAGATTACGCAGCACATTTAGTTTTTTCATTTTTTTAACAGCAAATATGTTGCAAACTTTAGAATCACAACTGCTGTAATTATATTCATATTTGGATTTGGCACAATTACTTTCAATCTTTGCCATGAAACAAATCACCCACCAACTGTTCTCTCATTGTGTATTCAACACGCCATCTCACCTTCCCATCACACTTCACAGTAAGTCCTGCCAACATTACCCCACAAAAAAGATAATGGCACTGTTCTCATTCTACCTCTTGTCCTGCTACCAACACATTATGCCCAAGTTCATGTGAGTCAACGGGCTTTTCTACAGAGGTTGAACAAAAATAAGGAAATGCCACGAGAAATGCAGGCTTGAATATATATGCAGACGCTACACAAGCCTGCAGGTTTTGGTGTTGTATATGATCATGAACAGTACCTGTGCAATGTCCTCAACACATTCACAAGTGACAGTAGTGGTCAGAATAGTGTTCGGTGTGATTAGAGAGCATTACGTCAGAAATAAGAGTATTTGAACATGGGTAGACAGTTGGTGCTCATATGGTGGGTGCTTCTTCCATAACCATACCGCACACAGAGAAAGTGGAAAAATATCATCTGCTATCACAAAGCAGCTGAAAGTGTATGTTGAGTGATTCAATGAAGAAGATTGTGATGAAATATAAAGAGGACAACAGCTGCAAAGGTCACTGCAGAACTGAATGTCTCAATCATGAATCCTGTCAGCATCAAAACAATACAAGTGGAGCTACATAAGCATGGAATTGCAGGGCGAGTTGGAATTCCGAAACCACTCATCAATCATGCAAATGGCCATAACAGGAAAATGAGGCGCCAAAGCCAAAAAGTGTGGTCTGTGGAGCAACGGAAGAGTCTTGTTTCCCACTGTTTCCAACTTCTTGCCAAGTTTACACCCCAAGAGCAAAAAATGGCAGGAGTTCAGTGAAGATTGGGGGAGTCATATCTTGGTATTTGATGGCTCCATGTTCACTCTGCATGGTCACCCCTACTGCCTAGAATTATATAACTATTTTGATTGATCAGGTCCATCCCCTACTAAAATGTTTGTTCCCCAACAGTGATGTGTTCCAAGACTGCAGGGCCTCTGCTCACACAGTTTGCTTCATCCAAGATGGGTTTTGTGAGCATGAGATTGACCCCTGGCCACCAGAGTCCCCAGATCTCATTATTAGTGAGTCTTTGTGGTCTACTTTGGAGAGAAGGGTACATGATCGCTATCCAACTCCATCATTGTTAACTGAACTTGTCTCTATTTTGCACGAACAATGGTAAAAGATTCTCCTGAAAACCATACAGGATGTGTACTACAATTCCAAGATGACTGGATGCTGTTTTGGATGCCAGCAGGTTTCTTACTCTGTACTACCCATGATAATGTGTTTCCTATTTGGTGTTACCACATTTTTATCTACCTCCTCCACATCAAAAATCTGCAAACAGCTGTGAACTGCACAATGGGAAATTACACATAGTATCACATATTATGGTTTCTTTCCATGCCACTCATGTAAGACATGTAGGAAGAATGGCTTCAATCATACAGGCATTTGTGCATGCTGCAATTAGTTGCTCTACTGACAATGCCATTGACATAATCACTCACCATATTTTACAAGCATTATGTATGAAAATAGCACTGGTTGGTATTTTCCGTGATCTTTCTAAGGTACTGTGTGTATCACAATATTCTCCTATATAAATTGAGGTTTTATGGAATTGATGCTACAGTTACACAATGACTAATGGCATACATAACCAAAAGAATGCAGAAATTTGTACTTAGTAACTCAGTCAATGTAATTAGGGAAGATTCTTGTGACTAAGGAGAAACCACATATGGGGTTCCCCAAGACTTGTTCCTCATATGTGTAAATGATCTTCTGTCTAATATAAAACAAGCAGAATTAGTTCTATTTGTCAATGAGACTAGTTTTGTAATCAATCCAAGCCTACATACAGGAACAGAAGAAACAGTAAACTAGGTTCTTAAAAGTGTCACTGACTGTTTTTCTGTGAACAGCCTAACTCTCAATTTTAAAAGGACACAATATATTCAGACCTGCAGATCTAAAGGTACAACACCAATGATAAGTGTAACGCATGGAGAGGAAATAATAAATAGGGTGCAAACTTCAAAATTATCAGGTTAAAAGCTGGAAAAAAGCACGACTTAGAAAAGTCTTCATTGCTCAAAAATGTGCTGTAAGAATAATATGTGGAGACCACCCATGCTCATCTTGTACATATATTTTTAAGGAGTTGGGTATTTTGATTACTGCTTCACAATACAAGTATTCCATCATGAAGTTTGTTGTAAATAAACCACTGCAGTTCAAAAGGAACAATGATGTACATAATTACAATATGAAATGGCATTCATTACTTCTCATTAACATTGTCTTTAGCACAAAAATGGGTGCACAATGCTGCAACTAAAATTTTTGAAAAGCTACCCAGTGATGTAAAACATCTGACAGACAGAAAAGCAAAATTTGAAAATAAACTGAGAAAGTTTCTCCTTGACAACTCCTCCTATTCCATATAATAATTTCTATTATTGTAATCTGTAAAAGGTGCTGGGTAGGAATTACTAACTCACATCTGTATATTTAAAATAAATAAATATAATGAACAACAACAACTTATACATGTTCAGCGTGTCATTATATTTACAAATTAATGTGTGATGTGAATGTAAAATTACTCGTTCCACATTATTACAGTTTATTGCACAAAGGGAACATGAAACTGACTAAAAGTATAATCATAGGTCTCTACAGGAGTGATGTGTAGGGAGCTGCAGTATAGTCCTAGGATCCCCACTTAATACTGGTTCTTAAAACTGTGTGTGTTGTGAAAACTGGCAACTGGCTCAAAATAATGAAAAATATGAAGTCCTCTATGAGTATTAAAAGAAATTCACTAAATTTTGGTTACACATGAAATCTTACAAATGTAAAGGCTCTTAACTGAACTAAATACTTTTGCATTACAACTATGAATAACTTAAACAAGAATCATCACATAGATAATGTTGTGTGGAGAGTTAACCAAAGGCTGCTATTTATTGGCAAAACACTTAGAAATTCCAACAGTGTCTGCTAGAGACTGCCTACACTATGATTGTCCATCCTCTTCTCTAGTATTGCTGCATGGTGTAGGATCCGCGTCAGATACGATTGATGGAGGACTCGAAAAAGTTCAGAGAAGGGCAATGTGTTCCGTATCATCATGAAATAGGGTATAGAGTGTCACAAATATGATACGTGAATTTAAATGGCAGTCACCAAAACAGAGGCATTTTTTGTTGCAGTAGGATCTTCTAATGAAATTTCAACCACCAACTTTCTCCTCCAAACGCAAAAGTATTTTGTTGGCACCCACTATGATCATCACAACAAAATAAGCTAAATCAGAGCTTACATAGAAAGATTTAAGTGTTTGTTTTTTCCGGGTGCTGTTCAAGAGTGGAAAGGTAGAGGAATATCCTGAAGATGGTTTGATGAGACCTCTGCCAGGCACATAATTGAGATCTGCAAGCTATCATATAGGTGAGTGGGCTTTCACTGTATAGTTGATGTCTGTCTTCAAGTGACTGCCAGTTCAGTTCCTTCAGTATCACTGTGACACTCTCCCATGGATTAAACCAACCTGTGACCGTTCGTGCTGCCCTTCTCTGTATACATTCAATACTCCTGTTTGTCCTATCTGGTACAAGTCCCACACACTTGAGCAATATTCTAGGATGGGTCACATGAATGATTTGTAAGCAATCTCTTTTGTGGACTGATTGCACTTCCCCAGTACTCTACCAATAAACTGAAATCCGCCACCTGCTCTACCCACAACTGAACCTATGTGATCATTACATTTCATATCCCTACCAGGTATCTGTATGAGTTGGGTGATTCCAACAATGACTCATTGATGTTATAGGATATTACATATTTTCGTTTTAAATGAAGAGCAAAATTTCTGAACATTTAGAACAAGTTGCCAATCTCTGCACCACCTTGAAATCTTATCAGATCTGACTGAATATTTATTTGGCTTCTCTCAGATAGTACTTCATTACAGATAACTGCATCATCTACAAAGCCTAATTCATTATTAATATTGTGTGCAAGGTCATTAATGTACAACATGAACAGCAAGACTCCAAACACACTTCCCTGGGGCACACCCAAAGTTACTTCTATAACTGACAATGACTCTTCATTCAAAATATCATGCTGTGTCCTTCCTACCATAAAGTATCATCCAGTCACAAATTTCGCTTGATACCCCACATGATCATAGTTTTGATAATAATTGTAGGTGTGGTACTGAGTCAAATGCTTTTCAGAAGTCAAGAAACACTGCACCTGCCTGGTTGCCGTGGTCCAAAGCTTTCAGTATGTCAAGTGAAAAAAATGTGAGATGGTTTTCACAAGATCGATGCTTTCAATATCCATGATGGTTGGCATTGAGGAGGTCATTCTGTTCAAGGTACCTCACGTTTGAGCTCAGAATACGTTCTAAGATTCTATACTCGGTGCCAAGGATATTGGACAGTAGTTTTGTGGATTACATCTAATACCCTACTTGTAGACGGCAGTGACCTATGCCTTTTTCCAAGAACTAGGCATGGTTTTTTGTTCAAAGGATCTCCAATTGATTTAGTTAGAAGAGGCACTAACTCAGTCGCAAATTCAGTATAGAATATAGATTCAATTGGCCCGTGCAGCTTTGTTCAATTTTAACGATTTCAGCTGTTTTTCAACATCACTGACACTAATACTTATTTCATTCACCTTTTCAGTGGTACGATGGTTAAATTGGGTTTTCTTTTGTAAAGGAATATTTAAAAATGGAGTTCAGCATTTCGGCTTCTGCATTGCTACCCTCAATTTCCGTTCCTGTGTCATTGCTAGGGACTGGACACCTACTTTGGTGCCACTAGCAGCCTTAGCACATGACCAGAATTTCTTTGGGTTCTGTGAAAGATCATTTAACAATATTCTGCTATGGTAGTCACTGAAGGCATCATGCATTGCTCTCTTGACAGCCAAATATGTTTCATTCAGCATCTCTCTATCTATAGCCCTATGCTTTGTTTTACACCTATTATGCAGTAATCTCTGTTTCTTTAGAATTACTGTATACCATTAAGGTTCCCTTCCGTTATGAACTGTTGTACTGGGTACACACCTATCCAGTGCTTGGTCAACTACTCTTTTACATTTGAGCTGGAATTCCTCTAGTTGCTTCTGACCTGTGTTGAAAGTTTCAAGTTCCTCGCTGAGATATGACACTACTGATTTTTTATCTAGTTTGCTGAACATATACATCTTTCTGCTTGTTTCAGCTGTCCTTTGTACTTTGGTAATCATTGTTGCCATGACTGCATCGTGGTCACTGATACCAGTTTCAATGTGGACATCCTCAAAAAGGTCAGGTCTATTTGTTGCCATTAGATCCAATTTGTTTCCATCATGAGTGGAGTTCCTACCTATCTGTTGTAGTTTTCAGAGAAGGTATTTAGTATAGTTTCACAGAATGTGTTATCATGCCCACGACTAACAAAACTAATTTTCCCAATTAATTGTTGGATGATTAAAGTCTCCACTGGTGATTACAGTATGACTGGGGAACTTACGTATAAATGAACTGACGTTTTCTCTCAAGTTTTCGGTTACATTAGAAGATGAGTCTGGTGGGAGACGGAAGAATCCAATTATCATTTTATGCCCACCCTGATACTGAGTCTTGCCCAAACACACTCACATGCAGCATCAATTTCTATTTCAGTGGATTTGAGTTTTTTTGTCTACTGTGACAAATACACCACCTTCATTTCCCATTTGCCTATCCTTTCGACATACACTTAAATTTTCCCCAAAAATCTCAATGGTAACAATTTCAGGTTTCAACCAGCTCTCTGTATCTAGTATTATATGAGCTTCACTGCTTTTCACAAGTGCTTCAAACCCTTGCAGTTTGTTGCAAATGCTTTAGCAGTTTACCATTAGGATTTTAACACTCTAACCTTTGGGAGGCATTTCTTTCAATCTCATGCTGATACTTCTGGGTTTCCTTCAGGTATCATTATCTGTATTGGAAGGAGAGTCGCCTAATCTAAAAAACCATTGAATGCACCCGATACAGTCAGCTACCTGAACAGCAGCCTCTGACGTGTAGTGAACATATGACCTAGTTTCTCAACCCTGTGGCCCAAGCCCAGGAAGTCACAGCCTAGCTTATCACAGAACTTTCGAAGACTCTGGTTCAGTCCTTCCACTCGACTCAGAACCAAAGGGCCACGATCAGTTCTGAGAACTATGCTGCAAATTGTGAGCTTCGTTGAAACTCCATGCCCAAGGCTCGTCTTCTCAACCTACCCTGCTAATCGCTGGAATGACCCAACAATGCCAGATGACAGGCACCATTTGTTTCAACATATGCCAAAATCTGCAGTTGACTGCACCCTGTTTCCTCAATGGCTGCCAGAATAGCCTCCTCAACATGTTTAATGAAGCCTCCATGAATACAAACTGAGTGCACTAGTGTTCTTTCCTGCCCCATGCTGCCATTTCCCTAAGGGGTATCACCGTCCGCCGTACATGTGAACTGCCGACGATTAATAGATAGCTACCCTTTTGTGTTTGCCTCCTGCTGACACGAGACATAACACGATTCCCCAAAACAGGTGAAGTGAGTCCCAAAGGCTATTTCAGTAAAAGATAGCACCTCAGACTTGTTGGTTAGGGAGATTGGTACAACACACTGAGTCCTCCCTAGTCCTCGTCCACCCTGTACAGGAAGCCTAGATCTCCCCACTGACACACCACTCGCAGTCAAGTGGGTGTGTATTGACAGATCTTGTACTTTCTGCAGAGGAGACAGGATTCACAGGAGAGGTTAGTACTTGAGGTACCTATGGTATAGGTATCACAGGTACATGACTCTCAGGAGCTCATCCAACACGCCAATTTGCAGCAGCTGTCAATCATTTGACACCAGTTAGGGCTATTTCCAGATGCTTACAACCAACTCATCCTGTAGTTGAGAACAGCATTCACAGTGGGTCTGCATTTTGGCTGGTGCAATATATTACAAGGCAGAGAAAAAATAACATTAAATTAAGCCTGCTGATTATATTTTTATCAGTTGAGCTAAAAAGTTGCTAATCCCCAATAAGAATTGAAGGAGATTCACAAAACGAGTTTTCTATTAAGGCAACATAAAAACCCATTGGTAAAAGTTACTAGTCTCCTAAATGATTTTGATGTTAATTATAGTTGTCAGCACACTCGAAAACCAAGTTAATTTACGATAAATGCAGATAATATACAGGGCTACTCCTCTTTAAGGGAAAACTGGATGTAACACTGTATCTTAGGAAACTTCTACAGTAACTAAATCATAAACCTCATCCTGTTGAGCAAAGAACAATGGTAGCTTCCAAAAATTCTGACAAACGCATGTTTATTTGCACTGATATAAAAGGAAATTCATGGGTGATGTCCACTTTGGCTGAGCTGTGAACCACAACCAATTTTATACAAATTAAATAAAGTGTCCAAAACATTCGCACTAGTAATTTACGAAAATATAGTTTCATAAACATCTGAAAATTCTAAAACTAGCCTGCTTATCATGTAATTGCACAATGAAATTAGAGAAAGATTGTTTTCAGTGAGGATAGGCCTACTGTCTTTAAAAACTTTAAAAGACCACAATTTAGTTCAAGCCTACAATTGACGATAACAATATTAAGTTTATCGCGGCACTTGCGAATGTCTATTTCAATCAAAACCTCTAAAATGTGCAGCAACAACAAAGCACGTCTTCTGCCTGTTGCAACTATCAATGAGTATGTCACAAATTTCTTTTGTAGCCCATACAACTATTTTTGGTACTAAGTGTTGGTTCGTTACTGAGTCAAATCATCCTCATATCTCACAAACTACTGCATCTACCTGACTGCCTTAATCTATGGCTTTCAGGATGTCATATGAGAATAGGGCAGACTGTATTTCACATGAGTGATGTTATAAGAATCGATGCCTGTTGGCATGGAATTGTGTTTAAGATATATGTACCGTATTTCCTTAAGTTTGCACTCGGAATATGTTCTACGACTCTACAACAAATGGATGTCAATGATACTGGATGGTAGTTTTCAGGATCACTTCTGTTACCCCCTTTTTTTTGGGGGGGGGGGGGACCGTTCCAGATTTAATGTAATTTCTGTCATAGCAATTAAAGGTACAATGTAAATTCAGAACATCTGTATTACATACTAGACAAATGTGCAATGAGTATTTTGGTGCATACTATGTACACATATTATACCTCCAGAATCAAGGGGAAGGGGTAAGCGCATACATCTTAGTGAAAATTAATGTTCCTTTTAACTTAGAATACAAAAGATAGCAATCCTTTCACGAACTTTAAAAAAAAAAAGTTTCCCTCTATTTGCTGAATGAGTAGGCACCTATAGTTACACCATAGGGTCTGGCGAAGGATTCCCCTGAATAAATTATGCCAGCATCTGCCTGGCGCAATGACTTGTCTTTTAGAGAACCACAACATGGACCCTTCCTAAGCCAGCTACTTTACCAATTCCCCCAGGATTAAAACGAGTGTCATTCGTCGCTCTTCAGGCTTTCCTGGTAGATCTATTGAATGTATATGTCTCTCACACCAGTGGCTAGATTATGCTGTGTAAATTCCACAGTTCTTAGTCGATGCAACTCCTCAACATCATTAGATGGTTACTGACTGACTCTGAGCACTATGGGACTTAACTTCTGAGGTCATCAGTCTTAGATGGTTACTGCTGATGAGTAGCAACTGCTGGTGTCCACACTAAGAGGTGGTACTAATATGGAGGCCTCGTAAAAAAGTTGCGCATGTGACCAAGTTGTTTCCAGGTGCATGATGGTAATGTGTCCAGTATTTGTTCAATTCTGTAAAGGCCAATTTGGTCTTAAGAGAAAAGGCACATAAACAAGATGCCTTGTCAATGTGGAATGTCATATTGGTCAGCCATGCCATACAGTGCAAGAATTGGGATTAACTAAAGTGTTTGATATTGCTTTGCCAACACATAATGACATTGTCACCTTTCAACCTAAGCTATACCTCAAGCTACACTACAGATAAGGTAAGTCATTACATGTAAGATTTCACATTCACATTTGTTGGTTGACTTCGAGCCATGCTACTGATCAGTATGTCACCACATCCTGACTTCTAAAATGTATTAAAGGTACAAAAAAAGTATTGTATAGTATGACATGATGATATCACATGTCACATCATTATCAAGTTACAGGATGAAATCTACTTATGTTATCAGAACAATATGATGAATACCATCATTACACAGGCATAAACACCTGAGCCACTGAGATAAAGCTGCAATATCAAAGCACTGTCTAAGCACACAACAGTGCATGACAAATGAGAAGTCAAAGATTATTAAGTTCAGTTTCATCTGTCTGGTAGTGTTTGATGCAGGAGGTGATACATATTTGCACATCAGATAACCTTATAAGCAGAAACTCATACTTACAACTAACTACAGCTTGGAATACCAACACTTACTGCCATTAGATACACAGGAAAACAAGGGTTTCCAGTAACATCTCCAGTGCAGTGTAATGGAGGATACACCTAGTTACCAAATTTGGGTTGGCTCCTTGACAGTGATGCCCAGAAACAAATACCTGTGGTCCAATGCATGTGTGGAAGGCTGCAGCTTGGTTCCCAGTAGGGGGACCTGGATGCATTACAGTAATATACCAGGAAGGAACTCAGTTCTCCTGTGCGAATTTTGGAAAACGCCTTCAAAGCAAGATCCCACAATGTGCAGTGTGTATTGTTTAATACAAGTTACAACTGTTGCTTTCATTGACATGCAATACCTGATACCTATAAACAGTCTCTCACAACCTCTTTTTCAACCCTACCTGTCTTGTAGCACTCATAATGGTTCATTCTTTTACTCACGTCCTTCCCCTCCAATTTCTCGTATCAAATAAAGTTATGGTAAGTAATATATCTCCAGATGTCACCCTCTTAAGCACTGAAGTGAACGTAACACCACACAAATGGTTGGCATAAACTATAGAAAAAAAAATAGCACCTGTAAAATCAGAAATACCACCATGACATGTAAAATAATCGTAAATGAGAGAGAAAAAGGACTTATGCAGAATGAATGGAGTGTCAAGATTGTATAGAAATAAAACATGACGAACATCATTACTGCTTCAAATTGTTTAAATATACAGAAGAACAAAAGGAGCAAACCCTGCCAGGTACCTCATAATCTCTATCAAAGTGATGTAACTCCAATTATAAACACAAACAATGAAGCTGATGATATCTTTCTCGTGGCAGCAAAATGAAAAAGCTGTAGCGTAGCTTCTGTCGAATACTCCACGATTTAAAACACACAGTTTCAATGAAATGCTTCACTTCTTTACGACTGACAGTCTACAAACAGCACACATAGCATCTAACACAGAAAGCGTGTAACTATCTAAGTAAGTTTCAAACGTAAAATATATTCTGGATTCATATTTTATATTCATGCAGGTAACATTTGAACTTACTCCATACAAAATACCAAACCACCATTTGGTCCAAACTTCAATTCTTCGTCTTCCATTGCATCATCAACGTGAATAAGTTGCCGAATATCAACGACAGGATCATAGTCAAAAAATTCTGCTGCTGGATCCAGATTCACAACGTTGATTACTTTCTTCTCATCCGCTGCATGTTTCACTAACGTAGAACAGTACGTGGACTGTAAAGGGAGGACTTGTAATTTATGAACGATCACTCACAATTCGATAAATGCAATCACAATCGCAGAAAAAAAAATCACATTACCTTCCCGCTGCCAGCAGGGCCCATTACAAGTTGGCCATATCTCATGTTTGTATAATTTATGTATTCACATAACTCAGAGCATAAACGTGAAAACACATAACCTCATCCTCACTGCAACAACAGTACAACACATTAACACAAACAATATCAAAGTATTCGGCATAGCAAACGCTAGAACTTTACATCCTTGGTTTAGAGATCGATCCCTGCAAGCAGCTAAATTGGCGTGACGCCACCGTCCGAGTATGGGGAAAAATTCATTACACATTCAGATGTGCTTGCATATTTATTTAGTCCTTCAAATCCTATATGTATAGAATATATACAAGGATATTGGACATGGTTAGGTATTTACAAGATAAAATACAGTTTGTGTTGCAATCCTAAGGACTAGATATTGAAGTAATTTAGCACAAATTCATAAATACAGCAAACATTGCAGGCAACATACAAAGTAGAATATTATTAATGCATCTTTATTTTTGTTGTTTGGCTATTATATATTCTGTCAGACTGAAAAGTAATGATCAATTAGATATGCCTTTACTTCAGCCGTAAAACTACAGAGTTTAACTATTGATTTAATATGTTTAGATAGATTATTGAAAATCTTTATCCAAGTATGTAGTGTGCCTTTTTGGCACAATGATATTCTCACCTGTTTCATATGAAGGTCAGATTTTTGCCTTGTATTGTGTGCATGTATATCTTCATTATTTAATAAGATATCTGGGTGTCTATTGATATATTGTTTGATGAAAACTGATGCTTCGTAGATAAAAATGCAAGAAAGAGGAAGAACTGATAGTTTTTTGAATATTGGTCTGCATGATATCATATTGTTTACCCCTTCAATAATTCTTGGTATTCTCTTTTGCATCCTGAAAAGTTTAATATTTGTTGTTGTATTGCCCCAGAAGATTTATGCCATATTTAATTACAGAATGCACATAGGAGTAGTATACATTTACCAGGCTGGCTTTGCTGCAACAAGTTTTTAAGATCTGTATCATGTAACAGGTTTTGCTTAGTTTTCTTTGCAAATATTCAATGTGTACCTCCCATTTTGTGTTGTTCTGGAGCAAGAGTCCCAGAAATTTAGTACTGTCAACACTTTCAAGAACTCTGTCCCTAAGTTCTATTTCTATGTTTGGGTGGTGTCTTCCTTTTACATTATAGAAGTTCAGTCCTACTGTCTTTTCTTTGTTTATAATTAGCTTGTTGTAGCTGAACCACTGTTCTACACTGTTCATTTTTTGGATAGCGGAGTCTTTTAGTTTTTCTTCTGTTTTACCACTAATAAGGAAGCTTGTATCGTCTGCAAATTGTAGGGTAGTTTGGCAATACTTGTTGTACATAAGATCATTGACATAGAGGAGAAACAGAATGGGTCCTAATACTGATACTTGAGGGACACCATATTTCACATTTTCATATCTTGAATAGTAGTAGCTGATTTTGTTATGGTCAGCATATTGCACTTCAACCACCTGTTTGCGACCACATAGGTACGTCTTGAGCCACTCATTGAATATACCTCTAATTCCTAACTGGTCAAGCTTCCGCAGTAGGGCATTATGGACAATGACATCAAAAGCTTTAGATAAATCAAGACATATGCCTGTCACAAACTCACTTGCATCCAGTTTAGTATAGATTTCATTAATAAATTGAAATATTGTACTTTCAGTTGAATAGCCTTTCCTAAAGCCATGCTGTGAAGGAGAGAGACTTTTATTTTTATTTAGTAAATCAGACAATTTCTTATAAAAAACTTTCTCTAAAATTTTTGAAAATACAAGCAATAGGGCTATTGGTCTATAATTTGAAACACATTCTGGATTTCCTTTTTTGAACAGTGGTTTCAGCTTTACTGTTTTTAAGCATGAAGGGAAGGTTCCTGATGCAGTGAGCTGTTGCACAAATGTGTCAAGGGTTCAACTAAGGCAAGACAGCATTTTTTAATAATTGCATCTGGTGTTCCATCAATTCCACATGAATACCCAGTTTTCAAGGTTTTTATAACTGATAAAATTTCTTCAGAATTTGTGGGTGAAAGGAACAAAGATGTAGACACATTTCTCTCACTATTGCATGATGGAGGTGATATTTTGTTGTGTTCTTCCAGTCCACTCTCCAACTGTTCACTTACATTTGCAAAATATTTGTTGAAGGTCCCTGCAATTTCTGTTGGGCAAGAAATCATTTGCCCTTGGTAACATAAGTTCATATTTTTATATCGTTTAGTTTCCGCCGGTCAGTGTGGCCATGCGGTTAAAGGCGCTTCAGTCTGGAACCGCGCGACCGCTACGGTCGCAGGTTCGAATCCTGCCTCGGGCATGGATGTGTGTGATGTCTTTAGGTTAGTTAGGTTTAAGTAGTTCTAAGTTCTAGGGGACTCATGACCTCAGATGTTAAGTCCCATAGTGCTCGGAGCCATTTGAACCATTTTTGTTTAGTTTCCCTTGTTTGATTTTTTATAGCTTCCTATATAGCTTTAGATTTGTTTTTTGAATTTTCAATGTATTTGTCATTTGCCATTGTTTTAGCTTTCCTTACAACATTTTTGAGGATCTTCTTGTAATTCTTCAGGTACAAATGAAATTCTTGAGGCATGTTCTGTGGTTTTGCTATATCATGTAATCCTCTTTTCTCTGCACAAGATATTCTAATACCTGTTGTAATCCATTTGTTCTTTTTGAAGTTAGGTTGACATTTTTGCTTTTTTAATGTAAATGCAGCCTCAAAGTATGACATGAAGATTTCCATGAATTTTTCAAACTTTTTGTTAGTATTTTCACAAGTAGACACTTCATACCAAGTTTCTTCACTTAGTTTCTGTACAAAAAGGTTTATTTGTTTGTTAGTGAATTTCCTTGCTTCTTTTACAAGTTCCTATTTCTCAGTTGTTTCACTTGGGGTGTGCAAAGCAATAAACTGTGCATATTGATCACTGAAGCCAGTATTAAGATTTCCGGCACAGAAATTGTGATTTACATTTGTGTTTATTAATATCTGATCAATTGTTGAGCCAGTTGTTGGTCTAACTCTTGTAGGAGAGTCTATGGTGGCTTTTATGTTTTATATTTCCAGTAGGGTCATCAAGTTTTGCTGGTCTTTTCAGATTTCTTGAAAATCAATATTAAAATCTCCACATATGATCACTGTTTTGCTGAAGTTTTTTATAATATTTAAAGCTGCTTCTAGTTGATGCCAGAAATCATTTAAGTTTCCATCAGGGGTCCTATATACACAGATGATTATTAATTTTAATGCAGAGAGTTCAACTGTAGATACTTCAAAAAATTTCTCTTCGGCTAACAGCTCAATGGGTTTTATGTTAAAATAATCAATGCCACTTTTAACAAATATACATGACCCTCCATGACTGGATGTAATTCTAGAAAATGATGATCAAAGATTGAAGTCTGCAAGTTTTGTGACTGACATTGCATTTTTAAGCAGCCAGTGTTCAGTTATACACATCACAGAAACGTTTTTTAGCTCATCAGTACATAAAATTTCAACTTCACTTAATTTGTTTGGCAATGATTGGACATTTTGATGAATCAGCATGAAATTAAAGGGTTTGTTAGGCTTTGGCATATTGTATGACTTTGGCATATTTAATTGATCACTTACCTTTATCTTGTCAATAAAAAATCATTCAGGTGTGCTGGAAGTACTGCTTTTCTTTCCCCGACTGCACCAATTCTTCTATTATCATCTGCAGCAGAAGTTTCTTCTGTGTCTGGCTCCCCTGGTAGTTGTTCATCTGCTGCTCCTACTGTTGATAATATTGCTGCTGGTGTTAGAGCTGGATCTGCAATTGGTAGAGCTGTTACTGCATTCATTATTGTTGCTGTGCCTGAATATTGGAGCACCTAGTACCTTCTTTTGTTGTTGATGTTGGTGAGTGAGGTCTTGCTGGCGTTGTTTCCTTCGAATATTTGGGGGGCCAATCCAGGATGATTTTGCTTTTGAGTGTTTGATGCCTCTTGATGATAATTTCTTCAATTTTTCCGACGAGTAGTTTTTTCCCCATGTTGTTAACGTGCAATCCATGTGATGTGCGCCCAATATTGTTAACATTTACGAGTTCTACATTTCTGAAATGTTTGCAAAGTAATGAAATTTGTTGGTTAGCATTGATTATTTCTTTATTTACGCATGACCAGGACGGTAAGTCATGCCGATGTGGAATGTTTAGGACTAAAACATTTGTGTGTGTCAACTGTTCTAAGAACCTTTTTAGTTCTTGTTTTGCTTTGTGGGTCTCGTTTTTATGCTCCCCTTCTTTTACAAATCTATAAATCACAGGTGAGCTAAGTTTTATAATAAGGATAAAAGGTTAAATTTGGGATCACAAATATTAATTTCTTTGGCTTAGTCCATAAAAGTGATGGAAAAAAATGCTGTTTTTCTCTTGGAAAACAAAAACTCTGCAAAGTGGGATCAAATATCTAACAAATGAATTAAATCTGTCTATGATAAAATAACACACTCTTTGTTTTCAACAATCAATCATTTGAACAGACCAACTTCCCTGACATACTCAAGACTACATCTACATACAAACTCTGAAAACCACCGTAAGGTTCATGGCACGTACCAGTTATTAGGGTTTTTTTGCGTTCTATTCACATATGGAGTGAGGGAAGAATGATTGTTTGAATGCCTCTGTGTGTGCAGTAATTATTCTAATCTTATCCTCACGATCCCTAAGTGAGCTATAAATAGAGGATTGTAGAATATTCCTAGAATCATCATTTAGACCCAGTTCTTGAAACTTTGTGTGGAAACTTTCTTGGGATAATTTATGTCTATCTTCAAGAGTCTTCCAGTTCAGTTCCCTCAGTACCTCTGTGACACTTTCCCATGGATTAAACACACTTGTGGCCATTCATGCTTCCCTTCTCTGTAAACGTTCAGTGTACTCTGTTAGTCCCACTTGGCCCAGTTTTCATACACTTGAGCAATATTCTAGAGCTGGTCGCATGAGAGATTTGTACACTTCTTGCACCTCCCCAGTACTCTACCAATAAACCAAAGTCTACCATCTGCTTTACCCATAACCGTACTTACATGATCCTTTTTGATTTATCGTGCCTTTTCCTGTCTGGTTATAGAATACAATAGGACAGACAAATAATAATAGATAATGATAATAATATCTGATCAGTTTATACAAACTTTGGGCTCTTGATAATGGCTTTTTGCGTAAGGCCCGTTCATTGTAAGTTTGACAGTGAGTGATTTTTCTGAAGATAATTCTCTATCGGACTTCGTAGATTGAATAATTGCAAATATTTGGTTCATGCTGGAACATTTGTAATATGAAACCTTTAGCCATGCCAATACGCCGTTTAATTGGAACAATAGCTTGCAACATAAATGAAACACAAGATTAAATAATATCACTGTATTCACAAAATATGATACTAAATTAAATTACATAGACACATTAATTCTGTTGCTGTGTGCAACTATGAGTACACCTAGTGAGATTGCGTCTCAATAAAATAGAATAATGGCGGGGTGCCAAATACTTATCTGCAGTGATGGCAGATAAGCGTCCAATTTGGAGTGCTTCCAGAACAAAAAAGGTGTCGTCCTCTCGGCAAAACAACTGAACTACGTAGTTATTCTAATGTTTCAGTGGTTGCACGCCACAATCGATACAACTGCTTATACTAATTAATATCTTAAGTAAGTCTTTATTTATATTCTGAACTTATATCTACGTTTTTGCAATACATCCATACCCATCCTGAAAATGTGCCTTTAAACGTTCCGCTTCATATCGCTACATAGTGTTGATTCCAACAGTGATTTATTGGTATTAAGCTCATAGGATAGTACGTTTTTTCGTTTCGTGAAATGCAAAATTTTACATTTTTGCGCCACTTTGAAATCTTATCGAGATCTCATTGAATATTTATGCAGTTTCTTTCAGATAGTACTTCAAAGAAACTGGTATAGGCATGCATATTCAAATACAGAGATATGTAAACAGGCAGAATACGGCGCTATTGTCGGCAATGCTATCTAAGATCACAAGTGTCTGCCATAGTTGTTAGATCTGTCACTGCTGCTACAATAGCAGGACACCAAGAGTTAAGCAAGTTTGAATGTGGTGCTATAGTCGGCATATGAGCGATGGGACACAGCATTTTCGAGGTAGCAATGAAGTGTGGTTTTCCTGTGCAACCATTTCACGAGTGTACCGTTAACATCAGAAATCAAGTAAAACATCTACTCTCCGACATCACTGTGGCCGGAAAAAGATCCTGCGAAAATGGGACCAATGATGACTGAAGAGAATCGTTCAAAGTTTCAGAAGTGCAACCTTTCCACAAATTGCTGGGCCATCAACAATTATTAGCATGTGAACCATTCAACAAAATATCATCGATATGGGCTTTTGTAGCTCAAGGCCCACTCATGTACCCTTGATGACTGCATGACACAAAGCTTTATGCCTCGCCTGGGTTGGGCTGTTGATGCCTGGTCGAACGAGTCTCATTTCAAATTGTGTCGAGTGGATGGATGTGTACAGGTGTGGAAACAACCTCATGAATCTGTGAGGTCTCTGACGCTAAGTGAAACTTCTTTGATTACTCTCTTTGGCTTTGCATTCTGTCTTTGTTCGCTCGCGCAATGTTCGACATCCATTTCTGTATTCGCTCTGTTCAGTGCAGAAATAAATGTTAACTCTTACTCTAAAAGTGTGTTATTACAGTTCAAAGCCATGTATAATCAACAAATCCATGGATCCTGCATTTCAGCTGGGGACTGTTCAAGGTGGTGGAGGCTCTGTGATAGTGTGGGGCGTGTGCAGTTGGAATAATATGGGACTACTGATATATCTAGATACGACTGTGACAGATGACACTTGTGTAAGCATCCTGTCATGACCATTGTGCATTATGATGGAATTGGGCAATTCCAGTAGTACAATGTGACACCCCACACGTCCAGAATTTCTACAGAGTGTCTCCAGGAACACTCATCTGATTTTAAACACTTCCGCTAGCCACCAAATTCCCCACATATAAACATTATGCAGCATATCTGGGATGCCTTCCAATATGCTGTTCAGAAGAGATCTCCACCAAGCGCACACTTACGGATTTATGGACAGCCTTGCAGGATTCATAGTATCAGTTCCCTCCAGCACTACTTCAGACATTAGTCGAGTCCATGCCACACCGTGTTGCAGCACTTTTGTGTGGTCGTGGGGGGCCTACACAATATTAGGCAGGTGTATCAGTTTCTTTGGCTCTGCAGTGTGTAATCTTTTATGGTTAAATTTGTGTAAATTTTTATAAAATAAAATGCAAATGATGTATTTAAAATAAATTAACCTTCATGTAAAGAACCTCTAATAAATATTTCTAATTTTCAGGAATAATCACTGACATGCTTTGTTTTGAAATTCGAAATAAATAGTTCAGATTGGTATGCAAGTCGCTAACACACAATGAAATGTAATTGCCAACCTTATCGCTGCAGGTTTCGAGACAGAAAACTAAAATCTCGCTGTGACCTGAAACTTGTGAACAAAACATCGCCATCACTCTGTATTTCTAATACCTCTGTTATTTAGACACTTTTTTTATCCACAGTAGCCTTTATATTTTCTTTTCCTGTATCCTCTTCATCATAACAGATCCAGCAGAAACTCTCAAGGAAAGGAGGGATATATAGCAGATTGCTAGCACATTGAGGTAAAATGTGGACATGGGAACATGCATGGATATGTCCATTCTTCCCACTAATTTTTGTACATGTACTTTTATTCCTGTGCATCTGAGTTTGAGTATGAGGAAAGAGGCATTGTGTGGACATACCTTATAGTTGTCAACTGCTGCAGTTGTTTTCGAGAGACATGTGATTTTGACGACGCTATCGAGTACTTGAGGCCCACGAGAAAGACAGGTCACGGTCCGTATGTCACAGTACGTGACACTATGGGTGTTACAAGTGCCAGCAGCCATCTCTGGTTGGGAACGAGGAACTATTTCAGACACGATTCTCGAGTGCGTGTTTAAATGCTTGCAAGTTCGCGATAGAACAAGAGAATATTACGAACTTTAGTGGATACTTTTACAATTAAATATTGATTTCTCGTGACCCCTGCACGAAGCCGAGCATTAGCAAAGAGTGGCGGACACAAGAACTAATGTGACATCACGAGTTCGCTGCTTGGCCTGTGTATCTCGTTGGCCCCGTGAGTACATCGAGCGTGTCACGAACCACAGGTACTGATGCAAAGTCTTGTAGTGGTAAAATGCAACTACCTAGTAAGCCTGTACACAGGATCTCAAAGACGTGTCTCAACTCGCAAGTAACTTCTTCAAGCACTTGCGGAAGTTTACTTCTGCAGATTTTATTGGACAAGTTAATGCCAGGAACTTGCTGCAGGTACTTGAACAAAAGCTTCGGCTAGGTCGCCTCTGAGACAGTACTGTGGTGAAGAACCAGAGCAGTGGCCATCATTGTTGCATTACTCTTATTGAGGAAAAACAAATAGTTAAGCAAAAAAAATATTTAGGCGGAAAATGGATACAGAGGGGTGCATACGTCAGTTATCGGGAAGCACTATTGAATAACATTTAATCAGAGGACTTCGCTCAGGTTAAACTCTTTCATACTATTTGGTATACAAGTTCCGAAAATTTCTTGGTTGTTGTATAATAAAATATTCGAAAACCCAATACAAAAATGATGCAAGCTGTGTCACCAAGCGATAACCTTACAATTAGTCTTCGATTTTTTGCAAACGACATTTATTACAAACGTTATGCATTGTGCTTACACTAACATTGAAACATCAGCTAAAATTAAAAGACATCTCTGCTGTCACTATACTTCCCCCTCTAGCGAAACAATGTAACCAAGAAATTAATCTCGAACTTCATTGTCTGACTTCGCCAATTACACATGTATAGAGAGATTCCAGTGGTCTATTTGTTTCGGCTCATCTGTTTTCGTTCCACATAACTTCTGTAAGCAAGAAAAAAACTTCCAACAACGTGGACATTGGCAAGTACTTGCAGTGAGATTCAAAGAACTGTCTTCACTAACTCGCAGTAGCTTGTTTTGCAAGTTGACGAAACTTCTGGAAGTTCACTTGCTAGGAATGTTCCCATGTGAAAGAAATTCCTGGAATACCTTCTGCAAGCGACTTGTGGGGGGTTACTTGCAAGTGGATACACGTCTTAACGATATTGTAATAGCATGAGTGACAACAGAGAAAACTTTTGGTGCCTCCGATTATGCCAAAGTATATCTTTGAAAGGAGAAGAGCCACTTCTAAATACCTTCAGATATACATGATGTATGTTTGTGCTAAAACACATCTGGAGTGAGCGTTGCGTCCTACGCCTATTGTCAACGTTAAGCTGGAATTGTCACGTAATATTGGAACGACGCTATTTCTTTGGATTAGATTAGATTAGCACTTGTTCCATAGATCATGAATACGACACTTCGTAATGATGTGGAATGTGTCAGGTTAATAAAAGGTGTTTATACAAGATATTACATTAGACAAAATATTACAAGACACTCAGTAATATTTTTTTTTGTGGAGGTATGGAAATTACCCACTTACTATATCCAAAAATTCATCTAATGAGTAGAAGGAGTTGCCATTAAGAAATTCTTTTAATGTCCTTTTAAATGCTATATGGCTATCTTTCAGACTTTTGATGCTATTAGGTAAGTGACCAAAGACTTTTGTGGCAGCATAATTTACCCCCTTCTGAGCCAAAGTTAGATTTAACCTTGAGTAGAGAAGATCATCCTTTCTCCTAGTGTTGTAGCCATGTACACTGCTATTACTTTTGAATTCGTTCGGATTGTTAATAACAAATTTCATAAGTGAATATATATATTGTGAGGCTACAGTGAAGATCCCTAGCTCTTTAAATAAGTGTCTGCAGGATGATCTTGCATGAGCTCCAGCAATTATTCTGATTACACGCTTTAGTGCAATGAACACTCTTTTACTCAATGATGAGTTACCCTAGAATACGATGCAATACGAAAGCAGAGAATGAAAATAAGTGTGGTAAGCTAATTTACTCAGTTGTATATCGCCAAAACTTGCAATGACCCAATAGCATATGTAGCTGAACTCAAACGTTTCACCAGTCCTCAGTGTGTTTTTTCCAGTTCAACCTCTCATCAATGCATACACCTAGAAATTTTGAATATTCTACCACAGCTACCGATTTCTTATCGAATTCTATATTTATTAATGGGGTCATTCCATTTACTGTGTGGAACTGTATATACTGTGCTCTACCATCTGAGCTACCGAAGCATGACTCACGCCCCGTCTCACAGCTTTACTTCTGCCAGTATCTCGTCTCCTACCTTCCAAACTTTACAGTTCGAGTCTCGGTCCGGCACACAGTTTTAATCTCCCAGGAAGTTTCATATCAGCGCACACTCCGCTGCAGAGTGAAAATCTCATTCTGGAAACATCCCCCAGGCTGTGGCTAAGCCATGTCTCCGCAGTATCCTTTCTTTCAGGAGTGCTAGTTCTGCAAGGTTCGCAGGAGAGCTTCTGTAACGTTTGGAAGGTAGGAGACTAGATACTGGCAGAAGTAAAGCTGTGAGACCGGGCGTGAGTCGTGCTTCGGTAGCTCAGATGGTAGAGCACTTGCACACGAAAGGCAAAGGTCCCGAGCTCGAGTCTCAGTCGGGCACACAGTTTTAATCTGTCAGGAAGTTTCATATCAGCGCACACTCCGCTGCAGAGTGAAAATCTCATTCTGTATATACTGTGTTTTGTCAAAGTTCACATTGGATGTCACATCAAGTCATGTCAAAACATTCCACAATGCACTCTGAATGGAGACATTCACGAAGGTCGTCAAAAGACCCTCACGTGATATCAGGGAACTTCAGGGTTTCTCGGAAATGAAGTTATGACAGTATTCTCACCTACTAACACCGTAAGTTAACCTATTTTCTCCATACTCATTAGTGTTATAGTAGTTGATTTTGTGTTTTTGTGTGATTGTACTACTTATTTTTAGATTACGGTTTTTTTCGTGGTAAATTGCCAATATTCCATGACAATTTGGATGTTTGAAAGCGAAAGTAAATTGGGTTTTACAATAACAAAACAGAACTGACGCCCACAATATATAGATATAAATAACAAAGTAAGTTGACAAAGCAGCTTAAACAAGAGAGGAAAAGAGTTGTTTATGACTTTATTAGTTGTGTATGGAGTAATGGATAAGGTAAACAGGCTCCATTTATTCCTTGATAAGTATTTTTGGTGTGTTTGTATGTATATATTTCCTGTAGCACATAAATTTCATGTTTTGAAATGTCGTTTCACTTCTCAGGACTTCACAGAACATCTCTGATCAACAACATACGTTATGAAGTTTGGTTTGGCCATTTGTAGCCTTTGTCGTTGTTTGTTCCTCAATTCCAATACTATAATCTGACATATTGTATCACAGATGGTAGAACATAACCTCACTTTCACCCTTTCGTATGGGGCTAAGCAAACTGACATTACATAATGTGCCAGATAGTGCGAATACACGCTGACATGACTGTGTTGCTGGTTGATGCCCATTTATTTTGCACCTCAAAACTATGCGCCCAGCTTATTCCTGGTATTAACTGCAAAAGGCCTATATCAAATCCACAGCACCTACAAAATAGGTTCGTCCATGCGATGCCTTTTTTTGTGTTCAGCTTTGTGCATATGCATAAATTTCCAGTAGCAGAGCTGCACAAGCACATGTATGCATGCGAAATTCCTGGAAACGAGGGCAGGGTGTAAAGCGCACCTTCAGTTAGAATATTTGCGTCTGTTAGCAGACAACAGGCAGATGGGGCACATGTGTGTGTGATTGTGTAGTGTGTTGAGGTCATACTGAGGAGCGATTTATGTGCAATAATGCCTGTTGACACCAAAGGAAGTTTATTGATGATTACACACAAAGAAAAAAGTCTTATGGAATGGAGAATGTTTCACGACAGTAAAACGCCTGGCTGCACTGAGGTTTTGGATGGGAAACTGCCATCAAGTCACCATACCCACCTGGTTTCACAGAACACCCCACTGTGCCTGTTCTACCTTTCGGAAAGTTACTCCTAAGGTGTAGCTGCGCTTGCCTCCTCGATTATCACTTGCTCATTCTCATTTCGCTTCCCTTCTTTCTTATTTCTAGTTTTATGTTTGCTGCTGGAATTTTTTGTATTTTTATATAGTTTATGCTATTAAAGAAATGAAAGCAGTAAGCAGGTTCAAAATAATATAGATTGCAGTAGTTATTTGGAGATGAAAAGGACTGTGTGTAATAGAGTTGTGTGGAGAGGTGCATCAAACCAGTCTTCAGTTCGAAGATAACAACAGCGTTATGGTGATAATTGTCAGTGTTTAAATAGTCTGCTGTTCCTTGTCCATTACGTTAGTTTTAGAAATCGAGAGCCTCCATGATACATGTATACACGAAACTTAGAATACCTAAACACTTAAACAAGGGCTTACAGGAATTTCTAGTTTACATCCTTCATCATTTTGTGGCATGTAAAACAAGTATTGTGATAGAATTACTCTTGACCTAGATGGCAGACGAAAAAGGGTCTTTGTTCTTACTTTGTAACCTAGTGATTGTATGTAATTTCCTTGAAATTTTTAATGTGTGTTGGTTTCTCAGAGTTATCAAGATGTCGAAAGTGATAAAAATAAAGAAAATAAGGTGACAGAATCTTTAATCGATTGTGAAGTGTAGTGCCACAAGTGGTGAGCGACTATGGAAGAAGATACATCAGTTAAGAGTAAAATCAGTTTGCCTATTGGGACGGGCTTTATACTTGCGAAACGCAGGACCAGATGAGGAATGTTAGACTGTTCTGCAAACAATGTTAACGTCCAACCAAGTCACAGGCATTTCGCCAACGGACTGCAACATGTGTTCAGCAGTGCATAGTAAATTCGTTGCGCCGCTGTATATGCCACACCAGCCAGATCTTTGGTTTCGACTTCTCAACCTCTCTTTCGAAGCATACAGAATGGTGGACGATACCTTGTACTTCGTCATCACTACATGAGCATTGGACTTGCAAACACTATTGTCACTCTCGGACATGGTGCACAATACTCCTCTGAAAAGGAAATATACTCACATCAAAACTGATGTACTCCAATGAGTGCCCAAACCAGTGGACATTCGCGGTTAATAAGTGCTGCAAAGAGAAACAATGGGAGACAAGTTTCCTTTGGTCTTTTTGCAACACTTACGATCACTTGTTTCTGCAACTGAGCTTTCTGAGGCTACACTTAGGCAAGTTTGGATGGGCCAGTTACCTTTCATAGTCAATAGTGCAGTGATTCCTGGCACAGCGTCTCCGTTCAACTCGCAGCTATTAATCACAGACCTACTTCACCACTCGCTGGAGGTCTCAGACAGAAATTGAATAGCGCAGTGCAGGGAGTAGAGAGGCATATTTTGAGGATAAAAATCAACAACTCCCGTTAGAGAACTAGGTGAGTACCCCAAAACGCAACTTCGATACTCTCCAGCGGCAAATACGTGCAGTCCCAAATACTTCCATCGAAACGCAACCTAAATAGACGACGCAGAACACGAGTTGACAGTAGGGAAGGGAAAGTGTGCTGGTATCTTGCATGCTTCAGCAGCTGGCAAGCAAATTTAATCAGCCATGTCCTTAGCCAAATGGGTACAGCAACCTGTCTTAGGCTTGGTTGGTCGCTCCAGTGGACAATGCCTGGCATACTGACAAAGGTTGTATTCTCATGTAGCAAGTCAGTAATAAGTTACCTTGCTCTGTCTTCAAAAGTACAAAAAACAAGTTCTTAAACTAGTGTGACATTCACACACATTGTTGGGACAATATTCAGTGCAGCGGAAATTTTCTTCCTCTCTATTGCTCAGCACATTGTAATACTTATTTAAAGGATTAACTATATAGCATAATATAGCCTACAGCTGAATTTTGTCTTTATCCTGATACATAGTTATATGTGCTTGAAAGGTACAGCTAGTGGCGTTATAAATTCCAGTGTATCATCAGGTCTACTAAGTGCCATTACAATTCAGATCTGCTTTGAAACACCTTATGGTAATATTAAATGCAGAGTAAGGATGTTCACACTGTAATGAGTAGCTTAATGAACAGATATTTAGTACTAATGAGAATTTTTTTTCATACATAGTTGCAGTGACAAATATCTCTCAGTACAGGGGGGTTGCAGACCACTTCTGTGTTAAGGTGCATTAGCATTAAATGAAAATTAAAAACTGAATTCCATTTTCATCTACATCTACATCAGTACTCTGTGAACCACTGTGAAGTGTATGGCAGAGAGACCCCTTTGTATCAGTTATTAGAGCTTTCTCCCATTCCAGTCACATAAGGATTGTGGGAAAATGATTGTTTGAATGCCTCTGTGTGTGCTGTAATTAATCAAATCTATCCTCATGATCCACATGGGAGTGATATGTAGTGGATTTTCATATATTCCTAGAATCATTATTTGAAGCCAGTTCTTGAAACTTTGTAAGTAGACTTTCTCAGAACAGTTCCTATCTATCTTCAAAAGTTTGCCAGTTCAGTTCTTTCGATATTTCAGTGACAGTCTCCCTCAAGTCATACGAATCTGTGATCATTTGTGCTGCCCTTCTCTGTATACATTCCACATCAACTGCTAGTCCTATTTGGTATGGGTCCCCAACACTTAAACAATATTATAGGATGGGTCACATTTCCCTAGTGTTCTACAAATAAACCAGAGTCTGCTATTTGTTTTACCATCGACTGAGCCCATGTGATGATCATTCCACTGCATCTTCCTTACTAAGTGTTGCATCCTAGTATTTGTATGAGTTTACAGATTCCAATTGTGACTCACTAATGTTATATACATAGGATACTAAGTCTGTTTGTTTTTTAACTTTTAAAGTAAGTTGCAAATCATTGCACCATTTACAAACCTTATCCAGATCTGAGTGAATATGTGTATAGATTTTTTCAGGCTGTACTTTGTTGTAAATAAATGCATCATCTCCAAAAATCTAAGCTTGCTACTTATAACATCTGTAATATCGTTATTATACAACGTGAACAGCTAAGGACCCTAGGGACACACCCAGAGTTGCCCCAACACCTTTTGATGACTTGTGCAAGATAACATACTGTGTCCTCCCTACCAAGAAATTCTCAATTCAGTCACATATTTCATCTGATACCCAATATCATTGTACTTTTGGTAACATATATAGCTGTGGTACTGAGTCAAATGCTTTTTGGAAATTGAGAAATACTGCATCTTTGTGACTGTTATCAATGGCTTCCAGGATGTCATGTGAGAAAAGTGCAAGTTGGATTCCACATGATCAATGTTACCAAATCCATGTTGGTTGGCATGGAGGAGATCATTCTGTTCGAGATGCCTCTGATTTTTGAGGTCAGGATATGTTCTAAGATTCTAGAAGAAATGGGTGTCAAGGATATGGGACAGTAATTTTGTGGATCACTTCTGCTACCTTTCTAGTAGACAGGTGTATCCTGTGCTTTCTTCCAGTTACTGGGCGTACTTTCTCATTCGAACATGTCTGAAAGTACAGACACCACTTGCATGCATGTGCGTTTGTGTGTGTGTGTGTGTGTGTGTGTGTGTGTGTGTGTGTGTGTGTGTGTGTTTATGTGTGTCTTTATACATGCACCATGAAGGCTAATCAGATCATCAGTGCAATTCACTCTTTGCCCAAACTCGTGTGAGGCTTCATGAGATACAACAAGCAGGATGAATAAAAAGGGCTAGAGGATGTTACCTTGGTAGTGTACAGCAAATATTACTTTGGTCTGAGGGAAAGCATGCTTGGGTAGGCCATGCATTGTGTCTGACCACTGTGCTGAGGTGACCTACATGGTTCACGCATCTGCCTATTGAACAGGAGACCCATGATCGACTCCTGACCTTGGTACAAATTTTCATTTATTGCCGATGAATTGGCAGATAAATTTATACATGAGAGTCTGATTGATTTCTCCAATTTATGCAGGTTTTCAATTCCTTGTGTGTTTCTAAGTATTTCTGCATGACACGACTTTCTGGACAGTGTCACTGTGACCTAATTAATTAGAAAAGATTCGACAATGTGAATAAGTGCAATAGAAAACCCAAAAAATAATATTGTTCACTGTCAGTTATTTTATCACACCAAAATTTAAGCATTAATCTTGTATTTTTTGTTTTTTGTGTGTAGTGTATGGTTTTACTTTTCTAATGGGCTGGCGAAATAATAATACAGAAATTTTATTTGTCTATAAAAAGTAGAAGGGTAAATAAGAAAAAACTGAAAATAATAATGGACAAGCAGGCGGCGCAGATCACTAACCGGATTTACTATAACAATTTCGTGGCTCTAAATGCGTTTGTTTTTCGTGACATTCAGGCGCCATCTACAGTGTCATTGTAACGTAATTAATTGGAACAGAGATTCGTCAGTATGAATAAGTGCAATAGAGAATGTAAAAAGAAAGTATTGTTGGCTGTCACTTCATAGGCTGTTAGTGAAAGAACGTAAATAAAATTGAATATGAGCTACGATACACTCGGGAAAAAGCACAATACCATTGCATCTCACATCTTTAAGCCAACTTCAATCCCTGGTATCAAATTGATAAGATGTCTGTGAAACGTGTAAACAAAGATTCATGGTACTTCTGAGGGTGGTGTATCCATAGCAGCGATGTAATGAAGTTGGTTTCAAACACGCAACCTATGCAGCGCCACACCTTATTGCTTTCTGTAGTGGCATCATGAGCTACCTTTGATATAGGACGCCACAAATTCTGTGTAGTTGCACAGCTTACAATATGGCGTCAGTTGAAATCATATAGGCGGGCATGAATGTTGTAGTGCAGTTTATGGCAATAGAGTTGCAGCAAGACTTAAATACAAGTAAGTTGATTCAGAAAATAATTTCGCACAGGTGTAAATCAGGGGCCACAAATACATTTATAAAATAAATAACACTCAGAGACGAAAATCTGTCTGCAGTGGCAGCTAACCAACAGTTGGCATGTAAATATCATCTACAGACACGCCACTCGTCCAAGAGTTTACAGTTTTACTGTATTCGTTCATATAGGCATTTCGAATAACCAATTTTTAGTTTCACAGCTGCCACATGACACTCGGGAATTACATCTCTTTATCTATTTATTTATTTACACGTCAAGTTCTGTAGGACCAAATTGAGGAGCAAATCTCCAAGGTCATAGAACGCATCACTACATGAAATGACAACATAAAAAGTAATAACAGATAAAAATAAATGTTCATTTTTATTTATTTATTTTTATTTGGTGTGCGTATTCCATGGATCCATAGATGCAAGTGATTTGCCTGGATGTGGAATGTGTCAATACAATTGTACAAATACAATTAATGCTAAAGAATAGTAATATAATACAATGATAAAGATATTAATAAGTATCACTTTTTCTCATGTACAAGCTGTCATTTAACTAGTATAGCAATTCACACTATAACATTATAACTATAACACTAACGCTATAACATTAACATAATATTGTATTGACCATCTAATAACTAAGAGACTAAACTCATCTATTATTAAGGGAGTGCATTACTTCTGCAAAATAATTCATCTAAGGAGTATAGTGGATGGTCAAGCAGGTATTTTTTTAACGTACCTTTGAACAGGATTTCATTTTCTCTTCTACGTTTAATATAATTAGGCATTGCATTAAAAGTCTTTATAACAGCATCCTTTAATCCCTTTGGTACAAGTGATAAATTTTTTAGTTCGACATGCTGATCATCTTTACCTCCAGTATCATAGTTATGGTAAGAACAATTTGTTTCATACTGAGCATAGCCTTTATTAACTATGTTCATCAGAGAGTATATGTACTGACATGTTGTGGTCAGTATACCTAACTGTGTGAAAAGTTTTCTACATGAGGTTCGTGGAGGAACACCACACATGATTCTGACTGCTCTCTTCTGAGCAGTTAAGATTTTTTTTTCCAGGCTGGTGAATTACCCCAGAAGATTATTCCATAACTCATTAATGAGTGAAAGTATCCAAAGTAAGCTGATTTTGAAATGTTGATGTCCCCAAAATGAGTAATGATTCTTAGAGCAGAAGTTGTTGATGAAAGCCTTTTTAGAGTAAGGGACACATTCTGTTCCCAGTTGAGCTTACTATCAATGTGAACCCCCAGGAATTTAGTGGAGTGCACGCGTTCTAGTTCCTGGTTGTCATGAGCAATTGCTATATTTCCTAGAGTTTTATTTTTTTGTGTGGGACTGTATAAAATTAGTTTTTTTAATGTTAACTGAAACAGAATTAATTGAAAACCAAGCCGTAACGTCTCTGAGTATATCATTAACATCAGTCTCCAGATCAGCAGTAGACTTACCATCTACGACAATGCTTGTATCATCAGCAAAAATTGTGAATTCACAATTTTTACTAATGACTTCTTACTATTAATAGACTCCAAGACATCATTTGTGAGTGAATGTATGGCACACTCTGTCGAAACCCCTTTTTGAAAACCAAACTGTCTCTGGTTAATAATATTAAGTTTATCAAGATGTGCCACAATCCTGTTATACACTGCCTTTTCAAGAACCTTTGAAAATGTTGTTAAGAGAGAGACAGGACGATAATTTTTGACATCTGTAGCATCCCCAGACTTGAAAAGGGGTCTCACAATGGCATATTTCATTCCCCCTGGAACAACTCCCTCATAAAGAGACCTGTTGCAAATGAGAGCAAGTACTACACTTACATCATAACTGCAGGCTTTCAACAGTTTACCAGAGATGTTGTCTAAACCTGAAGATCCTTTACTTTTCAATGAGTGAATTACTTTTTTTTTAATTTCATTAACAGTTATGGGTGTTACATTTATATCATTAAAACATTGTGGTAGGTTAAGTTTCAGAATATCTGCATCTTTCCTTAGGTCACTACTGCAACCTATTTGAGAAGTGAAAGAAAGTGGTTGTTAAATGTGTCTGCTATCTGTTTACTATCAGTTATTTCCAAATCATTAATTTTTACAACAGCAGTTTTTACATTGTTAGATGGTGCAGTACCTGTTTCCCTCTCTATTACATGCCAAATCGTTACGATTTTATTATTTGAAGAATTAATTTAAGATTGCATACACATACTTTTAGATTTTTTAACGACTTTAGTTACGATTTTACAGTATGTCCTATAATAGCTCATCTGGAGGGGATTATTGGATTGTCTTAATATTATATACAGTTCTCTTTTTTCCTGGCATGATATTTTTATGCCCTTTGTGACCCATGGTTTCTTGCTTGATTGTCTATTCTGTAGTCTGCAGACCTTTTTTGGAAATACACTTTCAAATATACCTGATAATTCATCAGTAAATAAATTATATTTTGTATTAACATCATTTGCAAGATAAACAAACCTCCAGTCAGTCTTGTGAATGCATAATTTGAAGTTTTGAATATTTTCCTCATTCATGTTTCTAATGGTTTTCCACTGTGCACCAGCTTTGCTCTGATTTGTGTTAAAGTTGTCAATTGTGAGTTTTTGCCATCATGATCAGAGAGACCATTTGTTGTGTTGGCTTGAAGAGCCAACACCGAGTTACTAGAGGAGGCCGAAATGCATGCGTTTTAGCTCACGCAGGCTGGTGTGAGGAGGGAAGAACTATACTGATGTGAGGTCTGGAACATGACAAGGAATTAGAATTCAGAAAGGGGACAAAATTAGTTTGATACTTAAGTTTAACCCATTAATGATGAACGTCGCTCTTGACGAGACATGATTCACAATATTATCTGTTCCGATTGTATTAACTGAATATGGCGCCTTGCTAGGTCGTAGCAAATGACGTAGCTGAAGGCTATGCTAAACTGTCGTCTCTGCAATTGAGAGCATCTGTAGACAGTGAACCATCGCTAGCAAAGTCGGCTGTACAACTGGGACGAGTGCTCGGTGTGCAATCACTGATAGTGGCGACACGCGGGTCCGACATATACTAACTACCACCCAGCAAGTGTGGTGTCTGGCGGTGACACCACACCATTTATGACTTTTTCGACTTTGATGTGATGAGTTTTACTGATATCTACAAAGATCTTGTCTTTTAAGAGTGCTGGGAGTGGCAGTAGTTCTTGTGGGAAAAGTCACTATAATGTTCCTATTTTACCTTGTGAGATACAATAGCACAGAATCTAATTATTTCATGAATACTTTAAAATTACCAGATGGAGCCCTGTATACTGCTACGATTACCAGTTTCTTGTTAGCTTCTACTATTTCTGTGACACAATATTTCTCTATATCTACTGTATTAAAGGACAGTCTGTTTTTCACATAAATAGCTGCCCCACCTCTGCGCATATGCTTTCTACAAAACGAGGTAGCCTATACATAGTTTGGAATATGGAGCATTTCGATGCCGAAAGTGACATGGTGTTCTGTCAGACAGAGAATATGAGCACAATTTGCGCCTGATGGTTCATCAATGTTTACAATAAATTGGTCTAACTACAGTAAAGCATGCAGCTCGACTGTATGATTAAATGATGATGGCGTCCTCTTGGGTAAAATATTCCGGAGGTAAAATAGTCCCCCATCCGGATTTCCAGGCGAGGACTACTCAAGTGGACGTTGTTATCAGGAGAAAGAAAACTGGCGTTCTACGGATTGGAGCGTGGAATGACAGATCCCTTAATCTGGCAGGAAGGTTAGAAAATTTAAAAAGGGAAATGGATAGGTTAAAGTTAGATATAGTGGGAATTGTGAAGTTCGGTGGCAGGAGGAAAAAGACTTTTGGTCAGGTGATTACAGGGTTATAAATACAAAATCGAATAGGGGTAACGCAGGAGTAGGTTTAATAATGAATAAAAAATTGGAGTACGGGTAAGCTACTACAAACAGCATAGTGAATGCATTATTGTGGCCAAGATAGACATGAAGCCCACGCCTACTACAGTAGTACAAGTTTGTATGCCAACTAGCTCTGCAGATGATGAAGAAATTGATAAAATGTATGATGAGATAAAAGGAATTATTCAGGTAGTGAAGGGAGACGAAAATTTAATAGTCATGGGTGACTGGAATTCAAGAGTAGGAAAAGGGAGAGAAGGAAACGTAGTAGGTGAATATGGATTGGGGCTAAGAAATGAAAGAGGAAGCCATGTGGTAGAACTTTGCACAGAGCATAACTTAATCATAGCTAACACTTGGTTTAAGAATCATGAAAGGAGGTTGTATACATTAAAGAATCCTGGAGATACTAAAAGGTATCAGATAGATTATACAATGTTAAGACGGAGATTTGGGAACCAGGTTTTAAATTGTAAGACATTTCCAGGGGCAGATGTGGACTCTGACCACAATCTATTGGTTATGAACTGTAGATAAAAACTGAAGAAACTGCAAAAAGGTGGGGATTTAAGGAGATGGGACCTGGATAAACTGAATAAACCAGAGGTTGTACAGAGTTTCAGGGAGAGCATAAGGGAACAATTGACAGGAATAGGGGAAAGAAAAACAGTAGAAGAAGAATGGGTAGCTTTGAGGGATGAAACAGTGAAGGCAGCAGAGGAACAGATAGGTAAAAAGACGAGGGCTAGTAGAAACCATTGGGTAACAGAAGAAATATTGAATTTAATTGACGACAGGAGAAAATATAAAAATGCAGTAAATGAAGCAGGCAAAAATGAATACAAACTTCTTAAAAATGATATCGACAGGCAGTGCAAAATGGCTAAGCAGGGATGGCTAGAGGACAAATGTAAGGATGTAGAGGCTTATCTCACTAGTGGTAAGATAGATACTGCCTACAGAAAAATTAAAGAGACCTTTGGAGACAGGAGAACCACTTGCATGAATATCAAGACCTTCGATGGAAACCCAGTTCTAAGCAAAGAAGGGAAAGCAGAAAGGTGGAAGGAGCATATAGAGGGTCTATACAAGGGCGATGTACTTGAGGACAATACTACGGAAATGGAAGAGGATGTAGATGAAGATGAAATGGGAGATATGATACTACGTGAAGAGTTTGGCAGAGCACTGAAAGACCTGAGTCGAAACAAAGCCCTCGGAGTAGACAACATTCCACTAGAACTACTGACGGCCTTGGGAGGGCCAGTCCTGACAAAACTCTACCATCTGGTGAGCAAGATGTATGAGACAGGCGAAATACCCTCAGACTTCTAGAAGAATATAATAATTCAAATCCCAAAGAAAGCAGGTGTTGATAGATGCGAAAATTACCGAACTATCAGATTAATAAGTCACAGATGCAAAATACTAAGGCGAATTCTTTACAGATGAACGGAAAAAATGGTAGAAGCCGACCTCGGGGAAGATCAGTTTAGATTCCGGAGAAATGTTGGAACACGTGAGCCAATACTGACCCTAGGACTTATTTTAGAAGAAAGATTAAGGAAAGGCAAACCTACGTTTCTAGCATTTGTAGACTTAGAGAAAGCTTTTGACGATGTTGATTGGAATACTCTCTTTCAGATTCTGAAGGTGGCAGGGGTAAAATACAGGGAGCGAAAGGTTATTTGCAATTTGTACAGAAACCAGATGGCAGTTATAAAAGTCGATGGGTATCAAAGGGAAGCAATGGTTGGGAAGGGAGTGAGACAGGGTTGTAGCCTATCCCTGATGTTATTCAATCTGTATATTGAGCAAGCAATGAAGGAAACAAAAGAAAAGTTCGGAGTAGGAATTAAAATCCATGGAGAAGAAATAAAAGCTTTGAGGTTTGCCGATGACATTGTAATTCTGTCAGAGGCAGCAAAGGACTTGGAAGAGCAGTTGAACGGAATGGACAGTGTCTTGAAAGGAGGGTATAAGATGAACATCAACAAAAGCAAAACGAGGATAATGGAATGTAGTCGAATTAAGTCGGGTGATGCTGAGGGAATTAGATTAGGAAATGAGACACTTAAAGTAGTAAAGGAGTTTTGCTATTTGGGGAGCAAAATAACTGATGATGGTCGAAGTAGAGAGGATATAAAATGTAGACTGGCAATGGCAAGGAAAGCGTTTCTGAATAAGAGAAATTTGTTAACATCGAGTATAGATTTAAGTGTCAGGAAGTCGTTTCTGAAAGCATTTGTATGGAGTGTAGCCATGTATGGAAGTGAAACATGGACGATAAATAGTTTAGACAAGAAGAGAATAGAAGCTTTCGAAATGTGGTGCTACAGAAGAATGCTGAAGATTAGATAGGTAGATCACATAACTAATGAGGAGGTATTGAATGGAATTGAAGAGAAGAGGAGTTTGTGGCACAACTTGACTAGAAGAAAGGATCGATTGGTAGGACATGTTCTGAGACATCGAGGGATCACCAATTTAGTATTGGAGGGCAGCGTGGAGGGTAAAAATCGTAGAGGGAGACCAAGAGATGAATACACTAAGCAGATTCAGAAGGATGTCAGTTGCAGAAGGTACTGGGAGATGAAGAAGCTTGCACAGGATAGAGTAGCATGGAGAGCTGTATCAAACCAGTCTCAGGACTGAAGACCACAACAACAACAATAGCAACAACTTACAGAGCAGGCTTTGAATATTTTTGTGAAAAATTTTGAGTTTATTTTTAATTACATGATTGGTTGTGGTGCTGCCACAGTTGGTATTGAGTTTTATTTCTGTTGACATACCAGTGTTACAGGAACAGATTTCTGCAGGGATGGGAGAGCTGTTGTGCTAGTAACACCCACATTTGTTGTTATTAACTGCATTACTTACATTCTGATTGGAACCTTCCCTCTTCTGCCCCAGTACCATAAAAAATCCCCATTTGCAGCTGAGGACTTTCTTGATCTCAGGCACATCATATGTGGAGCAGCTGCAGTCACTACTGTGCTCCTTTTTGCCATAGAGGCTGGATCTCCTGTTGGTGAGGTTTCTACACTGTCATCTTGTACATTTGATCCTGTGGGCGTTGGTGTTGCTGTTTCTGCTATTGATGACCGTTCTTCCTCGTTAAATGCTACTGCTGCTTCACAAGTTGGTAGTGGACTAACTTTTCCCACTTTAGTTGTAACTGTTGGTGCTGTCTTGCTTTTGTATAAAAGACGTGTTTGTGTTGATTCACATACAGGTGTTGCTGCATATGAAGTCTTCCCTTCAGCTGTTCCATTAGTTTTGAAAGAGTATTTTGACGACACTGTCTGTATTTCTTCCAATGGTACAGTTTCAATGGGCACAGGTGCTTTTAGTGTGATTGGAGGAATGTTTCTGCTAATAGTCCTTTAGTGAGTACACATATTCCTAGCCAATTCCTGTGCTTTCCATGTCGAGTGAACTCGTTTCTCTCTTCGGAATTACTGTCCAAAAACTTCACATCCTTGAATGCCTTGCATACCTTTTGAAACATTCTGTCTGTGAATTGTTTATTACGTCATGTCTGTGTGGGATGCTAACGACGATTATTTTTCTTGGCGAGATTCTCTCCAGTACATTTCGCAATGTTGCGATTGCATTTTTCGACTCATTTTTATAAATATCATTAGCTCCAGCAATAATTACACAAACATCGTTTGATTCAGGGTTTAAATCTTTAATTATTTGCTGTAAAGGGTCTCTGGGTTTTACTGTGGCAGTAATAGAAAATTTAGATTGCATGTTCATAAGAATAGTGGCTAAATCTCGTCCACGGCCGTCTGCAAAGATACAAACTTTTGGTTTTGTTTCGTCTTCTCTCACTAATTTCATTTGTCAGAGTTTCTCTTGTGCATTGGGTGCAAACGGGTTTCTTGTAACAATAGCAGATATTGGAGCACTTTGACTTTCATTAACGGTTTCTTTGAGAGTGTTGTAGGTTTCACTTTGTACATTTTTCACACAAGGATTAAAATCGACAAACAAAGAATTAATTAACGATTCGATGTTATTGATATATTTTTTAGCTATTGCGAGTTGTTCTTTCAGCACATCAGAGATAAGTCCTTCAGTACCAGCGTTATACATATTGATTGCACTATTTCGATCACTGCACTGAACAAAGCCACATACACAATTCGGATTTGTCACTTTTCTGTTCTTCATACACGATAGATGGATCCATATATGTGAGAAAGAGCACAAACGGAACCTGAAAAACGTCAGTCCATATGTTTAAGTAAACGCCATCAGCAATACAATAAGAATCAGCTTAATTTTTCAAGGAACTCCTCGACAGAATAGAAGGAGTGACCCATTAGGAAACTCTTCAGTTTCGATTTGAAAGCGCGTGGATTACTGCTAAGATTTTTGAATTCGAGTGGCAGCTTATTGAAAATGGATGCAGCAGTATACTGCACACCTTTTTGCACAAGAGTTAAGGAAATCCGATCGAAATGCAGGTTTGATTTCTGCTTAGTATTAACCGAGTGAAATCTGCTTATTCTTGGGAATAAACTAATATTGGAAACAAGAAACGACCATAACGAATATATATCCTGCATATGAATACACAGTTTACACAATGCTTGATGTTACAAGTCACGAAATTTATACCACTCGCTGTTTTGGTTATATAGATTAATTTTATTTATCCAAAAATCTTTTAAGATTGTAGGATACGTCATTGGTTTGAAAACATAGCGCGCGCGATTGCTCCCGCACGCAAACACACACACACACACACACACACACACACACACACGCACACACACTGCTGCAGAAAATAAAACATAGGTTGCTGTTCTTGTAGTTCCAGAAGCTGCGGAAGTGTATGTGCCGATCACTGTTTCAATTTTTTTTTCTTTCAGGAATAAAATGATACACTGAAATCTAATGCGGTACAGCAGCAATTACTCGACGATAACTGCGACAGAATGCTCGTGATTCGAAATGCTGTCACCAGGAAGAAAGGGTGGAAGGAAACTGGCGTAACAAAGTAAAACCAAATTGAACTTTTTGTGGCATGACAAAAGTTGCGTCTCTTAGTCGCGCCACTAAATACTGGGAGTTCACAGACGCAACTGCGTAATGCCACTAGCTATGGCTTTTGTTGCGTGTGTGAGCCTGACTTGGAACTCAAAATAAGCTAAGCGCTATAGAGGCTAAAATGCGCCATCCCAAAATTAAAAGGCATGAGCTGCAGACAGTTATTCTCGTTCTGCGCTTTCGAATGTTCACTCCATAGCTAATTATACTGCACGAACGTCGTCACAGACATGCATAAGTTATGTCTGTGGATAGGCTTTGCATTTCTGATATGATGATATTCTGTGGTTGTTGCTAAACAAAGCAGACGACATTCAACGAAGTGGTATACTAGCAAATGAATGCATGACGCGCGGAAAGTACTTGTCTGGTCATTTCAGCTCTTTGATATCTGAACAAAAATTACATCATCTGGAAAGCCGGGTTCAGTTTTTCTTGGAAGCGAGTAACAAAAGTGTACGAATATTGTACTCATCCCATCGAATAATCTGACAGAGCAGTTAAGGCGACTTTTTTTTTATATAGTCGCTCGGCCTTGTTAATTATGAAGGCTGTCATCCAGAGAGTATTAAAAGCAAGTGTAACAGGTACATTATGTAAATAATCCGTTGTGAAATCGACTTGTAAAGAATATTATTTATCGACAAGGGAAGTTTGTAACAATATTGTCATACATCAACTAGAGTAACAACATGCAAACGCACATCAGTTAACTGTTTTGTTTAACTCTAATTAAAAATTTGGCTTATTTTAAGACCACGTAAACAGCATTCAAATATTAAGTATGTAGCCCTTATATTACTGTTACCTGTAGACATAAACTTCTGGGATAATTGTAAAATGCGGGACTAGTGTAGCAGGGGATACAACCCGTCGGCTTTGGACAATGACGTCACAAGTGGCCAATCGAGAAGCGATTCTTCTTAGTGTTGTAGCTCCCTTCAGTGGCTGATAAGTGTTTTTTGGCTTTAAAAAAAAAAAAAATCTCACGAGATAGAATAAACAGATCCACTTTATTAAGCAATCAGTAAAAAAAACGAAACTGAAACATAACAGCAAAAGCGAAAATGGTAAACTGCTCTCTGGCGACTTGTGACGTCATTGTCCAAAGCCGGCGGGTTGTATCCCCTGCTACGCTAGACCCTAAAATGCAGTGGTGTGTCGACCGAAGCGTCCGATCCCAACCGTCGGCTTTGACCAGTGACGTAAGGCTGTTGTGGTGTGTGACGTCACGACGGCGCGGAATTTAGTTTGTGAGAGTGGCGTGTTTGTAGGTGTCGTTTTGATGCGATCGGTGGTGCTCTGTGGTGGTGTGTTACGTGATGTTTTTGGTTTAGTTTGCGAGTGTGGCGTCGTGTGTGAATTTTGGTAAATTGCTTTTTTTATGTCTTTGGTAGGTATGGATATGACTGACAGGATCAACAGTTTTCGGTTGTCGGCTATGATGGGGGACAGTGCGTTGTCTCTAAAAAAAATTTCTTCAACTATTCGGAGTTTTGGATGAAGTCGTGAAGTGTTCAGTATGTCGTGAAGAAATGAGGCATCTCGGACCAGGGACGGCTGTATGTGGAGATGTAAGGATAACAGGTCAAGGGAAGTGTTCGATCCCAATGTGTGGCTATTGGTATTGGTATCAGGAGATGTTTTTGAGCTATATAGGTCAAGGGAAGTGTTCAATCCCAATTTATGGGATCGGGAACTGCTGTTGAGTTGTATAGGTCAAGGGAAGTGTTCGATCCCAATTTATGAGATCGGGAGCTGCTGTTGAGCTATATAGGTCAAGGGAAGTGTTCGATTCCAGATGATATTGTGTTTAGTTGTATTTGGGGAGTTTTGTGATGTCGGTTTTTTTCGTCGTTTTGCGTGGTTTTGTATGGGGGTGGGTGTCTAGATTTGTTTATATTTAGTTTGTCCCCACCCAAAAACCCCCTATTTCCCACGTTTCACCTGTTAGTGTCATTAGGCTTTTTGTGGAACGTGTGTGTGTTTGTTTTTCGATGTATTTTCGTCCTAGGAAGTATGGGAGGCATGCCTTAACGACCGCAGTTCCTAATGTATGGAATTAGACTCTCTCCCTGAAATGTTGGTTGTGGTGACAAACTGATCTGTAGTGCAGCCTGAGGTCGAGGTTAGGTTGAAAGGTGACAATTTGGTTAGTTGGTGAAGACAACAAATGTGAAAACAAAATGATGGTGGTTGTAACAAATTGAAGATTGTGTAGCTTAGTGTTTATGTCTGAGACACATTGAAAAATACAACATGGGTGAAGGTTTATTTTGCATGAAATGATTTGGTCTATGTTAAGAGTGGTTGGGTCAGTCTGAAGAATAAATCACTGCTTCAGTTATGAGTTGTCTGCTGTTCATAAGTGTTAGAATTGTTCAGCTGTGAAAACTGTCCTAAGCTTGATTCTGGAAAAAGAATTAGCGAGTGCTACTGTGTTGGGAAGTGATGCATAGCATGTGATAAGCACCATGGTCTGTTGAGACATAAGCTCCAATTACAATGAGTCTTCACACTGCACATGCATTCAGAACGTTGCACAGCACACTTCATATCTGCTCCTTTTGTGGAAAAAAGATGTGCACTTTTAAGAGGATGGGACGAACAACATATAATTTATGCTGTCAAGCTCTAAATCCCCTGACCAAGTCTGTCAGCAGATGTGGCTCTTGTTAGGTACATACAAAATATGTGTAGGTGGAAATTTACTTGGTTTCCAACTGAGCAACATATTTTGATCCTCTGTGACATCAGGTGGATGAAATTGACCTCACTTTCACTACATGAAGTCCAGTTCCTGTACAATATACTGTGTTTGTGATTGCTTGTGATGCAGGTAGGTGGATTGAATTCACTACTGACATGTATATTTAAAGGATATTGAAGCTCATATGCTTAGTTACATATTGGAGGAAGACTGTGAATAAGAGATTAAGTTGTCTCAGTTTATGGCTTAGCAATGTTTCCTTTTTAACCTTCCATGTGGATAATTCTGTAAATATTTATCATCCCCCTATATCATTTCCCGTTTTTCCCTGGAGGCCTAGTTCTCTGATTAATTAATCTGTTCGATTGTAGATGTGCTGTACTATCCAGATCCAGTATTGTAATTAAAATTTGTTTGTTTTATTTTCTGCAAAAAAACTTTTATGTTTCAGTTGATGGAGAGGTTATCAGCTCCATAGGAAAAGGATTATGTGTTCTTGTCGGAATTTCAAGAGATGACACAGAGGCAGATATGGAGTACCTGTGAGTAATTTCTCTCTGCAGCTGGAAAACATATTATTTGCCAGTTGAAGAATCAACTGTAGAAGTAACATTCATTTTTAATTTACAGAGCTCGTAAACTTTTAAATCTTCGAATATTTGAAGATGACAATGGAAAGAGGTGGAATCTAAGTGTAAGAGATAAAAACTTAGAAATCTTGTGTGTCAGTCAGTTCACACTGTATCATGTACTAAAAGGTAACAAACTAGACTTCCACTGTGCAATGCCTGCAGAGAGCTCAGAGGAATTTTATAACCGATTTCTTAAACTGCTGAGAACTCAGTACAAGGATGATTTTGTAAAAGGTGAATAACTTTGCCATTTTCCAGAGATGGGCGGGAGGGGGGGGGGGGGGGTGAGAGAGTGAGAGAGAGAGAGAGGCTGCATTCGATTTATACATCTACACTCTGCAAACCACTGTAAAGTGAAAACTTATGGAATGCTTGGTTCCAGTATAGTTTGCATCTGTCTTCAGATGTCTGCCATTCAGTTCTTTCAGCATTTCCACAACCCTCTCCCATCAATCAAACAAATTGGTGACCGTTTGCGCTACTCTTCATTGTTTATATTCAATATCGTTGCTAGCACCACCTGGTAGGGGTCTCATACTCCTGAACAATATTCTAACGTAGGTCACATGAACCTTTTGTATGCAGTGTACCTAGTAGACTGATTGCATTTCCATAGTATAAGATGCATTCGAGTTATAACACCTTGTGAAAGTGTGACAGAGTTGGTAGCACTATACGGCCCACACAAATGTAGCGGCTAGAATGAGGGACTGTTTTTTATACTAAAAATGGTTGTTTTCTCCATTTGTGTGGTGTCACCAACTGAAATTCATCAACAGTTGAGAGAGATGTAGTGATGGTGTCATAGATGTGTGTGATATGCATTCGCAGATGCAACAGTTCAAAGAAGGTATAACATCGTGTGACAGTAAAAAAAGACAATCTTGGTCTCACACTAGCCAAGCTGATGACATGATCAAGCCAATGGAGAAAGTTGTTTTGGAGGATTGTCGAATCAGTGCAGAACAAATCGCCTTCAGTGTTGGCATTTCCATGGGGTCTGTGCGCACAGTGTTGCATGAAGACCTGAAAATGTGGTAAGTGTCATCCATGTTGGGTGCCACTAATGCTGACAGAGGACCACGAGAATGTGTGCATGTCATGTTGCCAGGCAACATTGACGCATGATGATTGCATGAGTGTGACTTTTTTTTTTTGTTGTTGTTGATTATGACAATGGATGAGACATGGATGCCATTTTAATCCTGACATGAAGCACCAGACAGTTGAATGAAAGGGCAAACATTTACTGGGGCAGAGATGGCATAATTTTTACTCATTGCATTCCAAAGAGCATTAAGGTGACAGTTGCATCCTACTGGGATGTTTTGAAGCAACAGCTCCTTCCAGCAGTGCATGAAAAAGGCTAGAAAGGGCTACTTGTGTGCGCTTTCACAAAGACAATGCACCAGTGCATCGGGTGAATGTGACGCTGTAGTTTCTTTGCAACAGAAACTTTGAAGTGATTTCTCATGCTCCTTACTCTCCTGACATGGTTCCTAGTGGCTTTTGGCTGTTTCCAACTATTAAGAACACTTTTAATAGTCACACATTCACTAGCTGTGCCACTGTTTCTTCAGAGATTTTCGTGGTCACACCAGACTCCTAAAGAAGTGCTTGCAGCAACTGTGGATCATGGTGTCGACATTGTGAAAAATGTGTACAGCTATAGGGAGATTACGGAGAGAAGTGACACAAGTTTCACAGTTTCTGTATCATTAATTTGTGTGTGTGTGTGGGGGGGGGGGGGGGGGGGAGTCAGAGGTATTATAACTTGAATACACCCTCATATTCTACCTATAGTAGTAATTGCATGTGACTCAATGGGTGAGTGCAGGTCTGTCAATTGGACACCACTTCGGTGAATTGCATGTCTGTGATTACATCAGCTATCCATCCAGAGAAAGGGGATATACCCCAGCTATCCAAGGAATGGGGACCAACAGTTCAATAAGGAATCCAAACATATCATTCCTGGCGACTCCTCACATCATTGAGAGGTGAAGGCTAGATTAAAGGCAGACTGATACTTCTCAGCATTCAATTCTGTGATGTTTCAATTTTAAGGCATGCGCTTTACCGCTAGACCACTAGGTTTAACGTATTCTTAACAATGAGCAACTGTCTCTCTCTTCCCTTGCCTGCAACTGAGCCTATGTGACTGTTCTCTTTCGCATTCCTAAAAATTGTTGCACCCAGGTATTTAACTGGGATTATAGTTTCAAACTGTGACTCATTGCTACTGTAATTATATGATACAGTTTTTCATTTTGTGGAGTGCAAGATTTTACATCCCTAAACATTTAAAGCAAGTAGCCAATCTTAACACCACATTGAAATCTTATCAAGAGCTGACTGAATATTTGTGCAGCTTTATTCAGATAGTAATTCATTACAGATAAATGCATCATCTGCATGAAGTTTCATCTGCGAGGCCATTAGTTTACGATATGAACAGCATGGATCCAAACTCACTTCCCTGGGTCATACCTAAAATTAGTTCTACATCTGTTGATGACTTTTCATCCTAGATAACATGCTTCATCGAGGATAACCTGTCAGCTTTGACCTGTGACCTCATCAAAATGGAGGACACCCCTATTCAGAGCTTGATTTGTGGAGGGGAAAAAAAAGGTTCCAGTACTGTGACCTTCCAGTTGTTTCTTCTTGAAATTCTGACGTATTAAAACACCCTGGTCAGAGTGGGTGGCATCGGGGCGGATGATCTGCACTGAAGCGGATGAAGTCTCAATCTGGTGGTCGAATGACCGCCAACGTCTCTAAGTGTGGTAAGGTAGACTTTAACGCTGTGACATATCACCCCAAATCATTCCCTTCCCTAGCCACGCCCTGGGAGGGATGTAGGGCTGCGGACAGACAGGAGCCGTATTCCCCGCGATACCTTGTATGCAGCAGAACCAATGGAGATTCGTTTTTGGGGACTAAGCCTCTCTTCTTTGTGAACAATCTTGAAGATAAGTTTGGGGAAGTGGCGTCTCTTTCCAAAATGAGGAGCAGAGCCATTCTGATACAAGCAGCTTCATCTGCACAGTCACGAGCTTTACTCGCCTGTGAGAAGCTCGGTGACATACCCGTTAATGTCACTCCCCATAAGTCCCTAAATTTGGTCTAGGGGATTATCTTTCATAAAGATCTTCTGCTACAGTCTGATGACGAGCTACAGGAGAATCTGGCACAACGAGGTGTACACTTTGTCCGTCGTGCCTTTTGGGGGCCCAAGGTTAATAGGATCGCTACCGGTGCTTTCATCCTGGCCTTTGAGGGCGACTGCTTGCCCGAGAAGGTCAAGGCCATGATCTACCACTGCAATGTCAAGCCCTATGTCCCGCCCCCTATGCGATGCTTCCAGTGCTGGAAGTTTGGACACATGTCCTCCAGATGCACTGCGAGCCCCACGTGTCGAGATTGTGGACGACCTTTGCATCCCACTGCTTCATGTGCTCCACCTCCCACCTGCGTTAACTGTGGGGAGCATCATTCTCCCTGCTCGCCAGACTGTGCAGTCTACCAGCGAGAGCGGAAGATACAAGAAATGAAGACCCTGGACCGTTTAACTTACCAAGAGGCAAAGAAGAAGCTAGAACGACTCAACCCCATACCTATGTTGAGGAGTTATGCTGCTGTCACACTGCCGCCACCAGTGCCTGCAGACTCCTTTCTCAGTTGGCCCACAGAACAGTCAAGTTACGCCTGCCCCACCGCTGGTAGGGGCCACTCTATCTTCCACTACTCAGCCGGAGAAGCAACAGCCTCCTCCGGCCTCACTCGTTCGGAAGGGGTCCCTTGGGGGAGACCCTTCCAAGGACTTTACCAGTGTCTCACAAGACACTAGCCAGTGGCTGAGGAAACCACCAGCTGCTGGTCGAAGGGCTTCATTCTCTTCCTCTGTTCCTGACAATACATCAGGGAAGCCCTCCCAGCATGCGAACCCTCCTCCCAAAGACAAGAGAGAGAAGAGGAAGCTCTCTAAGAAGAATAAGGACCCAGTGGTTCCTGTGCCACCGCTTCCTGTCAACTCAGCCTCTGAGGATGAGGTCGAGCTCTTTGCTTCCCCTGATGACCTGGATCTCGCCGTCTCCTCAGAAACGATGGACGTTGCGACATCAGTCCCTCAGTCGGTGGCAGCATGTGACCCTGTGAAGTAATTTGCCTTTTCAGTGCCTTCATGCCCTTACAGGACATGCTTTGTACAATCCTCCAGTGGAATTGTGGCGGTTATTTTAGCCATCTGCCTGAGCTACGTCAGCTTCTAAGCATGACACCTGCTTTCTGCATTGCCCTCCAGGAAACTTGTTTCCCGGCAATGCGGACCCCTGTCCTTCGTGTATACAGGGGCTATTACTGTAACTGTAGCGTTTACAATAATGTGTCAGGTGGAGCCTGCGTGTATGTCCTTAACTCTGTATATAGTGCTCCTGTGCCCCTTTCACACATCATTGGAAGCTGTGGCTGTCAGGGTAAGGACTACCCAGGACATAGACACTGCAGACGGTTATCTCCCTCCAGGTGGTCCAGTCCCCCTGACCGAATTGGCTGCACTTGTCACCCAACTCCCCACGCCTTTTCTTCTCCTGGGAGACTTTAATGCCCACAATCCCCTGTGGGGTGGAACGAAGATTACTGGCCGAGGCAGAGATGTCGAGAATCTCATCTCCCAACTCGACCTCTGCCTCTTAAACACTGCCGTCGCCACACATTTCAGTGTGGCGCATGGTATGTTCGTGGCCATAGATCTGTCATTGTGCAGCCCAGGGCTTGTACCATCGGTCCACTGTAGAGTCCATGATGACTTGTGTGGTAATGACCATTTTCCCATCTTCCTTTCACTACCCCAGCATTGCTCCCCTGAACGTTTGCCCCGATGGGTTTAGCAAGGCAAACTGGGAAGTGTTCTCCTCTGCTGCCACTGTTGAATCTCTCCCCCATGGTAACATCTATGTGGTGGTTGTGACACTGACTACAGCGATTGTTTCCGCTGCAGAACGTACCATTCCTGGTTCGTTGGGGTGCCCCCAGCAAAAGTCAGTGCCTTGGTGGTCGCCAGAGGTCACTGAAGCCATTAAAGAGCGTCGGCAGACTCTTCAGCGCCATAAGCAGCACCCGTCTTTGGAGAACCTCATTTTATTCAAACGTATCCGTGCTCAGGTCCGGAGGCTCATCAAAAGGCAAAAACAGGAGTGCTGGGAGAGGTACGTTTCCACCATTGGTTCCCGTACTTCACCCTCCCAGGTGTGGATGAAGATTCGGTGCCTCTTCAGATTGCAGCACTCTACAGGTGTCCCAGGGCTTTCCATCCACGGGGCGCTATGCACCGATGCCGATGCAATCGCTGAGCATTTCGCTCAGCACTATGTTCGGGCCTCTGCGTCGGGGAATTACCCACCCGCGTTTCGTGCGCTGAAACGCCGGGAGGAAGGCAAACAACTTTCTTTTGCTTCTCGCCACCCTGAGGCGCATAATGCCCCGTTTAGTTCGTGGGAACTCCAAAGCGCCCTGGCACGGTGCCCTGATACAGTCTCTGGGCCAGATGGCATCCACAATCAGATGCCCAAACACCTGTCCCCAGACTGTCAGCAATGTGTTCTTGCCCTCTTCAACCACATATGGGGCAATGTGGTGTCTTTCCGTCACAGTGGCGAGAAAGTACCATCATTCAGGTGCTGAAGCCTAGTAAGGACCTGCTTAATGTGGATAGCTATCAGCCCATCAGCTTAACAAACGCTCTGTGCAAGCTACTAGAACATGTGGTGAGTCGACGGCTGTGTTGGCTCCTCGAGTCTCGGGGTCTCCTGGCTCCGTGCCAGAGCGGCTTCTGCCAGGCCGTTCCACCACCGATACTTTGGTCTTCCTTGAGTCTGCAATCCGCACTGCTTTTTCCAGGTGCCAACACCTTGTCTCCATCTTTTTCGACCTCTCCAGAGCATATGAGATGACTTGGCGGCACCATATTCTTGCCACGTTGCACGGGTGGGATCTCTGGGGCTCTCTCCCCATTTTTATTCAGAATTTTTTATCTGTTCGGACATTCTGCATTTTACTTGGCACATCCCATAGTTCCCTTCATGTCCAGGAAAATGGCGTACCACAGGGCTCTGTATCGAGCGTGCCACTTTTCCGTGTGGCCATTAATGGCCTTGCAGCAGCAGTAGGGTCGTCCGTCTTACCCACGTTATATGCTGACGATTTCTGCATCTTTTTCAGCTCCTCCACCATTAGTGTTGCAGAACGTAGGTTGCAGGGAGCCATACGCGAGGTGCAAGCGTGGGCTCTCGCCCATGGGTTTCACTTTGACTCAATTATGGGAGTGTGGCGTATGGCTCAGCGTCGCCCTCAGCATTGCAACTGCTGGACCCCGTTCACCACTGTGGGGTTCGACAGGCGATGGGAGCATTCCGCACCAGCCCTGTTAATAGCCTACTTGCTGAGGCTGGGGTTCCTCCACTTCGCGTCCGGCATCAACAACTCTTAGCTGACTATGCTGCACACGTCCGTTGTTCGCCCCGTCACCCTAACTACTGTCTCCTTTTCACTAATGCGGCAGTCCATATCCCACACCGGCGGCCACAATCAGGACATACAATTGGGATCCGTGTTTGGTCACTCCTTAGTGACCTCGAGTCTTTGCCTCTTCCATCTGCTTTCCAGGTCCACCCACATATACCACCTTGGTGTATTCATTGGCCGCAGCTTCGGCTGGACCTCTCACGATGGTAAAAAGATTCAGTTCCTCCTGCAGTCTTGCGCCACCAGTTTCTTGCTCTCCTAGACGCATCCCGTGACTCGGAGGTTGTCTATAACGATGGTTGATGGCCGTGTGGGGTACGCTTATGCTCATGCGGACTATGTAGACCAGCGCTCCTTGCCGGAAGGCTGCAGTGTCTACACCGCAGAGCTAACAGCCAGTTTTCGTGCCCTTGAGCATATTCGTACCAGCACTGGAGAGTCCTTCGTCATTTGCAGTGACTCTCTCAGTAGTCTGCAGGCTCCTGACCAATGCTACCCACGCCATCCCATTGTTGTTGCCATCCAGGAGTCCGTTCATGCTCTTTAACAGTGTGGATGTTCAGTGGTGTTCATATGGACCCCGGGACACATTGGGATAGCGGGAAACGAACTCGACGACAAGTTAGCCAAAGAGGCTACCCGCAAGCTGACGCTGGAGATCGGCCTACCGGCAGCTGATCTCCGAAAGGTGTTGCGCCATTGGGTCTTTGGGATGTGGGGAGACGAATGGCACACTCTGTCTGCACCCAACAAGCTGCGGCGAGTAAAGCAGACCACAACTGTGTGGGGGTCCTCTATGCGGACCTCTCGCAGGGATTCTGCTGTTGTCTGTAGGCTCCGCATTGGTCACTCTTGGCTGACGCATGGTCTTGACCCCCGTCATTGTCGCTGTGGTGCAAACATGACTGTGGCCCATATGTTGTTGGAATGCCCTCTTTTAACTACCCTCAGGCGAAATTTAAATCTCCTGGGTGATTTATCATCTCTTTTAGGTGACAATGTCTCTATGGCAGATCGTGGTTTATAGGTCCATCTAATTTTATTGCGTCACCCTCATTTGTGCTGTATATTTTACTTCGTTTTGTGTTGTAATTCAACTCCACCCTAATCTTTTAGGCTGAAGGTTTTAACATGTTGCAGAGTGGCTGGCTCATCCTTTTATTTTCGTGATCAGCCAGCCACGGTCCTCTGCTGTACAGTTTTAATTCTTCCTGCCTTTCTTCTATAAGTTGTTTTTGTTGCTGTGCTCCATTTTCTATGTTGCCTTACCATTGACCTTGGGGCTTTTCTGCCCCCGGAATTATTATTTTAGTGCTTAGCCTGACTGGTGGATGGTTTCAATATGCTCTGTGTGTTTATGAAACAAGGGACCAATGACCTTAGTAGTTTGGTCCCTTTAATCTTCAAACCAACCAACCAACCATTAGCATTTCTGTTCAATACACATGATCAGATCTGTACATGGTTATTAGAGCCATGGTTACATTTTTAATGGCAGGGTTCCCTACAGAATTGGCTCAAACAGAACATAAATACCTTGGTGCCAGACTTATACAAGCCTTTGTAACAGATCATATTAAGTCCACAATAGTTTCATACACAGTTGGGAGCAAGCTTGGCAACAGCTAGTAGAATTGTAAAGGTGAGATGAGGAGAACAGTTGGTGCAATAACATTCACCAATTCAAAGAAAGTCAGCTTACTGCACCTCGGGGTAACACTATCCAACTCACAGTGTTCCTCCTTGAAAACGGCTTAGACCCTGATGCTAGACTATTGTTTGTAGGCCACCATCATGTTTGCCTTGCTGATATTTCCATTTTGAAGAACAATCAGTTGACAACAACTGGTTAAATAAATACCAAGAAAGGAAGAAAAACCATCCTGCTTAGTAGACACAGTAAAATATTTCTGTTGTTCTTATTATATATTAATGACTTGCCATTCTATATTCATGAAGAGGCAAAGTTAGTTCTCTTTGCTGATGATACAAGTATAGTAATCACACCTGAGAAACAAGAATTAACTGATGAAATTGTCAATACTGTCTTTCAGAAAATTACTAAGTGGTTCCTTGTAAACGGACTCTCACTGAATTTTGATAAGAGACAGTACATACAGTTCCGTACAGTGAATGGTATGACACCATTAATAAATATAGACCTTAATCAGAAGCATATAGCTAAGGTAGAATATTCCAAATTTTTAGGTATGTCCATTGATGAGAGATTAAATTGGAAGAAACACATTGATGATCTGCTGAAACGTTTGAATTCAGCTACTTATGCAATAAGGGTCATTGCAAATTTTGGTGATAAACATCTTAGTAAATTAGCTTACTACGCCTATTTTCACTCATTGCTTTCATATGGCATCATATTTTGGGGTAATTCATCACTGAGGAATAAAGTATTTATTGCACAAAAGCGTGTAATCAGAATAATAGCTGGAGTCCACCCAGGATCATCCTGCAGACATTTATTTAAGGATCTAGGAATATTCACAGTAGCTTCTCAGTATATATACTCTCTTATGAAATTTGTTATTAACAACCAAACCCAATTCAAAAGTAATAGCAGTGTGCATAACTACAATACTACGAGAAAGGACGATCTTCACTATTCAAGATTAAATCTAACTTTGGCACAGAAAGGGGTGAATTATACTGGCACTAAAGTCTTTGGTCACTTACCAAATAGTATCAAAAGTCTGACAGATAACCAACAAGTATTTAAGAAGAAATTAAAAGAATTTCTGAATGACAACTCCTCCTACTCCATAGAGGAATTTTTAGATATAAATTAAGAAAAAAAAGAAAAAAAAACAAAACAAAATTATTAAAAAAATTAAAAAAATTAAAATAAAAAATAAAGAAAAACAAAAAAACACAAAAAAATAAAATTGTTATATTAACTTAAGTATGTTGTTAAATTAACCTAATTATGTCATGTATTGGAAAATTCGACTCGTTCCACATCATTACGAAATATCGTATTCGTGATCCATGGAACTAGTATTAATCTAATCTAATCTAATCTAATCTGATTAACTGTGCAATCAACAACAAAGATTCATCTTTGAGATTGAAAAAGGGAATAAAATTCCAGGAGATTGTACAATAGACTTTCGTAATATATGTGGCAAGCAAGGTTGTGAATGACTGGAAGAGACACCAGGGTTCAATATGACTCCTAGAAAATTGCTGCTGGAGAATGCATTCAACTCAGTGATCGTTTTTACCAAGTCATAGGACAACAGAGAGAAGTCTGAAATAGCCTTCTGTATTGTCTCCCTAAGTTGTTTCACCAAGAAAGATAGTACTATTAGTTATTATATTCAATTGTGACACAAAGGCCAAAATGACAGGTATTGAGATAGGTGAACATGGGTAAGAAATAAAATCAATTTCTCAGCAAGGGAAATGCAACTAGACATAATGAGACTTAAGAAAGTTGTCCACAAAGTAAGTTCCATTTCTATTTCCATCCGCGGCAGCGCTATGATCGCAGTTCCGAGCATGAGCAGCAGTTACTCTGACTCAAGGAGAAGACATGTATACCATTTTCAGATCACTGCTGCCAACTTGTGCATTTTAGTGCTTCTTTGTAATGTCAGCCGTAATGGAAAATGCCACCATGTGTGGAATCAGATCTGTGAGTCATTTCCTTAATGCAAAGAAAGTTAAACCAAAGCAAATTCATTGGCAAATCTGCAAGGTTTACGGACAAAATGCTATGAGTGATTCAATGGTTTGAAGATGGGTCAGACAGTTCAATGAAGGACTTGATCAAGTGCACGATGAAGAATGAAGTGGACGCCCGTCTGTGGTTACTGATGAACTGGTTCACACAATGGAAGAGAAGATTAAGCACAATTGAAGAGGAGATTAAGCACAACCGTAAGTTTACACTTAGTGCCCTTGCTATGGAAGTACTGCAAATCTCATGATCACTAATTCATGAAATTGTTACTGAAAAACTGAAATTTTGAAAACTTTGCTCACGTTGGGTTCCCAAAATTCTTACTGAACAACACAAAAAACAACGGATGGGCAGTGCACTTCAGTTTTTCTACAGTGAAGAAGGCGATGGTTTTCTTTCTTGGATAGTCACTGGGGGTGAAACTTGGGTATCGTACAACACCCCTGGAACAAAATGGCAATCAATGGAATGGAGGCACACATAATCCCCAATGAAGATTAAGCCTAAACAAATCTTGACACCTCGAAAAGTCATGTGCACCGTTTTTTGGACAGGAAAGGGGCATTCTGCTGATTGATTTCTTACCACGAGGCCAAACAGTCAATGCACATGGTTACTGTGAGACCATTAAGAAATTGTGCTGCGCAATACAGAACAAGCACCGAGGATTACTGTCAAAAGGTGTTGCTTTTTCACAATAATGTTTGACCTCACATGGCAATGTGATCAAACAACTCTTACGGGAATTTCACTGGGATGCGTTTGATAATCCTCCGTACGTCCCAGACCACACTCCTAGTGACTTTCATCTCTTCTTACACCTAAAATCTGTCCTTGGTGGTCAACACTTCAATGATGATGACGAGCTGAAAGAACATGTTACCACATGGTTGAATACATATGCGGCACATTCTATGAAGAAGGCATACAAAACTTGGGCCACGCTGTGACAAGTGTCTACAAAATTTTGGAAGCTGTGTATAAAAGTATTTAACATTTGTAGATTTTTATACAACAAATATTTTTTCTGTATCTGTACATGTTTGTTTTATACAAACGAAATGGAACTTACTTTGTGGACCTACCTTGTATATTGCAACAACATTCTGTTGTTGTGTTATGGACACACTTAAAGCTGTATCCAGAGGGCAGTAAACAGCAGCACCCGGGGTGATATGATGTTTCTAGTCCTTCAAAAGTTGATTAGTTAGGCATTGGTGGCTAGTGAATGAAATACTAGCTTATGGAATATTAGATCAGCTTGTGATTGAATTGAGGAATTCTTAAGTTCAGCTGTCCCAAGGAGAGTATTATAAGGTGATTACTATTCTTGATAACTGAATTATCATATAAGACAACAATGGAAGCTTTGTGATTCTACAATTGTATCACATTGCTAGTAGCAAACTACGGGAAGATGGGCAATGCGTCAACACATGCTGCAGTAGTTGGCACTCGCAATAGTTAAATGTCAAAGAATATGTGGTCAGAGTGATTTAAAGTGGAATAACCATAGGAGCGGTTATAGAAAAGGAGATGGCAAGAGTGAAATTCATCAGGAGAATTTAATGAAATGTAATTACATTGTAAAGATTGCATGTATGATTCCCTTTCAACCGAGTCTTGAGTATTGCTTATGTGACACACTTACAAGCTATGTTTATTAAAGGAAATGGAAAAGTTCCCAAGAAGAGTACTTCATTTCATCACAGTCCCTTCTACCAAGCATGAGAGCATAAGAGAGATGCATACCAAACTACAGTAGTAAATGCTGCTGGAGATGATGTTCATCATAGTCATCTGGAATACCATTTCCTCTCACATATATCTTGTGTAATGACAACGACAGTAAAATCAGAGAATTTCAGGTTTATATGTAATCTTACCAGCAAGTCCTTCTTCCCAAATACCATTTGTGAATAAAAGAGGAAAGGGGACAAATGATAATGTTACGGAGAGTACCCTACACTGTATACCTTAAGATGGCTAGTAGATGTAATCATTTTTGTTAATTAAAGACAGGAGATCTTCGTAAAGTTCTGTGACCATGATATGCACTTTTACAAAAATGGTCCTGAATTGCTGCTGCTACAGATGCAACTCAAAATTCATCAGAAGAGGAGAAGTAGTTATTTTCCTTAGGTATGATGATGGCAGTGTGCCCCGAAAAATGTTATCCACGAAGAAATAAAGTGTGAGCTACAAAGACAGTTCTCTAGTTTGTTGTTGTTCTCGTGGTCTTCAGTCCAGAGACTGGTTTGATGTAGCTCTCCATGCTACTCTATCCTGTGCAAGCTTCTTCATGTCCCAGTACCTACTGCATCCTACAGCCTTCTGAATCTGCTTAGTGTGTTCATCTCTTGATCTTCCTCTACGATTTTACCCTCCACACTGCCCTCTAATACTAACCTGGTGATCCCTTGGTGCCTCAAGAACATGTCCTACGAACCGATCCCTTCTTCTAGTCAAGTTGTGCCACAAATTTCTCTTCTCCCGAATTCTATTCAGTACCTCCTCGTTAGTTATGTGATCTACCCATCTAATCTTCAGCATTCTCCTGTAGCACCACATTTCTAAGGCTTCTATTCTCTTCTTGTCCAAACTATTTATCGTCCATGTTTAACATCCATACATGGCTAAACTCCATACAATTACTTTTAGAAAACACTTCCGGACACTTAAATCTATACTCGATGTTAATAGATTTCTCTTATTCAGAAACGCTTTCCTTGCCATTGCCAGTATACATTTTATATCCTCTCTACTTCGACCATCATCAGTTATTTTGCTCCTCGAATAGCAAAACTCCTTTACTACTTTAAGCATCTCATTGCCTAATCTAATCCCCTCAGCATCACCTGATTTAATTCGAATACATTCCATTATCCTTGTTTTGCTTTTGTTGATGTTCATTTCAAGACATTGTCCATCCCGTTCAACTGCTCTTCCATGTCCTTTGCTGTCTCTGTCAAAATTACAATGTCATCAGCAAACCTCAGAGCTTTCATTTCTTCTCCATGGATTTTAATTCCTACTTTTAATTCCTACTCTGAATTTTTCTTTTGTTTCCATTACTGCTTACTCAATATACAGATTGAATAACATCGGCGAAAGGCTGCAACCCTGTCTCACTCCCTTCCCAACCACTGCTTCCCTTTCATGCCCCTTTACTCTTATGACTGCCATCTGTTTTCTGTACAAATTGTAACTAGACTTTCGTTCCCTGTATTTGACCCTTGGCACCTTCAGAATCTGAAAGAGAGTATTCCAGTCAACATTGTCAAAAGCTTTCTCTATGTCTACAAATACTAGAAATGTAGGTTTGCCTTTCCTTAATCTATCTTCTAAGACTAGTTATATGTTCCAACATTTCTACGGAATCAAAACTGATCTGCCCCAAGGTCGGCTTCTACCAGTTTTTCCATTTGCCTGTAAAGAATTTGTGTTAGTATTTTGCAGCCGTGACTTATTAAACCGATACCTCGGTAATTTTCACACCTGTCAACACCTGCTTTCTTTGGGATTGGGATTATTATATTCTTCTTGAAGTCTGAGGGTATTTCGCTTGTCTCATACATCTAGCTCACCAGAAGGTAGAGTTTTGTCAGTGCTGGCTCTGCCAAGGCTGTCAGTGGTTCTAATGGAATGTTGTCTACACCCGGGGCTTTGTTTCGAATTAGGTCTTTCAGTGCTCTGTTAAACTCTTCACGCAGTATCATATCTCCCATTTCATCTTCATCTACATCCTCTTCCATTTCCATAAAATTGTTCTCAAGTACATTGCCCTTGTATAGACCCTCTATACACTCCTTCCACCTTTCCACTTTCCCTTCTTTGCTTAGAACTGGTTTTCCATCTGAGCTCTTGATATTCGTACAAAAAGGTTGTCTTTTCTCCAAAGGTCTCTCTAATTTTCTTGTAGGCAGTACCTAGCTTACCTCTAGTGATGTATGCCTCTACATCCTTACATTTGTCCTCTAGCCATCCGTGCTTAGCCATCCGTGCTTAGCCATCTTGCACTTGATCTCATTTTTGAGACATTTGTCTGCTTCATTTACTGCATTTTTATATTTTCTGTATTCATCAATTAAATTCAATATTTCTTCTGTTACCCACAGATTTCTACTAGCCCTCGTCTTTTTACCTACTTGATCCTTTGCTGCCTTTACTATTTCATCCTTCAAAGCTACCCATTCTTCTACTGTATTTCTTTCCCCCGTTCTTGTCAATCGTACCCTAATGCTCGCTTTTGTACTCTCTACAACCTCTGGTTCTTTCAATTTACCCAGTTCCCATCTCCTTAAATTCCCATCTTTTTTCCAGTTTCTTCAGTTTTAATCTACAGTTCCTCACCAATAGATTGTGGTCAGAGTCCCTATCTGCCTTTGGAAATGTCTTAAAATTTGAAACCTGTTTCCTGAATCTCTGTCTTACCGTTATATAATCTATCTGAAACCTTCCAATGTCTCCAGGCATCTTTCATGAGCCTTGAGCCATGAGTCTGTGCAAAATTCTACCAGGTGGCTTCCTCTTTTATTCCTTCCCCCATTCCATATTCACCTACTACTTTTCCTTCTATCGAATTCCACTCCCCCATGACTATTAAATTTTTGTCTCCCTTCACTATCTGAATAATTTCTTCGATTTCATCATACATTTAATCAATCTCTTTGCCATCTGCAGAGCTAGTTGGCTGATGAACTTGTACTACTGTGGTAGATGAGGGCATTGTGTCAGTCTTGGCTACAATAATGTGTTCACTGTGCTGTTAGTAGTAGCTTACCCACACTCGTATTTTTTATTCTTTAATAAACCTACACCTGCGTTACCCATATTTGATTTTGTATTTATAATCCTGTATTCATGTAACCAGAAGTCTTGTTCCTCCTGCCACTGAAATTCACTAATTCCCACTATGTCTAACTGTAACCTACCCATTTCTCTTTTTAAATTTTCTAATCTACCTGCCCGATTAAGGGATCTGACATTCCACACTCCGATACGTAGAACACCAGTTTTCTTTCTCCTGATAATTACGTCCTCGTGAATAGTCCCTGCCCGGAGGTCTGAATGGGCGACTATTTTACCTCCGGAATATGTTACCCAAGAGGATGCTATCATCATTTAACCATACAGTAAAGCTGCATGCCCTTGGGAAAAATTATGGCTGTAGTTTGCCTTCGCTTTCAGCTGTTCGCAATGCCAGCACAGCAGGGCCATTTCAGTTGATGTTACAAGGCCAGATCAGTCAATCATCCATACTGTTTTCTTGTAAGCAATCATTTTTATCAGATGCTGTGGGAAGAATGAGTTTGTATGCTGTCTAGTCCAACCAGTCAAGCCACAGTGACGTGAGGAGAGCGCGCGCATGCGCTGCCCCCCCCCCCCTCTCTCTCTCTCTCTCTCTCTCTCTCTCTCTCTCTCTCTCTCTCTCTGTGTGTGTGTGTGTGTGTGTGTGTGTGTGTGTGTGTGTGTGTGTTAAATAAAAGCTGAGTTACTATATTGTGGTTTACGCATATGTGCCAATCCACCTCCATTGCACTGTACGTCAGTAAGTTGTTGTATGCTGATAATTTAAGTTATTTAACTTTTACTGGTTTGCTGTTTCAGATGGAAAGTTTGGTGCTTACATGACCGTGAACATTGAGAATGATGGACCTGTAACAGTTGAACTTGAATCTCCCTCAAAGAAAAGTAAAGAGGGTGATGGACAAAACTAATTTTAAATTGGATTGTTATTCTTATTTCTGTAATTTAAGAATAAATTTCTGAAATGGAGATTACATAAAATATGGAAATACTTGCATTAAAGTTTTTTGTGTAACTGCAAGCACAGAGGAGAAACATGAGAGTACTTCAATGAGGTTTTTGGAATGTTTGTTAATGATCTAGGTGAATATTGGGCAGGTGGCCAAGTGTTGCTTCACTTCTTGTATCCACACACAGATTACAGAAACAGTACTTATTTTGGTAATAAGTTTTGTATTTCAACAGTGTTTGTGTGAAATGTCATTTCCACTTTATATGTGATTTGTTACACACAGGTTTGCCACAGATTATATGTAAAGACTATGAAAAAAATGAAGATGGCACAATTTTGAGAGGGTCTGAAGTCAGTTTTGCTTATTGATGCAAATGTGCCTTTGGTTAGTTATGTTTTACTATTTGAAAGCAATTTTCTTTAGCTGACAGCTATAATTCTCATTCTTCTTGTAAGGGGGTATGATTTAACCTTCATAACAGTAACCCTGCATTTGGACAGAGTGGCATACACTGGGACACTTGAATGGAAATTTTGAGAAACCCCACATGTCCAAAAAATTAAACTTTTCAAGAGACACAAAAAATGTTCCAGATTTTAAAATTATGCTGGAACTCCATATTTCTTCTCAGTTTTTGTTAAAATAAATGTAGAGGGAAGAATGCCAATGCACCATAGACAATCTCATTTTCTTGGCGGTAAGTTAAAATTTATGTAATAAACATGTGAGTTTTCTCAGCATTTTGAATGAGATGTCGTGTGGCGAGGGCCTTCCGGCACGTAGACCTGATCGTCTAGTGCAAGTCTTTTTAGGTGAAGCCGCTTTGGCGAATTGTGCGTCGATGAGAAGGAAATGGAGATGATGATGATGATGATGATGGTGACAAAAACACCCAGTCCCTGAGCAGAGAAAATCTCCAAACCAGCCAGTTGGATATTCAACTTAAAAGCTTTTTAAATATGTAGTTATGTCATTCCTAAAGCAGAAATCCATCAAGATGTGTAATGGTGTTGAAAAATTTGAAGTAATGAATTTTTTTGTGAGTGATCCTCTTCCTTCTGACAATTACACAAGGATACTTTACACAAAATATGCGGACTCCACAAATCTGCACACTTTCTTAAAAAAAAAAAAAAAAAAAAAAAAAAAAAAAAAAAAAAAAAAAAAAAAAAAAAAAAAAAAAACCATTAAAGTGAGCAACATGTATTTTACATAGGGTATCCCAGAAAGAAGGGTCAATATTCTGTGATATTACAAGAACAATCAACTGCAGCAAAACAGAGTGTACCTTAAGAGCTATGAGCACTTGTTCAGTAGAAGTGATGTTTCATAGTACTGAAGATGAACAAGTCTTCACATAGCTCTTAAAGTGTGCACTTTAGACCCAATGTTCACTGGCCTCTCATACCCTTTGAATGATCATTCTAGTACATTCCTGAATACTGACCATTCCTCGTGGGACACCCTAGCACATAGTTATTGTTTCTTCATTTACCTTAGCCATAAAACTACATTATTGTAAATGTGGATTACATTACATTTAGACCAATCTTCTACATAGGTATGGTGATGTTGCAGCTCTGCATTCCATGACAGTAGTGTCTAATCTGCTTTATTCTTCACATATTTCCAAATTAGATGTTCTCAAATATTTGAAAACAACCAGTGCTTTCTGTGGGCAGCCCCATTGCAGTCTTTTATGTTGATCTGCATTATGAGCACAGTTTTGTAATCTGTTATGGAATTTGTCATATACATGCTTCACAATGCTAGAATTTTCATACTAATGTGTATTATCTCACTTTGATAATATATGATCACAAGGGCAACAAATACGCAGCACATGCAGAATATTCCCACTGAATGCAATGGTGGTTGTCTGCAATTAGGAGTGAGTAACAGTGTTCAATGCAGATCTTTCTTATAGAGGTGTGATACACATGTCATCATATTCATAGTACACATATTCTTATGCTAAAATGTAACTACTGTATCTCTGTTAGGCCATCTTGCATTCCAGTGCAGACACTTACCAAAGCACATTCAGTGTGACTGTGCTGGAAACTATCGTGATACTGTATTGTTAATGAAGATAATTGTTTTCTGTGGTGTTGAAAGTACTTACCTTACAATGGGTGGTACCCAAGAGCCACCACTGTATATGTAGGCTGGGGTGGTTGTAATCGAGTTTAGGAATCAATTCTGGCACTGGAGTTCAGAACAACTGTTACATAATAGTGAAGAATACCACTGACAAGTTCTTGCCAATGCAGGAATATGGCATGTACTAAATGGAAACATTTAATTACAGAGAAACATGAGTGGGTGTTAAGAAAATAGTGAAGAGCTTACCTGAGTTGTTCCAAAGTTCCCAAAACTCCCAATATTTCAAAAATGTTCTGTACTTCTGACCTAATACACTGGGCACAATGGAAGGCATGGTGGTGTTTGTTTATCTTCACTTACTTCACAGTAAATAGTCCAGCTGTGACAAAGGCGAAAGCACTTGCCACGTCATGGTTCTATGATCCTACACCAGCAGCTGTCTGTCGCATACGCTGTGGTGAACATGACTTCGCAAAATCACTGGCAGAAAGGGTTCAATGGAACAGCTCACACTCTACGAAGGAGACTGAAAAACTAGTATGTGGAAAAATGCTGCAGGAGATATAGAATAGAGGCAAAACCAGAGAATGATTAAAATGGAAAGTCGCGTGTTTTAGGTAGTTAAATGGAATGCCTCTCTGCTCACATTGTAAATGAGGCTAGTGGATAATGAAACAATCACAGTTGCTTACTGACTTACTGTACTCAAGAAAAATGGGAAAAATTAAGTAGCAGTAACCAATAAAGCACAGTTTTTACCACAAGAAAATGAAGCAAGCTGACTAGAGTTTGGAGTAATAGACTTTTTAGCACAGTAAATTTAAAATTCAGAATAAGTCTGCCCCAAATTTGGTATGACGATGGAAATATTTGCTTCCCCATAGATGGAAGAAGGAGTTTATGCATGTGGAGTGAGAACTGACCACACACTGATTATGTTTGCTAAATTTTAAGCAAGGTTTTGGTTCAGTATATAAAGAGTATTTATACCAGAGAAGATTTGACATACTATGATGGAAGCTTACAGAAATACTTCCTTGATTATTATGAGTAACATTTACATTCTGAAGACCTAATTAAAACTGAATTGTGTATCACCAACTGCACACAAGTCATCAGTTTCAATGAATGAAAAATGTATACATAGTATGACCAAAATATGAGTACAGAATATGAGAAAAATATCAAACATTAAGAGTATAGTAATAGTACTGATGTCTGTCAGATATCCAAGTGACAGAAATGTCACAAAAACTGACAATGGGAGATCAGCAGCGCTCATTAGGGGACAGAGAAGATGGTAATTGGCTGCCATAAATCATCAATACTAAGTATTTCTGCATTAAATTTGTGCTCCAGATGTGCATGCACGTTAGTGAGGATGAAATGAGTGGGAAACAAGCATACCAAGGCAGAGAATACATGACTAACTGTAATATGGTGCCTCATTTCAATCTTTGTACCAACATTGAAATGATAGATATTGAGATAAGTGATCACACAACAGAAAAGCAACTACAATCTCTTAATAGTGGAAAGGCATCAGGAGCCTTCTACAAAGATTATGCACAAGAACTAGCTTCCCTTCTAGCAGCAGTTTATTTGTAGGTACTGGAGCAATGAAGGATCCTCCCTAGTGACTGGAGAAGAGTGCAGGTCATTCTTGTTTTCAAGAAGGATCATAGGACATATGCACATAGTTATAGGCCTGTATCGCTGACATCAAAGTGTTTTAGAATTATGGGAAAAGTTAGATGCTCATATATTATGATGTTTTTGGAGAACAAAAATCTTCTCAAAAATCAACACATTTTCCGCAATCTTTCAAAACTCATCTTGCTCTGTTCCTCCAAGTTTCACAGTGCTGCAGACACGAGTGGTCAGGCTGATGCCATGTTCCTAGAATTCAGAAAGGCATTTGACACTGTCCCACACTGCCATTTAATGAAAAGATATGAGCTTACTGATTTTCTGACCAGATTTCAACTGCATTCAAGACTTCCCGGCAGAGAGAACTCAATACATCACTCTTAATTTTAAAAAATCAACAGATATAAAGGTAATTACCTGAGTACCCTAAGGAAGTGTGATAGAACTGTTACTGTTTACCATATGTACAAATGATCTAATAGAAAATGTTGGAAGCTCCATGAGGTCGCAGATGATGCAACCATCTGCAAGTAGGTAGCAATGCCAGAAGACAGCAGCAATTTGCAGAGGGACTGGAGGATTGATGAATGATGCGGGGACTGGCAGTTGACAACGAGGTAAATAAATATATTGAGCATACAGACGAAAAGTACACTACTGTACAACTACACCATTGACGACAAACTGCTGGAAACAGCACCCGCCATAAAATATCTATGGGTAACCATCCAGAGCGACCTTAACTGGAGTGATCACATAAAACAAATATTAGAAAAGGAGATGCTAGATGAAGATTCATAGGAATAATCTTAGGGAAACATAATTCATCCATGAAAGAAGTGGCTTACAAAACAATAATTTAACTGATATTTATTATTGCTCATCATTCTTGGAACCTTACCAAGTAGGTCTAATAGAAAAGATAAGAGAAGATCCAACAAACAGCAAGGCGTTTCATCACAGGGTCGGTTCAGTCAGCACAAGAGTGTTACAGAGATGCTTAACAAGCTCCAGTGGCAGATGCTACAAGAAAGGTGATGTGCATCATGGAGTGATTTACATTGAAATTGCGAAAGAGCACATTCCAGGAAGAGTTTGACAATTTATTATTTCCCCACACATTCATGTTGTGAAATGAGCACAACGAGAAAATTAGAGCCAATACCAAGTTCTACCGACACTCATTCTTCTCACATGCCATTTGCAAATGGAAATGGAGGCCAGATGGAGGTAAGATATACAGGGCAAGTCAAAAGTCCTTGGACACCTTCATAAATTGGAAGATTAAAGGGAAAATTGAAAAGTGATGATGGGAACATAGGTTTGTTGTGGGGCCGCAACTTTTGGAGTGAATGTCATTCATGGCCGCCATCTTGAAATCCGCCATTTTGGATTCAAGTCATTTTTTTTTAAATGGGAGGGGGGGGGGGGGGGGAGATTAGAGATTAGATTAGATTAGTTTTTCGTTCCATAGATCTGTGCTGAGGAGATCCTTGTGGATTTTTTTTTTTTAACTGATCTTTATTTGTAACAAAATTTTTTGTTTGCTGCCAAATTATTGAAGATGAGTGTTCCTGAGTAGTGGACCCCTTTTTGAACTAAAGTAAGTGCTTTTAAGTCCTCGCACAGATCATTTTTGTTCCTGGTATTGTATATATCAACTGAGCTGTTTGTTTGAAAAAGAGATATATTATTTAGGACTAATTTCATTAATGAGTAAATATACTGAGAGGCAGTAGTTAGTATACCCAGTTCTTTGAAGAGGTTTCTACAGGACGACTGTGAATTTACTCCACAAATAACACGTATTACACGCTTTTGGACTCTGAAAAATTTTGTTTGACTTGAAGAGTTACACCAAAATATTATACCATATGACATTATGGAATGAAAGTAGGCAAAGTATGCAGGCTTTTTCATTTTTATGTCACCTATGTCTGCTAACACTCGAATTGCAAATACAGATTTGTTAAGGCATTTCTGCAGTTCTGTGGTGTGCTCCTCCCAACTGAATTTATTATCAAGTTGTAATCCCAGACTGTCAACCTCTTCTATCTTCTCTTCTTCATACTTTATGCATGTGGTGGGTGGGAACCTCTTACAGGTTCTGAATTGCATACAGTGAGTCTTTTCGGAGTTTAATGTCAGTGAGTTGGCTTTAAACCATTTATTAATATCCATGAAAATATCATTAGCAGATCTTTCCAGAACTACACTTGACATACTATTTATTGCAATACTTGTGTCATCTGCAAATGAAACGAACTCTGCGTCTGACACTGTAACTTATGAGAGATCATTAATGTACACAAGAAAAAGCAATGGCCCTAAGATAGATCCTTGTGGGACACCACATGTAATTTCTTCCCATTCTGATGATGACTGATGACTTAATTCACTAGTCCCTTGCACTGACACCCTTTGTTTCCTGTTAGCGAGGTATGACTTGAACCATTTTGCAGCACTGCCCATGACATCATACAATTCTAATTTATTTAAAAGGATGTTGTAGTTCATACAGTCGAATGCCTTTGACAAATCACAGAAAATACCTGCTGCTTGTAACTTGTTATTTAATGAATTAAGTACATTTTCACTGTAGGTGTAAATAGCCTTCTAGATATCAGAACCCTTCAGAAATCCAAACTGATCCTTGATAAAATGTTATTTGTGGTCAGATGGTTGAGAAGCTGCCTGTACATTACTTTTTCTAAAATTTTTGAGAATGCTGGCAAAAGTGAAATCGGTCTGTAGTTTGATGGTATCTCTTTATCCCCTTTCTTGAATAGAGGCTTAACATCTGCATATTTTAGCCAGTCAGGAAATGTCCCAGTTATAATTGACTGGTTACACAAGTAACTTAGAATTGTACTAAACTCACAAGAACATGCCTTAATTAACTTTGTTGATATTTCATCGTAACCACTAGAATGCTTTGTTTTTAAAGGTTTTATTATGGAAGTTATTTCTTTTGGTGAAGTGAGTGACATATTCATGTACCCGAAGCTATTTGTAAAGGCTAGTTTCAGATATTCAAGGGCATTATTTACTGATCCTGACAATCCCATTCTATCAGTAATGGATATAAAGTATTTGTTAAATAGATTTGCCACACTATGCCCATCGGTTACTAATGTGTTGTCTACCCTTAATGCTATTTGCTCCTGTTCATTTCTGGTTCTACCAGTCTCCTCTTTTACTATATCCCATATTGTTTATATTTTGTTCCCTGACATTGCTATCTTCTTCTCGTAGTGCATTTGTTTAGATGTGTGAATTACTTTTTTAAATATTTTACAGTATTCCTTGTATTTAGCTAAATCATCAGCATTGGAGCTATTCTTGATCGACAGATACATTCTCCTTTTTGTCTTACAGGAAATCTTTATTCCTTGTGTAATCCATGGTTTTATTATACACTTCTATTTAATTTGAGTAACTTTTAGAGGAAAACAGTTTTCAAACATGCTACTGACATTGTTAATGAATGTGTTATATTTTTCATTCATGTCATGTGCACTATAAACATCTTTCCAGTTCATATCTTTGAGCAGTTTTCTAAAACACTCAAGTTTTGGTAGACTGACTACTCTCCTGTACTCAGATTTAGCAGTCTTGATAATCTGCTTAGAATTTACATCTAAAACAAGGAGCTGCATGTCATGACCTGATAGTCCATTTATTACAGGTTTTAAGATATGATTTTGTTCCTTTGATTTGTCTATAGAAATGTTATCAATGGCTGTCCTTGAGGATTTAGTGATCCTAGTTGGAAAGTTTACAGTGTGAGTTAGAGTGAGAGACAACATTACTAACTGCAGTAAATGTTTACTGGAAGATTGCATTAGAAAATCTGTATTAAAGTCACCAGTAATCAAAATTTCTTTGTTTCTTCCTGTTAAATAACCCAAAAGAGCTTCTAGATGATTTATGAATAGATTATAATTTCCTGCAGGTGCTCGGTAAATAGTTACTATTATATAGGATCTGTTATGGAACTCTACTTCTGTTGCACATGCTTCTAGATGCTGCTCTAAACAGAATTTTTAATGTCAATGTTCTTGAATTTATGGCAGTTTTTAATAAATGTGACAACTCCTCCTCCATCCATATATGTGTATGACACATCAAATAACATTCGCTTGAGCTCTGGAATTGAGTGGTGTAATTTGTTTTTGTCTATCTTGTACAGTTTAGAAGTTATTAATGTTCAAAGTTACCTTGATACCGACTCATGTCTCTCTTTGTTCCGGGTGATCTAAAATGGGTCTGACCTGCGAACAGAAGATCAAAATTATCCTCATATCAGGGGAACGCAGATACTGAACAATAGCAGCTGACTACAACAGAGGGCACCCAGACAGAGAACCGGTATTGCACAGCACGGTGGCTCACACGATCAGCAAACTCCGGGAGTCGGGCTCTGTTCACGATAGGGCATGTAGTGGGCGACCAAGGACTGCCACCAATGAGGAAACTGCAACTGTGGGTGTTGCTTCATTTGCAAAAAGTTCTAAACGAAGTACCCATCGTGTGGCCCTAGCATGTGCAATGAGCCAAATCTCCGTTGTCCGGATATTGCACACCAATAAGTGGCATCCTTACAAGCTGCAGAGCAACATCGACTTAACGAGGATGACCCTGATCACTGGTTGGAGTTCTGCCTGTGGGCTACTGAACAACATGAACTGGATCCTTCGTTTGCCAAGGGCGTACTGTTCAGCGACGAGGCGTATTTCACGTTGAACCGGGGAGGTTAATTGACATAATTGTCGATACTGGAGTGACACAAAGCCGAACTGGGTTGCCCCAATTCGAGAAAATAGTCCAGCGAAGGTGATGGTGTGGTGTGGCCTATGGGACACCCGCATCATTGGCCATTTTCCATTTACAACACCTTAACTGCACCACAGTATCTAATGCTGGTGCACGACCTTGTGTTCCCTTTCACACTGAATGCTGACGGCATTTTTCCATCTTATTTTCAGCACGATGGATCCCCTCCATACTATGGCATTGGAGTAACAACTGTCAGCTGGATTGGTCGCCGTGGTCCCGTGGCGTGGCCACCCAGATCCACTGACTTAACGCCCCTTGATTTTTATCTGTGGGGACGTCTTAAGCAGATAGTGTATGCTGACAGCATCTGTAATTTGAGACACCTGGAGGAATGCATACAACATGCCTGTGACCAAATTACAGGAGACACTCTCCTCCGTGTGTGCAGTCAGAGTGGTTGCGGCGACTACAGTTGTGCATTGCACGGGATGGACAACATGTAGAACATGCGTTGTAGCAGTTGGTATGAAGATAATTTCCCAACTTTGAAAATTAATAACCTCTAAAATGTACAAGATAGACAAAAACAAATTACACCACTAAATTCCAGAGCTCAAGCAAGTGTTATTTGATGTGTCATACACCCGCCTCCTCATTTTAAAAAAATGATTTGAATCCAAAATGGCGGATTTCAAGATGGCGGCCATGAATGACATTCACTCCAGAAGTTGCAGCCCCACATCAAACCTGTGTTCCCATCATCACATTCCAATTTTCCCATTAATCTTCCAACTTACGAAGGCGTCCAAGGGCTTTTGACTGACCCTGTATACTCTCCGTCACACACAGTCAGGTGGCTTGCTGCATATTGATGCTGATGTAGATACGTATTTTATGAGAACTGGATTTGACAAAGATGTGATTGTTGCTATATGTAACTGGATTTGGGAAATCATCACAGCCCATAATAATTTAGAAAGCCAAATATAATTCTCCTTTCAGAAGCTATACTATAAACAGCTGGAACAAAAGAAAAATACAGTAGGTCTCATTCTAAATCGTTCATGCACTGTACATGGTGCAAAAAAGCAAATGGTGACAGAAAAAAATCTTTGTGTCAAAATGAACGAGAATTACACCTCCTGGCAGATTAAAACTTTGTGCCAGATATTCAAATCTGACACATTTGCCTATCATGGGCAAACACTTTACCAACTGTACTATCCAAGCTTGATTTGACCCACCTTCACAGCTTTGCTCCCACTAATACTTCCAAAAGGAACCCAACCTATGACGATGTGTTGGTAGCCATGCTTGGATACCTCACTGGTAGAGCACTTGCCTCAAAAGGCAAAGATCCCATGTTTGAGTACCAGCTCAGCACACAGTTTTAATCTGCCTGGAAGTGTCAAATCAGTGCACACACTGTTGCAGACTGAAAAGTCATTCTCAATGAGAATAATTTTGACATATTCACACTTTAGAACACTATAGTAAAACAAGTGGAATGGTTAATGGAGGAGTTCCACTTAAATGATCAAAAGAAAATGTGTGCAAGTGCGGGGGGGAGAGCTGAAGATGTTATAGCAAATATTTCTTGATCAACAGTGTCATTCAACAGAGAGTAATGTTGGTGAACTTGTAGCATGTATTGTTTTATTGTACTTGTGGCCAAATATACAGCGTGATACAGGAGGAATGTCAGCACTATGATGTCACACAGAGGCAACAGCAGCAAGCATACCTAGCATGCAATCGTTGGTTGGATCAGTGAGCAGTCGTAAGGCCGTGTGCTTGTGGTGCTTGAGTGTTACTTAATTGAGCAAGTTCATTGTGTCTGTGAATACCAACATGCCACATACATTCAGCCATGCAGAATGTGCAGATGGGTTTCTGTACAGGTATTGTAATGGCAGTGCCTGAATGACTGTGACAGAATACCACAGACATTTCCCTGATCAACAAACGCCGTGTGCCAGGGTTTTTCAAACATTGTGTGTGTCTGGAAGACTACCCAGTGTACACGTAACAGAATGTGAGGGTGCAACATCTGCATCCAGGTGACTTAGTGGACAACAATTTTGTGAATGATTGGTTGTACATAGAGGTGTTGTACCATATGCTTTATGTACAGATGTCGCTACATTTACACACAATGATTTCATGAATACCCATATTTATCGCACCTGAGTAATCGAGAACCCACATCACACTACAGAAACAAGATTCCAAGTTAGTTTCTCAGTTAACATCTGATGTGGTTTGATGACATGGTGATAGGGCCTGTATTCCTTCCAAATCACGACAGCCGCAGCATATGCTTATTTCCTTACATACGACCTACCTACACTTTTGGAAGAGGGTGCATTATAGCAATGACGGTAAATGTGCCTGCAACATCATGGATCATTTCCTCAGTGGTGGATCTGTGTGGCGGACCCTTTAACTGGCCTGCCAGGTCACCTGACCAAACCCCATTAGGCATCTGTTAAATGGGACTGGTTAAAAGGAGGATGTGTATGCTATGAAGGTGGATACATGTGAAAAACACATCGCTTGCATCACAGATGCTGTTGCCCACATTAAAGCCCGCCGAAATGATGTTCAATGTGCAACCAGTTGATAAGTGCATTGAGATGGGTTGGGGACTTTTTGAACAACTCTTGTAGAATGGATTAGTCATCTGTCCAACCATTATTCTGTCCACCACAGCATCTAAACCATATTTTGTTAAGTAATATTCACACTTGTCTTCATCTCATTCATGGATGTGTGTAGTTTTCAACCCACTCCAGTTCCTTAACAATCGAAAATCAGACCCACATTCACAGGACTTTTTCGGTTGATTTCCACATGTAGAATCACCTCACAAATTATATGACATTCCTCCTGAATCACCCTGAATATTATACAGTGTTCTTGTCCACAAAACGTTTTTTTAACATCAATTGCTCATGCCTGTGTAGCTAAAATGATCCAACTTTCCACTACCTGAAACATTACTGTGTGCTTTTACACAAACCATAATGACATTGGTTGTTCTTTCTGTTATCCTTTGCATCATTTTTAAAATACTTATCCAGTGATTACTTTCCCATTGTTTTGAAAGAATCTTTAGCAGTGTCAAGGCACAACAACAGTCTAACATGCCCATTATAATTATCCGGGCTGTTATGCCGTGGTCGGTTGATGAATTTTGTCTCAATTCCCAACGTTTCGTCTCCGACTGCGGGAGACATCTTCAAGGGGGTCCATAGGCCGATGGAAGGTCCAACACACCCACTGGCTCGCTACCGACTGCCGCTAAATTCCGTGTCCCGTGTTTTGAAAACGTCAGTGCGATTGGCCGCTGTCTGTCGCCGTCGACCGCCGTTGCCGTTACCCAGTAGTGGACGGGTGGTACACATCTTCTTTAACACCGGCATCCACATACCGTTTAATTTCACGCCCTCCTCCTTTCGGTTGAAATTATTTGGGTGTTTAGCGATTTCAATTGCCTCCCTGTAGAGCCTTTCGTAGTATCCGCTTGTGGCCGCTAGTACTTGTGTCTCCTCGAAACGAATATTGTGGTTCCCTGCCTGGAAAGCTGTTGCAGCAGTCAGTAGCGAGCCAGTGGGTGTGTTGGACCTTCCATCGACCTACGGACCCCCTCGAAGATGTCTCCCGCAGTCGGAGACGAAACGTTGGGAATTGAGACAAAATTCATCAACCGACCACGGCATAACAGCCCGGATAATTATAATGGACATGATATTTCCGGCCATGAAAGTCTACATTTTAGTAACAGTCTAACAACACAGTGATGGTGTCACTAGTTTATAGCTCTACATATTTAAGAGATTTTAATACTTCAGTTAATTCTTCTGTCAATGACACTTTATGCATGCTGTATAACACAACCTGATACATTTTACTCTTTAATGTCACTTCCTGCCTCTGTCACTTGTCTCCAATGCTGGGCTAATTTGTGCAGGATGTTTTTTGAATCTGTAGAATTGTATGTTGTAGAGGACTTATTGTGTACTATCTGAGCATATACCCACATTGCCTGGGTATGTATTTATTCTTATCTTCTATTAGTCCATCTCTGTGTCCCTATTCCTCCTACCCCCTTAGCCTGTTCATCTCCTCCTTTTCCCTTCCATCTCTCCTTCCTCTCTCTCTCCATTCCCTTTTCTTCCCTTTCTCTGTCCACCTCCTCCTCCCCTCTATCTGTATCTAGTCCCTTCTCCCATTTCTCTCTCCACATTATCACCCCCCCCCCCCCCCAAATGGAGGTTGCTGGTTCTTACCTCAGTATTTCTTCTTTCCAGAAAGTAAGCTATGTTTGTATGAAGTTTGGTTGTAATGGATCCAGGGATTTAAGAGAAGCTTTCTACCCACTGTTTTGCCCACTTTGTCACATGTATTTTACACATATTTAACATACTTCAGTTGTATTTGTACACATATTTCATGAATTTCACCTTGTAGTTTTGTTAGCACACAGCTCAATATTTACGGCGGTCCTTAGACATCAAACCCATGGCAAACATACTGTTCGTCAAGTGTGTGCTTGACGAGCAAGTGCACAGATGTCCAAACAAACCATCAAATCTTTCCTGTAAACACTTTGCCATGCCTAAATTTCTGAATTGCTGAGTAGCTGGTCTTGGCTGCACTGTCGTAACTCCTCTCATGCATATTCTCTCTCTCTCTCTCTCTCTCTCTCTCTCTCTCTCTCTCTCTCTATCTCGCGCCCCCCCCCCCCCCCCCCCCCCCCCCCCACACACACACATTTCCTTTTATAATATGTATGGATTTTAAGTTCAAAGATAGTCCAGGAATTCAGTCTGATACAGATGGATAATGTGTCATCTGCAAAATGTCCAATATTGCAACTAACCAGATCAACAAATTCATTCACATATTGTGTTTCACAATTCCTATTACAGACTTCTATGCTTTGTAATGGGGACTTTATATATATTGTTTTGATTCTTGGCCTGGTGGTCTGATGGTAAAATACATGTATGGAAACTGAGAGGTCCTGGGATTGAATCCCGCTCGGACTATGAGTTTTTTCAGTTGGACCATGGATTTCTCAGTCTGCATTTTAACAGCCTTCACCTCTCAACAATGTGAGGAGTCACTGGAAATGACACATGGCTTGTATTTGGATTTTACATTAAACTGTTATGTCCCCTTTCACTGGCTGGATAACAGCGGTAGGTTAGGGATACGAACATTGCTAAAGTAGTGTTGCATTGAGCCACATGAAATTATTATTATTTCTTTCCTTTCTCAGACGTTATGTCTGGTTAAAAATGGAAAGTGATGTGGACCTTGATCAAGGTGACTGCCTTTTAACTATATGGTATATGTTACTTTGCATTTAGGAACTTTCAGGTAATTAAACATGTATCAATAATTACAGATTTCTGTAGTTGTATATATAAATTTGGATGTAGCTGTATTGCATTGATGCACTGGTGGATATTGTGTGGTATGACTCCTGTAGTTGATAGTGTAATTGGTATAATGTCAACTATCTCCTTATGCCACATGTCCTTGACTTCCTCAGGCAGCTGGATGTGTTTTTCAATTTTTTCTCCAGTTTTCTTCTGTATATTTGTTGTATTGAGTATGGATATTTCGATTAGTTGTGTTAATTTCTTCTTTTTATTGGTGAGTATGATGTCAGGTTTGTTATGTGGTGGTGTTTTATCTGTTATAATGGTTCTGTTCCAGTATAATTTGTATTCATCATTCTCCAGTACCTTTTGTGGTGCATACTTGTATGTGGGAACGTGTTGTTTTATTAGTTTATGTTGTATGGCAAGTTGTTGGTGTATTATTTTTGTTACAGTGTCATGTCTTCTGGTGTATTCTGTATTTGCTAGTATTGTACATCCACTTGTGATGTGATCTACTGTTTCTATGTGTTGTTTGCAAAGTCTGCATTTATCTATTGTGGTATTGGGATCTTTAATAATATGCTTGCTGTAATATGTGGTGTTTATTGTTTGATCCTGTATTGCAATCATGAATCCTTCCGTCTCACTGTATATATTGCCTTTCCTTAGCAATGTCTTGGATGCGTCTTGATCGATGTATGGCTATATTAGGTGATACGGGTGCTTGCCATGTAGTGTTTTCTTTTTCCAATTTACTTTCTTCATATCTGTTGATGTTATGTGATCTAAAGGGCTGTAGAAGGGGTTATGAAATTGCAATGGTGTAGCCGATGTATTTATATGAGTGATTGCTTTGTGTATTTTGCTAGTTTCTGCTCATTCTAGAAAGAATTTTCTTAAGTTGTCTACCTGTCCATAATGTAGGTTTTTTATGTCAATGAATCCCCTTCCTTCTTCCTTTCTGCTTAATGTGAATCTTTCTGTTGCTGAATGTATGTGATGTATTTTATATTTGTGGTATTGTGATTGTGTAAGTGTATTGAGTGCTTCTAGGTCTGTGTTACTCCATTTCACTACTCCAAATGAGTAGGTCAATATTGGTATAGCGTAAGTATTTATAGCTTTTGTCTTGTTTCTTGCTGTCAATTCTGTTTTCAGTATTTTTGTTAGTCTTTGTCTATATTATTCTTTTAGTTCTTCTTTAATATTTGTATTATCTATTCCTATTTTTGTCTGTATCCTAGATATTTATAGGCATCTGTTTTTCCATCGCTTCTATGCAGTCGCTGTGGTTATCCAATATGTAATCTTCTTGTTTAGTGTGTTTTCCCTTGACTATGCTATTTTTCTCACATTTGTCTGTTCCAAAAGCCATATTTATATCATTGCTGAATACTTCCGTTATCTTTAGTAATTGGTTGAGTTGTTGATTTGTTGCTGCCAGTAGTTTTAGATCATCCATGTATAGCAAATGTGTGATTTTGTGTTGGCGTGTTCCAGTAATATTATATCCATAATTTGTATTATTTAGCATGTTGGATAGTGGGTTCAGAGCAAGGCAGAACCAGAAAGGACTTAATGAGTCTCCTTGGCATATTCCACGCTTAATCTGTACTGGCTGTGATGTGATATTATTTGAATTTGTTTGGATATTAAGTATGGTTTTCCAATTTTTCATTACTATGTTTAGGAACTGTATCAATTTAGGTTCTACTTTGTATATTTCCAACATTTGTAGTAACCATGAGTGGGATACACTATCAAAAGCTTTTTGGTAATCAATGTGTGCGTAGTGTAGTGACCTTTGTTTAGTTTTAGCTTGATATGTCACCTCTGCATCTATTATCAGTTGCTCTTTACATCCTCGTGCTCCTTTGCAGCACCCTTTTGTTCTTCATTTATAATTTCGTTCTGTGTTGTATGTGTCATTAATTTCTGTGTAATGACTGAAGTTAATATTTTGTATATTGTTGGTAGGCATGTTATGGGGCGATATTTTGCTGGGTTTGCTGTGTCTGCTTGATCTTTAGGTTTCAGGTAAGTTATTCCATGTGTAAGTGTATCAGGTACTGTGTATGGATCTGCAGTGTACCTGTTAAATAATTTATATATAAAAACAAAGATGAGGTGACTTACCGAACAAAAGCGCTGGCAGGTCGATAGACACACAAACAAACACAAACATACACACAAAATTCAAGCTTTCGCAACAAACTGTTGCCTCATCAGGAAAGAGGGAAGGAGAGGGGAAGACGAAAGGAAGTGGGTTTTAAAGGAGAGGGTAAGGAGTCATTCCAATCCCGGGAGCGGAAAGACTTACCTTAGGGGGAAAAAAGGACAGGTATACACTCGCACACACGCACATATCCATCCACACATACAGACACAAGCAGACATATTTAAAGACAAAGAGTTTGGGCAGAGATGTCAGTCGAGGCAGAAGTGTAGAGGCAAAGAAGTTGTTGAAAGACAGGTGAGGTATGAGTGGCGGCAACTTGAAATTAGCGGAGATTGAGGCCTGGCGGATGACGAGAAGAGAGGATATACTGAAGGGCAAGTTCCCATCTCCGGAGTTCGGATAGGTTGGTGTTGGTGGGAAGTATCCAGATAACCCGGACGGTGTAACACTGTGCCAAGATGTGCTGGCCGTGCACCAAGGCATGTTTAGCCACAGGGTGATCCTCATTACCAACAAACACTGTCTGCCTGTGTCCATTCATGCGAATGGACAGTTTGTTGCTGGTCATTCCCACATAGAATGCGTCACAGTGTAGGCAGGTCAGTTGGTAAATCACGTGGGTGCTTTCACACGTGGCTCTGCCTTTGATCGTGTACACCTTCCGGGTTACAGGACTGGAGTAGGTGGTGGTGGGAGGGTGCATGGGACAGGTTTTGCATCGGCGGCAGTTACAAGGATAGGAGCCAGAGGGTAGGGAAGGTGGTTTGGGGATTTCATAGGGATGAACTAACAGGTTACGAAGGTTAGGTGGACGGCGGAAAGACACTCTTGGAGGAGTGGGGAGGATTTCATGAAGGATGGATCTCATTTCAGGGCAGGATTTGAGGAAGTCGTATCCCTGCTGGAGAGCCACATTCAGAGTCTGGTCCAGTCCCGGAAAGTATCCTGTCACAAGTGGGGCACTTTTGTGGTTCTTCTGTGGGGGATTCTGGGTTTGAGGGGACGAGGAAGTGGCTCTGGTTATTTGCTTCTGTACCAGGTCGGGAGGGTAGTTGCGGGATGCGAAAGCTGTTTTCAGGTTGTTGGTGTAATGATTCAGGGATTCCGGACTGGAGCAGATTCGTTTGCCACGAAGACCTAGGCTGTAGGGAAGGGACCGTTTGATGTGGAATGGGTGGCAGCTGTCATAATGGAGGTACTGTTGCTTGTTGGTGGGTTTGATGTGGACGGACGTGTGAAGTTGGCCATTGGACAGGTGGAGGTCAACGTCAAGGAAAGTGGCATGGGATTTGGAGTAGGACCAGGTGAAACTGATGGAACCAAAGGAGTTGAGGTTGGAGAGGAAATTCTGGAGTTCTTCTTCACTGTGAGTCCAGATCATGAAGATGTCATCAATAAATCTGTACCAAACTTTGGGTTGGCTTAGTTAGATGTGAATGTGTTGAGGTGAACTTCCTTAGCCAGAAATTTGCTATTTTATCTTTTCCAGGGGCTTTCCAATTGTGAGTAGAATTAATTGCTTGGGTGACTTCATGTTGCAAAATTATCACTTCAGGCATTTGTGGTATCATCTTGTACGTGTCTGTTTCTGCTTGTATCCACCGTGCATGCCTGTTATGTTGTACCGGGTTTGACCATATGTTGCTCCAGAAGTGTTCCATGTCTGTTATGTTTGGTGGATTGTCTATTTTAATGTGTGTGTTATCTATTGTCTGGTAAAATTTCTTTTGGTTTGTGTTGAATGTTTGGTTTTGTTTCCTTCTATTTTCACTTTTTTTGTATCTTCTAAGTCGTTTGGCCAATGCTTGTAATTCCTGCTTCTTTTCATTTAATTGCTCCATCGCTTCTTGTTGTGAGATTTTACCTAACCTTTTTCATTTTTTGTCTGATATTTCATTTCTTATGAATTGTGTTAGCTGTCCGATGTCTTTCCTCAGTTTTTCTATTCTGATCTGTAGCCTGTGTTGCCATGCTGGTTTTGTGGGTTTCTTCTGTGTGTTGGTTGGTTCTGATCTCTGCCTAGTGTGTATATTTAGTGTAGTGAGTGCTCCTATATAAACCATTAGTTGTAACTCTTCCATAGTTGTATTTTCATCTATTTTGTTGTATATGATTGTGTTGATAGTAGTAGTAGTAGTTGTTGTTTCGACTTGTGGGTTATTTGGCGGTCTATGCAAGAATGGTCTAATGTCTGTATTTGTGTCTTTGTATTCTATATATGTCAGCTGAAATTTTTCTTCTATATCTAACATGTGTGTCACTTCGTGTTCTATTTGTGCTTGTTCTGGTGGCTGTCTGAAGATTTCGTTTTCCTCTGTTTGTTTAATTGATGCGTGTTGTTCTTTGTTTGTTTGCTCTGGGATGTTTGAGTCCATTACTGTATTTTCTTCTTCTTCTAATTGCATATTATTTTGTTCCAGTATTTGTTGTACTTGTTGTTTGATGTTTTCTAATTCTGACTGGGGTATCCTGTTATTTTTTATTATTATGCGGATCTGCTCAGCTAGTCGTTGTTCTGTTAAAAATTTTAATTCTGGGTATTTGGTAATAAATGTTGTGGATACTTGTCATCTGTATCCAGTCGTGTTGGTTCCTAAGTTTGTTGCTTGGTAATAACAGGACATGAGGTGTCGGTTAACTTCATCTGACCATCTCATCCTCTGTCTTTGTTTTCCTTCTACAGTGGTTGCAGGAAGCATATCCTGCAAAACATCTCTATTTGGATTTAAATCATTTTCCGTGTGGCTAGCAGTGTCTTTACCATTGTGGGCGGGCATAGGGTTCAAGCGTCGTCCCCGACCATGACAGCACTTGTCCGAGGCTTCATTAGTTCTGTCCTGAACCAACTTGGCATAGATATTGCAAGAGTCACTGAACCTAGTTGAGCGGTATCAATAATCTATATTTTTTCAAAGTCCAATGTGTTAGATAAGCATGTGTAAAAGATCTGAATGTACTGCAGATATGTTAATTTCTTTCGGTACACTAAATTTATTAGAACACTTTTTATTTAAAAATACAAAGTGTTATGTAGTTTTCTCTTAGAGTGCTCGAATCATCTTTATCACTGATGACATATTATGTACAGTTTACGGTGATCAGCAGAACAACAGATGACATTTTGGAAAATTCGCTGGAATTTTGCATGAAATGCAAATTTTTTGTTTTCTGGCACTAAACGCATATCAGCCATCAGCTTCAAAAATCAACAGGTAAACTACCGATAACATAAATGCTCTCTGGGAGTACTTACCAGATGCGAAAATTCTGTGAAAACTCTCATGAGTCCGTAACAAAGAAAGCTATGAGCTTATACGTACATTTTGGTAAGAAGGGGCTGATGCAACAGCATGATGTTATGAAATGAGGCTATGCTTTCATTAAGATGATGATGAAATTTGCTGAAGCGTTTTGAGCAGCACAGAAACCAAGTGCATCAAATAATTTTAGAAGATAAAAGACTTCCAGCACCGTTTTTGTAATTATGACATAGGGCATCATTGGGAATGTCAAGGAAAGGGTATGTAGGAAAGACAAGTTCTGGAGGCACTGTTATAATTTCCTGGGGGGTGGGGGTGGGGGGGGGGGGGGTGGGAAGCAAGATAAGGATAATGAAGTAAATGATGATTGGACTTTAATTGCAGCAGGCATCAGTGTTTTAGATGTGGTATGCATTATTGAGTGGCAATAAACAGATAAGTGGACTTCTGTTACTACACCGTATTTCATATCTCATTTTATGCATGGCATTTTTGTACATCTGTTGTTATGAGCCTACCCACAGTCACATAAACAGCACTTACAAAATTATCTGTTGCTACTCATGTTGCACAATAAAGGTTCATCCTTTACTTTTTGAGACAAGTAGTATTGTCAGTCTCCTTTATCCTATTTATCCTTATGCGGGGGGGGGGGGGGGGGGGGGGGGCACAACCATGGAATCTTTCCTCAAAAGCAATCACCACAAACATCAAGACAACTATCCCACTGGGAGATGAGAAGATCAACTCAGCCGTTAATGGATCCACAACAGCACTGACTCTTGCCATTCCTCATCTGACTGAAACCGCTGTCCAGTTTCTTCAGGTTGCCAAAGATGCGAAAATCACATGTTGAAAGATCTGGGCTGTACAGAGGATAATTCAGAGTTTCCCAGACAAATCACTGAAGCATAGCCTTCATCCGATTGGTGGTGTGGAGGCAGATTCATCATACAACAGGCTGCTTCAGTCCAAAAGGATTCTGGGATGTTTTGACTTTACGGCACACTCCATTTTCTGCAAAGCGCTGTGAACTGATTTTGGTTTCATGCTTGAGGAAGTCGACGAGGAGCAGAGGGCCTCTGCAGTTGAAGGAGGTGGTCATCACAACCTTCCTGGAACTTGCATAAAGGAAGATGTGACATGTTTCTGCTGTTGGGCTTGCCATTTGACTTCGGGCTGTTGACTGGAATCGTCCTATTGGTTGATAATGCCTGCCCCTACACTGCCCCTCGGATGAAGGCTACAATTCAGCGATTTGGTTGGGAAACACATATCCCATACAGCCCGAATATTTCACTGTCTGATTTTCACGTATTTGGGAACCTGAAGAAAGACATGCATGGGCGTTGCTTTCTGTCAGATGAGGAAGTGCAAGAGTGGGTGCAGATGACCTTCGTGTTCTATGAAACAAGAAATGAGCATTTTGTCTCACAATGGGATAAATTTCTTAACATGTGTTGTGATTATTTTTTAATGGAACTATTTGTTCTTGCCTTCCTATGCCCTGTTAATTGGTTTCCACGGCCACTTACGGATGAGTGAGGACATAAAAGTTTCACTTAAAAGCCAGATCATTATATGATCTGTGACATTTTACACACATGCCAAATATTGCCAAAGGTGAAATTAATGATGAGTGACAAAGGATTCTGAGGCTGATCTTCCTCTCACAAGGGAACCTCCCCATCGCACCCCCCTCAGATTTAGTTATAAGTTGGCACAGTGGATAGGCCTTGAAAAACTGAATACAGATCAATCGAGAAAACAGGAAGAAGTTGTGTGGAACTATGAAAAAAAAAAGCAAAATATACAAACTGAGTAGTCCTTGCTTAGGATAGGCAACATCAAGGAATATGTGAGGTCAGGAGCGCCGTGGTCCCGTGGTTAGCGTGAGCACCTGCGGAACGAGAGGTCCTGGGTTCAAGTCTTCCCTCAAGTGGAAATTTTAATTTCTTTATTTTTGCAAAGTTATGATCTGTCCGTTCATTCATTGACGTCTCTGTTCACTGTAATAAGTTTAGTGTCTGTGTTTTGCGACCGCACCGCAAAACCGTGCGATTAGTAGACGAAAGGACGTGCCTCTCCAATGGGAACCGAAAACATTTGATCCCAAGGTCATAGGTCAACCGATTCCTCCACAGGAAAACACGTCTGATATATTCTATACGACACTGGTGACGGCATGTGCTCCACATGACAGGAATATGTTGTCGACCCACCTAACTTGTACACTTGGCGAATGGGTAAAAAGATTCTTCTACCTTTCCCGATTTAGGTTTTCTTGTGGATGTGATAATCACTCTCAAAAAAGTGATGAAACATAAGAGTTTGTCACATAAACTGCAACAAATGAATGCAACAGTTTCACAGTCGCACAGTTTTCCCTGAGCTCTGTCAAAACATATTTTTTTAACGTTTTCAAATTTTTCCGTGTGTAGACCGTCAGATCCTGCATATGTCCAAGCAAATCTGAACATGTCCTGGAACTTTGGAGAGCAACGTTGATTATGTGTGAGTGCCTGAACTTTGATAATTGTCTGAAAACAAAAAATTAAACTTTTCGCTCCATGGTAGACTTGAACCAAGGACCTCTCGGTCCGCATGTGCTCACGCTAACCACGGGACCACGGCGCTCCTGACCCCACATATCCCTTGATGCTGCCTATCCTACGCACGGACTACTCAGTTTGTATATTTTGCATTTTTTTTTCATAGTTCCATACAACTTCTTCCTGTTTTCTCGATTGATCTGTGTTCAGTTTTTCAAGGCCTATCCACTGCCAACTTATAACTAAATCTGAGGGGGGTGCGATGGGGTGGTTCCCTTGTCAGAAAAATGGAAGCTGCAGGAAGGGGAGGAGGGAGAGAAAAAGAAAGGTAAAGACCAAACAGTACTTATCTCTCAGAATGGGAAGGGGGGGGGGCAGGTGTAGAAAGGACAAAACTGTGTGCTGTTCATTAGGCAACTCCCATGAAAACAGCAATGGCTTTACTATACTGTCATTAATTGTTCAAGCCAATTGTAAAGTAAGCAGGATCTATTTAGAAAATGCTGACTACTTGAAAATGAAAGACAAGATTTTAAATTGTGATGTAATTGCCATTTCTTTATTACAAAATTAATATCTTTTTCAGTACTGCAGAGTTTATCACAATATTTGTAAATAATAAACAGTGTATATATTGCAAAAAGCCGTCAATACAAACACACACATGTAACAAGTTTTCCCACAAAAGTAAATTATTTCTGAAACAGGAAAATGATTTTCCCTGCTGCTCGTTATAGACACTTAAGAGAATTACAAAAATATTTCAGTATCTAAAAAATTTCAACAATTTACATTTGTATATGAGCCTCATGTTCTTCAGGATACTAACAGGAACACATTACTAACAGGCACTTAAAACTAGAAGGGATGTCTTGCCTAGTGCTGGTGAAACTAGAAGTAACAACCATAACTGCCTGGGAACATGATATTTTTGACCAAACAACATGGCAAAAACAGGCAACCAATACTGGTGTTTGGATGTGGGTGAAAAATGAGTGTCTGATCTATGTATCTTGACTGTGAAGAAATAATGTGATTTACTGTAGCTGCCAAACTATATTGTCCTCTAAAAGCCAAATTCAATTCACTTTCCCATTGTTGTGTTATTTTTCACTTACTGTTGTTATTACACAAGGATATCATTGACTAACTGAGTAACACTGATTCTAACAATGCCACATTACAAGCATTTCTTGCAGCTCATCAAGCTCTTTTTTGGTGAATGCTATGTTCCCTCTACTTGCAGAATAGTAATTACTGATTTGGTGTCTAATGTCATCCTGCTTACAGAATGAAACCTGCATTTTTTTCCCAGCCACAGCAAGACATTCCTATGAAATGCATAGTACAGTCAATAAAAGAATAGATAAAATAAGATAATAAATTTCTGATTGCTGACAACTTCACAGAGAAAATAATATAATCTTAAAAATTGTGTATGTTTAACATATCAAAACCATTTTCACATACCTAGAAAAATGGCAGCGTCACAAAAATAGTGCAAATAGCAAGACAGCTAGTGAAATGGTACAGTTTCCCATTCTTCTCTGTATATTTCTGAGAGGAAACATACACGAGCACTTTGTAGACTATATCTGAAGCAACAGCAATGGCCACCACTGATTACTATATGACAAATGGTAGCTAAATTTATTTACAACTATCTGAATTTTTGTGAGAAACTGTGACAGAGAAACCACAATCAATATGCATAAAATTTGAGTCAAAATTTGTTTCCTTGCACTACAGAGTACTAAAAAGGTTATTCTGTCTGTGGTATTTTAAAGCGCACTGTTGATTCTGATGTTATAAGGAAGACTATTATTTGAAGGCACAGTAAATACTATTAAGATACGGCAATTTCCTAGAATTCTATCACATTTTTAAACATACTTGACAAGAAGAAAAAAAAAAAAAAAAGAAAATCTGTCTTCACTATATGAATACTTATATACACAAGGCACATAAAACATTAATTCATGGCAAAGAGCACCTTACAAGTGTGTCAAAAGCTATGATACATCAGACTAAATAATGAGACTAGAATTGTGGTACTAGCAAGTTACTTGAATACACAAATTAAATTGCTAAAAGCAGAAAACTTTGAGGTAGGGTCTGCTACATAAAACTAACTTTATTCTGCGAACACACTTTCATGGAGGGGGGGGGGGGGATAAAAAAAATGGGAGAAGTAAACAGAGTGTGACTCCTATTGCATTCTGACCATACTGCTTTTGGGTTCATTTTTATGTCATTAACTTTCTTCACATATTAAAACAGTAGTTAACATTACTCATTACAAACAGTTAAAAGGCACTATAACAGGAATCTGTATGTGATGTTTTATAAAGCTCATTCTTCCATGGATTACAAACCACAGAGATAACTGAAACACAGCTCTGCTCAGTGATTGAGGAAGAACACTAACAAGTCTCACTGAAGAAACATTGAAATCATTAAACACATCTATCTTAGTTTTAAATCAGTATGGAGCAATCACCGGCAAATGGAAGACATTTGTTAGAACTGAATTCTGTACTTACCAGTACTAGCAACCGACTTACTGCTAGCATTGCTGCTATCTGTAGAAGCAGGCTTCGCTACAGATGAACTACGACGTGATCGAGGTCCTGTAAAGAGTCGCAGCTTGGCACCTTCTGCTCCAGCTACACCTGAACTACTTGGTTGGCCATTAGAATGAACTGAACGGCTTACAGTTCCCGACACTGAACAGGGAATTGACGATTTCCTCTGGCGAGAAGGTGTTTCTACAGATCCTTCAGCGAGACGCCCATATCCACCGAGTTTGCGCGGGATGCCAGAGCGGTGTGATGCTGATGGTGGTGGCGTAGCAGCTGGAGCCGGAGGTGGTGATGGTGGGACAGGTCCATGGCTCTCACTGCCACTAGCACTTCCATCTCCGAGGCGACCATACCCCGCACCACTGCCAGCTGGTGGCCTGCGAGGTGGTCGTGGCAGAGATGTTGGAGGAAGGCTGGCTGCACGCTGCTGCTGTGAGCTGCGTCCTTGCTTCTCTAACAGAAGGATCTCTTCAGGACGACCCTGCTCGTAGCGTGTGGGCACCAAGCCCTGCAGGAACCCTGATGGCTCAAACAAATGGTGGGGTGAACCTGTTCGCCCTACACCCGCCAATAATGGCTTGGGTAATTTTCCTTTTCGCGGCGTAGTGCCTGTATTAGAGAATCCTGGAAAACAGCAAAGACCTCTCTGGAAAAAAAGAGAAGAAACGGCCGAGAGTTGGGATGGTCCGGGACGGACGATGGTTGGTTAGAGGTTAGTGGCACACCACACATGTATGCAAGGGAAGGTAGGTTAAATAGGTTGGTTTTAAGGAGAGAAACAAAACTTTCCTAAAACAAGCTTGGGTGAGAACATTTTTCTTTGCTAACAGTATAGTAACAAACTGTGAAATGCCGGTCATATTGTCTCTCGTGTTTGGCAGAGAGTTTCAATTTAGCTTTTGCAACGTGTGACTAGAGTCAGCCCAAAGAAACACTGCTACTGAAGTCTTTCATGCGACACTCAGTGTCAACGGAAAGTGTTTGTTTGTTTCCCTGTTATGGACAAAATGATTTTTAAAGCATAATTTTATTTGCCCAATCCATAGAGTGGCTCCAAATTAGCTTAGTGTGATATCCATTTCATCAATATGCATTAATGGGGACTGTAAAACATGAGGAATACCCCAGCTTTCGCGTGGTGCATGGTGGTGGCAGTCAGTACAGGCATGGCTCGTGCTGTTGTTGCTGGAGTACTGGTTACTCTTCATGCTTTCATGTCTCTGTTACTACATAAAGATAAAACAAATATCGCACTAGGCTAATTTCGGATAGCTTCATTGATTGGGCACAAAATTCCACTTTAAAAATAATTTTGTTTATAACGGAAAACAAAATGACGCTTTCTGTCAACAGTGAACACTGCATGAAAAGCTCCAGTTACATACTGGAAAAACGAAATTGCAAATATCTGCTGAAACTCAAGAGAAAATGCGTCTAAAGACACTTTGGAAAGTGCTGGTATGTTGATAGACACAATAAAATAAAAAACACAAATATTCAAGCTTTCGCACACAGGCAGACAGTGTTTGTTGGTAATGAGGATCACCCTGTGGCTAAACATGCCTTGGAGCACGGCCAGCACATCTTGGCACAGTATTACACCGTCCAGGTTATCTGGATACTTCCCACTGACACCAACCTATCAGAACTCTGGAAATGGGAACTTGCCCTTCAATATATTCTCTCTTCCCGTTACCCACCAGGCCTCAACCTCCGCTAATTTCAAGTTTCCGCCCCTCGTACCTCACCTGTCATTCGACAACATCTTTGCCTCTGTACTTCTGCCTCGACTGACATCTCTGCCCAACTTCTTTGCATTTACACATGTCTGCCTGTGTCTGTATATGTGCGGATGGATGTGTGTGCATGCGAGTGTATACCTGTCCTTTTTCCCCCTAAGGTAAGTCTTTCCGCTCCCAGGATTGGAATGACTCCTTATCCTCTCCCTTAAAACCCACATCCTTTCGTCTTTCCCTCTCCCTCCCTGTTTCCTGATGAAGTAACTATGGGTTGCGAAAGCTTGAATATTTGTGTGTGTGTGTTTTTTTTATTTTATTGTGTCTATCAACATACCAGAGCTTTATAGTTTGGTAAGTTAAAGCATCTTTGTTTTTTATATACATTTTTCCCACGTGGAATGTTTCCCTGACCCATTTAGCTTGTCTCAGGACAATACACTCAACTACTAACTTAATAAAACCACAATATAATGTAAATATGTTAAAAGCAAACATAATTCTACAGCTAAAAAACAAACAAGCACAAGATTATAGTGTTGTCATTTTAGGTTTTTAATACAGTAACAAGAACATTATTCCTTTTCTTGTGACACAGGATTGTGGAGAACTGAGAAAATTTTACTGGAAAGAGATTCACTTAACATAAGTTTTGTGTAGTAAGAGCTAGTATGTTTTCATGAATCACAAGACAGAATTGCAAATACAGGAGCAACATCCCTTTGTCACATGCACAAGAATAAGGTAAATGTTTGGAAACACCTTCAACAAATAAACCCTTTAGTGTATTAAATGAAGTCCATGCACTTTTGATAAAAGTAAAAGGAAAAAATTTGTTAAATATTACTATCTAAAAACTTGGTAACACCTACAATAAATGAAAGCTAGATTAACTCAAAACAGACATTCCCATTGTAATTCTTCTGCACGCAGAAAATTGTAAATGCAATAATTTTCATTGTAATCCTAAACTGTCACACATGTCAAACTGCTTTTAATTACTCTTCTTTTACAAAAATTGCGTTTACCTGCACATTTCGATACAAATGTAGCACACGGGTGATACCGCTGTGGAGTTGGCCAACATGCACTGACTCCAGACCTAGAGATACAGTTTTCTACCTGAACACAATATGCTGCTCCTAAATATTACTGTCATGTTCCTATCGCAGACTGACCTTTATTTTTTTAATGCGTTGATTCACAGTTTACTCTCATTCAGTAGAATTGTTGAAAGGAATTAACAGATTCTATATTTCTGTCAACAAAGAGAGGCCAAACATGTTTGTGGCAGGCTACACTAAACTCTTAATCCATCACCAGTCTTAGAATATCGTAAATGTTAATCTGATCTCAAAAGTTGTACTGCCAAATAAACTAACAAATTGTAAAAATACAATTGCAAGTAAAACCATTTCACACAAATCACCCACGAACAACAATTCAATGAAACTTTTCACAAAATATTGAACAGTTTTTAAATATGTACATCGGCAGATGGATTAAATGCTAACAAAGTGAGGTCTTCAAGAGTGCGATCAACTTTTTGAAATTGTCTATCTGGAGGTCTAGGTTAGGATACTGATCATCACACCTTGCAGTCTTTCACCAAAGTAAACCCTCATTTGTGAGTAATCAATGAAATTAATTCCACATGGAAGCTCTAGAGCAGGGGTTCCCAAACTTTCTCCACCATGCCCCCTTCTGAAACCCCCCTCCCACCCCCATTTTTCTTCCCTTTCTCAGGTCATCTCATACTTGGCACAATCTGTCTAATTACTGTAACAACAACAACAATAATAATTAAGAATGTGTCCTTCACTCGTTCAGACTGCCATGCAGGGAGGTGTGCTGGCCCTGGACTGAATCCCCTAGCAGATTAACAATAAGGATCAGCGTGCCGGCCAGCCTGGATGTGGGTTTTAGGCAATTTTCCACACCCTCACTAAGTGGATACTGGGCTGGTACTCAAGCCCTGCCTCTGTTACATGATTTGCAAACATTTAGAAAACTTTTGCTCACTTTCACATGAATAACACAACATACAGACAGTTGAGGATACACACATTTCGACCGGAAGGAGGGGTGGGGGTAATAGGTTGGCGACAGCATGGGCATACAGTCAACCCTTTTAATAACTATAGTGACCCGTCACTGCTGCGGAACAGAGGCACAAGAAGAAGGAAGAAGAATATGAAGAAGAAGAATTAAAGAGTGTCTTTCAAGCACACCAGAGTTAAATTGTTTTAAAGAATTATGTACATTTGTATCATTCAAAGGTGGTGCAAGTTAACAATTGCAACTAATTCATAAACAACAACATGTGCGTGCGCAGTTATTGGAACTGAAATCTACTTTACTTTTTTTTAAGTTAGGTAAAGTTTAATTGTTTGCATCTATATTGCTTTTAACACATTTAGAATGTTGTTATAATATCTGAAAGTTCACGAGATACAAATGATGATAAAATGATAGTCAACTTTTAAATGCCAATAAAAAAAAAAGAAAAAAGAATGTTATATTCAAACCGATCATCCAACAATGAAATACACAGGAGTAAAAAGGCACAAGGTTCAAAAGTCTGGAATTTTCTGACATATGTACATCTAGAATGATGTGTATGCCTGAATTTGTGAAGAAAGCAGATCCAGTTTTCATTGGATCTTTGAAACAGCAACTTGCAAGTCCCCTTGCAGATGCAGTCGAGAACAATGTTTCATCTTTGGTAATGTTATTGTGGAAAGTGTTGACTCACATAAGTTAGTTGATGCGAAGTTCTATTGTTAACAGCATATCAAATGGATTGTTGATCCACTAACACTCAGATGAAGATCCTGGAAATTTATCCTGTAATTGCTGATTAAGGTTTTCAAGACATACTATACCAATTCTACTAGTTTTACTTACGAGGTGCGGTAACAAAGTAATGAGACTGATTTTCTTTGCAAGATGTGGCAACCCTGCAAGCTTGTGTAGGTACAATATCTTTCACCTTGGTCTATAAGCTGCTTCTAGTCCAGGCGGCACATCGATGCAACTACTCAGTTGTTACTTGTGCTGTAATAAGTTAACATGTGTTTGTGTGTCTCATCACGGAAATGGAACCGCATAATATTGCGCAATGGTATGCCATTTCATTTTGCGTTAAATTGGGTGAAAACATCATGACAACTTACGGTACACTTCGGAAGGCTTTTGGAGAGAAGGTTATGTCAAGGGCTCAAGTTTTTCATTGACATAAAATGTTTAGTGAAGGCAGAACGAATATTGAAGATTAAGACCCCAGTGGACGACCATCAACCTCACGGACGGATGTCAACTTGGCCAGGGTACGTGAACTGATCGAAGATTATCCATGAAAATAATTGCAGTAGAACTGAACATCAACTGAGAAACGGTTCGTCTAATAATAACTGAAGATCTTGGTATGAGAAAGATTTGTGCAAAAACGGTCCCCAAAAATTTCACACCACACCAGTGACAAACACGGAAAAATGTGGCAGCCAATCTGTTAGAGCAAACGGAAATCAATCCAGAATTGTTGAGCCATGTTATCACTGGTGATGAAAGTTGGTTTTTTCAGTACAATCCAGAGACAAAACGCCAAAGTTCGCAATGGTGCTCAAAGGGATCACCCAGACCAAGAAAAGTTCACATGTCAAAGACAAAAGTGAAATGCAAGCTTGTGTGCTTCTTTGATTCCAAGGGAATTGTTCATAAAGAGTGAGTGCCTCCTGGACAAACACTTAACCAATGTTACTACAAAGAAAGTTTAGAAAGACTTCGAAAAAGAGTTCTTCGTGTCCGTGCCGACATTGCTGATAGTTGGATTCTGCATCAATACTGCTCTGTCAGTACAGCAATTTTTAACCTCAAAACAAATTTCAGTACTACCACAGCCACCTTATCTGCCAGATATCAATCCGTGCGACTTTTTTCTATTTCCAAGAGTCAAAATGGCGGTCAAGGGACACCATTTTCAAACAACACAAGATGTTCAGAAAGCTGTGATTTTACGGAAGATAAGTTCCAGAAATATTACCGTCAATGGCAGAAGTGCTGGAAAAGTGTGTGCAATCAGAAGGGAACTACTTTGAAGGAGACAACATTAAACTTGACAAAAACTTCTGGTAAACTATTGTCATACTATTGACAAAAACTGTAAGCAACATTTTTTTTCACATCAGTCTCATTACGTTATTGTCACACCTCGTACATCCAACCCATTTCCCTTCACAAATTCATTCAGACAAGAAAACGTCACTTAGTTACCCATTTCCATCTGGATTTTCCGAAGTCCAAGGTTTCTCTTAAATGCAAACATTTGCTTGGCTGGATAGAAAGATGAATTACCATTTCAGCATTGAAGTGATATGTTAAACAGCATTCGTCATTCAGTACTTTATTGATTTCCAGCTGTACTATGTTAGAAAATAGTGCCTCCCCCTATATCACGCAATGTGTAAATTTTACAGAAGGAGAAATAGCACACAGTCTTGTTGTGAACCCCTTTTTAGTTCCAGTAAATGCTGCTATGCCACTGGTACATACACGAACATAATTCGTCCATGACACACTTTCGTCAACAAAAAGAAATTCAAAGCAAATGAAATCTCTTCACTTGTAGTCCTCCCATACAGAGCTTTACAGAACGAAGTCCTCATACATTTCATTTTCATAACAGTAGCACACTAGAACAAGAAGTTGGGAAATATTTCAGGTAGCAGTACAATCACAAAGTTGCAGGGCGAATTTTGGGCTATCGTGAAGATGTAGTAGCAATTGGTTTTTCATGCCAGTGACTACTGCATCAATACGATGAGCCACAGTATCATCTGAGAGTGGTCAACTTCAGACTCTCGCCAAACTTTCTACACACACGATTTCGCACATTTTGACAGCTGTGGGAAGATGTAATTTCTCACTGCTGAAGTGTGGTGATTTGGATTTTTCAACTAAGCAGGATACCTTTAGGATGCTCTGAGGGCTTTCTTTACAACTGGCATTATTTTTATTATTTCTTTCCTTTCTCAGACATTATTATTATTATTATTATTATTATTATTTTGAGAAACCTGGCATTTCCTTTCAGTTGTTGCTCGTGACGCTCAAAAAATTCGAAGGGTTTACTTATATGGACTAAATGTTTTGTCTGCAAGTGTATCTTTTAATTTATAAGCTTCAACCTATCATTGGCTAAAATCTCCAAACAAAGAGAACACTGTGGTCATCACATAATCAACTTGTAATTTGGTTTTGCATTTAGAACTAACGTTGCTGATAGGAACAGAAAAAGAGGCATAAGAAGAATGCACTTTCATTACATTTGAATCTTTTTCTTTATTAGAGCTGGATACTTTCCAAAGAGAAGAGAGACTCAGTGAATCACTTCAATGGGATTCTCTTGTTACCACTGCAAATCAGTCACTTCTATATGGGAATGACAGAACTTTTACCACTTTATTGTAAATCTTGTTTACTACTTCCACTGAACATGTTCTGAATTCAACTTCTAGCTCCAGAAGCCTGTGTGAAATCTAGTGGACAGTTATAACGGCTCTGGTTAACAAGCTATTCTTGTAATCAGTGTTGCAATGAAATGGCAGTCAGATCGTGAAGCAGCTTATTGCTACTAGTGGTTATTAAAAGTTTAGTAAGCAGCTAACCCTGCATGTGATCAATGATGGGCTGTAAGGTGAAATTTTGCTAGTGATTTGTCTCAGCATTCCTGCTGACAGCATATACTAGACAGTTCTTGTGAAATAAGACAGCAAATTAACAAGTTTCCTAAATTGGCTCATGAAAATGAGAATCTGACACTAGCAATATTTGTTCACTGGAAGTCTTATTCTTACATAATATGAAATATAAATACATAGTCACAGAAAGAGACTGTTGAAAAGTTAGCTTTCAGCCAACATGGCGTTTGTCAAAAATAGACCCCCCCCCCCCACACACACACACACAAGCGTGACCACAGTCTCTGGCAGCTGGAGCAAGACTGGGACACCCCCCCCCCCCCCCCTCTGTCTAACTTCTTGACTGCATCTAGCTGCCCTGCTCTCCACCTCGCCCTGCTTGCTCCCAGCAGCACTTTACTGTCCCTCCCATCCCTATCCTGCTATCCCTACCCCTCGCTGCACCAGCCTCCTCCTCACACCCACACAGTTGTGTCTCCCATAATGCCCTGCTACTCACAGTCTGGCTCCAGCTGCCAGAGACTGTGGTCATGCATGTGTGAGTTGCATTTGTGTCTCTCTCTGTGTGTGTGTGTGTGTGTGTGTGTGTGTGTGTGTGTGTGTGTGTGACAAAGGTCTTGTTGGCCGAAAGCTGATTTTACAACAGTCTCTTTGTTGTGCCTTTCTGCGACTCAGCATCTCCACTTTACGGTGAGTAACTACTATACTTCGCATTATATTCTTACATTCTTTCCTGAATTTTCCATTGTTTGAAATATAAATTTTTCATTGAGAGCCATCAATTCTGAGAACAGCTGCTGTGGCAGAGCAGTGTACCCGTTATGTTCTTTTCCTGATACACTGAAGGATGTGTGTTCGAACACTGAAGTGCTTTTAAATTTTTATTCTTAAATATACACTGAAATGCCTTTGATCTTTGTTTTTATTCAATTAATTTGTTTAAATATAAGGGTTTTTACTTCTAATTCTTTGCCAGATCATTTTAATCACATTATTACTCTTTTTACTTGCTCTCATTTTTCCCCCCTACCATTCTCTTTTCATTTGGAACCATTGTGCATGTGATTTTAATCATTTTTATTTAACAATCAAAACATTTAAACATTTTAAAGTGCCAATCAATCAGTTAATAAAAAACAGAAAACAAAACAAACTATTTATATCTGCTGTGCAGTGGTGCCATTATAAGATATACACTTTTTGGATCATAATCGTCAAACATTTGAAACTAATTCTTGTTGTATTACAGACAAAACAACTACATGCAGATTTATATGAAAGAAGGGACTGTAAACAAAACAAAATTCAAGCGAAAATTAAACAATGAAAACTCCAGGTGGGAATATCAACAATGTAGGAAAAGATAGATTGTTTTTTAGTTACTGTGAAGAATTCATGTCAAGTTTCAGACAGGCATTCTTAAAAGACACTCACATATAGCTTTCGGGTCCAGCTTTCATCAATAAAAACACACACACACACACACACACACACACACACACACACACTCTCCCCCCTCCCCCTCCCTCCCTCCCTCCCTCTCTCTCTCTCTCTCTCTCTCTCTCTCTCTCTCTCTCTCTCCAGCATCTCGGGCTGGAGTGCAACATCATGTGGGATGCAAGCAGCAATCTAGAGGGGATGCAGAAGAGGAAGGGGAAGGTGAAAGGATAGGAGTGTAGGGCTGGTGAGAGAGACGAACGCTGTCTGGTAGAGTATGCAGGGACTCCAACAGGTGCAGCGTCAGGAGACTGCAGGGCAGGGAGGTGGGGAAAAAGCAACAAAAAATGAGAGGAGCAGGAAAAGACGGTTGGATGCACTGGCAGAGGGCTGCAAATAAATAGGGTGGGTGATGAGAATGGGGAGGAGATGACAGGACATAGGGGGTGGAAACTGTTGGATGGAGTGTGTGGGGACAGCATGTTACTAAGGTTGAGGCCAGGATAATTATGGAAGCAGAAAATGTATTTTAAGGATAATTCCCATCTGCACACTTCAGAAAAGCTGATGGTGGAGGGAAGGATCAAGATGGCTTGGGTAGTGAAGCAGTCATTGAAATCAACGTTGTTATGTTCAGCTGCATGTTGTGCCACACGGTGGTCTACTATCCTCTTGGCCACAGTTTGGCGGTGACTGTTCATTCTGGTGGACAGCTGGTTGGTAGTCATACCAATATAAAAAGCTGCGCAATGATTGCAGCAGAGTTGGCAAATGACATGGCTGTTTCCACAGGTGGTCTGGCTCCTGATGGGGTAAGATAAACCTGTGACAGGATTAGAATAGAAAGAGCTGTGTGGGTGGATTAGGAAGGTTTTGCATCTGGGTATGATCCTTGCGGCATGGGATTGGAACTGGAAGTGGCATGGGGATGGACTATGATGTTGTGGAGGTTGGGTGGGCAACGGAACTGTACTTTAGTAGGGGTGGGAAGAATCTCGGGTAGGATGTCCCTCATTTTAGGGCACGATGACAGGTAATCAAAGTGCTAGTGACGGATGTGGTTTGCTTGTTCCCATCCGCAGTCGTAATGGCTGACGAAGGGGACACTCCTTTGTGGCTGGTGGGAGGACTGGGTTGTGAGGGGAAAGGGCACTGAATTTCTGTTTGCGGACTAGGTCTGGTGGTTACTGCCTGTATGTGAAGTCCTTGGTGAAACCCTTTGCATATTGAGCAAGTGAGTTTTTGTCACTGCAGGTATGCCATTCCTAGGTAGCCAGGATATTTTGGTGTGAAAGGGATGACAGCTGTCACAATGCACGTACTGTCAGTGGTTGGTGGGTTCAATGTGGACAAAGGTGCAGATGGAGCCATCAGAGAGGAGGGGGTCAACATCTAGGAAGTTGGATTGCTAGGTTGAGGAGGACCATGTGAAACAGATGGGAGAGAAGGTTTTCAGGTTGGGATCATAAAGACATCATCAATGAACCTGCACCAGACTAGGGTTTGGTGTTTTGGGAGGCTAGGAAGGTCTCCTCTACGCGGCCAGTAAAAAGGATGGCATAGGAGAGTGCCAAGTGAGTGCCTACGGCTGTTCCACAGATTTGTTTATATACTTTCCCTTCCAATGAGTCTGAAGGATGTTGGGAAAGGTAGTGTTCAATAATGGTAAGACCATGGGGGTGTGTAGGGAGGTGGCGTCAACAGTGATGAGTAGGGATCCAGGAGGTAAAGGGGTGGGGATGGTGGTGAGTCGATGAAGGAAGTGATTGGCGTCTGTGACTTGGGAGGCTAGACTACAGGCAACTGGTTGGAGGCATTGGTCAATGAGCACCAAAATTCTTTTAGTGGGGCACAATAACCAGCCATCCACCTTCTACATGCTCCCCAAAATCCACAAACCCAACAATCCTGAACGCCACATTGTGGCTGGTTATTGTGACCCCAATGAGAGAATTTCGGCACTCGTTGACCGAACCTTCACCCAACTGCCTGTAATCTGACCTCCCATGTCAAAGACACCAACTACTTCCTTCACTAACTCTCCACCATCCCCACGCCTTTGCCTCCTGGATCTCTACTTGTCACTGTTGATGCCACCTCTGTGTACACCAACATCTCTGAGGTACATGGTCTTACTGCTGTTGAACACTACCTTTATCAATGTCCTTCAGACACCAAACACACTACCTCATTCCTCATACACCTTACTAATTTCATCCTAACCCACACCTAGTTCTAATTTGAAGGGAAGGTATATATACAAACCTGCAGCACAGCCATGGGCATCAACATGGAACACTCCTACGTCAACCTTTCTATGGACCGTTTAGAGGTGACATTCCAAGCCTCCAAAAACACCAAACCCCTAATGTGGTTCAAGTTCATTGATGATATCTTCACGATATGGACCCAGGGCCAAGACAACATATCTTTGTTCTTTCTCAACCTCACCACCTGTCCCATCCGCTTCATGTGGTCCTCCTCAACCCAGCGTGCCACATTCCTATACATTGACCACCTCCTCCTATCTGACGGCTCCATCAAAACCCCTATCCACATGAAACCCATCAACCACCAACAGTACCTGCATTTTGACAGCTGTCATCCCTTTCACTCCAAAAAATCCCTCCCATCATATAGACTGGCTACCTGGGGGTGGTGTACCTGCAGTGACAAAAACTCACTTGCCCAGTATGCTGAGGGTCTCACCAAGGACTTCACAGACAGGCATTATCTGCCAGACCTTGTTCACAAACAGATATCCCATGCCATTTCCCCTTACAGGCCCAATCCTCCCACCAACCAGCCACAAAGGAGAGTCCCCTTCACACAAAGGAGTGTCCCTTCCATCACCCAGTACTACTCCAGACTAGAACAACTGAACCATATCCTTTGCCAGTGCTTTGATTACTTATCAACATGCTCCAAAATGAGGAAAATTCTACCTAATATACCCCCCCCCCCCCCCCCCCCAATAAAGCGCTGTTCCGTCACTTATCCAACCTCCACAACATCCTAGTCCATCCCTATGCCAATCACAATCGCTTGTCACAAGGATCATATCCCTGTTGGAGGCCCAAGTGCAAAACCTGCCCAACCCACCCACTCAGCACTTCCTATTCCAGTTCCTGTCACAGGTGTATCCTACCCCACCAGGGGCCATGTCATCTGTGAACGCAGCCATGTCATTTACCAGTTCTGCTGCAATCGCTGCACAATGTTTTATATTGGTATAACTACCAACCAGCTGTCCATCAGGTTGAACGGTCACCACCAAACTGTGGCCAAGAGCAAAGTAGACCACCCTGTGGCACAACATGCAGCTGAACATAACACAATTGATTTCAATGGCTGCTACACTACCCAAGCCATATGGGTCCTTTCCTCCTTACAATACATTTTTCCACTTCTGTAATGATCATGGCCTCAATCTTAGTAACATGCTGTCCCCACACATTTCACCCAATGGTTTCCACCCCTTATGTCCTATCATCTCCTCCCCATTCTCATCTCCGTCCTATCATCTCCTCCCCGTTCTCATCTCCCACCATGTTTATTCGCAGCCCTTTACCAATGCATCTGCCTGTCTTTCCCTTTCTCATTTTTCCCCACCTCCCTGCCACACAACCACCTGACACTACACCTGTTGGAGTCTAGTCCCTGCACACTCCACCAGATAATGTTTGTCTCTTTCCCCAACCACACACTACTATTTCTTCTCCTTCTCCTTACCCTTCCCCACGCCTTCCTTGCATCCCATGTATTGTGGCATTCCAGCCCAATATGATGGAGTGTGTGTGTGTGTGTGTGTGTGTGTGTGTGTGTGTGTGTGTGTTTTTTTTTTGTTTTTACTGACGAAGCCTATGGCCGAAAGCTACAAGTGAGTATCTTTTAATCCTGCCTGCCTGTAACTTGATGTGTCGTCTTTACAGTAAGTAACAATCTATCTTTTCCCATATTGTTAAAATTCACGGAAAATGAGGAATAGAAATAATGAATGCAATAACACAGATGAAAATATAAAATGATAAACAGAAGAAGTTAAATCAAAGTTAATACACAAAAATAATTAAAATCACACATATAAAAATTAAAATTGAGTGATAAGAGGTTAAAATGGGAGCACATAAAAAAGTTAATATGATGACTGAAATGACACAGATAAATCGAAATAAAAAAAATTACGTTGAAACAAATCAATTGAATAAAAAGAATGACAATCATTTCTATAAAGATTAAAAAATAAAAATTTGAAGGCACCTGTCAGGAGTGAAATCCACAATCTTCAGCCCGTCAGGAAAGGAAATAACCACTACACTACACTGTTGCTCTGAATAAAACCATCATAATCAGGCTCTAGAATGTGCTGTGCAACTCTTTTACATTGATTACCCATAAACAAGGGCTCACTTGGGTAAAGGGCTGCAGATTGTGATACATCACCATAAAAAGTGCTTGGAGGAATGGTAATTTGTTTAAAGACTGGTTTCTTAATGGATTTGTCCCAGCTGTTACAAAATACTCGAAATCAAAAACCTAGCACCCCATGCAACTGTACTGCTAGACAATGCCCTCTGATTCTGAAGTTCAACAAGGTGACATAAAAGCTGGGTCATTCCATGCCAAGTGGTCTAGAGGCTCCCACATGACCCTCACGGATTTTGATGAAATTTTGTATGAACATTCACACATGTTCTCAATGAACACTGGTGAAGCTTCAGTTTAAGAAATTCAATACTTTCGGAGATACAGTCACTTGTTTAAGACCATAGCACAGCTTTCTATAGTGCGTCCTTGAATCTTCAGCAACTTTGAGATGAGATATCTCTGTAAGTATTTGCATGAAAGAAACAAAACTTGGCCATCTTATACAACTTTTAGAGCTCTTTAAAGTAAAATATTAAGTAAAGGATTTCTGAGCAATTTTCATATAGATAATTTGAGGCAAAGTTGGGCGAAAGAATTGCTGTTTTAAAAAAATGCGAACTTTAGTTTTTCATATCTCCAAAAGTAATTGTGGGATGTACATGAAACTTTGCACACTACCACTCACTCACCAACACAAGGTCTTAGAATATAAAATTTCATTCTCCTATTGCTTTCCATTATTTCACAAATCTAGGGTAAAGTTGACAATTTTTCAAAAAGTGCTAAAAATGGGTATTTTTAGTCAAATTTTTCAAAAAAGTGTTTTCTCCAAACTCTTCGAAACTATGGTCATTAGAAAGAGCATATTCTAAACTATCTATAAGAGTGGATTTGGTTTTGCAATGCAAGCATATAAGGCACTAAAAAGTAGCATCTTCAAAGAGGCGCACTGTAAGTTTCAACACATTTTTCTGGCACTCAAATTATACCTGAAATCTTTTATTTTGCCTTATATATGTTTATTAATGCCTGGGATAAGTGAAATAAGAAGTCCTGATGAACAGGACCTAGCTTAAGTCCGAATAGCAAAAGAATAAAAATAAAAACAATGTTATTTCTTAATTGTCACCCCCCCCCCCCCCACGCTCTCTCTCTCTCTCTCTCTCTCTCTCTCTCTCACACACACACACACACACACACACACACACACACACACACACACACACACAATTATTATTAAGAATGAATGTCAATCGTAAAATTTATTTGCATAATCATCTAATTATTAGTTGACTGATGGAAAAGAAGTGTATAAATGAGTTGCTATGGTCCATGGTGGCTTAACCACTGCTAGTTTCATTTCACCTGAGAAAACCAGCATTCCCATTGCCATAGGGGCCACGCCCCATAGCTTAGCAACAACAGCCACGGGTGGGTTTCTTTATCACTGGATCCCAAGCCTGATAAGCGTTTCTTTACACAATTTCCCAAGCCTGATAGTAAAATTATTTAAGTGCCCTGTGTAAAATTAGAAGGCACTCTTCGGTTCCTTAGATCGTTTCCTCTAACCTATTTCAATTTTTGATATGCTACATTAATTTTCTGATGAATATCAAGAGGAATGGTGTATTGCCGACCAGACGATTTTACTGATGGAGCTGGAACAACTGCAATAATGTGGTGTTCTGGAACCCAGCACTTGTCACTTCCTGGTGGCCAATAAAATGAATTTGCCGGACCATATGGGTGCATAAAGTTTATTAACGCATCCCTTTGCTCTGTGGAGGTCTCACAGATATTCCCAATCCACCACACGTTTTCATAGAGGCATGCAATATATTGTCCTGGTTGGAGAGCAGACATTAATACGCCTCCTTCATTACTATGACCCATTTTAGCTAGAAAAAATGAACAATCATTTGAAACTCTGCTGACCTGAATTGTTGTTTCATCAATAAGTAAGAGTGATGATTTTCTCTAGTGCCTGCTACAGTTTGTCCAAGTTTAAACCTCTCTTCTTGCGACAATATTTTTTTCAATTTCATCTTTACTGACGAAAACAAATGTAATTCCATTAATGTTTTAAGAGCAGAAGTGAAACAGATCCGGGGGGGGGGGGGGGGGGGGGGGGGTAAGAATTTGTCCATTAAGTGGCCGTTGGAAGCTTGCTCTTGCTGCTGACCACTTTGTTGTACCTCCAATCCCATCACAAGGTGATTTCCCGTGACTAGTAGCAAAAAAATTCCATTCGACTGTCATTCCAAAATCACTCTTATGATAGCACAAATTTAGGAAATTCTTGAAATTTTTATATTGAGCACTGGAGCCATCACTGAAATCATGAATGTGGGATATCTGTGCAAACCGTGCTTTTATATATTTGATGAGCTCCCTGATAAAAGCGTGAACTGTAATAGTGTCATGCCGCAAACTATCACTGATAATGCAAAAACTTAAAGATTGTACTTTCTCATTTTGACGGAAGTAGATAACAAATGGATGAGTTGTTGCTTGACTATTGTCCCAGTGGAAGCTTTGCACAGCATCCTGAATGATAAAAGAATAATTTTCTGCAAAATCCATCAGGACAACAAGCTCTTCATCTTTAAGATGACATTTAAGGCCTTTAAGATGCAAGCCTCTATGCTTGGCAATGTAATGATGGCATGACAGACTCCATATTTTATTTTTTACATCTTCAATAAATTCATCCACTACCATTTACTTCGAGTCCAGTGTGGCCCGATCGGTATGTATCCATTGCTTAAACACAATAACTTCCTGTGGCTCATGATCTAGGAAATAGCTGGCAATTTCAGATGCTATAGCTTTGGGCCCAGGGCACCTTTCACAGCGATGTAGCATGCACTGTTTAGAGTTCAAACTGCAAACTGCCTTGCTGAGAAACTCCTTATAACTTTCACTTATACCAGCTCCGCTAAGCATAAGCTGAACATTTTGGTGAATTGCACAGATGCAAACTGCATGCATTCCAGCTAATCCTACTGTTACACACCATTTGGGTCTAAGTTCACAAAACTTTGAAAACCTTATTTCTGGACCATTTATATTCTTATAGATAACATACATTTCCCGTAAATTGCAAAGTAACAATCTTTTCTGCATGTATGTCTTTCTATCTAAAAGTCTAACTGAAATACTATCTTTTTTTCCAGGGCACACCCTACTATACTCATCATCTTCAAAAAAATTTCGCACTCTACTAGCAACTTCTGCTGGTAATTTCCTGCTTTGCCTATTTTCGGGAAGTGCCAGAATGCCCTTCTCTGCTTTAAGCTTCCGAGCATTCTTCACCATTCTTTCAGACATGCCGAACTGAGCTGCTGTTTGTCTGACTGTTCAACTTACAGGTGCCAAGGTTAAAATTTGCATCCGTTCTTTAGGAATTGCATTCTGCATCTTGGCACAGTTTCCACATTCCTTAATTTCACTAGCATCTTCAATTTGTCGGTTTACTGCCATTGCATTTACAATTCTGTTTTTAATCACATTTTGAGCCTTTTGAATTTTCTTCTTCACATATTGGGGCTTATCTCTGTAGCTTACTGTTCTCTTCACGGGTGAAATACCGATAGACAATAAGCTACTATTTAATTCTTCTTTTGGTGTAAGGTCCTCATCAGAATGTGATGATGAGGCTGATAAAGCTTCGTCCAAGTGTTTATTTAAGGTAGTCCTGCAAGCCAGACAAATTTTCTGACCTGGCCTTATGTTATTAAGAAGCTGCTTCTTCAACATATCAGAAGCCTTATTAGCTGTTTCAGTATCAAGAGTGTGAATTCCTGCCTTAACATTACGATTCACCTTCCCAAAGGGATTGAAGCATTTTTTTGTAACCTCTCATATTGTGCCAATAACAGGGCTTCATGGTGTAGGTAAACTTGAGAGGTATTGTCCAGCTTTGCTTCAGAACATCGGACCAACAACTCTTTTTCCTCATCACTAAAATCCGCAAACCATTTTAAAGCAGCTTTTTTGGCAAAGAAAGTGACATGACACTTGGTTCCACTATCTCCTTGCCCAATTGAGCAGGAAGGTATGCTGTTCCCTTCTGCATCCATCTCTAATCGGTAACTAAATAATGTATTTGACCTCTAAGTGCAAATTATAATCTGCTTAAATTTCAGACAAATTGCTACTGAATGAAATTATACACAATGTATAATACCAATGAAAAAATCTAATAAGAGATATATGCTATAAAAGACACAATCAAAACAAATTTTTGTAAATTAGATTACAAACTTTGATGGTCTTACGAATCACTTAACAAGCCACACACAGTCAAGAGAACCCACTCACTATGCTGCAAACACACCACTGAAATACAGATTGTTCAAACATGGCTCACAATAATGAAACAATCTGATTGTTAAAGTAATTGTTGCCATTATATTTTCTATAAACAGTTAATCTTTTGAATTTTCTCTGTGAAACTAGTGGTTACTTATTTACCAAGGTAGTAGGCTACATTTAAGTGTGATTAAATACAAAATTAAACTCTTAGATGTTTAACCAATCAATTTCACATGTTTTCCTAATAACTTTAAGACAAAAATTCACAGGTTACAACACCTAGGTATTAAAATCTCTGCAATATTGATTGGAAAATTTACATCACTTGATGCATGATTCAAGCAAACCGATTCTTTTTTGGAAAAATGTTTTATACAATTGAATCCAAAAATTAGGTCTTCATTTTCCACTTGTAAATATTTACAATTTTGAGAAGTACAAAAAATATGAAGCTATTATTCATTGAATTCTTTATGATCTCTCTCTCTTTTTTCTCAAATGAGAAGAGTTTTATGCAAATGAACACTTACGATAAAAGCAGAAGGGCTATTTCTCACAGTTTTTCTGACAGTCTCATTGCCTATTTACCAGGTCTTTTTATTTCAATTATTCAAGGCACTAATAAACATTTATTAGGCATAATAAAAGGTTTCAGGTATAATTTGAGTGCCAGAAAAATGTGTTCAAACTTCCAGTGCGCCTCTTTGAAGATGCTACTTTTTAGGGCCTTATATGCTTGCATTGCAAAACCAAATCCACTTTTATAGATAGTTTAGAATATGCTCTTTCTAATGACCATAGTTCAGAAGAGTTTGGAGAAAACACTTTTTTGAAAAATTTGACTAAAAATACCCATTTTTAGCACTTTTTGAAAAACTGTCAACTTAGATTTGTGAAATAAAGGAAAGTAATAGGAGAATGAAATTTTATATTCTAAGACCTTGTGTTGGTAAGTGGTGGTGTGCAAAGTTTCATGTCCATCCCACAATTACTTTTGGAGATATAAAAACTTAAGTTCACATTTTTTTTTAAACATCTATTTTTTCGCGCAATTTTGCTTCAAATTATCTACATGAAAATTGCTCAGAAATCCTTTTCTTAATATTTTACTTTAAAGAGCTCTAAACGTTGTATAAGACGGCCAAGTTTTGTTTCTTTCATGCAAATACTTACAGAGATATCTCAAAGTTGCTGAAAATTCAAGGACGCACTATAGAAAGCTGTGCTATGGTCTTAAACAAGTGACTGTATCTCCGAAAGTATTGAATTTCTTAAACTGAAGCTTTACCAGTGTTCATTGAGAACATGTGTGAATGTTCATACAAAATTTCATCAAAATCCATGATGGTCACATGGGAACATTTCTCGATATTAGACCACTTGGCACGGAATAGGCCAGCTATGTTTTCACCTGCCCTCCCCCTCTCTCTCACCTCCACGTGACTTCAATAATCCAACCAACAGACTAGAGTGTTACTTAGTGGTTAAAACAACGTTACAAGAGGAAATATGTCAGCACTTTGTTAGAGAAAAAAGGAGAGGGTTGTCATCTTTTTGCAGCAATGACAGGCTTTTTAACATAAAAGATGCAATTTACACAGTTGCACAGACTTTGGAAGAACTAGAGAAAACCACTCTACAAAAATCACGGAAGGAAGTCTGTCCCAGCCTAAACCAAGAACATGAACTTCCAGAAACTAATGAGTCATATGCTGCAGATTTAGTGATTGATCTATAAACTCTTCAGAATGATGTCTACCCTGCTGATGTACAGGAAGGACTACAAGAAGGTGATGTTGCTATAGTCACCAGTGAAGAACTTGAAGATGATCAGATCATTGATGGTGGTTCCCCCCCACCCTTTCCTCTCTCTCTCTCTATCTCTCTCTCTCACACACACACACTTTTTTTTTTTTTTTTTTTTCAACAGTATAGTGTTGAAACAAAGGAAGAAATGGAAATATCAGCCATTCTGCAGCAAAGTATGCACATTCGAGGCTGCCCTCAAATATGTGGAACAACAGCTAATTGCTACAGCTACGGACATACTGTACGGAAAGAAGTGGCTTGATACAGCTACACAACCAAGGTTAAGAAATAGAAACAAAAAATATTCTACACTTTTTTAAATAGGATTTTCAGTATCAATTTTTTGTTTTCCTTTCTCATAATAAAAATATAATTTTTTACCTTAATTTTGATTTACTACATTGTTTCGAGCTCGATGACTTGTTTCATTCACCTCTGATTATCCAACCTTTTTACCATTCTGTCCACCCCTGGTCCCAAAAGTAATGGTTAACAGAGGTTGTACTGCAGATGCTCTCTAAAAGTTGATCCCACTCCTTAGGACCTCCCCTGTAAACAGGTGGCTCATAAAGCAACAAGATGAATGCATGTACCAGAAGAGACCTGAAACACAGTCATGAACCTTTCCTCCAAAAGTCTTAGCCTCACAGAAGTATCAGTCCTTTCCAAATGCCTCACCTTTTGTCTCACTCCCAAATTCAATCATGCAGGACTTATTAAAGACCTCTCTCCTCCTCCCTATCCCCATAGTTGAAGCACTTTTTCGCCACCAATCCTACCAATCAGACTCAACCAATGACCAATATTTGACCCTGCCTGACTCAGTTCACTCCTTTTTCCAACCATGATCCACTCCCATTTCCTTTGCTTCCAAATCATCCCCTGTTCACTTTCCAGAATTTCTTAACCTTGAACCTTGCCTTGCCATTATTCCCCAAATCCCTCGACAAGCGAGCTAACCTTACATCCACAGAAATAATCGCAAAGCTGATACTGACCTCCTAATCCTACCTGCCAACAAAGGCTCCACCATTGTTGGTTTGAACTGCAAGGATTACCTGGCAGAAGAACTCTGCCAGTTGTCAGATTCATCCACCAACAAAACCTGTCACAGTGATCCCATTCCAGGAATCCAGCAGGATATCCAGCCTCCTCAAATCCTCAGGCCCACCCTACCTCTCCCCAGAGCCCCTCTCCCCCCTACCCCTCCCTCCACTCTTACCTTCTACATGCTTCCTAAAGTCCATAAATCCAACCACCCAGCACACCCCATTGTGGCCAGTTACTGTGCCCCACTAAAAAAACTCTGCTCTCGTAGACCAAAACCTTCAGACTATTACCTGCAACCTACTCTTCCACATCAAAAGACACAAACCTTTTCCTCCACTGACTCTCCACAGTTTCTGTTCCTTTACCACAGGGCGTCCTACTCGTCACTATTAATGTCACCTCCCTTTACACTAACATCTCTAATGCACATGGCCTTACCACTACTGAACAATACCTTTCCCAACACCCAATGGATTTCAAACCTATGACCTTCATCCTAGTCATCATGACCAACTATATCATCCAGAATTACTTCTCCACTGAAGGTTTCACCTACCAACAAAGCCAGGATACGGCTATGGGCACCCGTATGGCACCATCCAGGCCAACCTATTCATTGGATACATCTAGAGAAATCCATTCTAATCACTCAGAATCCCAAACTCCTCACCTGGTTCAGATTCACTGATGACACTTTCGTGATTTGGATTGAGGGTGAGGACACTAGCCACATTTCTCCAGAACCTCAACACATTCTTCCCCATTCACCTCATTTGGTCCTCTTTACCCCAACAAGCCATCTTCCTCAACATTGACCTCCACCTCAAAGACAGCTACTTGTTAAACCTACCCAACCACCAGCAGTTAACTCCTCTTTGACAGATGCCACCCATTGCATACCAAGAAGTCCCTTCCATACAGCCTCGCCACCTGTGGAAATCACAAGCAAATACATCAAGGGCCTCACTGAGGCCTTCACAGATTGTAATTACCCTTCCAACCTTGTACAAAAACAGGTCTCCCATGCCTTATGTCTCCAGTCACCCACCACCTCCCAAGTCACACAGTCCATTCCACTCATGACTCAGTACCACCCAGAACTTGAGCAAGTGAAACCCATTCTCTGCCAGGGTTTCGACTACCTCTTGTCATACCCTGCTCCTTGCCTCATGGCTCACATAGACACAAGACCTGTCAAATACGTACTCCCACCACTACCTACTCCAGCCCAGTCACAAGCATCACCTGTCCCAGTCTATTCGCAGTAATAGCCACCAACAAACCGTGGCCAAGAAACTGCTGGACCAACAAGACAACCTTCATTTCAACGACTGCTTCACAGCCTGTGCCATCTGGATCCTTCCCACCAACACCAGTTTTTCTGAACTGCACTGGTGGGCACTCTCCCTGCAATATATCCTACATTCCCGTAACCCTCCTAGCCTCGACCTTCATTAGTCATAGTCCTTTATCCATCTCGGCCCCATCCTCTTCCATTTCATTACTACACAGCCCTTGTAACGAAGCAGGATTGCCCCACTGCTATCCTGTTTTGGTTTCACACTCTTTCAGTAACTTAGTTAAGCAATGAACTGTTATTTTTTTTTCATTTTCACTACTCAGATTCCGACTACAGATTCTGTGGCCTTCAGCCTCATAGTACAGAATTCAGAAATAGTTTAAATTAAATTTCCCTAAACATTCTAATGCCTATTATGAAAGTAATGAGCTAATCAGTGTTATTGAAAATGCATACTATTAACAGTTATGGACAATGACGTATATTGTGCAATACATATTAAGTAAAATTCGAGTGAGCTAATAGATCAAATTCAGCTATAAGACTGCATCCAAAAGAAAGCCTAAATTTTACTGATTCCAGCAAAGGGTGTAAATTAACCTAAAGTCTATTAGTTAAATAGATATTAAAGACTTAAAATCTGTAGCCTGTATGACTTTCAGTGCCAATTGTGACCAAACTACCAAATAATTCCGAGATCTGTTTTGATACTTTTGCTACCTTTATTTTTCTACGTAAAATAACTCCAGTCTCAACTTTGTAAGTGCATTAATTAAGAATTAAGTAAATTTGAATATGTAAAAATTATTGTTCAAAAGGGCTGCAGTGGTTATAAGTCAGGAATTACCACGGCGGATGCATAAGTTAGTTCCGCGTATTTAAATTGATACAGCTCAGCTCACTCACGTTATTTAAATAATAAAACCCAATAATTAACTTCAAAACCAGTTAGAAAGGATCATTTTAACCCTAGGAAATTATAAACTATAATATATTAACAGAAATAGTCAAATATTCAAGCGCTCGTCTATATAAGGTTCGAGCTGGTGCAGTTCTCAGTTAGTTCTCGGTCAGATTCTCTTGGAGCAAAAGTGCGGCAAGTTGGTTAATTTTTCGGTAATTGTAATTGTGAACTTTGTTAAAGACTGGAAGTTCTTTAACCTACCTAATGTGACGATTAAGTGTAAGAGGCCTGGTCACATGAATATTGTGTGTGCAAGTGACATCAAATAAATTGTACTGTGGTTGACATAAATGTTCAACAATGAATACGAGTTTGACTTTTGATTTTGGAAAACCTAACCTAGGATCCTGGCTCCTAAATTTCAGTGTGGTTTAGGTGAGACGGGCGCAGCTACCGTGAAGACAATATTGAATAAACAAAGCAAGGTAGGTTGAGATTACTGCGCACTACCTACTATCTACTGGGTGAGGAAATGTCTCAATACCGGTACATCCGGTTGTGACGTGAACTTTAAGTGACACTAATACAAGGACATGTCTCAGCACGTTGCATGTGGTGCCCCGGGTAAGGAAACAGCCCGGCACGTTACACCCTCTGTTCTATCAACACACCCACAGTCTATTTACTTCTTCCTTACCCCCTCCCCCCCCCCCCCCCCCCCCCAAAAGCCTCCGACTAACCTTCCGACTGCACCTAGCTGTCATACCTTCTTCCCACCTCATCCCTGTATGCTCTCGCAGGCAGCACTTTACTGTCCCCCCTCCCCTCACACGTGTGGAAGTTGCATTTGCACGTGTGTGTGTGTGTGTGTGTGTGTGTGTGTGTGTGTGTGTGTGTGTGTGCGTTTTTGCTAATTCAAAGAAAGCCTTTTGGCTGAAAGCTTAGTTGTTTTACAGTCTTCTGCTGTCCTTCAGAATGAGATTTTCACTCTGCAGCGGAGTGTGCGCTGATATGAAACTTCCTGGCAGATTAAAACTGTGTGCCCAACCGAGACTCGAACTCGGGACCTTTGCCTTTCGCGGGCAAGTGCTATACCAACTGAGCTATAGAAGCATGACTCACGCCCGGTACTCACAGCTTTACTTCTGCCAGTACCTCGTCTCCTACCTTCCAAACTTTACAGAAGCTCTCCTGCGAACCTTGCAGAACTAGCACTCCTGAAAGAAAGGATATTGCGGAGACATGGCTTAGCCACAGCCTGGGGGATGTTTCCAGAATGAGATTTTCACTCTGCAGCGGAGTGTGCGCTGATATGAAACTTCCTGGCATGTCTCCGCAATATCCTTTCTTTCAGGAGTGCTAGTTCTGCAAGGTTCGCAGCAGAGCTTCTGTAAAGTTTGGAAGGTAGGAGACGAGGTACTGGCAGAAGTAAAGCTGTGAGTACCGGGCGTGAGTCGTGCTTCGGTAGCTCAGTTGGTAGAGCAGTTGCCCGCGAAAGGCAAAGGTCCCGAGTTCGAGTCTCGGTCGGGCACACAGTTTTAATCTGCCAGGAAATTTCATATCAGCGCACACTCCTCTGCAGAGTGAAAATCTCATTCTGGAAACATCCCCCAGGCTGTGGCTAAGCCATGTCTCCGCAATATCCTTTCTTTCAGGAGTGCTAGTTCTGCAAGGTTCGCAGCAGAGCTTCTGTAAAGTTTGGAAGGTAGGAGATGAGGTACTGGCAGAAGTAAAGCTGTGAGTACCGGGCGTGAGTCGTGCTTCGGTAGCTCAGTTGGTAGAGCAGTTGCCCGCGAAAGGCAAAGGTCCCGAGTTCGAGTCTCGGTCGGGTACACAGTTTTAATCTGCCAGGAAGTTTAATATCAGCGCACACTCCGCTGCAGAGTGAAAATCTCATTCTGGAAACATCCCCCAGGCTGTGGCTCAGCCATGTCTCCGCAATATCCTTTCTTTCAGGAGTGCTAGTTCTGCAAGGTTCGCAGGAGAGCTTCTGTAAAGTTTGGAAGGTAGGAGACGAGGTACTGGCAGAAGTAAAGCTGTGAGTACCGGGCGTGAGTCGTGCTTCGGTAGCTCAGTTGGTAGAGCACTTGCCCGCAAAAGGCAAAGGTCCCGAGTTCGAGTCTCAGTCGGGCACACAGTTTTAATCTGCCAGGAAGTTTCTGTTGTCCTTATCTGTGACTCAGTATCTCCGTTATATGGCAAGTAGCAACTATCATTTTCATTGTATTGTTGGAACAACATTTTTAATGTCTAGTCTGGTTTGACAATTTTCCTTCATTTCTTCTTATCCTGTGCCAATTTGTTTTCATCTTGTCATACTTATTGTACTGACATATACTGTAGCTTGTTTAGCAGTTACCAATTTTTGTTTTCTTTCATAATTTTTCTCCTCTACTGCTTCCTCCACTTCCAAATGAGGAACTTCTGGTTGGCTTACAATACGTTTTGCTAACTAGTTCTTTCTTCTCCTTCAGTTTTTTTAAGGATATCATTTCTCACCTGTATGTTCTAATTATTTTCCATTTCATATATAATTTTTCACAGTTTCATAAAGACATGCATTTCAAATATTACCAAATTTTTAATTTTCTGAGTTTTCATTTACTTGCCTCTTTGTTCAACACTGAGATGTGCTGCAAACACACAGCTTTGGGGAATTCTTCCAAGAATAATGCCAACAGATTCCTTTTGCTTGAGGACTGCTTACTCTGCATATGGCAATCTGCACTTTATATCTTTCTTACTTCGGCTGTCAGATGTATTAGTGTGCTTAGAGTAACAGTACAGTTATACTACTACTAATTATTTTCTTTAATTCTGAAATACATTTTGTATTGTCTTAATAGTTTTCCTTACTACCAGCATTGTTTTGTTATGTCCCGAATTTGAATATCATTCACAGTTACTACCATCATTCCAAAGTTGTTCTATGCTGTTATTACTTTCAACTATATGGGCAATGTCATCTCTAAGCTAAGTATTGGTAGCTTTGTCCCTTGCACTTTTATTATTCTTATAAAAATTTTGTTCTCTTTTTCACAGCCTCACGGTGTATATGCAGACAAGAAGGGAAAAAAAATCAGATTTTTCAGTTTTTCCAGTTAAAAAACGCACTCTCTCAGGTGAAATTACATTTTTTTCATGGATAAAAGCACATTTCTTCCATGTTAACTGACAATATACACAGTTAACTGACAATATATCTTCATATTATAAAAGTATAAACACAAATCCCACCAAATACAGCAGGGCAACTTCCGAATCAATGGTATCAAGACTGAGATGCATTTTTGTCATTCAGTTACAGCTCATGTCACGTGATCTCGCCAGCCAATGACAGCAGATATTCGAAGCATATGACACTGTGCTCCAAAAATTTTGTAGGTGACCTGGCTGAATACATGTTCCGTCAAGCACTTACTTTTCCAAAGAAAAGCCAATTACGTGTGAAACTGCACAAGAACTCACTTCGAACCTTTTTTTGGAGGATGATTTTACTTTTTCCCATCATTACTGCATAATTTGTAATCTATGAAAACTAACATGAAGAGCTAATCTTGAAACTTCATCTATTTTAGTGTGCATTTCCCTTTAAGACATATCAAACACAAACATGGCATAAATGGCTGGTCAGTTGGGCCACAATTTTTTTCTACGTAGCTGGTACTCAGTGTTAAGTTTTGAATGAGAGTCTAACACTCCATGGTTTAAGAAATTCATTGCACATTCTCACACATAACATACACTATGTGATCAAAAGTATTCGGACACCTGGCTGAAAATGACTTACAAGTTCGTGGTGCCCTCCATCGGTAACACTGGATTTCAACATGGTGTTCGCCCACCCTTAGCCTCGATAACAGCTCCCATTCTTGCAGCCGTATGTTCAGTCAGGTGTTGGAAGGTTTCTTGGGGAATGGCAGCCCATTCTTCATGGAGTGCAGCACTGACGAGAGGTATAGATGTCAGTCGGTGAGGCCTGGCACGAAGTCAGCATTCCAAAACATCCCAAAGGTGCTCTATAGGATTCAGGTCAGGACTCTGTGCAGGCCAGTCCATTATAGGGATGTTATTGTAGTGTAACCACACCGCCACATACTGTGCATTATGAACAGGTGCTCGATCATGTTGAAAGATTCAATTGCTATCCCCCAATAGCTTTTCAACAGTGGGAAGCAAGAAGGTGCTTAAAACATCAATGTACGCCTGTGCTGTGATAGTGCCTCGCAAAACAACAAGGGGTGCAAGCCCCTTCCAAGGACAACACGACCACTCCATAACACCACCACCTCAGAATTTTACTGAATGGCACTATACATGCTGGCGGATGACGTTCACAGGGCATTTGTCATACCCACATCCTGCCATTGGATCGCTACACTGTGTACTGTGATTTGTCATTCCACACAATGTTTTTCCACTGTTCAATTGTCCAAGGTTTACACTCCTTACACCAAGTGAAGCAGTGTTTGGAACTTGCCAGCATGATGTGTGGCTTATGAGCAGCGGCTTGACCATGAAATCCAAGTTTCCTCACCTCCCGCCCAACTGTCATAGTACTTGGAGTGGATCCTGATGCAGTTTGTAATTCCTGTGTGATGGTCTGGATAGATGTCTGCCTATTACACATTACGACCCTCTTCAACTGTCGGCGGTCTCTGCCAGTCAATAGACGAGATCGGCCATACGCTTTTGTGCTGTACATGTCCCTTCACATTTTCACTTCACTAACACATCAGAAACAGTGGACCTAGGGATGTTTAGGAGTGTGGAAATCTTGCGTACAAATGTGTGACAAGTGACACCCAATCACCTGACCATTTTCGAAGTCCGTGAGTTCTGTGGAGTGCCCCATTCTGCTCCCTCACAATGTCTAATGACTACTGAGGTCGCTGATATGGAGTACCTGGCAGTAGGTGGCAGCACAATGCACCTAATATGAAAAACATGTTTTTGGGGGTGTCTGGATACTTTTGATCAAATAACATAATTCATCCTGCGTAGAATGAAATTTACTTTTAAAGTAACCCTTCTCAAACCACCATTCGCAATATTTTTCTGTTATCTGTTAAGGTATGTTGTCAATAGCACCACTACTGATTGCTACAACTCTTGTTATAAATTGTATGAAGGAGAATTAGATTATATGAAATGACAAGTGACTTGAGTATAACTGTTTAATAGATTTGCACAGAACATTTTAATTTAAATGTCGTCTTAACATCACAGTAGGTACATACGCCATTATATTTGGAAGTTAGAAACTTTAATAATGCATATAATTATTTACTAAATAACACAAAATCATAGCATGGAGCCCATTGTATTGTGACCATTACTATGAGCTTCCCATCAGTTGTATTTCTATAGCACATGCTTTGCTGCAAAGTCAGAGGGGGCCTATTTTGTATTACTTTTTAACATAAATGGCATCTCCAGCTTCCACTTCTCAAAGAAGTTTAAGGTCCCTGGATAACTAAAATTATAATGTAAATTTCCTACTCAATGTGGGCGAAGCGAAATGAAACCTAATCGCAGAGCTACACTTGAAAAATAGAGAAATAAGTCGCAGTCACATTGCCACACATCGCTGCTAACCAGCCAAGCAGTCATACTGCAGGCACGTATCACATGCAGTCCATCAGATTGCCTGGGATTTCCACATAGCCAGCAGTGACCGACTGCTGGTGATCTGTCCATACATGTGCTATCTATGAAGCAATTGGTTGCTTGTGCTACGGATCACTGTGATCTGACACTTGTCTGCTGTGCCCTTTAGAAATGTAAACAGTCGTTGTGTCACGCTCGTCAAAATGAGGCCCACAAGGGAGATACATCAAAAGCAGTTCATTGTTACGAAGTATTGTACAGTCATTTACATGTTTTGCTGTCAGCAGATGCTTGTATGTGCACTGTGTTTTATTGATGTAAATGGCAAATTTTCTTTGCAAACTGAAATTTTATTTCGGTGTTATTTTCTCATTTATGTTTTATTGCTGCAGTCTTAATCTGCAGAAGCAGGCTAAAGTAAACTTTTTTCTTTGGGTATCAGCTCTTGCCAGTCAAAATTATAAAACTTTAACTGTGAACTAAGAAAATGAAAAATTCCCAGGATTCTAAAAAATTCCCATGTTTCCTGGACTTCTCCTGGATGAAAATATTTACTGGTTTGTCCCAGATTTCCTGGTTGTCCCAGAGTGTATACACCCTGCTTTCTACATTGCCACTTGATGTATTGGGTGGGATAGGTAACGAACTTTGGATCTGTCCAACAGGCTTTTTGGTGTCACCCAGTCTTCTGTCACTTTTAATTTCGATTATTCTAATTTTTCACCTTTGCATTTATATCAACTCTCATTCTGGACCTCACATTAATTTCTGCCCAAACTCTGATCATTTTATAACACTCTATAACACCAAATGTTATACATACGTAACAATAGGTTTGTACGCTTTCTGCAGATGTGCGTCTTGTTAAAATCCATCCATGTTCACTGTTACATACCTGAACAAACCACATAGCACTTACCCAAGCACTGTACAAGTATCACTGCCTTCATTTGAGACTTTTTACAAGCATCAGCACAGAAGATTGTACCCACCATATTTTACAAGGCACGCAAGATGCTTTTTTGCCATGGAATGTATCTATCAATTAGCAGATGAATTATTTCAATTCCTCTGGCTCTATTATTTGAACAAAGGTGAAATGTAAAACTACATTCACATTATGTGTATATTATTATTAGAGTATGAGGTTACATTGACAAATATTCATTTCTCTGGTGCTTAAGTATTTTCATTTATGTTTCATTACAACCTGATGACATTAAAATTTTTAATACTCCTCAAAGAAGTGATTTCTAATTCTTGTTGTTGTTGTTGGTGGTGGTGGTGGTCGTGGTGGTCATGGTGAAAAATTTCTAACAAATGAGAACAATTTTCGTGTCAGTCCAGAAACAATTGCCGATGTGTTGCAACAGGAAGAGATTTGTGCTTCAATAAACCTACTGGATGATCTAGAAGATACTGAGTAGTCAAGGAGTCTGGTGACTTCTATTACATAAATTTGTGTTGTGTAGTTTCCAGTTCACCCATCTGAGTATTTAAGATCACTGGAACTATGCACTCAACAACATAATGTTTTTAGTGCATAGAAACTGGATAATTCTACTGACATTACCATACCTGAACTACAGTAGCTTTTCAGAATGTATCTGTGAATGGTCTCAGTTCAAGTATCTAGTGTGTGATGTCACTGGGAAACATGGGTGTCTGCAAAAATCTGTGAGAGGAGGTAAGATTCTAAAATTGTCATTTTCAATATAACTGATTCAGTTGGTCTGAAAAATGTGTAGCCCCTCAAGAACTTATTGTATCCAAATCAATTGCTAATTACTCCCTTAGCATGCTGTGCTAGGAATGTTCATATCAAGGTGCTGAACCAATCCATTTCTGCAGCTTGGTAATGGCTGTACAAGGGAGTGAAAGAGGAAGATTGAGGACAGTTACGGCAAGTCACTGTATTTCCTGTCTCAGTCACCAATGTTAAATCTGCAGTTTAGTAGTGTGGCAGACAGTCACTGCTATAAATTCATGATACTTTCGTAATGAATAAAAGGTCTGTGACCACTTTGCAGTAGGGGCCAAGTGAACCTTCATACTCCACATCTTGTAAATGAATATGGAATTTTTCAAATGTAGGATTGATGCAGCTCTGTAAGTCTTTTCATCTCCAAACAGCTACTGCACATACAACCTCCTGAATCTGCTTATTGTATTCATCTCTTGTCTCCCTCTACAATTTCCCATTCGTCCTTCCAGTACTATGGATCCCTTAATGTCTCAGAATGTGCCCTACTAACCAATACCTCCTTCTAGTCAGGTTGTGTTACAATTTCTTTTCCTCCCAATTCTATTCAGTATCTCCTCATTTGTTACGTGATCTACCCATCTGATCTTCTGCATTCTTCTGTAGCACCATATTTCAAGTGCTTCTCTTCTCGTCTAAACTGTTTATCGTCCATGTTTCACTGCCATACATGGCTAAGCTCCACCCAAATATTTTCAGAAAAGACTTCCCTATACTTAAATCTACAGGGTGAAAAGTATTTAAAACGAAAAACTCTGGGAGGTTGTAGGGGACATCAAAACAAATATTTTTCCCTATGAGGAGTATTTAAACAGGTAGAGGAAGATTTCTCTGGCGGCAAATTAATTAAACCAACAAACACTCTTCGATTTTTTTATGACCAAGAGACAACACATTAACACAACCCAATTTCAATTACAGTAGGCTTTTAAAAATGCCGTCATTGACACGTAGACAAAGGTTGCGCCGTCTGATCATGTTCTGTCTGACACGGGCAAAAACCCCAGGAGTATCCTGAATTGTTCCTGCTGCTGCTACTATACAGGCAATCAGATCCTCCTCTGAAGCAGCAGGAGTTGCATAAACAAGGTTGTGCATCTCTCCCACACAAAAAAGTGCAGAGGGGACATATCTGGGGATCAAGCAGGCCATGGTACAGGACCAGCTCTGCCAATACACGTTTCTGGGAACCGTCGGTCCAGGAATTGATGCACACGACTGAAATGTGAAGGCGCCCCGTCATGTTGGAACCACATGCATTGGCTTGTAGGGAGGGGGACGTCTTCCAGTAATTCTGGCAATGCTCTGGCGAGAAAATTGTAATAGTGCCTGCCATTTAATGGCCTAGGTAGCAGATACGGCCCAATTAAACAGTCCCCAACAACACCGGCCCACACATTAACGAAGAATGGCACTTGATGAGCGCTAGTAACTGGGGCATGTGGGTTATCCTCACTCCAAACATGCGAATTGTGCAAGTTGAAGACTCCATCACGCCTGAACTTTACTTCATCAGTAAACAACACAGAGGATGGAAATGTTGGATGCATTTCACACTGTTCCAGGTACCACTGCAAAAACTGTGGTCTGGGTGGATAATTAACTGGTTCCAGGTTGTGGACACGCTGTAAGTGAAATAGAAGTAACAATTGCTCTCAAAGGACTGTTCTTACATTCGTCTGATTCGTCACCATGTTACGTGCAATTGCACGAGTGCTGATTGAAGGATCCCGCTCCACATGCTGCACGACAGCTTCCTCAAATTGCAGCGTTCTTACTGTGCCACGGTGTCCCTGTCCAGGCAATCTGCTAAATGACCCAGTCTCATGCAGACGTTGGTACACAGCAGCTAAAGTTGTATCATGCGGGATATGGCAATTAGGATATTGTTGTTGATGAACCCACTGTGCAGCTCGTCTGTTGTCGTGTGCTACGTAGTACGCACCAACCATATCATTGTACTCACTCCAGGTGTATCACTCCATTAGTAAACAGAGACAATGCTCTACTACACTGGTGGACAGCAGTTGTCTACCACTGAAGAGTGTAATACGCCCTCTAATAACTGAAGATCGTAATACAGCCTCTAACAACTGAAGAGCTTAATACGGCCTCCACCGGGAAAAATATTTGTTTTGATGTCCCCTACAACCTCCCAGAGTTTGTCGGTTTAAACACTTTTCACCCTGTATATTCAGTGTTAACAACTTGTCTTCTTCAGAAACATTTAGATTGTCAGTCTACATTTTAGACCTTCTCTACTTTGTCCATCATCAGTTATTTTGTTGCCCAAATAGCAAAACTCATCTACTACTTTAAGTGTGACATTTCCTAATCTAATTCCCTCAGCACCACCTGATTTAATTCCAATACATTCCATTATCCATGTTTTGCATTCTTGTTATTCACCTTATATCCTCCTTTCAAGACACTGTCCATTCCGTTCAACTACTCTTACAAGTCCTTTGCTGTCTCTGACAGAATTACGTTGTCACCGGCAAACCTCGAAATATATATTGATCCCCTTGGACGTTCATTCCAAATTTTTCTTTGGCTTCCTTTACTGCTTTCTCAATGCACAGACTGAATAATGTTAGAGATAGGCTACAGCCCTGCCTCACTTCCTTCTCAAGCATTGCTTCCCCTTCATGCCGTTTGACTCTCATCACTGTCGTCTGGTTTCTGTACAAGTTGTTAAGAGCCTTTTGCTCCTTGTGTTTTCTCCATGCCACCTATGGAAATTAAAACAGAATATTCCAGTCAACATTTTCAACAGCTTTCTCAATATTCACTATAATCATATTTTTGCCTTTCCTTAACCTATCTTCTAAGATAAGTTGTAGGGTCAGTTTTGCCTCACATGTTCCTACATTTCTCCAGAATACAACCTGTTCTTACCTGAAGTCTGCTTCTACTAGTTTTTCCATTGTTCTGTAATGAATCTGTGTTAGTATTTTGCAACTGTGACTTATTAAACTGGTAGTTCACTAATATTCACAGCTGTCAGCACCTGCTTTCCTTAGAATTGGAATTATTATATTCTTCTTGAAGTCTAAGGGTATTTTGCCTGTGTCATATGCCTGGCACACCAGATGGAAGATTTTTATCATGGCTGGCTCTCCCAAGGCTATCAGTAGTTCTTATGGAACGTATTCTACTCCTGGGGCTTAGTTTCAACTTACATCTTTCGCTGCTCTATCAAATTCTTCTCACAATATCATATATGCTATCTTATCTTCAATTCTATAATATTGCCTTCAAGTTAGTCTCCCTTGAATAGACCTACACACTCCTTCCACCTTTCAGCTTTCCATTCTTTGCTTAGGAATGGTTTTCCATCTGAGCTCTTGATAGTTATGCAGCGGCTTATCTTTCCTCCATATGTCTCTAATTTTCCTGCAGGTGGTATTGATCTACCCCACAGTGATATATGCTTCTAAATCCTTAGATTTGTCCTCTAACCATTCCTGCTTATCATTTTGCAGTTCCTATCAAATGTTTGCAGTTCCTTTTGCCTGCTTAATTTGCTCCACTTTTATATTTTCTCCTTTCATGAATTAAAATTCTGAAATTCAGAATCTATTGTGTGGGAGAGATGCTACTGCATGAAGAATTTGATAGAGAACTGAAAGACCTAAGTCGAAACAAGGCCACATGAGTAGACAACATTCCATTAGAACTACTGATAGCCTTGGAAGAGCCAGTCATGACAAAACTATACCAGCCTTGGGAGAGCCAGAGATGACAAAACTGTACCATCTGGTGAGGTAGATGTACGAGACAGGCAAAATACCCTCAGCCTTCAAGAAGAATGTAAAAATTCCAATCCCAAAGAAAGCAGGTGCTCAAGATGTGAAAATTACTGAACTATCAGTTTAATAACTCACGGCTGCAAAATGCTAACACGAATTCTTTATAGGCGAAAGGAAAAACTGGTGAAAGGTAGAGTAGGAATTACTATTCATGGAGAAGAAATAAAAACTTTGAGGTTTGCCACTGACATTGTGATTCTGTCAGAGACAGTAAAGGATCTGGAAGAGCAGCTGAACATAATGCACGATGTCTTGATCGGAGGATATCAGATGAACATCATCAAAAGCAAAAGAAGATAATGGAATGAAGTCTAATTAAATCAGATGATGCTGAGCTAATTAGATTAGGAAATGAGACACAAAGCAGTAGATGAGTTTTGCTATTTTGGAAGCAAAATAACTGATGATGGTCAAATTAGAGAGGATATAAAATGTAGACTGGCAATGGCAAGGAAAGCATTTCTGAAGAAGAGAAATTTGTTAACATCCAGTATAGATTTAATTGTCAGGAAGTGTTTTCTGAAAGTATTTGTATGGAGTGTAGCTATGTATGGAAGTGAAATATGGACAATAAATAGTTTGGACAAGAAGAGAATAGAAGCTTTTGCAATGTGGTGCTACAGAAGAATGCTGAAGATTAGATGGGTAGATCACATAACAAATGAAGAGGTACTGAATAGAATTGGGGAGAAGAGAAATTTGTGGCACAATTTGACTAGAAGAAGAGATTGGTTGGTAGGGCACATTCTGAGGCATCAAGGGATCACAAATTTAGTATTGGAGGGCACTGTGGAGGGTAAAAATCATAGAGGGAGACCAAGAGATGAATACACTAAGCAGATTCAGAAGGTTGTCAGTTGCAGAAGGTACTGGGAGATGAAGAAGCTTGCACAGGATAGAGTAGCATGGAGAGCTCCATGAAACCAGCCTCTGGACTGAAGAAGACGACGACAACATTTATTGTGTTATACAAGGATTTCTGCCTAGGCTTTTCATCTACTTGATCCTTTGCTGCCTTCACTATTTTATCTCTGGAAGCTATCCATTTATCTTCTGTTGTATTCCTTTTCCCTGTTGTAGTCAATCGCTGCCTAATGCTCCCTCAAACTCTCAACAACCTCTGGTTCTTTCAACTTAAACCAAGTCCCATCTCTTCAATTTCCTACCTTTTCGTAATTTCTTCACTTTTAGTCTACAGTTCATAACCAATAAATTGTGGTTAGAGTTCAACTCTACTCCTCAAAGTCTTGCAATTTAAAAAGATGTGGTTCCGAAATCTGTCTTAACACAACATAATCAATGTGAAATCATCTACTGCCTACATGTCTTCCACATATACAACATTCTTTCACAATTCTTAAACCAAGTGTTAGCTATGATTAAGTTATGCTCTGTGCAACATTCTACCTGACGGCTTCCTCTTTTGTCCTTTTCCCCCATTCCATATTCCCCTGACTAGACAAAAAAGAGTGTGAGTGTTGGGGGGGATAAAGATCATAAAGGGAGACCAAGAGATGAATAGAATAGGCAGATTCAGAAGGATGTAGGTTGCAGCAATTATTCAGAGATGATGAGGCTTGCACAGGATAGAGTAGTATGGAGAGCTACAGCAAACCAGTCTTCAGACTAAGCGCCAAAACAACAACATAAAAAGTAATACCATATTCATTTTCCAGCAAAGGCATCCACAATGTGAGGTATGAGGCACTTGGCTGCTCCTGAAAAATGGGCACAGACTTTTTATTCATTACAGAAGTATCACAAATTTGCAGCAATGACTGTCTAACACTATTAAACTTGATAAGGGCTGTATGAGGGAGTGACAGAGGAAATATAGATGACTATTTCAGCACTGTTCTGGAAACATTCGCAACCATTTCGACATCATAAGGTCATGGAAACCACTGCTTTACCAAGGAGCCAGAAAAATTTCTTGTGTACGACGTGACAACCGAAAAGCACTGATAAACTCTCTGCATTTCCTGTCACAATCTGCAATGTTCAATCTGCAATTTAGTAGTGTCGCAGACAGTCACTGCTATAAATTCGTGATACTTCTGTAATGAATAGAAGGTCTGTGCCTAGTCAGCAGGAGGTGCCAAGTGTTCCCTCTTGACCTGCTTTGTGAGTACCTATACTGGATAATGAATATGCATTGTTTTTTATATCAAACAGAAAATTCAAATGTGGGAAAAAACTTAAAATTACAAGGCAAGAGAATAATTGGCTACTACTTATCACCATCTAGTGAAATTCCTACTACAGCTGACAGAAAATAGCAGGCCTATCTTTTGGAACTAGATGTCCCTGCGTCGGAATACCAGGTGAACAAAAGTTGGGGAGGGGAATTACTCAGAGCTTGGTACCTCTTGATCAAGGTTCTGAGTAACCTGCACCCTTCCTCTTTATAATCTTCTCCAGTGGATTATCTTTCCTCCGTGAGGAACAAACATTTAGTTCCGAAAGCTGTGATTATCATTCCCTCCCCCCCCCCCCCCTCTCTCCCCCTTCTGTGTTTCTATCATAAGAACTCTGAATTCTGCCTACTGAAGGCTAATAATGGCCAGCCATTCTGGTATTTCCAGGAGAACCTCAATATTAATACAATGAGTAAAGACTCTGAGAACTGTTATTTTGTTATAACCAAGCAGTCAATAAATTACAATAAGTTTTGTACTGTTTTCTCATATTAAACTGATATGTTTTTAGCTTATTTTTGCTTGGAGAGACAAGTGCTACGTTACACACTTTTTACCACTGTACATACCAAATTAATGATGATTATAACAATCCTGTAGCTTTCTTTTATGCACAACCAGCTGCAAATTTTTCAGCTAAACAAATCACCATGTTTGCAATTGGCTGTTTCAAATCAAACTTTTTCTCTTAGGTAAAGCTTCGTTATGTGCAGTATGTGCCCAACAAGGTGGGCTTCCTACCTTACTGAGGAGTTGAGAATCCAGCTGAGAATCTAACTCTTTAAGCTGGTCATCAAGTGACTTGTTTGTTTCATCAAAACTCTTGTTTGCTGCAACACTGCCGTACTTTGTACGAGTTGCAGCATAACTCGAAGTCAGAGGGCGATGGTAAGAGCTCAGCTTGCTACCAGCAGAGTCACTACAGCTCCCTGTGTACGAACTGATGCCAGTACTACAGCTTGCTCCACTGACAGTGGAGAAAACACTGGTTGTAGACACAGGGTCTGTAAAATAAATATGCACACTAAGTAAGGACAATAATGAACCTTATCTACAGAAGCATAAAATTCAGATAATACAAAACCGAAGTTTTTAGTTTAGTAATAAATGTGGGTTGCACACAGAACATTCTTCTAGTCAAGCAATATGTTTTGACACAATTTATTTATAAATCAAAACACATGACACATTCCTAAACAAAAATTATGTTGAAGCTTCCAATGAGTGGAGGGCAAATGGCCCAATCCACATATTACAAATAAATAAAGTGGTTACAACCCCAATATTGTTCTGAATGATATAGTATATTAAACATGACCAACAAGTGAAAGATCATATCAAAAAAGTTACAAGGAGACCTAACAGTTTCACATGGAATCTAAAACAAAGCATGTATTGGCATTTTTCATATACATAAACCACTGTCAGATACAAAGACACATTGAGAACAAGAAAAGAATGTGTGAATATTCTCTGAAATTGTAGTCTGACAATTGAGTGGTGAACTGCCATGCTGTCACTGAACCACTAGCTACATTTGATAATTTTTCTGCAATAGTGTGGTCATATGGGGTGGAAATTAAACCCCATGAACTTTATTGGGGATCTAAATGTGACAGACATAATTGTTTTTGGTCATTCCCAAATCAAATATTTTTGTGAGCATTACACTGTAATTTTTTTAAAATTTAGGGTAAGTCTATTTTTACTGAAAAACGTCCAGTTAATGATCATCACCCTTAACTATGTGATTTTATACAAGGAGTTCATAGTCCCTAGTGTCTTGTTGAGGCAGGTATCCAATAGCAAGTAACTTACACAAGTAACTGCACTTGTTGAGGTGGAGGTGTTTATGTTACAACAAAAACTTGCAGAAATTTTATACATCTGCAAGTTGTTTAGGCAAGTTAATTTCAGGAACTTTGTTGGAAATAATTCCACCTGTGTTTCCACTATAGTCATATTGTGAAACAGGCAAGTGGAAGTTTACAGTGTCACGGTTAAAAACCAGAGCAGCCACCAACGTTGAATAATAATAATATTTTCATCGTTGTATGTATATTTAAGTTTCAAACATCTCTAGTCTATTGTACAATCAAATATTTGGAAACAGAATACTAAAATGCGGCAGCTACATCATGAAGAGATCACCTTTTAATTATTCTTCGATATTTGCAATCAATGTTTATTACTTTTACTGCTAATGTAATATGTCTATGTTTACGCTAATGTTAAAAAAATCAACTAAAATTTATAGACGTCCTTACTGCCATTCTGCTTCCCCCTCTGGTGAAACTAGTAAGTGATAAATTCATTTCAGACCTCCTTGGCTGACAATGGCCGCTTATATTTATTTAGCTGTTCAAATATTACATTTGTTTTGGCACATCTGTCTATATAATTCTCCTTTTCAACACTGGCTTTTTTGTACCAGTACTGAATGCACAAAACCAAGCTTGAGATAAACTTCCAGCAATTAGTAAATACACTAAGTACGTGTAGTAAGATATGGAAAATGTAAACTAGCAGAAGCTTACTCGTTAGTGGGCGTACAATTCATTCAGTTTGCTACCTTGTCACAACAGAACATTTTCAGTGCGGTATTGAGGTTTTCACCCCCCCCCCCCCCAGTTCCTCTACACATATAGTGTCCTATTACTATCAGAGTTCAAATAGTAGAGTGAACAGGCAAGAAGGATTCTCAAGATAGCTCACACAAATGTATTTAGGCCCTTTATCTTTATACTTTTGTCTCAGTAAACTTTACAATTTTTGAAGAGTCCTCCAATACCTCACACAGATATGTAAATCACTTAAATAAGTCAAGACCAGAAGCAGGCCAAGCACCAAATCTTACAGGAAACTATTTTAATGTCTCCCACTCTGAATTTGATTTTAACTATAATATTTTTTGTAACGCAGCCTTCAGATTTCTGTTAAGGTAAGACTCCATCCATGAAAGGGGAACATCTTTAATGCCATACAATTGCAGTATCCCAGTAGTCGAGAGTGCAGAAGAAGATCCCTGACAGTTCGCTGTGATCTTGCCAGCTTTCAACTGCGAAGTACTAATGGTTGCAGATGAAAACAGTAGCAGCCTACAGAGCTGTGACAACACTGAGGCGTTTCCACAGACGTGTTTACAAAATTGTGTTTTGTTATTGGTTAAGGCAGGCCCATGAAACTGCTGTGCCCAGCCCACTGCAAGTGTCAGGGATCAACTTATGCCAACTCAACTATAGTAGAATTTCATTACCTACGCAATCGATGATATTGGTTAGATAACAGAAAATGCCAATAGGGTAATTTTTGTTGTTTATTGCTATGAGAACTGAGTTTGTGAAATCATATACTGGTTTTATAACTACTGTTACGAAGAATTAATTTAATTTGGTGGCAAACAATTTGAATGTAATAACATTTTTCTTGATGCTACTGCCATCAAGGAGTTGTATATAATTTGCCTCACTGACTTTATTCACTTTACAGCTAATACTACTACACATTGTTATTGTCTTATTGTCTTTAAAATTTGGATTTCTTGTACACAGTACACGGTTTATGCCTTTCTGATGATATGAGAATAATTTTACAATAAGGAAAAATTATATATAAAAACAAAGATGAGGTGACTTACCGAACAAAAGCGCTGGCAGGTCGATAGACACACAAACAAACACAGGCTTTAACGCGATTATTTCTTCGTCAAAAAGCTTGAATTTTGTGTGTATGTTTGTGTTTGTTTGTGTGTCTATCGACCTGCCAGCGCTTTTGTTCGGTAAGTCACCTCATCTTTGTTTTTATATATAATTTTTCCCACGTGGAATGTTTCCTTCCATTATATTAATTTTACAATAATATTTTTTAAATTTTAAAATTCACAACTTTACAATACTACTAATACTGCAGTTTCAATTTTTTATTAGGGCTAGTTCTCCACATAGTGCCTTTGTCATAGCACAATGGAAATGCCTCTGTTACCTGGGCTATAAATTCCAATCAGCATGTTTTAAGTCAAAAGAAGTTTTTGAAGAACTTTATTCAGTTCAGACACCATGTGTGATCCTGACTTACAGTTAAACCATAGATTCTCTTGACAATTGGCCAGTCTGATGTGATACCTCAATATCAGTAACCACATCTGCCCTGGTCTGATATACAGGGTGATCAAAAAGTCAGTATGAATTTGAAAACTGAATAAATCACGGAATAATGTAGATAGAGGGATACAAATTGACACACATGCTTGGAATGACATGGGGTTTTATTAGAACCAAAAAAATCCAAGGGGTTTTATTAGAACCAAAAAAATCCAAAAGTTAAAAAAAATTCCGACAGATGGCGATTCATCTGATCAGAATAGCAATAATTAGCATAACAAAGTAAGACAAAGCAAAGATGATGTTCTTTACAGGAAATGCTCAATACGTCCACCATCATTCCTCAACAATAGCTGAAGTCAAGGAATAATGTTGTGAACAGCACTGTAAAGCATGTCCGTAGTTGTGGTGAGGCATTGGCGTCGGATGTTGTCTTTCAGCATCTCTAGAGATGTCGGTCAATCACAATACACTTGCGACTTCAGGTAACCCCAAAGCCAATAATCGCACGGACTGAGGTCTGGTGACCTGGGAGGCCAAGCATGACAAAAGTGGCGGCTGAGCACACGATCACCACCAAACGATGCACGCAAGAGATCATTCACGCGTCTAGCAATATGGGGTGGTTCTAATAAAACCCCATGTCATTCCAAGCAAGTGTGTCAATTTTTACCTCTCTATCTAAATTATTCTGTGGTTTATTAAGTTTTCAAATTTATACTGACTTTTTGATCACCTGGTATATATGGTTGACTGACCTTTTCTGGCATGTATGTTTACTTCTTCGAAAGGAAAACTGATTTTCATCTAGCATAAAATGAGAGAGAGGAAACATACTTTACTTATACAGTAGCAGCTGACGTTATGTCGATGTCTTTGGCCCCCTGGTAGGAACACACTGAATCACATTTTGTATTTCATTGCAGGCAGTTACAAAATTGGAACAGTTCTGATTAAGAGTGCCTTCAAAAACATGGTTCAAATGGCTCTGACCACTATGGGACTCAACTGCTGAGGTCATTAGTCTCCTAGAACTTAGAACTAGTTAAACCTAACTAACCTAAGGACATCACAAACATCCATGCCCGAGGCAGGATTCGAACCTGCGACCGTAGCGGTCTTGCGGTTCCAGACTGCAGCGCCTTTAACCGCACGGCCACTTCGGCCGGCAAGAGTGCCTTCAAACTGTTTCTGAACAAAGAGGAAGTACTGTAGAGCTTCTTGCTAATCACAAGCATAAATGTAAGAAACAAATACTTATTTATTTACATATTTGAAATCACGGTCGCATTTCAGTGCAGTGGCACTTGGTAAAGAGTGAAATGGTACAAATTTTTGTGATCGAAGAAATTTTATTAGTAATGTCTGCCCAACAGGTGGAAGAGAGGTAACCGTGTCAAATTCTTATTGCCAGAGCTTGTATCAATGCTCTGAGTTATATCCCAGAACTCTCTGCAGAGGGTCGGAAGCTGAGGGCATGTGATACTATTAACTATGATTAGTTTGTGGGATGGGGCATTAAACACTGTGGCCCCTTTGGTGCTCTTGAGAGTACTGTACAATCCCAGCATTATGTTTCATCCCCATCCTTTATTTCATTCATTTCATCTATAACAAAATCATCAGCATGCGGTACAAGCACTTACCACAGTTCTCAACATGACAAACATTAACATTAGGAATATTATGAAAAGGATAGATTGTTACTCACCGTAAAGATTAGCATGTTGAGTTGTACATAGGCACAATGAAAAGACTGTTACACATTTAGCTTTCAGCCAAAGTCTTAGAAAAGAAAACACACATTCATACTTCCAAGCACACCTCACCACATTACTACTATTTACAGCAGCTCCAACCGAAATGCAACTGTTACGTTGAATGAAAGAAGTAATCTGCAGTGCATTAGGGAGGGGGAAGAGATAGCAGAGCATGGGCGCAGGAGAGATGGGGGTGGGATGGTGATCAGGGAGGAAGAGGGGGGGGGGTTGTGGAAAAGAAGAGGAGAAGGAAAGGGGAGAGATTGGTGGGTGCATTGGCATTCCATGCACAGTGAGGGTGATAGGATGTGAATAGGGAGGAGGTGATAAGATGGGGGCGGGAGGGGGAAATGTTGGGCGGAGGGTGTGAGGACAGTAGGTTGCCATAGGTTGAGGTCAGGATAATTTCAGGAGCAGAGAATGTATTGTAAGGATAACTCTCATCTGCACAGTTCAGAGAAGCTGGAGGTGGAACGAAGGATCCAGACAGCTCAGGTAATGAAGCAGCCATTGAAATTAAATGTGCTATATTGAGCTGCATGGTGTTCCACAGGGTGATGTACTTTGCTCTTGGCCACAGTTTGACAGTGACTGTTCATCCTGGTGGACAGTTGGTTGGTAGTCATACCAATATTAAAAGTTGTGAAAGCAGCCATGTCATTTACCAGCTCTGCTGGAATCACTGCACAAGTGGTCCAGCTGCTGGTGGGGTAGGATAAACATGTGACACGACTGGAATAGAAAGTGCTGAGTGGGTGCATTGGACAGACCTTGCACCTAGGTCTCTCACAGGTAAGTGATCCTTATGGCAAGGAGTTGGGATTGGGAGTGGCATTGGGATAGACTAGGATATTGTGGAGGTTGGATGGGTGATGGTGTACCACTTTAGGAGGGGTGGGAAGGATTTTGGGTAGGACGTCCCACATTTCCAGGGCATGATGATAGATAATCAAAGCCATGACAAAGGATGTGGTTCAGTTGTTCCAGTCCGGGATGGTATTGGTAACAAAGGGGGCATTCCTTTGTACCTGATTCTTGGGGGTGGTGGGAGGACTGGGAGGTATATGGGGATAGGGCAAAAGAAATCTGTTTGCAGACTAGGTTTGGGGATAGTGCTTGTATGTGAAGGCCTTGGTGAGATCTTCAACATACTGGGCTAGGGAGTTCTTGTCACTTCAGGTACGCTGTCCCTAGCTGTCCAGGCAGTATGGAAGGGATATTTTTGGTGTGGAAGGGAATGCAGCTGTTAAAATGTTGGTGGTTGATGGATTTGATGTGGTCAGAGATGTGGATGGACCCATCAGAGAGGAGACAGTCAACATCCAATAATGTGGCATGCTGGGTAGAGGAGAACAAGGTTAAGTGGACAGGAGAGGTGTTGAAGTTAATAAGGAATGAGGATAGGGTGCCTCATCCCTGAGTTCGTACCATGAAGATGATATCAATTAACCTGAACCAGACAAGGGGTTGAGGTTCTGGGAGGCTAGGAGGGTTTCCCCTAGATGGCACATTAACAGGTTGGCATAAAAGGGTGCCATATGGGTGCTCATGGCTGTGCCCCAAATCTGTTTGTATACCTTTCCTTTCAGAGGAGAAGTATAAATGGCAGGGGCCTTCCACCAGGTAGTCACTGTGATTCACAATGCCAGTGGTGGAACTCCTCTGTCTGCAGGTGGGATGGTAAGGCCGGGATCCATTTCAAGGCTATGTAAGGCTGTCCTTTCTTATGCTGAACAGTTGGTGTTCTCGGGAAGGATGGTGAGCCCAAGTTGGGGGTAAAGAATTCGTGGAGGGTGATCAGGGGGTGATTATGTGGGAGGGAGGAAGGATCACAGCTGCATGGCAGTATGGACTGGCAGGGTTAAATGATGGGATTAGGATGGCTTTGATTGGGAGGATTAGTGGCAAAGAAGTGGTTCCATTATAGACATCGGGAGGACAGTAGGTCTTTAAGAAGTACAACATGGTTAAATTTGGGTGTAGAGCTAAAACTTCTGCTGGACTGAAAATTTTAGTAGAAAGGTTAACAACGGAATCGCAGGATTGTTTTGGCGGTGGACTTCGTGGAATGTTGGTTGGGAGAGTTTTAGAGGATGTGTCAAGTTCAGACGGTCATCTAGGCAGGGTCTGGTTGCTATGAGGGGTTGACAAGGAGGAGCATTGTGGGTAGGATATGGGTTAGACGATGGTGCCCCAAGGTAGCAGTAGTATTTAAGGAATAGGATGTGGGACTGGGTTTTACCCAGGGAAAGGAATACTTTTCTGAACTCGTGTGGAAAGATGAAGCACCAGTCCATTGTGCTTTGATTATCTAGTATAATGCTCTGATATGAGGGACATCCTACCCAAGATCCTTCCCACCCCTCCTAAAGTCGTGTTCTGTTGCCCACCCATATGCCACTCCCAATCAGTCCCACCCTCTAGCCACAGGGATCATATCCCTGAAGAAGACCCAGGTGCAGGTGCAGCACGTGGTTTCTATACTGGGGAAGGATGCGGCATTTATCAATCGGAGCCAACATACACCTCTGGTTACACTACAGATTAGTCTGACATAAACAACTAAAAATTCAGGGGGAGAGGGATGGCAGATCACTCTCTACCCATAATTTTACGTACTGTATCTCCTATAATCAGGTACTAAATATCATTAAAATCTTTTAGTGTTTTTATACGTCATCATTACATTTTCTGACACTTTGCAGCAAATCATATGAAAAGACGCGTTTCGGAGAGATCTTTAATACGATGAATGTTAACTTTGCGGCTGCTTAATATTTTTGGTGTTTTCAGTACTAAACATAAGGCGTTTATTGTGGTTTACCTCCAAAGCTCAAAGTTTACGAGTTCGCATGACGATACTGTGATGTTTTGGTGACGTCACTGGTCTTGTGCTCTGATTGGGTGGCATGAGCAATCCGTGCAACTGCCATATTACTTCAAAAGTTTGAGAAGCAAACAGTTCGTATTTATTGTGTATTATGAAAATATGCATTTATGTGAAATAGTGCACTAAAGATCTCTCCAAAATACGTCATTTTTAGTACGGTTTGTTGTGCTAAAATACACAAATGTGTAGCGCAACACATTGTACCAGTACCAAAAGTGATTCGTTTCGGAAAATGTCATCACTGGTTAAGGGGAGTTGGAATGCCGGAAAATGGAAAAAATTCACATTTTCAGTTTTTAACCTTATAACTTAATTTGAAATTTTCTGCTTAAAATGGTGCAAAATTTGTTAAGAAATTCCAATTGGAAGTATTTTTATTTAATTTTTCAAAATTACATGTGCGCCCAGCAAAGTTACCCATCTTGTGATTTGTACACATTTAAATCTTCGCATTTCCGAAAACATTACATATAGAAGGCTGTGGATTTCACTCTTCAGTTGTAGAATCTTTGATCCTTCCATAGGTACCATTGTTTTTACGACTAGCTGTGTTTATTGTTCAGTTTTTGATCTGTGAGTGTTTGTTTTGAGCCTCGAGTTTAGTTTGTCGCTCATTTGGAGTTTGTTATCTGTCTTGTTTTGACTTTCAGTGGTGAGTGCGTAGTTTCTACGATGCCTAGGAGTGCATCATTATTTAAAAAGCGAAAGTTTCGCGGTAATAGATTTACAAATAACGTTTGTTCAAGTGATTCTGCTTCAGCACCTGTTGATGCTGGTGAAAGTTCTGACGTTTGTACAGCTGAGATGTGTGAAGGAGACACGCCCACCAGTGCATCAAAAAAGAAGTTATCAAACTGTGCAAGTGAAATTACAGATGAAGCTTCTAATGAACAATATGTTTTAGTCGACTTTCCTGTTTTTACTGAGTTTATGAAGAAATGTTTGTGTTGTAATCTTTGTGGAGGTTCTTTTGATATGAACATAACAAAATCTATAGGACTTTCCTGCAAAATTGCTATAGTTTGTGCCAGTTGTGAAAATGAGACCTGTTTTTGGAGCTCTAAAACATGCAGTAGCAATTTGTTTGAGAGTAATATCAGGCTAATGTATGCAATGAGAGCAATTGGTAAAGGACATACTGCTGCTCAAACATTTTGTGCCATAATGAATCTTCCACCTCCACCTGCTAAAATTGACAATTACACTGAAGTGATAGGAGATGCTGTTCAGTCTGTAGCAGATTTATCAATGAAAGCTGCTGCCAGTGAAGCAAAATATATAAATGAAGGAAACCCAGATATCCCTGTTGCTTTTGATGGAACCTGGCAGAAAAGGGGTCACACATCCAAAAATGCTGTTGCTACTGTTACTAGTGTGGACAGCGGTAAAGTTTTGGACTATGAAGTGCTCACTAAACATTGTTACCATTGTGCATCTGGTAAGATAGAAGCAGCTCACATATGTAGCAAGAATTATGAAGGTACGAGTGGAGGCATGGAGGCTGCCGCTGCTGTGAAAATGTTTAGCAGATCAGAAAAAGAACGGGGAGTATTTTACACAAAATTCCTTGGAGATGGGGACTCCAAGGCATACAAAAGTGTTACAGAATCCATGCCATATGTCAATAAGACAATAACTAAACTAGAATGTGTCGGTCATGTTCAGAAACGAATGGGCACTCGTCTAAGGAAACTGAAACAGAATCTGAAGGACAAAATTTTGTCAGATGGTAAAACCATTAGAGGTCGCCTGTCAGATAAAATTATAAATGAATTACAACAATACTATGGTATGGCAATAAGAAATAATGCAAATAATTTGCAGGAAATGAGACAAGCTGTATGGGCCACATATTTACATCGATCATCAACTGATGATAATCCTCAACATTTTGCTTGTCCAGATGGTCCTCAGTCATGGTGCAATTATAGAAAATCTCAAGCTACTGGGGATCCTTATCACCATAAAAATTATATTCCATTGGCTGTTATGGAAGTAATTAAACCAATATATAGAGACTTGGGGCATCCTGATCTTCTGCGAAAATGTCTTCATGGTTGTACCCAGAATCAAAACGAGTCGTTCAACAACCTCATTTGGACTCGTGTACCTAAGAATGTATTTGTTGGGATAAAAACATTGAAATGGGGAGTCAGTGATGCTGTTATTTCATTCAATGATGGTCATATGGGTAGGCTAAAGGTCATGGCAAGGCTCGGCATTGCTCCTGGTATCAACACCATCAGAGGTCTTCAGCTTCTGGACAGCGTGCGAGTAAGGAAGGCTCAGTATGCAGCTGAATTTAATACAAAAAAAGCAAGGGCAGCAAGGAGAAGAAAGCTTCTAGGTGAAGAAGAAGAACTAGAAGATGACCCTGATTACTCTGCTGGACACTTTTGATAATAGAATAAAAGGTATTTGTGAATTTTCATAATAAATTACTTTAATCGCATTTTCTGGCATTTGACATTTTTAGTGTTACATGTACCTTTATCTCATAAACCACTCAACCAACAACATTCAAATTTTCAGAAATGCTGCAAAACAGTTCAAAGAGGCCACTGAACTAGAATCATGACAAGAACTGGCTTATTCTCTGAACTAGGGAAGTTTATGTTATACTTTTTCCAATAAAAAATGGCTTAATGGTAAAAAATTCATAAATACTATACCAACAAAAAGAAAACATTGGTTCTAGTTCAGTGGGCTCACAATATATGCTGAAAACCTCTGCCAGAATTTCAAAGTTCTGAAGATAATAGTTCCAAAGAAAAAGGTACACAAAGTTAGCAAATTTAACATTGGCGAGATAGGGCATTCCAACTCCCCTTAAACACGACACTACCCTTTTTTACTCACTTCACTTAATAGACTAAGTAGGACTTAATATAAAGAAATTACTTCTTATCAATTATGAATGCACTTTTGCTTACCTCAATTCATTTGTTTATAGACGAAGTCAGCTCATCTCCCCTTCTGCGCAGCAAAATGGTCTCTGACCATTTCATTGAAATTTGGCCGATTCAATAATTCTTTTGCTAGCGAACACATTGAAAGGTCACAAAGTCTGTCCTCATTCATAGTGTTGCGCATGAATGTTTTCACTCATTTTAATGTAGAGAAGCAGTGTTCTGCCTCGCCGGTCATCATAGGGAAGGTTACTATTATTTTTACACTTTCAGGAAAAGCTTTAGCCAGATTGTTATCGTAAAGAAAGTTCAACAAGGTCAAAGCACCTGACACCTTCATAAAATCTTTTCGGCTGTACAACACGTTCAGCTCATGATGTAGATCTGAAGACTGTAAATTGAACAAATTAACAGCTATTTTAAGCTCTTTTTCCGGAAAAATAGTTTGATGTTTTGCAAACAACGACGGATCAAACAGCTGTGCAATCGATAAATGATCATTGAAACTGAATCGTTCTCTGATCTGAGTTGTGATGAGGTCGCAAACGTTTCGTGCACACACTATTCTTGATTCTGTGAAACGTCCCCGTTTTGCAGTTGGTTCTACCTGTTCCCAGTTATTGTCAGTTTTAAGTGAGGCCCTAATTTGCTGGACAGAATCTGCAAAGTGCAATACATATTCAACAGTTTTCACTGCATCAATATTCCTCTGCTGCAGTTGATTAAAGAGAGTGTTACAATGAGGCATGACTGTATTTAAAAAATTTAACCAGAAGAGGAAATCTTCGTCTTGCAGGAAACCCTTCAGTCCCGTGGCCTTGTTTATTGTCTTGTAATCACTGGCATCATCATCAATAATTCTTTCTAGGCACTCATCAATTTTCTTTTGGTATTTGTACACAGTGGTTATGCTCCGTGATTTAAAATTCCATCTCATGGACTGAGGACAGGTAGGAATACGCTTCTTCACTACTTCGTCAAGAATGGCTGTACGGCTAGAAGACCGGGACAAAAAGGTGGAAATTCCTTCCAAGTTGCTATAGAAGATCCGCACTTGTTTATTGCCCATCACACAACGTTCAACAATTAAATTTAACTGATGGGTGTAACAGTGAATAAAGTGAGCATTCCTGTACATCTCTCTAATTCTAGTTTGAACTCCACTTTTATGGCCACTCATAACAGGAGCACCGTCATAACACTGAGCTATCAGTTTTTCAGGTGTTTCATGTACATTCATTTTCTCTAGCACGCAGCGAACAGTTGCAGTTACATCGACTGCACTGTGACTTTTTGGGCGTACAAAGGAAATAAATCTTTCATTAATTTGTCCCAGTAGCTCATAGCAAATTATTAGGACCAATTGTGACAACTTTGTACAGTCAGTAGTTTCATCAACTTCTATTGCAAGAAAGTTTGCCTTTGACAGTTCCCTCCTGATGAGACTGAGGCATACCTCATAAATTGATTCCAGGAGTTTTGAACTGTCTTCGATAGGCCTAAGAAAACACGGTTTTCTGATTTCTCAATGTGCTGCTTCAAGACTGAGTCCAGTTCTGCCATAAGACTGGCTAATCCTTGAAAAATTCCTGGGTTTTTGGACTCTTCTGTTTCGTCGTGGCCCCTTAAGGCAAGCTCGAATTTGCCGCAAAATTTAATACAGTCTATCAGTTTACCCAGAATATACCGATTTTTTTTATACATTTTCATTATATATTTTTATATTATGGTGGTAAGCACTGTCTAATTGGCACATAATGTCCACTTTCCGTAGCATTGAAAACTCAATGAAACCATTTAAATGTTTTTCGCTGGAATAATGTTTTTTCACCTTTGCGTGAAAATTCTTTAAGTCAGTGATACCAGTTTCAGTCCAGGCACTATCAGCAATATTTGTAAGAAGACAGGTGAAACAGAAAAATGCATTTTTCACTTCACAACCACACAACCACTCAGCTGCATCGTACATTGCTCTATTAAAACTGCGTTTGTATCCTTGCTTAGATTTGCACTGTTTCTGTTCTTGATTGATCGTTAGATCGGGTCTGGGTGCACCAAGTTCTTTCACTTTCATCCTGTGGCCGTGTTCCAAGCTTTTACCTATTAAATTGCACACTAAATTCATATTGCGCTTGTTTCACACTCACTGTATGTCGTAGATATTCACAAGGAAGTAAAACTAACTAAAATATTGCAAAATACACTCCGAAATAGAAACTTGCTAATATCACACGGTATCAACAAAAGCAGTCAGCATCAGCAAGCAAGGAAAATAAAGTAACGGGACAAATTTCGCGGGCTTTGTCCTCTAATCACTTATGAAACTCTCGCTAGATGGCAGTACTGTTATGTTACTGTAGTCTAGTGCACTCTGGTGGGATATTTGCAAACTTACTCTAAATGTGGATAAAATAGCCAATGGCAGAAACAAAACAACTATGTAAAACATTATCAAAACAATAATACTAAACGTCGATTAATGACACATCGAGGCGTAGTAGAGATGTGCAGAGACAGAGATTGGATAGTGAAGTTTCGGCCACTCTACATTCCTTTATTACATATAACGGAACGTGAAAAACGTGTGGTGGTTGGTACGACACCCTTAGGCTGCAAGCTCTGAGCCTTCGGATCGCCCATAAAGAGCAGTACTATGTAGAAGCCATGCCCCCAAACCGCTACTACATTCAGCTTACGGACTTTCCAACGCGCAGCCTAAACACTACTAACTGTTCGAAAAACACCTATCGATACAAACCGTTCCAAAAATGTTGACTATCGTTATTTTAATTGGAATGGGAAATATGCGAAATTCGTCCTGATAATTTAAATTATGTAATACGTTCTTGCGAAATTTACTTTAACATATATTTTGGGGTAGCTCCGCCTCAGAGCCTTTAATTACGAGCCACGCCTGCCCAGGTGCGAGACCTGCCCAATCCAACCACCCAGCACTTCCTATTTGCATCCTTTCACAGGCATGGCATCACATCACACCACATCACATCACATGCCAAACAGCCTATGAAAGCAGCCACGTCATACACCAGCTCTGCTACAACCATTGCATAGCTTTTTATATTGGTATCACTACCAAGCAGCTGTCTACCAGGATTAATGGCCATTGCCAAACTGTGGCGTAGAGCAAAGTAGATCACCATGTGACCAACATGCAGTGGAACATAACATGCTTGGTTTCAATGACTGCTTCACAACTTTGATCCTTCCCTTCACCCCTAGCTTTCCTGAACTTGTGACGAAGCAAGCTAAGATAATTTTAATTCCCCTCTTGTTTTGCAATCTGCATCCATAAATTTTTTTTCTTAGTTTTAACTAATTATTATCAACATACATAAATATAACCTGGATTTTCATAAAAGAGAAAGATTGGTCCTCAGTTTTAAAGTAAATAACACAAGATCTAATTTTGTGCTTAGTTTTATGTATGTAATTGATTTTCTAATTTATTTGGACTATTCCTAGTAAAATCAGTAATTGTTTCATAACGTAAATTCTATTGTTGACATATAAACAAATATAAATTCTGTACTAATTATAAACATTTGTAAGACGAAATACTAGTAATCTTAAAGTATCTATTTGGCGCTATTCGAAAACATGTTAGCAAAACCAGCCCTGAATTAATTCCCAGGTAATTAACAGTTTTGGCAACTATATATGTTAATTTCATCATTTAAACAAATAATTCAGCTTAACCCTTGTAGCAGGAGAAACTGTTAAAAGGAACAAATCTTTCAACATATTCAGTTAATTTAATGCGATAAGTTTTAATTGTAATTTCTGTAAATTTAACTTTGAACAAAGTGTCGTTTCAGCACCTTTTCTTGTGATGATATATAAGGGCTCGATTTTTGGTCATGAGACAGTCAGTCCACAGCCGAGTTTCAGACAACTAACCTGTGCTAGTTAGAACAACAATGCTTCAATTTAACTGTGAAATAAGTGTTAAACAATTAGTCCGTGTGTAAAAACAGTGACAGAGCCTGCTCCATACGTACTTGATTATTCTTCAAGAGCTGTGGACTTTGTGGCTATGTTTTTGTTTTTTTTTTTTTTTTTTGTGGTTTTAGGGCGCACAACTTCAATGGTCATTAGCGCCCTGACTACTCTAAGAATGCACCGCGAGGCACAAGCTGACCACAACAACTAAAAGGGAAAACACGATAAAAGACAGACTGACAGGCATAGGATTAAAAAACAGCATCATCAAATGTCCTTAGCGAGGTGTGTCAAATTGATAAAACGAAGAACACGAGCAGCTGCTCGTGGGTCATCCGCTAAAATGGCATCGAAAGTATTTGGCAGGTTAAGATCGAGGCGCAGTGTGTTAAGATCTGGACAGGACATTAAAATGTGTCTAACCGTCAGCAAGTGCCCACATGGGCAGAACGGCGCCGGCGCAGCCGTCAGCAGATGGCGATGGCTGAACCGGCAGTGTCCAATTCTTAACCGGGCTAAAACGACCTCCTCCCGCCGAGAAGGGCGTGAGGAGGACGTCCAAGCCACGGGAAGAGGTTTTAAGGCCCGAAGCTTGTTGTCGGTAAGTGCAGCCCAATCGGCATGCCACAGAGATAAGATGCGCCGACAAATCACCCTGCTAAAATCGGACGAAGGGACGCAACAAGAAGCTGTTCGAGGCTGGAGGACCGCAGCCTTGGCCGCGGCATCTGCAGCTTCCTTCCCAGGGATACCGACATGGCCCGGAACCCACATAAAGCTAACTGGAGAACCGACGTCCACCAGCTGCTGAAGAGAGCGTTGGATCCGGTGTACGAAAGGGTGAACCGGGTACGGATCACTGAGGCTCTGGATGGCGCTCAGGGAATCTGAGCAGATGACATAAGCAGAATGTCGGTGGCGGCAGATGTAAAGAACAGCCTGGTAGAGGGCAAAGAGCTCAGCTGTGAAGACCGAACAATGGCCATGGAGACGGTATTTGAAACTTTGTGCCCCGACAATAAAGGAACACCCGACCCCGTCATTGGTCTTAGAGCCATCTGTATAAATGAAAGTCATGTCGATGAACTTCGAACGAAGTTCCAAAAAACGGGAGTGGTAGACTGAACCGGGGGTGACCTCTTTTGGCAGCGAGCTGAGGTCAAGGTGAACGCGGACCTGAGCCTGGAGCCAAGGTGGCGTGCGGCTCTCGCCCACTCGAAAGGTTGCAGGGAGGGAAAAAGTAAGGTGTTGAAGGAGGCGACGAAAGCGAACGCCAGGGGGTAGCAGGGCAGAGACATACAACCCGTATTGACGGTCAAGAGAGTCGTCAAAAAAGGAACGATAATACGGATGGTCGGGCATTGACAGTAGCCGACAGGCATACCGACAAAGCAGTATATCGCGCCGGTAGGTGAGTGGCAATTCGCCAGCGTCAGCATGAAGACTCTCTACGGGACTGGTATAAAATGCTCCGATCGCAAGTCGTAAACCCCGATGTTGTATGGAGTTGAGGCGGCGTAAGATGGATGGCCGTGCAGAGGAGTATACGAAGCTCCCATAATCCAGCTTGGAGCGGACGATCGACCGATATAGACGAAGTAGGACGGTTCGATCCGCTCCCCACGACAGACCACTGAGAACACGGAGGACATTTAAAGAACGGGTACAACGGGCGGCCAAATATGACACATGTGGAGACCAGCTAAGTTTCCTGTCAAATGTAAGGCCTAAAAATTTGGTTGTCTCCACGATTGGGAGAGCAACGGGACCGAGTCTTAAGGACGGTGGGAGAAACTCTTTGTATCGCCAGAAGTTAATACAGACCGTCTTCTCGGCAGAAAAACGGAAGCCATTGGCGACACTCCAGGAGTAAAGACGGTCAAGAGAACGCTGAAGACAGCGCTCCAGGACACGTGTACATTGCGCGCTGCAATAGATGGTAAAATCGTCCACGAAAAGGGAGCCTGATACATCAGCTGGGAGGCAATCCATTATTGGATTGATCGCGATGGCGAAGAGAGCGACGCTCAAAACTGAGCCCTGTGGCACCCCATTCTCCTGGCGAAAGGTGTCGGACAGGACAGAACCCACACGTACCCTGAACTGTCGATCCATTAAAAAGGAATGAATAAAAAGAGGGAGGCGACCGCGAAGGCCCCATGTATGCATGGTGCGGAGGATGCCCGCCTTCCAACAGGTGTCGTAAGCCTTCTCCAAATCAAAGAAGACAGCCGCGGTCGGGCGCTTCCGCAAGAAGTTATTCATAATGAAGGTCGACAAGGTAACCAGATGGTCAACAGCAGAGCGGCGCCTACGAAATCCACATTGTACATTGGTAAGTAGGCGTCGAGACTCGAGCAGCCAAACCAATCGCGAGTTAACCATTCGCTCCATCACTTTACAGACACAGCTGGTAAGCGAGATAGGTCGATAACTGGAAGGCAAGTGCTTGTCCTTCCCCGGCTTAGGAATCGGGACAACAATGGACTCGCGCCAGCATGCGGGAACATGTCCCTCAATCCAGATGCGATTGTATGTACGAAGAAGAAAACCTTTACCCGCAGGAGAAAGGTTCTTCAGCATCTGAATATGAATAGAATCTGGCCCTGGAGCAGAGGACCGTGATCGGCCAAGTGCGTTTTCGAGTTCCCGCATGGTGAATGGGGCATTATAACTTTCACAATTCGAGGAGCGGAAGTTAGGTGGCCTAGCCTCCTCTGCCTGTTTGCGGGGGAGGAAGGCAGGGTGGTAATGAGCGGAGCTCGAAACCTCTGCGAAAAAGCGGCCGAAGGCATTGGAGACAGCCTCAGGGGCCACAAGGACGTCGTTCGCGACCTTCAAGCCAGAAACTGGTGAGTGGACCTTAGTGCCAGATAGCCGGCGCAGACTACCCCAGACAACAGAAGAAGGAGTAAAACTGTTGAAGGTGCTTGTGAAAGCAGCCCAGCTGGCTTTCTTGCTTTCTTTGATAATACGACGACACTGAGCACGTAATCGTTTATAATTGATACAATTCGCCACTGTAGGGTGGCGTTTAAAAGTGCGTAAAGCACGTCGACGAGCACGTAAAGCGTCTCTACATGCTGCGGTCCACCAGGGGACCGGTACGCGACGTGGAGAAGAAGGAGAGTGAGGGATGGAATATTCAGCAGCAGCGAGAATGACTTCCGTGAGGTGTGCGACCTGACGATCGCAGCTTGTAAAGGTTTGATCCTGAAAGGTCGCCCTGGAAGAGAAGAGCCCCCAGTCTGCCTTGGAGATGGTCCAATTAGAGAAGCACGGAGAGGGGGTATGCTGCAGGAGATGGATAACACACGGGAAGTGGTCGCTCGAATATGTATCAGAAAGTGCATACCACTCAAACCGGCGTGCAAGTTGGGGAGTGCATATAGAGAGGTCTAAATGGGAATAGGTGTGAGATGTGTCCGAAAGAAAAGTAGGGGCGCCAGTATTGAGGCAGACAAGATCGAGCTGGTTGAAAAGGTCTGCTAACAAGGAGCCCCTCGGGCAGGATGCTGGAGAGCCCCAAAGGGGATGGTGGGCATTGAAGTCTCCAGTTAACAAAAATGGTGCAGGTAGCTGAGCAATAAGTTGCATCACGTCTGCCCTGGTAACGGCAGATGACGATGCAGTGTAAACGGTACAAAAGGAAAACGTAAAAGTGGGGAGAGTAATGCGGATGGCAACTGCCTGCAGGCCGGTGTGCAACGTGATGGGATCGTAGTAAATATCATCCCGGACCAGCAACATAACCCCTCCATGAGCTGGGATACCTACCACAGGGGGTAGGTCAAAACGCACAGAGGTGTAGTGTGCCAAGGCAATTTGATCGCATGGGCGTAGCTTCGTTTCCTGGAGGGCTACGACAAGCGGACGGTGCAAGCGGAGCAGCAACTTCAAGTCCTCTCGGTTGGAGCGAATGCTGCGAATATTCCAGTGAATAAGTGCCATCGTAAGAAAAGAAAGATGAGAGAAGTGGTCACCTCGAAGGCCGCTTAGGGCCTGGCTTCGAGCGAGCACTGCCGCCGCTATCAGTAGGCGGAAAGTCATCGTCCATTGGGTCTATAGGGTCATCGGCCATCTCGGGAGGATGGCCGGGAGGGGGAGCTTCCTCCGCCAGTGAACGGCCAGATGTACGGCGACCAGCGGTGCGGCCAGGCGAAACGGATGACGGCCTGGGGCGGCAGCCGCTGGGTGGCGCAAGAGAAGAAATGCGCCGTGGCGGGGAAGGAGAACTGTGCTTCCTATGCGCCTTTTTGGAAGGACGTGTAGTGGAAGTACCGGTCGAAGGCTGGGAGGTCGAGCTACGGAGGAAGTCTGCACGGGATGGTTCCTTCTTGAAGGCCCGTGCATCTGACTTCGGTGTCTTCGTCTTAGCAGAAGCTGAAGAAGGTGCTCGTGTCTGTGGGGTGATGGGAGGAAGAGGAGACGTCGACCGCGCGATCTTAGCACTGGCCGAACGGACGACCGTGGTGCTGAAGGTCAGATCGCATGTCTGGGTTGCTACCTCCCGGGTAGTCCGAGGAGAGGCGAGGACAGTACTGTATTTCCCCGCTGGGAGCAGCGTGGGCTTCCTACTAGCCAATAGCTTGCGAGCAGCCGAGGTGGACACTTTCTCTTTGACCCGAATTTCCTGGATACAGCGTTCTTCCTTATAGACAGGACAGTCGCGGGAGGATGCGGCATGGTCACCCTGACAGTTCACACAACGAGGAGACGGAGGTGGACAGTCACCCTCATGGGCATCCCTGCCACAGGTGACACATTTAGCCGCATTGGAACAAGACTGTCGAGTGTGATTGAAACGCTGACACTGGTAGCAGCGCGTAGGTGTCGGGATATAGGGGCGAACAGAAATAACCTCGTAGCCCGCCTTGATGCGCGATGGCAGCTTAACACTATCGAAGGTCAAGAAAATTGTCCGGGTCGGTACAAGGTCATTGTTGACCTTTTTCATGAGCCTATGGACAGCCGTCACGCCCTGCTCAGCGAGGAATGATTGAAGCTCCTCGTCAGTCAATCCGTCGAGGGAGCCAGTATAGACCACACCACGAGACGAATTCAAAGTTCGGTGGGCCTCCACCCGGACAGGGAACGTGTACAGGAGGGTGGCCCGAAGCAGTTTTTGTGCCTGAAAGGCATTCTCAGTTTCTAGTAATAAGGTGCCGTTACGCAACCTGGTACAGGATTTGACAGATCCGGCTATGGCATCTACGCCCTTCTGAATAACGAAAGGGTTGACAGAGGAAAAATCCTTTCCGTCCTCAGTTCGAGAAACTATGAGGAACTGTGGGGCAGGCGGTAGTACTTTTGTCACTGTTGGCTGGTCACGTTTCCGTTTTTGGGTCGAAGTCGAAAGAGATGGAGTAGAATCCATTGCGGAGGAATCCCCCATGATTGCCAGCGTATCCGATGGCGCGCTCCTTCCTTGTGGGGACCCTCTCAGAGGGCACTCCCGCCTTAGGTGAATGTTTACACCTCAGGTCACACCTCCCGAGAAACAGACGGAGGGACCAATCGGCATGGTCAGAAGGTATCAGCTCAGGCAATCACCCCTCCCCGGGCCTGGCCTTTACCAGGGGGTACGCGCGTGCCTTACATGTCTACCCAGGGCGGGGACTTACGCGTTACCCCGTCACCGGCTACGCGTGCGAACGCGTGGGTCGGCCTTCAGGCACGCACAGGGAGGAAGGAAGAAGAGGAAAAAGAAGAGAGAGAGGGAGAAAGAGGACGAGAAAAAGGCAATGAGAAGGCAAGGAGAAAAAGGCAATGAGAAGGCAAGGAGAAAAAGGCAATGAGAAGGCAAGGAGAAAAAGGCAATGAGAAGGCAAGGAGAAGGCAAGGGAAAGAGTAAGGAAGACAGTGAGGTGGAGAAGAGCAAAGAAAGGAACCAACAAAAGGAAGGAAGAAACGAGAAGTGAAAAAACCAAAAGGACCACGATGATAGGTCGTGGAACCGTCCGTCTCCGGACGCAGGCGCGAACTACCCCCGTGAGGGGGATGGACTCCTTTTAGTCGCCTCTTACGACAGGCAGGAATACCGCGGGCCTATTCTAATCCCCGGACCCGCAGGGGGGTTTGTGGCTATGTTTTTACTGCTCGTAGATGTTCAACAGTGAACTATTGTAGCAGTATGTGGAGTTTCGTATGCAAACTATTAATGAGGCTTAAGGAAAGTTTAAACACTAGTGCACTGGCCTTACACATATAACTGTGTATTATTGGGGGGTTGTGAACCGTGAAATTAAAGTACTATGAAACACAACTGAGCACCTGTCGGCTACATAAATTGCAGTAGCCAGTGTCGAAATCCACAACCCATTTTTTCAGCCAGTGTAGTAATGCAGTACATCTACACCGAGGTCAATAATCAACAAACGAAGAAATAAAAGCAGGACGACCCTATAGTGTCCCTTTCCATATATTTGACATGAACAATATAAATAACGACAAAAGAACTATACATGCATAATGTTGTGTGAACTTTAATGCCTAACTGTGATACGGACAAAGTGACGAAATAACTTGAAAGACAATTTATCGATTCTGATAACAGAAAAGAGACATTATTCTCCATTATTCTCTGCGATATAAGATCATATGAGTAAACTAAAGAACTGAACACTATAATCTTTGTTATATTATAAAAGAACTGGAAGATAATGAACTTACTCTTCTTCTGATGTTTTCTTGTGTCTTAGCTATTGTTTGAGTGCAGAAGGTACGATTGTATTGTGATAGCTTTTGTCTTGCTCTCGTTTAATTACTAAAACATAACTGATGTGTAAAAGAGTTACGAAGATATAATAAGCTAATCTGGAGTGCAGGGTAATCATTTAAGGAACCCACGCCACATTTGTTATAACACAAGAGTTTGTGTAGCATTTTTTGCAGCTGCTGCAGAGCTAGTGCGATCATCTTTGACCGAGAAAGTTGGTCGCCATGACGCGGCGCATTTAAACTTTTTATTTCCACAGGAAATACAACGAAGCCGGAGCAGAAGAACTTATTTAAAAATACTATCAAAATTAATTAGCATCAAATCACAAGATTTATTTGATTATAAAGTGACTATTTTACGTAATACAATTTATTATAGGTCAGGTGCCTCTTTGCATAAATTTTATTATGCTAACACATCTGATATTATTTGTAGGGAGCCTGGCACTCGTTTTCAATCAGAATTTACAGTTTAATTTGGCAACCTGCAAATATAATACTGCTTATTTGTAATTGTTTCTTACGAGGTTTTATGGAAGATAGCTTTACGAAATTTAACTTCACGAACTTAATAGAACCCTCATATAACTTATAGCAGAAAGAGACATTACAAAACGTCACGGACTGCACAGATGGGAGTTTTCCTTACAATACAATATCCACTCCTGGGATTATCCTGCACTCAACCTAATGTAACCTACTGTACTCACACCCTCCACCCAACAGTTTCCACCCCCTCCATCCCATCATCTGCTCTCTATTCATGCCCCCTCACCCTCACTCTTCTCCATTCTCTGCCAAGGCACCCACCAATCTTTCACCTTCCATGCTCTACTACTTTTCCACCTCCCTCCCCCCACCTCTCTGCCCTACAGCCATCTGATATTGCACTGGACAGCACTACCATGCCACCATCCAGCCTTAGCATGCTCCACCAGACAGTGGTCTTGTCTCCTGCACCCATACTCTGCTATTCTTCCCTCCTCCCTGCCACAACCCAAATTGCTGCTTTCGTTCAATGTGAAAGCTGTACTTTGGTCGGTGCTGCTAGTGGTCATATGCGCACGTGGTGTTCTTGCTTGTGTGAATGAGTGTGTGTGTTTTCTTTTCTGAAAAAGACTTTGGCTGAAAGCTAAATGTTTAACAGTCTCTTCGTTGTGCCTGTCTGCAACTCATGTGTCACATGTCTTCTTTACAGTGAGTAGTAATCTATCCTTTTGCTAATATTGTTGATATTCCAAGCAGTATTTTCCACTATTTGACAAATTAACTATAGATACATAACTGCTCAGAAGAAGGCAGTAATCAAGCTTATTGCTTGTAAAAACATAATATTATAGCAGTAACAAAATTACCTCTATTTTTAAAATGTGAGGCACCTCTTAGGTTTTGGTAATGATGAAATTATGAACTCACTGTTTACGATAGCCATCTGACTTCATGCCTGTTAAAAAAGTATGACTTATTCCACACACATATCCCGTAAATTTTGTAATCTAAGAGTTCATACTGTGTGTGTGTGTGTGTGTGTGTGTGTGTGTGTGTGTGTGTGTGTGTGTGAGTGAGTGAGTGAGAGAGAGAGAGAGAGAGAGAGAGAGCATGCACACACTAGCATTTGTTTCCTCTACATGCTGTGCAGTTGTCTTTGTTCTTACCATCATAACTCAGATATTTGTTTCACTGATGTAACTCAGTATTTGAACTGGTTATCATTTATACACATACTTTCATAACCCAAACACAAATTTCACAGAAATGCAGGTTCCATAAAACAAAGTGATAGAACAGCTACAATAGAGGCAGAGTAATTATGAAAATGCAACTACTTTATTGTATTTCTACTGGTTTTACTAAGGGAAGAAACTTCTTACCGAGTTCCTCTCTGGAAACTGAAGTTCCCAAAACACCAAGATCAGAATTGCCATGTAGACTGGGATGAGGGGTGTGATGAGGTGAACATACCAGCATGCTCGGAAAACTAGACACATCTTTATCATATGTGTGTTTCTGTAGCACCCTGATCATCGCATCACGTTCTGCAAGCTTTGATTCTAGGTCCTTTAACCTATGCAGGGTAAAATTATAAATAAGTAAAATGGTACACTATCTGAAAGTGGATTAATTATTAATTCAAAAAATACATGCTATAATATGAATTTAGCATTATTTAATGTAATAGTAATTGTCAAAATACTGCAATTGGAATATGAAATGCCTCAACCATAGGAAAATAAAGCATTTAAAATTGTACCTGGACTCTAGATCAGCTACTTTTTTCTGAGCTGCATGGACTTCATCCATGTGACGTATCTTTTCAGATCTTGCTTCAGCAATCAATTTTTCAGTTTCCTGGCTTGTTTTCTCAAGGGCAGCTATTTTTGCATCCCTTTAAGAAAATCGTACATTTAATTACATTTAAGTCAATTCTAGATCGTGACTAAAATTTTCAGTTTGGTTTAGGCAAATGCAACAGCTCACTTCTTTCCGTTTTTCTATTTCTTATGAACTACAATAAATAGGTCTTAAACTAAAGACTGACTAGTTGCGATTCCAAAAACTAATCCCAAGATTACATTGCACAACTATCACAGATTTAAACAAAATTAATGTCTAGTGGAGAAGTAAAATCTTAATACAAGTGACAATCGATATTGAGTGTGTATGTGGGTATTTGTTGTCTAATTCTGACGAAGGTGTTACTGACCGAAAGCTACATTTGTGACAGTCTTTTTGTAGTGCCTATCTGCGACTCAGTATCTCCGCTATATGGTGAGTAGCAACTTCCCTTTTCACAATATTGTTACATTCCATTCTGGATTTTCCATTGTTTGACAAGGTATATTTACTAGATTTGAAAGCAAAATTTTATCTTCCAAACTGATGAGAAAATCTATTAAGTCAAGAATTTAAAAAAAAATTATGTACCGCTCAGTCAATGGATCAAAGTCACCTATCCAGTCACTGATATGGACACCAAGGTAGTGGATCACAAAGAGAAGAGTGAAATAGTGAATTCTGTTATTTCAGTGGAGAAGCTCAAATATGAAGGAAGTTTATTATTTAACATCCCATTGATGGAGCCGGCATTATAATCTCGCTCTTGGGATGGGATATTGCCCCTGCAAGCAAATTTTTATATACTCTTTTGAATAGAGATATTTTTCATTCTTTTTGGAGGATTTGGGAGTTAGGTATTTAGTTTCACTATGACAAACCTGTGTTCCCTAATCCTCATATCCATTTTGATGCTTGCTATTAGCTCAGGATTATTTGTTGCTAAGAGATCAAGTGTGTTATCACAGAAAAACGTTCAAGAAAATTGAGGCACATAAAAATAAGTCACCCAGGAATGAAATAAAAAGGAAGTGCAGGAAAGAAAAGATGAAACGGCTGCACAAAAAAATGGGAAGAAATCAAAAGAGAAAGGTTGTCAAGGACTGATTCAGCATATGGAAAAATCAAAATAACCTTCGGGGAAATTATATCAAGGGTTTCAAAATTAAGCATGCAAACTAATTCCACTGTGAAGTGCAGGGGACTGAGAACATAGGCAGAATAAGTGCACTGAAAACTTCTACGAGGGAGAGAACTTGTTAGACAACATGACTGCAGAAGAAATGGGAGTCGATGTGGACAATTTACGGGATCCATTGTTAGAGCCATAGTTTAATATAGTTTTGGAAGACTTGCAACCAAATAAGGCAGACGCAATAAACAAAATTCCTCCTGAATTTGTGAAATAATTGAGGGAAGTGGCAACCAAGCGATTATTCAAGTTGGCGTGTAAAATCCACAACTTTGGAGACATACCATCAAACTTTTGGGAAAATATCATCCATATGATCTCTAAGATAGCAAGGGCATATAAAAGCAGGCTATCACACAGTCAGCTTTAATGACTCCCACATGTATGTTGCTGAAAAGGATAAAACACATTAGAAAAGAAAGAAAATTTAGGATCTGTCAGACAATGATCAGTTTGTCTTTATGTAAGGGCACCAGTGAGGCAGTTCTGCTGTTGTGAATGATTCTGAAAGCAAGCCTGAAGAAAAATCAAGACATGTTCATAGTATTTTTCAATCTGAAAAAGCACTGAACAATATAAAATGGTGCAAGATGTTCACAATTCTGAGAAAAATGTAATAACAACAATGGATTTTCCTAGATGGAATAATACATAAGATAAGGAAAGGCAACCTCTCACCTATATCTGACTGATGTGTGGCTCAGAAAAACACATAACAGAAAATAATATTCACACTAGCTTTCAAAGTTCTTCCTCTTTCTCTAGCAAAAGTAAACACACAATCATGCACACAACTGCCAGAATATGCACACTCTTGGCCGCGGCAAGACTGCCTCAGTCAGTGGCTGCGGAAAGACTGCCTCAGTCTAGGCTCAGCCATAGGTGTGTTCAAAGAGAAGTCTGCTAGTATCAAGCATCAATCTTAACACAACAAATTTCTGAGCATGTATGTTTGTATCACAGTACCATTTTGCAGTGAGTTATGAACTGTAGGAAAATCAGAAAAGAACAGAATAAAGCATTTAAGATGTGGTGCTAGAAAAGGAAGTTGAAAATTGGGTGGACTGATAAGTTTAGGAATAAAGAGGTTCCCCACAGTACCAACAAAGAGAGAAACATATGGAAAACACTGGCCAAAAGAAGAGACAAGGTGACAGGACATGTGTTAAGACCACCAGGGAATAAATTACATAGTAGTAGAGGGATCTGTAGGGAACTGCACAGGAAGACTTACATCGGAATCCATCCAACAAAGTGGATTTAAAGAAGACAAAGTGTACTCATAATAAAATGTTTTTAATTAAAAACTGAACAATTAATTTTTTCTTATAACAAATATTTGCAATTTGAATAAAGGCATATTGCTGTGGTACATATCCGACTGCAGGTATGAAATCGCTTAAAAAAAAAAAAAAAAAAAAAAAAAAAAAGAATTCTAGCATCAAGATTATTATTGGCAGGTTGAGTTGTACAAGGGGTGCAAGTTGGTAAGACACACTCAAAACCTTCATTTCAAAATCGAGAACTGTAGATTTTTCTAAGATAATTACATAATAAACAACAATTTGTTATTACAGACAGTGACGAATGTGCCATCTCTTGCTTAGTACACCAAAATGATTAGCACAAATTAGCTTGTATCTGATAACTCTTTATCAGTCCAACTACATTACATCATGGATGCAATGTTACAGTCTGTGCCGAAAGATTGAAAGCTTAGTTTCCAAACCACACAAAAAGCACACTTACTCAGTCTTCATTTACAGGGAACTGTTGTTGATACTGAATGTTTAACCGCTTGTCAGTAGCCTCTTCCCAAAAATTTGGAATTTTCAATTTGTTTGTGTCACTACTTACACCATTAGGATCTACGCCTGAAGAACAGAAACTGCAATTTGCCTCACACATCCTCTACTGTAACCAAATTGGTGCACGAAACAGTCTGTGGCTAAAGAGCTCAGAACCAGCACAGCTTGGGCTCTTTGTCCACATTTAATTTCCCATCTATTGCTAAAATTCTTCAGTTTCACTCCAGTCTTCTCCGTTTCTGAAAGATGGCACATACGAGGGCAAATCATACAGTCTTTGTCCCTATTTTTTATTGGCCAAAGTAAAGTACATATAGGTAATGACAAATATACATCCTATTCTGTGTACCTTATGCTATTTTCCAAATAGTCCCCACACCAGTTAACCCATCTGTCACATCGCAGAACTAAATTCGAGATGCCCCTGTGGAGGAATTCGTCCAGCTCAGTACAGAACCACCGTCTGACTGCTTTCTTTGTTTCATTACTTGTGAACCGCTGCACTCCCATACAATACGCCAAGCTACTGATAAATGGCCGTGATGTGCACTCATTGATCTGCTTTCACCATTGCATCCACACGGGACATGCTGTCATCAGTCAGTGACGAACGCAGCCTCCCCGACCACTCACTGTCATGCAAGACTTCACGGCCTTTGTCAAACTCACACCACCACCACCACCACCACCACCACCACCACCACCACCACCATCACCACCACTTTTCCTCCAAAAGCCTTAGCCCCACAGAAATACCAGTCCTTTCCAAAGGCCTCACCTTTTGCCCCACTCCCAAATTCAATCATGCACGACTTGTTAAATATTTTTTCTCCTACTGCATGACCCTACAGTGAAAACACATTTTTGCCACCAGCCTTACCAATCAGACTCAACCCAAGATCAATGTTGAACCCTGCCTGACTCATTTCACTCGTCCATCCAACCGTGATCCATCCCTACTACCCCAAATCACTTCCTGTTAACTTTCCAGAATTTCTTAACAACCATATTGCCTCACGATCATTCCGCAAATCCCTCAACATGCAAACTAACCTTACAGCCACAGAAAGAACTGCAGTCCACCTAAAAACTGATTCCGACCTTTTATATCTACATCTACAGTAAAACCCCGCTTTTACGTTTCCAGAATTAATGGTTTCCCATCCTTTATGACATTTTTTATTGTTCCCGTCAAATTTCCTATGTCCACAATGTTAATCCACACCTGATTTTGTGTCAACATATTTATAATTTTCCCAGAATTTACGCTTTATTTGTGGGAAAAAAACTGACGTAAAATGACACTGGCATGATGTTGGCCGTCAAGTAGTGTTTACGAACATTATGTGGTTAACTTTCTTGACACTAGGCTGCTCTACTTAGTGGATTTAAACCAATAAAAGTGTAAAAGTCTGAACAATTCATGCCATATCTCCTGTCGCTGCCAGGCTAAAATCTGCATGGTGGCTGATAGGAACAACTAGGTTCATACGAAAAAAGGTATCATGACTAATCCCACTGACTTCCAAACTGTCTCTACAGTGCACACGCAGTTTTGTGATTGTTGTAATCGTCATCACTCTTCTGTTGAACTATATTTAGTGTGAAACTTCCTGGCAGATTAAAACTGTGTACCGGACTGAGACTCAAACTCGGAGGTTTGGAAGGTAGGAGATGAGGTACTGGCAGAAGTAAAGCTGTGAGGACGGGGCGGGAGTTGTGCTTAGGTAGCTCAGTTGGTAGAGCTACCTAAGCAAAGGTCCTGAGTTCGAGTCTCGGTCCGGCACACAGTTTTAATCTCCCAGGAAGTTTCATATCAGCGCACACTCCGCTGCAGAGTGAAAATCTCGTTTTATATTTAGTGCGTTTCGTCTTTTGGCCGCTTGCAGCAGTAGCTGACACCTTCAATCAGCTCGCGTTGCTCAGATGTTTTTGGTTTAAACACAGCATGAATTACGTATATTCTCATGCTGAGCAAAATGTGTTTCCAGGATTTATTCTCTTTGTTAAGTGCAATATTTACGTATGTATTTTTTGTGACGTTACACAAAAAGAAACCATGTGAGTGATAGTTTGCATGTGTGTGGTTTTCTACACAACTAAGGAAGCACAGTAGCGGATAACGTCAAAAAGATGACTACAGTTCAAGAGACGCAGAACTATACATATGCAAACATCGCACAAAATACTTATGTAAATATTTTCACTTGATATAATGAAAAGATTCTCAAAACACACTGTGCTAAGCATGAAAAATATTTAACTTATGCAGTGTTTCATTATTTAAATAACGAATGACAGCTGCAGGCGTTCCAGAAACATTGATAAAGACGAATGGTAAAACCATTATTAGTTAAGAAACAAGTCCCTGACATGAGTATTTTGATGACTATTATGTGCACATACATAAAAAGAGAAAATGCAAGGGAGTATCCTATACATAATTTTTACAGCTTAAAACGTTATTTACCACATTTCACATTTTCCTGAATTTTACACAATTCTTCTTTTTTTTTTTTTTTTTTTTTTTGGAGTCTCTTGAAAAGTGTAAAAGCAGGGTTTCACTGGACATCTACATGGATACTCTGCATATTACACCCGAGTGCCTGGCAGAGGGTTCATCAGACTACCTTCACAATAATTCTCTATTATTCCACTCTCGAACAGCGTGCAGAAAAAACAAACACCTATATCTTTCTGTGTGAGCTCTGATTTCCGTTATTTTATAATGGTGATCATCTCTCCTTATGAAGGTCGGCACCAACAAAATATTTTTCACTCTGAGGAGAAAGTCGGTGACTGAAATTTCATGAGAAGATTCTGTCACAATTAAAAATGCCTTTGTTTTAATGGTGTCCATACCAAACCCTGTACCATGTCCTTGACACTCTCTCCCCTATTTCATGACAATACAAAACATGCTCATTTTCTTTGAACTTTCTCAATGTACTCCATTAATCCTATCTGATAAGGATCCCAGACCACGCAGCAGTACTTCAAAAGATGACAGACAAATGTAGTGTTGGCAGTCTCTTTAGTAGATCTGTTACATTTTTTAAGTGTTCTGCCAATAAAACACAAAGTGTGGTTTGCCTTCCCCACAACATTTTCTGTGTGTTCTTTCCATTTAAACTGTTCATAACTGTAATTCCTAATTATTTAGTTGAATTTACGGTCTTTAGATTGGGCTGATTCACTGTGTAACCGAAATTTGACGGATTGCCAATTTATGCGTCATTCAGATATCTTTTCTAAATCTGCTTTGCAATTTGTTTTGATCTTCTGATGAGTTTACTACTCGATAAATGACAGCATCATCTGCAAACTACCTAACATGGCTGCTCAGATTGTCTCCTACATCATTTATAGAGAAAAGGAACAACAGAGGGCTTATAACACTATCTTGTGGAACACCAGAAAGCACTTCTGTCTTACCTGGTGACTTTCCATCAATTACTACGAACTGTAACACCTCTGACAGGAAATCACGAATTCAGTAACTTAACTGAGATGATATTCCAGAAGCGTGTAATTTCACTACAAGCCACGTGTGTGATACAGTGTCAAAACCCTTTTGGAAATCTAGGAATATGGAATCACTCTGAAATCCCTTGTCAGTAGCACTCAACACTTTGTGTGAGTAAAGAGCTAGTTGTGTTTTGTAAGACGGATGTTTTCTAAATCTATGCTGACCATGTGTCAATAGACAGTTCTGTTTGAGGTAATTCATAATGTTCAAACACAATATATGTTACAAAATTCTTCTGCATATCGACATTAACAATATGGGCCTGTAATTTGGTGGATTACTCTTACTAGGACCAGAAGACTTGCTTTTATTAAGTGATTTAAGTTGCTTCACTACTCTGATGATATCTACTTCTAAGTTACCCATGTTGGCAGCTGTTCTAGATTCCAATTCTGGAATATTTATTTTATCATCTTTGGTAAAGTATTTTCGAAAGGCTGTGTCTGTAATTCTGCTTTAGCAGCACTGTGGTCAATAGTATTTCCATTGCTATTATGCAGAGAAGGCACTGACTGTGTCTTGCTGCTAGCAGCCTAAATGCTGACAAAAGCCTCCACCAATGTTGTCTTGAACCGTAATGATTACCTGGCAGAAGGTCTCTGCTGGCTGTCAGACACTTCCACCTAGAAAACATGCCACAGTGACCCCAAGTGGAATGATCATCATTTTTTTAATGAACACGATATGAAAATCGTTTTACAAACACTAATGCACTGAATTTAAAATAAAAAAGTTTTTATTTATTTATAAGGTAAGAAACTTGTAATAGAACTAATATAATACTTATTTACAATGAACACATTTCTGCACTGAAATGGTGGAGAAGTTAGATTGTACTTACACATGCGCATTAGCGCGCGCGCACGCACGCACGCACAAATCAGTTGGTTCTACTGAGAAATTCATCAATGGAGTAGAAGGAGTTGCCCACCAATAAATCCTTTAGGCTTCTCTTAAACTGAAATTCGGTGGTTGTTAAGCTTTTTATGGCTGCTGGCAAGTTACAGAAAATGTGTGTTCCTGAATAATGCATACCTTTTTGTACAAAAGTAAGTGACTTTAAATCCTTGTGAAGATTATTTTTAATTCTAATACTGATTCCATGAATTGAGCTGCCGGTTTAAAAAAGTGATATATTTTTAATGACGAATTTCATTGAGGAATAAATATATTGGGAAGCAGTAGTTAGTATCCTTAGTTCCCTAAACAGGCTTCTGCAGGATGTTCTTGAGTTCACACCACATATAACTCTTACTGCACGTTTTTGTGCCCGGAAAACTTTACCTTGGCTTGATGAATTGCCCCAAAAAATAATCCCATATGACATTATGGAATGAAAGTAAGCATAGTATGCCAGCTTTTTCATTTTTATATCCCCTATGTCTGGCAATTCGCATTGCTAATAGAGATGCGGGAAGACATATGGCTGTACTAGGCTTCATGGCATCTCATCCGCCCAGATGCCGCCCACTCCAACCAGTGGCCTTCCCCACGGGCACCACCCAGCGCAGCATAGGTCACCTGGCAGGATGGCCATTGCCGGGAGTTCTGATGCCTAAGGGTGACGGGCATCTACTCCTTGGCATATGTGGGGAGTTAACAGTGCAGGCATCAGCAGAGCGATCCCTGTGTGGTCAGGGGCTAAAACCAACAAGGTACATGGTGGCCCTACCACAACGGTCTGGCTACCATGCTGGGTATCAGGCGCAAACTACTGTGTCCAGACTAAGCGCCTGCAACTGTCGCTTCCCGCGAAGCAGACCGGTACAGCGGGCCCCGGACCGAGTAGGGGTCAGCCTGGCCAGTCGTCCGGGTAACACAGGCGCTTCCCAGAGACCACCAGGAGGCATCCACGGTGCCTCAAGAGGTTGCTACAGCCGCGGACCTCTTTCCTTCCGCTCGACACGTGACTACAAATAGAGCCAGCCATATCCATGTGCCGAGCAGTATTTAGGCTGGCGCAGGAGCCTGGAGAGGCAGTTCACACCGAGCGAGCCCACTGGTGTCATCGTAGCCGCCGCGTCTTCGTCCACCGCCGCCAGCGTACCCGAGCCATCCCTGCAGGGCCTCTACTCGTCCTCGGACTCAGGTGATGGCAACATGGACTCCGTGCCGCTCTTCACGGGACGCCCAGGGCTTGGTTTGGTGAAGTTGTATGGTTACTACAGACAGTTTATGTTTGGAAGAATCTTTGATTTAGTTATTGGTAGGCTTGGAGGATCAGTCCTACCTCACGAATATTGTTTTGTAACTTTTGAAGAAAGACTTTAGTTTAAATAAAACGCTATCACTCACACTCTGAGATTTTCCTATTCGCGGACGGCGGATATATTACAAACGAATTAAGAAGTCCATTATCATCGACAGCGCAGAAAGCGATACTGCACAGAGAATGGAAGAAAATGCACCCAGGAGAGTGACCTTGCCCAACAGCTGAAGACTGAGCAGATGTGCAGATCCACGTCGGCGAAGGATCTACATCTACATCTATATCCATACTCCGCAAGCCACCTGACGGTGTGTGGTGGAGGGATGCCCAGGATGTGAGAGGTCTCAGCGCAGATGGACACTGCGCCATGTAAGGGGCCCTTCCTCAACAGGCTCGCACTTCAGGAAAATTTTGAAAAATGAAGGTCAAACCCAGGGGCCCATCACATACAGGCCGAAACATGAACGACTCCTTTTAGTCGCCTCATAAGAAAGGCAGGAATATCTCGGGCCTGTTCTAACCCCAAGACCTGCAGAGGGGCTTTATTCATAACTGAAGCTATTGTATGATCAATTCACTGTTGCCCTACAATTTCAGAACAATACTGAGAATGTACTGCAAATATAACATTACAATCTTGTTACACCAGAACATGATATTTGGATTTTTGGCGTAAATGTGATGGATAGTAGACTTGTGAAGCAACACTCCCTCACTCTCTCTCTCTCTTTCAACCATCTGATTATTCTTAATGAAATACCCACATTCAATAATCACATTTCCTACTGGCAAGCCCTTCTTCCCACCACCACCACAACCACCACCACCTTGGTGATGTAAGTAGCTGAAGGCTGTGTTCTCAGCAGAACAGAGAGAAATGACACTTAAAGATAACTGCATTGTTTGAGACATACAAGTCTACAGTACATCAAGCTGCTCAAAACTGGAACTGAAGTACGTAAATTAATAGATGAGGAAGGGGGGAAAAAACCCTCCATGATCAGGATCTGAGGACCATGTGATAGTCGACTGATCTGTGTCATCCTCAGTCATCAATCACTGGATGCAGTATGGAGGGACATGGTGTCCACACACAACACTCACGGCCATCATCGACATTCTGACCTTGGAGCTGCAGCCTCTTAACCAGGTAGCTCCTCAACTGGCATCATGAAGCTAAATGCACCTTTGTCCAGTCCTTCTGCCAAGGAAAAATCCCTGGCAGTACAGAAATCGAGCCCATGTCCTCCCACACAATGGTCTGTTGCACTGATCATTTGGTTACAGAGCCAGACAGGTAGGTAGAGTGCAGGGAAATTGTGAAATTAAGAATATGCACAATGTTAGCAATTTGATAGGGAAAAATAACTCTACAGTATTTATTAAAACTACTAATACTTTAGAAAGATGCCTATGTGTTGAATGGTATCCTTACTTGGGAATACTAGCAGCATCTATTGCAGCTTGGCGAAGCGCACTCTCTTCCAGATATCGCTGTTCCCATTTGGCCACTTCACCTTCAAGCCGTACTAATCGATCATCACGCTCTCTCAGTTGTCGTTTTAGTTCAGCAATTACTTCGCTACTCGATGGTGCTCCATTACCGGCAGATTCTCCTGACTTGTTATCAGCTCCATTTCCAGACCCTGCTCCTTCACCACCACCACCACGCTCTGAACGCAACTCTTGCTCCAGCTGCTGCCTCAGTTTTCGTTCAGTCTGCTCTCGACGCTCACTTGCTAACTGAAGTGACGATAGTGCACGCTGCAACTGAGCCACTCGTTCAACATAAACTTGCTTTTTTCGACACTGAAAAAGAACAGAGCTATGTTACGTTCTGATCATCAAATTCCTGTAACCACTTTAAATTAGTGATTATAGGTTGGAAAGTCTTTAATAATGGACAAGTAAAAATAGTAACTAACTGTATAGTTGAGAGCCTGAGTTACTGAAAGGCAAATAAACAAGCCTGAAAATCTTATTAAGCTTTCCGACAATCTTCAGAGCTAGCCGCGCGCGCGTACACGCACACGCGCGAAACTGAGAGGCAGCAAGTGTACATGATAGGAGTGTAGTACTGGCGAGCTGCTCTGGTGCAGATAGGAGTAGTTAAACGTCTTGCACAATGACATGGAGGAGTGGATTGTGTCAGGAAGCCAGAAAAGAGAAAAAAGGGGACTATGGAAAGGAAGGTTTGAGTGCAGGATGAGTGAAGTGGGGGTAATGAGAACAGGGGTAGATGGAGATGTGAGGCAGGAGTTAGTGGAGACTGAGGCAAGGAAGGTTACAGGACTGAAGTGTGTGCTGCAAGGACAAATCCCATCTACATAATTCAGAGAGATACACAGGACAAGTTCTGCAGCAGCCATTGAAGTTGAGCATGTTGTGCTCAGCCATGTGTCCTGCCACTGGCTGGTCAGCTGTGCTCTTGAACGCAGTCGGATGCTGATTATTCATTTGGGTGGAAGACTGGCTAGAGGTCAAGTCCATATAAAATGCTGTGCAGGAATTATAGCAGAGCTGGTATATGACAGTGTTGTGTACTCCTTTAGCTCTGAAGAAATATTCAGAAGTAAGCTCAGCAACATTCTCAGTCTTGTTTATGTGCTTGTTGATGCTAAGCACTGAATTTCTATCTTTGCTACTTCCCTCAATTAATTAAAGTTTAGTTGTTGAAATTTTTACATTGCAATTGTAACTCAGCTGGTGTAATCTGACACTGCAATTTAAGTTTATCCTTATTTTCCTAAATTATTATGTGATTATCAACATAAAGTTGAAGTACTCAGGTTTCCCATTATTAACCACAGAAAAATTTAAACGAGTGTTCCACAATGCTCAGTCATCAGTAGCTGGTTTTTCTTACTGTACACGACGACCTCACATTTCAAATAAACAAGAAGGGGAAGTAACTATATTTCGAGCAACAGCACAGAAAATTGCCTTTATTTAAAAGTTGTTAAAACTGTTCAATATTTGCAGAAAAGCAGAGAGAAAAGGGTCTTGGAGCTTAAGTAAATATGTCATAGGTTCATACATGAAAGATGACAACTAGAGCTCTAAGAATATACATCAAAAGACTGTAATAAGAATGTGCCATACAAATTGTGCTATGTTACTTAGTACGGGGTGAGAATTATTGAATTATGTGAAATAAAATCATTATAACTTCTGAACAGTTCGCATTAGGACATTCAAACTGCACGGTTGGCCGCAGGGCATGGTGCGAATTAGTATGGTATGTATGGTTCGGTTTGGCAACAAAGCTCACTTTCATCTGGAAGGGTTCATCAATAACCAAAATTGGCACATTTAGGGGAATCAGAAGCCGCATTTCACAATCGAGAAGTCTCTTCAGCCATGGCGGGTGACTATGTGGTGAGCAATGTCCAGACACACAATAATCGATGCAATATTCCTTGATGGCATGGCGACTACCAAATGGTACATAAAAGTTTTGGAAGATGATTTCCATCCCCATTATCCAAAGTGACCCTGATTTTGACAAGATATGTTTCATGCAAGACGGTGCTCGCCCCATCGAAGCAGGAGTGTGTTTGATGTCCTGGAGGAGCACTTTGGTGACTGCATTCTGGCTCTGGGGTACCCAGAGAATACAGGAATGGGCCCAGATTGGCCACCATATTCCCTGGTTTTGAACACATGCGACTCCTTTTTGTGGGGATATATATTAAAGACAAGGTGTACAGCAATAACCACAAAAGCACTGCTGAACTAAAAACTGCTATTCCGGAGACCAACAGCATCAACGTTCCAACACTTCAGCGGGTCATGCAGAATTTTGCTATTCGTCTGCACCACATCATTGCCAATGCAGGCATATTGACCATGTCTTTAACCGAAATCTGAATATATGTAGTGACATTTACATGTTGAATTAAGTGTGTGCATGCCATAGTTTGTAGCTATTTTTTACCCCATATAGTTCAGTAACTGCACCCCATAAATTCTGTTACTGAACAAACATCGAGGTACTTGAGAGATAAATTTTCAGAATGTATACAACAAACTTAAGCGGTCAATGATAGGGGTCAGCTACCCACTGTTAACCAATCAACTTTATTATCCACTGATGATATGAATTCGACAATAAAAATTTAAGTACCAGGTGGTTGCAATTAAAGTGCAGCTACTTATAGAGGTCCAGTGTGGGCTGCAATTATCTTATGGTATAAAAACTTGGTAGATATTTTAATGTGTTAATGAGGAATCGATTTACACCAGAAAATCATTAGTTCCAATTTGGGCACCAGGTACCAGGTGCGAATCTGGCACTGTGAATGCAAGAAAGTCGAATAGAAATGTTTCCGTATGTAATGTATTAGGAACGGGATGTGGGCACAAAAGGTCAAGTAAGTGAAAAGGCATAATGCTGATTTTATTATTAATTGCCACTTACGTAATTTGTTCAACACAAGCTCCAGAGAAGTTGACAAGATGCTGTACATCATCAGATTTTCACCTGCTGGCTAAAATTGGTAATTTTTTTCCAGCATCAGTCGGTTCTGCATTAATGCATTAGCACGTCTACAAAGTTTCGCTGCCATACGATAATTACAGCCCACACTGGACCTCTGTGAGTATCTGCACTTTAATGATAACTAACCAGTTACATACACTTTCCTCAACCATTCTTTTATATCATGGAAAAACATACTAACCTCTTCTTCCAATCTCACTACATTTGCCTGTGCATTTGTGAGAGCAGTATCCAGAATATCAATGTGTGTTCTCTGCTCTTGCAACGTAGCTCTCTGAGCAGCTAATTCAATTTCCTGGCGCTCCTTTGCTGCAGCAAGCTCTTTGTCTGGAAGAATGGTCATACAGAACCTAGTAATATAGCATGTAAACAAAAGGAGACCACAAACTATGAAATAACATTCACGAAACGAGTCTTTATCAAATAACATTCAAGAAACGAGTCTTCCAAGAGCAGAGTTATACAAGCTACACTTGAATAACGGAAATTGTTTGATGGAACAATACGTAAAATAAAGGAAAGGCAACCAGTCACCTTCAGCAGATTGGTGTGTGACGCAAACACACACATAGTGGAACATTTTATTCTGTTAAGTGTTTCAATGCACCACACCACCTTTATTTTTTGGGAGCTACAAGTGTGTGTGTGTGTGTGTGTGTGTGTGTGTGTGTGTGTGTGTGTGTGTGTGTGTGTGTGTGTGTTCCCTTACATTATATATTGTTCGATCCAGGAATATCCACAATTGTTTTCTGTTAAAAAGGCTGCCAATAAAAACATGATGCGAGGAAAGGCAATGCGTTCCATCCTGCATGAGTAGTTTGATAAGTATGATAAAAAAGCAAAAGAAAAAGAATGTTAGTTTCATACACAAGTCGTCTTACATCTCGACGGTCTCCTCTGAGGGATACACACTTGATCCAGTGATCCTCTAGCTTTCTCATTACAATGGAAAAATAGATTCTGATAAACTCTGCAAAATACTTATTGAGTGCAATTATTACTCCCTCACTTAATGAGAATTTCTTCCCAGAAAGCCACAAGTTGCAAGTTCGAGAAGTCTGGGGCTAAGTCTGGTGAATAGGGTAGTCAACGAACCAATTCAAGGTCCAATTCAGGCACTTTCACCACTGTTATCGCTGATGTGTGGTCTTTTTTTCAGCCAACACAAGTTTCAAACAATCCGAAAATGAAGCATAATAGTGTCCAAATACAGTTCTGCCACTTTCCAGGTACCGTATTTTACAGACAATTAACACAATTTTTTCTTCAAAAAATTGCCTCCAAAATTCTAGTGCGTTTTATACTTTAAATTAACATAGAAATGTCCAGTATTTGATTTAAAATTCCCGCCAGTCTTAAAAATGGCCACATATTCGATACCGCAGGCAATCTATCTCTATCTATCTGGCAACACTGGATTCAGCTGACAGCAGCAGTGCACCGATGTGATGAACATGAGTTGCGGGGATTTGCAAGCTTGGTAACACTGTTTCCTTCCTCCCCCACCAACACCGAGAACGCCATGTAGCCTATGATGTGTCACTGCAATCTATGGTACCAAAGAACATTAACTGAAAATGATGTGTGTTACCGGTAACAGTACAATATTTTCGTTAGTAGCTAGTTTCGTAATGGTAAAAATAAAAGGCATTCATATGATGTGGGCTACAAATTGAAAGTAGTAGCATATGCAGAAGAACACGGAAACAGAGCAGCTAAGTGGCAATTCAGCCCTCCCCCAACAGATAAAACTATTTGTGATTGGCAGGCTAGTAAAGAAGAACTGAAAAAAATGAACAAGACTTAATGTGCAAATAGATGATTGAATGCAAAATGGCCAAAACAAGAAGTTCACATTTTGAAATGGATTCATGGACAACGTCAAAATGGCACCGGAATTAATACAAACACGATTCAAATACAGGCTTGTAAGCTAGCGCTACAGTGCAACTTAACAGACTTCAAGGATGGAATTGGTTGTGGATGATGCTACAGGTTTATGAAGCGTCATGGACTTAGCATGTGAACCAAAAGCAAACTATCTCAGAAAATGTGACAAGAGCATCAAGAGAAGATAGCATCTTTCCATCACTTTACTATTCAACATCAAATGAAAACCAGTTTGGAACTAAGGCGAACAGCGAATATGGATGAAACTCCTCCGACATTTGATGTGCTAAGTAACAGAACAGTTGCAACAAAAGATGCTAAAACTGTCTATAAAAACAAGTGGACATGAAAAAATGCACTACATTGTTGTCCTTTCATGCTGCGCTAAATTACGGATTAACAGCGTACGCGTGAGAAGGAAAGGGGCTTTATTGAAGAAGAGTTCTTCTCGCGCTCAGTTTAGTAACCATTTGAAAAAATCTGTGAAAGAGAAACTGAGACATGGACATATAGCACTTGCTGTTACTCCGGGAGGACTTACTTCACAATTGCAACCTCTTGATGTCTCGATAAATAATCCATTTAAAGTGTATATGAGAGAGAAATGAAAGGATTGGATGATTGATGAAACTCAGCATGAATTCACGCCAAAGGAAGCTTTAAAACGACCTACAATCAAACAAGCATGTCAGTGGATAAAACAGTCGTGGTACAGATTGAGAGAAAACATTATTGTTAAACCTCTCAAGAAGTGCAGCATGAGTAACACTCTCAATGGCAGTGCAGATCATCTTACATATGAAGAGGACAGCGATGATGACTAACAGGAGGAGGAGAAAGTTCAGTTGACAATTTACAGGGATTTTAAAGGTCAGTTCAGTATTCTATACTCAGAATTTTTTTTTAGTCTGGCCTTGAAATCTAATAATAAAAATTGTAAAAAGTTTTTCTAAAAAACACTGCTTAAAAATTAAGGTGCATCTTACAGCTTGTAGTGTCTTATAGTGTGTAAAATACGATAATCAATGAGGATTATTGCTTGCGACTCCCAAAAATCAGTGCTCTACCAGCTGACAAAACTGTATTTGCCTTCTTGAGTGCACTTTTACCAGCCTTTGTCCATTGTTTTGACTTTGGTGTGTAATGAATGATCTAGGTTTAATCAACAGTCACAAGTCGGCGCAAAAAGTCTTGCAGATTATGATTAAAAATAGCTAGACATTTTGCTGAAATGTGCCAAATACACTTTTGGTCAACAACTGTGGCACCCATCTCACACACAGCTTCAGAGCCAATTCTCTGCACAGGACCCTATGCACTCGCTCAGTTGAGATGTGTGCAATCTCAGCAATCTCGCGAATTTTTATTCGGCGGTCTTGCATAACCATATCATGGATTTTGTCACTGGTTTCCTATGAGGTGACCTCAACTGGACAGCTGGAGCACGCTTTGTCTTTGGTTCTTGTCTGACCGTGTTTAAACTTGTTAATCCAAAAGAAAATCATCTTCAATGATTGTGAAAAGTCCAAGTGCACTTCATCCAATTCTGTCTTTATTTGTACAGCAGATCAACCCTTCAAATGAAACTGCTTAATAACAGCACAAAACCTTGCTTCTCCATTTTCAAATGCAGCAGACATACTCACTAATTCAGATGGCTGCCAACAATAAAACATACGCTGTAAATTGTTGAATTTCTTTATACGATTCTTAAAATAATGAAGCTTAGCAACCATGAGGGTGCAACAAAAATGTTCCATTCTTTCATGGAAATTTACTGATCAAACCATCTTCGTATGTCATAAAGCAAGTAAGTGGATCACTTGGGAATTTAAAATTAGTGAGGTTATTTTTGTATTGTATTCCCCAGCTTTAGATGATAACTCCTGACGTCGATGGAGGTAGTCTGAGTGTTGTGAAAATGGCGTTTCCGACTTTTACACCCAGAAGAAGGCATCTGATTAGCATGAGTATGTACGAAAATAGTGCATGCTGAGGTGGCGCCCTCATCATCCACAGATTAGGTCTGCACTTGCCGTCCAGTGTCGCTTGCTGTGCCATCACTTGCACTTGACCATAAACTATGAGAAGTCGTCCTCTATGCTCTTTATTTATCAAGTTCACACTTCCACACACTGCTAACAAGGGAACCTCCCCATCGCAACCCCCTCAGATTTAGTTATACGTTGGCACAGTGGATAGGCCTTGAAAAACTGAACACAAATCAATCGAGAAAACAGGAAGAAGTTGTGTGGAACTATGAAAAAAATAAGCAAAATATACAAACTGAGTAGTCCATGTGCAAGATAGGCAACATCAAGGTTAGCGTGAGCTCAGGAGCGCCGTGGTCCCGTGGTTAGCGTGAGCAGGTGCGGAACGGGAGGTACTTGGTTCAAGTCTTCCTTCGAGTGAAACGTTTACTTTCTTTATTTTCGCAAAGTTATGATCTGTCCGTTCGTTCATTGATGTCTCTGTTCCCTGTGTTTTGCGACAGCACCACAAAACCGTGCGATTAGTAGACGAAAGGACGTGCCTGGGAACCGAAAACATTTGATCGCAAGGTCATAGGTCAACCGACTCTTCCACAGGAAAACACATCTGATATATTCTATACGACACTGGTGACGGCATGTGCGTCACATGACAGGAATATGTTGTCAACCTACCTAACTTGTGCACTTGGCGAATGGGTAAAAAGACTCTTCTACCTTGCCCGATATAGGTTTTCTTGTGGATGTGATAATCACTCCCAAAAAAGTGATGAAAACATAAGGGTTTGTCACATAAACTGCAACAAATGAACGCAACAGTTTCACAGTCGCACAGTTTTTCCTGTGCTCTGTCAAAACATATGTTTTTAACGTTTTCAAATTTTTCAGTGTGTGGACCGTCAAATCCTGCATATGTCCAAGCAAATCTGAACATGTCCTGGAATTTTGAAGAGCGAAGTGGATTATGTGTGAGTGCCTGAACTTTGATAATTGTCTGAAAATAAAAAATTAAACTTTTCACTCGAGGGAAGACTTGAACCAAGGACCTCCCGTTCCGCAGCTGCTCACGCTAACCACGGGACCACGGCACTCCTGAGCTCACCCTAACCTTGATGTTGCATATTTTGCACATGGACTACTCAGTTTGTATATTTTGCTTATTTTTTTCATAGTTCCACACAACTTCTTCCTGTTTTCTTGATTGATCTGTGTTCAGTTTTTCAAGGCCTATCTACTGCGCCAACTTGTAACTAAATCTGAGGGGGGGTGCGATGGGAAGGTTCCCTTGTAAGTGTATAGCCTGTGTGCACCTATTACAGTTAGTACCATCAGATTGTTATTATCTGTAACAGGTTGCACCCTTTCTTTAATTTTCCAGGGTGGCAAGAATATTATTCTGATTCATTGTCTATTTAGGACTCTGTCTTATGAGGTGTTGTAATGCAGAACGGAAGCCACACTGTGTGTTGGTCCTCCTGGCTTGGTGGAAAGGCATCATATCTTAACTTCTTTGTAAGCACTGACTGAATATCACGCACAGAGTACCTGTTCCCTCTGAACACTGTCATCAGATTTTTAATCTCTGAGCTGAGGTGCTCCTTGTTTGAAGCATTGCAGGCTCCATGTATCAGAGTGTTCAGCACAGTTCTCTTCTGAGCTGAATGATCAAACCAATAACTGTTGACTTACAGATCTGTATGCATCAGTTGTCAATATACAGAATGGACAAGTTGTCTACCTGCTTTCCATTCAACCTACACATGTAAGAAAAGCAACTTCCTGTCCTCCTCCATCTCTGCTGTAATTTTAGGTTAGGATATATACTGCTCATATGGTCAATTAACTGCTGCAGTGCCTCACTAACAAAATATGGGCTCTCTCTTTACGAAAGTATCAGTAGAAGATGCATTAAAGCTACTGCTCACTCATTTCTCCCCTGAAATTTTATAATTGTTTTGATACACCTTAACAACCATATACTTTTTTTGCAGTGGAAATTATTACGAAATAACTTATGGAACAACCATGGGCTCACCACTGTCACCAGCTATAGCTATAGCTACATTTTTAATTTGATTTCATGGCAGTTAGATGTGATGGTTGAATGGAAAGTAAATGGAGAACTCTGCCATTCCGTGTATTCAAAACTGACGTATATGAACCCATACCTAATGGGCGTAGCTTTAATCATCCCGCTCAGAATGAACACCTTAATACACAGTGCCTCAGGGATTAAAAATCTGATGATACGGTTCAGAAGGAATGGGTATTATGTCCACGATATTACGTCAATGTTGATAATAAAATTATAATGTGGTGCCAGGAAGACCAACAGAGTGTGGCTTCCATACTGCAGTGCAAAAATTCTAAGATAGGTAGAGTCTTAAACAGGCTACAGATCAGATCAATCTTCCTGCCACCTGGGAAAATTAAAGAAATGTTGCAACCTGTTAAAGATAATCTTGGTCTGAAGCTGATCGCTGTGTTGTCAACAGCATGACTTCAAACACAAAAAATTTGAAAAATCAGCAGTGAGCATAGTCTGTTAAGTAAACAGATGATTTTATCTGAATAAATGCATATTCTTGCTCACGCATCAACTTTTTGGACTCTCATTATCCAGGCAGCAGCTGAAATTAAATGATGTGATAACAATGTTAATAGACGCACAGCTTATGCACGGCATTTAGCAACACACAGAAGCAAGAACTTGATCAAGAAAGAGCACACCCGACTTCTCTTAGTTTACTGTGCAATGTAAATAGTGGTGATGCAAGCGAAGCTTGACAGTGAGTGCAAACCTAATCTATGAATGCAGAGGGTGCCACCTGAGCACACACCATATCTGTGACATAATCTAGCCAATCCGATACCTTCCTCTGGGCGTAAAATTAGGTGCCGCACAAGTTTTATGACAATGAGAATTAGTACCTGATGGTGATGACAGACACAATCATTGAAATCTTGGGATTTTATCTGAATCTGACGTGGCAAGTTAACCAAAAACATTAGCATTGTTTGGTAGCAAAACAATGTACACAGTTAATATTAGCTACACTGCCAGTGAACTGGGGACAAGTCGCCCATTTAGGATCAGAGAGACATAACTACATGTTTGCCACTTTCGAGCTGATAGTACCATACGGTACATGGAATCAAGACCTACGTTACAATCAAACACGCATAACTCTATCTTATGTGGTTTCCATTTAAGTTGTCAACGTATCTACATTTTATGAAAAATAGTAATGATCAGACAGACGGGAAGAGCTGATCGGTTTTTAAACCACAGGACGCAGTGTTAATCTGTGAAATGGAACAACTCTTACATTTCTCTGATCCAACAGAACTGTTAGAAGTTGACTATTTTAAACATAGCTGCACAACTGCAACAGTTTCACATAATAAAATTATAAACAGCCAACCAGTTGCAATGGATAAAGAAATTCTTTACCTAGGTTTCGACAAATATAAATTTGTCTTCTTCAGAAGGTAGCCCAAGGACAATGAACATTATAGCTTACATTAGAAAAGTATGAAACTTTTAAGCCAAGAATAAATTTTAACACAAATTAGAGAACTCTTGCATTACAGAAGTATGATAACAACGACTGGTACTTACAATTTTACATTAGTAAGGACTAATGTACCATCGCCGTTTTTACAATTGTCGGCATAGATCCATGTGTCAAAAATAAAATATTGCCCTAGAATTAGGGTTTGTCACATAAATATAAAATAGCTCATGGATCTTGCAGGGCTCACAACCGACTGAGTGTAATCGGCGAGCGTAGTTACTTTGAAAACAGGGCCGGTGGCACTCGTGCCGAGAAACATGTGCCAATTGAGGTACAAAGGCAACGTGTAAATTATCAGTATTAATAACGTCCTTAGGTAAAGTAACAATAAAAAGAAGGAAGGCGTTTAACACTCCCGTTATAACAGTATGGGAGCATTGGTACAAGTAATGTAGTTATACATCAAAAAATCAGGTGGCGCTTACGCCGAGAAACTTACGCCCAGTGGCATATACAGCCAAAATATAAAAAAATTACATTACTATATTAGTGAAGCCCACAAACGGTATACATGCCAGAACTTTAAAATTGACAATAATGGCTCTTGCCAAGAAAGAATTATGAGCACTGGTACACGATCCTGTTAATACACATTCACAGGGAAAACAAAAATTTTAGAGCCAGGCAAAATCACATAAGGGCCGATGTAGTAGCAAACATACATCGTGAGAAAACCAACATTACATAAGGGGTAGTGAGCTTAAAGCACTGAAGGTGCATCACAGCTTCCTGAGGAAATAAACCACTAAGGTTACCAGCATTAATGTTATACCGTAAACAGTACAGGTTTAAAGCCTTCGAAAAATTGTCTACAAGCAAGGTTCAACTGGTCGTTCAGTATATTACCGTCCTTGAGCTCAAGATGTTTGAAAATTTGTAACTCTTCCCACAGATCTAATCTATGCCCTTTGTCTTCTCTGTGTAAGATAACAGTGTCTTCCAAATGTTTTGGCATATGACTGGCTATCAGGAGGTGTTCAGCAACAGTAGAGTTGTGTATATTCGCTCCTTTTTTACCTAATAGGTGTTCTTTATATCTTGTTTTCACAGCTCCGCCTGTTTGACCAATAATATGAAGGACAGTTGTTACAGGTTAGTTTGTAAACCCCTGAATTGGAAAACCAATCGCTGGCGATCTCTACTGAATGTACAAGATTTCTCTTTAAACTGTTATCTGTAGAAAAGGAGACGTTACAGTTATATTTTTTCATTGGAAGACTTTTATCCTATACGATATATTGCTCAAGAAAGAAACAGAAATAATTTATTTAGCTTCTTTGCTATGAGTGGGGAGGTTGTTGCTCGAAGTCGAACAGTTTGGGAAGTTTTCTTACTGAACATGTAATCAATCATATTCTGATTGTACTCATTATTAAGCGCAATAGCTTTGATGACATTCAATTCTTTTTGTTGATTGGCAGGTGATAAAGGAGTAGTAACCATATGGTGAATGGCAGAATGAAAAAACGCCAGTTTATGAGCTTTTGGATGAGTTGAGTCAGCAGGGATGACATTATCTGAATACGTTTCCTTACGCAAAATGTTGAAATTGAAGGAACTATTCTGTATAGAAATTGTTAAATCAAGAAAGTTAAGTTCACCTTTTTCATTCTGAAGTTCTTTTGCGAAGGAAATTTTTTCATGTAAACCATTGAAAGTATTGAAGAGAAACTATAAAATGTTACTTACTCTGTGTGATAAGTTGGGCAACTAGTATTTCCCGTCGATTGAGTTCTTCTCTAAGACGTGAATCGGCAGAGTGCTCTGCAGCAGCTGCTACTGACACTCGGGGCCCTGTTAGAAGCTGTGCAGACAGTAATTCAGCCTGTTCTCTAAGAGCACGGTTTGCTTCTTGAAGCCGCCGCACTTCTGTCTGCAGCTTAGTGCGAGCAGCACGCTCTAGTCGCTCACGACGCTCTGAACCCTGGACTAGTTCCTCATGTGCTCTGTGTACCTTGGCTATCTCTTGCTCCAACTGAAAACATTACAGATGCAATAATTTCATTTGTAAATGTCCTTAATTCAAGTGCATGAATGTGAGTCATCTAATAGAATTAATAATTAGCATACTTTCGCTAATTTTTGAGGTTGCTCTTTGATTTTTGTCACTTCACGACCTCATATGAAACTTCTTTGATTAAAATTTTTCCTCTGTTACCATCATTAAGAAGCAAGCACTGTTAAGACCCTGCAATAAGTTTTGTTTGCTGTTTCCTCAATTACAACTGCGTGCAACTGAATACTGACTTTGTATTTCCCTAGATATATGACACCCTCAACAAAGACAAGGGGGGAAAAAAAATTCCCGGATTTCCCAGTTAAAAATATACTTTCTCCTGGGCGAAAATACACTTTTTCCATGTTAAGCAACAGTATACTTTTCCTCGGAACTGTAAAAACACTTTTTGGAAAGATGTTTGATGTGCAGCAACATATACACTGCATATTTTCGTATTATGAAAATATAAATTCGAATTCCACCAAACACTACATGTTACTTTCCGAAGCATTGAAATCGAGATTACAATGCGCTTTTGTAAGCCAGTCGTGGCTCATGTTAGGTGATCTTGCCAGTCGGCGACAGTGGATATTCAGAGCATAGGACACATGATGTAGTCAGCCAATAGCAACATCAATGTTAAGTAGCTTGTGCCTTTCATAATATTTTCCTGTGACCAGTTAGAAATAGGTTCGTTTCAGCAGTTGCCAGAGTGCCAGATAACAGGCATCACCACACTTGCGCAGCTACGACGACGCAGGAAGCCCATATTTTCATATGTGTAAAACATTAAAAGATCTTAATTATGTCCTAAAACAAACAAGACATTAGAGGATATTGAACATCGGAATTTCGTGAACCATACTAAAATGCATAATTCAGCTTAAAGTGAACATCCGTACGTCCAGATTCGGATGTAAATTTTCTTGGAGTACCAGTACTGTATTATCTCATGTTTGGTTCTTTATTATGGCATAATGCCATACAAGCCAGAAGATGAAAATGCAGTGAACAATTGAAACTAGCCAATAGTGTGGAATTAAACACTTCGTTTCAAATAAATTGACTGCCTCAGTGGAAAAGATTAATAAAAGCCCAATTTCTTTAGTATACCGACAAAAACAACTTCATTGTTCTGCAAGGCGATTTATGCTTGACTGTCAGAAAAGTGGAAATAAAATAAAATCTGACACTAATAACATTTTAGCCTTCCGTAATTATGTGAATGTATTTTAATTCACTTGATAGCTCCCGGCCACAGAAACCCATTTTGTTTTCATTTGATGTCAGAGCAATAAACGAAGAGGAAACAGCAAAATCACTAAACTTAAACATGGGTCACGTGGAGACTACCCACCTCCCCACAACAACTCAGACTGCTCTGTGCATCAGCCCCGGATCTACGATATTTCCGAACCGGGGCAGTACTAGCTAGTCTGCAGACGTGTGTGCAAGTTACGTGTGTGTGTGTGTGTGTACTGCTGACAAAGGCCTTAATGGCCGAAAGCTATAACTGTGTGAATCTTTTTATTGTGCCTATTGCGACTCAGCATCTCCACTATATGGTGAGTAACAACTTTCCTTCTCTTGTATTATTATATGTTAGGAAGTAGCTTCACATTTCGTTCATAAGCTCCTCCAGCTTCTCAAGCAGGGTGTACGAAATTTTGAAATAAATTTCAAATCGTCATATTCATCCATATTTTGTGTGAAGTCCCCGTTTCTTCTGCTACCTTGTTCTAACAAACAATCTTGTCATCACTAATTCTGTAACTATTCCTGCCAGTGTCAAACCTTGTTCTCTGGTTAACTTCACTAACCCCGCCACAATCACCTGTTTAGTTATCCTATGTTTATTCTCCGGTTAGGCGTTATTATGTGTCCGTACAACGCATTGTTTTCCGCGCTACTCTCAGAGTAGTACTTATGCGGCTACTAGCTGAGGACTGTACAACTGGCCCTTACTAATGTAGCGGTCTGACCAGAAATTTTCTGTCAAAATTCATTTTCTTGGATACACCGAGAAGATAATACGCAATCTTTCTTACCTGTAATTCCTGTTAGTCATTTATTTCCACTCTGGCAATTTGAATCTATGGTTTTCACTAGTAACTATAACAATGCAGATCATTTGCAAACCCAGTCAACCATATAAACAGCGATTGGCGTTCATCACTTCAGCTTTATTTCACTCAGCTCGTATAGCCCCGTCCCCTTTTGTCTGCAAGAGAGTTTATTTCTAGATGCAACGGGGATTCCTCTGGCACAGACATCATGTACATTATGCATAAATCAACTTATGATTCATTCAGAAATCAACTTAGAATGTGTTCAAAAAACCAACAGGGATGTGTTTCAAAGTCCTATGAATAATCGATAGACCGAAGTGCGCTGGATGCTAGACTAGACACTTTGTGAAACAACTTTTTTCCCTCAAGAATATGAAAGGTTGGTGGCACATGTAAGGCACTTTTTTCATTAAGTGTACTGGAACATCGGTGAAAGGATGGAACATCGATGAAAGGATGTGACTCTGGATGTCTACGTCAGCTTTAAAGGTCATAAAAAGGCCTATAACTGTGAAACAGAAAAAATACACTAATAAAACATTCTTCAATAAACTGGTACTGACTGCAATGATTCACATGTAATCACTAACCTGTACTGGCCCAGATTGCAGACGTCAATACTGGTCAAGGAACTTCAGAACAGCCTCAATCATGAAAGGTGTTCATCAAAGCCCTGTATCACGCCTCTTTTGTTCAACATTTATACTTAAGTAATTTTTGAGAAAGCATCCATGAAAAATTGTGGAGGGCTCTCAATAAAAGGGAAAGTTATTAATCACTTCAGATATGTAATGACACTGTCATCATAGCAAACAAGCTACAGAGGCTGGACAAAAATATGTAAACATCACAAGAAATGTTTGCCTGAATATAATTGCAGATATTAGCTAGACTGCATATTGTGCTGTGCCACAGAAGGCACCTATTCAAGTCCTCAATACGCTGCAAGTGCCTGTCATGGTCAGAACAGTGTTCTGTGTAGTCATGAGTGCGTTATGTTAGGACCAAGTGACTTCAAATGTGAGCAAATTGTGGTACTCATATGCTGGATGCTTCCACAACCTAAGAGCAGAATTGTTTGGTGTTTAAAGAAGCACTGTATTTATACTGTACGTGGGAAAAGTGGACAACCTTCATCAGCACAGCCACAATATAGGTGAAAGTGTGTGCTGAGTGATCATGACAGATGGTCACTGAAGAGGACTGTGATGAAAAATAGGACAACAGCGAGAAAGTCACTGCAGAACAAATTGGCGCGCAATTGAACATTATCAGCACCAAAACAACACAAAGGGAGCTCCCTTTGTAGGGCCAGCTGGAATTACAAAACCACACATCAGTGATGCAAATACCTGTAACAGGAAACCACGGTCCCAAAGCCATAAAACCTGGACAGTGGAGCAATGGCAGAAAGTCACTTAGTTGGCCGAGTCTTGTTGTACACTGCTTCCCACTTCTGACTAATTTTACAACCCACATGTAAAACATGGCAAGTGTTTGGAATGATTTGCCTAGCCTTGGCATGGTATTCCATGGGCCCCACGGGTGCTCTGCAAGGTGGCATTACTGCCAAGAGTTATGTGATCATTTTTGCTGATCAGGTCCACCACATAGTATGTTTGTTCCCCAACGGTAATGCTGCATTCCAAAACAGCTAGGCCCCTGTTCACACAGCTCTCATTATCCAGGACTGAGTTTGTGATCTTGAGTATGAATTGTTGCAGCTCCCCTAGCGACCATTCACCAGATTCTGTTATTATTGAGTCTCGACTTATCTATCACCCCTTCAAAGATTAAAATCATGGTATTCTTCAAAAGGGAAACCCAAACAAATTTCACAATACAGGGTAACATTGGAACAGTAGAGGAACCATTCATCAACATGGAGAAACAGAGTGAAACCACAGTTTGCAATTGAGAAGCATATTTCATTGATGCTCTGCTCTCCTTTATGGGGGTGTGAAAGATGGACCTAGGACTCAAGTACTGAAAAATGAATGGAGGTCTTTGAAATGTGTGTGTGTCGTCGTTTCTAGTATATACCTTTGATACTGGCAATGTCAAGTGATGTGGTTGTTCATTCTATGAAAAAGCAACATGAACAGATAGATTATAAAACAAAGAAAAAACAATTCCTGGAACATATTACAATGGGCAAAAAAATCAATTATCACTACATACAAATCCATCCAAAAATTTCAAGACTGATTTTTTTCCAGTTGTAAAAGTGACATCAGCACAGTAACTACACTGGCAGCTTGAATTACAGATGCCTTTTTCAATCAGTACAGATGTGTGTTCAACCAGTCAGTAGTGAACAGACAGTATGAAGCAGTGGACACGCGGGCACAGTGTTTCAATCTTGTCGCATCACAAATTGCAATGGAGCAATGTGCCTACATCAAGTGTTCTCAAATTTTCCAGAATGTTTTGGAGAAGAGAAAAGTGTGTGCAAAGTTTGCCTCGCACACCTTGACTACTGAAGAAAAACAATGACACATAGACACCTGTTGTGATTTGACTGAAATGCAAAACACGAACAATTCTTTTCTGGAAAAAAAATTATAATGCATGACTAGACTTCTTGTTATCACTGCAAACCTGCCACAAAACAAATAAGAGAAGAAATTTGGATTAAGCGTCAACATTTTGATAACAACTGACATTCCAATGTGCGAATTGGACAACATCTCGAAGAAAAACTTTTCTGACAATTTCACACGGTTGCATGAATGTTCTGTGCATTGAGTAGAACACCCGAGGTATTAAAACCATGATCTTAAATTTTCTCTATTTTTTTTTTTTACTAATCCAGTCTCAAAATTTTTTGGACTGATGGGCTATTGTTGAAGGAGACAGAGAGACTCATGACACAGACATTTGGAGATGGCACAGTAATATGCCAGAAAAATCTTTCTGTGATGCACTGTCAAGATCAGTGGATCATCAACCTTTGCAAAGAGATGATAGCTTAAGAGTTTGGATTTTTTATGAACAATACTTCAACTATTGGTATACCCTTCTGTAGTAAGCTCAACAAGCATATCTAGGACACTTGTTCCTGTGTAGGACCATCGTCAAAACAATATGCATAAAAATGGAATTATCAACCTGTGTGGATTAAGAATAATTCCAACTCACCACAAGAGGAAGCGTTCTGCAGCAGACAGGTACAGTTAAATGTAGGCAGTTAAGGTAACCGCACCTTACGACCCAGAGATGACAGTAGTGTGCGTGTGTGCGCGCGCTCGCGCACACTCCTGTGCTTCTACATCTGACAAAACACTGTCCAAGCTAATAATATTCAACAGCCTATCTTAAACGTGCCTCTATATATATATTCACTCTCTCTCCCATGCAGATCTTATAATATTTCTCCTTTCCAGAGTCTTAATTCTGTCTGAATTTAAAACTTAACAACTGTTGTCGAACTACAGACATTTATCATAAAGCGCGGTACCAAATTTAATACAATTCATAGCTCTGAAACTCAATAAAAATTGTCATGGAAAAAAAACTCTATTTACCTTCTGTGATTTTGCCACTTTTTGATAGCAAGTTTCAAGTTCTAATTTTAGCGAGCTATTTTCTTGGATCAGGATTTCAACCATTTCCGCTGGTGGCCAAACATCCCTCCTCACATCCTCACGTCCATTTGTTTTTGGCCTGTAACAGAAAGAGTTTGCTTAATTCTTTTTTTCTCAAACAACAGCATCGATAAAATGCAACCAACAATTACAAGAAAAGTTGTCATTTAATCACTACTACTCACATGACAATGTGAAATTCTGCAAGTAATACAAATAACTCTTTCTGTTAAGGAAGTAGCCACAACAGACTGGGTAAAAGGTGCATGTTGGAGTTTGGTTACTGTAGAACTTGAGATTTGTTTCATGCTGTATTCAGGCCCTGATGAAATACGTAAAACACAAAAATGGCAAAAAAATTTGCAAATCATCTGGACAAAAAGCAAAAGAAGGAGTGAGAACAAAAATAAAGTGCGACGAAAAAATAAAATTGAAGAGCCAGAGAACTGAAATCTAGATGGTGGTGGGAACATGCAAATTTGAATGGCGTAGACAAAAAGTATTGTTCTGCATCATAATGCAAAAAAATTATATTGGAGAAACCAACATTTGGCCACAATTACAATCCTTCCGAGCCTACTGATGTATGCTTTCTTTACACTATGATGTGGTACAATACTCAGAAAAATTTTTTTCTCAACGAATTCCGCTTGCAGCAGTCTATGTAATTATACTGAATGGTGTAGCAAGGACAGAAGTGACCTTTCTACAATTTGCCACAAAAGTTGTGCGCCATTAGGTGAAAAGTAACTTGAAGGTAACCTGGATGCACAGAGCAAGGGATAAAAGGTACTAACATAAATAAATAGATGAACAAGAATGAAGAAGACAGAATAACACACTAGAATGAGATTTTCACTCAGCAGCGGAGTGTATGCTGATATGAAACTTCCTGGCATCGAGGATTTCAGCCATAAATAGAAATATTAAAAAAGGTAGGAAGATTTTTTTGTTTAGCAAAAGTGACAAAAAGCAGATTACAGAGTACCTGAGGGCTCAACACATAAGTTTTGTCTCAAGTACAGATAGTGTTGAGGATCAGTGGACAAAGCTCAAAACCATCGTACAATATGCGTTAGATGAGTATGTGCCAAGCAAGATCATAAGAGATGGAAAAGAGCCACCGTGGTACAACAACCGAGTTAGAAAACCGCTGCGGAAGCAAAGGGAACTTCATAGCAAACATAAACATAGCCAAAGCCTTGCAGACAAACAAAAATTACGCGAAGCGAAGTGTAGTGTGAGGAGGGCTATGCAAGAGGCATTCAATGAATTCGAAAGTAAAGTTCTATGTACTGACTTGGCAGAAAATCCTAAGAAATTTTGGTCGTATATCAAAGCAGTAGGTGGCTCAAAACACAATGTCCAGACACACTGTGACCAAAATGGTACTGAAACAGAGGATGACAGACTAAAGGCCGAAATACTAAATGTCTTTCTTCAAAGCTGTTTCACAGAGGAAAACTGCACTGTGGTTCCTTCTCTAGATTGTCGCACAGATGACAAAATGGTAGACATCGAAATAGACGAATGAAAGGCCGCTGGACCTGATGGGATACCAGTTCGATTTTACACAGAGTACGCGAAGGAACTTGCCCCCCTTCTTGCAGCGGTGTACCGTAGGTCTCTAGAAGAGCGAAGCGTTCCAAAGGATTGGAAAAGGGCGGAGGTCATCCCCGTTTTCAAGAAGGGACGTCGAACAGATGTGCAGAACTATAGACCTATATCTCTAATGTCAATCAGTTGTAGAATTTTGGAACACATATTATGTTAGAGTATAATGACTTTTCTGGAGACTAGAAATCTACTCTGTAGGAATCAGCATGGGTTTCGAAAAAGACGGTCGTGTGAAACCCAGCTCGCGCTATTCGTCCACAAGACTCAGAGGGCCATAGACACGGGTTCACAGGTAGATGCCGTGTTTCTTGACTTCCGCAAGGCATTCGATACAGTTCCCCACAGTTGTTTAATGAACAAAGTAAGAGCATATAGACTATCAGACCAATTATGTGATTGGATTGAAGAGTTCCTAGATAACAGAACGCAGCATGTCATTCTCAATGGAGAGAAGTCTTCGGAAGTAAGAGTGATTTCAGGTGTGCCGCAGGGGAGTGATATTCACAGTATACATAAATGATCTTGTGGATGACATCGGAAGTTCACTGAGGCTTTTTGCAGATGATGCTGTGCTGTATCGAGAGATTGTAACAATGGAAAATTGTACTGAAATGCAGGAGAATCTGCAGCGAATTGACATGTGTGCAGGGAATGGCAATTGAATCTCAATGTAGACAAGTGTAATGTGCTGCAAATACATAGAAAGATAGATCCCTTATCATTTAGCTACAAAATAGCAGGTCAGCAACTAGAAGCAGTTAATTCCATAAATTATCTGGGATTACGCATTAGGAGTGATTTAAAATGGAATGATCATATAAAGTTGATTGTCGGTAAAGCAGATGCCAGACAGATTCATTGGAAGAGTCCTAAGGAAATGCAATCCAAAAACAAAGGAAGTAGGTTACAGTACACTTGTTCGCCCACTGCTTGAATACTGCTCAGCAGTGTAGGATCCGTACCAGATAGGGATGATAGAAGAGATAGAGAAGATCCAACGGAGAGCAGCGCGCTTTATTACAGGATCATTTAGTAATCGCGAAAGTGTTACGGAGATGATAGATAAACTCCAGAGGAAGACTCTGCAGGAGAGACGCTCAGTAGGTTGGTACGGGCTTTTGTTACAGTCTTCACCGAAGAGTCAAGCAGTATATTGCTCCCTCCTACGTATATCTCGCGAAGAGACCATGAGGATAAAATCAGAGAGATTAGAGCCCACACAGAACCATACCGACAATCCTTCTTTCCACGAACAATACGAGACTGGAATAGAAGGGAGAACCGATAGAGGTACTCAAGGTACCCTCCGCCACACACCGTCAGGTGGCTTGCGGAGTATGGATGTAGATGTAGATGCAGAAAACTGTGTGCCAGACCGAGACTCGAACTCGGGACCTTTGCCTTTCGCGGGCAAGGGCTCTACCATCTGAAAGCTCTCCTGCTTTCAGAGTAACACATGCTTACAAAACGAAAGAATTTGCCAGCATCTCCCACGTCCATGGTCTTTCTACCATGAAACACTACATTTCTCACTGTCACCAATACCCCAACATTTCCTTAAAAATCCTTTTGGCATATGGTACTCCTGGTGTGTTGGCTTATATTTAAAGAAGGGCAGCAGCTTCAATACTACTTAAGTTTTCTGTGCCATTAATTGCCAACGCAGTGCACAGAATTAACTGCAGTTGTATGGTTACCTTACACCCCCTCTCCAGTCCCCCCCCCCCAAATCAAACAACCTCAGTCAGAGTGCTAGGGTTCCACTGTCCTAAATACTCACTCCCTTTATTGTACTTACAGGAAAAGGTACTTTTTTACATAAGGGTATATAAAAAAACATTGATAGCACTTCATATATTGCATGGAATGGCAAACTTTATCAGAAAGCGTGGAAGTCTGAGAAGAGTGACACGAGTGTGTCCTTGCTAACTTAACTGGTTATGCAACCTACCTGCATCAGTGGATTTATGGACTGGACTAATAGCATTCCTACCTGTGGGTTGCAAGTGCACACTTGTGACCACCAGCTACTACTTTGCTACAGTCAAGTGTCATCTATCCTGTTTCTAATGTATGTCTAGCTTATCTACAGTGTCTCCCCCCCCCCCCCCCCCCCTCCCGGTTTTCACTTTTAGAATGATTCCTCTCAAAATCAATTTTATATCGTGAACATTTTTAATCTTATATTTCCAATCTAAGAGTTACCAACTTTATACTATTATGTAATTAATTGCAGCCTTCAGTTCCAACAACCAGAGTGCAGATATGGTTACAATTTGTATACAATGAGTAGATGTGGAATTGTTCTGTGGAAACCTGTCACCAGATTTTCCATCTCTTGACTGTTTTCTGTGGGATACTATGAAGACTATAGGTCCACTACTCCTGTAACATCAGAGGGCCTTTCACAGAGAGCCTTTCGCACATATCCAGAATACAACTGAAATACTGAATACACATTCACACTCATTTCACCCTGTCTGTCAAAATTCACATTGCCCACATATATTCTGGATGAAGTAGAAGAGCAAAATTGTGTGTTTTTGTCACGTTTCATACATATCCTGAACCCTGGTTTTGGAATGTGTCAGTATAAAAAGTCTTTAAATATGTCTGCTTGTGTCTGTATATGTGTGGATGGATATGTGTGTGCGTGCGAGTGTATACCCGTCCTTTTTCCCCCCCCCCTAAGGTAAGTCTTTCCGCTCCCGGGATTGGAATGACTCCTTACCCTCTCCCTTAAAACCCACTTCCTTTCGTCTTTCCCTCTCCTTCCCTCTTTCCTGATGAGGCAACAGTTTGTTGCGAAAGCTTGAATTTTGTGTGTATGTATGTGTCTGTCTGTGTTTCTATCGACCTGCCAGCGCTTTCGTATGGTAAGTCACATCATCTTTGTTTTTAAATATACGAGGCCTGTTCAGAAAGTAAGCTCCGATTGATTGCCAAATTGAAACCACAGTGAACATCAGAAATGTTTTACTTGTAACAATTAGCTACACCTTTCAGCTACTTCTCTACGTAGTCGCCGTTCTGACTTAGACTTTTGTCATAGCATTGTACCAACTTTTCAATAGCCTCATCATAGAAGGCAGCCGCCAGTGCTTTCCGCCAATTCTCCACGCTGGCCTACACCTCGTTGTCTGTGTCAAAATGTTGTCTTCAAAGACAGCGGTTCATGTGACCAGAGATGAAACTCAGGGGGAGACAATTGCGGACTGTATTGTGGGTAACCTCACATTTCCATTTGAAAACGATGCAGGAGCATCTTCATTGCCCCTGCAGAATGCGGCTGAGAATTGTCTTGAAGAAGAAACAGCACGACAGTTATGTAATGTTAGCTGCATAGCTTCAGGCGAAATTTCTCACCAGGCCCTCGTACTTCGCGGCAGACACTATTTTCTAGACATCTTTACGCACTCACTGCGAGCTCAGAAATGAGAAGAGCGACGTGATGCTAACTGGGGTTATACTAGAGACACTACCCAACACACCTGTGCAAAGCTTTATCGGATTTTCATAGTCGTTTCCATTTCGCGACCGATCGGAGCTTACTTTCTGAACGCCCCTCGTATTTTTCCCACATGGAATGTTTCCCTCTATTATATTGATATCAGTATAAAAAGTTAAATACAAATAATACAACATTCTCTCTTTGATAAATTTGATGGAAGATACAGAAATAATCTGCTTTATAAAATAGGCTCTATGGCACCTAGGGACCCGCAAGCAGTCTGGTAGTAATGGAATAGGAAAACTTTTGCTGGGAAGCAGTCCCGACCTCCCCCCATGCAATTTCCATACTTTTGGAGCCTTGAACAAAGACATAAGTGGCAATCTATTTGCTTTGGGCCTAGAGGTGCACTCCTGGGTACAATCATGATTCCACAGTCAACCACAAAGATTTTGCCACGAAGGAATTGACTATCTTGTCTCTCAGTGAGATAAATTTATTAACAGTTACAGAGAAACTTTTGAAATAATAAACAGTTTACACATTTTTTCTCCAACTAACTCATTTTAATTTGAATGCCCTTATAACAGACAAATTCAACCTAGCTAGACTTGTCAAGGACCTACTCCTTTTCCCAATCCTTGTAACAGGAACATGTATCTACCACCAATCCCCAAGCCCTCCAACCGAAGCCAACCTAATACCAACACTGAACCCTGCCTCTTCCAGTTCATGCCACCATCCAACCATAACCCCCCCTCCCAGGTGACCTTCCAGTAAACCCTTACCTCTAACTTGACTTCACCATCCTTCCCCAGATCTTCTCCTAACAGCACCATACAAGAAAGGAAAGCCATACACAATCTGAAAACAGATCCTGATCGTATCATCCTCCTAGAGACAAAGTTTCCACCACAGTTTTATGAACTGTACTGACTACTGATGGTAGGCTTCTACAAACTGTCTGACCCCTTCACCCATAATCTCTGCCAAAATGATCCCACCCCACAAGTACAACATAACTTCAATCCCTTCTTAAAGCCTTAGGCCTTCCCAGAACTTCCCACCTGAATTCATTTCCCTCCTCACCCCTAAGACACCTCACACAGCCACCTTCTATGTGCACCCCCAAATCCACACACCAAACAATCTTGGATGCTTCATTGTAGCTAATTATTGTGAGCCACTGACAGAATTTCATACCTCAATGACCAACACCTCCAACCAACTGCCCACAATCTAGCCTCCCACTTCAATTTAACAACCACTTTCTTCACTACTCTCCACCATCCCCTACCCCTGTCCTCCTGGATCCCTACTCATCAGTGTTGAAGCCACCTTCCTATACACCTACGTCCCTCATGCCTATGGCCTTGCTGTTCACGAACACTACCTCTCCCAACATCTTTCAGACTCCAAAGTCACTACCTCAATCCTCATTCAAATTATTCACTTTATCCTAGCACCCAACAACTTCCCCTTTGATTGGAAGTATACAAACAATCTGCAGCACAGCCATGGGCACCTGCATGGGTATCTCCTATGCCAACCTGTTAATGTGCCATCTAGAGGAAATCCTCCTCCCAAAACCTCAAACACCTGGTCTGGTTCAAGTTCACTGATGGTATCTTCATGATCTGGACTCAGGGCTAAGGCACCCTATCCTCATTCCTCCACAACCTCAACACCTTCTCTCCCATCCACTTCATCCGGTCGTCCTAAAACTAACATAACACCCCTGGCTGGAAAAAAAAAGTCCTCCTTTGATTACCTACACTACTGGCCATTAAAATTGCTAAATCAAGAAGAAATGCAGATGATAAACAGGCATTCATTGTACAAATATATTATACTACCACTGACATGTGATTACATTTTCACGCAATTTGGGTGCATAGATCCCGAGAAATCAGTACCCAGAACAACCACCTCTGGCTGTAATAACGGCCTTGATACGCCTGGGCATTGAGTCAAACAGAGCTTGGATGGCGTGTACAGGTACAGCTGCCCATGCAGCTTCAACACCATACCACAGTTCATCAAGAGTAGTGACTGGCGTATTGTGATGAGCCAGTTGCCCGGCCACCACTGACCAGACGTTTTCAATTGGTGAGAGATCTGGAGAATGTGCTGGCCAGGGCTGCAGTCAAACATTTTCTGCATCCATAAAGGCCCATACAGGACCTGCAACACACGGTTGTGTATCATCCTGCTGAAATGTAGCGTTTCGCACGGATCGAATGAAGGGTAGAGCCACAGGTCGTAACACATCTGAAATGCAATGTCCACTGTTCAAAGTGCTGTCAATGCGAACAAGAGGTGACCGAGACATGTAACCAATGGCAGTTCATACCATCGCCGGGTGATACGCCAGTATGGCGATGACGAATACATGCTCCAATGTACGTTCACCGCGATGTCGTCAAACACTGATGCGACCCTCATGATGCTGTAAACAGAACCTTAATTCATTCGAAAAATGACTTTCTGCCATTCGTGCACCCAGGTTCGTCGTTGAGTACACCATTGCAGGCGCTCCTGTCTGCGATGCAGTGTCAAGGGTAACCACAGCCATGGTCTCCGAGCTGCTAGACCATGCTGCTGCAAATGTCATCGAAATGTTCGTGGAGATGGTTGTTGTCTTGCAAACGTCCCCATCTATTGACTCAAGGATCAAGACGTGGCTGCACAATCCATTACAGCCATGCGGATGAGACGCCTGTCATCTCGACTGCTAGTGATACGAGGCCGTTGGGATCCAGCACGGCGTTCCGCAATACCCTCCTGAACCCACTGATTCCATATTCTGCTAGCCGTCATTGGATCTTGACCAACACAAGCAGCAATGTCGCGATACAATAAACCGCAATTGCGATAGGCTACAATCCGACCTTTATCAAAGTCGGAAACGTGATGGAACGCATTTCTCCTCCTTTCACAAGGCATCACAACACCGTTTTACCAGACATTACTGGTCGACTGCTGTTTGTGTATGAGAAATCGGTTGGACACTTTCCTCAGGTCAGCACGTTGTAGGTGTCGCCACCGGCACCAACCTTGTGTGAATGCTCTGAAAAGCTAATCATTTGCATATCACAGCATCTTCTTCCTGTCTGTTAAATTTCGCGTCTGTAGCGTGTTATCTTCGTGGTGTAGCAATTTTAATGGCCAGTAGTGTATCATCACACCCAAGATCCTTCCCACCCCTCCTAAAGTGGTGTTCTGTCACCCAACGCAGCTCCACAACATCCTAGTCCACCATTTTTATTTTCTCGACTGATTTGCTGCAGCCCACCACGAATTCCTCTCCTCTGCCAACCTTTTCATCTCAGAGTAGCAACTACACACTACGTCCTCAGTTATTCCAATCTCTGTCTTCCTCTACAGTTTTCACCCTATACAGTTCCTTCTAGTACCATAGAAATTATCCCCTGATGCCTTAACAGGTGTCCTATCAACCCGCCACTTCTTCTTGTCAGTGTTTTCCATATTTTCCTTTCTTCATCGATTTTGCGGAGAACCTCCTCATTCTTTACCTTATCGGTCCATCTAATTTTCAAAATTTTTCTGAAGCACAACATCTCAAAGGCTTCGATTCTCTTCTGTTCGGGTTTTCCCAAAGTCCATGTCTCAGTACCATACAATGCTGTTATCCAAAAGTACATTTTCAGAAACTTCTTCCTCAAATTAAGGCCTATGTTTGATACTAGTAGACCTCTCTTGGCCATGAGTGCCCTTTTTGCTAGTGCTAGTCTGCTTTTGATGTCCTCCTTGCTCCACCCATCATCGATTATTTTGCTGTCTAGGTAGCAGAATTCCTGAACTTCGTCTACTTCGTCGCCATCAATCCTGATTTTGAGTTTCTCGCTGCTCTCATTTCTGCTACTTCTCATTACTTTTGTCTTTCTTTGATTAACTCTTAATCCATATTCTGTACTGTGGTGCTTCGAGAATTTCTGTGTAAATTCTAAAACCACTCAGCCTACCACCAACTCCAATACCTGATATTTTAGCTGTGAGTGTGAGAAAGGAACCCTATTTACTGTGCATCACTTGTCTGTGTGTGCAGGTTTAAGGTTTATCGTGAGACGACTGTAGACGCGGTGATCGAATAGCACTGACAAGTTTTTGCTGGTCGCGCCATGGAAGCCGTAGTGTTTATGTATTGTGTGCTGTTTTATAACTTTGATTATTGTAGTGGAAAAAAAGAACAGTTGAAATATTGTTAATTAATGCTCGTCTTGGACTTCGAGAGGATAACACGTGTATTCAGATTCAGGATGAGAATGGACTTGGTTTTTAAGCCAACTTTCTATAATGTGTAAATGAACTTTGTTTCTACCCTTTGGATACACGAGGAGACTTACTTGACAGCGTTTGTCTACGTGGAGAATGAGATTTGTATAAGTTTCATGTTAAATATACATTGTTAAGTGAAGCAAAAGAAACTGTGTGCGTCTGCTTATTTTTATAAGTAGAAAAAGTCTTGAGAAATTCCTGTTCATAGCAAATATACTTCGGAGAAGAAGAGAAAACGGAGGTTGCAGCAGCAAGCTAACCAGCAAGGAAAGTCGGCTGACAATCTCAAGTAAGTAGTATCGTTAAAGAAGTGGGAGTTTACACACATACTTCGCTAAAGCGTTAAAGTACTCATTAGACTGAAACTTCCTGGCAGATTAAAACTGTGTGCCGGACCGAGAATCCAACTTGGGACATAAGTCGTGCTTGGGTGGCTCAGTTGGTAGAGCACTTGCCCGTGAAGGCAAAAGTCCCGAGTTCAAGTCTCGGTCTGGCACACAGTTTTAATCTGTCAGGAAGTTTCATATCAGTGCACACTCCACTGCAGAGTGAAAATCTCATTCTGGAAACATCCCCCAGGCTGTGGCTAAGCCATGTCTCCACAATATCCTTTCTTTCAGGAGTGCTAGTTCTGCAAGGTTCACAGGGGAGCTTCTGTAAAGTTTGGAAGGTAGGAGGCGAGGTACTGACAGAAGTAAAGCTGTGAGGACGGGGCGTGAGTCATGCTTGGGTGGCTCAGTTGGTAGAGCACTTGCCCGCGAAAGGCAAAGGTCCCGAATTCGAGTCTTGGTCCGGCACAGAGTTTTAATTTGCCAGGAAGCTTCATATTAGCGCACATTCTCCTGCAGAGTGAAAATGTCATTCTATTCATTAGACTGCTCATTCCACTCAGACGACCATGTAAATTTTTTTCACTTTCACTCAGGATGGCAATCTCATCAGTGAATATCCTTTCACCTTGAATTTTAATCCCAATACAGAACCATTCCTTAATTTCCACCATTGTTTCTTTGACGTACAGATTGAACAGCAGCAGCGAAAGAATGCATCCTTATCTTAAACCCTTTTTAATCTGAGCACTTTGTTCTTGGTCTTCAAGACTTACTGTTCCCTCTTGGTTCTTGCACATATGGTACCTGACCCATCAATCCCTTTGGCATACCCCTATTTTTTCTCAGACATTCTAACATCTTGCACTATTTTATACTGTCAAATGCTTTTTCCAGGTAGACAAATCCTATGACCATGTCTCAATTTTTCTTCAGTCTTGTTTCCATTATCAATTGCAACATCAGGACCACCCCTCTGGTGACTTCACCTTTCCTAAAGCTAGACTGATCATTACCTAACAGACCCTCAATTTTCTTTTCCAGTCGTCTGTACATTATTCTTGTCAACAACTTGGATGCAGCTGTTAAGCTGATTGTGTGATAATTCTCCTAATACAAGATCCCTATTTTTTCCCTCCTGACTCCTGTTTCTTCTTGTTTCACGTTATCAGACAAATCTTCCCCCTCCTCGACACCTTCAATGTATTCTTTCCACCTACCTGCTCACTCCATGCATTTAACAGTGGCATTCCCATTGCACTCTTAATTTTAACACCCTTGCTTTAATTTCACCGAATCGAGTGTTCTATATGCTGAATCCATTCTTTCACAATCATTTCTTTATTGATTTCTTCACATTTTCCGCGCAGCCATTTTGCCTTAGATTCCCTGCATTTCATATTTGTATCATTCTTAAGTGTATTCACAAATTTCCTTGAATATTTTTGTAATTCCTTCTTTCATTGCTCTACTGAAGTATTTTACCTGTTACCGATGGTTTCTTCACAGTTGCCTTCCTTGTACCTACAGTTATGTTTCCATCTTCTGTGATTCCCCTCTTCAACTACACTGCCTACTGAGCTATACATTATCACGGTGTCTATAGCCTCAGAGAACTTCAAGCACATGTCTTTATTCCTTAGTACTTCTGCATCCCACTTCTTCACATACTGATTCTCCCTGACTAGTCTCAAACTTCAACCTGCACTTCATCATTACAAAATTGTGATCCGAGTCTATATCTGCTCTTGGGTACGCCTTCCAATCCAATATCTGGTTTTGGAATCTCTGCCTGACCATGACGTAATCTGGATGAAATCTTTCTGTACTTCCTGGCCATTTCCAAGTGTGATTCTCGAACAGAGTATTAACTATTACTAACCAATATTTATTTCAGAACTCAATGAGTCTTTCATTTCTGCTACCAAGGTCATCTCCTGTAGCCCTTCTTCTACTCCCTCCAATCCCCCATGACTATTATGCACTGAATTACCCATTCAATATCCTCATGTACTTTCTCAATTTCTTCAGCCTCTGCTTGTTACACTGGTAAGTACACCTGAACTATTGTTGTCAGTGTTGGTCAGCTGTCAATTCTGATGAGAACAACCCTGCCACTAAACTGTTGACAGTAACTTACTCCCTGCCCTACCCTCCTATTCATAACAAATCCTACTCCCATTACACTATTTTCTGCAGCTACCGACATTATCTTATACTCGTCTGACCAGAAATCCTTATCTTCTTTCCATTTAACTCTGCTGACACCCAAAATATCTAAACTGAACCTTAGCATTTCCTTTTCCAGATTTTCTAGCTTCCATAATGTATTCAAAGTTCTGACATTCCACATCCCAACTCGTAGAGCTCTATCCTTTAGTTGGTAACTCAACCTTTTTCTCATGGTTACCTACCCCTTGGAAGTCCCGTTCCGGAGATCTGAATGGGTGACTAGTCTGGAATTGTTTGATAATGGAGAGCACCATGCCATTTTCAATTACAGGTCCTGTGGACACACATTATCTATCTTGAATGCATTCGTTTCCATTGCCTTCTGCATCCTCATGCTGCTGATCATTACTGCTTGTTCCACCTTTCGGGGCAGTTTTCCACCACAAGGACAAGAGAGTGCCCTGAACATCTACCCACTCCTCCACACACTTTGCAAGACTGCCGAATGGGGGTGACTTCTTATGCCGGAAGCCTTTGGCTGCCATTGTGGATGACTTTCATTCAAAATTTAGGCAGTGGCGGGGTCCGAACCAGGGACTGAGAACGTTTTGATTACTAATCAAACACGCTACCCTTAGACCACGATATCAAACCCCTATGCCACTCGAAATCCCAACCCCTTGTCACAGGGATCAGATCCCAGAGGAACAACCTAGTGTACAACCTGCCCAATCCACACAGCACTTCTTATACTGTGCCATCACAGGCTTATCCTACCCAATCAGAAACTGGGCTACCTCTGCAATCAGCCAAGTCATATACCAGCTCTGCTACAACCATTGCACAGCTTTTATACTGGTATGGAACCAGAATGAATGGCCACTGCCAAACTGTGGCCAAGAGCACAGTAGGCCACCCCGTGGAACAACATGAAGCTGAACATAACATGCTCGATTTCAATGGTTGCTTCACAATCTGGACCATCTGCGTCCTCCCCTTATAGCAAAAAAAGCACTGTATCCCTGTAAGAGAGACAGAGGCGAACGAGTGTGCCACAACTTACCCATTTCACTACTACTAGCACCATGTCATCATAATGTACCTGTGCTTAGCATACAAAGTATTGTGCCATAATTTAAGAGTGAAATTAAAAATAAAAATAATTTTACCAAACTTTGTCAATGTACGATTCAGTATATTAATGTTAAAACTGTGAAGTTTTGGAATGATCTAATGAATATGTTTCACAAAATACATTATTTTAAGAATAAAATAAGGGGTGCTAAATAATGAAGCTAGAAAGCTAAATACGTTCAGGATTTGCAAATGTATGTCACAATCACAAGCTACCAAGTCTCAACTTGAACGGAGCAACATTTTAGTCAAAAATTGGCATTTTTACAAAAATTCAAAGGCACTAAATATGAGAATCAGAAAGGTGAAAATTCACATGTAGCCTCAGTTTTATGTAAAAACATTAAGTAAGTGACTCCATTACACTACCTCTATTAGTTTTCAGGTTATTCATTAAAAACTAAATTTGGAACAAAAACATCCCTATTCATATTAGATTAAATATCATTTGCATTTGTTAATAGAAAGGTCTAATTAAAGCACTTGATTGTGTTCATAAAATAACACAGCTGTACCAAGTTCAAGACTTCATGGTAAATAAAAATCACTACAAGGAATCTTAAAGAGGCAGTTCAGAGGTCACTTTCTACCATCGGATCCGTTCTAAAAATTCTAGTCGGAGATGTTTAAATGCAGTCGAGCTAAAACTTTTTCAGAAACTAAAGCAAAATTAACTCTTCTATGTAAAACTTAAGAAGAGTGAATTGTTAAATGGCAGAGATATTAACTAATATGTGCCCGAGAAAGGGGCTATTTAGATGCTGCTATCTGTACCTAGAGCAGTTGATAGCAGATGTTCCATTTGGCAGTCTGCTGCACCCATATATAAATACAGCCAGAGTGTGCCACCCACAATGTTGACAAAACCATATGGCAAGATTATTTTCCACTTTTAAGGCAGACATTTAATTCTGATGATAAAAATTCAGGGGGGATAAACCAATTTACTTGAAACTTGCCACAGAGGTCACCTTCGAATCGCTAATAGCTATTTAAATATGTCTGCTTGTGTCTGTATGTGTGGATGGATATGTGCGTGTGTGCGAGTGTATACCTGTCCTTTTTTCCCCCTAAGGTAAGTCTTTCCGCTCCCGGGATTGGAATGACTCCTTACCCTCTCCCTTAAAACCCACTTCCTTTCGTCTTCCCCTCTCCTTCCCTCTTTCCTGATGAGGCAACAGTTTGTTGCGAAAGCTTGAATTTTGTGTGTACGTTTGTGTTTGTTTGTGTGTCTATCGACCTGCCAGCGCTTTTGTTCGGTAAGTCACCTCATCTTTGTTTTTATATATAATTTTTCCCACGTGGAATGTTTCCTTCCATTATATTTGTATCCATAATTTGTATTATTTAGCATGTTGGATAGTGGGTTCAGAGCAAAGCAAAACCAGAAAGGACTTAATGAGTCTCCTTGATATATTCCACGCTTAATCTGTATTGGCTGTGATGTGATATTATTTGAATTTGTTTGGATATTAAGTGTGGTTTTCGAATTTTTCATTACTATGTTTAGGAACTGTATCAATTTAGTATCTACTTTGTATATTTCCAATATTTGTAGTAACCATGAGTGGGATACACTATCAAAAGCTTTTTGGTAATCAATGTATGCATAGTGTAGCGACCTTTGTTTAGTTTTAGCTTGATATGTCACCTCTGCATCTATTATCAGTTGCTCTTTACATCCTCGTGCTCCTTTGCAACAGCCTTTTTGTTCTTCATTTATAATTTTGTTCTGTGTTGTATGTGTCATTAATTTCTGTGTAATGACTGAAGTTAATATTTTGTATATTGTTGGTAGGCATGTTATGGGGCGATATTTAGCTGGATTTGCTGTGTCTGCTTGATCTTTAGGTTTCAGATAAGTTATTCCATGTGTAAGTGTATCAGGGAATGTGTATGGGTCTGCAATGTAACTGTTAAATAATTTAGTTAGATGTGAATGTGTTGAGGTGAACTTCCTTAGCCAGAAATTTGCTATTTTATCTTTTCCAGGGGCTTTCCAATTGTGAGTAGAATTAATTGCTTGGGTGACTTCATGTTGCAAAATTATCACTTCAGGCATTTGTGGTATCATCTTGTACGTATCTGTTTCTGCTTGTATCCACCGTGCATGCCTGTTATGTTGTACCGGGTTTGACCATATGTTGCTCCAGAAGTGTTCCATGTCTGTTATGTTTGGTGGATTGTCTATTTTAATGTGTGTGTTATCTATTGTCTGGTAAAATTTCTTTTGGTTTGTGTTGAATGTTTGGTTTTGTTTCCTTCTATTTTCACTTTTTTTGTATCGTCTAAGTCGTTTGGCCAATGCTTGTAATTTCTGCTTCTTTTCATCTAATTGCTCTATCACTTCTTGTTGTGAGATTTTACCTAACCTTTTTTGTTTTTTTTCTGACATTTCATTTCTTATAAATTGTGTTAGCTGACCGATGTCTTTTCTCAGTTTTTCTATTCTGATCTGTAGCCTGTGTTGCCATGCTGGTTTGGTGAGTTTCTTCTGTGTGTTGGTTGGTTCTTATATCTGCCTAGTGTGTATATTTAGTGTAGTGAGTGCTCCTATATAAACCAGTAGTTGTAACTCTTCCATAGTTGTGTTTTCATTTATTTTGTTGTGTATGATTGTGTTGATAGTTTTTATTGTTGTTTCGACTTGTGGGTTATTTGGCGGTCTATGCAAGAATGGTCTAATGTCTGTATTTGTGTCTTTGTATTCTATATATGTCAGCTGAAATTTTTCTTCTATATCTAACATGTGTGTCACTTCGTGTTCTATTTGTGCTTTTTCTGGTGGCTGTCTTAAGATTTCGTTTTCCTCTGACTGTTTAATTGATGCGTGTTGTTCATTGTTTGTTTGCTCTGGGATGTTTGAGTCCATTACTGTATTTTCTTCTTCTTCTGATTGCACATTATTTTGTTCCAGTATTTGTTGTATTTGTTGTTTGGTGTTTTCTACATCTGACTGGGGTATCCTGTTATTTTTGATTATTACATGGATCTGATCAGCTAGTCGTTGTTCTGTTAAAAATTTTAATTCTAGGTATCTGGTAATAAATGTTGTATATACTTGTGATCTGTATCCAGTTGTGTTGGTTCCTAGGTTTGTTGCTTGGTAATAACAGAACATGAGGTGACAATTAACTTCATCTGACCATCTCATCCTCTGTCTTTGTTTTCCTTCTAGGGTGGTCGCAGGAAGCATATCCTGCAAAACACCTCTATTTGGATTTGAATCATTTTCCGTGTGGCTAGCAGTGTTTTACCATTGTGGACGGGCACAGGGTTCAAGCATCGTCCCCGGCCATGACAGCACTTGTCCGAGGCTTCATTAGTTCTGTCCTGAACCAACTAATCACACTAAAAGGGGGGTTAGCCCTATTAGTGGTTTGTTCTTTTCGTCGCCTTTTACGACTGGCAGAACATACCGGAGGACTATTCTTTATTATTATTATCTTTCCTTTCTCAGACCTTAGGTCTGGTTCGGAATGAAAGTGACGCGGACCTTGATCAAGCGTCACTTCCTTTTAACTGTACGGTATATGTTACATTGCTTTTAGGAACTTTCGGGTAATTGAACATGTATCAATAATTACGGATTTCTGAAGTTGTATATATAAGTTTGGATGTAGCTGTATTGCATTGATGTACTGGTGGATATTGCGTGTTATGACTCCTGTAGTTGAAAGTATAATTGGTATAATGTCAACTTTATCCTGATGCCACATGTCCTTGACTTCCTCAGCCAGTTGGATGTATTTTTCAATTTTTTCTCCTGTTTTCTTCTGTATATTTGCTGTATTGGGTATGGATATTTCAATTAGTTGTGTTAATTTCTTCTTTTTATTGGTGAGTATGATGTCAGGTTTGTTATGTGGCGTTGTTTTATCTGTTATAATGGTTCTGTTCCAGTATAATTTGTATTCATCATTCTCCAGTACATTTTGTGGTGTATACTTGTATGTAGGAACGTGTTGTTTTAAAAGTTTATGTTGTAAGGCAAGCTGTTGATGTATTATTTTTGCGACGTTGTCATGTCTTCTGGGGTATTCTGTATTTGCTAGTATTGTACATCCACTTGTGATGTGATCTACTGTTTCTATTTGTTGTTTGCAAAGTCTGCATTTATCTGTTGTGGTATTGGGATCTTTAATAATATGCTTGCTGTAATATCTGGTGTTTATTGTTTGATCCTGTATTGCAATCATGAATCCTTCTGTCTCACTGTATATATTGCCTCTTCTTAGCCATGTGTTGGATGCGTCTTGATCGATGTGTGGCTGTGTTAGATGATACGGGTGCTTGCCATGTAGTGTTTTCTTTTTCCAATTTACTTTCTTTGTGTCTGTTGATGTTATGTGATCTAAAGGGTTGTAGAGGTGGTTATGAAATTGTAGTGGTGTAGCCGATGTATTTATGTGGGTGATTGCTTTGTGTATTTTGCTAGTGTCTGCTCGTTCCAGAAAGAATTTTCTTAAATTGTCTACCTGTCCATAATGTAGGTTTTTTATGTCGATAAATCCCCTTCCTCCTTCCTTTCTGCTTAATGTGAATCTTTCTGTTGCTGAATGTATGTGATGTATTCTATATTTGTGGCATTGTGATCGTGTAAGTGTATTGAGTGCTTCTAGGTCTGTGTTACTCCATTTCAATACTCCAAATGAGTAGGTCAATATTGGTATAGCATAGGTATTTATAGCTTTTGTCTTGTTTCTTGCTGTCAATTCTGTTTTCAGTATTTTTGTTAGTCTTTGTCTATATTTTTCTTTTAGCTCTTCCTTAACATTTCTATCATCTATTCCTATTTTTTGTCTGTATCCTAGATATTTATAGGCATCTGTTTTTTCCATCGCTTCTATGCAGTCGCTGTGGTTATCCAATATGTAATCTTCTTGTTTAGTGTGTTTTCCCTTGACTATGCTATTTTTCTTACATTTGTCTGTTCCAAAAGCCATATTTATATCATTGCTAAATACTTCTGTTATCTTTAGTAATTGGTTGAGTTGTTGATTTGTTGCTGCCAGTAGTTTTAGATCATCCATGTATAGCAAATGTGTGATTTTGTGTGGGTATGTTCCAGTAATATTGTAACCATAATTTGTATTATTTAGCATGTTGGATAGTGGGTTCAGAGCAAGGCAGAACCAGAAAGGACTTAATGAGTCTCCTTGGTATATTCCACGCTTAATCTGTATTGGCTGTGATGTGATATTATTTGAATTTGTTTGGATATTAAGTGTGGTTTTCCAGTTTTTCATTACTATGTTTAGGAACTGTATCAATTTAGGATCTACTTTGTATATTTCCAGTATCTGTAGTAACCATGAATGGGGTACACTATCAAAAGCTTTTTGGTAATCAATGTATGCGTAGTGTAGCGACCTTTGTTTAGTTTTAGCTTGATATGTCACCTCTGCATCTATTATCAGTTGCTCTTTACATCCTCGTGCTCCTTTGCAACAGCCTTTTTGTTCTTCATTTATAATTTTGTTCTGTGTTGTATGTGTCACTAGTTTCTGTTTAATGACTGAAGTTAATATTTTGTATATTGTTGGTAGGCATGTTATGGGGCGGTATTTAGCTGGGTTCGCTGTGTCTGCTTGATCTTTAGGTTTCAGATAAGTTATTCCATGTGTAAGTGTATCAGGGAATGTGTATGGGTCTGCAATGTAACTGTTAAATAATTTAGTTAGATGTGAATGTGTTGAGGTGAACTTCTTTAACCAGAAATTTGCTATTTTATCTTTTCCAGGGGCTTCCCAATTGTGAGTAGAATTAATTGCTTGGGTGACTTCATGTTGCAAAATTATCACTTCAGGCATTTGTGGTATCATCTTGTATGTGTCTGTTTCTGCTTGTATCCACCGTGCATGCCTGTTATGTTGTACCGGGTTTGACCATATGTTGCTCCAGAAGTGTTCCATGTCTGTTATGTTTGGTGGATTGTTTATTTCAATGTGTGTGTTATCTATTGTCTGGTAAAATTTCTTTTGGTTTGTGTTGAATGTTTGGTTTTGTTTCCTTCTATTTTCACTTTTTTTGTATCTTCTGAGTCGTTTGGCAAATGCTTGTAATTTCTGCTTCTTTTCGTCTAATTGCTCTGTCGCTTCTTGTTGTGAGATTTTACCTAACTTTTTTCGTTTTTTTTTTCCGAGCTTTCATTTCTTATAAATTGTGTTAGCTGTCCGATGTCTTTTCTCAGTTTTTCTATTTTGATCTGTAGCCTGTGTTGCCATGCTGGTTTTGTGGGTTTCTTCTGTGTGTTGGTTGGTTCTGATCTCTGCCTAGTGTGTATATTTAGTGTAGTGAGTGCTCCTATATATACCAGTAGTTGTAACTCTTCCATAGTTGTGTTTTCATTTATTTTGTTGTGTATGATTGTGTTGATAGTTTTTATTGTTGTTTCGACTTGTGGGTTATTTGGTGGTCTATGCAAGAATGGTCTAATGTCTGTATTTGTGTCTTTGTATTCTATATATGTTAGGTGAAATTTTTCTTCTATATCTAATATCTGTGTCACTTTGTGTTCTATTTGTGCTTGTTCTGGTGGCTGCCTTAAGATTTCGTTTTCCTCTGATTGTTTAATTGGTGCGTGTTGTTCATTGTTTGTTTGCTCTGGGATGTTTGAGTCCATTACTGTATTTTCTTCTTCTTCTGATTGCACATTATTTTGTTCCAGTATTTGTTGTACTTGTTGTTTGATGTTATCTGATTCTGACTGGGGTATCCTGTTATTTTTTATTATTACACGGATCTGATCAGCTAGTCGTTGTTCTGTTAAAAATTTTAATTCTGGGTATCTGGTAATAAATGTTGTGTATACTTGTGATCTGTATCCAGTTGTGTTGGTTCCTAGGTTTGTTGCTTGGTAATAACAGAACATGAGGTGTCGATTAACTTCATCTGACCATCTCATCCTCTGTCTTTGTTTACCTTCTAGGGTGGTTGCAGGAAGCATATCCTGCAAAACACCTCTATTTGGATTTAAATCATTTTCCAGTTGGCTAGCAGTGTCGTTACCATTGTGGGCGGGCATAGGGTTCAAGCATCGTCCCCGACCATGACGGCGCTTGTCCGAGGCTTCATTAGTTCTGTCCTGAACCAAATAATCACACTAAAAGGGGGGTTAGCCCTATTAGTGGTTTGTTATTTTCGTCGCCTTTTACGACTGGCAGAACATACCGGAGGCCTATTCTTTTCCCGGGCCTCCACGGGATTTATTATTATTATTATTATTATTATTATTATTATTATTATTATTATGCCCCTAAATCTTTCCGTTTGAGCTCTGATTTCTCTTATTTTATTATGGTGATCATTTCTCCCTACATAGGTGGGTGTCAACAAAATATTTACGCATTCGGAAGAGAAAAATTGGTGATGAAAATTTCGTAAACAGCTCTCGCCGCAAACAAAACTGGCTTTGTTTCAGTGACTGCCACCCCAACTCGCGTCTCATATCAGTGACACTCTCACCCCTATTGCGCGATAACACGGAACGAGCTGCCCTTCTTTGCACTTTTTCGATGTCCTCCATCAATCCTACCTGGTAAGGATCCCATACTGCGCAGTAATATTCCAGCAGAGGAGGCACAAGTGTCATGTAGGCTGTTTTAGTGGGTTTGTCGCATCTTCTAAGTGTTCTGGCAGCAAAGCTCGGTCTTTGTTTCGCCTTCCCCACAATATTATCTATGTGGTCTTTCCAATTTAAGTTCGTCGTAATTGTGAATACCTAAGCATTTAGTCGAATTGACAGCCCTTAGATTTGTGTGATTTATCGTATACCCAAAATTTATCGGATTTCTTTTAGTACCCATGTAGATGACCTCGCACTTTTCTTTGTTTAGTGCCAATTGCCACTTTTCGCACCATACAGAAATTTTCTCTAGAACATTTTTTAATTGGAATTGATCGTCTGATGATTTTAATGCACGGTAAATTACAGCATCACCTGCCAACAATCTAAGGGGGCTGCTCAGATTATCACCTAGATCATTTATATAAATCAGGAACAGCAGAGGGCCTATGACACTACCTTGCGGAACGCCGGGTATCACTTCTGTTCTACTTGATGATTTACCGTCTGTCACTACGAACTGTGACCTCTCAGAGGAAATCACGAATCCAGTCACATAACTGAGACAATACTCCACATGCACGCAATTTGATGAATAGCCACTTGTGAGGAACGGTATCAAAAGCCTTCTGGAAATCTTGGAATATGGAATCGATCCGAGATGCCTTGTCGACAGCACCCATTACTTCATGGGAATAAAGAGCTAGCTGTGTTGCACAAGAACAATATTTTCTGAATCCATGTTGGTTATGTATCAAGGAGTGTGATTCATAGTGTTCGAGTACAGTATATGCTCCAAAACCCAACTGAAAATTGAGGTCAGTTCTATGGGTCTGTAAATCAATGGGTTACTCCTATTTCCCTTCTCTAATATTGGTGTGACCTGTGCTACTTTCCAGTCTTTAGGAGCAGACCTTTCGTCAAGAGTACGGTTGTATATGATTGCTAAGAAAGATGCTATTGTGTCTGCATACTCTGAGAGGAACCTGACTGGTATACCATCTGGACCAGAAGACTTGCCTTTCATAAGTGATTTGAGTTGTTTCGCAACACCTAAGATATCTACTTTTATGTCATTCATGCTAACAGCTGTTCTGATTTCAAATTCTGGAATATTTACTTCATCTTCATTCATGAAGGAATTACGGAAAACTGTATTTAGTAACTCCGCTTTAGTGGCACCATCATCGGTAACATTTCCACCGCTATCGCACAGTGACGGTATTGACTGTTTTTTTTGTCACTGGTGTACTTTACATACGACCAGAATCTCTTTGGGTTTTCTACCATATTTTGAGACAACATTTCATTGTGGAAACTATTAAAAGCATCTCGCTTTGACGTCCGTGCTAAATTTCAAGCTTCCATGAAACTTAGCCAGTCTTGGGGATTTTGCATTCTTCTGAATTTGGCATGCTTTTTTCATTGCTTCTGCAACAGTGTTCTGACGTGTTTTGTGTACCATGGTGGATCAGTCCCATCTCTTATTAACTTATGCGGTATGCATCTATCTATTGCTGTCAATACTGTATCTCTGAATTTGAGCCATATCCGGTCTACACTTACATAATTCGCTAGGAAGGAATGGAGACTCACTCTTAGGAAGGCATCGAGCAAATTTTTATCTGTTGTTTTAAATAGATATATTCTGCATTTATTTTTAGTGGTTTTCGTTGATATGATTTTGAGCCTCACTACAATGACCTTGTGTTCACTGATCCCTGTATCCGTCATGACTCTATAAGCTCAAGATTATTTGTGGCTAAGAGGTCAAGTGTGTTTTTGCAACCATTTACAACGTGTGTGGGCTTATGAACTAATTGTTCAAAGTAATTCTCAGAGAAAGCATTTAGTACAATTTTGGAAGGTTTTTCTGTCTACAACCAGCTTTGAACATGTATTTTCGCCAACAAATTGAGGGTAGATTGAAGTCTCCACCAATTATAACTTTCAGTGGGATACTTGTAATGAGATTCAAGTTTTCGTTGAAGCATTCAGCTTATAAAACCATCTGAGCTGGGGGTTCAGTAGAAGGAGCCAATTATTATTTTGGTATGGCTGTTGAATATATCCTCTGCCCATAGTAATTCACAGGAACTATCTATTTCAACTTCACTACAAGATAAACTACTACCAACAGACACAAACACACCACCACCTACTTTATTTAATCTATCCTTTCTGAACATGGTTTGCGTCTCTGTACAAATTTCAGCAGAATTTATCTCTGGCTTTAGCCAGCTTTCTGTTTCTAAAACGATTTCAGCTTCAGTGCTTTCTATCAGCGCTTTAAGCTCTGGTACTTTTCCAAAGCAGCTGTGACAATTTACACCTACAATACTGACTGTTGCTTGGGCAATTCTCATCATTTCTTTGCCCTGTACCCTTTGAGACTGGAGCCTTTTTTGATCTTTCCCAAGACTGTCTAACCTAAAAAACAGCCCAGTCCATGCCACACAGTCCCTGCTACTCATGTAGCCGCCCCCTGTGTGTAGTGGACACCTGACCTATTTAGCGGAACCCAAAACTTTCGTTTATAGTCATAGTTCCTGATCCCGCTGAGTAAATAGCACGTAGGAACATTTTCTTTCAGAGAATACAAAGGATAACGTGGACTTGTAGGCTGGAAATTATGATCAGTATGTTCTCCATCACTTTCTGGCTGACCGCAAAAATAGTTATCAGGCTCTTGTAAATGGCAAACCTATTTATTAATTTACCTGCCACCCCACACCCTCCATCAGTTTATCTGAATTTCGCAGATGCAAGTTACCTTACAATACATTCTCAGCTCCCGAAATCATTCCAGCCTCAACCTATGATAACTTACTGTCCTTGCACCCTTCACCCAACAGTTTACAACCCCTCTGCCCTATCACCTCCTCCCAGTTCACATCCCCTCACCTTAACAGTGCACCGCTCTCTGCCATTGCAGTCACTGTTCTTTTCCCTTTCAGCGCTCCTCTCCTCTCCCGCCCCCTATTTACCCCACTAATTCCCCCACAGCCCCCAACACTGTGCCTGGCAACCCTGTCCTGCTGCACACTCTGCCAGTCAACGCTTCTCTCTTCCTGCACCTGTACACCCTGCTAATTCTCCCCCTTTCACATCCCATTCCGGATTGCTGATTTTGTTCAAGGTTAGAGATGTATTCTGGTCACAGTGACTGGAGACAGTGCTAATGTCTGCATCAGATGCGCCTGCTTGTGTGAATGTGTGTGTGTTTGCTTTTCTGAAGAAGGCTTTGGCCGAAAGCTCAACGTGTGACAGTATTTTCGTTGTGCCTGTCTGCAAATCAATGTGCAATCTTTATGGTGAGTAGCAATTATCCTTTTTACAATATTGTCAATGCCAAACATATTTTGTTGTGACAAGAGTATTATCTTCATGCTACAAATTTTTAGTGTATATTTAACATTTCTTGTCATGAACGTCTTATTTTGGGGGAAATACTACGTAAGATTTCTGGGCTTCAATAAATCAACTACAAGTCTAGAAATGACAGTTCCTTTGCAAGTTTTCATGCAGAGATTGAAACGTTTATGTAAATTTGAGTGTAAAACTGTAGCACAGATCAATATAGAAACTATTCAATCACAATCTCCAAATCCCCCCCCCCACACACATACACAAGTTCATAAATAATATTGAAGTTAACTCCAACAGAAAAGTTATGCTCAAAAGCAGATTTTTAAATCAGTAATATGTGCAAAGACTTACCTGGGACTCCCAATTTTGCTGCCACCAATGCGAGAAAGATCTGGCTGGGATCTTGAGAGGTTGATCTTATCAGCAAGGGTTCCTGTGGGACCAGCACCAGTACCTCTTAACCTATATGACACAGGGGAGTCAAGCCATTTTGGATATTCTGGTGGAGGTCGTGGTGTAAGTTCTCTGCCTGCAGATAATCGTTCTGGTCTGTCACAAGAATCCCCTCTTTTACTTTCTTCCTCCTCTTCCTCGTCATCGCCTGCAGCAGATTCTCTAATTCCATTACTTCCCTCTGTGCCACATGGAACAACCTTCACTTCTTTTGCAAGGTGTTTTAAAACCTGTGGTAGATAAGACATATAAATATACATTAAAACAAATTGTGAGGGACAGGGTCAGTTACCGAACTACATGTAATTTAGAAAATCTGCGTTATTTTATTTTTAATTACTGGTACACCTCACCTCAAAACTCTTATTCTATCCATAAATTACCACACATCTAGCGACACAAAACTTCAAATGTACCCACTAACAGTACCACACATATTATGAATTTGAAGCAGTTCGCGAATCTGTTTCAGTTCAAATTATAGACCAATCCCCTTTAATTTCCCTACTAACTGATAGTAAAGATACCAAGGAATGGCATAAGTAAAGACAATCATTCATCAACAAGGTAAAATGTTCAGCAGCAAATAAGCAGTTACACGTGAAGTTGATCATTGCAGCACGTAAATTCAAATTGGGAAAATCAGTAGTGGAAAGAGACAACACTGGCTATTGTCGTGCCAACCACTGAAGCGGCATTTTTTATGATAAGTGCAGTCCCTGTTCTGGAAATTAGAAGACGAAGCACAAGATTGAGCTCAGACCCAGCCATTGCTCAAATTCCAGTGGATGGGATACCCCGAGCATAAATGCAGTAGAAGGAAGCTGAATGCACAAAGGGGTACTATTAGAAATAACTGATTCATTTTTAGCTTATAAGTTGGGAATAGAGAGTTAGATGTTATTGTGCAAGAAGTGTAGTAATGAATTAAGATCCGTGGTATTTGACTTAAAGGACAGGGCAAGGGCCCCCCATGGAAATGTGTAAGAAAAGTGAAAGGGCTAAGGAAACCAACTGTAGAACAATTCTTAAGAGGTGAAACAGGACCAGTTGCCAGGAAGTGTAGTGTAAAGGATAATCTAGTTTGGTTGACCTGAGGAATTGGGTCTTGATAAAAGGAGAGCAATGTAGCATACTGACCGTGTTTGGTCAAAAAATACACCAGAGCGGAAGTGAGCTGCAACAGGTCCGGCCAAAGGCGGGTGAGAGTGTTACACACTGCCAAGCCCAACACAGCCAACTGGCATTGTGAAGGGGAGCCGGGTGGGAGCAGTATAGCAACAGCCGACACTGCAATATGCTAGCTGAAAGAAGGAAGCCTTTTCTCACTTGCACCACAAAAGTGTTTAGAGTCCGTGTCTTAAGCCTAAATGAACACAGTCTGGAGCATATAAGTACTCTGCCATTCATGTACTAGATCATTCTCATCTCAGTATCACAGCCCACACCATGAGGCTATGACACCTGGAGCAACATCCTGGAATGCAGTACAGTGTCCGCTGTTCAACCACGAGACAGGGCAGCCTGCCCTGTGTCACGGGGAAGCCATCTGCTTGTGGGAAGAAGTTCATGACCATCGTCAGCTAAGCAGCTGCAATTGTCATCACAGTAGCAGCTGGAGACATTGCTGACAGTAGCATCAGAGTAATACCAAGGTAGGCCCTGCTCTTTGTACTGTCAGCAAAGCAGGACCTCTACTGTTTTGCACAAGAGGCAACTGGATGCCTCCAACAAGGTGTTTCTTTGAAATTATGCCATTTCATGGTAATATATTATTGTGCTTGGAATTTTGTTCTTCCATGCGAACTACTTTGAGTGTTAATGTACATACAGATTGTTCCCACTTCTTCCATGCTTTGGTTGGTTCTTATTGGCACACCATTACATGCTGATACAGGCCACACTATTGGGTGAAACAATTCACACATCTGACAAAACGATGCTCACAACAGTAGCATGTTTCTTTTTACTTATTTGTCTGTAGCTACAGCTATTATTTTATTAGCATGAACATTATGATGCACCACATAATTTTTGTCTTTTTCCTTAACCTCGAAGCATTTGTTCCAAATCAATTTACAGCCCGACACACGAAAACTTGTTCAAGAATTTGTTGTGGTTCTACCATAAAAAAGATAATTCATAATTATTACAGTACCTGTGATTGACTCAAGTAATCATCAGGAATATCAGTTATCTCACGAACACTGGGATCATAGATGCGACCTTCTTTGTTGCTGCCCAATGAGAGTGAAGGAGAAGGAGAATGGGAATGAGATCCCATTTTCTTGTTTGTTTCCACAGTCGGTGATGCACTGTAGGAATGAGATGACAAGTAGTTCTGACCATTTCCATCTTGCATATCTCGAATACCCGATAACCTGTAACAATTCCCTACTATCAAACAAAGCATCGTGATCCACGGGTAATATGGCCGTTTTCAACCATAACCGTTTGATAAAATTAGTACATAAAATGTGATAGATACTACATCACATGTTGTTACTTACCTTTTTATTTTATTAAGGTGTTGCACTTCATGGCATTAGTTTTGCGATTAATCATTCAACAGTACATGAACAATATTCAAAGACCAGTATGCACTGTTTGAATTTCCTTAGTAATAATGAGAGTGTAGCCTGTACTGAGGAATTCATGGGAAATGCATGGAAGAACTAAGGAAAGGAGAAGGGAGGAAGGGAGGGAGGGTGGAGGACATTCAACGAATTTTCTATCATGGAAATTTGTGTGTGTGTGTGTGTGTGTGTGTGTGTGTGTGAAGTCTGCTTTTCACGTATGATTCCCCTTCCATTTGATGTCATATGCATATTTTTCTGTCTTCTCTAATATACCTATTTACCAGAATTTCTCTAGCAAGCATAACTAGGCCAGATCTTATTTCACAGTGCCCTGCTCTCTGATGTGGTTTTAGAATGACATATTTGTTAGACTTCTCAAAACTAAAACAATCATTGTACTAATGGGAACAGGTATTGCAATTCCGGACTGACCTATATAAAATTTATGGTAATGACTGCACATAGTTTCATGAATATCTGACTTGGCTCACCTCTCACATACTAATTTTCCATAAACTGTTGGCAGTGGCAAAAGACATTTACATATTTATGTTTTTTTAACAGCTTAGTTAACTTTCACGTATAAATCATAAGTGTGCCAGCCATTACAGAGCTTCAGAAGGCAAAATGTGCAGTACTGCCGTCAGATCCACATAAAAGTAAGATGCTTTCTCGTTTTCAGAACTAATAGACTGGCAAAGGTTAAAAAGAGAGGCAGGTCATTCAAGCTGGAGTTTGAATGACCAACAAGTGGGTGTCACTGCATCCTGAGGTTTGAGTGGCCTGCCTTACCTTTTAATGTTCCCCAACCTATCTCACTCTTCTCCTCAAAAAAAGGAACTATTAGTTCTGAATGGTAGGAAGTGTCTCACTTTTACTTTTATGTTTGTGTATCTGCGTTACTACACATTTAGCCTCCTGAAGGTTAAGTATTAGCCAGGAATTCTGTTTCATCATTGGCTTTCGCTACTGAATTTTCCTTTCTCACTATTAAATCTATATCTCTATTAGTTCTTAGAGATTTTGTTCTTTTTTGTAGGTGGTGAAATCATTACTTTTGTCTCTCTCTCTCTCTCTCTCTCTCTCTCTCTCTCTCTCTCTCTCTCTCTTTTTACAAGCTGTGACAAATATGATTTATTTTTATACTTAACAATATTTGTTAGAAAGAGTGCTATGCCATCACTGCATCAAACACAGTCTGTTGAATATGAGCCAACATGAACAGAGAAGTTCTCTATGATTGTGTTTATACTCATTTTCAAGATACAAATCAAGCACTGAAAACAGTTTTCAGCTTTGCGCCTATCCAGTATGTACAACAAAACTGATCACATTTGTATGAGCTTAAGAAACTACTCCACTGCCTCTCTGATAGCATGGTTGGGGGGGGGGGGGGGGGGGGGGGGAGGGAGATTGCTTGTTCCAAAAGCAATGCTGATGAATGAGTCAAGTTGGTAGACTTACACAATATTCTGACTGCAATGCCAGAAACTCCAGGAAGGACTCCACAAGAGATTTCAGCACACAATTTATATTACCTTCAGCATACATGTCATTATTTTGTACATTGAGAAAAAGCAACCGCAAAAGAAAATTGTCTACAAAAATCTCCATCAATTAGTGTGAAAGTTTTCAGAAATACGATTCAGCAAATCACAACATTAATTACTACAATTGTAAATAAATGAAATGCTGTTCTGTGCCCAAGGACTCCAGAGGGCAACAGTTGTTCCAATAGTATTTTCAGGATGGATACTGTGTAGAAAAAGGTACTGAATGAGATGCAATATGTTAGAGCTAAAGGTAACAGTGGTGGCAGTGGTGATACAAGTATTTGAGTAATGATGAAAGAATAATGCATAGACACATTGACAGTTCTTACACCAAATCCTTTTGTTTTACAACCATTTTCAGTTTTCCACGTCATCTTCAGATTAACGACTGCTGTAGTAGTAGTAGTAGTAGTAGTAGGAGGAGGAGGAGGAGGAGGAGGAATAGAGGTGGATTATTTTGTGACATTAGAATGACAAGGAAACAATAATTATTACTACGCCCAAGTCCACTAAGATGAGGCACCTGTTTGTATGGCCTATTTTAGTTCACTTAGGTAACAGACTGTAACCATGGAAGAATAAGGGATTTGGTGAATAACAGCTTAGCCACAGCCTGTATGGTGTTTCCAGGGTGACTTTCTTATTCTGCTATAACGTAATCCAAAATTTTTGACTGACTAAAATAGTGTGCCAGCCTAATTTCCAAATCCAGACCTGTATCTTTCATTAGTAATACGTTTATCACTATGTTACAAAATGAAGGATTTATTCTGCAAACAACTCTTAGGTTGTGGCTATTCAGCTAGGTATACAGGATAGGCTGTATGAAGTATAGTTAGCTGGACAGTAGAGAAAGATAATGAAGTATTGAAGGTTTACAGAGAGAGTAATAAACATGCATAAGGAAATAATCCAAAGTTCTATTACCGGCCAGTCCAGCTCTCATCGCCAGCTCCATGGATGATGAGAGTATTATAGGAAGACGACGATACATCTAAACTGCTTCTGTTTGAGCTAAGATTCTCCTGCCCTTGTGGCTCTTGTCGTGCTGTGTGCTTGATTACATATCTTTCTTCATGGCTTAGGTTCTCATTAGATGTAGAAACATCTGTCTCACTTCCACTGAGGCTTTGTGGGAAAGTTCCTGCAATTATGTTGAATTCATCATGATGCTAATCACCAAAGTAATTAATCTTATTATTCCATATGCATTTTAAAAAATAAAATAATTTTCAATCGCCTATTCATCAACAAAGTAAATGACTTTTCCACATTCTTCACAAATTTTGCACACTGTGTCTAGAAAAGCCAGTCCTCATTCAGATGTACAGAAGAAAGGAACATTTTTCGACACAGTTATAACTAAGTGGAATATGATACAGAAAATTAACTACACAGAACCATGTCATGGTTTTACACACAGAGTATTACTAATGCAGTAATCACTACACCATATTCCATCCAAAGTAATCTGACCATCCTTGTTATTGTTAAGTTATAAGTCTCATACTGCCTCTGAGTTGTTATGGCAACAACTGAATGAAAACAATCAATTCAGTAAGTTGTTTGAAAACAATCACCTCATTTGGTTATATTTTTAGTTATTGGTTGAATTCCTCATTCATTCTTTTGAGTGAAACCAGTCTATTGGAAGAAAGAAAAAAAAAAATCACTTGGTTTTAGTTTTCCTTATCAGATGGGCTATTCATTCATTCGAGTGAAGCTGGTGTATCATTCAGCACGTCAATATGGTGTCATGCAAATGCAGCAGAAGGCACACAACTTCCAAGTGAAGGAAGCAAAATACCAAACTCTGCATTACACCATAACAGGGCTGTCGGAAGTAAGGCTCTGTAACTCCTAGCACCAGAGCACCACTGCAACAGTCCAACATTAGAGAAAGACCTGAGCTCGACAACCAAGAATAGTTACTGAACCACCACAATAAGGCAATGAATGCTGCTAAATCCAATAAACCAGGAGAAATACGATCACTTGCCTACAGCAACCGGACCATAGATGTGAGCTATGCTTTTTAAATAAACAGGCTTTTGCAGCTCGTGGACACATTCAGTCATGCCACCATTCTGTATGTGTCCCCAGTACCAGAGAGAATGACTTTCTATTGAATTTCACTGGAACCATGGCAAGCCGATCGACTATGGTCTTTCGGCAATCTGCTTGTTCACTCTGACACCAAGAGACAGGCATTCCAATCCAAGTCACAGCTGTGGTCTGCTGTTGCAGCCGATTTGGACGTCGTAGATGAGGTGAAGACTAGTGTGTTGCCCACCCTTCACCTACTGAGGGTTGTTTGTGGATGATCTGCAAGTTGTCTTCCCGCACACTACCCAGGCGCGGCGCATCCAAACTGTCCCCTGGCCGTTCTGTGAACATCTGCTGTAGTCTTGGTGTCCCACACCGGTCCTAAACAACGACTGTTGTATTGGACTGCACAGTCAGTTACACTTACCTAAGCACATGACGGACCATCCTAGAGAGCACTGAGATGTAGAGTCACCCTGTGCTGCAAAACATCCAGTAACGGACAAAACCTCTCATTTTCCTCACTGCGGATGGCACACCACTGCATTGGATGCCCTCGCTAACCTGTGGCATCAGCATCATGACTCGCTAACAATGGGCACCTGTCGTTCTCCCCAATGTGCCCATGAGGCCCAACACACTGCACGATGCTACGAAGCACCTGACCTGTCCTGCACTGCTGCTCAGCTCCCTCAACCCACAGCAGCCTCAAGCAACCCGAGTCACTACATCTGCTGCCAGAAAGTGGTCATCAGATACTCTGACACTGCTACGTCTGGTGGCAGTGGTAGCTGTTGTCTCAATGGTTCGTTCATACCACATCAGGAGTGTTGACCATTGACTTGCAGTGCCAGCACAATGTGGTGCCGTAGTAAATATTTTTCTTTATTGTTGACTTTTTTGTTTGTGTGTGTGTATCTTGTTTGCCCACGGTAGAATGTAGGGACATTTATCCTAACGTTAAAGTTACCCTTGTCTTAAATGTTGGAGTCTACAGGTTTATTGCAATTTAGAGGGACTGGTAAAAAACACAAGGTAGGTTGGCTGTTGGTGTTAAAGGGACCAAACTGTGAGGTCTCAGTCCCTTCATCTTTTATGTATCGAACCAGGAATAAACCTCATAAGAGGAAGGCAATTCCTGGTAAGCCTGACTGCAAGCCAGATACAATAAGACACATAATCATGGAGAAGTAGGGGGAGTGAGAGGTGATAAAGAGGTTGATACACTCTGCCCAGAATGCCGTTGGAGATTCCTGGAGTTTGGAATGCTGTGGAAGATGCACCCTCTGCAAACCACCAGCACCACCACACCATCTGCTGCCCCAATAAAATAAGCAACACAGACAAGATGATGAAAGTTTAAGATAGATAAAACATTAAAAATGGCAAACACAAACAAGGAGAATAAAAAAATAGGAAGGGTAGGGACCAGCCCAGACCTCAAGCAAGGGTTGCCATGGGACCCCACCGATGGGCCACAGCAGGCGAAGGGTGTCCCTCCAACCCCTCAGGCAGTCATTGATGCCAAAGTGCCTCACCTCACAGAGATAAGCAGAAACTATCTTCGCAGGCGAAATGTAAAACCGGGTCAGCCAGGAAGTTTAAGATATCGCCACAAAGCAGCCAAATTTGGGCAGTCTAGTAAGATCAGGCAGACACCGCATCGGCATTAACGTGGTCCTAATGTTGGAGAAAGTGGCTGTGGGTAAGCCAAGTATGTCCAATGTGTATCCGAAAAAGGACAATCGATTCCCTGTAAGAAGGGAAGACCCTGTGTGGTCATGTCTCCTTTATTGCCCTCAGATTGAAGAGTCCATGGCGAATAATTCCGAGTTCCAGACATCCAACAACTGATGGCGTAAAGTCAACCACAGGTGCAGTTCTCGGACCCCCTTTTCCAAAATCAGCATCGTGGTGGTCAAATTTGCCAAGCTGTCAGCACATTCATTCCCTGAGATCTCAACATGTCCAGGGGTAAAAACAAAGACTACTTGCTGTCCAGCTTTATGGAGGTCAAAAAGAAGATCCTGGATAGGCATGACTAATGGGTGATGAGGGTAGCACTGGTCTACAGCCCAAGGCTGCTCAGGGAGTCACTGCAGATTAGAAGAATCTTGCCACTGCAAGAATTAGCATGGCTAAGGGCTCGTTTGATGGCCACCCATTCAGCAGTGAAGATGCTGCATCCACGTGGCCAGCTAGGACAGTAGTGCACTTCACCTTGCACGTGTGTATGCAAAACCAGTTTGTCGACTGACCATTAAGCTATCATTGTATACCACTTCCAAACCTGGAAACACATAAAAGACACCCAGGAACAGGTGGCGAAACACCATGGTGTTGACAATCTTTCGGTCCAAATGATAAATCAAGATAGATCTGAGGTCGGAGTAAACACATGGAATGTACGCGATTACTCACTGACAAGAGGCGACAGAGGGGAAAGTTGACATTCAGAGTAGATATGTTTTAGTCAAACTGCAATTATGACCCCAATTCTAGGTCTCTGTTGTGGAAGGTGGACCTCCCTACCAGGGAAAAGGTCATGGCAGTTTGGATGTTTAGGGGAGATTTGAACATGTATAGCATAACTGAGCAGCTGCTGTTGGTACCTGGTCTGTAGTGGAGGGATCCCATCCTCCGCAAGCGGGTTGTTCACAAGGCTAGTCTGAAAGGCTGCTGTTGCAAATCAAACCCCACAGTGGTGTATTGGGTCCAGTGACCACAATGCTGAGGGTGATGTCGTACCATATGCTGGACTTCCATAACCAAGATGGGACAGGATCATGGCTTTGTAAAGCTGCAGAAGGGTAGTGCAGTCTGCACCTCTGCTGCTGTTACTGAAGCAGCAAAGTGTACTAAGGTGTGTCCGGCACCTTTGCTTAAGTTGGAGAAGATGGGGAAGCCACATCAGCCGGGCATTGAAGACCAGTCTCAAAAAGCAGTAAGTCTCCACCACATTGAGTAGTTTGTCATTGAGGTAAAATTCTGGTTGTGGATGACCAGTACGATGGTGACAGAAGTGCATGATACAAGTCAAAAAATTGAAAGCCCAGGGTGAGGGTCTATGACTGCGCTTTCTGAACCGTGTCCTGAAGTCAGCGTTCAGCACCATCCACATTAGAGGAGCAACAGTAAAAGCAAAATTCGTCAGCATACAAGCAGGATGATACCAAAGACCCACAGCTAGACTGTTGATGTTCACTAAAAAGAAGGGGATACTTAATGCAAAGCCCTGCAGGACCCCATTCTCTTGATTATGAGGGGTACTGTGGGAAGCACGAATTCGAACGCGGAAAGTACGGTCTAATGAGAAGTTCTGGGCCAAAACTGGAAGTGGACCCTGGTGACCCCACTCATGTAAGGCAGAAAGGATGTTTTGTCGCCCTGTGATGTCATTAACCCTTTTGTAGATCAAAGAAGACAGCAATAAGCTGTTGACGTCAGTCAAAATCTGTCTGGATGGCAGACTCCAAGCAAAACAAATTATCAGCAGTGGAAAGGACTTGGTGAAAACCACCTTGGGAAGGAGCCAGAAGGCCCCAAGACTCAAGAGCCAACACAGCTGCCATTTCACCACACATTCAAGCAACTTACATAGAACATTAGTTAGACTAACTGGGCAGTCACAGTTCATTTGCAGGGGATGCTTACCCAGTTTCATCACAGGGACAACGATACTCTCCCACCATTGAGATGGGAGTCGCGCTGACAATCCGCTGGTAGGGTTTTAAGCATTTAGTTGTGGATGCGGTTTGTTTCTGGGGCTGTATAATTTCCACTCACTGAATGGAGGATTACAGGGCTCCAGGTGCCGTGTAGTGAAAGATACATGCAATCATTCAATCCAATGTTTAAGGACATGAAAGACAGGTCGACAATTCTTGTAGGCAGAGGCTCGAGCACAACACAGAGCAAAAAGTTCAGCTACAGTGTCTGAGTCAGTGAATACAGTACTGTTCAAAGAAATACCAAGTACACCTGCAGGGGACTGATATGCATCGAGGCGTCTGCTCTTCACCCAAATCTGCGAAGGAAGCGTACAAGGTCCAATGATTGAACAGTACCATTTGCAGCATTCTTGCTTCCGTTGTTTTATTAAGTGACAGACCCATGCACAGAGCCGTTTAAAGCCGATGAGAAGGTCAACTGACGGATATCACGTATGGCATTGAAGAGCCATGGCTGCAAACAGGAAGATCAATAGCCAAAGTAAGTTCCATGTGTCACACTGAAGTGTGTGGAGGCACCAGTGCTCAAGTGACAGAGGTCAAGATGTGCCAGGAAGTTTTCGGTGTCTCTACCTCCTCCAGCATTCGAGGTTCCACCCCACATAGGGTTATGAGCATTGAAGTCGCCCAAGATTAGGAAGGGGGGAGAGGGGGCGATCTGAGAAACCAATGCAGACAATACATTCTCAGGCAATCCATCATAGGGAGGGAGATAAACATTATAGGTAGTAAAATCCTGAAATGCCCTAACTCAAACAGCCACATCCTCCAAAGTTGTATCAAGGGGGACCAGTTCACTATATACAGAGTTAAGAAAGTATGTGCAAACTTCACTTGACACCCCATCATGATCAGCATGATTCTTAAAACATATATCCCCAGTAGCCACGAAGGGCACAGGATCTGTGTTGCTGGAAATCAAGTTTGATGAACAGTAATGCAGAAAGCAAGGAAGGAACTCAACCTGGTGGCGGGGAATAACCACTACATCTCCACTGGAGTACTGTACTGTCACTATACTGTGAAGGCAAAAGACAGGTTATGTCTCAGGGTCACCTGCTCCCACTGGTTCAGAGTGTACGGTATCAAGACCTACAAGTTCTGGGGCATGTTGTGTGGTGCAATCTGAAGCCTCTGGGGCCACCGGGATCGTTGCTGTAGGCTCAGAAGCAGAACATGGGAGATATGGTGGCCACTAGAATTTCCTTCATCTTGGAAGACTTCTTTTTGTCTTTCTTTTCTTTAGGGGTTTGGATGAGTGGGAGGATTTCCTTGAATTAGTTTCTGGGAATGAAGAAGATCATGAAGCCCTACAACCAACAGCCTGTGGCTTCTTCAGCCACTGGCTAGAATCCGGTTGAAGACCAGCAGAAACCTAGGAGGAGACTGTCCCAAGGGACCACTTCCTGGAGTGATAAGCTGTATGAGGGTGATGTGTCTCAGCTGCAGAAGGGGATCTGCATCCCCAGTTGGTGGGGAGCCATTGTTCCCAAAATGGGTGTGGGGGATACAGCATGGGGAGAGCTCCCAACCATCAGGTGGACAAAGCATGGTCAAGTGGCTCTTAGGGCGTACTGTAGGAAGCATAATGGAAGAGAGTACCACCAGCAGAGAGGGCAATGTTGTCACATTGTTATGCGTGCAGGGTGTAGATGCTCATACTTTTCCTTGGCCTCTTGTTATATCAGTCTGTCCAGTCTTATATTCTTGTATTCTCTCTCTCTCTCTCTCTCTCTCTCTGAAAGACAGTGCAGTCTGGTGAGCAGGGAGAATGGTGCCCTCCACAGTTGATGCAGACAGGGGGAGGAGCAAAAGGAACGTCCACGTGCAACAGGCGTTCACAATCCCTACAAACTGGCCTGCTGTCACAACACGATGACGTGCCCAAATTTCATACATCTGAAGCACAGCATGGGGAGGGGAGGGGGGGGGGGGGGGGGACATATTATTTCGCGTCACATAGGTGTACCACCAACCTTAACTTTCCAGGCAATGAATTGCCCTCAAAGGCCGATAAAGGCCCTGGTAGTAACCCTATTGTCCTTTGGCTCCCTATGGACATGACAAAGTGCACCCCATCACTCCAAGTTGGCATATAGCTCATTATCAGGCTACAAGAGGTGGTCACAATCAAAAATGATGACTCGAACCATGTTTAGACTGCTATGGGGAGTGACAGACACTGAAATGTTACCCAATTTGTCACAAGCAAGCAACACCCATGTCTGGCAGGGGATGCTGTTCTAACCAGAAGTGACCCACTCTTTATTTCAGAGATGGCTGCAATTTCCCCAAACTTGTTCCCTGGCATCTCTACAATGAATAACAGCTTTGCGGCCAAAAAGGAATTCCCATTTGTCCTTGAACAAACCAAGTATTCGGGGAATATTTCTCTACTTGTCCCTTAGCCTGATGTTCCTCCCACAGCGTAGCCAGGGAAGGAAACATTTTAAGATCGTATCTCTCTGCATTAATCGAGCTCTTTCCTTCTGAAGAGACTGCTGGAGCTGTGAGACCAATATCAGGAGAAAGCTTCATAGTCAAGTCATCCACCACACTGCCACCCACTCCGAATGGAGATTCTCCCCATGGACACCCCCCAGCCTCAGCAACAGTTACCTGGCCAGTAATCTGCTGCTCAGAGCCCCTGTGCCCTAGTCACGACAGGCACATACTCCTGGGTATGTATGGGAGATATCAGCTCAGTCACCAATAGTGCGAACCCTGCATGGTCAGAGGGCTACTACCAAGCAGGTACTTTATGACCTCCCTCCCCCGACACGCAACAGGATGGCTACCGGGCTGGGTTTTGGGCATACTGCCTTACTGGAAAAAGAAGGGTGCTAAGGTGGAAAGGCACAGAAGTGGAAGAGACACACTGGGCGACCTTCCCTGCATGATCCACATGTCTGAAAAATTTGGAAAAGTGGTGGCAGGTCAAACCCATCATCATCATCAGCAGCATCATCATCATGTGTTCTGCCTAAAGGCAGGTTTTCACATGGTAGTTCTCCAGGCTGTCCGGTCTTCTGCCATCCTCTTCAGGTCTGCACAATTTCCTCTTCCCTTTATGTCGTCTATCATCTTGTATCTCCTGAGGTGTACAGCCATCCTATGTTGCAAACTTCCAGTAAAGAACAACACCTGCTCATCTCCCCTGCTGCAGCCCACATGCCATCGCACCTGCCTCCGCTCACTGACCTGCAGCTGCACCATAATCGCTCAGCTCCCTGACCTGTAGCAGCCTTGGCCAAGCTGAGCTGCTATGGAATTATTCACTCTTTCTGTTTCAAGTGAAACCAGTCTGCTTCTTGTCAGTCGAAACACGTGTTCATTCTTTCAACTGAAACCATCCTTTAGTGTTTTAGTTGGCTGAGCTATCCATTCAGTCTTCTGAATGAAGTCTGTGGTATTTTCACTGGTTGAACTAAAACAGAGATATACAATCAGATACACATATCTCCAAAAGATACCTGTAGCCACAGGGGTTTGTGAAGACATTTCTGGGGGTACACTAAATTTAAAATAAGTTTCACGTATATTCCTTTAATTGCACTAAATACATCAATTCTCCTTTCCATAATTAAAAATTGATTTTAGTGACTGTTTGCATTCCATTTTACTGAATAGGAGTGGTGATGTCTATTAATTACAATCATTTGAATCTAGCCTTAAACACTTATTAAGCCATATGTTTGTGTGGAAGGTAAATGAACTGGCTCACAAAAATAACTGATGCAACTAGGAGACATTGTTGGATGTCCATGTATCTTCATGCATTGGCACAAAATAGACAGGTATGTTAACGACTGGAGTTGCAATACTCAGTGACAAGTAGAATAGTCATCAAAGTGTATTGCTGTTGTTACTGTTCAGTGTTGTTACCACGCCTGGTAGTGGGTATAAGAGGGAAATCAACTGTGTCAGATGTTGAGTGATGACGGATGTGAAGATGCTGCTTACCAGTGTGAAACAGCACCATCAGCCCCTGACAGTTTGAAAGCGGCTTAACTACGGGTCTCTATTTGGATGGCTGGTTGAAACGTGCAATATTCAGATTTGTGGAGCATTCTGATGTGACAGTGGCCCAATGTTTGACTGTGTAGGAACACGAGAACAAGTATACTTGTCATAAAGCTCTGGTCGACCAAGCCTGAGCACCACAAGGCATGATCGCTGTATTGTGCATCAAGCATACTGTAACCCATTCTGCCCATGACTTCTACCCTTGGACACAGGCTGTCAATTAGGTAAGGGACAACAAGGAGGGAACAAGTCAACTTATGTCAAGCAGTGCTGGCACTACACTTGCACTCACATGTCAATTTATTTTCCAAGTGGCTCTATCTGCCACCTTACTAGCCGTCAACCATGTATTACACGTTAACAAAAGTAAAAACTGACACTGAGGTGTAACAAATTCTTACAGGATTCGTGAAATTGAAATTGATAATTTCACGTTGAATAATCATGCTTGGTGTCAGTTCTCATAGGTAAATCAAAATTAAAACGGGCCAGTACTAAAACTTACAACATGGCAATTACTGTCATTTTTATTGCAGCTTTTGTCACATAGCAGATCATAGGATTGTTTGTGTTTTTTTTTTTTTTTTTTTTTTTTTTTTTTTTTTTTGAAACAAGTGCCCACCCCAGCAAATGACTGAAGTGAGTCATAACCTACACAACTGCATATGTGGTTTTAAAAAATCTCCTTGTAAAGGAAGCAGTACCAGGAAGCAACTTTACAAATGCGCCTCCAACCACACACAGAGTTACACTTTAAAGTGCATTTATTCCACCATGTAGAATTGGTATGAGGTAAATTTGATTGTACGGCTGGAAGCTAAGTGGTGTGCTCGTCCAACAGGACAACCGGAACGGCCCTGCACAGGTCCAAATATGGTCACCGGTGTGGCCAGAAATGAGTAAAGCACAGAGCATGTGGACAGTGGTTGCTCGCTTAGCCAGAGAACAGACAATGCGGCAGAAACAGCTAAATGTAACAGTCTGAAATATGGCTTCTTACAGCTTTTAGAAATTCAATAATAAATCACAGTTAAATAATAGAGACAAACTGAATACATATGCAATCTCAGAAAAAAAATGGGGCTAATCCAATGAAACAATTATTTCAATAACATAAAAACTACAGAAGTTAATGTTTTTCAGTAATTAAATATTTTCACAAGGAACCTCCGAATTAACTTTTAAACATTTCAAGCGATAACAAACTATATCTCAGATGATAGCACTGCACTCTAGCTATCATCTTTGAAAGCTATGTATCTCTATATATTTTATTTATTGATTTATTCATTTTATATCTTTTTCTTTACACAAATGTTTGTCAGAACATCATATCCACCACAACAACACAGTAACTCAATGCACCATGAATACCTCACATCTTGTCACAAATGTGTAGTTATTTAAGGAATATTTTATTACTTTACAGTAACTGTATTTATATGTAATTACAATTAATATTAAAAAAGGTATGGTAATTTAAAAGTGATAGTTGCCTATGTTAGCTGACAACCACTGAAAGAGAGTGCCAAAATACATTTCTAACAAGTAGACATGAGTATTTATTTACATGGCATTTAACAACATTTTGTTATCATTTAACATGAACACACTTGCCAGCTTACTACCACTTGCCCTACTCCCAAAAGTGGAAAGTGTATCTGACACTGCCCCATGATGGGCTAGGAACCATTTTGTCACTAATCAATAGAGGCACAACAATCACGCTGCAATGGCTTGACACAAGATTCTGGGTTTTGATCAATGAGGTTGGCAGAGGATAATACACAAGGCAGACCGAAGCCGATCAGCTTTTGCTTATTCGGAACTAGGGAGCCCTTGTTGTCTTTGTGAACAAACTGTAAAGACTCTACCATCTCCACAACTGAGTTTGGGAGGGGGGTACATTATCGCACACTGGTCTATGTAGTCTCCAAAGATTGTATCAACTATAGCTTAAGTGCCATTTCGATAAATAGTGCTATATTTCAGATGGGAGGCAATACATGGGTATGTACAAGTATAACTTCAACACTGTTTTTCTCTAATTGAACTTACAAATACTACTGAAATAAGAATAAGTTTTCATACCTTGTCCAGGAAGTAGTTGTGACCGCTGAGCACTATTCGTGAATGGTATAAAGCGACTCGACTGTTGTAAAGAACTCATTATGGCATTAATATAAGGATGGCCACATTTGGAAACTTATTTTAATTTTACATTATCTGCAATTCTGACAGAGCCAGCACAGTCTGCACAATAGCTGGAAAAAGGAAGAACACAATGCAAGATGATAATTCACAAGAACTGAATTTAATCCTTAAAACAACAATAACATACAGAATAGTCCAATGGTGGTGTTGTCATATACTAACATGAAGATGAATAAGGGGAAAAAAGTGCTTTAATGATGAATCTAGATCATTATTGGTTTATCAACACAATGTGAAACCTTCAGGGATGTGGAACGAATCAATGCACACAAGAGTAAAAGCTTTTTTGTGGATGGTGCCCATTTTAATAAAATTCCTCCGAGTGTGAAATGTGTCGACTGTTATTGCTGGCGGCTTTCATCAGTCACACACACTCAAAAGAAGTTTACTGCAGAAATAAGTCGAGTAATTGCTTAACAAAAGAACAGCAACTTAAGAACTGGTATCAAAAACTGAGTGTCCACACTGTGGTTATAATTCAAATTTATCTATCAATAAACACGATCTCCATCATATAACAACTTCTAGAAAATGCATTATGAGATTCAAACAATATTTCACAAATGTGCAGACTGCTTCTAATGGCAACAAGTATCTCGTAAAATAAAAGATTTCAGTGAAAGTCACATACACAAATTTTCAGCTCAAGACGTATTTACGCATTTGTATGTCTTACATAAATGTCGATGTCCATTATAATTATCCGGGCTGTTATGCCGTGGTCGGTTGATGAATTTTGTCTCAATTCCCAACGTTTCGTCTCCGACTGCGGGAGACATCTCCAAGGGGGTCCGTAGGTCAATGGAAGGTCCAATACACCAACTGGTTCGCTACTTGAGATTGTTGTGTGCGTTGGACCTTCCATCGACCTACGGACCCCCCTGAAGATGTCTCCTGCAGTCGGAGGCGAAACGTTGGGAATTGAGACGAAATTCATCAACCGACCACGGCATAACAGCCCGGATAATTATAATGGACATGATATTTCCGGCCGTGAAAGTCTACATTTTAGTATAAATGTCAATGTCAATGACTCACATGTCAAATCAATAACTGCAACATCTCTCATTTAAGACAAATTCAGGACCAACTGGGCTGTTATTTAACTGACCAGTACTACTAGTCAGCTTCATTTAGGTGTGGAATACTGAGAAAATGCCGTAGCCTACATGCTGCAGTTAATATATATAATTCTTCATATAAGCTAAATATTTGACATTTAAGTTATGCTTACAGGCTGCATGAAAAACAGATATTGTTTCATCCCACTCTGCGTAGTCTCTTCACTCGTCAACAAGACTCCAGTAAAAACAAACTTCGAAACATACAATGAAATCACTGTACACGATAGAACCCAATAACAACGAACTATTGCAGTAAAACTGGGTACAAATAAGGGTAGCTACCGTCGGTTACGAATTTTCTTGTGTACTTTGCACACACGCAAAAACTGAGGCACGTAATGGATTAAAGTATAAGTTATTAGTAAACATTGCTGGTAACGAATGTGATATCATTAAGAGATTGACATTAGAACACAGGTACATCATTTGTTGTTAGGTTTCGTTATCCACCGTTTACCACACAAGTCATCCCGCACTTATTCAATACATTAAAACAGCCGCTGATGTGACAAAAAGTACAATATCGCACAATTACTCCATGCAATCTAAATCATAGCAATACATGAAACTCAGTTCAGGAGATATTAAAATAAACCATTTTTCAAATATTCAGACTTAAGTCGTATGTGCATTACAAACTTATGCGTCCACAAGAACGTCCCAACGTTTTTTAAGCCTTAAACTTACGCTACACAATTCACCCCTCATCCCGTCTGTTGGAACTTAATTTCCGATAATCTCAATAGATGGCGATTGAATAGCTCTACGTAAAAAGTGGACAAAACAATGTCGGTCTCATGATTTCTTTCACGGAGACCAAAGATACTATTCTAACAATTCTCTGTCGCAGTTCATGTTGTGAGAAGTATGTCTTTGCTATTATTATTGTTTGGCTGTGGTTTCGAAATTTGAAGTGCTATTGCAGCATATAATTTCTTTTAAATTACTTGTTACCGCTTGCCAGAATGAGCCTCTGTCTTTTAAGAACAGCATCACTTATTCATGAGCGCATTGCTTATACAACATTATCACCCGCACGTCTAATTCATCAGTACAGAAAGCGGCAGTTTGAAAGTAAGTTGTTCAGAGAAGAGCATTTTCAGTAAATTGCTGATGTTGACACCCTTTCAAGTAGAATTACGAATACTGCAAAAACCGTAATTTGGTAACTTTGACAGCAAACTTTTGTAATCTTCTGTAAATGGTTATTTCTTTAAGGCATTCAACCATATAGTTGTAGGTTCAGTATTAAATATAATACTGACGCCTAAGTTACTTTATGTTATATGCTTCATGGCAATTTTGGAGGAAACATAGTAACTAGCATCAGTATGTGATTTAATCAAAACATTTATTTTGTGCATTTTGGTATCCGTTCGAGCTTGGTTCGTCTAAAATTACCCGACAGTTTTAATACAACATCTTCCTTTAAATGTCAGCAGTTGCTTATTTCAGTCTCACTGATCTTAATCCGTTTACATAGATCATTGGCGATCCAGTGCCATACATTCTACACCACCAATTTTCCTATGAGTGTAATACAATCTGTTCTTTCTTATAATACATATACTTCAAGTTCGTTCTATTTACCCATAATAAAGGTTTCTACAGGCTTACGAAACGTGAGAAAAACAAAACGGTAAAAATTTTATACACCGTTATCGGACTTCCTACCACTGTAGCACAACAAACGGTGCGTTTTGGAGAGATCTTTTCTTTGCTATGTCGTTCAAACTGCCCCTTTTCGGAACACGTTAGTATGAATACGAAATCCGCCAACTACGGTGCATTAACTTCACACACACACACACACACACACACATTGAAATTAAAGCCCTTTCTTCATGGGATGTGTAGGCTTGCAAGATTACCCATCATGCACCGGTTCCGCCGTGTAGACGGGGCCACTTGCACAAAACTCACGCGTACGATCCTATCCTCACGCGTATTTAAGTGCTGCGCACTTGCGCAAAAGATCAAGTGGAGAACACACATGACAAACAGCGCGACGCTCTTCGTGAATTGTCTCCTGCTCAACTAAATGTTCTGGTTCGTCCATCTCATAAATAGTTAACGGGTGGGAAGCATTCATTGGAATTTAAACGACAAGACGCTTATATGGGGAAGTAAATGTAAACCAGTGACCCGGATCTTTCTGGAACCGCTCGTAGAAATATGTTCTTGTTCATTCGCCAATGCACTCTCACACCAGCCATAATGTCTTCTCACGAAAGGAAAAACGTGAGTTAATCTAGTGAACTAACATTGGCAACAGAAAAGCAACATTTGTATTGGTTTGTCCATGATTCCCAGCATCAAAAGTGAGGTCATTTACACATGTAAGTGACTTAAGTTTCACGTAAACTGCACGAAAACAACTAAAAACGGTGTCCTAAAATAAATTAAATATAGTAATAATAACAAAACGACATAAAATACTTGATAATCACGAGAAGTAAATTTAGGCCGTCGGTTCACTTGCTGGGAGTTGACAACAAAAACTGTAGACACTTAGAGCTGACGATTAGACAGGCATGCACCGCGTAAACGCTTTTTCTTGGTTGGGCCACCTGTTGTGTGGAGCGTTGCAGTAGATGGCGACTTTCTTGTTCGCGTCGCACGTCCCGTGTAAAACGAGCATAAGATGGCGGCAGCTGAATTTGCTACTGTCAGCCAATCAGCGTACCGGTACAGGACCCGTGATTTAGTCAGCTAACTACAGCGAGCACAGGAGACGTGACTTTAGTCAGCCAATCAGGATGACTTCGTCGCGCGTTCACACTATAGTGCGTTTAAAATACCCTAAGTTGCGACCTTTGATGTTTGGCTGACCGGAGCGGGACGTGACACCGTTGCCCAGGAAACACCAATGGCGAGCCGGCTTTCCCTACCGCACTGCCAGCAGTTCTGCTGGTAAAGCGCCCCTGTTGTTGTTGTTGTTGTCGTCCAGAGACTGGTTTGATGCAGCTTTCTATTCTACTCTACTCTATCCTGTGCTAGCCTCTTCACCTCCGAATAAGTACTGCAACCTACATCCCTCTGAATCCGCTTAGTGTATCCATCTCTTGGTCTCACTCTACGATTTTTACCCTCCAGCACTAAATTGGTGATCCCTTGATGCCTCAGAATGTGTCCTACCTACCGATCAGACGAATGTCATGTCGGTAGGACACATTTGTCTAGTCAAGTTGTGCGACAGATTCCTCTTCTCCCCAGTTCTATTCACTACCTCCTCATTAGTTATGTGATCTACCCATCTAATCTTCAGCATTCTTCTATAGCACCATATTTCAAGAGCTTCTATTCTCTCCGTATCTAAACTGTTTATCACCCATGTTCTACTGCCAGACACAGACACCCTCCACACAAATATTTTCATATAAGTCTTCCCTACACTTAAATCTATATTCAACGTTAACAAACGCGTCTTCTTCAGAAACATTTAGATTGCCAGTCTACATGCTGTCTACTTTGTCCATCTTCAGTTATTTTGCTGCCCAAGTAGCAAAACTCATCTACTTCTTTAAGTGTCATGTTTCGTAATCTAATTCCCTCAGTACCACCTGACTTAATTCGACTATGTTCCATTATCCTTGTTTTGCTTTTGTTGATGTTCATGTTATATGCTCCTTTCAAGACACTGTCTATTCTGCTCAGCTGCTCTTCCAGGTCCTTTGCTGTCTCTGACAGGATTACAATGTCATTGGTAAACCTCAAAGATTTTATTTCTTCTCCATAGATTTTAATTCCTACTTCACATTTTTCTTTTGTTTCCTTTACTGCTTGCTCAATACACAGATTGAATAACGTTGAGGATAGGCTGCAACCCTGTCTCACCTCCTTCTCAACCACTGCTTCCCTTTCGTGCCCCTCGACTCTTATAACAGCCTTCTAGTTTCTGTACAAATTGTGCACAGCCTTTCGCTCCATGTATTTTATGCCTGCCACCTTCAGAATTTGAAAGAGAATATTCCAGTCAACATTGTCAAAAGTTTTCTCTAATTCTATAAATGCTTGAAACTTAGGTTTGCCTTTCTTTAACCTATCATCTAAGATAAGTAGTAGGGTCAGTATTGCCTCATGTGTTTCAATATTTCTACAGAATCCAAAATGATCTTCCACAAGGTCAGCTTCTAACAGTTTTTCCATGTGTGTTAGTGTTTTGCAACCATGGCTTATTAAACTGATAGTTTTATAATTTTCATATCTGTCAACGCCTGCTTTTTTTGGGACTGGAATTATTGTATTCTTCTTGAAGTCTGAGAGTATTTCACCTGTCTCATTGTATTGAATCATATTATTTTTCCATTCATTTGTTTTCTTATATGTAAACTAAGAGAGTTGTAGACACTGCCAAAGGTAAATTAATGAGCTGTTTTGTGGCAGGGGTAATGTTTTGATGTGTGAAACAAAGTAAGAAATACTCTCTTCACTTTGGTAACTCGTATATCTTCACCCTTTTATTTGGGAAGTAGTAGTGTACAGATGTATGCTTGGATTCGTTGTACCAGCATTGTTAAGAACGTTTATTTTAACTGTTCATTAAAAGTATTATAACAAGTTATTGGAAACGGAATATCTATTCGTACGCTTATAAGATCAACCCCTATCTGTTCATCATTGCACTTGCTGCCAAGATCCTGCATCGAGAAGTTCAGTGAAGACAGGAATAATTTACACGATATTCTGGAGGAGCATTCCTGCATCAGCATTGTCACAATCAAGACTAAACACAATGGAATTAATGTGAAGGTAATGACTCGGACTTGATTGGTACCTATTGAACGTGGTTTAATTATATTAAAATGTGCTTCTTGTGACAGATCGACAATTTCAATGATTGCTGTGATTATTTGGTACTACACACTACTGGAAGCAGCAGTACATAATCCAAATTATCTTTATTGACCTTGAATGTAATAATAGTAAAGGTCTGTTGATATTGGCATCAGTCAATGTTCAACCAAGGCTATGCACAGACTGATAAATTACCTTCAACATTTTTCCAACTGTTCTTTCCAATCAGTTTTTCCAATTATTCAAGCAGAATTACAATCGGCCACTTTTATTATGGTTCATGTAATTACACCAGACACAGGAAAAACATTCCCCCCCCCCCCCCCCCCGAGTCAAAAGCACATGCAGTCCCATAAACACAGTCCAAAGACAATTTTCTCTGCAGGTGGCAGTTACTGACAGTCAATGGTTGCCACATACTTTTATGTACTTTATGTATCATAGCTTTATATGTAAATAATTACACCAGTAACAAGTAAAATGTTCGAAGGTGAATAAATTCAAATAAATTCTTGAGTTTATAACTAGGTGTCTCTTGAGAATAAGCCATCACACAAAACTAGTAACAGTAAATAAGATAAAAAGGGAAAGAAAAACCAGCTTTGGTGGATTATTATTAGTATTGAAATTCTGCTTTTCATTCAGTATGCAGAATTTTTTATGTTTGCAGTGTACTTCCATCTAGGATTACATTCCAGCATCACTTGTTGTATGTCTAATAATAATAATAATAATAATAATAGTTGTTATTTTTACGTGGTGCAAAATCCACTTTGTGTCTGACTTGTAACAAGCGGGAAAGTGGTCTGCATCTGATTAGCAGAGATGCAGCTGGAATTCTTGTCCTGGAATTAGCATTCCAATCATAAAAAAATGAGCTTTGATGCAACACTTGAAATAATTAAGTACTGTGAGGTGTGGCAGGTGGTAACCAATCCACTGCTGTCAAGAACAGTACAACTCAGTTATCAGATTCTGAGGCATCTGGGCTGTCTTGCAAACAGAGGGGATTGCAGTCCTCTGGCCAACTTCACCCAAACGAGGAAACCCTTTTTTGGCACCCTAAATGTAAATAGTCTGTTATGAACAGGAAAGTTGCACGAACTAGAGCAAACCATAAAATGCACAAAAAATTTGAATACTGGCACTCCAAGACACAAAACTGGCCAATGAGAATGCAGTGGATTTTGGGAACTAAAGACTTTTCAGAAGTAAAGTGGATAAACAAATATTTAAAAAACACACCACTTTTAGGGGTTGCTTTTCCTTCACAAGAGACATACCTCCACAACAAATGTGAAACCTGTAAACAGCAGACTAATGACAGTCACCTTGAAGTGTGCAAATGAAACTACACACTAACCAATGCAAACATGCCGATCAACACTGAAAATAAAACGAACTGCTAAAAGGTAGGGACGTCATGGGAAACACTAGAAGAAATAGCATCTAAATTTCAACAAAACCATCTCAAAACCCTACAGGCAATCTCTATGCACAACTAGGCAAAGGAAGAAAGTACAGAGAAACAACTGGAAATTTCCCAGCATATAAGTGAACAAACCACATTGCATGAAGATTAGTTGAGCTCTGCAGGGTATTCAGCCAAAAAATTATATCAATACACTTCAAAAAGAAATGATCAAAACAGATGACGGTGAGATCACTGAACTCGCTCATTGATGAATTCAAAATTGACCATTAGCAATCTCTTATTCAAACTACAGAGAAGTTATGAAGGTCCAAATGAGAAAGGGTGCAAACATAGACTCAGACCATTACCTGATGAGCATAAAATTACATTTAAAACCTCAGAGGTTCTTAAAAAAGGAGACACAATCGTCAAATTTGAAACTAACAGGTTCCAACAATCTCTCATGGAAGAACTAGAGAAAAAGAAGTCAAGACACTGGCAACAACTCAAAAGTAAATTGATCAAAGCTGCACAAACACTAATTTCTCTGCAAAAAAGGAAAATGTACCCTTGGTTGAAAGAAGAATGTGAGTACACAATTCAGTCTCAGCAGGATGCATACAACAGTTGAAACAGCAATAAGACAGAAGACAACTTCAAAACATTCCTGATGGTTTGGAAAGATACTTTCAAATTAAACAGAAAGCCCGAAAGAAAATATAAACGATCAACTTCTTGAAATGAAGAAAGACTTTGAAAGAAATGACACATGCAATTTCTATAAGAACTTCAATCACAGGAAATCAACCACAAAATCTCTGCTTCAGGAAAGAAAATGGACAAATAGTTCTAAACAATCAAGAAAACTGCAGAGAACTTTCTAGATATTTCAAAGAACTACTTAACTACTCAAAACCAAACCAAAGGTTCCACCACAAGACCCTGAAGACACTGATCCTAATTCATAACTCTTGAAGGGAGATAGTACAATGTAAATTACTACAGGGGAATCTCACTCAAATCAGTTGCATACAAAATTGTATCTCATTATCTTCTTGACAGAGACTAGGCCATTCATGTCCAGAGCAGATTTGAACGTAAACCTAATCCTCAGACACTGGATAATTTGTAGCAAACCCAGTCGGCACATCTGTTGATTTCAAGAAAGCGTATGACTCAGGTGACCATGAAAATTCGGAATATTAGAAACAAAAGGTCTAGACCTGGAAACCTTCACAATCATACAACAAACACTGACAAATAAAAAGTCTGAGGTTAATTTTGTGGAGGAACTCTCAGATCCTTTCAAAATCAAAAGTTTGGCAAGACAAGGAGATGGACTGTCTCTATCCCTTATCAGAATTTCCTTGAGAAAGTGATCCTAGAATGGCACAAACAGAAATGAATCCTCAAAATTGATCAGCCAGTCAATTTAAGCAGAGACAAGTAATCTACAGATTACCTAGCATTTGCAGGTGATTTAGCACTATTATCTTGCAACCTCTCATCAGCCCAAAATCAGATTCAATTCTTCAGACAGATTACATGACCTGCAACAAAGAAGCACAAACATTTATGGAGACAAAAAAAGACAGAATTAAATGAGTTCCACACTTTAAATATCTCATGGAACCAAAACAAATTAAATTAGATACCAAAAGATAGGAACTGCATACCGACTTAACCAAAATATCTACAACAAGAAATGTATCCCTAAGCTCACAAAACTAAGGCATTACAACACAGTAATTACATTATTGGTGAAAAGTTTTCGTTCACCCATGATGAAAACTATATACTTCATTTCAATGTACAAACACATCATACAAACCAAATAGACCAACAAAGTAAGTATTTCATCTCTATCATTAAGGACTTGGAAGAGCAGTTGAATGGAATGGACAGTGTCTTGAAAGAAGGGTATAAGATGAACATCAACAAAAGCAATACGAGGATAATGGAATGTAGTCAAATTAAGTCGGGTGATGCTGAGGGAATTAGATTAGGAAATGAGACACTTACAGTAGTAAAGGAGTTTTGCTATTTGGGGAGCAAAATAATTGATGATGGTCAAAGTAGAGAGGATATAAAATGTATACTGGCAATGGCAAGAAAAGCGTTTCTGAAGAAGAGAAATTTGTTAACATCGAGTATAGATTTAAGTGTCAGGAAGTCGTTTCTGAAAGTATTTGTATGGAGTGTAGCCATATATGGAAGTGAAACATGGTCAATAAATAGTTTAGACAAGAAGAGAATAGAAGCTTTTGAAATGTGGTGCTACAGAAGAATGCTGAAGATTAGATGGGTAGATCACATAACTAATGGGGAGGTATTGTATAGAATTGGGGAGAAAAGGAGTTTGTGGCACAACTTGACTAGAAGAAGGGATCGGTTGGTAGGACATGTTCTGAGGCATCAAGGGATCACCAATTTAGTACTGGAGGGCAGCGAGGAGGGCAAAAATCATAGAGGGAGACCAAGAGATGAATACACTAAGCAGATTCAGAAGGATGTAGGTTGCAGTAGGTACTGGGAGATGAAGAAGCTTGCACAGGATAGAGTAGCATGGAGAGCTGCATCAAACCAGTCTCAGGACTGAAAACCACAATAATAACAACATCATTAAGTGCAATACAATATGTTTTAGATTTTAGCCTCTTCAGAGTATCCACCCTTTGCCCTCATAACAGCTGCACAAATTCTTGGCATTCTGTAGATAAGAATTTGTACTCGTTTTTGCATATATTGCAGTCCAACACATGTCTAAATTATTCCATAGCCCTTCAACATCAGACGACCTCAGTTTTCTGGCCACCTTGTCAAATTGATTCCATAAGAGTTCAATGGGATGTAAGTCAGGTGACAGACTCGGCCAAATCATATTCATCAGTTCCCTACTTTTCTCTTTTCTATTGACATACCTTCTGCACAATGATATCCTTCATTCTTTAATGCCCCAGAAATTCTCACTAGATCACCAACTTTATCAGCTACGAAACACCCCCACACCGTGACCGACCCTCCACCATGTTTCACTTTTGGCTTCACACACTGACTCTTCATGTGTTCTCCACGAATTTTACAAACATACATTTGACAATGGCTTTTAAATATTTCATTCTCAGATTTGACCTTGAATATCATCTTGGACAATTGGTGTTTGCTCCAGTTTTTATTTTTTTGTGCCCATTGGAATATTTTAACCTTATTTTGTTTGCTTAATAAAGGCTTTTTTTGGCCTCTATGCACTCCTTCAGACCTTGTTCAAGAAGACAGCATTGCACTGTTGAGACAGATATTGGGGCTGCTCACATACTATTTACTTCCTTGCATATTACAGGTGCTGTACAAGTCATCCAATGTTTACCCTACATATGAACTTATCTTTACCTTATGATGTTACTCAGTTTCTCCTAGATCATGGGAATCTTGCTCTGTAGCCAGTATGCCACTGTCATTGTGGATACTCATCAGCACCCCTCAATGCAAACAACCATTCAAATACACAACAGAGGCACTTTATTTGTTTATACAGTAAAGCATCTGAGTAATGGACATCTATGGGGAAAATAAAAGTGTCTGTTTTTAAGAAGTGTTCTTTATTCAGGAATGGATAAATAGACAGTATACAATATAGTACATACAATGTGCTGTGGAGAGAAAGATACTGTACTGCTGTATACTGTATTAAGTAAATTAGTGAAAATTTATCTTTAAGTACAGTACTACATTAAGAAATGTCTTTCATGCATTCTGCGAGGTTGGTCACGCTGTTTGAGGCGCCATGTCATGGATTGCACAGCCCCTCCTGTCAGAGGTTCGAGTCCTCTCTCAGGCATGGGTGTGTGTGTTATTCTTAGCATAAGTTAGTTTAAGTAGTGTGTAAGTCTAGGGACCAATGACCTCGGCAGTTTGGTCGCTTAGGAACTCACACACATTTGAACATTTTTTGCAATATTGGTTTGAAATAATCATGTATTTTTTCTGAACCAGAGTGTCATTTATAATTGCTTTCTTAATATGTGTTTCAACTGCTAATACTAAACTGGATCTCTCATCATCACTTTTCACTAAAAGTGTTTCAATTTCCTTACTTCTTCAACAGTCTGTGTATTTGAAAGGGGAGTAAAATCCAGTTCAGTTATGTCATCTTCATCCTGTTGTCAGCACATCCTTCTTGATGCAGCTCTTGTATGAGTTCATTTATGCCAGTTGATTTACTTTCTGTGAACAGTGCATCATCAATAATGACGCATTCTTCGGATCCAACAAAAAATTCCTCTTCTAAAGTCTGATGTTCATGCTCATATATCTTGTGAGTGTTTTCTTTGTCATCACTGAAGCACGGTCGTTAAAAATGAACCTTGCCTTCTTGAAGCAGTTCCTGATTGTAGTCAATGATACATGTTTTAAGGCTGAAGAAATCCACAGAATTGCATCCAACACTCTTATAGATTTTCGAAGTTCATATCCAGATTCAGCATAGTCCATTAGAGACAAAATCTCCCTCAACACTTTTTGGCTGTGAAACACTTTGAAATTTTGAATAAACCTCTGATCCAGTGATTGACGATGTGAAGTTGAGTTTGGCAGCAATGGAAAGTGGCATCACTTTCCTCCTTTGTCTTTCCATTCTTCTATCAAACTCCAACAACCACTCAGTCCTTATTGCCCTCATTATTGAAGAGCATTTATTTGCATACCACTCCATGTTCAGTTTACTCAAGACAATACCTTTGAAGCATCTACGCTTCACAGCCTTAACAATAATCAAAGGCTTTTTAAGAAATTCACCAATTGTATTAACACACAATACAATAGTGAGCCATTCTTTTGAAATTTTGCCTCCTGATCAGGCCATTGTCTCACTGGGAAGAATTTAGAAGAAAACCACCAGTCTCATCTCAGTTAATAATGTTTCTTTCTTCATAACCCTTTCAAATTCCTGTTATCCTCTTTTGCCAATCTGGCATCCACTGAGCTGGATTCACCACACAATTTAGAAATGAGATGTGTCAAGCCAGCCTACAAATGCTTTAAAATCATAAAATCCTAAATCTTTGGCGATTGTGAGTGCTTTCTCGTGGACCAGCAGTCCACTAAAAGGCAAATTATTGCTACAAGCATGGTAGAACCATTCAAAAGTCAGACTGTCAACTTTTGAGCCTGGTGTATGAGGAAAAGTGGTAAGGTTATCATTTCCAGTCAATGAATTCAGAATGTCCTTTTTGTTACTTAAAATGTCACTGATCTGTGTTTTTCCACCAGGAAACCACATGGCTGTTTCTCTACATAAATCTTCTCCTTTGTATAGACTCCATGCCGTACATAACTTCTCTCATTTGAAGACACAAACAGTACGCATTTTAACTTACAATATGTTCAAATGCATTTTAATTATTGCCACTGTTTCCTTTAAAGCTGTCTTTTTCTTCCAAACTGTCTTGTATTTGGAAGTTTTAATTGTTGTTGGGGGATACATTTCAGTGTCCATTCCTATTATAGAGAATGCCACTGTTCAGAAGAATTTTATCATAAGAAATAATGTTATTTTGCAGAGGATTTTGAAATGTCTCCTATTGAGAGGAGTCCACTATTGGGAAATGTCCGTTACTGGGAGTTTTACTGTACTTGTCTTAGTATGAGAATGGAGATATAATCGAATATTCGAAATGAAATCATTGTTTTAACCACAGATACATAGTTTGATAGGTGACTGAAAACTTTTGACCCATAGTGTAAACCAGAATGTCTCTGTGGATCAGAAGCACTTATTTTGAACAGGAAGAAAGACATTGAAAACATTGAGAAAAAGGAATGCAAAATTGTAGGAAAAATTCTAAGCCTAAACCTCAGACAAACAATGACATCTCAGAAGCAGTTAGGAAGACAAAGAATACACAAATAAATATAATGACATTAGAAAATGCAATTAAAAGTGTGTGATCACATTAAAAGAGTGAATGCAGACAGACTTACAAAACAAATAATTGATTTTTTTGACGATAGGAACAAAGCTGAAAAAATGGACATGATTAAATTGGTTGGCAAGATCAAAACTGGTCTGAAATTGGCAAATATTACTCCAGATGATGTTCATAACTGTGAAATCTTCAGGTCAAAAATTCACAAATGGCGAGTTGACAGAAGGGAAAACTAAAGAAGAAGACTGGGACAACATGGTCCGAAGAGAGGAAGGCAAATGCTTATATCTATGTCAGATGCTTACCTCTTAGTACTTTGCACAGTCCTAATGGGCTTATTCACAATTATTATTATTATTATTATTATTATTACTGAAACTGTTTGTAAATTAGTGCATGTTATACATGTATCCCATTTTTATTGTAACTTTGCTTATCACGTTGCTCTGCAGCTAATAAGGTCCATAATCACAGAATTCAAATAAAAATAAACAGATAAATAATGTTTCAGCAGCCAAACCCAGAAATGATTTCATTTAAAAAAAGATAAATAACTTCTGCTTACTTCTTTTTCATGACTCAATGCCAAATGGAGATCTGCAAACAGAGAAGCAGCTATCTACTTGCAAACGAATGGGAGAATGATATACATGACAAAAGCACAGTGCCATCAGGCTTCGGAATCACCACCAAAGGGATTGCCCACTGACTTGGCAAAACAGGTGGAACAATGCCCTGGTTCTGTCACTGCTGCAACTTTCTTTACCTTATCATGCATGGTGAAGGTAATGAGGCAGGTACAGCAAAATTTGGACATGCCAGCAGCTCAAGGGAAACATGTGCCTCAAATTTCTCTGCTTGGCCAAAAAAATGAGCAAATTGAGACACTAAATGCACTTCATCAATTATACAGAAGTCAAAAACAGAAGACGCTTTGAATCCAAAGACATTTTGACCACAAACAAGATAAGTTGTGTCCCACTTTCTTATAACATGCAGAAGTTGAGAATTGCACCCACATTTTTGAAATGTACTATTTGCTATAAGACAAAACTTGACAGAGTGTCTGTTGCAACTCTGGGCATCCAAAGAGCCTATACACATTTAAATTAATTAAGCTGATCATCACTCCCATATCTACCAAAATTTGACTAGCCAGTCATCTATTATCAATGTCACAAAAATATGACTGGATGATGCGCACAGAGGCGGTCCCAGTGTCCAGTGAAAATACTGGCTCATAGCCAACTCATAGCCCATCCAACATCACAAACAGTTGCCAAATGACCTATCCACTGGCATATCCCACACATGCCTCTACATGCTTGTGATTTCAGTGAACATGCAACTAATGACACTTGTGGGAGGACCACTGGCTTGTTCAATGAGTGAAAAGAGAATGATGCCAAGCACCTGAAAAATGTTGCTGGCAGGAGTGACTTCGTGCAAGTTTAGGCCACATAGGATATCCCACAGGGTACGGGGTACAGGGGATGGTTTACCCTGCACACGCAATTGAGCCTCCTGCCAGTTATCAGAAAGGATGTCCCTTGCTGCCATAAGCTCATGCGATTCTACAATTTGGGCAACGTCAGCTATAGAGGGGTTGGAGAAGGTCAGTGCCCCAGTCTGAACCTCATATTCAGGAGCTAACCTTAGATGAGTGAACCAACATAGACACATCCAAAAAAGTTTTGCATCACCCCGGTTCCCAGAACTCCTGAAGATAGATGTTGACCGTGGATATTGTATCACAGACACAGAGCCTTTGACTGTTCAGAGATGTCACTAAACCCATGCAAAGATGTAAACAATCATGCATGAGCAGCTCCTATTAGATGGAGGACGTCCGACAGCCGATCAGTTCCAGTCATTCCACCAGGAAGAAGGTAAAAAAAATGGTTCAAATGGCTTTGAGCACTATGGGACTTAACTTCTGATGTCATCAGTCCCCTAGAACTTAGAACTAATTAAACCTAACTAACCTAAGGACGTCACACACATCCATGCCTGAGGCAGGATTCGAACCTGCGACCGTAGCGGTCGCGCGGTTCCAAACTGAAGCGCCTAGAACCACATGGGGAAGAAGGTACACGGCTCGTGTTGTCTGTAGTTCAACCTCGCCTAGACAGTCAACACTGCGGTTTGATCGTGTCTGCATTGTTACTTTTTGCCAGAAAGGGCTCTCAACAAGGGATATGTCCAGGCATCTCGGAGTGAACCACAGCGATGTTGTTCAGACATGGAGGAGATACAGAGAGACAGGAAATGTTGATGACATGCCCCGCTCAGGCCACCCAAGGGCTACTACTGCAGTGGATGACCACTACATACAGATTATGGCTCAGAGGAACCATGAAAGCAACACCACCATGTTGAATAACACTTTTCGTGCAGCCACAGGATGTCATGTTACAACTCAAACTGTGCACAATAGGTTGCATGATGCGCAACTTCGCTCCCGACATCCGGCGAGGTCCATCTTTGCAACCACGATACCATGCAGCGTGGTACAGATGGGCACAACAACATGCTGAATGGACTGCTCAGGATTGGCATCACGTTCTCTTCACCGATGAGTGTCGCATATGCCTTCAACCAGACAATCGTTGGAGATGTGTTTGGAGGCAATCCAGTCAGGCTCAATGCCTTAGACACACTGTCCAGTGAGTGCAGCAAGGTGGAGGTTCCCTGCTGTTTTGGGATGGTATTATGTGGAGCCAACATACGCTGCTCGTGGTCAAGGAAGGCACTGTAACAGCTGTATGATACGTGAATGCCATCCTTCGACCGATAGTGCAACCATATCGGTAGCATATTGGCGATGCATTCATCTTCATGGACAATAATTCCCGCCCCCATTGTGAATGACTTCCTTCAGGATAATGACATCGCTCGACTAGAGTGGCAAGCATGTTCTCCAGACATGAACCCTATCGAACATGCCTGGGATAGACTGAAAAGGGCTGTTTATGGACGACGTGACGCACCAGCCACTCTGAGCAATCTATGCCAAATCATTGTTGAGGAGTGGGACAATATGGCCCAACAGTGCCTCGATGAACTTGTGGATAGTATGCCATGATGAATAAAGGCATGCACCAGTGCAAGAGGATGTGCTACTGAGTACTAGAAGTACTGGTGTGTACAGCAATCTGGACCAACACCCCTGAAGGTATCATTGTATGGTGATACAACATGCAATGTGTGGTTTTCATGAGCAATAAAAAGGGCGTAAATGATGTTTACGTTGATCTCTACCCCAATTCTCTGTACAGGTTCCAGAACTCTCAGAATTGAGGTGATGCAAAACTTTTTTTGATGTGTGCATTAGTTTCTTCTATGTATATCTCATGCAATGACTGTGAAGGTAAAATTAGAGAGATTACAGTTCACACGGAAGTTTACCATCTACCATTCTTCCCACAAAGCAATTGTGACTGCAGCAGGAAATGGGGTAAGTGACAGAAAAAAACAAAGTGCCCTCCTCCACAAACCATGTGGTGGCTTGTGAGGCATAGACGAAGATGATTTCTTTCATATGAATGTCTTCTTTCCTCATTTTTGTCTGAAGTGCGCGTCATATATCTTGGCGGCCGAGTTTAGGTTCGTTCTGCGCATCTGACGTCACAAAGCACAGTCAGCCAATGAACAAAGAACGACGTTGCCAAATCTCGACTGCAGTGCAGAGCACAGACGAGTGTCTTCAGTTTTAGAAACGTTCAGTCATAAATAAAGTAATAGAACAAAAGCAATGTCTTGATAGCAGACTTTCTTTTATAGAAAGTTTGGAAAAAGCATTCTTTATACCAATTGCTTCATATTCTATTAATTAATTAAACCAAACAAGCAATAAGACTCCTAATTTAGGCGATAGCAAGGAAAGGTGTTTGTTTCAATCTCACGAACTGCTTTTCGCAATACAGAACAGCGGTAATTGTTTATTTCCTACTGTACTTTGACGAAGCGTGAGTAATTCATAGTCATACCAACAGTGTTTATAAGTAGTTGCGTGAGTGTTAGAGTCCTTATGGAGCTACACTGTTCGATGAGCTGAGGTAGTGGAACGGTTAAGGTGTTGGGCTGCCAAGTGAAAGGTTAAGAGTTCAAACCTTGTATGGTGATTAATATTTTCTTTATTTAAAAACAATATTGGAGTGGCTTACTTCACGAATTTTATTCGTTTGAATGAAATTTCTGGTGCTTTGCCTCTTCATTAACTTTTTCGCTGCTGCAGACATGTGCTCCCCGCATTCCGCGCTGTGCGCGATTTTGTCATCACTGCACTGCTCGCCTGTGCAGACACATGGTGTTCCCACTGCTTTGACACACTTATCATTCGATTTCACAAAAACTATTTGGCCAAAAAATTTGATTTTTACACGTCTTCTTGACTGATACCTTCCCCCCATAAATGACTTAATTTTGTTTTGATGTGCAGCATTAAATGTAGTAAACCAATGCACGAAATTTTGAAGAGTTTGCAGAGGTAAAAGTCCATAGCGTATACTCTCCGTATGGTTGATTTTAGTTGCCACAATGTTGAGAATGAAATGTGGAAAGATACCAAAATTTCATATAATATTTACTGTATAACAATATCTCATTTAATTTAAGTACCACATAGGTGTCGTATGTAATATTGTGAAATATTCCGTCTTTCGCGACTGTAATAAAAGTTTTATTTACACAGGGCGCGTTTGGCTTTATTTTAAAGCACTTCCATCGGTGAAAGGTATGGCACATACACAATGGTATTGATGTTCTATTTCTTGTTTTTGTTCCACAGTCGCACTTTTACCCATGGTATTGAAATATATCCCTCTTCTGCAACTGTAATAAGCGACTTATTTAGACCAGACGCGTTTCTCTCTTTTGAAGCATCATAAGAGGACTGTATTTTGTGTCCTCCATTGCCAAGTCACCTTTCGTAGTTTTGTGCTGCGGTAGCACAATATTCAACGTTTGTGTTGGCTCATCAGTGTTTTAGCAAATAAATGCTGTTTGTGTGTGCCACACACAAAATTATATTTGACATAGCTCTGAGCACTTCACTGACAGACGGTATATTCAAGTCCTAATGTTTTTGTAAGTCCACAGTTTTGTTTAATGTATTTTTTCTACTTCCATTTGATTGAAGTGCTTTAAAATAAAGCCAAACGTGCCCAGTGTAAGTAAAACTTTTGTTACAGTCGCGAAAGGTGGAATATTTCTCAATATTACATATGACACTTTTGTGGTACTTAAATTAAATGAAATATATAGGTATCTTGTCCACATTTCATTCTCAACATTTTGGCAACTAAAATTGACCATCCGGAAAGTATATATACTCTATGGACTTTACCTCTGCAAACTCTTCAAAATTTCGTGCAATGGTTTACTATATTTAATGCTGCATAATAACTGCGTTGAACATCGAAACAAAATTAAGTCATTTATGGGGGGAAGGTATCAGTCAAGAAGATCAGTAAAAATCTAATTTTTGAGCCAAACAGTTTTTGTGGAATCGAATGATAAAGAGTGTCAAAGCAGTCGGAACACCATGTGTCTGCACAGGCGAGCAGTGCAGTGACACAATCGCCCACAGCGCGGAATGCAGGGAGCACATCTTTGTAGCAGCGAAAGGGTTAATGCGGTCGTGGTGGCTTTACTTCATGAACTGCGCACTCCCCCCTACACGTAAGCTTGCGAACTATGCTACACTATGGCGCTACTTCTCTTGGCGCGTGCGTCGTGTGCAACTGGCAACGCAGCAATCTCCCGCGTCTAGGCGGGCATGCGCGAGCCGCCAAGATAAAAGAATTGAACTATAATTAGATCTGGTGCTCCCTCTCTCAAAACACAATCACAGACAATGTTAAATCCTAAATCCTCATCCTTTTTTCTCTGTAAGACATCCTTTCTTGCCCCTTCCTCACCTCTGTCCTTTTGTTTGAAATGAAAGTCCAGTTTCCACATACGAGATTTGTCAGCTTTTGCGTGAGTCTGTCAGTGAGCCACCACCTGGTAAATAGGAAATTCTTCAGTCTGTATTTAACTTTTCTTAAGACATATCACAGGGACCAAAAGTGGATCCTTTGTAACAAGGTATAGGAATTTACTTAAGCTTCGTTAATAAGAAACAACAGATTCTTTGTGTTAGGGACAGCAATTCTTAGCTGCAACTCAACATTACTTTTAAAGCAATGTACTTTGTTTTGGCCCATAACCAGTTTACAATTATTGCAGGCTTTTCATCCCTGTGGTCTCCTCCTGTCAGTTCCACAGATGATCATACAACTGCAGCTCCAGCAAAAACAGCACCTGTACTCCATACCCTACATCATCTCCTTCACAATTCTCCCATGGTCTCCAAATGCTCCTGCCACTCTCTCGTATTTGGAATGTGTAATACTTCTGGTAAGTGATACCAAATAAATATTTATTTTTTAAACTTTTTTAATTATAATTCTGAGAAAAACTCATTAATTTCTGAACAATAGCTAAATGTCTTAGACAGTCTGCTTAAACAGACCTCTAGTTACAGGGTGTTTCAAAAATGACCGGTATATTTGAAACGGCAATAAAAACTAAACGAGCAGCGATAGAAATACACCGTTTGTTGCAATATGCTTGGGACAACAGTACATTTTCAGGCGGACAAACTTTCGAAATTAAAGTAGTTACAATTTTCAACAACAGATGGTGCTGCATGTGATGTGAAAGATATAGAAGACAACGCAGTCTGTGGGTGCGCCATTCTGTACGTCGTCTTTCTGCTGTAAGCGTGTGCTGTTCACAACGTGCAAGTGTGCTGTAGACAACATGGTTTATTCCTTAGAACAGAGGATTTTTCTGGTGTTGGAATTCCACCGCCTAGAACACAGTGTTGTTGCAACAAGACGAAGTTTTCAACGGAGGTTTAATGTAACCAAAGGACCGAAAAGCGATACAATAAAGGATCTGTTTGAAAAATTTCAGCGGACTGGGAACGTGACGGATGAACGTGCTGGAAAGGTAGGGCGACCGTGTATGGCAACCACAGAAGGCAACGCGCAGCTAGTGCAGCAGGTGATACAACAGCGGCCTCGGGTTTCCGTTCGCTGTGTTGCAGCTGCTGTCCAAATGACGCCAACGTCCACGTATCGTCTCATGCGCCAGAGTTTACACCTCTATCCATACAAAATTCAAATGCGGCAACCCCTCAGCGCCACTACCATTGTTGCACGAGAGACATTCGCTAACGATATAGTGCACAGGATTGATGACGGCGATATGCATGTGGGCAGCATTTGGTTTACTGACGAAGCTTATTTTTACCTGGACGGCTTCGTCAATAAACAGAACTGGCGCATATGGGGAACCGAAAAGCCCCATGTTGCAGTCCCATCGTCCCTGCATCCTCAAAAAGTACTGGTCTGGGCCGCCATTTCTTCCAAAGGAATCATTTGCCCATTTTTCAGATCCGAAACGATTACTGCATCACGCTATCTGGACATCCTTCGTGAATTTGTGGCGGTACAAACTGCCTTAGACGACACTGCGAACACCTCGTGGTTTATGCAAGATGGTGCCCGGCCACATCGCACGGCCGACGTCTTTAATTTCCTGAATGAATATTTCGATGATCGTGTGATTGCTTTGGGCTATCCGAAACATACAGGAGGCGGCGTGGATTGGCCAGACATGAACCCCTGTGACTTCTTTCTGTGGGGACACTTGAAAGACCAGGTGTACCGCCAGAATCCAGAAACAATTGAACAGCTGAAGCAGTACATCTCATCTGCATGTGAAGCCATTCCGCCAGACACGTTGTCAAAGGTTTCGGGTAATTTCATTCAGAGACTACGCCATATTATTGCTATGCATGGTGGATATGTGGAAAATATCGTACTATAGAGTTTCCCAGACCGCAGCGCCATCTGCTGTTGAAAATTGTAACTACTGTAATTTCGAAAGTTTGTCCGCCTGAAAATGTACTGTTGTCCCAAGCATATTGCAACAAACGGTGTATTTCTATCGCTGCTCGTTTAGTTTTTATTGCCGTTTCAAATATACCGGTCATTTTTGAAACACCCTGTATGTACTGCAGTAACATAGATGGACTAGAAAATATCATACAGACACATCATTTCCAAGACTTAGTTTCCCTTTCATAGGTGATGCTCTGGCAGCTTTCTTCTCTCTGTACTACAAAATCACAGAAAGTGTTCTGAGAGCCTGGTAACTAAATAATGGTTTACAAAAATATAAGGATATATTCCCAGGCCCTACAACATCTATTATCAAATGCTTCTACATCTTGGTGAAAATAGTGTTCCACTGATTGTCTTATATTTTTCAGAGTCAGGGAGGGTGTGGTTGTGGCAACAATCATTACCAAAGCACAAAGGACAACTAAAACAAGCAGAAAGGTATATATGTTCAATAAACTAGATAAAAAATCTGTAGTGTCATATCTCGATGAGGGACTTGAAACTTTCAGCACAAGGCAGGAGCATGTAGAGGAACACTGGCTCAAGTTTAAAAGAATAGTTGACCACACACAGGATAGATATATACCCAGTAGAACAGTTCATAACGCTAGATAACATCCATGGTATACAGTCACTGTAAAGAAATTTATAAAGACACAGAGATTACTGCATAATTGGGGTAAAACAAAGCATAGGGCAATAGGTAGAGAGATGCTGAATGAAACTCATTTGGCTGTCAAGAGAGCAATGCATGTTTGCTTCAATAACTACCATAGCAGAATATTTTAAAATGATCTTTCACATTACCCAAAGAAATTCTGGTCATATTTAAAGACTGTTAGTGTCACCATAGTTAGTGTCCAGTCCCTACTAATGAATGAGACAGGGACTGAATCTGAGGGTAGCAAAGCTAAAGCTGAAAAGTTTAACTCTGTTTTCAAATGTTCCTTTACAAATGAAAATGCAGGAGAATTTCCCCAGTTTAATCCTCATACCACTGAAAAGATGACTGAAATCAAAGTGAGTGTTGCTGGTGTTGAGAAACAGCTGAATTCATTAAAATTGAACAAAGCTGCATGTCTCGATGGAATCCCTGCCAGATTCTATACTGAATTAGTGGCTGAGTTAGCTTCTCTTCTAACTGTAATCTATTGTAGATGCCTCAAACAAAAATCTGTGCCCAGTTCTTGCAAAAAGAAACAGTTCACGCCCATGTACAAGAAGGGTAATAGAAGTGATCCACAAAACTACCATCCAATATTCTTGACATCAACTTGCTGTAGAACCTTACAACATATTCAGAGTTCAAACACAATGATTTATCTTGAACAGAGTGACCTCCTCAATGCCAGCCAGCATGAATTTCGAAAACATTGATCATGTGAAACCCAACTTGCATTTTTCTCATAAGACATGCTGAAAGCTCTGGATTAAGGCAACCAGGTAGATGCAGTGTTTCTTGATTTCTGAAAATCATTTTACTAAGTACCTCACCTATGCTTGTTGTCAAAAGTATGATCATATGGGGTATCAAGAGAAATCCTTGACTGGATTGAGGGCTTTTTGGTAGGGAGGACACAGCCTGTTATCTTAGATGGAGAGTCATCGTCAGATGTAAAACTAACTTTGTATGTGCCCCAGGGAAGTGTGTTGGGCTCCTTCCTTTTCATATTGTATATTAATGACCTTGCAGCAGGGTTCATAGTAAAATCAGGTTTTTCGCAGATGAAGCAATTATCTATAATGAATTACAATCTGAGAGAAGCTGCATAAATTTTCAGTCAGATATTGATAAGATTTCAACACGGTGCAAAGATTGGCAACTTACTCTACATGTTCATATATGTAAAATTGTGCACTTCACAAAACAAAAATACATAGTATTGTGGCGTCGATGAGGTCGACACCAGTATCGATCTGAGTATCGTCTTTGAACTAAGCTAAACATTATCTTTGTGTAGTTCCGCCATCCAGTTCTTTGTAAGCCTTACTTGTGTAAAGAGGTGAATAAATGAATTCCTGATTATAAGGTGTTGTTTGGTGTAACTGACCCGAGCATCCACCTCACTGGTGACTCCGAGTTGCAACGTCTTCCGTTTTCACCGTTTTACTGTGTCCGCGGCCTCCACGTCTGTTATTTTCGCGTGTATTACATCAACACAACATTTGAACAATGGCTTCAGCCCAATGCCTAACGCCAGATTTTGTGATTGACATGCATCGTGTTGCTGGCAATGTACACCCGCCAGGACTGCAACACGATGGCTCTCACTCGATGCTTACGCCGATTTCGCTGGATGTGCTCGTGCCTGCAACAATAATTGAGGTTAGGAGTGTGCATGACTCCGGCTATCAGACGCCTTTGTTCCCACCATATGTGCCCTCCCTCATCGACAGTGCAGTTACCTCTTACAGATCTCTGTGCAGTGCAGGATCAATGCCTATTTCTGCAAATGCTTCGTTGAATAACCTACCACCTCCAGGACAACGGTTTGCCATGCCTCAATCTGTACAGTACCACACGGATTCCTGGCACGTGGCTGGAACTGCTTTGTTCACTGGTCAACCGCCTCAGCATCCGACCACAGCCGTGCCTGCCTCAGTTCAGCATCAGCACATGCCTTCCTGCTTCAATACCTCGGCCTGCAACAGGAACAAGAACTTGTTATCTGTGCCTGACCTCCACCTCCATCTCACTGCTACGTCTCAGTGTTTTGTGCCACGACATTCACCTTACCGCACACTGTTTTCAGAGAAGTGACTATGAACAGTGAACATTCACACATTCCACCCAACGTTTGACATCATTTTCCTCACTGTGCTTCTGGACAGCCTGCACCTCTGCAGCCTCCCTGCAACACAGGTGGCTCTGACTCTGATCGTACATCGAGTTTTCTTGCGGACTAGAACGCCTTGTCAAACTTTGAACTTTTTCTCACCGGTCCCCCCACGCCGGCTCCAGTCGAGCTTCCGCTACCCATTCTCAGCACATCTCGGTGCCTCATCCGCGTCGGTCTTCTGCGACACGTCAATCCGAACACACCCACAATGTGTCGAACTTCCACAACCGCAATCGACACATTATGGTGTCTCACCCGCTTCAGCCTTCCGCATCGCAACAGATAGCGCTCAGCCACAACGCGTCACCTTCACTCTGCCACCTGCCCAGCCGTCGTCGCCACATACCCTGGAGATACACTTTCCTGGAATACTGCAACAATAGCTCGTTTCACGCAGTGCCCTGACAAATTCAACTCCACATGTTCTTCTGAACGTTCTACAACACTTACCGACGCTGCTTAATACCGACAGGGCAGACAACATGGTTCAAAATTGTGGACAAAGTGTTCGACCATTTCAAACTCGATGAATCAACCAGATTTCTGTGCCTTATCACCCACCTGCACGACCAGGAGGACTTGAATGCTGACCTGGTTGATGCTTCAGACTCAGCTACCCAGTTCACTCTAGCGAAAAAGACAGTTCTACATCGGCCTGCGCGCTTTACAGAGACAGAAATATGCCAAGTGCTCCACGTCGATCAACTAGGCAATGACAAACCTTCACAACTCTGGAGACAGCTACGGGCCCTGGTCAGTGACGATCTACTCTCTGACACAGCTCTCCTTGCCATCTGGTCACATAAACTACCTCCTCACATCCGCTTTACTCTGGCTCAGAGGTCTCCCGAACCTGTCGAGCAACGAATGACAATTGCTGGCAAACTACATGATGCATTACTGCTCTGTTTCGCCAGCCACTGCCTACCTGGCAAGTCTGAGGTTCAGGCTCCTCATCTCGCAGCCAGACACAGCTGGGACCACACTGTACCGACTGTTCTGCTCGCTCCGGGACGCAGTAAACAAACAGCTGGGACGTCAACGGCTCTGCCCTCGGTCACGCCCCCACCTGCTACCGAACTGGCTGTGGCCACCGAACCTCAACCACCACCTCCGGCAATGAACTTTCCACAGGAAATGCAACCGCACTACCCATACTGTTGCTTCCACACACGGTTTGGTGAGGCGGCATGGAACTGCAGACCACCCTGGTAGTTCCCAAACGCCAATTGCAGATAGGTCCGGGTGCCACCTCCTGCGCACAACGTGACAGGCATCTCCCAGTGCTCCATTCTGTGCGGGAGCAATCGAATAATTATGGACGACTTTATATTAAATACATTTCGTCGGGATCCTTTTTCCTAGTGGACACAGGCGCCGATGTTTTGCTGCTGCCTACGTCCTTAGTGTCGTTGAACATCCGCCCTCATCATACTTCACTGCAAACTGTGAATTCAACTAAACTACAATGCTTGGGTTCAACCTCCCACGTCATCTCTCTCTCCGCAAACTGCAAACTCGAGTGGACTTTTTTAGTGTGCAATATTGAGGAACCTATACTAGGTATTGACTTCTTGTGACACCACAAACTTTCACCGGACATAGTGTGAAACACAGTGTTTCATCACCCGTCCAAAACTCACTTCCCCTGTCCTCCGTCAAGCAAACCCCCCCATGACACGTCGGTCCGGGCTCATCTCATCTGTATATGCTCATCTCTGTCGACGACGTCACAAGAAACAACACACAAGTGCCTTGTCGAGCTTGAAAATGTCGCTCGCTTACGCAAGGAAAACTTCGAGCTCTCCCTCCGGCTCCACAAAACTCAGCTCCAGCTCTCCGACGCAGCAAAGGAATTACAGTCACTGCAGCAAGGACAAAGCAAGGTCAGTAAGTGCACTGAATCTGCTTATAGTCCCAGCAATCGAGTCTCCATGTGCTTACCTCCTGCTACCCCTCGCAACTGTGCTATCAAGTCTACTGACAGTTCCACAGGAACACACTCCCCTAACACGGCAGCATTTGACACTCGGTCGGACACGAGTGCGCATGCGCGACGAGCGTCACGTGTTCCCGAACTGACAGCACCTACCCCTCCCCTCACGGACAGCACCTTAAACAATGCAACTCTGGCTCCTGCACGCTGCCGTGCGACCGCCACTGACAACACAAACAGTGCACTCGCACCAAGTGCTTCGCCCACGACCGTGCTGCCACAGGCCATGCCCTCGGACAATGGACTCACTAACGCTTCACGAGCTCTACCGAGCTCACCCGACCACAGTGCCACTGCTTCGGGCCGGCGGCCATCTTCTCATGTTGACTCCTGGGACACTTCACCACCTTGGCTCCTGTCGGATCCACTGAGTGGCTCCGAATAGCATGACCTCACCTTGCCTGCCCCGCCCGCCACACATTGTAAACAAATCGCCTCCCGTGTCGCCGGCAATGTTTCTGTCATCACCAATGGCATGGTTCACATGATTCGCTTCACACCAGGCCCCCTTATCTCCAGTAAACCACATCGACTTTGTCCCGAGTGCCTCTCCGACCTTAAAAAGCAGATTTCTGAACTTCTAAGCTCTGGCATCATCAAACCCTCTGCCAGCAGCTGGTCTATGCCCTATCATATGACACCCAAGAAAGACGGGTCCTGGCGCATGTGCGGAGACTACCATCAACTAAACACCCGACTTTACCAGTTCCCTTGCAGGTGCAACCATATTCTCTGTCATTGATTGCAAACTTGCCTACCACCAGATCCCCATGGCTCCTGAAGACATTGAGAAGACAGCAATCACCACCCCAATTGGGTTATTTCAGTTTCGATTCATTCCCTTCGGTCTGAAAAATGCAACCCAGACCTGGCAACGCTTCATCAATGAAGTGCTATTCAAACTAAAATTCTGGTTTGCATAACTTAATGACATTCTTGTGTTCAGCTCCTCTGTCGAGGACAACATTCAACATGTGCAAACTGTTATGAACACTCTCGCGGCAGCAGGCATTGAGACCAACCAGGACAAATTGGAGCTACATCAACCCGCTGTCACTTTTCTTGGTTTTCAGGTCTCTGCCGACAGCATTTCACCGCCCCCTGACAAACTACAAACAATACTAAACCTACCCAGACCTTCGTCATTCAAAGAGCTCTGGCGCTTTCTGGGGACGGTTAATTATTATCGCTGACATCTACCTCGGGCTGCGGAGATTCAGGCTCCACTGACGGACGCCTTGGCAGGCACCAACACTTCTGGATCTTGGCCTGTTCCATGGACCCCTGATATGACTGCCTCTTTCATGGCCCTCAAAAATCTTCTTGCCAAGGCCTGCACCACCGCGCATCCTCATCCCAATGCGCAGCTTTTCATCGCCACAGACGCGAACGATACCACCATCGGTGCTGTCCTTAGCCAGACAGTCGACGGCCAAACTTCGCCTCTGCAGTTCTTCTCGCGCAGGCTCACCAGTGCACAATGGAAATATTCCGCATTTGACAGGGAGTTGTTCGCGGTCTATGAAGCGATCAAGCATTTTAAGACTGACGTTGAGGGACACCCTTTCTATGTTTTAACAGACCACAAACCCTTGGCTGCGGCCATTTCAAACCTGCCAGCTGACTCGCCCCCTCACCGCTTCCGATACATGGACTTAATATCTCAGTTCACCACCGATGTCAGACACATAAAGGGTGCTGACAATATAGTTGCTGATTTCCTTTCACGAGTCGACGGCGTTCATTCGCTGTTAGACCTCTCTGAACTGCCTAACCTCCAACTCGCCAACAAGGACACGCAAAACCTGACTTCAGACTCTACCTCTTCACTACACTTCTTCCGCACCACCTTCCCTGGCATTTCTGGTGAGATCTGGTGTGACTACAGTACGGGCACATTACGCCCCTTCATCCCAACCATGCTCCATCGAGCTGTCTTCAGCGCACTGCATAATTTACCCCACCTCAGTGTTTGTGCGTCCGCCCGCCTCGTAGCAGAGCACTTAGTGTGGAGAAATGTCAACAAGGACTGCCAGCAATGGGCACGCTCCTGCGTCGCGTGCCAACGCTGCAAAGTACACAAGCACACTTCACACACCCCCCCCCCCCCCCCCCCCTCGACGCCATTTCGATCCCTCCTGGGCGTTTCCAGCATATTATATTGACATTGTCAGCCCTCTCCCTCCCCCCCCCTCCCCCCATCCCCCCTCCTAATGGCTTTCATTATGTTCTCTCATCTATCGACCGAACAACTCGCTGGGTCGAGGCACTCCCTCTCCCCAATATCACGGCAGAAACTGTTGCTTGAGATTTCATCAAGTTATGGGTACCGCATTTCGGATGTCCAGCTATCATCACGACTGACCAGGGCAGACAATTTGGGTCAGCCCTGTTCAACGAGATTTGTAACATTTGGGGCATCCGGCACATCCATACCACAGCATATCACCCGCAAAGTAATGGGCTAGTTGAGTGCTGGCACCACACTTTCAAGGCGGCTCTTCAATGCCACGACTCTCTATGGATGGAGGCCCTTCCCCTTGTGCTACTCGGCGTTCATGCAATCTATAAGGAAGACCTCAATGGCACAATAGCCGAGTTTGTATACGCCTAGAACATTGAAACTTCCTGGCAAACTTCCCGAGTTCGGGTCTCAGTCGGACACACAGTTTTACTCTGCCAGGAAGTTTCATATCAGCGCACACTCCGCTGCAGAGTGAAAATCTCATTCTGGCTAGAACATGTTCTCCCTGGTGAACTTGTGAGCCCTTCTGCTTTTCTCCCTCAGTCTGACTTACCTTCCTTCATGGACCGCATCAGACACCACTTCATCAATCTCCACATCCCTCTGCCCGCCAGCCAGTCCCGCCCTAAGGTTCATGTCCCGAAATCTCTGAACAATTGCGAGTACATCATGCTCCGAGATGACACTGTCCGTGCTCACCTACAACCTCCATATACCAGACCGTACCGAGTTCTCTGGCGCTCAGCCAACACCTATAACATCCAGATAAAAGATTCAGCTGTTACAGTCTCTCTCAACAGACTTAAGCCTGCTCATATCGAGCCCGCTTCAACCCCCGTTCAGGCCATGACCACGCCCCTCACTGTCGTGGCTCACGACGCTCCGACCACTCCCTACACTTCAGACTTACACACTCGGTCGAGTGACTTCCAGCTCCAATCGTCGAGCTCTTCTCCGACCTCACCCTCTACTCCGGTCTCATAAACTCCGTCGAGTGATCACATGCTCCCCACATCAAGCTTACCTATGATCACGCCCTCACAGCTGGGCCCTTCTCCGGTCCCTTTGACTTCTCCCCCGTCGCCTGCCTCGCCCTGTCGAGGTTTCTCATGCCCCCCCATCTTGAACGTGCCCTCGGTCAAGGTGTTTGTGCCTGTGCCCCCTGGACATAGTCCACGACATCTCTATAATACTACGCGATATCACATGGTTCGTCATGTACTTCCCTTCATCTGGTGCTCATGACACAATTTCCACCATTCCCTGCCACGTGGTGAAATGCTTTGGGTGTTCACCAAGCCCACCGGAGACATCATGATCGTTGCTCCGTTCCTGCCGCAAACCGCCGGCCTACCAGTCGCCGCACGAGTAGCATGCCCAGTATGACGCCTGGCGTGCTTCAACGTCTTCCAGGTTCTTGGCCGAACTTTCCTTCACGACATCTACCCACACAGCTTCCTGACGATGCTGTCCAGCTGACCGTGGTCCGGCTCCCACGGACCACCCCTGCTGATGCCATAGTCACCACCCCGGCCTCTCAAGAGAACTCCGTACTGCAAGAGGGGGAGGGGGGTTATGTGGTGTCGATGAGGTCGACCCCAGTATCGATCTGAGTATTGTCTTTGAACTAAGCTAAACATTATCTTTGCGTAGTTCCGCCATCCAGTTCTTTGTAAGCCTTACTTGTGTAAAGAGGCGAATAAATGAACTCCTGATTATAAGGTGTTGTTTGGTGTAACTGACCCAAGCATCCACATCAGTATCCTATGACTATAATATCGATGAGTCACTGTTGGAATTGGCCAACTCATACAAATACCTGGGTGTAACAATTTGTTGGGATATGAAATATAATGATCACGTAGGTTCAGTTGTGGGTAAAGCAGGTGGTAGACATCAGTTTATTGGTCAAACACTGGGGACGTGCAATCAGTCTACAGAAGAGATTGCTTACAAATCACACATGTGACCCATCCTAGACTATTTCTCAAGTGTGTGGGACCCATACCAGATAGGACTGACAAGGGATATTGAACATATACAGAGAAGGGCAGCACAAATGGTCACATGTTTGTTTAATCCATGGGAGTGTGTCACAGAGATACTGATGGAACTGAGCTGGCAAACTCTTGAAGACAAACTTAAACTATCCTGAGAACCACTTTAAATGATTACTCTAGGTATACACTACAACCCCCCACATATTGCTTACATAGGGACCATGAGAGTAAGATTAGAATAATTACTGCATGCACAAAGGCATTTGAACACTCATTCTTCCCGCACTCCGTACAAAAATGGAACAGGAGGAAACTGTAATAACTGATACAATGGCACATACCCTCTGCCATGCACCTCACAGTGCTTTGTGGAGTGTAGATGTAGATGTAGACACTTATCAACCAATATGTACAGGACAATTGAGTTCCACAACAATCAGTTTTAAGGGCCTTGCTTTTTGCAATTGCAATAAATAACATATTGGATGGAGTGGGACTTAAGAGTCACACCTGCAATATATGTATGTCAGTGATCTTTGTTTATGTTATAGCTGTGTAATGTTAAGTGCAGTAGGATGCCAACTACAGATGGCTGTACAGAAGATGCAAAAATACGTGTGAAGCCATGGGCACTGTTTCTCACCAAATAAATCATGCATTGTACACATCTGCAGTATACAATCTGCCCATCATTACCCAGGTCTATTTATTTATTTCATTTCGTGTTCCATAGATCCTGATAGTGGATGAATCACAAGGATATGGAACGTGTCAGATTCTACATAGTTCAAATATAACTTGTATAAATACAATAAAAAGATACATTGTAAATAAAAATGAACTAAACAACAGCACAATGAACCAACAGAAAATTGTGTTTCACATGTTAATGATGACTAATATATTTGTGATACGGAATGTGTGAGATTGTACACAGTTGAAATATATCTTACATAAATAAAAGATAGAATGTAAATAAGATATCAGCTAAACAACAGCCATTCAGTTAACAGAACACTTTTGTTTCGCATGTTAAGGATGTGTAATATATACGGGAGTCAAGATAAACTAAATATTCCAAAGGAAATACAGGAATAGCAATAAATAAATACTCAACTGCTGTTCCTAGGACTTCTTTTAGATCTTAAACTTGCATGCTTCCCACATATATGACACTTCAATTTCCTGCATGGAGAAACTCAATACTCTCCATTTCCTCAGTAACAGTTCCTGGGATGCAAATCAAACTTTTTTAAACATTTTATAAAACCCTCATTTTATCTCACTTGTACTATGGCAGCATTGTTTGTGTGTTAGCAGCACTTCCTATTCTAAAAAGGAGTCAGTTTGGCAACTGGAGCTTTCCATACAAGCCCAATCAATAGCGTTCTTTTGCAAGCAGGAATATCATCATTGAAAATATGATGCCAACAAAATTTCTTTAAGTCGCAATCATGATTAATCAAATGCCAAACAACCCTTGTCACATCATTTTATTTCACAGTACAGTGATCCGTTTACTCTTGAACTGCCTTAGAGCAGGACAGCTGGCAACAGTACGACTGGCAGCAGTAATACTGGGAGACCACCAATGTGAACTTTAGCATCCTCTGATTACTTGTATGCAGTACTCTTTCTCATGGAAATCTTAACAGATGTTCCCCAACAGGCAGTAAGGATGGACCTATGGGTGCGACACCAAAGACAGTATAACATCTAGTTTTTATTGCTGTGGATTTTATTCAGTCATCCAAGAGTACCCTCATTTTAATCTTCCATACACAGACAGCTCCAAAGATGATGAATGAATCAGCTATGCATATGTACACAACTGGCATCAAGAACAACATTCTCTATCAGAAGACTGCAGTATTTATACTGTAGAGATAATAGCCATCCATACTGCACTACAAAACATAATGACTTTCCCTTGACACAATTCCATTATATGCAGTGACTCCTTGAATACTTTGCGAGCATTACACAAGTTGTGTCCAAAATGCCCTTAGGTCTCTGCCATCCGCAGTACAGGAGTATCCACCATTTTTTTCTGGATACCAAGTCATGCCGGCGAAGAAACTAGCCAAAGAAGCAAGGGGAATGGAAATATTGGAACTAGATACCCAAGTACTGATTTAAGAATGCACATTCAACACCTCATCCTGAAGAAATGGAAAACTGAATGGCATGATAGTATATAATCCAATAAATTATGGACCATCAAAGAATACTACCAAGGACTGGAGACTACGCTACAAAGCTCAAGAAGGGAAGTTATTGCCATATATAATCTCAAAATTGGACATACCAATGTAACTCACGAATTTCTCCTATGACATAAACAGCCCCTGCCATGCATCTGTGAAGAAACATTAATAGTATGCCTCAATTTGAAGATTGTATGACTGCTCAAGACTTGTAATGTCAGATGTACATGGGACACCACCTGTCAGAGATCCTAGCAGACAATGAAACGCAAGCCATGGGCTACACGTCCTACAAAGAAACAGATATTACAACAAGATTTAAAGACAACTCGATTATCTGTAGACTTAGAGGACGGCAGTGGGGGAAGGGGAGGGGGTGGGCTGTCCTCAGATTAGGCCCCTAGGTGCCACCCAACCCTTTCCTTGCAACTACACCTGCCACTGATGACAAACTATCTCTATTTCTATCTTGAGGCCTAAAATACTAGCTGAATATATTAGGTTGCCATTTTAGTCTTAATTTTGTATTTTGACAGTTGAATTTTAATGGACTAGTTACACATTCATGTTGCTAGCACAAAACTTCTGATAGCTTTTATTACTATTAAACAAAGAGAGGAACAACAAAAAGAAACGGTTTGTATGTTTAACTTCTGATGCTAAGAGGACTGAGAGACTAATAACCACTAGTTGAGTTCCTTTATATTTACATCCATCATCATCATCATAATCATCATTGTGTTCTGAGCTGCAAGAATATCTGTTATCATGCTGTTGTCCTACCGACATGCAGTAAGAGTGTGACAAAGCAGTTGGTTTCTTTCCATCTGTTATATCTTTCTACTGCCAGAAATAACCAATTTTTTTTGCTTAATTTCATATTATTTTCAGTACATTTACTGCGTGACAGCACTTACTTGGAAATCTGAAGTTCTTGTTTACACCAAATTTTACAGTTTACTAGCCATATTCTCATTCAAAGCATTCTGATTCCATATGTATGATTAATTTTCATTAGGGCACTATTAATTAAAAGTTACAGTTAGTTGAAGTTAGCACAATAGTCCCCAGAAACTTCTTACTTTTGGTACCTTAATTTTTTTTGTAGTCTTTCATTGTCTGTATTTTACCCCTGCTACCACCAGAATTCCAAAGAGAGTATTCTAGTCAATACTGTCAAATGCATATCTAAGTTTTCTTAAACTATCTCCTAATATAAGTCATAAGGTCAGTATTACCTTGTGTGTCCCTACATTTCTCCAGAATCCAAGCTGATCTTCCCCCAGGTCGACTTCTACCAGTTTTTCTATTCTTTTGTAAAGAATTTGTGTTAGTACAAAGCAACCATGACTTATTAAACTGATACTTCAGTAATTTTCCCACCTGTCAGCAACTCCTTTCTTTGAAATAGGAGGTATTACATTCTTTTTGAGACACTTAAAATAGTAGATGAGGTCTGCTATCTGGGAAGGAAAATAGCTGATGATGGCTGAAGTAGAGAGGATATAAAATGTAGACTGGCCATGACAAGGAAAGCATTTCTGCAGAAGAGAAATTTGTTAACATCAAGTATAGATTTAAGTGTCATGAAGTCTTCTCTGAAAGTATTTGGATGGAGTGTATGACAGCAGTCCAGAATTTCTTGGTTATTTCAAAAAATACAAGCCAGTTTTGAAACATGTCATAAAAGAGGCTAAAATTAAGGAAAGTGACAAATATGTTATGAAGTCATCCAATAAAACTAAGCCCATGTGGAAAGCTGTGCATGATCTTATGACGAAGAAGACAACTCACAAAATATTGTGATATCACATGATGGCAAGAATGTCACTGACGCTAGGGCAGTTGCAAACAGTTTCAATTCTTATTATGTGACTGTAGCTGGAAAATTAATGAAGGAAAAATTTGGTAATCCACCTAATACAACATGGGAAGAACTTTCATCTATTTAAATAAATAATATATCCATGTTCCTCAGTCCAATAGGCCCAACAGAGCTCCTAAGTACCATTAATCCACTGAAGAGTAATTATTCAACTGGTATTGATGATATTTCAGATTATATTATAAAAATAACAGCAAGACAAATACTTTCACCTTTATTGGATATATGCAGTTCATCCTTATCATGTGGTGTCTTCCCACAGCAACTGAAAATGGCAGAAGTAATACCCCTATATAAAAAAGGTGATCATCAATGTATGGGTGACTATAGGCCTGAGTCTCTACTGTCAGGGTTTTCGAAAATTATTGAAAAAGTGTTCCTTTCAAAACTAACTACATTCTTTGATAAGAATAATATTGTCGCAGAAGAAGCTGTGATGTAGTGGTTATGATACTAGACTGTTGCATGGAGGCTTGTGAGTTCAAAACTTACCTGAACTGTAAAATTTTAATTTCTATATTCGGATTGAGTACATTCTAGAAGTATCCACAAATGTCAAGATCCATTGTACTGGAATGTTCTGTATCTGTATATACACTGTATGTGTTCTGGCCAGAGGCAGTTCGCTCCATGCTCTTGTAAGTGCTGAATAAACCTTTGTTCAGTGAAGTTAGTGTTCATCATTCATCTAATTACACCTTCTTCTTTGTGACATTATTCTGGTGGAGGCACTGGGTATTGGAACTTGTGATAGCACACATTATCGACAACACAGTTACTCCCATCAGACCATGACAGAGCTGCCATTTACTTGGGGACAAACTCGAGTTCGAGCCATATTCAGCAGATCGCAGTATATCAGAGACCAAAGAAGAAGAAGAAGAAGAAGAAGTTACAGTTACAATGACAGCAACTGTGTGCCACCACATGAGACATCCTTCCAGGTTCTCTGGTGATGATGGCCAGGATCCAAACAAATGGCTGAAGATATATGAGCGTATAGCCAAATTTAACAAATGAGATGACACTGTGTGTTTGGCTAACATATTTTTCTACTTGGAAGGCACTGCCAAGCAATGGTATGAGAACAGTGAAGAGAAGTTCACAAGCTGGGAAGTATTCCAGGCAAAAATGTGCAAGTGTTTCAGCAACACACAACGAAAGAAGTGCAAGGCTGAAGATAAAGCGCAGGGCACAGCGTCCAGGAGAAACTACAGCATCCTACATTCAAGACGTTTGGAGCTGTGTAAAATAGTGGATCCTAGAATGAAGGAGGAAGATAAGGTTGCACATCTCATGAAGGGTGTTGCTGAGGACATGTATCAAGCCCTACTCGTGAAGGAAGTTTTGATAGCAGACAACTTCATAAAATGGTACCAGTGTACCGAGAAAATGCATCAAAAATGAATTACACACAAGAAGTTTGAACGGCTTCCAAACGTTGTATCAATGTCTGTGATGGAGGAAGAAACTGATTTCACAAGTGTTCTTCATCAAATAGTGAGAGAGGAAGTTCAGAAGGCACTTGGATTGCACGGCGAGCAAAAAACCAAGACGCTTCAAGAGGTCATAAGGGAGGAAGTGGAACAGACATTGAACCCAATCTCTTGTCCTTCATTTCCCTTTAAAACGGTGAAAAAGTCAAGACCCAGGCAAAGCTATGTTCCTACAATGCCACATGAGGAACCTATTTGGGCACCAAGGAAGACTGATGTCTGGAGGACCCAGATAACCAACTAGTATGTTTCCAATGAGGATGACTGGGACATGTGGTACGCTATTGTTGAGAACAGTGCTGGATATTCAATGACGCCTGTGCCTGAAGACAGCAGACCGATCTTAGCCGAAGCCAACTCCAGGACAATGAAGATGAACAAGATGATGTGGGTGCAGGGCGACACAGGTCACCATCGCTGCAAACTAGATGCTGGAGAGGATGCTCCCCAACAAGCCGATCAAGGTCTCCATCACTGTTTAGAAGCTCCAGCCAATCACCTAGCCGCTGCAACCTGGAAAACTAGAGGGTGTGACCTTCCTTGGAGGTGAGGCCGCTGAAGAGCAAAATCCTCTACCGTCGATCACTACAAAAATGATAGGAAACTAGATCGATATCTTCATGGATGGCCAACCAGCCCAAGCTCTTGTGGACTCTGGAGCATCATATTCAGTCATTTCGGAGAAGTACCATTGCCAGTTGCAGAAAACCATATTCATTAACAACAAAACATCTCTGCTGAAGGTGGTTAATGGAAAGTATGTAAAACCTACAGGAAGATGTGTCATTCATTTGGGTATAAGTGGCCATACACAAGCCTTAGATTTCTTCATCTTACAAGAGTGTAGTCATGATGTCATTCTCGGTTGGGACTTTTTGAAATCTTCTCAGGCTATTATAGATTGTGGTCATTCGAAGATTATGCTAGACAAGATGAGATAGTGTGGACAGGAAGATGCACATCTTAGTGTGTGGAGACTATGTGTGCTGGATGGAGTGATCATTCCTGCAGTCAGCACTAGAAAGGTAATTGTCATATGTCATGCCATGGATCCAGTAGTGACATGTAAGAGAAGAATAACTTGGTCATCCCAGCCTCTGTTGTCTCGTTTAAGAACAGATTTGGTGAATTGTGAATAGTTAACTGTCACCGAGAACTGCAGATCCTTCCAAGACGCATGTGCATAGCAAACATTGAGCCATTAATTGCAAAATAGCTGAGCATCATAGAAACTTCACATGCTGAGTCTGTGGGCAAAATTAGCTCTACCACTATGAGACAACATCTTCTAGCTTAACTTTCACCAGATCTCACTAAGGCACTATGGAAGAAGCTGCTTGCCATTCTTCAAGAGTTCTCTGAATGCTTCAATCCACAGGTGAAGAGCAAATTAGACAAATCGACGGTGAAGCACTGGATTAGCACTGGAGACCATCAGCCAATAAGCCAGAGAGCATACCGAGTGTCAGCAATGGAGCATCGAATAATTCGCGATGAGGTAGAGAAAATGATGAAGAATGACAACATTCAGCCTTCGCAGAGCCCATGGTCATCACCGGTGGTTCTTGTCAGGAAGAAGAATGGCAGGTGGCCCTTTTGTGTTGATTACAGGAAGCTTAATAAGATAACTAAAAACGACATTTACCTTCTTCCACGAATTGATGATACCCTAAGTTTTTCTCAACCATGGACATGTACTTGGGATACTGGCAAATTGAAGTAGATGAGGCTGATCATGAGAAAACTGCATTTATCACCCCGATGATCTGTATGAGTTTAAGGTGATGCTGTTTGGTTTGTGTAATGCACCAGCAACTTTTGAATGGATGATGGATAATCTTCTAAGTCACCTGAAGTGGACAATATGTCTTTGTTATTTAGATGACATTATAGTGTTCTCAGAGACATTTGATGAACATATAAAAATACTGAGGGCCGTTCTTAAGTGTCTCAAACAAGGCGGACTGAAACTTAATCCAAGAAAGTGTCTCTTTGGAGCAAAAGAAATCAAAATACTTGGACACCTTGTGTCAAATGAAGGTGTGCAGCCAGACCCAGAAAAGGTGAGATGTATAACGGAATTTCCTATTCCTAAAAATATTAGAGATGTGACAAGCTTCCTCGGATTACGTGCTTATTACTGTCATTTTATCAAAGACTTTTGTGTCAAAGCCAGGCCACTCCAAGAGTTGTTAAAAGCCAATGCTAAATTTATCTGGGGTGGTGCTCAACAAGTTTCTTTTGATGTGTTGCAAAAAGCCCTGATGACTGACCCTGTACTTGGTCTGTATGATGAGAGAACATCTACAGAAATACACACAGATGCCAGTGGGTATGGGATCGGTGCTGTTCTGGTGCAAATTTTGGACGGAAAAGAGACGATTATAGCCTAGGCTTCTAGGACACCTACAAAACCCAAGAGAAACTACTCAAATACAGAAAAAGAATGTCTTGCTGTGATCTGGGCCTTGTTCAGAATTCGACAGTATTTCTATGGAAGGCCATTCACAGTTGTTACAGGCCATCATTCACTTTGTTGGTTGACAGGTCTTAAGGATCCAAAAGGATGACTCGCCAGATGGGTACTATGTCTAAGAGTATGACATTACCATAATGTGCAAAAGTGAAAGAAAACAACAAGATGTCAACTGTCTCTCAAGAAACCCAGTGCAAGACCATCAAGACTTTGACGAAGATAGTGACTATCTCGCTGCACTCCAGGATCTCTCTGCTGAGCAGAAGAAGGACACCAAGATATCTCAAATTATGCTTGCCTTAAATCAGTCAGAGGATGTGAAAGGTAGTTAATGGATTACATTGCAAGAAAAACTTAGATCCATTTGGAAAGACATGGCTACCAGTGATTCCTAAACACATGCGCTTAGATGTTCCATGACACACCTGAGGCCAGACATTTAGGATATATTAAGACATATGATAGGCACCTCAAGAGATTTTTCTGGCCAGGTTTATTTAGGAGTGTCCGTCACTATGTGTCCCACTGTTGAGAGTCCCAGAGGAGAAAGACAGTTCCTCAGAAACCACCTGGCCGACTCATGCCAATTCCACCAGCCGAAACGCCTTTCCAGCATGTTGGGATTGACCTCCTCAGGTGATTTCCAATGTCTGCTAGTGGCAATAGATGGATTATTGTTTGCATTGATTATCTGACATGATATGCCATTACAAGAGCCGTGGAAACAGCTGAAGCTTTCACGGTAGCCAAATTCATCATGGAAGACATTTCATTAACACACGGTGCCCCATGGTCATTAATTACAGATCGAGTGACAGAGATAAACCATCGGTGCAACATTATCCATCACATGACAACTACCTACCATCCGCAAACTAATGGGCTTACTGAACGCCTCAATCAGACTTTGGCTGACATGCTATTGATGTTCGTCAGTGTTGAGCAGAGCAACTGGGATGAGGTGCTACCTTTCATGACGTTTGCCTACAACACCACCAAACAAGACACCACAGGATTTACGCCATTTTTCCTGGTGCATGGGCGTGAGGCGACAATGTTGATGGACACTGTGTTTCCATTACATCCTGATGATGTGGACAATGACTACATCAGCTAGGTGTTAACCATGACTGAGGAAGCTCTGCAATTAGCTTGACTCCGCACGCTGCAGGCTCAAGAAAACAATCGCTGAAGGTATGACGCAAGCCACCGCCCTGTTGCCTACCAGCCTGGTGACCTTGCCTGGATATTCACTCCTGTTCGGAAGGTTGCTCTCTCTGAGAAGCTCCTCAGGCGCTACTTTGGACATTATAAGGTTGTAAGACAGTTGTCTGATGTTACTTATGAAGTTGAAGATTTCGACCCCAACACAAGACGACGAAAGATCGGAGATACGGTCCACGTCCTTAAAATAAAGCCCTATAAGGATCCTGCAACCCAGGGTAAATTCGAAGCTCCAGCAACAGGCAACAAGCAGAAAGGTGACGAAGAGAATAGCAGCAAAGGAAGTTCTAAGAAGAGCACCGCCAGGGCGAACGTCAGTCATTGGGAGTTGAAGTGTGTAGGACCAGTGACTCATTCCCGGACAAGAAGGACGAAACACTGAGACACTGCTTTCTTTAGGAGGGAGCAATGTTGCAGAAAAAGCTGTGGTGTAGTGGTTATGATACTAGACTGTTGCAGGGAGGGTTGTGAGTTCAAAACTCACCTGAACTGTAAAATTTTCATTTCTGTATTCGGTTTGAGTACATTCTAGAAGTATCCTCAAATGTCAAGAATCATTGCACTTGAATGTTCTGTAACTGTATATACAGGGTGGTTCATTAATAGTGACTGGACCAAATATCTCATGAAATAAGCATCAAACGAAAATACTACAAAGAACGAAACTCGTCTAGCTTGAAGGGGGAAACCAGATGGCGCTATGGTTGGTCCGCTAGATGGCGCTGCCATAGGTAAGACAGATATCAACTGCATTTTTAAATAGGAACCCCCATTTTTATTACATATTCGTGTAGTATGTAAAGAAATATGAACGTTTTAGTTGGACCACTTTTTTCGCTTTGTGATAGATGGCGTTGCAGTAGTCACAAACATGTAAGTACGTGGTATCACGTAACATTCCGCCAGTGCAGACGGGATTTGCTTCGTGATACATTACCCGGGTTAAAATGGACCATTTTCCATTTGCCAATTGTGATATCATGTTGATGTATGGCTATTTTGATCAAAATGCCCAATGGAAGTGTGCTATGTATGCTGGTCGGTATCCTGGATGACACCATCCAAGTGTCTGAACCGTTCGCCATATAGTTACGTTATTTAAGGAAACAGGAAGTGTTCAGCCACATGTGAAATGTCAACCACGACCTGCAACAAATGATGACGCCCAAGTAGGTGTTATAACTGCTATCACAGCGAATCCACACATCAGTAGCAGCCAAATTGCGCGAGAATCGGGAATCTCAAAAACATCGGTGTTGAGAATGCCTCATCAACATTGATGGACCTGTACCATATTTCTATGCACCAGGAATTGCATGGCAACGACTTCGAACGTCATGTACAGTTCTGCCACTGGACACAAGAAAATTACGGGAGAATGACAGATTTTTTGCACACGTTCTATTTACCGACAAAGCATCATTCACCAACAGCTGTAAAGTAAACCGGCGTAATATGTACTATTAGGCAACAGAAAATCCACATTGGCTGCGACAAGTGGAACATCAGCAATCGTGGTGGGTTAATGTATGGTGCGGCATTATGGGAGGAAGGATAATTGGCCCCCGTTTTATCAATGGCAATCTAAATGGCCTCCCCCCATGAACCATGGACCTTGGCGTTGGTGGGGAGGCTTGCGTGCCTCAGCGATACAGATAGCCGTACCATAGGTGCAACCACAACGGAGGGGTATCTGTTGAGAGGCCAGACAAACGTGTGGTTCCTGAAGAGGGGCAGCAGCCTTTTCAGTAGTTGCAAGAGCAACAGTCTGGATGATTGACTGATCTGGCCTTGTAACAATAACCAAAACGGCCTTGCTGTGCTGGTACTGCAAACAGCTGAAAGCAAGGGGAAACTACGGCCGTAATTTTTCCCGATGGCATGCAGCTTTACTGTATGATGATGGCGTCCTCTTGGCTAAAATATTCCGGAGGTAAAATAGTCCCCCATTTCGATCTACGGGCGGGGACTACTCAAGTGGACATCGTTATCAGGAGAAAGAAAACTGGCATTCTACGGATCGGAGCATGGAATGTCAGATCACTTAATCGGGCAGGTAGGTTAGAAAATGTAAAATGGGAAATGGATAGGTTAAAGTTAGATATAGTGGGAACTAGTGAAGTTCGGAGGCAGGAGGAACAAGACTTTTGGTCAGGTGACTACAGGGTTATAAACACAAAATCAAACAGGGGTAATGCAGGAGTAGGTTTAATAATGAATAAGAAAATAAGAATGCGGGTAAGCTACTACAAACAGCATTGTGAACACATTATTGTGGCCAAGATAGACACGAAGCCCATGCCTACTACAGTAGTACAAGTTTTAATGCCAACTAGCTCTGCAGATGACGAAGAAATTGAAGAAATGTATGATGAGATAAAAGAAATTATTCAGATAGTGAAGGGTGACGAAAATTTAATAGTCATGGGTGACTGGAATTCGAGAGTAGGAAAAGGGAGAGAAGGAAATGTAGTGGGTGAATATGGATTGGGGGAGAGAAATGAAAGAGGAAGCCATCTGTTAGAATTTTGCACAGAGCATAACTTAATCATAGCTAACACTTGGTTTAAGAATCATGAAAGAAGGTTGTATACATGGAAGAACCCTGGAGATACTAAAAGGTATCAGAGAGATTATATAATGGTAAGACAGAGATTTAGGAACCAGGTTTTAAATTGTAAGACATTTCCAAAGGCAGATAGGGACTCTGACCACAATCTATTGGTTATGGCCTGTAGATTAAAACTGAAGAAACTGCAAAAAGGTGGGAACTTAAGGAGATGGGACCTGGATAAACTGAAAGAACCAGAGGTTGTACAGAGTTTCAGGGAGAGCATAAGGGAACAATTGACAGGAATGGGGGAAAGAAATACAGTAGAAGAAGAATGGGTAGCTTTGAGGGATGAAGTAGTGAAGGCAGCAGAGGATCAAGTAGGTAAAAAGACGAGGGCTAATAGAAATCCTTGGGTAACAGAAGAAATATTGAATTTAATTGATGAAAGGAGAAAATATTAAAATGCAGTAAATGAAGCAGGCAAAAAGGAATACAAACGTCTCAAAAATGAGATCGACAGGAAGTGCAAAATGGCTAAGGAGGGATGGATAGAGGACAAATGTAAGGACGTAGAGGCTTATCTCACTAGGGGTAAGATAGATACTGCCTACAGGAAAATTAAAGAGACCTTTGGAGATAAGAGAACCACTTGTATGAACATCAAGAGCTCAGATGGAAACCCAGTTCTAAGCAAAGAAGGGAAAGCAGAAAGGAGGAAGGAGTATATAGAGGGTCTATACATGGGCGATGTACTTGAGGACAATATTATGGAAATGGAGGAGGATGTAGATGAAGATGAAATGGGAGATACGATACTGCATGAAGAGTTTGACAGAGCACTGAAAGACCTGAGTCGAAACAAGGCCCTGGGAGTAGACAACATTCCATTGGAACTACTGACGGCCATGGGAGAGCCAGTCCTGACAAAACTCTACCATCTGGTGAGCAAGATGTATGAGACAGGCGAAATACCCTCAGACTTCAAGAAGGATATAATAATTCCAATCCCAAAGCAAGCAGGTATTGACAGATGTAAAAATTACCAAACTATCAGTTTAATAAGTCACTGCTGCAAAATACTAACACGAATTCTTTACAGACGAATGGAAAAGCTAGTAGAAGCCGACCTCGGGGAAGATCATTTTGGATTCTGTAGAAATACTGGAACACGTGAGGCAATACTGACCTTACGACTTATCTTAGAAGAAAGATTAAGGAAAGGCAAACCTACGTTTCTAGCATTTGTAGACTTAGAGACAGTTTTTGACAATGGTGACTGGAATACTCTCTTTCAAATTCTGAAGGTGGCAGGGGTAAAATACAGGGAGCGAAAGGCTATTTACAATTTGTACAGAAACCAGATGGCAGTTATAAGAGTCGAGGGACATGAAAGGGAAGCAGTTGTTGGGAAGGGAGTAAGACAGGGTTGTAGCCTCTCCCCGATGTTATTCAATCTGTATATTGAGCAAGCAGTAAAGGAAACAAAAGAAAAATTCGGAGTAGGTATTAAAATCCATGGAGAATAAATAAAAACTTTGAGGTTCGCCGATGACATTGTAATTCTGTCAGAGACAGCAAAGGACTTGGAAGAGCAGTTGAACGGAATGGATAGTGTCTTGAAAGGAGGATATAAGATGAACATCAACAAAAGCAAAACGAGGATAATGGAATGTAGTCAAATTAAGTCGGGTGATGCTGAGGGAATTAGATTAGGAAATGAGACACTTAAAGTAGTAAAGGAGTTTTGCTATTTGGGGAGCAAAATAACTGATGATGGTCGAAGTAGAGAGGATATAAAATGTAGACGTGCAATGGCGAGGTAAGCGTTTCTGAAGAAGAGAAATTTGTTAACATCGAGTATAGATTTAAGTGTCAAGAGGCATTTCTGAAAGTATTTGTATGGAGTGTAGCCATGTATGGAAGTGAAACATGGACGATAAATAGTTTGGACAAGAAGAGAATAGAAGCTTTCGAAATGTGGTGCTACAGAAGAATGCTGAAGAATAGATGGGTAGATCACATAACTAATGAGGAAGTATTGAATAGGATTGGGAAGAAGAGATGTTTGTGGCACAACTTGACCAGAAGAAGGGATTGGTTGGTAGGACATGATCTGAGGCATCAAGGGATCACCAATTTAGTATTGGAGGGCAGCGTGGAGGGTAAAAATCGTAGAGGGAGACCAAGGGATGAATACACTAAGCCGATTCAGAAGGATGTAGGTTGCAGTAGGTACTGGGAGATGAAGAAGCTTGCACAGGATAGAGTAGCATGGAGAGCTGCATCAAACCAGTCTCAGGACTGAAGACCGCAACAACACAACAACAATCTAAATGGCGTAATGTATGCTGATTTCCTACTACATAATGTTATACCTATGTTACTACAAGATGTTTCACTGCATGGCAGAATGGCGATGTACTTCCAACATGATGGATGCCTGGCACGTAGCTCACATGCGGTTGAAGCGGTAGCGGTACTGAATAGCATATTTCATGACAGATGGATTGGTCATCGAAGCACCATTCCATGGCCCACACGTTCACCAGATCTGATGTCTCCGGATTTCTTTCTGTGGGAAAAGTTAAAGGATATTTGCTATCATGATCCACTGATAATGCCTGACAACATGCGTCAGCACATTGCCAATGCATGTGCGAACATTACACAAGATGAACTACTCACTGTTAAGAGGAATGTTACAGGTATTGCCAAATGCATTGACGTTGACGGACATAATTTTGAGCATTTATTGCATTAATATGGTATTTACAGGTAATCACGCTGTAACAGCGTGCATTCTCAGAAATGATAAGTTCACAAAGGTACATGTATCATATTGGAACAACCAAAATAAAATGTTCAAATGTACCTACATTCTGTATTTTAATTTAAAAAACCTACCTGTTGCCAACTGTTCATCTAAAATTGTGACCCATATGTTTGTGACTGTTACAGCGCCATCTATCACTAAGCAAAAAAAGTGGCCCAACTAAAACATTCATATTTCTTTACGTACTGCATGAATATGTATTAAAAAATGGGGGCTCGTATTTAAAAAAATACAGTTTATATCCATTTGACCTGTGGCAGCACCATCTAGCTGGCCAACCATAGCGCTATTTGGTTTCCCCCGTCAAGCTATACAAGTTTCATTCTTTGTAGTTTTTTCGTTTGATGCTTATTTTGTGAGATATTTGGCCTGGTCACAATCAACGGACCACCCTATATACGATATGTGTTCTGGCCGGAGGCAGTTCGCTCCGCACTCTTGTATGTGCAAGTGCTGAATAAACCTTCGTTCAGTGAAGTTAGTGTCTGCCATTCATATAATTACACCTTCTTCTATGTGACAATATTATTTCTGGATGTCATCATGGCTTCAGACCACAGCGATCAATTTGAAACAGCCATTTTTAGTCTGATAAACCATGTCTTAAATGTAGTGGACAACTACAGAAATAGCTCAGGTTTGTTCTTGGACCTAACAAAAGCTTTTGTTGTGATTGATCATTATGTGCTTCTGAGGAAGCATGAACGGTATGGTGTAAGAGGTGTGCCAAATCAATGGGTTAAATCATATCTGGAATATCGCTCTCAGGTAACTGAAATTAAGTACATGGAAGGAAATGAACTCCAGGTACACCTGTCAGAACCATGTGCACTAAGTCATGATGTTCCACAGGTCTCCATTTTAGGTCCCTTTCTTTTGTTGGTGTACATTAGTGATTTCCCATCACTCGTTAGGGATTCTTAACCAATACTGTTTGCAGATGACACCAGTCTATTGATTGAAGGGAATAAAGAAGAAAATCTTACTGCATCTGCAAAAGATATTACAAAAGGAGTGTCTGAATTGTTTACCAGAAACAGGCTAATAGTTAATCCCCAAAAAAACAGTACTCATGAATTTCCACACCAATCAAAATAAAAATGTGGTACAATCCGTAATATGTATAGATAACTAAAACATTAGTGCTGTCAATGAAACTAAATTTCTTTGGATTCATATCCAGGAAAATCTTAAATGGAGCACTCATATCACATCTGTAAATTCAAAATTAGCAAAAATGAGCTGTGTAGTAAGAATTCTTTGGAACAATACTAGTGCAGAAACAGTTAGGGCTTTGTACTATGCTCGTGTACATTCAGTACTGAAGTACGGTGTCATTTTCTGGGAAAATGTACACCACACAAAAACAGTTTTCAGGAAACAGAAGTCAATTATAAGAATAATGAAACAAGTGAAGAGCAGAAAACTATGCAAACCTTTCTTTAAAGATCTATAGATCCTACCCCTTCCCTGCATTTATATATTGTAAGTAGTCATGCATGTCAAAAAAAGTATACTGAGGAAAGAAAACCTTTTTCCTCAAAACAAAAGTGTCCATGATTACAGTTCCAGGTCAGGCAGTGACATACATGTTAATCATTGTAACACCACATTATGCCAAAAAGGTGTATATCATGCAGGAACAAAACTATACAACAGATTACCAAGACATATAAAATCTCTTCCTGAACTACAGAGTTTGCAACAACGTACCTTCTGCAGAACTGCTATTATTCAATCTCACAGTATCTTATGCAAGAAAAAATGTAATTTGTGTCTTTAATTGTTGAAATAAATTATAAATATACAGTATTTTAAAAAAATTGTAATTATTAACTGTATAGATCCAATCTGTTATAAAAATTTAAATAATGTACATTTGACATTTAAAAAACCGATACATAAAAAGGTTTTCTGTCCACTATCCTGTGTCCGATACATATGTACTGAAAAAGAGATTTATATGGACAAAAAACAAAAAAATAAACATGACATTAGTCCCAGAAATGGCCCAACTACGGCATACAAAGCAGCCAGCCATTACACAGCTGTTCACGCGCACCTGTACACGCTGGCTCACTCAAACACACCTCCTCTCCAGCACTCCTCACTATGAGGGGGAGGGGGGTTCTCTCTGAAGATATTGACAGGAGCATGCATCGCAGGTGAATGAAGGGAGATTTATTCTTTGTATGGAGCAAAGACTTCAATGTGTTTTGTGTCATGATTGAACATGGGCATGTCATTGTAGTGTACTTTGTAAATAAATCTTTCTTGCAACTAATCAACTGTTATTAGGACATTCCTTCAACTCATACAGAATTATTGTATTAATATGGGGTACTCTCTCACACACAGTACATTAACTTGTAGTGAAATATTGTAATATTATTAATTATTTAATGTGTTGCGTAGACCTGTCAATCTTGACAATGAGAATTTCTTGTGTCAGGGTATTATATGAATGAGCTATGATTACCTGGTTTATTTGTGCTGTAGTTTCCTCAGAAAAGAAATTAGTAACTAGTTATATTAAATTCATGACTCCATATTGGCGGTAAAATTTCCTTCTAAATGTGGCACTGTAAAATAGGTTTGCTCAGAAATGAATGGAACGGATGATGATGATGATGATGATGATGATGATGATGATGGAGGAGATGGAGCATTTTATGTTGACTGTTGGATCATATACTTTATTATTATTATTATTATTATTATTATTATTTCTTTCTTTTCTCAGACGTTATGTCTGGTCAAAAATGGAAAGTGACGTGGACCTTGATCAAGCGTGACTTCCTTTTAACTGTACGGTATATGTTATATTGCATTTAGGAACTTTCGGGTAATTGAACATGTATCAATAATTACAGATTTCTGTAGTTGTATATATAAATTTGGATGTAGCTTTATTGCATTGATGTACTGGTGGATATTGTGTGGCATGACTCCTGTAGTTGATAGTATAATTGGTATAATGTCAACTTTATCCTGATGCCACATATCCTTGACTTCCTCAGCCAGTTGGATGTATTTTTCAATTTTTTCTCCGGTTTTCTTTTGTATATTTGTTGTATTGAGTATGGATATTTCGATTAGTTGTGTTAATTTCTTCTTCTTATTGGTGAGTATGATGTCAGGTTTGTTATGTGGTGTTGTTTTATCTGTTATAACGGTTCTGTTCCAGTATAATTTGTATTCATCATTCTCCAGTACATTTTGTGGTGCATACTTGTATGTGGGAATGTGTTGTTTTATTAGTTTATGTTGTATGGCAAGTTGTTGATGTATTATTTTTGCTGCATTGTCATGTCTTTTGGGGTATTCTGTATTTGCTAGTATTGTACATCCGCTTGTGATGTGATCTACTGTTTCTATTTGTTGTTTGCAAAGTCTGCATTTATCTGTTGTGGTATTGGGATCTTTAATAATATGCTTACTGTAATATCTGGTGTTTATTGTTTGATCCTGTATTGCAATCATGAATCCTTCCGTCTCACTGTATATATTGCCTTTTCTTAGCCATGTGTTGGATGCGTATTGATCGATGTGTGGCTGTGTTAGTTGATACGGGTGCTTGCCATGTAGTGTTTTCTTTTTCCAATTTACTTTCTTCGTATCTGTTGATGTTATGTGATCTAAAGGGTTGTAGAAGTGGTTATGAAATTGCAGTGGTGTAGCCGATGTATTTATATGAGTGATTGCTTTGTGTATTTTGCTAGTTTCTGCTCGTTCCAGAAAGAATTTTCTTAAATTGTCTACCTGTCCATAATGTAGGTTTTTTATGTCGATAAATCCCCTTCCTCCTTCCTTTCTGCTTAATGTGAATCTTTCAGTTGCTGAATGTATGTGATGTATTCTATATTTGTGGCATTGGGATCGTGTAAGTGTATTGAGTGCTTCTAGGTCTGTGTTACTCCATTTCACTACTCCAAATGAGTAGGTCAATATTGGTATAGCATAGATATTTATAGTTTTGTCTTGTTTCTTGCTGTCAGTTCTATTTTCAGTATTTTTGTTAGTCTTTGTCTACATTTTTCTTTTAGTTCTTCTTTAATATTTGCATTATCTATTCCCATTTTTTGTCTGTATCCTAGATATTTATAGGCATCTGTTTTTTTCCATCGCTTCTATGCAGTCGCTGTGGTTATCCAATATGTAATCTTCTTGTTTAGTGTGTTTTCCCTTGACTATGCTATTTTTCTTACGTTTGTCTGTTCCAAAAGCCATATTTATATCATTGCTGAATACTTCTGTTATCTTTGGTAATTGGTTGAGTTGTTGATTTGTTGTTGCCAGTAGTTTTAGATCATTCATGTATAGCAAATGTGTGATTTTGTGTTGGTATGTTCCAGTAATATTGTATCCATAATTTGTATTATTTAGCATGTTGGATAGTGGGTTCAGAGCAAAGCAGAACCAGAAAGGACTTAATGAGTCTCCTTGGTATATTCCACACTTAATCTGTATTGGCTGTGATGTGATATTATTTGAATTTGTTTGTATATTAAGTGTGGTTTTCCAATTTTTCATTACTATGTTTAGGAGCTGTATCAATTTAGGATCTACTTTGTATATTTCCAGTATCTGTAGTAACCATGAATGGGGTACACTATCAAAAGCTTTTTGGTAATCAATGTATGCGTAGTGTAGCGACCTTTGTTTAGTTTTAGCTTGATATGTCACCTCTGCATCTATTATCAGTTGCTCTTTACATCCTTGTGCTCCTTTGCAACAGCCTTTTTGTTCTTTATTTATAATTTTGTTCTCTGTTGTATGTGTCATTAATTTCTGTGTTATGACTGAAGTTAATATTTTGTATATTGTTGGTAGGCATGTTATGGGGTGATATGTAGCTGGGTTTGATGTGTCGACAGAAGTGCCGACACAGTATTATTTTGAGGGGGCCGATATGCACGCTATAAGCTCACGTAGAATATCGTGAAGTCTGAAACAGGACGCTCAATTAATGCTATAAAGAAAAGTACGTTGCTTTTGGAATACTTAACTTTAATCCATCCTTGTTGTATACATCGTTCTTGTTGAGACATGCTTTAGACGATAATTATCAATTGCTATGTAAGGCTAATGGCGCCTTGCTAGGTCATAGCCATGGACTTAGCTGAAGGCTATTCTAACTATCTGCTCTGCTAATGAGCTATGCTTCGTCCGTGTAGTCACTAGCAATGTCGTCCGTACAACTGGGGCGAGTGCTAGTCCGTATCTCGAGACCTCGAGACCTGCCTTGTGGTGGCCCTCGGTCTGCGATCACACAGTGGCGACACGCGGGTCCGACATGTACTAATGGACCGCGGCCGATTTAAAGCTACCACCTAGCAAGTGTGGTGTCTGGCGGTGACACCACATTCCTCCCCCGCAAATCGGCGAATGGTGGTGTTATAAGGCTTCCGCCCGCCGTGGGGAGGACCCCATGTTGACGTATGCGATGAGGTGGGGAGCCTAACAACGCCGTGAACCTCGATAGTTGCGATAGAATACTACGTCGCCTGGAGCAAAAGCAGGAATCTGCCGCTGCACAGGAACCTGATGCGGCGGATGCAGCAAAGACATCAAGGTTCGATGAGGACGACCGTGGAGCAACTCAGCCGGCGAGCGACCATGTCGGGGCTGAGAGCGATACAATGACAAAAAGAACAACAACGCGTCCTCCCGAGAATGCGACTCTTCTCTGTGCGCAAGCATAGCACCGATCCCGAAATCCGATGCATCTGCCATCAACAAAAGGGGTTTCTGGGGATCGAATGGCGTAAGGCAAGTATTAGAAAGCAACGCCGATTTCAACTGGCGAAAAGCGCGGTCGCATGCCGTCGTCCATGACGAACGGAACACCTGTACGGCGTAAGCGATGAAGCGGAGCTGAAATGGAAGAGGCATTGCTCACATTCACTCACACCTTGTGATTCTAAATCGTGTAATGTTCTTGCGACCTCATCACGCAATGCGTGAGGAACATTGCGCGCTCTGAAACATTTCGGTTGCGCGTTGACTTTCAGTTCCAAATGTGCTTCATAGTTTTTAGCGCAACCTAAGCCCGGTGCAAAAATGTCTGCAAATTCTTCACACAGACGAGAAACACTGTCTGAAGGCACAGTCTGATTCACTGATAGGACCTGATTTACTATTGACATGTTAAACAACTGAAATAAATCGAAACTAAGCAAGTTCACTGCAGTAGAAGAACGAAGAACGTAAAATGACACAAGTTTTGTTTGTCCCTTGTATGTTGCAAGAAGAGTGCACTGTCCTAACACAGGGATACGCTGTCCTGAATAACTATGTAACTTAACATTCGCGGCACGCAACGGAGGTTTGCCCAGTTGTTTGTACGTGTCGTGATTGAGCAATGAAACTGCAGCTCCGGTATCGAGCTGGAATGGTATGACCTTGCCATTAAAGTCCAAATCTACAAAAAGTTTATTGTCCTGCTGACGACAAGAGCGACTGTCTCGTGCAATTTGAACTGATACAGGTACAGCATCACTTGCTAATTGACGTGATTTCCGGTGGCGTCGACGCACACTTTGTGTGGGATGAACACAGTCACTGTTAGAGGCAGTGGCACTGGACAAAGTGGAATTAACTACATGAATGTCCATGGGCGAAGGTTCCCGAGCCTGAGTATTCGTGGTTCGATTCCGGCGCTAAGCAAAAGGCCTGGCATGGTTGTGATTGTCTGATTGAGCTTTTTCTGGCAAACACTTTGAACATGTCCTTTTTTATTACAGAAAAAGCAAATAGCTTGGCGTGATGGGCAATTGTCACGCGAATGTCTAGTAGCACACCGCGGGCATGATTTCACTGCATTTGTATGCTGGCGCGGCACATCTGGTTTAGAGCGTGGCGGCCGCTGCGCGGACGTGTGCGAGGGCAGTTTACCTGTCCGTGCAGCGCGCCCGGCGGGCCGGTTAATGTTACACACGGCTGGCAAAGTTGCAAATGATTCCTGAGCAAAGTCAAGCGTGTCTTGTCTATCCAATATGTCTATCACTTGCTGAAGGGAGGGATTAACTAGTTTCAAAATCTGTTCCCGTATGTGAACATCAGAAACGTTCTGTGCTATTGCATCACCTACCATTGTATCTGAATAAGGGAGCCCACAGTCACACTCAAAAGCACAATCCCTTGTAAGGCCTTGCAAAGTTGCAACCCACTCCCTATTAGTTTGACCGGCCATACGTTTTGTATGAAAGAAAGTATACCTTTTTGCAACGACATTGACTGTTTCTTTGAAATAGGCGTCCAATGCCGACAAAATTTCATTGTAGGACAGAGTCGCTACGTCGCGTCGGGGAAATAATTTCACTATCACACGGTACGTTTGCACCCCTACCCACGACAATAAATGAGGCTGCCGCTCGTTACCTTGAATTCTGTAGGCGACGAGATGAAATCCCAACTGGCGTGACCACTCGGTCCATGTTTCCTGCGCCGCGTCAAAGTTGCGAAACGGCGGTGCAACTGCATGTTGTGGCTGCGGTAGCGGTGAAGCGGCGGCTGCCGCATCGGTTTGCATGGCACGTTGACCCTGGACGAGCTGTCCAAGGGCATCCAATAACGCCTGCGTCTGCTGATTCTGCAAGCGATAAAATTCGGACAGTACATCTGGAGAATGTGGCGAAGCCATGACACAAGTAAATGTAAGCAAGTAGAAAGAACAAGACCCTTTTTTTTAACTCGTCGCCATGTGATGTGTCGACAGAAGTGCCAACACAGTGTTTTTTTGAGGGGGCCGATATGCACGCTATAAGCTCACGCAGAATATCTTGAAGTCTGAAACAGGATGCTCAATTAATGCTATAAAGAAAAGTACGTTGCTTTTGGAATACTTAACTTTAATCCATCCTTGTTGTATACATCGTTCTTGTTGAGACATGCTTTAGACGATAATTATCGATTGCTATGTAAGGCTAATGGTGCCTTGCTAGGTCGTAGCCATGGACTTAGCTGAAGGCTATTCTAACTATCTGCTCTGCTAATGAGCTATGCTTCGTTCGTGTAGTTGCTAGCAATGTCGTCCGTACAACTGGGGCAAGTGCTAGTCCGTATCTCGAGACCTGCCTTGTGGTGGCGCTCGGTCTGCGATCACACAGTGGCGACACGCGGGTCCGACATGTACTAATGGACCGCGGCCGATTTAAAGCTACCACCTAGCAAGTGTGGTGTCTGGCGGTGACACCACAGGGTTTGCTGTGTCTGCTTGATCTTTAGGTTTCAGATAAGTTATTCCATGTGTAAGTGTATCAGGGAATGTGTATGGGTCTGCAATGTAACTGTTAAATAATTTATGAATATAATAGGGAAACATTCCACGCGGGAAAAATATATTTAAAAAGAAAGATGATGTGACTTACCACACGAAAGCGCTGGCAGGTTGATAGAAACACAAACAAACACATACATACACACAAAATTCTAGCTTTCGCAACCAATGGTTGCTTCGTCAAGAAAGAGGGAAGGAGAGGGAAAGGGAAAGATGAAAGGATGTGGGTTCTCCTTCCCTCTTTCCTGACGAAGCAACCATTGGTTGCAAAAGCCAGAATTTTGTGTGTATGCATGTGTGTGTGTTTCTATCGACCTGCCAGCACTTTCTTGTGGTAAGTCACATCATCTTTGTTTTTAAATATGTTAAATAATTTAGTTAGATGTGAATGTGTTGAGGTGAACGTCTTTAGCCAGAAATTTGCTATTTTATCTTTTCCAGGGGCTTTCCAATTGTGATTAGAATTAATTGCTTGGGTGACTTCATGTTGCAAAATTATCACTTCAGGCATTTGTGGTATCATCTTGTATGTATCTGTTTCTGCTTGTATCCACCGTGCATGCCTGTTATGTTGTACCGGGTTTGACCATATGTTGCTCCAGAAGTGTTCCATGTCTGTTATGTTTGGTGGATTGTCTATTTTAATGTGTGTGTTATCTATTGTCTGGTAAAATTTCTTTTGGTTTGTGTTGAATGTTTGGTTTTGTTTCCTTCTATTTTCACTTTTTTTGTATCTTCTAAGTCGTTTGGCCAATGCTTGTAATTTCTGCTTCTTTTCATCTAATTGCTCTATCACTTCTTGTTGTGAGATTTTACCTAACCTTTTTTGTTTTTTTTCTGACATTTCATTTCTTATAAATTGTGTTAGCTGTCCGATGTCTTTTCTCAGTTTTTCTATTCTGATCTGTAGCCTGTGTTGCCATGCTGGTTTTGTGGGTTTCTTCTGTGTGTTGGTTGGTTCTGATCTCTGCCTAGTGTGTATATTTAGTGTAGTGAGTGCTCCTATATAAACCAGTAGTTGTAACTCTTCCATAGTTGTGTTTTCATTTATTTTGTTGTGTATGATTGTGTTGATAGTTTTTATTGTTGTTTCGACTTGTGGGTTATTTGGCGGTCTATGCAAGAATGGTCTAATGTCTGTATTTGTGTCTTTGTATTCTATATATGTCAGCTGAAATTTCTCTTCTGTATCTAACATGTGTGTCACTTCGTGTTCTATTTGTGCTTATTCTGGTGGCTGTCTTAAGATTTCGTTTTCCTCTGATTGTTTAATTGATGCGTGTTGTTCTTTGTTTGTTTGCTCTGGGATGTTTGTGTCCATTACCGTATTTTCTTCTTCTTCTGATTGCACATTATTTTGTTCCAGTATTTGTTGTACTTGTTGTTTGATGTTTTCTAATTCTGACTGGGATATCCTGTTATTTTTGATTATTACATGGCTCTGATCAGCTAGTCGTTGTTCTGTTAAAAATTTTAATTCTGGGTATCTGGTAATAAATGTTGTGTATACTTGTGATCTGTATCCAGTTGTGTTGGTTCCTAGGTTTGTTGCTTGGTAATAACAGAACATTAGGTGTTGATTAACTTCATCTGACCATCTCATCCTCTGTCTTTGTTTTCCTTCTAGGGTGGTTGCAGGAAGCATATCCTGCAAAACACCTCTATTTGGATTTAAATCATTTTCCAGTTGGGTAGCAGTGTCGTTACCATTGTGGGCGGGCATAGGGTTCAAGCGCTGTCCCCAACCATGACGGCGCTTGTCCGAGGCTTCTTTAGTTCTGTCCTGAACCAAATAATCACACTAAAAGGGGGGTTAGCCCTATTAGTGGTTTGTACTTTTCGTCGCCTTTTGCAACTGGCAGAACATACCGGAGGCCTATTCTTTTCCCGGGCCTCCATGGGTTTTATTATTATTATTATTATTATTATTATTATTAGTATTGTTAATTATTATTATTACGACTACCATTACTATTACTGTTACTATTTTGTCAGGTGATAGAGCTTTAGTGTTTGTGACAGAAAATTCTAATGTCACTTTCGGCTGGTCCCGGCAGAGGTTCGAGTCCTCACTCGGGCATGGGTGTGTGTGTTTGTCCTTAGGGTAATCTAGGTTAAGTAGTGTGTAAGCTCAGGGACTGGTGACCTTAGCAGTTAAGTCCCATAATATCTCACACACATTTGAACATTTTCTAATGTCACTTTGCTTTTCTTGTTGGAGAAAATGCCTAAACATTGATTTGAACATGGGAAAATGGAAACTGAAACCATTTATTAATACTTGTATTTTCAAGGGCATACAGTCTGAGAAGTTTACAGTGTTTATGTTTATGAGCACTCCCTAAATGCACAAGAGTGATTAACACTTGTTGCTGTGTGAGGATCAGAGGAATAGAACTCCTTTTTAGGTATTTTACAGGAGAGATGAAAGAAGGTATTTTAAGATGCAAATTTCAAGTTTCAATGATGGAATACAAACTTCACTTGAAAATTTCTACACAACTCAAGAATATGCTTAAAAAGCTATTGGTTGGTAATATATCTTTAAAACAGTCCTTAGTGGTTTACCACTATTAATTGTTTAATGTAATGCTAAGGAGATAAGTCATGATCCTAAGTGACACTGTTTACATAAAGGTTTTACACTTTTGAGAGACGCACTTGGTTTGCCAAAATATAATATAGAAAGTCAATTTACTCATTAAAAACAGATCAGGTACAGTTTAAATAAAAGCATGTTAGTGGATTTTTGTGCTAATTCCACCAGTGAATGTTCACTTTCTAGCTAACTTCATGACAGTTGTTGCCACCACACTCGGAACCTCCAGTTTTCTCTTCTTGAAGATTCTTGTAAAATGCATGATGCTGTTCCTTGATAATGACGGTGCAGCACAGATCCAGGAGGACTTTTACTGTCTCTTCCTGAAGTTTTAGTGCTCCATTGTATTTGTTCCCAACTGGAAGATTGTATCAGAATATCAGGATTTTCTGGAAACTGGCAAACTTTTGAATTGTTGATGGTGGAAATGTTTGAAAAATATGTGATTAACACCACTTCTGTGATACTGAAATTGTCTCTCTTTAAACAATTGTACTTGAAGTTCTTTGCTGTCAGTTTTAGTGTTTTTCAACTTTTCCTTCTACGTAGCACCAAAATCCAAGACGTTCTCGTCCATTTTAATGATTTCATACAGTCTTCATTTTGTAGCAGTTTGAAGAACAATATACCACCTTGGATGGTCATAGATATTAACATTTTTGGCAGCCCTATCTATATGGACATGGACTAAATCACACTTCTTTAAAGAGTGCCCAGGCTCAAAGAAGCATGAAGAAACATGGTGCTCGTGTTGACATTTCAATTCTGCCCTCTGCAAGTGTCATAGAACAAAACAACTAGATGGTCCTCTGCAATCTTCTGGAGTTCTTAAAATATACCTGATGCTACTTCAATTGATCTGCATTTAGCAACACTTTCTTGCCACATATGATTTCCAGCTTTCCTAGTAACAGTATTGTATACTATGAGCTTATATACAGCCATCCTTCTCTTATAAAAAAAATGGCGTTAGCTGCTATGTGTGGACAGTACCTTACAGCTTCTAGGTAAAATTCCAGTAAATGACATTCTACTGCTTGAGCCCACTCCTTCATTTTTTAAGTTTCTAGCTGCCTCTTTTCTCTTTAGGTGTTCTGAGTGCTGATCTTTCTCTGCCTCTTGATTTTCTTTGTAGAGATTCTAAAAGTGGTAGCAGTAATCACACACATCTTTTCTTGGTACATGAAAGCATAAGTTAAAATCTATATTGATTATTTCTCTGTAGAGCCAATATTTTTCCGCAGTAACTTGTTCATCTTCACAACATTTCTTATACAGTTCATGCATTATTTTTATATTCACATCTCCTGGTAAGAACTATTGCTCAGTGTTCTGCCAGCAGTAACACTATGGATCAGTAGGAAATGATTTTATATGGTTCCCTAGCCTCTACCTTGCCTTGTCGTCTCCTTAAACCTGGACTATAATGGCACCTCTGTCAGCAGTCAGATTCACATTGCTGTTGTCTCTTCTCTTCTGTATGTATCACACAAATGTTGCTGATACATTGAAAGTGCTAAGGAAAAACCCTAAACACATGTGAACTTAACAACCATCTTTCAGGAGAAAGTATTTCTGTCTCACATTTTTTTTCAAGACTGGGCACCTGCAGCTCATGACCTTACTTTAGGAACCTCCTTAATACGTGGAGCTAAGTACTGTCACTGCTTTTCTATATCTTTCATCATCCAGAATCCTTGGAACATCCTTCTCGCTTCTGGCTTGCCGAAGTACTTGCTATGCTTTCTCAGGCATTTGGAACAATTCTTGTACGTAAATATTCTGGCTTGCACTTCTTTGTTAGCAGCCGAGTCTTTCCTTACTACCTATTCATTTTTCTTATGTTCCTTTTCCACTTGTCTGTGTTCTTACTTTTTTTTTCCTTTTATTTTCCTTTCCAACTTCATTCCCTCACTTATATTGTCCAGATCCTTTATCATTAGAGCAAAGGGCACTGGATGTACTTCTTCCTGTTGCATGTTCATTACTATCACAAAACCTTTGCCCAGACAAACTGAAGAATTAGCTGAATAGCTGATTTGTTGGTGAATGGGGATATACATAATTTATCCACTTTGTGACATTGTCTAGAAAGGAAAAAATTGTTTATTGGTGATAGTGCCTTATTTAGCATTATATACCACATTAATCAATTATGAATCTTGCACAGTCCCATTGTATTATGAAACTTATAATATGTGATTATTATGACAAATCTACGAGTCCACTCAAACACAAAATAATGTGGCCCTATATCTACTGAAATGCCCTTGTCTAATTATTTTAGTGACATTACAGTTAGGAAAAGACTCTAATCCACAATCACTAAGGACAGTTGTATACACAATCATATTAAAATGATAGTCTCAGTATACATGTTTTGTCTGTTTTTAAAAATGGAAAATCCAGGATGGAATATAACAATATTATGAAAAGGATAGTTGCTACTCACCATATAGCAGAGATGCTGAGTCATAGATAGGCACAACAAAAAGACTCAAACAATAAGCTTTCAGCCAGCACAGCCTTTGTCAAAAATAGACAATGTACACACACAGTGTGTTTATTTTTGTTAGATTCCTTTAAATATTGCTGTTGTTGTTGTTATTGTCGCAGTCTTCAACCCAAGGATTGGTTTGTTGGAGCTCTCCATGCTACTCTATCCTGTGTAAGCCTCTTGCACAGGATACCCCCATAGTTCCCTCCAGTACTAAACTGGTGATCCCTTGTTGCTTCAGAGTGTGTCCTACCAACCAATCCCTTCTTTTACCCTTCAGCATTCTTCTATAGCACCACATTTCAAAAGCTTCTATTATCTTCTTGTCTAAAATGTTTATCATCCATGTTTCACTTTCATATGTGGCTACACTCCCTACAAATACTTTCAGGAAGGACATCCTGACACTTCAGTCTATACTCGATGTTAACAAATTTGTCTTCATCAGAAATCAAACAATGGAAAATCATAATCTTCTTCAGAAATGCTTTTCTTGCCATTGCCAGTCTGCATTTTATATCGTCCCTATTTTGACCATTATCAGTTATTTTGCATCCAAAGTAGCAAAACTCATTTATTACTTTAATTGTCTCATTTCCTAATCTAAATCCTTCAACATCACCTGGATTGATTTGACTACATTCCATTATCCTCATTATGCTTTTGTTGATGTTCATCTTACATCCTCCTTTCAAGGTACTGTCCATTCCGTTCAACTGCTCTTCCAAGTCCTTCGCTGTCCCTGATAGAATTACAGTGGCATCGGCAAACCTCAAAGTTTTTATTTCTTCTCCCTGGACTTTAATTCCTACTTCAGATTTTTCTTTTGTTTCCTTTACTGTCTGCTCGGTATACAGATTGAATGACATCGGGGATAGGATACAACGCTGTATCAGTCCCTTCTCATCCACTGCTTCCCTTTTGTGCCCCTCGAATCTTACAACTGCCATCTGGTTTCTGTACAAATTGTAAATAGCCTATCACTCCCTCTATTTTACCCCTGCAACCTTTAGAATTTGAAAGAGAGTATTCCATACAATGTTATCAAAAGATTTCTCTAATTCTACAAATGCTGTAAATGGAGGTTTACCTTTTCTTAACCTATCTTCTGTCAGACGTTGTAGGGTCAATATTGCCTCACGTGTTCCTACATTTCTTTGGAATCCAAACTGATCTGGCTTCTACCAGTATTTCCATTCTTCTGTAAAGGGTTCTTGTTAGTATTTTGTAGCCTTGACTTATTAAACTGATAGTTTCATAATTTTAACACTTGTCAGCATCTGCTCCATTTGGAATTGGGATTATTACATTCTTCTTGAAGTCCAAGGGTATTTCACCTGTCTCATACATCTTGCTCACCAGATGGATGAGTTTTGTCATGACTGTCTCTCCAAAGGCTATCAGTAGCTCTAGCGGAAAGTTATCTACTCCTGGAGCCTTGTTTTGATTTAAATCATTCAGTACTCTGTCAAATTCTTGATGCGGTATCATATCTCCCTTCTCATTCACCTCCACGTCTTCTTCCATCTCCAGAGTACTGCTCTCAAGTACATTTCCCTTGTATAGACCCTCTATACACTCCTTCCATGTTTCTGCTTTCCCTTCTTTGCTTGGGACTGGTTTTCCATCTGAGCTCTTAATATTAGAGATGGCCTCATGCAAAAATTCATTGCAGTATAAAATTAAACTACATTAATTTTTTTTTATAAATGTCCTATTTATTTTTCTCAAGGACTTGCGTGTTGTGTGAAGAGAGTGAGAGAATTTGGAAAATCTTGTGCAGTGTACTTGCGATGAGGTGTAGGTAAGCCTGTTTGCAGTATTCTCCCAACTTGATAGATTCATGTGTCCACATCAAATTAATCATCTCAACTTCATCTAAACTACTGTGGCATGTTGTAAACAATGACAGCATCCTGAACAATAAAGAAAATAAGTAACAATGTCCATTAAGTATGTTCTGTCTCGGAAACCATTCAGATAGCGTATATGTCCACATCAAGTACTTTGCTACAAATAATCATTCCAGTCATATGCCTGAATATTGACTATTCATCCTGGGACAACCTGTAGATTATGTTTAATTTTTTATTTATTCATCTAACCTGAAAAATGCCTTCAGAAATCCTCTTACATTAGACCAGAATTTTATATGTAATTACAAAACTTAATGCATGAATTACTTAAAAACTCTTAATATTTTTAATATGATATCTTTTCTTTTCTCTGAATATGTTAGAGATTTGCTGTTATGCCCTCTTGGTTGAAATTGGTGATTTTCCTCAGTCTTCCTAAATTTCTGCTGTCCACTGGGTAACAGTTATCACCAATTTTTGTAATCTGTCATCTATCATTCTTGTGGCACAATCCTTCCAGTTGTTTCCGTATTCTTTAATCTGATCATTTATATTTTTCACTCTCAGTTCTTTTCTGATGTCTACATTCACACTTCTGTCAGACAGAATGTACCGAGCTACTCTTCTTAGCAATCAGATCCCTACTGCTTGTATTCTGATGTGAACGAATGTTTCTGCTGCATTGTCCAGGCAAGAGCTTCAAAGTCTAGGGAGCAGTAGTTATTATGAGCAGTTGTGGGTCAACAATAAGTCTGATTATTTGGGCTGTGATGCCATCCTGTACAGTAAATGCTGAGCTGAAGGAGTTTTCGACAGTGTTGTCAGCTCAAGAAAGAATTTTTCACTACTACTATCATTTACCTCCATGAATATAATCAGTTAAGTCTATGTTTTGTTTGTGGTTCAATGAAGGTTATTGCTAAAGTCGAGAACTGGTTTAGTTACTTGGTTGAGACAATGGGATCAGCTGCAGCTTCTGCTTTGTCTACTCCTCCCTAGATCACAGAAGCTTTTCCATAGAGCATCTTGGCTTTATGTTTTAGATTAATGTATTGGCATATCTTTAGTTATCATTTCTCTCAGACTGATTGACTGTTTGCTTTCTTCTTGTAATTAATTTTATTTTCAAGGGTAGGAGGTCGTTTGTAAGTACAACGTGCAGTGTCTCCAAGAGTCATGAACTGTTTTTGCTCTTCCATTAGCCAAGGTGCAGGTTTTCCCTTCCAGTTTCCAGTCTTTGGCAGAGCATATTTATAGTGTAAAAGAGTTACTATGGTAGTAAATTCATGTAGTTGGTCTTTCACATCCAGGAATGGTGTGGAAGCTGTCTCCAAATTATCTCTTGTGCCTCCACTGCAAGTTCAGGCTTACTGATACACTTAAAGTCTCTGTATGTTGACATAGTTTATTCCTTGCATGTTTTAGAGAGTAAGTCACGAATATTATGTTCTAAGCTGGTATTCCAGGTATGGATTTCTTTGCTTGTGGATTTTGTGGCAAATATATATTTGGAAGCCGCACTATAGGCTGCATTATGGGTATGTGCAAGCTCAAGTACTGTTACAGTTGAAGAAGAAGCTACACACTTGAATTTCACAGTGAAGAGGTGGAATATTTATGTTAGTGTTCCTAGCATTATTTGTATGCTCCTAAGTCAAATTGGATTTTAAAAGATCAGTTTTGGAACATTCTATCTCACCTACTTTCGGAGGTCTCTAGAGGATGCAAATTAGGCATATTTTCTTAAGGGATTTGATATTTACGAACATATATTTGACTTGTTTGTCCTCATCAGCAATGGATGTGAGTAGCACAGTTGGCAATAAGTTAAAGCATTTGTAAGCAACTACTCCACCACCTCGTCTATTATTTCTGTGGTGTCTTAGGAAAATGGAGTCTATATTTATAGAACTGGACAGCATGATTGTCTTGAGGCAGGTGTCCACATTCATTTGAAGAAAGACATGGATGTCAATGTTCTGAAATATATGGTGGAGTTTCTCAAAATAAGTTGAATATGATGGCCAACTATGTTCTACAGTAACAACACAGAAACACTGGTAGAACTAGTGGCTGTATGAATAGACAAGTTCGTAGCTCCTAAAGCACAGGCTTTAGAGTTCATTTACACTGCTTTTTTCCAGCCTTTATCTGCACCATTATCCTGCCCTCTCTCATTCACATGGTATGTAGCCCAAATTCATATATCACAAACTAAAAATTTTTATCTTTCACCATTGAAATCCTTGAATATTATCAGGCTTGCCTTCGCCAGTTTATTAATCACTATAACTGTTTCAGACCTTTTCATATTTGATACAGACCTCATAATTGTGAGTCTAGGTTTCACAGATCACAAGGTTCTATGTCCTACTCTAAACTTGTGATTATAGAATGTGCAGCATGTATAACTGTTCTCACTTTAAGCTTTTACAATTTAAAGTGCCTATGTTTATAGTAAATTTTTTAATTTTACCTGTGTAATTTTCAGTGCTGCACAACAATGTGTCACCTGCACTGCTTTCACCTAGAATTACAAGTAATGTTCAGTACCATTTTACTAAAATGGAAGAAAAAGAAAAATTCCACTACTGTCAGCAGATAATTGCCATGGCTTCTGGTCCTTCATCAAACCAGAAGGGACACCTGTAATCAAAGCATCCTACAGTACCTCTGGAGTGATGTGGGTCAGGAAGCCGATCAAGATCGCCATCAATCAATGCAGAAATTCAAGAAATCATTTCTCGTAAACCGTCCTCACAGACGTCTGCTTGTCCCTTGAGTGGAGGTATGCTCCTAGAAAGGCAAATTCAGTCTCAAGCTGTATCCAGCTCATCAGTGTCATCAGGTTCTGAACCAAGTCCTGATTTATTTCCTTTTGTGGTGCCCTCACCCTCAATTGCTTTGCATTTACAACAACAAATAAGTAATTTTTTTTAATATTATATAGCAGGCCACATTAAATAAAAGTATGGCATTAGATGTATAGCCCAAATACCATATCAATTTTAAAATCACTTCCTTAATAACGGAAGATGAGTCAAATATGAAATTAACTGCCATGCCTCTGAAACTTCCACATATCCCATGCTTTGCGTGAATTCAGAACTTCATACAGAAAACCACTGATGAGGTCAAATGAGTTGTTGCCTTTCTTAAGGAGAGACCCTTTGCTTTAAACAACTAGCTGAAATGCAAGAAAATCTTAAAAACGACCAACGAAACAAGATTTCCCAGCCGGATGGAACTCTACTTATGAGAGGTTGCAAAGATTTACTTTAAATAAAGATCCCATAATTTTGTGGTGCCGATGAGGTGGACACCAGCATCGATATGCATTCATCTTTGGACTCAGGGCATTGTCTTTGGGCTGTTCCGCCATGTTCAGTTCTTTGTGAGCCTTGCCTGTGTTTAGGTGAATAAATGAACTACTGCAAAATGGGTGTTGTTTGGTGTAACCAACCCGAACATCTCCCTCACTGGTGACCCCGAGTTGTAACGTCTTCTGTTTTCACCGTTTTAGTGTGTCTGCGACCTCTGCATCGCTTATTTTCACATGTATTACATCAACACAGCATTCGAACAATGACTTCGACCCAGTGCCTACCGCCTGATTTTGTGATCAACATGCATCATGTTGCGGGTGATGTACACCCACCAGGACTACAACACGATGCCTCACACTCAACAATTACGCTGATTTCGCTGGACGTTTTCAAGCATGCAGCAATAAGTGAGATTAGAAGTGCGCCTGACTCCGGCTATCAAATGCCTTTGTTCTCACCATATGTGCCCTCCTTCATCGACTGTGCAGTTACCTCCTACGGATCTCCGTGCAGTGCAGAACCAATGCCGATTTCTGCAAATCCTTCATCGGACAACCTACTACCACCAGGACAATGATTTGCCACGCCGCAATCTGTGCAGTACCACGCGGATACCTGCCACGTGGCTGGAACTGCTTCGTTCACAGGTCTACCTCCTCAGCATCCGACCACGCCCACGCCTGCCTCGGTCCGTCCAGCATCAGCACATGCCTTCCTACTTCGATACCTCAGCCTGCAACAGGAACAATAACTTGTTATCTGTGCCTGACCTCCACCTCCATCCCACTGCCACGTCTCAGTGTTTTGTGCCACGACATTCACCTTATCCGCACACCATTTTGAGTGGAGTGACTATGAACAGTGAACATTCACACATTCCGTCCCACATTCGTCATCATTTCCCACACTGTGCTTCTGGACAGCCCCCACCTCCACAGCTTCACTGCAACACAGGTGGCCCTGGCTCTGATCATACGTTGAGCTTTCCGCGGACTAACACACGTTCTCAAACTTTGAACTTTTTCTCACCTGTCGCCCCCGCGCCAGCTCCAGTTGAGCTTCCGCTACCATTCTCGGCACATCTCGGTGACTCATCCGTGTCTGTCTTTCACGACGCATCAATCCGAACACACTCACAACGTCTTGAGCTTCCGCAACCACAATTTACACATTACGCTCTCTCACCTGCATCGGCCTTCCGCGTTGTGACGAATCACGCTCAACCACAACGTGTCACCTTCATGCTGCCACCCGAACAGCCATCGTTGCCACATCCCCTGGAGGCACACTCTCCTGTAATACTACACCAACAGCAGCTCGATGCAGGCAGTGCCCCGATGAACTCAACTCAACCTGTTCTTCCAAAAATTCTACAATGCTTACCGACACTGCCGCCGTTTAATCCCTACAGAGCAGCAACCTGGTTCAAAATTATGGACGAAGTGTTCGACCATTACAAATTCAACGAGACAGCCAGGTTTCTGTGCTTCATCACCCACTTGCACGACCAGGAGGACTTGATTGCTGACCTGGTTGACGCCTTGGCCTCATCTATCCGGTACACTCTAGCCAAAAATACAGTTCTACGTCAGCTTGCATGCTCAACTGAGGCAGCAATATGGCAAGTGCTCCACGTCGAGCAACTAGGCAACGACAAACCTTCCCAGCTCTGGAGATGACTACATGCCCTGGTCAGCGCCGATCTGTTCTCTGACACAGCTCTCCTCGCCATCTGGTCAGATAAACTATCTCCTCACATCCGCTTTGCTCTGGCTCAAAGGTCCCCTGAACCTGTCGAGCAAAGAATGACAATTGCTGACAAGCTACACGATGCATCACTGCTCTATTTCGCCAGCCACTGCATACCTGACAAGTCTCAGGTTCAGGCTCATCGCCCTGCGGCCGGACGCGGCCGGGGCCGTACTGTGCCGACCGTTCCGCTCCGGAAAGCAGTAAACAAGCAACTGGGATGTCACCAGCTCTGCACATGGTCACGCCCCCTCCTGCAACCGAACCTGCTGCGGCCACCAAACCTCGGACACCGCCACTGGCTACGAACTTTCCACAGGAAATGCAACCGCCCTACCCGTACTGTTACTTCCACACGCGGTTTGGTGAGGCGGCACGGAACTGCAGACCACCCTGCTACTTCCCAAACGCCAGTCCCAGGTAGGTCCAGGTGCCACCTCCTGCGTACAACATGACAGGCACCCCCCAGCGCTCCATTCTGTCTGGGAACGACCGGATAATTGCGAACAACTTTACATTAAAGACATTCGTTGGGATACCTTTTCCTAGTGGACACAGGCGCCGATGTTTTGCTGTTGCCTACGTCCTTAGCGTCATCGAACATCCGCCCTCATCATACTTCACTTCAAGCCGTGAATTCAACTAAACTACAATGCTCGGGTTCAACTTCCCACTTCGTTTCACTCTCCGCAAACTGCAAACTCGAGTGGACTTTTTTGGTGTGTGAAATTGACAAACCTACACTAGGCATTGACTTCTTGCGACATCACAAACTTTCACCGGACCTAGTGCGAAACACCGTGTTTCATCATCCATCCAAGACTCAATTCCCCTGTGCCATGTCGCTCGCCTACGCAAGGAAAACTTCGAGCTCTCCCTCTGGCTCTACGAAACACAGCTCTCCAATGCAGCAAAGGAATTATAGACACTACAGCAAGGACAAAGCAAGGTCAGTAAGTGCACCAAATCTGCTTGCAATCCCAGCAATCGAGCCCCGTGTGTTTACCACCCGCTACCCCTCATAACTGTGCTATCAAGACTGACATAACGTGTACTGAAAGTTCCGCAGGGTCACGCCCTCCTAAAACGTCAGCTTTTGACCCTTGGCCGGACACAAGTGAGCATGTGCGATGAGTGTCATGTGTTCCTGAACTGACGGCTCCTACCCCGCCCCTCATGGACAGCACCTCAAACTATGCAACTTCGGCTCCTGCGCGCCGCTGTGCAATCACCACTGACAACACAAACAGTACACTCGTGCCATGCCTTTCGCCCGCGATCGTGCTGCCACAGGCCACACCCTCAGACAATGGACTCACTAACGGCTCACGAGCTCTACTGAGCTCACCCGACGACAGTGCCACTGCTTTGGGCCGGCGGCCATCTTGTCACGTTGACTCCTGGGACACTTCGCCGCCTCAGCTCCCATCGGATCCACCAAGTGGCTCCGATCACCAGGACCATGCCTCGTCTGCTCCACCCACCACACATTGTAAACAAACCGCCTCCCGTGCCGCCGGTGACATTTCCGTCATCACCAATGGCACGGTTCACAAGCTTCGCCTCATGCCAGGTCCTCCAATCTCCAGTAAACCACGTCGACTTTGTCCCGAGCGTTTCTCCGACCTTAAAAATCATATTTCTGAACTACTAAGCTCTGGCGTCATTGAACCCTCTGCCAGTAGCTGGTCTACGCCCATACATATGACACCCAAGAAAGGCGGGTCCTGGCGCATGTCCGGCCCGTACTAAGTTCGCCAGCGCTCAGCCAACACCTATGACATCCAGATGAAAAATTCAGCTGTTACAGTTTCTCTCAACAGACTTAAGCCTGCTCACGTCAAGCCTTCTTCTACCCCCCCTTCAGGCCAAGATCATGACACTCACTGTCATGGCTCACAATGCTCCGACCACTCCCTCCACCTCGGACTTACACACTCTGTCGAGTGACTTCCAGTTCGAATCGTCAAACTCTCCACCTACCTCGCCCTCTTCTCCGGTTTCATGCACTCCGTAGAGTGAGCACATGCTCCCCACGTTGAGCTTACCTACGATCACACTGCCGCCGGCCCCTTCGCCGGTTCCTTCCATCTCTCCACCGTTGCCTGTCGAGGTTTCTCACGCCCCCCCATCTTGAACGTGCCCCCACTCAAGGTGTTTGTGCCTGTCACCCTGGACATAATCTACGACATCTCAATAATACTGTGCGATGATACACTGTTCGTCGTGTGTTTCCCTTCATCCAGTGCTCATGACACAACCTCCGCCATTCCCTGCCTCCTGGTGAAATGTGTTGCCCTCCCGCCCGATGTCGACCTGGACATGCTTTGTGTGTTCACCATGCCCTCCAGAGACATCGTCGTCGTCGCTCCGTTCCACCCGCAAACTGCCGGCCTACCTGTTGCCACACAACCTGCACACCCAGTATGACGCCCAGCTCGCTTCAACAACTTCCAGGTTCGGTAGCTGAACCTTTCTTCACGACATTTACCCACGCAGCTCTCCAACGACGCTGTCAAGCTGACCATGGTCCGGTTGCTGTGGACCACCCCTGCCAACACCTTAGTCACCTCCCCCCTCCCCCCTCCCCCCCCCCCCCCCCCCCCCCCCCCCCGCCTTCTCAAGAGTACTCTGTAGTGGGAGGGGGGGGGGGGCGCTCTGTGGCGCCGATGAGATCGACACCAGCATCTCTATGTGTTCGTCTTTGGACTCTGAGCATCGTCTTTAGACTGTGGACTGTGTTTAGGTGAATAAATGAACTACTGCAAAATGGGTGTTGTTTGGTGTAACCAACCCAAACATCTCCCTCAATTTCTTGCTTCACTATTTTAGGTGGAAAATCTATTGCCTTAAACTTAAAAGTATGGACTGCAAGTAATGCAGCAGGCTTTAAGGATTTTGAAAGTCTTAGATGAGGAAACCAAAGAAGTGTCCTCAGAGATAACAGTCTCACTTTTAAAAATGAAAATATTGCCAAGATTAATGGAACAGCAACTAAAATCTTTTGAAAATAAAAATAAAGAATATCTTCAAGAAGTAGAGTCATTGGTTGATAATTTACTTAAAGGGTTATCAGAATGGTTTCGGGTTATATCCAACAATGAACTGATTAGTCAGGCAACCTTACTGGACTCCCGATTCAAAGGCAAGGATTTTCAGATGACAAAACATTTCGAGATTGTTACATAAAGGATATTGCAAAAATGAAAGTGTTGGTTGTTCAACAAGAAAAAACAGAGCTCATTTCTCATTCTGTTACCACTGTGACGCCTGAGACTTCTCCAATCTGGGTGGAGTTCAATGAAACTATTAGTCAGCTTCAAGCAAGTCACAACCCAGAAAGTGTGTGGCAATTGTCGAACTGGACAAATATTTAGTGGAGGGAAATTTGCCTAGAAACAGCAGTCTCTTAAACTGGTGGGAAACAAGAAAATTTACTGTGGCCAGTGCTGTATCAACTGGTTCTAAAAGTATTATGTATCACAGCAACGTCAGTGGCCTGTGCTGAATATTTTCAAAAGCAGGACAAATTTGCACTAAGAAGAGAGAGAGAGAGAGAGAGAGAGAGAGAGAGAGAGAGAGAGACTCACATCGACTAAAGGGGGTCAAATTTTATATCGTAATACTAACTGCAAATGATAACTGCGGATACACTTCAATTACACTAGTTGTAATTTTTATATTTTTTCCAATAAAAGTGTAAAAATATAACAAGAATCAGTCTTCATTCTTAAAAATTTTCTACTTTTTGAAAAATATTTGGGATTTTGTTGTAATATTTATAATTTTTATAGCAGACGAAATTTGAAACTCTTGTATCTGAAAATTACTAGGGACATAGCACAAAATTATTATTCCTATTTAAACATTCTTTCACAATAGGACCAAATCAGATAAAAATAGAGGTTTCATGACCTGAATTAAAATGGCATTGTACCTTCCCTTTACTAATTTTTGTGAGTGAATGGTGAGTGATGAGTCATGAAAAAGAGCTAGGTCATTTCAGTGACTGACCAGTTCTGATCAGATCTCTGAAAAGAACAGTTTTGCTCATTTCTACTTGATATTCATACAAGTAGTTGTCATTCCTCCAAAGGTCTCTTTAATTTTCCTGTAGGCAGTATCTATCATTCCCCTAGTGATATGTGCTTCTACATCCTTTTCTCCTGTAGTCATTCCTGCTTAGCCATTTTGCACTTCTTAGCAGTTTCATTTTTAGATGTTTGTATTCCCTTTCACCTGCTTCATTTATTGCATTTTATATTTTCCCCTTTCATTGATTAAATTCAATATATCTTGTGTTACCCTTTAATTACACATTCAAATAATTCATAACTGGCAACTTAGTGTTTGAAATGTTAAACAAGACCCACAGTGGAAATGGATTATCATTTTACTTACTTAAATTTTATAAAGACTGTTGTGTTTCCAGTTGAAGTGCAGTTCTCCTTTTTATTGGCCTTAGAGATGGTGATGTTGATGATGATAGAAAATCCGTGTTGCTTTTGGGTATGTAATTACCTGATGAACCCAAACTAAGCACTTTGAATTCATTACACTCTTCTTCACTTAACTCTGGTAGTCATTCCATATCGAAACTATTTTGTATTACAGACAAGGTTTCACCATCCTTTTCTTCTGCTTCTGTAATTTCATAAATATATAAACAATGAAGTCAACCAAACTAATGATCTATACCTCTGTGGATGACTATCTCATAGATAAAATCAATAGTAATTTGTCTTACCTTCATCGGATGTTGAGTTCCTTTCATTGCAGTACTTTTGCATCACTAGCTCAACCATTCTCCTTCCTTGTGAAGTCATTTTTATCTAACAGAGAGCACACACTAACATTAACCTCTTCACAGTAAATACTTCACGAAACTAAACAAAATGTGATGTGACAATGAAGGCAATGTGACTGCACTGACGATGCTTACAAAGGGCAGTTACTGTTCAGTTTATCATTTTTCCACTTACTGATTCTTGCAGGGGAAATGCTATAATTTGAAACCTCATACAAAAAATGTTTCGAGAATTGATTGACAAATGAATGACTCAGCAGCTAGACGTGATGCAACATTTCCACTTGGTGTCACAAGCTTTGTTATTTAGCTGCTAGACAACATATGCTTCTCTTTCAGCACATGATAAAATAGCACGCAAATGCAGCAAAATTATATTGTGCAATACACGTAGATAATGGTCTCTGCTGCTTTAAAACATATTTCCAAATTTTCTTCACAAAGTAAGCAGCCAGAAGAACGTAAGTGCCGATACATTTTGCTGATCCGAAAACTAAGATGCACTTTCTCAAGATAGAAGAACATTAGTGCCAATATGCCTATCTGCATCTAAAATAAGCTCATAACTTGGAGAAATGCAGTACCTTATTCTCACAAGGAAAAGAGATAGAGATATATCATTTTGATGCAACGAGGAGCTGATTACTGTGAGGACACATGTTGAAAAACCTAACGTCATGTTTTTGGTGATACGTTCCTCTGACTGTCCGCATATGATGTGGTCTTGTAATATTATTGTTCCATCAGTATTCCATAAGATCTCAGTTTTTCCTAGTACATTTGTGGCTGTTCCACCTGCTTTTATTTATCTCTTCATTTGTTGATTGTTGTCCTTGGTGTCGCTGTACTGCGTTGCTATACTCGCTGAAAAATGGGGTCTGTGGGTTTCGACACTGACTACTTTAAATGATGCAGCTGACATATGCACAGTTATGGTTTACAGTGCTTTAATTTCACTGTTCACAGCCCCCTAATAATACATAGTCATATGGCCAGTGCACTATTATGTAACCTTCGATAAGCCTCATTAATAGTTAGCAGGTGGAACTCCACATACTGCTACAATAGTTTACTGTTGAATATCTTTGAGCAGTAAAAACATAACCACAAAGTCCACAGTTCTTGAAGAATAATCAGGTACATACGGTGCAGTCACTGTCATTGGTTTTTCACACGGCTTAATTGTTTAACACTTATTTCACAGTTAAATTGTTGTTGTTGTTCTAACCAGCACAGGTTACTTGTCAGAAACTCGGCCATGGACTGGCTGTCTCATGACCAAAAATTGGGCCCTTATATATCATCACAATAATAGGTGCTGAAACTACACATTGTATGAAGTTAAATTTACAGAAATTACAATTAAAACTTAACTCATTAAATTAACTGAAGTCATCGAAAAATTGTGTCTCTTTAACAGTTTCTTCTACTACAAAAGTTAGGCTGAATTATTTGTTTAAATCATGAAATTAACAAATATCTTTATGCAAACAATGCTTTACACAAAACTGTTAATTACCTTGGAATTAATTAAGAGCTGGTTTTTCTAACATGTTTTTGAATAGATTTACATAAATACTTCTTCTTCCAAATGTTTATAATTATTACAGAATTGATATTTGTTTATATGTCAACAATAGAATTTAAGTTACAAAACAATTACTGATTTCTCCCTGTAATGAAAGATACTAACTAGTAATAGTCAAAATAAATTAGAAAATCAATTATATGCATAAAACTAAGCACAAAATTAGCTCTGGTGTTATTTAATTTAAAACTAAGGGCCAATCTCTCTCTTTTATGAAAATACAGATTATACTCACGTATGTTAATGGTAATTAAGTCAAAATGAACAAAACTAATTTAAGGAGGCATATGGCAAGACAAGAGGGGAATTAAAATTATCCCAGCTTGCTTTGTCACACACTGTTTGCCATTAAAATTGCAGCACTACAGAATCAATGTGCAACATAGTTAAACTGGCATAAAATGCATTAGATGCTTGGATATGCAAATGATTAGCATTTCAGCACAGCTGCACAAAACAGATAGGAATAATGCCATTTACATCCTGTGTGTAAGGATTAGCACCTTATGGTTTTTTCATTCAGAAATCACCTTTGAATGTTTGTTATTTGCCAGAAGATTGTGATTTTTTTAAAAAAAGAAAAGTCTACCAGCACTTGTAAAACTTCCCCAGTGGCCAGATCGTTACCTGCTCTGTGTCAGCTTGCTTGTTTCCAGCGGACAAGTATCCACACAGGCAGTGTGGTGACATCTAGACCATACTGGACTGTCAGTTGGTGACCATTGCTGTGGAATTATTTGATGCGGCAGTAGAGAAGAGGCATACTGACAAGGGTTACACAATGACAACATGGGACAGAGAAGTGGCACTACATCAGTTTTCAGACAAGTTCCTGTTCTGCATACAGTATGTAACCTACCCCTCCTTCCTTTGTTGTTGCTATTGTCTACAATGGTGAAGTCTTTTATAAGATTCAAGACGAGTAACATTTACAAGAAAATTTTTACTTATCTTTTCTCATGCAGTTTGCTTTCATGTTCCATATAATTCACATCCAGATTCATTTAGCTCACCATAATATTTCTGGCTGACAGTTCAGCATGCTTTGGTATCCTCTCCCCCCCCCCCCAACCCCCTCCCCCCTCTCCCTCTCCCTCTGTCCTACTGTGCTTTAGTGATGGAAACAAATCTCATCACTGGTTGTGATTCTGTTCAATGGACGTACTTCTTTGGCATTATAAAGCAAAAGGAGATGTACAGGAGCTGTTATCCATTGAGTTTTGTGCTTCTCAGAAACTAATTTTGAAACCTAACAAGCACAGAACTTGAGGTAACCTTACTGTTTAGTTATGATCTCTTGCAAAACACTCAATAAATCTGCAGAAATGTATCTGTCAATTGAGATATGAAGCACTTTTTTTTTTTTTTTTTTTACACCTTGTTGCTGACTGCAGCAGATGGGCACTTTTTTCATCAACATAAACATTCTTGATTCTACACTTAAACAAACAACACCATTGATGCACACTTTCATTCATGGTGTTTAGTAGATAGGCACCAGAAATTCCATGATGAACATCAACAGCATTGAAGTTTTTTGCCACCAAAAACCATTTTACAGAATAGATCACTCATTTCACAGGGTTTTCAGTTGCAGTATTTATTTTGAATTGTTACTGTATGCAAACAAGAACCAAAGTGGCCTTCTCGCTATTACAACTTTAAGTATGCAAGAACCAAAGTGGCTTTCTCATTATCACAGCTTTAGGTATGCTAACCCACTGCATGAGTTAGTGTAGTGACTGTTCCATTCTCCAACTACTTCCAATCCTGTAAAAAACTGAAGTTTTCCTTGTCATAGTCCTTGTATGTGGAATGATTTGTAGTTACAGCAACTATAAAATTTGTGTTAACACAACACTGTTTTTCCAGATCAGACACTGAAGAGAAATGTTCCCAGTGTTTTAATTTGTAATATGTCTACTGATGTACCCGATGATAAGAAGTTAAGCTATGAGGAGTTACTTGACCTCATCAAAAAAAAGGAAGTTACATTAATAGATGTGAGAAGTCGAGTTGAAGTGAAGTCAACTGGATTGTTACCAAAGAGTTTTCATATCCCAGGTAAGTAATTAGTTTGTTGAACAGCATGAGCAGCTGTGCACTTGAAGTAATATTCAAGATGGGGCAGCTAAGACAGGCCACCAAAAATATATCTAAAAGGAGTAAATATATTGCAATGCAGTTTTCCTTAAGCTGCAGCAGACAGTGTGGCAAATTTTCTGAGGTGAGCAAGTAATTTTTAATAGTTGCTGTATTATGATACAAGTCTGTTGTTGTAACTGTGTATTTCTTTCTTTGGCCTTGGAAAGAGCCTTTGAAGAGGACTTCAGTTACGTAACAAGTATGGAACAAGGTAATAGCACCACAGTCCACTGTTCTGCCGTCAGAATAAGAGGTCCTGCAAACATTTCCCCCACTGTACCAAATGTAAGTGAACACACAACTTAGTCATGGTTGTGTGTTTAACTGTGCACTTGAGACCTATATGTAACTAGCTAATTTAAGTCAGTAACTTTTTTTAATAGAAATATATATTTTTATATAGCATTAGAAAGAACCTTTAAATAGAACTTTGATGAAATAATGTGTGGAAATTGCCCTGTGCTCTGCTATTGTAACAATCAGACACCTTGCTCATGAAGCTACTAAGCCCTTCGCAATGTATGTGCCAATCAGAAAAGTGAATATAGCCTTTGGTTGTGGCAAACAGGGTCAAATTGTTAGAGCAGTGGGATAGTCACATGCAGAAAGATATCTTGATCTTGCCACATGTTCATAAGTCTTTGCAAACTTTATTTTTAAAAAATTCGAGAAATTGAAAGTGTGAAACATAAACACACCACCGAAAAAGAACAACTATTGATATTCAAGAAAGGTAACTAACATTTTCATAGTAGTAACACACAATCCATTTGTTGCTTTGAGGCACTTGAGTATGCTTTTGGGATCAGCCAAACCACTGTTCTCTGAATACTACATTCCAGTGCATTGCTTCCTTTCAATATTTTGCTCCATCAACAGCTTCAGAATATACAGCATTTCTAAGAAAGTTTTTGTTTTGGATGAAACAGTGTTTACAAACCATGCAAAAATCAGTATTTTCAATGTGCACTACTGATCTGTTAAAAATCCATTTCGGTCGTGTGAGAAGGACTATTGATATTTTTAAAAATATCAGGAATCTCATATATCAGTATTTAAAAAAAAATATCATTATCGATTCTCAATATATCAACAAAAAGGCTTGAGGCATTGAAGGAAAAAATATCGACATATAAATATACTGCCAATTTTAGAGTTATACATTCAGGTATTGATTTATTATTAAATATTCTATACATCAACAAGCTAGCAGCCTGCCTATCCCCCTTAGAGCAAGAACTAAAAAAATAAATAAATAAAAATAAAAGAAATTTGCAAATATGTAAGTTAATAATGGGACTTTGTGCAGATGAAAAGCTCATATTGCAATACTTTTTGGGTCGACTGTTGTGTTCTTAAATAAGAACTGTGCAAAGTGCTTTGTCCTGCAATATTTCATTCCAGTTAGGCTCACATAACTTATTTTCTTAATTTTTCATTCTCTACGTGTCAAAATAAATATTTTTTCACACTGATGTAGGAAAATTCCGTGGTGGAGCTAAGTATTGCAGTTTCTGTTGGTAGCGCTGATTATGTCAGCATTTCCTGCTGCATATCTCCACCTGCTGCAAAGACTAGTCTTATCATGTAGCCCTTGTGAGTTCAATTCAGTTTCTAAACTGAAAGAAACACTTCACGGCATTCACTTCAGAACTGCTACAGATTCATTGGGCAATAGACCACACTGCTCAAATTGTCAACACAACTGGCACTGCTAAGAGTATCCTATGACTTCTACATCATTGGCAATGGGTTATACACAATGCTGGTGACTGCTTTGAAGGTCAGTAAAACTTTGAAACACGTATCTATTTTGTACGAGCTATAAATAAATAGTTGTCACTATTAAAGTTCGAACCCTCATATATATTCCTTGCTGTCATTTCTTTTTAACAATAATAGCTTATTCCCAAGAATAAGCAGCTTTCACTCAGTTAATACTCAGAAGAAATCAAATCTGAATTTTGATCGGACTTCCTTAACTCTTGTGCAGAAAGGTGTGCAGTATACTGCTGCATCCATTTTCAATAAGCTACCACTAGAATTCAAAAATCTTAGCAGTAATCCACGTGCTTTCAAATCAAAACTGAAGAGTTTCCTCATGGGTCACTCCTTCTATACTCTCGAGAAGTGCCTTGAAAAATTAAGCTGATTCTTGTTGTATTATTGATTGTGTTTACTTAAACTTATGCATTGACTTTTTTTGGGGGTCATAAACATTTTATTTTTATCTGTAATTTCATGTGCTGGCACATTCCATGACCTTGGAGATTTGCTCTTCAGATTGGTCCTAAGGAACTCGATGTGTAAATAAATAAATAAATAAACAAACACAAGATGAGCTGGTTGACATTTGTAAGCAGCTGGAAATTGCCCTGACTACTGTCAAATGATTGCCAGATGCTGCGAATTGGTGTGTTGGAAGAGCTTCTAAGAGTCATGTATCTGTGATACCAGCACCAAAGGCACCTCAAGTACTATTCTTTCCTGCAGATCCTGTCTCCTCCACAGTAAGTACAGGATCTGTCATTACTCATCAACTTGACTGTGAGAGGCATGTCAGTGGTAGATCTAGGCATCTTCTGCAGAGTGGACAGAGAAGATGGCGGCAAATAGTAATGGTAAAGTTCTTAGCTTACGTAAAAACTCATGTTTTGACGCGGAAAAGTACTGAAAACCGGAATCACGTGCAAGGAATGTAATAACTCGTATCATTTTCGATGTGCAAAAGTGGACTCATCTGTGAAAGAAAATAATGAATTTATAACATGCTGCAACTGTAGTCAGTGCTGCATTCAGAACTCAGATAATTATCATAAAGCAAAAATTTGTGACTGTAGGTGTGAATTATCTGTTCTAGTCGGCGATATGGTAAGTGAAATCCAGAACCTAAAGGCTGAAGTTACTCTCTTAAATAAGAAGGTGAGTGAATCTGAACAACAGCGCCTGATGAACGACTGCAGGCCTAAACTATAAACCAAGGAAAGCTTTCCTGCCATCAATACTCAAAACAGGTTTCAAATTCTCGAAGAAATAGTGGAACAAGAACTAGTTCAGTCCGTGCAAACTAGAAGTAATCCTTCAAGCAGCAAAAAAACTGTCAGTGATAATTTCAGAAAACATTAAGTCCCAAACTTGTGTGCAAAACGTGAAACTGAACGTAAACAAACCATCCAAGGAAGTGGAATCTGTGAAATTACATGCAAGAAATCGTCCCTAGAGAAAAACAGAAGAAACGACGACAATCAGAAACACAAGCAGGGCCGGATTCTATTATATGGAGACAGCCATGGACGTGAAATAGCCCAAAACATCGCAAACATGCAAGACAACTTTGCAGCTGTAGGCCACATCCAGCCTGGAGCCCCTCTTTCTGCTGTGGTGAAGCCGTGCATGCAGGAGTGTGACTCCTTCTCATCCAATGACTGTGTCATTATTATGGGAGGTTCATTTGATGTAGCAAGAAATCAAGCAAATGATGCAATTAGACATATGAAAATGGTACTGGGTAAGTTAAATGACACTAAAACACTTGTTGTCAACATTCCACAGAGGCATGATCTTATGAAACAGTCTATTGTGAACCGGGAAATTCATAAAACAAATGACAGGATTAAAGATCTATGTAGTAAATTTCAGAATGTGTCTCTAGTAGATGTCAGCTATCTAGAAAGGGAGCTGCACACATCTCATGGTCTGCACATGAACAAAAGAGACAAAAAGATCATTAGTAGCAAAATTATTGAGGAAGTCAGGCGACATTGTTCACAAAGTGATGAAAAGAAGTCCATTGCCATGGGGTGGTACAACCCACCTCAACAAAATCTGCCACAACACCAGCCACTGCTGGCAAGCCAGGGAAACTTGTGAAGCCTGCTGGCCTCATTGCTAGTCCAAAATTATCCTCTAAGGTCCAGCAGGTAAAACTCAGCCTTAAAATCATACACCAGAATCTTGGTAGTCTTAGAAATAAGCATAATGATCTAGATGTAATTTCACGGAGTGACAAACCCGATATATTAGTCGTAACTGGACATTGGTACAATGAAGCTCTGATTAGCATTAGTCAACCACTGTGTATGAAATTCTGCACAGCCTTCAGTAGAAAAGACAAGACTGGGGGAGGTGTAGCAATTTTCACTGTAAATGAAAGTAATTTTAATGTTATTGATGTGAGTGCCTTCTGCTTGGAAGGAGTCTCAGAATTTGCTGCAATAAACCTGAAATGGGGTAGAGATAACATAACAGTTATCGGTGTTTACAGGCCACCTGCAGCAAATACAGATACCTTTTTTGTAAATCTTTCTGACTTGCTAGTGTATATAGACACAACATTTTCTGGGCCAAATGGTCATGTAAATATTATAGTTACAGGGGATATAAATATAGATTTATTAACAAATGATGTCAGCACCAAAAAGTTACATCGTCTGTGTGATGAATTTAACCCGAGCCCACTCATTCGGGAACCCACTAGAGAAATTGGCAATAGTAAAACATGTCTTGACAACATAATAACAAACATGACCCACCAATCCCACAGTGCATCGGTTTTAAAACTAGCCATCTCAAATCACCATGCAGTACAGCTTAAATTGGAACACCATGAGGCCCCCACTGTCACCACAAAGCAACAGTTTGTAACTAAAAGAATAATGTATAATGACAACATAAATAGACTAAACTGGATGCTAGCACAAATAAAATGGTTTGAAAATAATAGCTTTTCATATGATAACTTTGCTGCTGACTTCTATTACTGCTTTGATACCACATGCCCAGTTGTAATCACAAAAATGAAACAAACAAAAAATATAAACAAAAACATTTGGGTAAATAGTAATGTCACTGAAGCGAGGGAAAAATTAAAACTACTCCACAGTGCAATGCTGAATAATAGTGAGATTCCTGAGCTAAAGGAAGCCTTCAAAATATATCAAGCACACTATAAGGAATTACTTACACAGACCAGGAGCAACTATGTTGCAAATAAGCTTCAAAACTCACACAACGTAACTACTGGCATCTGGGCAGTCAGAAACAGTTTTAGAAGCGGCAATGACAAATCCTGTATGGACTTTACTATTAACCACAACGGCATGCTCATAAAAGACCAACTGGAAATTGCAAATATTTTTAATGAATATTTTTCTTCCGTAGGGGAAGCCATAAATGACAAACATAAAAACATGCACTACAGTTTTAAAGGTAATACATGTGACCATAGTATATATCTAGCCCCCGCAAACTGTGCAGAAATAATGGGCATCATTAGCTCTCTAAAACCCTCTAATTCAGCTGGGCATGATGGCCTAAATACTAATGTTTTAAAAGCCTGTAGCCAAAATTTCTCTGTACCTCTGTCTGCAGCAGTCAACAATATAATAGAATCAGGCACCTTTCCAGACAGACTAAAAATAGCACAGGTAACACCCATTTTTAAGAAAGGTGACAACAACAAAATAGAAAACTACAGACCAGTCTCAATCCTTCCTGTCTTTTCCAGAATAGTTGACAAAGTTATATACAACAGGATTATAAACTTTCTTAACAAACACAACCTGATGTTCGAAAATCAAAATGGATTTGTAAAAGGTAAATCAACTAGCACTGCAGCTGCTCAACTAATTGAAGAGGTGTTAGGGGGTATCAAAAGCAAGGAACATGTGGCAGGTGTATACCAAGACCTGGAAAAAGCCTTTGATTGTGTGAACGTTGACATCCTATTAGACAAGCTATGGAACATGGGCATTAGAGGCACTGCTTATGACCCAATAAAGTGTTATATGAGCAATAGAAAGCAGTTTGTTCTACTTAAAACGGAAAGTGATGTCTACAACTCAGAGATCACTTGCATAAAATATGGGGTGCCCCAGGGCTCGGTGTTGGGCCCCCTTCTGTTCTTGATCTATGTAAATGATATTAAATACTGTCACAATAAAGGATGGCAGCCAAAAACAGTTGCAGGATAGAATTTTTTTATTAAAATTCTTGACCAAGGTTTCGGTACATATAAATATACCTTCATCAGAAGTACATTTCTAAAATTACATCATGCACTGGAGAATAATGAAACAATTATGCCAAAAGGCGTCGTCAATGGATTGTTAAACTGTTCGCTTTGATCCTGTACCCATTACACATGTCGTACAAATGGAGATGATATTTTAATTACTGACGACGCCTTTTGGCATAATTGTTTCATTATTCTCCAGTGCATGATGTAATTTTAGAAATGTACTTCTGATGAAGGTATATTTATATGTACCGAAACCTTGGTCAAGAATTTTAATAAAAAAATTCTATCCTGCAACTGTTTTTGGCTGCCATCCTTTATTGTGAAGAATTTAACAGTTGCTGCTGCAGCCATGTTTAAAATCTTGATTAAATACTGTACTATAAATTCCAAAATTGTTCTGTATGCCGATGACACGTCCATTGTATGTAAAAAGTAATCATGTAATGAACTAGAGGCAGAGTGTAATAATGTGACAAAAGAAATTGTTCAGTTTTTTAATGAAAGCCACTTAAATGTAAGCACCAGTAAAACATGTTAGTTGGAGTTTAGCAAAAGTAGTTTGAATAATGAAATTAAATTATACATGGGAAACAAATTGGTAAAGAAAGAGTCTAGTGTAAAATTCCTTGGCGTAACAATCCAAAGCAACCTGAAATGGGACACACATATTGACTCTCTAGCAACTAAGTTGTCAAAAAATATATTTGCAATCAGTACTATTAGCAAGTTCTATAGAGACACCGTAGTCCTAAAGACTGCATACCATGCTCTTTTCTCCTCTCACTTGAACTACGGTATTGAAATTTGGGGGGCAACAACCAAAGCTAATCTAGATAAGTTACTCATTCTTCAAAAAAGGGGTGTGAGAATAATCTGTGGAGCAAAATATAGGGAATCTTGTCACAACTTGTTTCCAAAAACAGAAGTGTTAACTGTTATAAACACATACATTCTAAAATCCATATTGCTTGTGAAAAGACTGCACCCAAACACTTATTCATATTTCCACCAGTACAATACTAGAAATAAAGAAAGATTTTACATTGGCAGCCACAGAACAGCACTTTACGAAAAGGGGCCTCAGTATGCAGGTACAAAATTAGCTAATGCACTGCCTAGAGCAGTCATGGCTCTTCCTACAATTAAACTGAAACATCAACTTAAGAAATTTTTAGTAAAACACCCTTTCTACACATTAGAAGAGTACCATACTTATATGAAGAACAACAAATGCTTTGTGAAATTATGTGAATAGAAATAAGTAAACACCTTATTATAATTTTATTGTAAATTAATGACATATTCAGAAGAATGTGTCATGTGTATTGTACAAATAACTTTAATCATTACTGTTTCTTTGTACATGTGCAGTGTACCATTCGATGTTGAATAAAGCTATTATTATTATTATTATCTTCACTTTCTCAGACATTAAGTCCGGTTAAAAATGGAGTGACGCGGACCTTGATCAAGCGTCACTTACTTTTAACTGTACGGTATGTGTTATATTGCATTTAGGAACTTTCGGGTAATTGAACATGTATCAATAATTACGGATTTCTGTAGCTGTATATATATGTTTGGATGTAGCTGTATTGCATTGATGTACTGGTGGATATTGTGTGGTATGACTCCTGTAGTTGATAGTATAATTGGTATGATGTCAACTTTATCCTGATGCCACATGTCTTTGACTTCCTCAGCCAGTTGGATGTATTTTTCAATTTTTTCTCCTGTTTTCTTTTGTATATTTGTTGTATTGGGTATGGATATTTCGATTAGTTGTGTTAATTTCTTCTTTTTATTGGTGAGTATGATGTCAGGTTTGTTATGTGGCGTTGTTTTATCTGTTATAATGGTTCTGTTCCAGTATAATTTGTATTCATCATTCTCCAGTACATTTTGTGGTGTATACTTGTATGTAGGAATGTGTTGTTTTAAAAGTTTATGTTGTAAGGCAAGCTGTTGATGTACTATTTTTGCGACATTGTCATGTCTTCTGGGGTATTCTGTATTTGCTAGTATTGTACATCCGCTTGTGATGTGATCTACTGTTTCTATTTGTTGTTTACAAAGTCTGCATTTATCCGTTGTGGTATTGGGATCTTTAATAATATGCTTGCTGTAATACCTGGTGTTTATTGTTTGATCCTGTATTGCAATCATGAATCCTTCTGTCTCACTGTATATATTGCCTTTTCTTAGCCATGTGTTGGATGCGTCTTGATCGATGTGTGGCTGTGTTAGATGATACGGGTGCTTGCCATGTAGTGTTTTCATTTTCCAATTTACTTTCTTCATGTCTGTTGATGTTATGTGATCTAAAGGGTTGTAGAAGTTGTTATGAAATTGCAGTGGTGTAGCCGATGTATTTATATGAGTGATTGCCTTATGTATTTTGCTAGTTTCTGCTCGTTCTAGAAAGAATTTTCTTAAATTGTCTACCTGTCCATAATGTAGGTTTTTTTATGTCGATAAATCCCCTTCCTCCTTCCTTTCTGCTTAATGTGAATCTTTCTGTTGCTGAATGTATGTGATGCATTCTATATTTGTGGCATTGTGATCATGTTAGTGTATTGAGTGCTTCTAGGTCTGTGTTACTCCATTTCACTACTCCAAATGAGTAGGTCAATATTGGTATGGCATAGGTATTTATAGCTTTTGTCTTGTTTCTTGCTGTCAATTCTGTTTTCAGTATTTTTGTTAGTCTTTGTCTATATTTTTCTTTTAGTTCTTCTTTGATATTTGTATTATCTATTCCTATTTTTTGTCTGTATCCTAGATATTTATAGGCATCCGTTTTTTCCATCGCTTCTATGCAGTCGCTGTGGTTAACCAATATGTAATCTTCTTGTTTAGTATGTTTTCCCTTGACTATGCTATTTTTCTTACATTTGTCTGTTCCAAAAGCCATACTTATATCATTGCTGAATCCTTCTGTTATCTTTAGTAATTGGTTGAGTTGTTGATTTGTTGCTGCCAGTAGTTTTAGATCATCCATGTATAGCAAATGTGTGATTTTGTGTGGGTATGTTCCAGTAATATTGTATCCATAATTTGTATTATTTAGCATGTTGGATAGTGGGTTCAGAGCAAGGCAGAACCAGAAAGGACTTAATGAGTCTCCTTGGTATATTCCACGCTTAATCTGTATTGGCTGTGATGTGATATTATTTGAATTTGTTTGGATATTAAGTGTGGTTTTCCAATTTTTCATTACTATGTTTAGGAACTGTATCAATTTAGGATCTAGTTTGTATATTTCCAATATTTGTAGTAACCATGAGTGGGGTACACTATCAAAAGCTTTTTGGTAATCAATGTATGCGTAGTGTAGCGACCTTTGTTTAGTTTTAATATAATGGAAGGAAACATTCCACGTGGGAAAAATTATATATAAAAACAAAGATGAGGTGACTTACCGAACAAAAGCGCTGGCAGGTCGATAGATACACAAACAAACACAAACATACACACAAAATTCAAGCTTTCGCAACAAACTGTTGCCTCATCAGGAAAGAGGGAAGGAGATGATGAGGCAACAGTTTGTTGCGAAAGCTTGAATTTTGTGTGTATGTTTGTGTTTGTTTGTGTATCTATCGACCTGCCAGCGCTTTTGTTCGGCAAGTCACCTCATCTTTGTTTTTGTTTAGTTTTAGCTTGATATGTCACCTCTGCATCTATTATCAGTTGCTCTTTACATCCTCGTGCTCCTTTGCAACAGCCTTTTTGTTCTTCATTTATAATTTTGTTCTGTGTTGTATGTGTCACTAGTTTCTGTTTAATGACTGAAGATAATATTTTGTATATTGTTGGTAGGCATGTTATGGGGCGATATTTAGCTGGGTTCGCTGTGTCTGCTTGATCTTTAGGTTTCAGATATGTTATTCCGTGTGTAAGTGTATCAGGGAATGTGTATGGGTCTGCAATGTAACTGTTAAATAATTTAGTTAGATGTGAATGTGTTGAGGTGAACTTCTTTAACCAGAAATTTGCTATTTTGTCATTTCCAGGGTCTTTCCAATTGTGAGTAGAATTAATTGCTTGGGTGACTTCATGTTGCAAAATTATCACTTCAGGCATTTGTGGTATCATCTTGTATGTGTCTGTTTCTGCTTGTATCCACCGTGCATGCCTGTTATGTTGTACCGGGTTTGACCATATGTTGCTCCAGAAGTGTTCCATGTCTGTTATGTTTGGTGGATTGTTTATTTTAATGTGTGTGTTATCTATTGTCTGGTAAAATTTCTTTTGGTTTGTGTTGAATGTTTGGTTTTGTTTCCTTCTATTTTCACTTTTTTTGTATCTTCTGAGTCGTTTGGCTAATGCTTGTAATTTCTGCTTCTTTTCGTCTAATTGCTCTGTCGCTTCTTGTTGTGAGATTTTACCTAACCTTTTTCGTTTTTTTTTCCGAGATTTCATTTCTTATAAATTGTGTTAGCTGTCCGATGTCTTTTCTGAGTTTTTCTATTTTGATCTGTAGCCTGTGTTGCCATGCTGGTTTTGTGGGTTTCTTCTGTGTGTTGGTTGGTTCTGATCTCTGCCTAGTGTGTATATTTAGTGTAGTGAGTGCTACTATATAAACCAGTAGTTGTAACTCTTCCATAGTTGTATTTTCATTTATTTTGTTGTGTATGACTGTGTTGATAGTTTTTATTGTTGTTTCGACTTGTGGGTTATTTGGTGGTCTACGCAAGAATGGTCTAATGTCTGTATTTGTGTCTTTGTATTCTATATATGTTAGCTGAAATTTTTCTTCTATATCTAATATCTGTGTCACTTCGTGTTCTATTTGTGCTTGTTCTGGTGGCTGTCTTAAGATTTCGTTTTCCTCTGATTGTTTAATTGGTGCATGTTGTTCTTTGTTTGTTTGCTCTGGGATGTTTGAGTCCATTACCGTATTTTCTTCTTCTTCTGATTGCACATTATTTTGTTCCAGTATTTGTTGTACTTGATGTTTGATGTTTTCTAATTCTGACTGGGGTATCCTGTTATTTTTTATTATTACACGGATCTGATCAGCTAATCGTTGTTCTGTTAAAAATTTTAATTCTGGGTATCTGGTAATAAATGTTGTGTATACTTGTGATCTGTATCCAGTTGTGTTGGTTCCTAGGTTTGTTGCTTGGTAATAACAGAACATTAGGTGTTGATTAACTTCATCTGACCATCTCATCCTCTGTCTTTGTTTTCCTTCTAGGGTGGTTGCAGGAAGCATATCCTGCAAAACACCTCTATTTGGATTTAAATCATTTTCCAGTTGGGTAGCAGTGTCGTTACCATTGTGGGCGGGCATAGGGTTCAAGCGCTGTCCCCAACCATGACGGCGCTTGTCCGAGGCTTCTTTAGTTCTGTCCTGAACCAAATAATCACACTAAAAGGGGGGTTAGCCCTATTAGTGGTTTGTTCTTTTCGTCGCCTTTTACGACTGGCAGAACATACCGGAGGCCGATTCTTTTCCCGGGCCTCCACGGGGTTTATTATTATTATTATTATTATTATTATTATTATTATTATTATTATTATTATTACCAGGGAGGGCTCAGAGTGTTGTACTCATCCCCCTGACCAATAAGTTTGAGGTGCTGTCTTTCACTGAAACTGAAAATGAGCCTATGGGACACACTTCATGTGTTTTGGTGAAGCTTGTTCTGTCCAGTGTAAAGAGGATGCCAATGCAAAAGTGTAGAGGTCTATTAATCATCAGCAGTTCAAAAGTACAGCAAATGATGGTACCCTTAGGGAAATAGCAGCTAGGGACAGGAAAGAACTCAAGGTGCACTCAGTGTGTAGCCTGGGGTCCTCATTCAGCATGTCAAAGAGGCTACTCTGGCAACCATTGAAAGAATAGGGTGCAACCAGCTGCAGATTGCAGTATACATTGGAACAAATGATGTCAGATGTCCAGGCTCTGAGATCATACTTGAGTCATTCCAGCAACTGTCAGGGAAGGTTGAGAAGACCAGCTTTGTGCATGGAGTTTCAATGGAGCTCAAATTTTGCAGCATTGTCCCCAGAAGTGATTGTAGCCCTATGGTTCTGATTATATGGAAGGACTGAACTAGAGATTAGGAGGGTTCCATGCCATGACAAGTTAGGCTGTGACATCCTGGACTTGTGCCATAGGGTTGAGAATAGATTAGGTAACTCTCCATCCAGTCCAGATAATGATAGCTGTAGGAAACACTAAAGTGTAAGTATAAGATTAAAAGAAATGCCTCCCACAAACGAGAGTATTAACATCCTAATGGCAAATTGCTGAAGGATTTACAACAAAGAGCCAGAGTTTGAAGTGGTCCTAAAAAGCAGTGAAGCTCACATAATACGAGGTACAGAAAGCTGGATGAAACCTGAAATTGATAGCAGTGATATTTTTGTGGAAAATTTGAGTGTGTATCGAAATAGGAAAATGGAGGTGGTGTATTTGTTGCAGCAGGCAAAAAACTCTAATCCACTGACACAGAAACTGAAACTGCCTGTGAGATTCTTTGGGCAACACTCAGTCTCAGGGGTGGGCGTAAAATGATAACTGGATTCTTCTATCATCAACCAGACTCATATCCTGATGTAACAGAAAACTTTAGAGAAAACCTCAATTCACTTGTTTGCAAGTTTCCCAATCATTCTTTAATCATTGGTGGAGACTTTAGTCATCCAACAATTAACTGGGAAAATTACAGTTTTGTTAGCGGTGGGCATGATAAGGCATCCTATGGGACATTACTAAATGCCTTCTCTGAAAACTACATAGAACAGATAGTTAGAAACCTCACTCATGATGAAAATATATTGGATCTAATGGCAACAAATAGACTTGACCCCTATGAGGATGTCCACATATAAACTGGTATCAGTGACCACAATGTGGTTGTGGCAACAATGACTACCAAAGTACAAAGAACAACTAAAACAAGCAGAAAGATATGTATGTTCAGTAAAGCAGATAAAAATCAATACTGTCATACTTCAGTGAGGAACTTGAAACTTTCAGCACAAGGCAGGAGCATGTAGAGGAACTATTGCTCAAGTTTAAAAGAATGGTTGACCATGCATGGATATAAATGTACCCAGTAGAACAGTTCGTATGGGGAGGGACTGTCAATGGTATACATTCACTGTAATGAAACTTCTAAAGAGACAGAGGTTACTGCATAATTGGTATAAAACAAAGTGTAGGCTTATAGATAGAGAGATGCTAAATGAAATGCATTTGGCTGCCAAGACAGCAATGCTTGATGCCTTCAGTGACTACCATATCAGGATATTATCAAATGATCTTTCACAAAATCCAAAGAAATTCTGGTCATATGTAAAGGCTATTAGTAGCTCTCAAGTTAGTGTCCAGTCCCTAGCAAATGAGACAGGAACTGAAATTGAGGGTAGCAAAGCAAATCTGAAATTCATAAATTCATTTTCGAATGTTTCTTTACAAATGAAAATCCAAGAGAATTTCCCCAATTTAATCCTCATATTACTGAAAAGATAAGTGAAATAATATTAGTGTCAGTAGTGTTGAGAACAGCTGAAATAGTTAAAATTGAACAAAACTCCAGGGCAGGATGGAATCCCTAGGCATATTCTATACTGAATTTGTGACTGAGTAGCCCCTCTTCTGAATATAATCTACTGTAGATCCCTTGAACAAAAAACCATGCCCAGTTCTTGGAAAAAAACACGGGTCACACCTGTCTACAAGAAGGATAGCAGAAATGATCCACAAAACTACTGTCCAATATCCTTGACATCAATTTGTTGCAGAATCTTAGAACACATTCTGAACTCACACATAATGAGGTATCTTGAACTGAATGACCTCCACAATGCCAGCCAGCATGGATTCCTAAAATATCGATCATGTGAAACCCAACTTGCACTCTTCTCATATGACATACTGAAAGCTTTTGATCAAGGCAACCAGGTAGATGCAGTGTTTCTTGATTTTTGAAAAGCATTTGAGTCAGTACCGCACCTACACTTATTGTTAAAAGTAAGAATGTATGGGGTATCCAGTGAAATCTGTGACTGGACTGAGGACTTTTTGGTAGGGAGGACTTAGCATGTTGGATGGAGAGTCATTGTCAGATGTAGAAATAACTTCAGGTGTACATCAGGGAAGTGTGTTGGGAGACTTGCTGTTCATACTGTATATCAGTGACATTACACCCAATTTTAATAGTAGCCTTAGACTTCTTGCAGATTAGGCTGTTATCTGTGATGAAGTACCATCTCAAAGAAGCTGCATATATATTCAGTCACATCTTGATATGATTTCAAAGTGGTGCAAAGATTGGCGATTTCCTTTAATGTTCAAAGTGTAAAATTTTGAACATCACAAAATGAAAAAATGTAGTATCCTATAAGTATAGCATCAATGTGGCACAATTGGAATCAAATTACAATGAAATCCAGACCTTTAGCTGCTTATAGGTGTTGATAAATATCAATGGGGGCAGTTGAAAATGTGTGCTCTGACCTGGACTCGAACCCAGAATCTCCTGCTTACATGGCTGCTGCTCTATCCGTCTTAGCCATTGAGGACATAGAGGATAGTGTGACTGCAGGGACTTATCTCTGCCACCCTCCCCGTGAGACCCACACTTCCAACTTACTGTTCACACACTACATTTGTAGTGCCCCTGCCCACTATACTCAGTACTCATGGCAGTCAGTCTACTGATTCCCATTAGAGTTCGGGCAATGTATCCGCACAGAAGAAGATCATTGGCCAGTAAGCCTTACCTATCTAAAGATGATATCTGTTCTTTTGGACATGTCCGATAGACCAATGTTACTGACAGTAGTTTTCAATTTTTCATAATCATTCTTTAAGTCTGGCTTGTGAGTATAAGAATTCCAACATTCTTAAAGATATGAAGCAGCTTTCAACAGTTGAATCAGTGACTGAAAATATGAAGCAGGTGCCTTACAAACATATATGCAGTTTCTACCTCATCATCTAGTGTAATCTTTAACAACCCCATAAGTATGTGAGAGTGAAGTACTATAGTTGGTTAATATAATGACATGTGACCACTTTATGTAATGGAATGTATTTATTTTGATACACTGATACAAAGTCAGAATTATTGATCCCAATGGTGAGAGAAAACAGACTGAGTCAGAGGTGATATCGTTGGGTTTCACAGCAGTTTATACAGACGCTTCATAATTCATCTTGTGATGTTCACCACATGGCCTAATTGTGTTACACTAATTTCACAGTTAAGTTGATGCATTGTTGTTGTTCTAACCAAAAAAGGTTTCTAGTCTGAAACTCGGCCGTGGACTGACTGTCTTGGGACCAAAAATCGGGCCCTTTTATATCCTCACAATAATAGGTACTGGAACTGTACATTGTTCAATGTTTAATTTCCAGAAATTACAATTAAAACATACTTCATTCAGTTAACTGAATACATAGAAAAATTACGTTTTTTGTAACAGTTTCTTCTACTACAAGGGCTAAGCTGAATCATTTGTTTAAATGATGAGATTAACAGATAGAGTAATGCAAACAATACTTTTGACAAAATTGGCAATTACTTTGGAATTAATTAAGGGCTACATTAATTCTATTTAATCAAATAAACTTTTTCTCATTTAAGCCAAATCTTATTAAAAGAGCAGAAAAAAGAACAATTGATATAAAAAACTCAAATTGAAAAACATGTTTTTGAATAGATCCAAATAGATTCTTTAAGAATACTATTAGTTGTTCCTCCAAATGTTTATAATTAGTACAGAATTGATATTTGTTTATAAGTCAACAATAGACTTTGAGTTACGAAACAATTACTGATTTCACCCTATAACAAGGGTATTAACTAGGAATAGTCAAAATAAATGAGAAAAACAATTACATACATAAAACTAAGCACAAAATTAGATCTCGTGTTATATTCTTTAAAACTGAGGGCCAACCTTTCTCTTTTATGAAAATGCAGATGAATTTTAAGGAAGCAGCTGGCAAAACAAGAAGGGAAATAAAAAAAAAAAAAAAAAGAAGTAAAAATATCCCAGCTTGCTTCGTCACATCACCCCCTCATTGGATTGGCCTGAGAGATATTGCAAATAGCTAACTGGGCAATTTGACCATCACAAATGACCCCAGACAGTAGGTCTAACAATCTACACAAAAGAAAAATACTACATAAGAAATCTTATCAAAACTACAGTGCACATGACTTTTTTTTTTTAATTCCTACTTATATGAAAAGCCCCATACAAACTATTTACATACAGTGTATTGTACAATGGCACAAAATATCTATAAGTTATACTTTTAATACGAATTAGGAATCTTCATCATAAGTGATGTCCTTTTTGGGTAAACAAAGTTTACATTTTAAGGTACATATCAATTTATTCAAGTCCTGTCTTGCAAAAAGTTAAATTACACTGTGCATTGCAGTTCACTTTTTAGACAGAAAACTTCACTTGCACAATGTTTAGTATTTTTCACAAGCACTTTCACTCTTTTAATGAGCTTTAACACACTAACTCATCAAGTTGTCCACACCTTCAACAGGTCCAAGTGGCAGTTAGCAAGAAAATGCACTGCAATCAGTTCCCTTGGAGTTGGTTCTCCTCCGCCACAGTTCATTAAAAAATTAGGCAAAATACCCTACTTTAGTACACTTCCTTTTTCTTCTAACTTACGTCTAAGAAAAAAAGGTTTCACACTAAAAATGATAGTCATTACTTTATAATTTAATATATTACATAGTTCTCATAACATCACAATACCAGTAATTAGCACTAAAATTTACTATAGTAAGAAAGGTGGTGACTACTAAAAATTTAAAATCAAGTGTACATTACACTGCAAAACATTACTCTAAGTCATAACTCCGTCTGAAACTAGTTAAACTTGAAAGACTTTTGTTTCTTTCCCATTTGCAAAATAGCAAAAACTCAATATGTTCAGCAGCATAGATTTACTAATCATGACACTAAAGTCACCATCACATAACTTAATTACTATTCAAATCAAAATTAAGGGGATGGAAGTTGTACCAAATCATTGCCCTCCTTCTCCACTCAACTCTGAGCACTACTCTCATTCAACCAGAAAATTAAATCCTCCCAAAATCCCAAAATGTTACCAAGTAGTTGACCTCTCAGAAACACATCAGTCTGGTATCACAGTTATCAGTTAATCAGCAAAACTATTGTTCTTCGTTCCAGTACTACCATTTTAAGCTCATAATTCCTCAGTACAAAACAGAAGTTTTCAGATAATCTATAGATCCAATATTGCAGCATTATATGACTTGTACCTCACTAAAATATTGCTCTTTCTGTTAAACTTTCATTCCCAGCTGTAGTGTCGTGAATTGTACAATATTAACAGTACCCAATGTTGCATAGTTCACAAATAGATCCTCAATACAGTTACACCACATTTGTTTGTATACAGTTTTTTTCATTAATCATGTCTATCAGCTCCATTATTTTACTTACATTTATTATCTTTTTAGCCAGTGGAGTGCATTCTCAAAAATATCTCTGCTGCAGAAACAAGCTCCCTGGCCATTAAGACCCTAACTTTATCCATTATTTTATTATTTCTTTATTGTTTCATTATCTAACAAATAAACCCTTGCTCTGCTTATCCAATGCAAACTTGATTCTACTGAAAAATACTCTACAGTAACAGATCCTTATGCTAAGGCATACTTAACTCTCATTACTAATCAGACAAAATTATCACTTAGAAAAACTATTATATCAAATTGCTTGAGATTCTAGCCTGAAGGGCAATATACATACAAATCTTGCTTATTCTTCTCACACACATTACTCCAGACAACTATGTTTGAAATTGTAATTCCTGAATGTTAGAAGAGGCTGTACCATGACACAGACGCAGATCTCACGTATACTGATTGTACCAAACACAAACACTTCTATTATACCACAATTAATATTAAGACCTAGTATTCAAGATGTTTTTTTACTGCATATTGCCTCTACTGCTGCGCCAAATTATACTAATTTCACACATGAGCTGATTACTTCAGATGTTAATTATCCTCTACATATGCTGACCCCTTTTGTTTTCAGTTTACCTCACCTCTTTGTTTGACAGAAATTCTTTAACCATGATACCAATTTACTTTCTTCCATTCTCTTATGATAACTAAAACAACAAAAATATATATATGTTTGACTGTCTCAGGAAACACGAAAAATTTTACTTCTGGTTTAGTGCACAACATTACAGTAAGTTCCTCCTCTTTTTTATGGGATAAAAAGTAAAAATTCATCAGGTGTAGACAATATTTCCAACAAACTGCTAAAAGCCAGCTGTAATAAACTCTCTTAAGTTCTAGCACATATATTCAATGCCTCTCTCTAAATCAAGGTATCTTCCCTGACAGAATGAAGCATGTCACTGTGAAGCCCCTCTACAAAAAAAGGTGATCCCACAGATGTTTCCAACTATCATCCTATCTCTCTTGTAACAGTATTTCCTAAAGCCTTTGAAAAATTAATATATGTCAGAATCGTCAATCACTTTGAAAAACTTGCACTAATTAGTAAACAACAATTTGGTTTCAGATCAGTTATATCTATCTATAACTGAAGCATTTTACACACTTACAAATAACGTTTTAGAATGCCTTGACAAAAAAAATTACCGGTTGGCGTATTCTGTGACCTGACTAAGGCTTTCGACTGTGTCGATCACAGAATACTTTTAGGAAAAGCAGCCCGATATGGAATCTGTGGACAAATGGGCAACTGGCTCAGATCATATCTAGAAGACAGACAACAAAAAATAGTATTAGGTGTTAACAATCTACAAGTAGGAGAGGTAGAGTCTCCTCCTACTTATTATATATATTAATGACCTACCCCTGTCCTCAAACAGTGCTAGCAATATCACAATGTTTGCAGATGACACAAGTATAGTGACAGCCAGCAAGACCTCCACTGATGTAGAGTTAAATGCCAACCAGGCACTTGCAAATGCTCTACCAATAAACCTCAGTAAAACAATTACATGCAGTTCCAATCCAGTTACATAAGCCCAGAAGAGATTAACATTGCACACAAGAGCCAACAGTTACAGAATGTTCCTTGCGCAAAGTTCCTAGGTGTCCACATAGATAGCTGGTTCAACTGGGAATTCCAATACAGCAAACACTAAAAAAGCTTATCTCAGCAACATTTGGCATCCGAATAATCTTCAAAATTGTAGACATAAATGTATCAAAGTCTGCGCATTTTGGCTACTTTCATTCAGTGATGTGCTGTGGAATAATCTTTTGGGGCAACTCACCAATATAAAAAAAAATTGTAAGCCAGAAAAAAGTGGTCCAAATTATATGTAGTGTTCCTCCAAGAACCTCAAGTTGCAATCTTTTTAAACAGTTAGGTATATTAACCACCACCTCACAATATCTCCTCTCACTCATGGCTTTCACAATTCTCAATTTCTCTGCATTTGAAACAAATGAGGCATACCATCATTATAACACAAGACGGAAAGGTGATATGCACTGTCAATGGAAAAATCTGTCTCTGTGACAAAAAAGGGTAACATACACAAGTACAAAAATCTCTAACACACTCCCGAGTAATATAAAGTGTCTAAAAGAAAAGAAAACACTATTCAAAACAAAGCTAAAGGAATTCCTACTGGAAAAATGTTTCTACTTTTTAGATGAATTCTTCAGCAGAGGCCAGCCGAAGTGGCCGTGCGGTTAAAGGCGCTGCAGTCTGGAACCGCAAGACCGCTACGGTCGCAGGTTCGAATCCTGCCTCGGGCATGGATGTTTGTGATGTCCTTACGTTAGTTAGGTTTAACTAGTTCTAAGTTCTAGGGGACTAATGACCTCAGCAGTTGAGTCCCATAGTGCTCAGAGCCATTTCTTCAGCAGAGATAAATAATTTGAGTAGTAATTCAGATTATTTCCTTTGTCATTGTATCTGTATTGTTTTTGTCACTATTGTATTTTTGTGTTGTATTGTTTATTATCTCCATTATATTACTGTATTGTACCAGTTTTGAATCATACATCTACCATGTATAATATACCAGTTTGTATTGTATTGTGTGATATCTATATTGAATTTGCTTTGACACGTTCCACATCCATGCATAATCATGCCATACTGAATCTATGGAATATGTATCTCCAAGAAAATAAAATAAATAAATAAATAAACATTGCTACCCTCACCATCATTCAACAGCTCACTAGAATTAGAAATTACACTTGTCTTACTACTATCATTTACATTACCCTTACTTGTGATTACAGAACATTTATATACATGTGGCCCCTCATCACAACCTGCTCTAATGTGAGCCAGAACTGGATCATTACCTAGTTTAAATGGTTTGATCCAGAATTAAGATCATCTCCTTCATTTCTTGTACTTGAATTTCTCCTACCATTTCTGTACCCATTCTGGCTATCCTCCACCCAACCATGTCTTGAATTTCTACTGTAATTAGTCCTGTTGATCCTATTTACCTGAAATTCTCTCCCTGATCGATTATTCTCATCAAAATTCTCCTACGATCTCCCACTGAGGGATTCACCTTCTCCACTTTGTCAACATACTTCAAGAAATCACTAATATTACCCCTCGGGGCAGGACCAAACAATTCTCTAACTTTCTGAGGCAATTTAGTTTCTAAACCCATAATTATTGATTCACTGCCTAGCTCTTTGTCCAAATATTTCAGTTTGTTTATCAAAAGCTGTCAGAAACCTTTCACAGTATCCTTCCTAGAGTCAAATCTCTCCCCTCCCCAAAATTCACTCAAAATTCTCTGCTGCTGTCATGCAATATTTTGTGTAATGTAATATCTTGTACAGACATCTTTTATTAACCTGACTCATTCCACATCATTACGAAGTGTTGTATTCATGATCTATGGAACAAGTATTAATCTAATCTAGTCTTTGGACCAATATTCATCTAGCAATGCTTTCTCAAAGCTTTGCCACGAAGCACAGCTATCAGCTGCCTGAGCTGCCCATCCATAAGCATCCCCTTTCAAAAAACCTCTCACAAATGACATTTTCTCTTTGTCATTCCATGTTTCAGGCAAATCATTAAATTCAGTGGATGCACTTCCCCATACGGTTCAACATTATTAAATTTCTTACGACTAACAAATGAAGGACTGTTTGGGACACTAGATACTCTATGCTTTAGATTTTGTACCTCTTCCATCTTTTTCTCTATTTCAGCCAATTTTGACTCTACATTTTTATTTACTTTTACCAGTTTTTCTTCTACCACTACTGCACATTTTGTTTCTACCTCCATTCAAAATCTTTTTTAATCTGATCGACTTGGTTCTCAAGTTTAACCCTATTTTCAGAACAAAATTTTCTGGCAGCTTGGTCTTCATCTTTACACTGTTTTCCAGAAGCCTCCACCCTCCTACTATAGTCATCACAAAGTTTTTTTCTCTCTTCTACACATGTACTATTCATTAATGTTAATTTCTCATTAGTGTTATGTACTTCTTTCTTTGTCTTTTCATCACAATCTTAGCTACAACCTCAACCTTGTTATTTAATTCTGAAAGATTAGGGGTGACTACCTGAATCTCCCTTTTTTATTTTTCTTTTTTTTTTTTTTCTTTTTTTTTTTTTTTTTCATTCCCTTCTCGGATGGAGAAGGGCGGGCTGTTATAGAGCATGCGTTGGACTCTTTTCAGCAATGGGTTTTAGTTATTCTGTTTTGTCACCGTTTATTATTAATTGGGAATTTATTTGCAGGAGTTTGTAGGGGACAGTTCCGGTATTTACCTTAGCGGCCAAGGAAAACCTGCAAAACCCGGCCAGAACTGCTTGTGTCTTGCCTTCTCTTTATTTTCCGTGATGCCAGTGTTGGCGCTGGCGTTCACGGCGGGCAAGGGCGGCTTCGCGTCTTCTGTCACGCTCCGCCTCTTGCTCCTCTCTCTGTCTTCTGAACTGCTCGTTCAGGGCTTCCTCCTTTCTTCTTCTGACCTCCCTGCTTTGCAGGAAGCTCATCTGGTGCTCGTCTTGTGGGCTGGCGTCATCCAGGCGTTCGCTGTCCACCAGTTCCGCCAGGTGGTTGACGAACTCCTTGGTTTGGACGCTTGAGTCCTGACGTTCAACCGCTTCTCCCTTGCCTTCTAACGAGGCCTGTGCGGCTCGACTAATTGTCATCTTCTTAGGCCAGGCCGTTTGTGTAGCCTGGTCGCGACTGGGCTGTGCTGCTGTTGTTGCCAGCCTGTCGTCTTGGTGCTGCGCTTCCTTCTTGTTGGTGTTGCGGCTAAGGGATTCACGTAGAGTGAGGCAGGCGGCCTCCATCTCCGCATGGAGAACCATGCGGAATCGTGTTTCCGCCTCCTGGAGGGCCGACTCGATGTCAGGACCAGCTGTCGTCGCTGTCTTCTCACTCGCTGCGTCGCGCCGCCGCCTCCCTCCTCCGCCCTTGCCACAGGCGGCGGGGGAAGGCGGCCGCACGTGAGCGGTGGCCGCCGTCGAATCACCTCCGGGCGCTGCCGTTGTTCCCGCGGCGTTGCCTCCTCCTCTCGCTGGTTCCACAGTCCCACCGCGGCTCGCCGCGGCTGCAGGGCGTTGTCGTCGCCTTCTCCTGTGGCATCGCTTCTTTGCCTGGGGTGCAGTCTCCTTTGTAGTGGCGTGATTTCGGCCGTTGAAGGCCTGACATCCGCGCCAGTTGGCGACGTGTTCACCGCCGCAGCGGGCGCACGTCGGTTTGACATCTCTGGTGCTGGTACAAGTGCGGGTGTCATGGTGACATCCGCACTTGACGCACCTGGCGGCGTTGCGGCAGTGCTTTGCCACATGTCCTTCCTCCTGGCACTTGAAGCACTGTGGCTTCGTGTCCAGGTGGGGGGGGAGAGTCTCCGGCTGCACGTGGAAGCCCAAGAGCTTCCGGATGTCAAGAATGCCCCCGCCATTGTCCGCCGCTGGTGTGGCGACGATAAACAGGGGCGGTTTCTTCCTATTGGTTTTGTTGTGCAACCTGACGGTTGCCTCAACAAAACCTTGGCGGCGCAGTCCTTCTTTCACCGCCCTCTCCGAGAGGATCCAAGGTAGTCCCCTCAGGAGCGCCTTGGTGACGTCTTTGCGACGAGTCTTAGGACCCATCGCATCTCTTCCCGGGGCGTCCACCGTGTGAGCGGCCACAAGGGCACTCAGGGCCCGGTAGTCGTTCCAGTCAGCGGCCTGGAGCTTGATGGTGGCGTCGGAGTCGATGGACTCAACGACGACCTCCTTCTCGCAGCTCTGCCCCATCTCATCGAAGAGTTCCACCCACTCGACCTCCCTGCACTTGATGTACAGGGCGGGAGCGGGGGAAACTGCTTCTTCTGTCGCCGAGTTGCCGCCTCTCGCGACATCACGTCCCACGCTGCTCATCTTAACCATACTGCGCGCTAGGGTTATGACAATTTGCTTCTTGCCGTTAAAACAGCAACACGACAATTTGCCACCCGCGCGCAGTACGATCTCCTCTCTTGCTCTCCCGCAGTAGTAGAGCGCCGCGTGCTGCAGTGATTTAATTCCTTTCTTCAGTTCATCCTTTAAGCTAACCATGTCCTTTCTAATGCTATCAGTTTTCTTTTCCACCCTATTAATGTCTTCTTTCATACTATTTTCCATCCTATTACTGTTTTCTTTTATACCATTTTCCACCCTATTAATGTCTTCTTTCGTACACATACTACTCAAATAACACAAACTACTCATAATTTGCCTTAACATTGCTTCTAATTTTCCATCTGCCATAAACTGTAGTCCTTGCTGACTTTTGCTACTATATTCCTCCCCCTTAACCTTAACGATCTCATCCACTTCGGTACTGTTTTCATCCATTTCACTCATATCACCACACAATGTAGATGACACTTTTATCATTGCAACTACAATAGGACTTTCATCCCCATCATTCAAAGTTACATTCATGTCTGACTTATAGCCACTACCATCTACAGAACCAGTCCCATTTAGGTCTTACTGTTCATTTAAAAACTTAACCTCTACAGCTTTGTTCTCAGTCACACTGTCTTGTTCATTAAGGACACTCATTATGTATCACCTAATATATAACAACTTTTGCTATGAAACTACATTATCTTTATTAACTCTTCTTCTGCTGCTGCAGTGGCTGTCATCTCGATTCGACATCTGCACGGCAGCTGCAAGTTGCAATTCTCTTGGCGAGGCGTCTTGTTTATCCCAGTCAGCTGTGCTGATTGGCTGCTCCGGTACTCAATTACTGGTTACATAGAACCTGCTCGCTGATTGGCTGCTGTCCTACTGTGGCCATGAAACCCCAGCACTGATTCGCTGTCGCATCTCCTCCATTGAAACTACTGTAAACCGCTCGAATTATTTGTCAAAGTTTGCGAGTCCTAGTTTATTGTGCCCACATAAAATAGTCCTCACCTGGAAGGGCTCCATATGTGATGTTAACCTGCTTTATTCCTTCGTTGATGGTCCTCGGTGTCAACCTACTGCTTTGTGACACTGGCTGAAAAAAGAGGGGATGGAAGTGCAGTGCTGACTACTGTAAATGATGCAGCCAACAGATGCACAATTCCATTTCACAGTTCTTTACTTTAACTATTAACTACCTGCCAATATTACAGTTATATGGCCAGTGAACTATTGTTTAACTTTCAATAAGCCTCATTAATAGGTTGCAGGCAAACATCCACATACTGCTTCAGTAGTTTACTGTTGAACATCTAAGAGCAGTAAAAGCCTAATAATAAGGTACATATGGAACAGACACTGTCATTGGTTTAACACATAGCCTAATTGTGTTACACTAATTTCACAGTTAAGTTGATGCATTTTGTTGTTGTTCTAACCAACACAGGTTTCTAGTCTGAAACTCGGCCATGGACTGACTGTCTCAGGACCAAAAATCGGTCCCTTATATATCCTCACAATAATAGACACTGGAACTGTACATTGTTCGATGTTTAATTTCCAGAAATTACAATTAAAACATACTTCATTCAATTAACTGAATACATAGAAAAATTCCGTCTTTTTTGAGTTTCTTCTACTACAAGGGGTAAGCCGAATTTTTTGATTAAATGATGAAATTAACAGATATAGTTATGCAAACAATACTTTTGACAAAATTGGTAATTACTTTGGAATTAATTAAGGACTAGCTTTGCTAACATGTTTTCGAATAGATCCAAATAGATCCTGTAAGAATACTATTAGTTGTTCCTCCAAATGTTTATAATTAGTACAGAATTTATATTTCTATAATAGAGGGAAACATTCCACGTGGGAAAAATATATCTAAAAAGAAAGATGATGAAACTTACCAAACAAAAGCGCTGGCAGGTCGATAGACACACAAACAAACACAAACATACATACAAAATTCTAGCTTTCGCAACCAATGGTTGCCTCGTCAGGAAAGACAAAAGGATATGGGTTTTAAGGGAGAGGGTAAGGAGTCATTCCAATCCTGGGAGCGGAAAGACTTACCTTAGGGGGAAAAAAGGACAGGTATACACTCGCACACACACACATATCCATCCACACATACACAGACACAAGCAGACATTTGTTAAATGTCTGCTTGTGTCTGTGTATGTGTGGATGGATATGTGTGTGTGTGTGAGTGTATACCTGTCCTTTTTTCCCCCTAAGGTAAGTCTTTCCGCTCCCGGGATTGGAATGACTCCTTACCCTCTCCCTTAAAACCCATATCCTTTTGTCTTTCCTGACGAGGCAACCATTGGTTGCGAAAGCTAGAATTTTGTGTGTATGTTTGTGTTTGTTTGTGTGTCTATCGACCTGCCAGCGCTTTTGTTTGGTAAGTTTCATCATCTTTCTTTTTAGAATTTATATTTCTTTATAAGTCAACAATAGACTTTGAGTTACGAAACAATTACTGATTTCACCCTATAACAAAAGTATTAACTAGCAATAGTCGAAATAAATGAGAAAATAAATTACATACATAAAACTAAGCACAAAATTAGATCTGGTGTTTTTAGGAGGCAGGTGGCAAAACTAGAGGGGAAATAAAAAAAGTAAAAATATCCCAGCTTGCTTCATCACAATCTCCTATTGATAGATGCCACAGAGCCCCCACCCTCTCCCCCTACTGCCACCCCCTCCCTCCACCACCACCTTCATGGCAGTGTGGAACTTGGGGAAGGATAAGAAAGCCAGTGTTGCAGTCAATAAGGTGGAGTAGCGGCCGGCTGGAATCTGGCAAGGAGATGTGTGAGAATGGACCATTTCTCGAGCCCCGAAGCTGTGTGAAGTCACAGATCCCAGAAACTGCATAGTACTGTAGCCAGTGAGGAGACTCAGAGGCCAGCCCACTCGAGAGAGACTGGTCTTCGGGTCCCACATCGTAAAAGGAGGGTATGCAATGAGCAGGACAGCGAGGCAACCTTTGTTGTCGATGGAAGCTGCACTGTTGTCCTCATCAGTGTCATGCAGAAGCTGGAAGGAGTGAGGAGAGTGATGTGGGAGGTTGCTGAATCATTGAACATGCATGGAGGAGTGTGGAGAACTAAGAAAGTGCCATCTCAAAGTTGGAGAGAGAGAGAGAGAGAGAGAGAGAGAGAGAGAGAGAGAGAGAGAGAGAGAGATCTTCAATGCAAAATGCAGATTTGTTGCCGTGAAGATAGCAACACAAGGGGAAGTGTGAGGTGATGACAGTATACGGATCATGCTGGGAGAGTGCACGTCATCTGGCAGGGAGTCATCACATGGATCACTGGCTTCAGCGGGTACACAGGGAGAACTGCACTCAGAAGACAACTGGTTAGCGTACACAGAAGAAGGGATGTCCATGGATAACAACTCAGAATTGGATGTTGACGGAGGCTCTTCATCGAGGCTCCAAGTGGATTTAACTCAGTTAAGTGACACAGTTTGTTGTTTGCCATTGACGCAAATTTCTGAAGTGTTATTCGTGCACTGGAGCACTCTGTGTATGCTGGAGTAAGAAGGCTGTAATGCTGCCCAGACTGTGCCATCTCAGAGCGTAAAGAACTCGCACTGCTCTAAGTCTTTGTGCATTAACAGTCATGGTACAATGTGACTGCACTGAGGCAGAGTACAGATGTTTTCAATGTGCAGGCTGATGTACTCAACTAAGTTGGGGAGCTCAGCAAGAGAGATGAGCTCAGAATCTTCGACATATGCTGCAGGGAGTCGTGTAACCTCCCGCTCACTTATTGACCTTAATGACAGTGAAAAATTAAACCGCGTGTACCTAATGGGAATTTGGGAAAAGCAGTCATCACCAAAGTTAATCTGTCGGTAAAGAGGGAGGAAAGGGTTACATCTAAATGAAAGGAAAAATGCAAATGCAATTGGTGGAAATTAATTTTGAGAAAAGGGTAAAATTAATAAAGAAAGTAAATGTGCGGTCGTCACGTTAACAGTTAATTGGCGTTAATTAGATATTTGAGATTTGGGGAAAATTACAGTCACCAGTCCTATGGACAACTACTATAATAACTGAAAAAGAAAGGTTATTGCACATATAATTAGCACTAAAAGCGTGGCAACTGAAGGTTGACACACGTTGTGTGAAAACTGAAAGTTTGTCAGAAGTAATAAATTTCGTTACACTCTGACTTATTTTAGCAAAAGGATTAATAAAACTGGAAAATTGAAAGTTAATTTAGTGACTGAAATTAATAGTGAAATTTGTTTCTGAAGCACTATGAAATTCAGTAAAATAAGGTTAGTCTTGGGCTACCTCAACAATCATTTCAAAAGCTACTTGAATCTACGCAATTTAGAAATAAGAGATATAACTTTGAACTTGAATTACATGATTCTGAGCAATCAACAATAGAAAAATTTAGTACGTACCAAGCTGAGCTGCAGTCACAGGTAAGCTAAAATATGGTAACAAAACTCGCACTCTTAATTTCTGCTTGTGTAATCTAAATATTGTAGCCAGCTATGAATACTTTAACTGAACTCTGAAATTAAAGCAGCGAAATGGAATGATATTACTTTAATGCTGTCGTTTGAATTTCAACAACACTCGGGTTCATTCCAGAAAAGGAAGGGACCTTGCTTGGTAATGCAATTGGGACAATGAGCAACAAATGTTCATACTACGTTGCTGTAATTTGGTGACACAAATTGACCAGTTTGAAAAGCTGAGGTCTGGCATACAGTTCTAAAACTTAACATGCTTCCAGTCTTCCTTGTTGGTTGATTGAAGGTTTGAAGTCGTCGGTCGAGGAGGTGGCGACAGTCACTCATTGTCTGCCGTCACTGTTGCAGAAGCTGGATGTTGGCGCGCCTTCTTCTCGACACGGTCTCCAGCCGAAATGGGCTCTTGATGTGTGCCATCTAACGCTTCCCGTCCGCGACACCATGTCAGAAACTAACATAGCAAGTCAAGCGCAATTACATGCTGCCAAACCCCGAAAGCACGGCAACTCGTGGGAGCGTCACACAACACACCTGCTCCACTGCACTACTCCAGCCAGACTCCCTCTGCTCGCGCTCCATGCAGTCGAGGTCACACTACCAAAGATCCTAAACACTTTGGTTCTCCACACGACCTATCGATGTAATCATTCGATAGCATAGCTTTCCCTAGGCCAGACCCAGCATAAAAATACAAATAATATTTAC